>NC_140130.1:24058791-25557945 GCF_964035555.1 Netta rufina | reverse complement strand
CAGCGTGCATCCTCCTACACTGCTATTTTTACCTGCTCCTAATCAGTGTGTTCTCAACATCGAGGCTCAAAGAAGAGCAGTTCAACTCCTTCAGAGCACAGCCCACGACACTGAGTAATACCTGCACGGCAGCCCTTCTCCCAACATCCAGGGCATCGTGCCTTGTACAGCACTGGGGAGAGGATACGGACACACAAAAGAAAAAAGCTGGGTTAGCTTTTTCACTGCATTGTTTTCTCCTGTCTTTTTTCCTCTGCTCCCACCATAAAACTTTTCCCTAATAATGTTTTGCAGGACAGAGAGAACTGTCCTCAAGCCTCAGAGTGCTCCCATACAGTGGGGAAGCCCAGCTGCTACAGTGGGGACCTTCCACATGTATCATCTTCCAGCCTGAACTAAAGAAAGGCCACTGGCTAACAAATATCCTTAGAAGAAGAAGAGCAGGGAGGGGGTCTAGGACAGAGAACCAAATGCCAAACCCAACTCAACAAGGGACAACAGGCTGGAAGTGAGTTTTGCTCACACAATACAGAAGATTTGTACCAAAAGTCAAGGAAGCGTGGACTCTTGGCTACTGCACGGAGCAATACTGCACAGCCTGCAGGAAAAAAAAAAAATACCCAAATTATTCAATTTTTGAAAAGACATTTGAAAAAGGATCTGATTTCTGATCTCTGCCTCCAAGAGAGCAGAACAAGAAAGCACAGGCTGAGAGGGGTGTTATCCCTCCCAGTCTCAGCCAGAGTCCTGGCTAGCACTGCAAACAGATTTGTGGCAGTCTGAGCCAGGTGTCGCCCTGCCTTCTCTACTCGTTGCCAGCTGTATCAGTCTGAGCCCAGATGCTTTATCACAGGCCTTGAGAAAAAATTCCCATTGCAGTCTGGCCATGTTAGGTCATGGATGCTGAGAAATCAGCATGGCAAACAGCCTGCTTTTAAACTCCTGTTTAGAGGCTGGCAAGATACTGCAAAGCTTACCATTCTCAGGGTTTCACCATCCTGCATTCTTGCTCTGAAAACACATTAAATTCCTTCCCCCTGTTTTCAAGAATAGACAGAACTTCCCTTGAAATAGTCCTTAATCCATCTGATTTTGCAAACCCTTTCTTCTCTTTCATCAGCATAAAGAAATAATTGCAAAAGAACCAAGATTCAAAGCTCCTAGACACATCTGTAATGGAGAACTGGCTCCAGTGCCCCAAACCCAACCACAAAGCCTTTGAAGACAGCCCCAGTAAGAGATGTGGCCAGCAAGGACCAGGTCACACCAGATCAGCCACAAGTACCACATTTGAGAAAGGTGGCATCTTTGTCTGCACATGAATGCTCTGAGCAAATCTCAGCCTCCTGTCAACACACACTATTTAAACCTCTGACATTTTAAAAGTTGACCCTATGGATTGATTGCAAGCAGTTCAATATAAACATTCAGCACATGATACTTGATATTTAAACTTCCTAGCTTAGATTATAAGAGTTGGACAGATTTATTTATGACTGCAGCTGATTGGAAAGTATTTGTGCTTCCAATTCAAGTTTCACAACGTTTCCCCTATTTTTGTACACATTTGTCATACACTTTTTTAAAATTGCTCAAAATATTTAGAACTTTTCCCAACACTGCGCAATCAAAACCCAAAGCAATTTCCTAAGAAAAAGCCATAAAGCATTCTGTTATAAAGTCATTTGACTTAAATTGAAGCTTCCCAAGAAATTTTCTATTTTTCTTAGAAAAAAATCAATCACACTGATCACAAAATTACTATTGATGTATTTTTCATTCTCATCTCCATAAGACTTCTGGTATTGGTTTTAGTTCTGGTTTTGAAGTGGGAATAGGTATGGCTTAAGTAAAGATTCAATTTAATATTTTTCATAAAACCAGTAAACAGTCTTACTAAAATATTAGTCCTACTAAAAGGTTATTTTTAATATTTTTCAATGATGCCACCTAAAAATAAAAATAAAAAATCAAAGCTACTGTCACTTTAGATTACATATTAATAAAGCATTTTAATAGCTTTTCATTGTGCCTTCCTTTTTTCTTCCTGTCTAGCTGCAAAAAGAACAAAGCAATTTTGGGGAAGACACTTCAACATCAATTTTTAATATATAGTTTCCTAACAAAATATTAACACTTCTTACTGCAATTTACCTTCCTATGAACACCAACACCAGCACGGGAACACGTCCAAGATCAGCCCAGATGAATTCATTCTGCTTCACTTGGGTTCGTCTTTGGCCAAGTTCTCAGTCATTTCTTAGTCAGCTCAGAGATCAACCCCTGACTTCCCCTAAGGAGGCTCTCCCAGTGCTCTGTTGCCCAAACCAAAACAAAGAGGCAGTAGTCTGCATGCTTCAAACTCTTTATCATTGCATTAAATGAGAATTTACATAAGTGATGGCAGGATAACACCACTGAAAGACTATGCTTCACTTGCAGGACGGTATCTCAAGAGATCAGAAGTCACACGGGTAACATTACAATCTCTAGGCATCTTTTTATACTTTCTCTTTGTATTCAGGGCTTGCTGCAGCTGTAACATGGATGCAAGGAACTGCATGGAGACAGAGCCCTCCGCCAGGCACCTGACCCAAATCAGACCCAGCTGGCTACACCTAAGTTAGGAGCAACCAGCAATCCATGCCTGCGAGCAGATCATTTTCCCCTCTGTGTCCTCATCTTTGCAGTTTGGAGTAGGGAAAACAAGCAAGAAACACTTTATTCTGTCACATTCCCAGAAACGTGCACATAAATATGTAAAACAAACTAGACGTCATCTGGAAATTCAGAAGAGCTGGGCAATATCTTTGCTGAGACAATCCCCCTGTAAGTGCATTTCACAGCCTAAGACTATACTGAAAGTGAAAGCTAAAGAAAGATGAGTCAACTCCTGTTTATTTTTTCAGTAAGCAAGGCTTCAGACCAAGCCTTGGGTGGCTGCAATTACATCATACCCTCTTACTGTGATGAGCAAAATCTGTTTTGTAGCAAGTGGAAACAGGCTGATAATGTCTGACGGCAAAACATAAGTAGTAAGCACCAGAAGCAAGTGTTGCAGATAAACAAGAGGGAGGTGTTTCTACCAGGATGGATCTGCTACCAGCAGATAGAGGGGTCAGGTTGGCACGTTCACTCAACACATAATCTGCTTGGATCCCTCTATTTGTAGTCCAGAAAGTTTACATATAGCTTCTATCCTTGAAATCCAATTAATCTATTTACTACCACCAGTTCTCTCCAACAAACCCTTATATTGCAGTGCAAGCTGTTTTACTACAAAGCCTTGCCTCTGAGCTGAAGGGGGTTTATTTCTCACAGTAGGTTCTTACACTATCCAAAACCGATGACAAATCCAAATATCCCCTCTATGCAGTCACTGTAGCATATGTTTATTACCACGAGAGAAACACCTCTGAAGTTAAACGGGGCTGTGAGGTTCAAGATTTCACCCATGTCGTGAAAGCAGATCTCTCTTCAAGCTCCTCCATCGATGTCAATGCCTCACTGTCCATATAATCAATTGGAGCCTGGTCAACAGTGGCCAAGTGCAGGCTGACCAAGTAGTTTTGACACTGCCTATCAGCAAGTCCCGATTTGGGTGCCAATTTCTGTAGCCCTCCTAGACTTGGACATCACCTGCCATCCCTACTCCCACCTTTCCTGCTTGGCTCCCAAGTGGCTCTCCTCTCTTAGCTACCATTATTAAGACCCCAGTAGTTCCCTCTCCCTGCCCTTTCCTCAGTACATCTCCCCTTGTCGGGGGACCATCAGCCACCTTCTTCTCAGAACTGTTAGTCACAGGCAGAAGAATTATTGGCATTTTCTCTTCCTGTTGTATTTTCTTTGCGGGTGAAATACCTGAGGGAGATTGAAGTCAGCTCTGGCCCCCTGGGGTAGTGCCTGGTTCTGGGGTAGGCTGCTCAAAGCCAGCTGAATCAACAGCTCACCCTGGGAAGCACCTGCCTCCTCTTACCCCCTGCAGCACTCTACCAATTTCCCTCCTACCCCTCAGTGCCCTGGGGCCCCATCCCACCAGCAGCCAGGGAGCCCAGCTGAGACCACTGATTCCTCCCCAGCCACTGCTGTGAGGCTGATCAGCGAATCAAGCTGTGCAAAGCCCTGGGGAAGCTTAGAGTCATCCCTGAGGATGTATGTCAGCCATGAGGATACATAGAGAAAAATCTTCCACAATACTTCCTCTCTAACACAACTTTCTCACAAGAGCCACATTTTACTCTGTCTGATGTATTCTCTGTATCCGTAGCTCTTGTTCCACAAACAAGCTCGTACACATTCTTGCCTAGGAGAGGCACTGTTGAATTCACAAACCTTGCCTAGAGCTGGTGTCCCTGAATTAGAAAAATCCCCCTAGAAAGCAACACAGGCTATAGATGTTCTTAGGTATCACAGGTTGAAAACATTGCTCACCCTTCTGTCATGTGCTACCTGCGTTATGTGAGGCAACAACCAGCAGCCCCGGTATGTGACACCACGTTCATGATCAGCTCACACACAAAGTGAGCTCAGTTTGGAGCTGTTCAGACTTCTGCCTGACTGTGCCTTTTACTGATGCCTTCCAAAAGTTCTATAAAGACAAGCTGCAATCTCACGGATCACAGCAAGCGCAGAACAAACCTCTCTGGTACAAAAGGTAAGAGACAGTTAAATGGTCCAAGGGTGAACTGTCCATATTTTGTGTCTGAGGGATGGAGAAAGGCTGGGCAGCTGCATCTCTCCTTTTCCATTACATTACTGCTGCTTCTTCCCCTCTGGATGGGCGGGGGTAACTCATCAGCGGGATTTTAAAAACAAGACTGGACTAATACTTTCTTCTCCAGTAGATTATCTAAAAAAAATAACATGTAGACTAATGCCCTCTCAACAAGGTTAAGGTGGTATATCTATTCGCTTGAATATTACTACCACTTAATCCACTTTTATGACAGTTTAATGCTAGATGCTATTTTAAGACCATTCTTCAGTTAGCATATATAGGAGAGGCATTATTAGCAATTTTATTTCCATTCTTATTTAATGAAGTTTAAACATTTTTCCGGGAATCTAGGATTCATATGTAGCCCTGGGCTTGTTCTGCCCTTGCTCATATTGGTTTTACTTGACCCACCTCAGAATCACTCTCGACTTTGCTAGATCTGAGAGCTGCACGCAGTCTGACTTCATCCCACGGCAGGATCTGCAAGGTGCAATAAAATCACTCATCTCCAGGTGAAGTTGAGGGTTTCCCCTCCCACCAACTTTCTGCAGCCCACACCCTTTGGCTCCTGAACAAAGATTCAGATGTTTGGCTCCTGCAGTTAGAAAGCTAGTCATCCTAATCCAGGTGATTTTGGACATGACTAAAGTGTTTTTTTGCAATTTGCCAGGTCACCTTAAGCTTTTCCAGTCTAAGATTTGCAGCTAGGAGTTCCTCCTCTAGCTTCGTACCCCGTAAACCAGAACAATAATAGCACTTCTGCTTCCTACTTCAATCTCCTTCTCAAAGAGTTTCTAACTTATAATCAAACAGCATTTATATGCGTATTACGTACATCTCCAGGTGCGGATTCATGAATTAAATCTTTCATAATACCTCAGGAGACATGCAAATATGAAAATACTTGCTTTGGACTTCGGATAGAGAGTTTCAGCAGGAAAATTAAATAAAATAGGAAAAACACTGGGAGGAGGAAGAAAACATGCTGGCTGGCAGTAACAAACAAGCACGCCTTACAATCTTTTCCCAGTTGCTTGGCGCACCAGAGAGCTAGGGGTGGGGTAGTTGGGCAAGTCGCTTGATGGGATGCTTCCAGAATGGTATTTTTAGGTTGGTAGGGGGAACCTCTGGCACACTCCCACATCTTCACTATCTTATGCCAGTATTACATGCCCTGAATAAAATCCTGGAGTGCTTCAGACAACTTCTACTCTATCTAAAGGCATTAGCAGAAAAAACAATTGCTGAAACAAAGAGAGACCTTTACCTTCACGACACTTTTATTTGCTATGTCCATAAATAAAACAGGTCAGGGTCTATTTGCTGGCACATCAAGGTTTGCCTCCACCTGGCTAAACTTCCCTCCTCCCCAAGACAAAGTGATCTCACCCACGGCGCCAAAGAGAACCATCTTTGGGCCATCCTGTCCCCTAAACCAGGCCTGACTTTGGAAGGATATTCAATAGCAGGGGACAGAGCCATGCTGGGGGGGACCAACAGAAAAACCAGCACACTCATGCACAAAGCCAACAGGCAGGGCAACCTCGGCACTGCTTGGAAAGCAAAAAGATAATGGTGAGAGCTGGGGTCCCACAAGCAGAATTTGCCATCATTCATGAGCCCACAGCCACAAAGCAACCCGAACACAGTCACCAGCTTCAAGCCAAACCTTTGACAGGTTTGCATCTGTCCTAGCAAAAAATCTGGTCCACAGAGAGTGAAGTTCCCTGCCCAGATTTCTTTGGCAAGAACCACCAGGTGATGCCTGAAGAAGACAAATAAGCCAGTCGCAGGAAAGAAGGCAGCAGCACGACAAGGTTGTTCTGCTCAAGCAGCAACAACTGCAGTCAGCCCTGTGCCTGGCTTTCCCAGAAACCTTTCCCTTTAAACGCAATCCTCCCACTACAGGGAATCTGCCTCTGACAAAGAGAAATAACCTCTGTTCTGTTTCCTGGTTGTGCTTTGATAAAGAGAAGAGAGTTGAGCTAAGCAGTGGCAAGACCTGATCATCCTTCCCACTTTCATTCTGCCCCTCAAATTAACAAAAATTACTTTTGAAAAACTGTCAAAAAAGGAAAACAAAGCCCACATGTAACTCTTCAGATAAAAACAATTTTGAAGTCTGACACATGTAGTTCTGCAGGCACAGTGGCTATTAATAATTCAACAAAATATTATAGTCATTACTATATTTTGCAATATCACAACAGCAAGCTTTAGCAGAATTCCTCTCCAAATCTCATTGCAACTGCCATTAATAAATAAAATGCAATTCACTGTTTTAAATGTGTTGTTTAAAGGCTAAATATTTCATCAGAACTAATTCATTTTAAATAATCAGACTAGGACTCTCCTCGCAGCACCAGGAGAGATCTCCAGCTCCACACACTCTCCACATTTAGAAATGAAGTTACGCTTCAAAAAGGAAGTGAGAAATTTAATTCAGCCGGAATATTTTAGATTACAACCCCCTGTAGACTGATGGGATCACAGCTACAAAGTCTCACAGCTTTCCTACGCTGTTTATGTGACCTGGGAAGATAAAAATTGGGGAAAAATTACAGTAGAATGGATTACATTTATTGCCTGCCTTAAACACTGGCCCACACCTGATTCTCAGCAGGTAGGAAAAGAGCATCTTCATCCAAACCTCAGCTGCCAATCCTGCAAACAGCAGTGCCCAACCAGGGTCTTTTCAGCAGTCTCAGAGGGCTTTGTAAAGAAGGACAGTTTCCTCTCAAGGAACACAGGGAACAGCCCGCCAGCTGTTAATGTACAGGCTAAAGGAGCAGCTGAGGTTTCTCTGCCACATACAAATATGCACGTGAGCTCTACCCCACTGCCTCCAAAGGCACACAAGTGTCCATTTCAGTTGAACCTTAGACGTGGAAGACAATAACCATCATTTAAGCAAAATAAAAGCATTTGCCAAATATTTTCTTGGATCGAAAAAATGGGAACAAGTGATCTAGATCTGCAGTGATGCCCCCCTTCACTCTTGAACCCAAACAGCCTCCCAGCCAAAAAGGGGAAAAACATCACCAAACTTTTACTAAGACAATAACAAAAAAAACACACTTCTGGCAGGTTGTGGTGTAACTGTTACCTCCTGGCCACCTCCAGAACAGCAAGCACTGTGCTGCTGACTGGCAGGCTGCTGTCAGCAGGGCCATCCCTGGGACTAAGGCAAAGCAACGCCACCTTACCTGTGGGGCCTGTGTCACGCTCTGTAATGCCTCTGTGTCATCCACTGAGCCCACTGCTCCCCGCACAACACGAGGATGGAAACACCACACCTTCGTTTCACCAATGCCATACCAAGACACAGTGTAATGCAGAAAACCAGAGTGGGAAGTATTTTCAAGCACAACTTTTTACAGTAAAACGGCAGTAAATAAAAAGGCCTGCATGTCTTACAGCTCCTCTAAATTATGCTGAATTTATTTTTGTAAGTATATGACTATAAATGTTTCATTTTAACCTTTTAAAATTTAAAAAAGTAATAATGTTTTTCTACACAAACATTCTTTAAAAATTAGGTTTTTTAATCAGGATGCCAGCCCGGTATGAGTCAGGACCTGGGGAGGGCTGTCAGGGTGGTGATGGGAGCTGAGGACTAAGCCCACATTATTTGTCTCGTCAGCCACCCCATACACATTCAAAAGCACCAAGCTGGGCAGCAAGCTATTTGCAAAACTGTGCACTATGTAAGCCAGGCACAGCTGTGCCACTGAGCCATGTCAGATACGTGACACTGGGAATAGACCGACTTTTGGTCCTGTCCAGCACATCCGATCTTATGTTCCTGGGCACAAGGCCAAAGCCCATTAAACTCAACAGAAATGCAAAGGATTCGCTGGCTTTGAATCTGATCTTGTATGACAAGCAGCAGGAATGGCTGGAGGTATTTAACCTGTCAAGGAGAAGCGTTAATGGGAAGTGGCTAATAAATGCACCACCTTCGCTGCACCGCCTGCTTGTGCTTCAAGCCATTCAGCCTCAGAGCTAAGGAGCCTCAACTCCTGAGCCAAAGCTCAGATGACCTCTGGGAAAGCCAGCCAGGGGGACTCGAGCTTGTGGGGAGCCCAAACCCAGCCGCAGTGAAGGACCAGCACAGCACAGCTCAATCTGGCCACGGCCATTGGTGTGCCATGTGAATATTGCTTGGTGGGATTTCGCAGTTGAAGCCCTAATCAGATGCACATTGGAGCCACTTCCAAATGGCTGCTTTCCTGGACTACTTGACCCTTTCAAGAGGCAGCTCCACCGTGCAGGTCGATGGCTTGTAACACTCTGTAATTCATCAGAGCATTAATGCTTTTCTGGTTGCTCCCTGTGATGAAGCACAAGCTGAAGGACAGCCATGCAGACGGAAGAGGCTTCCAATTTCCATCCTGTCTAAGCCTGCCAGCAGCATAGAAGGGGGAAGCACACAGGACTAATTCTGCTCTTACTGACACTCCACCAGTGTATCACCACTGACTTCGAAGACATTATTGTTGCTGTACTCCAGCATCAAGGTGATGAAAGAGAAGCCCTTGAAATAAAACATGCTGCTTTGGCAGAAACCGTGGCTTCATCAAACCCGGATCCTTGTCAAGGCAAGTGTTTTTGATGATACCAAGGATTTAAACCAAGCCCAGAAGTTTCATTCAAGAGAGCAGCAAAGGGAGCCCAAAGGGTTGCAGTATCAGGTTATTCTGATCTGACGTGCCAGGAGCCAGAACAGCATTTCCAGCCTGGCAAAGGGATCACTCACAGCACTTGGGCTGTCTGGCCAAGTCGGTGCACTACTCCAGCCAGCCAGAAATAAAATTTCCCATAGCAGCAATTTGTCCAGCAAGTACACAGGAGCCTGCAGTCCCGGCTCCAGGCTATAGCACAGAGCAATTCTTAAAAGTTTGTCTGACTAGCTTATTACAAACTTCTCCTCTCCTTCATCCTCCATCCAGGAAGGGGGTGGGGACCTCTCAAAACAACAGCCCCTCGTGAGCAGCAAAGGCGTTTAGCACAACAGTGAGCTGAGAGCACACAGTTGCCTGAAAGGCACTGAGAAATACCACACACAGTAGGAATCAGCACCCATCGCTGCACAGGACCAGGATGAGCACAACAACATTTTGAATCTATTTTCACATTCAAAAAAAAAGTTTTCATCAGAAACAGCCCCAAAATACAGAGCCTTGGCAAGTGCAGCTCAGCAGTTCTCACCCTACAACACCCAAATGACTGGTGGCCAGGGAACATCGATGTTCCTGTGACACAGACACAAGCCAAGGCACTCCAGCTGACTTGCACTTGAACATCCATCCAGGCTTCCCACCGATGCAAGACAGGGTGAGTGATACTCGTCCACACTGTGGCAATATCTCAGTCTTCCTCCCTCAAGCTGCAGACTGAGTAATGGTCCCCACAATCAAAAAAAAAAAAAAAAAAAAAAAAAAAACCATTTCTTCTGTCCCAAGCTCAGGAGAACAGAAAACAAAACTCAGAAAGAATGAAAAATTAATGGCATGAAGCAAAAGAGATACACAGAGAGCCACACTGGCAAAACTAAGGCTACACATTGAAATGCTCCATTAGGATCCTGCTGGCACTAGTGTAAAGCAAGCTGTCTGTGCAACACCAGCATAAAATCACCGTGAGCTGAACAGCATCCCTTGGAAGGGTAACACTTTTACTGACATCCTTCCCCTCCCTTCAGCTCATGGCAGGACAGCCCATTTAACCAGTGGTCTAAAGCTTCAGCTTGCATGACAGCAATTTATACACCCTGGCAGGTGAGAATGAACCATTCATCTCCTTTGACCTAAATAAGTAGGAGAAAAGCCTCCTGACAGCATTGCTCTGCCCAGCTCGTCTGAGACACCTCCAAGCATTGCTCAGCCGTGGCACATCTAACCTGAATTGACCACATCCCAGCCTCTAACACACTGTCTCCACCTAATCTCTTTCCTTCCTTCTCTCCCCGTGGGGTTTACGCCTGGCCACAAAGCAGCACAGCATCAAAATACTGCCTAGGCTGCTAGTAGCTGTGCCTGCTTTGCTCAGGGGTCATTTTTCTCCCCTCTTTTGGTACTAATTCCTTCTGTTTGCTTTGTTCTCCAACCCTGCCCTAGGCAGCGGCTGCCATAGCAGAAGGATGCACCAGGAAAATTCATCAGTATAAGTCAAGCACAAGCCTGCCTCTGGAGGGAGAGCATTTAAATAAAGAATGAACCTGAAATAGCTACCAGCTTCCCTGTAGCCAGAACTATCTGTCAGCACAAATTCACCACAGGGGACCTTCATATGCAGGAACAAAACCTCTTCTGGCCCCATGTTCAGGAGGAAGCAAGTAAAACTGACCGGTGTGCCAGCTCACAGACTGGCACGGACCAGCAGCAAGAAGACAGAAACAACAGAAAAGGCCACAACTGCTCCATCACAACAAATCCTCTGTAGGAACATCCACACTGCCTCCTTTTTTAGGGAGTTCACATTCTGTAGATGCAGACAAAATAAAAAGGCAAGATTATGCCATCACCTTTACATGCAGCATCCTTTAAAGGCAAGATTTGTCCAAGGTGCTGCACATACACCTGAGAAAAGGCATTCTTGCTCCCAAACCCTTCTCATTTTTCTACTTATCCCTCAATCACACAACTCCACGTGCATTTTTGAAAAATACTTTTGCCTCAGGACAGGAACGGTTGTAAGCACAGACCCAGTTAACTGCCAGCTCTCCCAGCTTGCCACCACTGCCCCTGCTCTCCTGACCAGTTAGATCTGTAGACAAGAGAACAGCAGAATTGAACCCAGGGAGGGCAAATGCTTTATGCCAGCTTCAAATTCAATATATGAATGACCATGTTCAGCCTAAGGAACTCAGTCTAGAACTGAGGGTTGCCAAGATCCTACCATGGCAGACAAAAAACACTCCTAATCCACACTAAAGGCTGACTGATACTGCCCAAAGGCACAGCAAGGGAAGGAGAAGGAAGAAACGTGCAGTGCCATGTGAAGGGATCAGTGCACATCAGCTGCAGAAGGAGGGTGCATGGAGGAAGTGGAGGAAAAGCTGGCACAATAAGACCACAGCCCCAAATTATCTCTGGTTACACAGTAATTAGCTTATCTAGTTGTTAGTTTTATGCCTAGTTCTATAGTTATCAGTCACAGATCTCCTTACACACATGTAGACACCTTTCAGTGATTGAAGTGGGATTTGAAAAAAAATAGAGAGAGCCCAGGGAACTGCATTCTGCCCCTGCCATCCTCCTCTCACAAGTGTCCACATGCAGCGTTTTGATAACACAGGAGCAGCCAGTCTTGTACTGGTGAGCCTGTTAGCTACTAAGGGCAATAAATGCAACAGACAACCCTGACAGTGTTAGGCAAGGTGTCTCCCCATGAGCCACGACTTGGAGACAGCAACACCGCATGCTTTCACACGCACATCAGCTCACTTCTGCCTCCTCATGCACGCCGCAGGTCAGCTCGTGCCTCCTGCTCTCACCTCCTCTACGATGAGCAAGAAGTCCCCACAGCTCATCCAGCCCCCAGTCTGAAGACAGCCTCCACCAGTCAGTGACTTTCTTGCCTGCCAACCTTTGTCTCTGGGGAAGAAGGTGAAAATCTCCCATTTTACAGAAAACATGGGGCTTTCAAATGACACAGTATTTCAATTTACCATGTACCATTCAATGTCATTCTTCGGTGTCAGGGTTAGACCCATCTCTTTCCCCTTTTTGTGAGTTTTCACTCCAGCACCTTCTCCCCAACCTATTTATTGTCAATCTGCAGTAGCATTACAGGAAGCCCAAACTTAAAACAAAAGCAAAACACGCACACAGCGAAAAGTCACTAGAATATTCGCTTGGTGCAGCTCAGAAAGGCAGGCTTTGTCACTTGCAGTATGCAAGGCAGGAACAAGTAATGAAGATAATCTTTAATTAATTAAAAGCAAGGAAGGGTAGAATTGAGCCTGGAACAAAGAGATGCAGTACAAGCAAACTGAAAATGCTACACTGCCAGCGATGTTGCCTTTTGATTAAAGGAACAGTTTCCAGACAGGCTGGCAAAAAACAACAGTGAACAATATTAATTAAGTAAATTAAGGCCTCCTCGGTGCTGATACTGTAGCTGTGTTTAGGTTGCCTTCAGAAAGAAATAAAGCTTCAGCTTTGGATGCAACAGATCACGTTGCCTGTCTGCTTGTGTATTAGCAGGGGAGAAATAACTCTGAATTCAGTTCAAATTGGTCAACAGATTCCAATGGGGGGTGTCACAGACCATGAATTGCTGCAAGTTCAGTAAATCTAATCAGCTGGGTGGAGAAGCAGGTCCCAAGCTAACACCTGACCTGAACCACAAACCACCCAGTGTTGGTTCTCAGAGCTGGCAGGGCTCCAACTGGTCACCGCTCAGCCCACGGCTGGCCCTCAGCACACCTGTAGTGCTCAGCCAACCCACCGGGGTGGCTGTTGTCTCCTCCAGCTGAGCAGCAGAGGGTGTTGACAGAGATGAAAAAACACTGATAGATGACTTCTGGAAGATAAATCAGTTAAGGGATAATAGATTGCAAGTTTCTGTTGCTTAACAAGATGACTGGGCATTTTATTCATTTTCTGATCCTTTGGAGAGTAGGCAACCTCAAAAACATTTAGCAGAAATCATAAGACACTGAAGTGCAACAGCCAGATCTTTTCCAGCTATATGCTGTACCCCGCACTTCTTGACTGCCCTTCTGTTTAAGTTTCAGCTCCCAGAAAAGTTTGGCTGATGACAGCAGAGCCACCTCTGTTATCTCTCTACACCACCCAGTACGGACACCATGATTTCATGGGGCTTTCTCCTGGTGTTGTTCCAACAGGTACCAAAGCGCACTGGAATGAAGCTTCTCTCTTTTCTGAAATAACTGTTCTTTCACGTATAGCGTGGTTATCATACCTGTTTTCAATCTCCCAGGAAAGCTGTTTTTCAGGCCAGATGGCAAATCTGGTTTTCAGAGACCTCCTGCCTGACACGCAGGCCTGTCTACCTGTCCCCTCTCCCACCACGTGCTGTGAGCAAGGCTTCCCATGCACAAGGTCACCACACTCCTTCACTCGCAGGCTCACCAGTCCCGTGCCTTGCATCAGCCTTTAGATACCCAAACAAAAGCAAAAACCCTGTTCCACTACGCAGGGCTTGCACTGGTTCAGAGTTGCTCTGTGCAGGATCAGGGCCCAGCCCCAGATACCTCTCTGCACCCCCATCCACACGTCCACTGTCCCAGTCCCCCATCTTGCAGGACAAGACCAATAGGAGGAGACTTGGCCCACACCCAATCTAAGGGGGCAAGAAGATTTGGTTGTCCTTATTCACTCAGGAATCCTTAATCTGTACCTAATCTGGAGCAGAAACTTTCCCCCATGGGTTGGAAGGTGTAAAGCAAAGAGTAGGAAAGCCCCTTGAATGATTCTGAAAGCTAACAAGACCCTTGAACTCATCATCCTACTACGTTATCCCATGGCAAGATTGTACAGGCGAACGAGCACACCCTTCCACATGACCCTTCCATAACCATCATCCCAAATCTTTCCAACCTCCTCCTAACAAGCCATGTAACTCAGAGCCAGCTCCCAACCCCTTCAGCAGACAAATGCCTCCTGTCGCTGTATTTCCCATGGAAGCCCCAACTCATCACTCTCACGGCTTCACCACATCACCTCTTCCCAGCTCAAGAGGGGCTGCAATTAACTTGGGAAGCTGTGCTGGTAAAGGGATTAGAACTACAGATAGAGGTGCTCTTAAATCACTTTCAGCCAGAACTTTGCAGTGCTTTAACTTGATCAATCTGTTAACGATTTTAACTGAGCACATTCCCCTTTATTATTAATGAGAGTCGTGTTCTTCCCACTCTTAGCTCCTCTTTTCCCCTATTTTTCTTTCTTTCGTGTAATCTCTTCTAAACAGAAAATATACCCAGTATGTGAGCGGCATCACAGCTGAAATAAAAGCAAGATCTTTGTCCTTAAGGCACCAAATCAATAAGGGACAGGAGTCAAAGCAGTTGCCTCCCACCTCTGCTTCAAATCAGGAACATGACCTGGGGCAGATCCCTCCTCTCTCTCATGCCTTTGTTTCTCCAAATAAAATTTGGGGCTAATACCATTGACTTTTTTTTTTTTAAGTAGCATTTGAAATAGCCAGCAAGGCGGCAACTTAAGAGCTTTATACATGCAGTTCTGTCTGTCATCATGTAAGACCAAAATTGGTGGGGTATGGCCGCAAAGGATGGGAACTCTGGAGCAGAGCACTACAAACACACCTCATGCAGAACCGCTTTCCCTCCATCCTCTGGCAGAGACGGCTCAGGACTGCAGACAGGAGGTCCTGTTCACCTGCATGGAGGCTATGGATCACAGCCATGAGGGATTTTTCCAATCAGGCCCAAACAGCAGGGAATGGCTAACGACCAATTAGAGCTCTCATTCTTTTCTCTCTGCCCCTCTGAGATCCTAAAGCACTGTTGGCAAGAGCTAAATAATCATGTTTTTATAAAGTCTTTTCCATCTTATGGCTTTGCAAATATACATCCCTGCATATGAGTTAACTCCTCTTTGTAGATGAACCAAGACATGGGGCGATGTATGCACCCATTAAGCACAGGGGCAAATTCCGAAATCATGAAGATGGCCTGGCACCCTAAGGAAGCACATCTGACCTCAGCCTGGGCTTCTCTCAACCATCATAGTCAGCAGGAGCTCTGTGCCAAGCCCTTTGCTCCCTCACTGGAGCCCTCTACTGAATTCCCACAAGGAGCTCGATGCCTTTCTGGCATGTATCAGAAGCATCACTGTCCCCTAAAATGTACCAGCAGTACCAACGTGTTTCAGAGCGGTGTATTGTCTGAAGCAGTGCTAAAGCAGTTGCTTTTAGGATCCTAAGGCCTTTCACCCATCTCTGAAGTAAACCATTTGCTATGGCTCAATCCTAGCTCTCCCAAGTCCCAAATATCTGCTTTAGTCCCAAGGATGCGAGCAAGCACAACCACTCCTCCCAAGGTGTGTAACACTTTGTCTCACTGTGCAGCAGGTGGGATGAATCCCAGCCCGTTCTGTCCCTCCACGCTCATGCACAAGAAAAGGAGAGAAGCACAAAAACGCTGAGACTTGTGCAACACCCTCATGCTGGTCAAAACACTGTGGAGATCCAAGAGGCAGGGACTCATCGGGACAACCTTATCCTCTGCAGACCAGGCATAGGGGAGAGGTGCAATGAAACGCCTGCCCTGCCCTCAGAACCCAGCTGTGCTGGCACAGGAGAGGGAGCAGATAGGCAGCAAAGTGGGTCTGTCACCAGCTGTCCTCAGGTCTAGTCACAGATCAGAAAGGGGACAGTGCAGCTGAGAAGGTGGCAAGGACTCATTGCTGCTGCCTGGCCCCGCAGAGGTTAATGTCATCCCTTCTCCCAGGCCCGCAGTGGGGATGCTGGGGGTTTGCAGGCACATAACTCAGGCTGGAGGGGACCCGAGCAGATGAGAGACCCCATCCTTGGGTCTCCCATCTTCAAGAAAAAAAACAGCAGCAATTAGAGACAACACAGAAGGGAGATGGCATCAGCTGCAAGGCAGGGTGAAATGCTTTACCACGGCCGAGTGCACGCCAAGACTATTTTCCTCTCTAGCAGAGGGAACCCCGGACAGCAGGAGTTTCGCAGAGTCAATGACTCCGAGCGGGTTTTCATATCAATATTTCAGCAGTGTCTGTCTTTCCAGCGTGGATTTCCCAGGCCCCAGCTCCCCTCCGCACCCGCTGCAGTATTTTCCTTCCCTTAGCAAATGCCCACGCTCCCTCTAGCGCCCGGCTCAGCTTTTCACACGCCGGCAACCCAGCACCCTTTCCTTCAGCCTGCACCCCAGGGTGTCCAAATCACGCTGGAGCTAATTAGAAGCGATGCTATTTTGGGCACAGAGGCCCCGTGGAGCTCTGCAGATCTGCCTGGCTGGAGTTTGTGTCGCATATGTGAATAGGAAGGGGAGAACGCAGCGTGACAGCCTCGGCGTCACAGACCCTCCCTGAACACGAGGCAGCTTTGCCACTTGTTTCAGTGGGGGAGCAATCAGGTCTCCTTCAAGACTGAGAGGGAGGAAAGAAAGTGTTTTGATTAGTCAACACCGACCTTCTCTGATTTTCATTGTGTGCTGCGGCTCCGCTGACCGTGAGGGCTGCAAATTGACCCTCAAATTTCTTCAGTGGTTTATTCATGTAATGTGTTTAAGACATACAGCCACCCTCTTCAAACACTCAGCAAACTGTTCACTTCCCTCACGCTCACAATACCGCATAAATTCAGGAAAGGAAATAATGCAAGGCCCTTCTTTGTGCATGGGGGAAACGTTGACAGCGATGCTGCAGTTCTCCCTGGATGCTGAGGGGAAGCCAGGAGTTGGGAACTTGTTTGCCTTGAGCTCCTGCAGAGAGTTTAAGCAAACCAACAAGTTCATGTACACAGGTGTCACTTCAGCATATTTCCCCATTAAGGAGAAAGAAGCTCACCTTCCCAGAGCCCTGAGGCTGCAATACAGGAAATGCAGAAAACCCACAGGTGGTCTTCTTGTACCACCCCATAGACAGCTCCAATGATTCCTGGCTTCTGCACTCACTTTTCATTCTTACCTAGCACTTTTCACTGCTCTGGGATACCACAGGTTGGATCCTCGACCAGATGCTACATCAATCCTACACCAACTTACACTGAGGATCCAACTAAATATTTTTTGCTGCTTTGGAGACTTTCTGCAGTACTGTATTCAATACTTCATGAGGAATACGTCATTTAATTTATTCTCCTGATTACAGCAGGCTGGGCTCCACACCTTCAAACACAGGCTCTCACTGGAAGATGAACTTGACCAGATCCCAGCCAAGCCCAAGTCTTAAATCCATAACTGACAGGTTTTCATGCCATTGCCCTGGAACCAATTAAAACCATGAACTCCGGCTTGGCCTTCGATCTTGAAACAAATTTGGATTTGTAAGAGAGCACCAGATCAGGTAAGCACGTACTGGGAGCTTAAGGAGCGTGATGCTGTGGTGTGACTTAAGGAAATTCTTGAGTGTTTGCGAGACTGGCTCCCAGTGTCCCTTAATACAATCAACACTACAGATCCTCTCTCTCTAAGCTGTGCTTTACCCATTAAACACCAGTGCTTCCATATTTTTTTTCAAAAATCTCTACTAACAAATTCAGCTATAAATTTGGAAACTCAGGAAGTTGTCTTCCCCCAGTCTTGCATTTAAGAAAATATTTACCTCATCTCACCTCCCCTTGGGGTGAAGTTTCTCCTGGCTAACATCAATTCTCTTCTCCAACCCATTTTCAAAATATTTTTTTCATCTAATCGGATGAATTTTTCCCATTTAAAATAATAATTATGGAATCACATAGCTGTTCCTGTTTGCATTTAAATTACCGTGAAAGCTTAGCCACAGATCCCGGGCCTCATCCCTGAGCAGGAGGAAGTCCAAGTAGTGAGGCTCACCGGGAAACTGCTGGCAGGCACCTGGAACATAAGCGGTTCTGTTTCTGAGCCCTGGGCTACAAGAACTTCAACAGCTTGCTGCCCTGGGCTGGGTAACAAGCCGGGGAATCTGCCAGCTTCACAAGACCACGAGCAACAGGGGCCGTCCACTGGGCATCAACCTGACTTGACAAAGATACCAGTCTGGAGAGAAATAGCCTGAAGAATACTTTGGAGATGCCTTCTTCCTGCTCTACTGACTCAACACAACCATGAAAGCAATTTCCATGTGAAGGTTTCATTTTTATTTCCATATCTTCCACTAGAATATTAATTAAAAGTGGATTGGCAAAGTCCTCCAAAATGACTGTAGTGGCTAACTTCATTACTGGAGGTAGTGGAGAAGCGTAAATGCAGCAAGACACTCTGACACAGCCCACACACCTTCAACAGCAGCAACAACTCAACATGGCCAAAAGCAATCTGAGAAAAAAATAACAAAAAAAAAAAATCAGCCTAGAATAGCAATTAAAATATCTACCAAATGCAGTGCAATTAATGAATTAATGTGATTGCTCTGCCACCATCTTGCACTCTAGGAGTAAACATTTTAGACCAGAATCCAACCGGACTGCTGGAGCAGATACCCACGGCTGACAACTGAACGCAGCACTGCCTGCCTAAAGATTCATTTCGCTGCCCTCATCCCTTCCAGGCACAGCAGCCCATTTGGGATTGCAAGCATTGCCCACCTCGTTCTGCCCATCACACGCTGCATTGTTAGGCATCTTAATGAAAAACTACCTGGCACGCAGCAAGCCCCTCAGCCTTCCCAGCCTGTAATTCACCGTGGGAGTGAGTAATGTCTCGGTATCAAACCACCAGTACATTAGCAGATCACACCAGAGCACTGCCAGCAGCATGCAGAAGAATCATTCCCGGAAGAGCCAGGCTTCACTGCTAGCACTTGGACAACTCGCCTGTCACTGCCAGCCCTCAGAGCTAGCACGGGGTAAAGCAAAGGGATCTCTGCGAGCAGGAGGGAAAGACTCACAGGAGCCATTCACAGCAGGTCTGTCACCATCACATCACATCTATGTGAGTCTTGAAAGCTACCCTGATGACTTGCTGCGCCTTTCTTCCAGAAGGAGCTCTTACTTAACGTCCACTCAGATGTATCATGTTGCTGTTCCAAACATGATGTCCTCTCCTACCAAGGAAATGAGCTGCATCTTTCTAACCCTACTTCAGAAAGCTGCTGGCTACTGTAGCACTATTGGCCTCCTCTTCACCAAACCCTTCTGCCAAAAGCTTCTCACATTCCCAGCCTTGGATCGAGTCTCACAACCACGTTAACTCCTGAGACGAGAGCACCAGGCTGGCTGGGCCACGGGTTAAAACAATGCAGCTTGTCTGGCAAGATAAAACAAGGCTCCTGCCCAGGTGCTTGCCAGATCTCATCTCACCATCCCCAACTTGTAAAGCCTGGATCCCACGAAGCACCAACATGTTGCAGTTGCACAAGCAGCAGCTGTATAGCTCAGTTATGCCTTCCTGCTGCAGGTTCATCTTCAGCCCTCATTTTGAGATAAAAATGCACCCTGCTGACGTGTATTTCCTATAGCATGAAAAACACCCCCCCTGCAAACATCTAGGAATTTGCCCTGGCTGAAGCAACCTGCAATGTTGCACGTGCCTTAGGCAAATGCCCTCTCCTGCTCTTGTTGTAGCATTGTAGTGCCTTTTCTCATCTTTAGGTCTGAATTTTTCCTGTGGTTACTAGAAAGAAAGGACATACATATGGGGATGGGTAAAACACAGCATGCTAAGCTGAGCATACCCTCACAGGTAATGGATTGAAAGTGTCTTCTAGTTCAAAGAGAACTAAAAATGTGTATCTTTGCTTCTTACATCAAACAAAACAATACACTGAACTTGTAGTGCTTCCATCACAGTAAAAGCATAGACAGGATTAAATCATTCCTATTAACAGCTACATTGAGCCAAGTGATAACTCTGAAACCTAACGACAACTGTCCAACTGGTACCATTGCACTAGTGATCACATCAGCAAAGCGATCTGCCTGAGTGTTTTATCCACTGAAGCTTGTGGAAATCTCTTGAAAAAAAAAAAAAATCAAGAAACAAGATAGCAAGATTTAACTCTGCAACAACATTGAAGTTGGTGCTACTTATTTCTGTGGATCCTTATCCTAGAAATCTGTGAGGGAAGCAGGAGGAAAAGATCATCTGAGAAACCAGATTATCTTCACAGGAAGGTTGGGGAGAGCATCTGGTGAGCAGCACAGGAAAAAAATTCATGCAGTAGCATAACCGTCTAGAGAGAGGGAAAACAAGTGAAGAGGACACAACTGCTCGCCGAATGCCACATGGTACTCAGCGTGTCTCTGGAGTGGAAGGTTTTTTCAAGAAGAAAGGCTTGCAGATCTTCTGAGAGTAATGCTAGATTACACTAAAAATTCTCCTTTTTTCAGAAAGGTCTTGGACAGAAAACATTTTATCTGATCTATACCAGGTCCTTCAATAGCTTCAGTGTACTCTCAATAAACGTTTCTATGGGACAGATTGATACCTGAGGCGCAAGTACAGCTCACCTTATTCTTACATGTACATCAGACCCACTGAACAGACCGCTAAGTCCCGTTCCCAAGAACGCAGAGGACACAAACCCTATTTCTGCTCAGAATAGGATTTTGGCATTTCCTAACTTCCACTCAAAGATCTTCAGGTGTTGCACAAAGCAGAATTCTGCTCCACACCACCACTTTGTGGTAGGTAAGCAGTACTATCCTCATTTAACATGGGAGAGGAGATTCGGTGAGGTTAATTGTCTTTCCTAAGGTCACGGAAAAAGCCCGTGGGCAGGACAAAGCAGAGAACTCAAATTCCCCGATCTCACCAGGTTTTTTGCCTCTATCCTAATCCTGACCTCGCTATCTGCAAATGGAGGAAACAAAAGTTTGTTGCCTGGGAGGGATTATTTTTTTTAATATGTTAAATAGAGATTTGAGGGATGGGGGAGAGAAGGCAGGAAGGAAAAAAGAGGGGGAGCTGCTCTTAAAATAGCAATAAAATACATACAGCAGGTTTTTAATATTCTAGGTAACAGGACATACAGCAGCTACACAGACTTCCCCCCTGTGGAGTTTGTTGTACAGCCCAGCAAAAAGCTCTAAATTTTTATGACCATCATTTGCTCTTCTTTGCAAATCCATCCCACCCTATCTCAGGAAACCCTCCCCATCAATGCCTGATTTGAAATGTACTGCTTCGCTGCATGTAATTTGATTGATCGCGCTTTTAATAAATCATAAGCCACAGAAGCTTCAGTTTTAAAGTCTGTTCGAGTAACAGGGAACTGGTCAAAGCAATCCCTATGCCTCTTTACTGTTTTGGTAGCCTAAAACCAGTAGCACACAGACATGTCCTAGGTGCTCTACTAGGTCATCTATCAGCATCATTAGATGCGAGTTCATCTGTTTTGTCCATTTTCAATTCACATTTTTGCTGGTTTGTGTCTATTGTGACCTAAGAAAATACATGCTTCAGGGTGAGAGACTGGGGACCAAGGTGGCTGGCAAAAGGCTTCCCTGCGTGACCTTGGGCAAACTGCTTGCCCTCCCCATGCCACAGCCACCCCAACAGTAAAATTAGGGAAAAGCTGAACTGCAGCAGAAAAACAGGCACTGGAGTCAGCCTTCTCTGCTAATAAATGAAAGGACCCAGCTTCTAGCATTTAACTTTCCCTCTAGAGTCACATAACACACTGTTAAAAAATGAAATCCAATTAATCATTAAATGCAGCGTGTTTTCTCCCTAAGACAGGAGTGAGAAAGTCGCCTGATGCTAAACCCCATACTAGAAACAAACACGAAAAGATAACGCTGTTATTTATTAACACTCTTGGTTTTCCTTCCCATAAACACCACACTGGCACTAAACACCAGACTCATGCTTGTGTTTTGGAGTTGGAAGCTTCCAATGCACGCTATCTTGAGGTGCAAAACCCTAATGCAAAGTTGTGAACAATCAAAAAGTTTTCCTTTATTACTTACACCATCCCTGTCACCTGGAGCTAAAGAGTAAGCGAAGCTAATAAATTAAACAGCATATTTCCATGAAAGAAACAAATTGTAGTCTTAAGCTGGGGGAGGAGGGAGAATTTTGTGAAAGTCATTTTCTGACCTGCACTTTGGAAAAAAAGACCTTTTTTTCCCCTCTGCAAATGCCTATAGACTGATTTTACTCTACTACTCAGAACTATTATTCTCTAATACTCATAACTATTGGAAATTCAGGCTGGGAAGGAACAGGGGGCTTTTAGCTTCTTTTGCTCAACACCCTTTGATACGGCACTGAACTGAAACAAAAGCGAGGGCATATAGGTTGTTTTCTTCATTACATGCCATGTTATATTAAAAATAAATAGTCCTAGAGACAAGTGTAAAGCTAAAATATAGCATGCAGCTGTTTTCTCTTCAATGTTTGCTTTCATCTTTAATGAGAGAGGAATTCATGTCTGGCAAACACAACTGCCTTAAAAAATTGGTCAAATCAAAGTAGCGTCTACATCGCTGTCAGCGTTATTGCCTAAGCAATAATAAATAGAGAAAATCTTCCAGTCAGAAAAATATAAGGAGGTGGCTGAATCGCCCGTGATTAAGTTATGGCTGATGCAGAGACAGATAGGTGGATAGATAGACAGATAATTTGCTCGTTAATGACTAATCAATCTCGTGAGGAATACAGCTGAAAATCCAGCTGATCTGTGCCGTGCTGCTAATTGCTTTATGCACATTTCCAATAGCGGCAAAACAATAAAAGAGGCATTTTGGAGGCAGTGACGAGCTACAGTAATCAGAATAATGGGAATATTGTCACCAGCCGTGAAGGCTTCCAAGAGTCCTGGTGACTACGCCTGTTCTCCGACTTTACAGCGGAGTGGAAACGGTGTTTCTGAGAGCGAGTTGGAAGAAAATTGAAGTTGTGTCCCCAGCCATCTGCCGGGTGTTGCAGAGCAGGGTGCGAGGGAGGGCCCTGCGCTATGGGGGCACCACGGCAGCTTTTGGGACACCCCCACAGGCACGCAGAGCACCACAAACTTTCAGGGACACCTCAGCTCCTCCTCGTTATTGACTGCAGGGCAAAGACATGAGCCGGCATCGATTTTTTTTTTTTTTTAAATCAAAAACTTTTCTGCGTGCTCGCCCTACCTGCCTCCTTTCAGAGCCCCTTAACATGCTGGGGAGCTCTCCAGCCCTTAATGAATTGATGGCATCTCTCCTGTCGCCAGCACGCAGAGCTGAGAACGGGAGGGCTGCTCCGCCACCAGTGTACATCACTCACCCCCGGACAGAGGCAGGGGAGCTCACCAAGGTGGATATCACACATGGGGAGTGCAAGGGGGCAGCAGAGGCAGGTGGGGACGCAGGTGGGGACACAGGGGGCTTCTCTGGGAAAGGGAGAAGGCTCCCGACAGCCTGGCCCTCCTGGTGGAGCTCAGCCCCTGGGGATCGCTGCTCTCCCCTCGGGCAGAGGTGGGGATCTCCCCCTTTTTTTTTTTTTTTTCCCAGGGAAAACTTTTCTC
The DNA here is from genome assembly GCF_964035555.1 of Netta rufina. Lineage (NCBI taxonomy): Eukaryota > Metazoa > Chordata > Aves > Anseriformes > Anatidae > Netta > Netta rufina. Next base: position 25,534,131 of record NC_140130.1, on the reverse strand, counting down.
TTTTCACCTACCCTCCGCATCCCCGGCCGTAAAAGCGAGCCGCGCTCAGCACCCTTCTCCCCCCCCCGCATCCCCTACCGCATTTCCGAGCTCAGCACCATCCCTCCCATCCCATCCCAACCCATCCCAGGCGGTACTCACGCTGCTGTTGTGGCCGGACCAGTGCACCATGGCTTGGTTGTGCGCCGCGTCCCCGGTGAGGGCGAAGGTGGTGCTGCCCAGCCGCAGCTCCTCTGCCCCTCGCAGCCTCGCCGCTCTCCCCTCCTCCGGGGGTCCGCGGGGCTGAGCCCTGGCTCCGCGTTGCCCCTCGGCTGCGGGCAGCCCCCGGCCGCCTCCCGCAGCCGCCGCCCGCCGGCTCCGCACCGCCGGGCCCCGGCCCCCGGCCGCGCCGCCCGCCCCCGCGCTGCCCCCCGGCTCCCCGGAGCCCCGCGCCCGGTTCCCCGGTGCCGGTGGTTGCCGCTGCTCCAGCCCGAGGCGAGGCCGGGAGGGAGACGAGCAGGGGCCGCAAGTTATCTCGGCGCCGGTGCAGGAGCAGGAGAGGAGTAAGAGCCATGTCCAGGCGAGCAGGGCGGCGTGGCAGGGCGCAGAGCGGCGGGTCCCCTTCTCCATGCCTTGGCGGAGCGAGTCGGGGGGCTCGGAGAGGGAGGAGGGGGGGGGGCGAGGCGCTGCGTTTAGGGCTTTTTTTTTTTTTTTTTTTAGGGGCCGGATCCTAATTATAATAATTATAATTTGGGAAGAAAAAAAAATAAAAAAATTTTTAAAAAGGCTCTTCTTTCTTCGCTCTCCTTTTCTCTTCCCCCTTTGCTCAGACGGTGACCAGAGGAAAAATAAAAATTAAAAAATAAAAATTAAAAAAAAAAGGAAAAAAAAAAAACTCTCTCCCCGGTAGTTGGATGCTGTTCCTCACTGTTGGTGGATCTTTCTTTTTTTTTTTTTTCTTTTTTTTTTTTTTTTTTGAAAAGTGCTTTTCAGTGAAACTGTTCACGTTCGAGGATTTGATCAAGTGAGCGGGTGGCACCGCGCGGGGGGAGGAGCCCCGAGCCTCGCCAGGCGCCGCCGAGAGCCAGCCCCGAGCCGCCGGGAGGCAGCCGCCGGGGGCCGGCAGCGGGGCCGGGGGCGGGAGCGGGACCCGGAGCCCAGGCAGCGGGGGCATCCCCCGGGCTCCCTCCCTCTCTCCCTCCCGGGTCTCTTCCCTCCCTCCCGGGTCCCCAGGCCCCTGCTCCCCCCTACGCGTAGGTAGAGCCGCGGGGGCATTCCTCGCCCTCGGTGTATCTGTATTTATGCATACACGCGTGCGTCTCCGTGCACGGGGGCAGAAGCTGATGGGGTGAAACCCCCCCGGCTGATGTCCCCCCTACCCGGGTACCAGCGGCCCCACAGCCCCGGGAACCCGCAGGGGAGCGTCCCCGGCTGGGAAGGGAGCTGGGTTTTTTTTTTTGGGGTGGCCAAGGAGGGGCACTATGTGCGGACAGCTCCCTGGAGCATTGTCCCAGGGCTGCGTGGAGATGGGTTTCTTCGGACGATGGCAGCTCCCGCTGCAGGGACGCGGATTTCCCCGGCCAGGACACCCGCTTTCCCTTGGTAATGGCCAAGGAGCCTTTTTTTGCAGCCTTCGGACAAGGTTTGGGGGAATAGCACGGGGTGGGGGGGCGCTGGACGGGAGAGCCCCCCCCTGTGCGGGTCACCCCTGCCTCATCCCCCTGGAGCTCTTCACTGCAGCAGCTCGGCGGCACTTTCCCCTCGCATCAAACCCACGGCCGACCTCACCCCCTCCTTCGCCTCCTCCTTTCGGAAAGGGGCCATAATTAGCGCTGTGTTAATCAGCCCACCCTCCCACTTACCCCATCAGCCATTCTTTCGCCGGCCAAGGACGGATGCGCCGCTACGCGGTCCCCCTCCCCTACCCAAACCCGTACCCGTCCCAAAGCGGGGACGGCTCAACAGTTCCCCCCCTCAGGTGGCTTTTCCAGCCCGGCAGGGACAAAGGGACAGAGCCAGGCCGGGGGGGACATCCCCACGTCCTGCTTCTGGGGGTGCCGGGGGGGTCCTCGCTAGCCGGTGCCCCCCGGGAGCTGCCGCTTGGAGAGGGGAGAGGAGCGCAAAGGCTGCTGAAAGCGGTGGGGAAAGGGGTCTGGGGGTCCCGGGGGGTCCCCGGCTGCGGGCACGGCTCTGCCCGAGAGCCGCAAGCCCCGAGGAAGGGGGAGGCGGGGGCAGGGGAAGCGCAGCCCCCGCCCCCAGCCCGGCGGATGTCAGTCCTGCCTTGGAGCCGGCTACTTCCCAAAACACGCCGCCGAAACGCTTCGGGGGGCGGCGGGGACGGGGGCTGGTCCCTGCACCTCTCCCCCCGCCAACACCCGCCCCCAAAGCCCCAGCACGGTTACCCCGAGATGGGGGCTGTCAGCTCCGTCCTTACGGGGACACAGCGAGATCTGCGGCCCCGGGGAGGTGGCACGGGAGGCGGGCAGCATCCCAGCCCCGGAGCCTGCCGCTGCTGGCCGCACGGGGATGCGCTGCCCGTCCTGCGGTGGGACGCACAGCAACTGTCCCCTGGTAGTGCCTGAAGTTCCTCCGGTCCTCCCTGGACCCGGCAGCAGCTCGGTGCTGCTCCTGGTGATCCAGAACTGCTGTCACCACGGAGTAAAAGACACCACGGGGGTCGCAATTGTCACCACTTAACCGCCTTGCAGCCCATCCAGTCGTGGAGCCCACCCCTCTCAGCCTTGCTGGACACCGTTTAGGACACAGTCTTCATTCACACCTGGATCAGCCACTTGTTTGTGTGGCATCATCCCCGACTTTGTGGTAAAACAGGACCTGTTGACACATGTCCTACCCCAAACCCTGCCACCGAAGCCATTGCTTTGTGCCCACCACACCCCGCTGTCACCACAAGAGCCCAGCCATGTGGGACAAAGCACAGTGCGACGGGCTCCGTGCCCAGGTGTGCTCACCAGTACTTTCTTTAGGGCAGTACTATCACCACCCCAACAGCCGGTCTCTCCTGCCCTGCAGGCAGAAGACAACTAAAATCACGCTCTGTGAATATCACCCACGCTTGTCACGCTCAGGGACAGTCCTGGACATTCAGCTCACACCTTGTCAGCAAGAAACCCCAGGCCCTCATTTCTCAGACAGATACCCAGAGGAAGGGCTGGTGCTTGTCAAGAAAATCCTGACCCCTCTGTTCACCTCTGTTAAATAACAGGCGGCACAGCTGAAGTCCCACTGATGATGCGGGACTCTGTTAAATCCCGCTCACCCCGGAGCCATGGGTCCTTAGCAGAGGCCTTGGTGCCAGGGCAAGAAGTGGCGGTGTTCCCACATCCTTTTCCTGCTCTGGAAGACAAAGGTAACGTGAGCAACACCCCCATCTCCTGCACGATCCGCGAACTGCGTGCCCATCGCCAGCGCACAGACCAGGGGCTTTGCCAGCGTGCAGCATCCCTGTTGCAGGATCCTCAGGTCTGCTCCAAAACCCGGCCTCTTGTGAGACAGGGTGACAGGGAGGAACCACCCGACAAGCCCAGATTTGCACAGTCTGCCTCCAAGGATAGAAACGGAAGCCTACAGCACAGTATCCATTACAGGCTGTTTTAATCCCTGGTCTAATCCGTTACAATCTGCTTTAATCCCCACCCAACTGCAAACATCCACTCAAAGAAGCAGGGGTTGGCGTTATGTTCGGTCGGACCACGCTGGTTGGTAATTGATGTAAGGCATCCATGCGCCACGGCACCAGGCAGTGCACAAGATTTCCAAGTGAGCAAGAAAGTAAATGCTCCAGAAGGCAAACTGGGGCACAAATGTAAAGGAGCAGAACATGCCTACAACCGTGGGGGAGCTGGGTTCAGTTAAGGAGAGAAAGGCAATTGGGGCGGTTATGTTTGCTTGGAGGGGATGATTTGGGTGGAGCAAGTTTAATTCCACTAGCTAAAGTAAGAAGGAAATAGAGCCTGGCGTTTATCCCATGCTATACCCTTCTAAAGCAGCACTGATCATTTGGGGGTTTCATTGTATTTTTTTCCCCTATTTTGGGTCATTTTTATTTGGCAAAAAAAATGCAACCCAAGAGTTAACTCCAACCACACGTGTCAATACCCTCCCCATCACTACCCCCATCCCTTCTGCCTTGCCCAGCTCGCTGCCCCAAGCTCCTGCAGGGCTGCACACCCCCAGGCCTCCTCAGGAGCCCAGAGTTTGTCTCCCAGCCACTGTCACCCTAGGAAAGTCCCAAGTGGGAGCTGGAGCCTTTCTTGCTGGAATCCAAAAGAAAGGGGTCGGGGAAGAGATCATGAAAGGGAAATTGAGGGATGGGAATGAAAAGCAATGCCCCAGCCTCACCGTACTCTTTCCACCTCCCTGCAGGTCTCCCACACAACTCAAGTGCTCCCAAGGGAAGAAATCCCACACGTACTAAGAGGAAAATCAATGCTTGCTTCACTTAACTTTAACCCATTTATTATGGGTGAGACCAGCCACTGGAAAACAAAGCAGCTCTGTGCTAATGCTGTCTTGTCTGCTAAGGAAACGCCTGAATCTACGTAAACTAAAACAATTAAGAAGTGTCCCTATATCCTCAGACTAGAGACTGTCTGCACACAGGCCTGTTTCTACAAGTACAGGGCTACCCCTGCTATGGGACAGATTTCCTCCTAGCCCAGCCAGGCAGGGTGTGCCCCAGAGCAGCCAGCCCCTGAAACATGGCAGGACCATGGCAGGGAGCCTTCAGCACAGCCAGGTTGCTCAGAAGGTGCTCAAAAGGTGCTCAAGCTGCAGAGCACAGATGAAGGACTCAGCCACCCACAGAGAAGGCAGAGGTGCTGTGAATGCTCTGGGGAGATTCTGCAGGTTTCAGGTCACGTTCCCAGTCAGTGTTGGGTGCCGGTGTCACTCCTAAAGCCAAGACTAGAAAATCCCCTTCTGCTGATAATTTTCAGCATCATCAGGAATGTCAGAGAGCTGATCAGAGTGGAAACAGTGCGTGGATTTGAGGCATATACAGAGATTAGTTGCGCGGCTCACAAGTTCACTGTGCTGAATTCACTGCATACTGCAGGTCACGTACATTTCTGTCTTTTCCACTAGAAATACAAGAACCTGTCTCCCAGATTTCAAATTATCCAAAACTGTAGTAAAATCCTCCATTTTCAGAAGCACTTGCCAAATTTTTGAAAGCCTGTTCCTCAGCGTCTCTTAGAAGGCACTGGGTCAGGGCATTTAAACTTGCAGCCTCTCTTTGTCTTCTGAATTCAAAGAGCTCCTCTGCAAGCTGGATCTAACTGTGCCACGTATAATGAAGAGAGGCATAATCACAGCTTAAGATGTTATAATATCCAAGAACACGCTGTGAGTACTAAGATATCCCCTCTGGAGAAAATCTGATTAAAAACAGGGAATCCAACTAATATTGACCTGGTCATTGATTCAGAAAGCGTAAGTGACTAATTTCCCTTCCCCTCCCAAGGTCTGCCTCCAATTTACAGTTCCATGGAGGAGAGCAATCCTCCTTTCTAGCAGCAGCTTTGTGCCCCTCTCATCAGCTCCTCATTTCTTGTTGTTAATGAAGCCTCCTGCCTGTGATTGTTTAGGGGTGGTTTTTAACTCCAAGAAGCAGAGCACAAGCACTGCCTTGCTGTGCACAGAGAATCTTAGCGAACCTGAAACCTATTCTCTGCTTGTCCCACTCCTTCCCTAGGGCACAGCAGGACCTGGAAAGGTTCACATCTTCTCTTCAAGATGCTCACAGCAGGAGCTGTGGCTACTGTGACTTCAGGGACATGCAGCTCTTTGCCAGAGCTTCAGGGGCAAGGTTTAGCACAAACAAACTTCTGGAAGAAGAAAAGCACAGTGCTAAACCTTGTCACGTCTCACTGCTGGGGAAACACCCTTCAAACACCCTTCCTCTTGTGCCAGCAGAAGAGGTATCCATCCTAACCGCTGTGCTGCTCAGGTGACCCCCGTTAAAAACAGTTAAAGTGTTTCAGCTGCTCCTTTTTTTTTTTTTTTTTTTTTTTTTTTTGACTGAAGCATGTCAGGGAGAGTGGTGGAGCTCAGCTGGCACATCTGAAGCTGTGGTGAATACGTAGCTGATGACAGTAACCACAGCTGTCAGAGCAAGGCGCATCCATGGCCCAAGCACAGTTTGTGTTTAAGCACAGGCCTTGATTTAGGGTTTGATAACTACCAAATTTCAGTAGCCATTGAGATAAGACCATTTCAGAAGTGACTAGCATTTATACAGCCTTTAAAAATGGGATCTTGGGAGGTGGCATAATTCATTCACCTCTCAAACAGAATCAACTGCTTTAACTACAGCACAGAACAATGGGTGAATCACAGCTAAACAATAGGCTGAGACTCAGTTAAAGGGGAAAGGGAAAGGTTTTTAGATGTGAAAGCAGCCAATGAAGGACAAATTGTGCTCTGTCAGACTCACGTTGTCCCTCCCCACGCTGCGCTGTGCAGGAAGGTCTGATCCTAGAGCAGCCTTCCCTTCTAGAGGAGCCCTGGGACTGTCTTACCACAGAGATCGCTGTTAGGATCCAAAGATTGCAACAGTGACAACCCTAAAACACATTAAGGGGCAATCAGCCCATCAGTGCTGTACTGCAGGCTGTAAACCAAGGTCCCCAAAAGGAGTCACACAACACAAACCTCAGTTGAAAGGATAGCTTAAGAAGGCATCGTTAACTGGAGACAACTGCATCTTCTCCAAGGGTTTGCGTGCTGCATAGTGCTGGCTCCCAGGGCAGGCAGATAATGTCCTCAGTAATCCCAGCAGATTCATTTCCTCACCTTGTCTGGCAGAGAAGCCCCCAGAGAAGAAATGTAAAGCCAAGAAAACCAGGCATGGTCTAAAAGAGCACAAGGAGAAAGTTCAAAAACATCCACTGCAAAGTTTCATGGCAGAATCTCCCTTTTGGCTTTTTCACCGTGCCCCTGTGGCAAGCACCAGCACTGCCTATATTGGAAATTCCAGCCAAGGAAGGCCTCAAGCTGTCTTTCAGCAGGGCTTAGTAGCTTCAAACAAGTAGGGACCAAACATCAGCCATACTCAAGTGCCCGCAGGCTACTGTCAAAAGAAACAGCAAGAACCCACAAATCCACAAGGATGAAAACTTCCCTTGATAGACCCGAGCCAATCAGGTACTGCACAAGGAGGTGTTTTAGAAAACACTTCCCCAGAAACCAGAAACAAGAGAAAAATGATGGAAGCTGGCTCTTCCCACCCCACAGAGCTCAAACTAGAAGAATGGAGCTGCTCGGTCAGCGACACAGAAACTCTCTGCAATTAAGACTTTGCTCTCACCCCAGGTACTTCTTCCACTTTGTTTCCTCTTCCAGGCAAATCTTTCCCCCTTTCTCTCCCCTACAAAGCTTGAGATAGACCTACAAGGGCAAGGAGCTGTTTCTGTTTCTTCCTCTCTGCTCAAGGTAAATCCAAAGCTGCTTTGTGTGTGTGTGTGTGTGCACAAAGGCAGAATTTTCTTAGCTAGAGAGAAACAAGTCTGGCAGGGACCCTGGCTTTGATGGTGGGACTTCACAGGAGGATGTTCAACCTGCCGCAGCTTGGTGCTGTTTTCTGTCCCACAGCAAAAAAAAAAAAGAAAAAAAGAAAAAAAAAATCATACACACCACCTTTTAAGATTCTCATCTATGGTTATTTTTTGCCCTCTCTTAAGACCAACCCCAAACAAAAGAGAAGTTGAACTACAGCACTGAGAAAAGACTTTATACTAGGCAACATGAGTGGAAGGGTGTGCATCTAGTGGGGAAGAACAGAATGAAAAGAAAGAACTAATACGGGGAAAAAGTAACACCGAACTACAGCAAGAAGCAGCTGGCTGTAGGCAGGTGTTTCTTACCAAGCCCGTCCTGGCAGTGCCCCACATCTCCAGTGCACTGATTTAGCAACAAGAGATCTCACATCGACTCCTGAGAAGAGCCAGGTTGAATCAGATCTCATGTAAATGGGGTTTGAAACATTCTGAAAGGAGTCGTCCCAGGTGAATTCAAGCTCCCAACACTTCTAAGCCAGGAAGTAGGACAAAACTAAGTGGCAGCTATTACAGCCTTTGCTTGAATGTCTTGGCTCATAGCTTCAGCTCCCTAAGGACTCACTGGAGTTTCGCACAACCACAGGAAATTAGAAAAACATCATTGGCCCCATGAAGTGTGCAACATGTAGCCCACACACCATGTGATGCATCCTCAATACCAGGCTGGCAAAGGCTGAGGATCGCTACTGCATCCACTTCCATAAAGCAAGTGCTAAGTTTTAAGTTAATATTACTAAGTTAATAATCATTTAAGTTCCAGCGATGCCTAGAGCTCCTATCAGAGTTTAGGAACAGGCCTGCAAATGCAGCAAGGAGACAATCCCCGCTCTGAAGTCCAATTATGCCTCTCGCAGACAGCACACTACTTCACTGCCTTCAGACAGGGTGAAAGGGAACCTCAAAGAAAGCAAATCTTCACAAACCAAAAACGCTGCTGGGGCAAACCAGGGATTTCATCTGGAGAAGGAGGAGAAAGGGCCTGCGTTTTGTGCAACACCAAACATGCAGCAGGCACCACCAGGTGCCCAGGCAGAGGAATCAAAACCTTTTATTACTCCCCTTCCCTTAAACGAGCACCTGACCACCGCATTTGTTGCTCCAAGCCCAGAATGTATTTATCCTGCATTCTGCTAAGCAATTTAACAGCTGCCTTCTTTTGGTGGTTCCTCAGCTTTGGTACAGACACCCAGTGCAGCATCACAGAGACCACTCTTGACACTATTCCCCTGTTTCTGAATCTGTCCAGTACCTGGTGATTTTAGTTGTACTCCGGAGCTGAAGAGCAATCTTAAAGGGGTTAAAATTCAGGGACGCAAATGAAAGTGCAATTAATAAGCAGCTACATAAAAGATCCTCATGCTCATAATGCAATCGCCAAGGGTTGAACATTTTTCCTTGGGCTTGCTCTACTCCATTACTGCAATAATGCATGGTAATATAGTTAACATTGATTTGCCGCAAGGTACATGTACTACATCTGCAAGCTAACGGGGAAAAGGGGGGAGGCTCTCTCCTTGAAAGGCTGGAATTACTTAATTATCTAAGGAAAATGACATGCAGATTTAACTGCACAGGGAAGGGCTAGGACTGACTTCCCCTGTTCCCGGAGAATACAGAATAGCACTCCTCGGCTACGTGACCTCCCTGCAAAATAAACTCTCTTGGTTTGTTATTATTAATTACCCTGGCTCCTATCACTGCAAGTCAGAGGTGTTGATACTTCGCATCACCCCCAGCTATGCTTGCTATTCATAAATCATACTGAGAGGAGTTGCCAAGGGAGGAGAGGAAATACTAAAGGAAACTCGTAAGCATCTCTAAACAGGCAGCTGCTGTTCAAAGTGGCTGCAGTCCTCTGCAGAGAGTCAGATGTAAACCAGCATCAGTGTTAGGAGGCAGCAGGAGACAAATGCCACAAGTGGGCAGGCAGGACAGGGAAATAATGCATTCAGACAGAAAAGGGAAAGGAAAGAAGATGGCCTGGGGGATTAACCGGAGCAAAGAGGGCCTTTTATCTTCACAGCCACAGGTCAGATCAGATGGTCTGATAAAAGCTGAAAGGCGCTATTATGATTATTAATCTGTAAGGGGCTGACTGTAGGCTGAGCAGAGAGAGAGGTGAGAGTTCCAGTGGTCAAACCAGCACTGATTTCCCTTTCAGAGCCTGGAGCAAGTCATTTAAAACCTCTCCCCCAGTTTTCCATCTGAAAAATGGAGCTGAAATTGCCTCACTGTTCTGAAGGTGAAGTTCTGACCGGGGTTTTGGCCACCCTACCCTTCCTACTCCTTTATAAAATTAGGCATTCCCCAGAAAGCACTAGCTCTCGGCTCCTCTCAATAGCTGTGCTTCAGCTGTTGCTCCTTTTTAAAGGCGTGTCCTTAGTTAAAAAGTGAGAAACGTTAGGGTGAAACCCAAGGGATTTATCTCAGCCCAGTTACTAGAGGGATGCTGACACTTTCTGACCGCCATCAGTCACAGGCTATCTGGCTGGCAACAGGACAACAAGGAATCAGGTCTGGGTGAGAAAGGAAGGTGGGGGCACCTGCACCCCACGTTATCCCAAGATGGAGCTCATTTTCCACTCACAGCTTTTTGCTGACACTTTTTAAAAATCATTTCAAACTTACAAACAGCTGAGACTTGGGAGCAATGTTTGCTGGAAAGGAATGGTAGCTCATAGATCACTCGAGGTACAGTGAAAAAAAAAAAAAAAAAGAAAGGAGCTTTCTGGCACTAACCCTTCGTTTGGCCACACATCCTTGCCAGTTCAATTCTATTACTTTGGGGAAAGGAAATGTTCTTCCCCTCTTTCCTCATTTCTGTCTTTTGTAGCATGATGCAGAGAAAGTAAAGATTTCAAGTGTTTTGTTCTTTTTCCAACTGGGAAGGGAAAATGTTTTCCATTTCCTCACATTGTGCCTTTTAAATACTTCCTCACCCCTGGAAGCTTGACAGTGTGGCAAAAGAGCCAAAGAAAGTAAAACAGAAACAGAAGAAATTAGCTGGAAGTTATTCATTCCAGTCTTCTATCATATATGTAAGAAAAATGGACAAAATAGGGTTAAAATATGATCTTTAAGCACTACTCATCTGTAATTCTGAAATACGAAGGTTTCTTGTCTGAAAATCAAAGGGAAGAAGCAAACTTTAACAGAGAAAGTCTTTAAGTCTTTAATTTTTTCTTTAAATATTTTTAAACTGAAGTTTTTGATTAAATCAAACAGATTAGTGTTAGCTATTTGCTATGTAAATTTTACAAATAGCAGATTCAGGCTGACACTGTACTTTCCACAAGTGAATTTCTCATTAATACCATAATAGCATTTTATGCTGCAATTAACTTTCTCCAGCCCAAACAGAGTCTTTCTTACTCCCCTCTCTAGGTTTTCCCCTGCACTGCCATCATCACTGCAGTACCAACACAGGAGGCTCAGAGGGACCTTGAACTGGCAGCTAGAGTCTTCTCTGCTGAGGTCCCTCATCGAGGTCCACCTTTATCACACAAGTAGACACAGGAGGGAGCTCACACACCCCCATTCACATTAAGGTTACATCTCTCCCTGCAGCAAAGGGAATGATTTAATATCTCAAATTCTCAGTTTGGGGCTCCTTTAGGTCCTGGACTTAGATTTCACACCTGCTAGAGCAGGGGTCCCCCTTTCTAGGTAGCAGAGCATCTGGTATGTGCTCCCCTCCACACCAGCAAGAGAAAATCTGTAGCTGTGTTGGCTGAGCTGGGACCAGAGGGTGAAATCTTTGCTCACTAGATTTGGCAGTCTCCAATGAGGCTGCACACACACCTGCAATGAAACATCGCTCTGAGGATGCCTTGTAACTTTGCTGCTGGTCTCCTACTTCCTCCTCAAGCCAGATCTGACAAAATCCTAGGATTTTCTCCTCGTCAGCCTCCTCCGGCTCTGCCCAAGCTGGATGCTTGTGAGTGCAGCAGAAGCCATCTCGCCAGGAAGGAGTAGGAGTTCCTTCTACTCATTTTTGTTTGTTTGTTCACACACCCTAGGCAAAACTCTTGAAGGTAATGCCAACCGACCCTTTGGATTCCTTCCTACGGCAGGCTTTGTTCCCTGTTTCCACATCACACGCAAGAGGCTAGGAAGCCCTTGAGGCCATTTACCATACAATTAAATAAAGCTTTTGATCAAACCACCTTGTAGTCAAGCAACTGCAAGCAGATGTTTAGATTAAGTGTTTGCTTATCTGCCAGGCTATGGCCAAAAAGAGCACATCACTGTATTTGAGCAAGTGTTTCTATAAAATATTGAGTAGGCACTGACAGTGTATCCTGTTGTTCTAGCTTTTCCTCCTTCACATCAGCATCTCAGGTAACTTTTGGCTGTACTGGGTTTATGTGGCAAGGTTTTGGCAGTGGGGGAATTGCAGCCAGAAGCTGCCCCATGTCAAATCCGAGCCAGCTCCAGCTGGCTCCATAAGGGACCACACTGCGCGTTAGAGCCCACGCAAGAGCAGGGGGTCTGGGGGAAGCTGCCACCCATGGGGGAGCCGTGCTGGAGCAGTTTTCTCCTGATGGATGGATGCTGTGGTATGGAGCCGTGTGAGTCAGCGGTGAGGGATCTCCCAGTCCTTATCTCAACCCTTGAGCACTTTTCCATTGCATTTTCTCCCCCTCTTTCTTTGAGGACGGGGAGGGAGAGAGCAGTTGTGGTGGAGTTCAGCTGCCCTGCAGGGTGAAAAAAAAAAAAACACAGCAAGAAAGCTAGTTTTGATCTAACTTCTTCCGAAGAGGTTTTGGAGGATGTGGTTCTTTACTGTATTTCTTTACAGTCCTCCAAACATGAGCACCAGGGAAATACCAGTCTGTAACAGCTGCAGCAGCAAGAATGAATCTGGACGTATTAGCAAGTCCCAGCAGAACGCACATGTCCAAGAGGACATCATTAGATGTAAGGAAGATTACTGACTTTTAACTTCTTCCTTCTTTCCCTAATTCTCCTGCTCATCATTGATGTAGGGATGTAATTAACAGCAACCCTCTTGCAAGCCAGTGCTGGGGTGCTGCTGCTTGATGTCTTCTTTCCAGTCAAACCCATAGAGAAGCCCCAGCTGCTGAATTATCCTCATGGCTTCTCATCATTTGCAGTGTGAGATCACCCTTCATTTGAGGAAAAAAAGTCTGGCTTGGTTTAATTTTTCATTTCTCTGTCTTCCTTGTATCTACAAGCACATTTATTTTCTAACAGGCCTGTTTCTTCTGCATTTAGAGAGTGTACTTTACACCCCTGGAGAGAACAGACATTCTCCATTACCTTCCGAGCAGACCCAGCAGGGGATCAGAGAGTGCAGTTTTCTCAGGGTCTGCTCCTCTGCCTCGTTCATTACTGACTGAATACCTGCGGAAGGAAAGCGTGAGTCAGCAGCCCCAGCTGCTCTGAATACACCCTGTCACAGGAGGAGCTGACAAAACAAAAGGGTGAAATTCTTATCCCCTGATTCTAGCAGATCCCAGAAGGTTTGAAAACTGTTGAAGGCAAATGCAGGTCATACATTGACTTTTGTGTTTTTTTTTTGAATTATTTAAAGGGTATGCAGATAGAACAACTCAGCTGGGCAACTGAGATAATATCCATGGCAAAGTGAACTAAAAAGCCCAGGACCCTTGACAGTGCTCTGCCTTCTGACACAGGTATGGTCAGGTTTTCTGAATGATTTTACACCTTTAATTCATTTCACTCACTGCCCTGAGCAGAGGTCAAAAATTTATGTGTGATGGGGACTACATTTTACCTCAAAAGGGAGTTTCTCTGTGTTTATATATTCCCTTTCCCAACTCTACAACCTCAAAAGATAAGTCTTATTCATACTCAGATGTGAAAATTGGCATCCCACATTCTCTAGAACCTTTCTCATCTCGCCTGGTGCATTGATCTCTCCTTGCCAAGGCTGAAGGACACAGATGCCTGCAGGACTAACATTAATACTGTTTTGCATACCAACCAATTACAAGGGTGTACTCAGAGAAATTACCATCAGCAATTCCTTGACAATATCTCCCATTAGATGCAATATTAAAGCCTGGATCTTTACAATATGCTCACTAATAGGTGGGCCCCCATCCTGGAAGCTGCTCAAGATCTTTTTTTAAAGATCTGAGCACCACCATTTACATCAATGACAGTCAAGGCAACTAACTCAGTGGTCTGAATCGTGTTCTGTACGTGACATTTTCCTTGCTGGTGTGGGCATACAGTAGTGTTTCAATATAAATCAGAGCCCCTTGTTACGCCAACAAAGCCAGGTGTAACTGTGAAAAGTGACAGAGTGGGATTTCACCTTACACCTTTGTCGTAATTTACATCAGCAGCAGGTGGGGACAAGTAGGCATGTTTCTAACATTCAGCTCTCACTTCACTGTACAAAATGCAGCTGAGCAGAAAATCAGTCCCACAGAAATACTTAGGATGTTGGACTGCTGGTCAGAAACAGCTGCCCATGGGGGAACGATCAAACTCTACTTCATATCCTGACATCAACGATGCTTTACTCAGAATCCTGCAGAGAAATATTTATCAGGTGGTGAGATGCATTCATCCTTCCCCCAGCAAAGACCCCCAGGTTCATCATGTCTCCAGCAGCACTCTTGGAATCCACCTCATAGGCTTTGAAACATTTTCCCTGGCACAAATGCACATAAAAGTGTATTTATTTCAAGATTGGATCACATACAAGCTCCAACCCAAGTCTTGAGACACTGAAGACTCAAACACAATGTAAAAAATGAGCCATTTTACTGCTTACAAACATTGCATGCAAGGCTGTGGAAGCATTAACTTTCTCTACCACACCCTTCCCTACCACACAAACCCACCTCCAGCCCCTTGCCAGCCCTTGCAGAGAGCACACATTCACACATGCAGACTACTTTGGATCCTAGGTGTGCAACCCCTAACAAACCCAGCAGAGACAGGAGCAGTCCCTTTCCTTGGGGAGCACCCGCTGCGTTTGCTCCCCGACAGCTTGGGTTGTCCCCTCAGCCATTCCATCCCGAGAGCGGTTATCTCACAGCTGCAGAGAGATATCTGCTAGCTGAGCCTGGCTGGGTTCTTCTCATAGGGGGAGATAATGCAAGAAAGCCTGAGGATGGTGACGAGGAGAAATAGTTGGTCTGTCATGCCATTTTACATTAAAGGGGGTGCAAGGAGAAGTATGTCTTAAACATACCGGTGATCAGAACCATAAAAAATGTATCTGCTGCTCCTTTCTTCATCCTTCCCCTCCCTAAGATTTTCTTTTAAACACAGCAGTAGATTTTATTCCCAGATGTCGTCTACTTTTTCCCAGACATGTTTGATTTGTCTGTGCTTTATTTCACTAGAAGAGGAAATACAGCTGAGTATTTTCACCTTAACTGCATTTGCTGTTGAGTGTTTTGCACTGTTTTTAGTGGGCAGGCTAAATGTTTGTTAGAAAACATATTTTGACAAAGGAGAAAAGTCATTTCCAGCTAGTTCTAGCTGTAAGAAAAGTGCGAGCTCTACATGGCTCAATGAGTCTGTAACTGTTTCAGAGATTTAAAAGGTGCCAATTTAAGATCTAATCCCAAAGCCCTTGCATGAGTGGTCCCATTAAAAGGAGAACAAATGTAATCTTTGCCCTCATAGATTTATATTCGTTGTCAATATAAGCAAATGAGAAGGAAAGAAACTTGGAGCCAAAGCCTGTCCTCAGTTGCACCGCTTCAAAGAAACTCTCCAGGCATCAAAGGATGGGCTTTTAATTAACATTGGCAACACACGGAATTGAGGCAGGCAGATATGGTTTTTATGTTGACAAAGGTGGCATCATTCTACACGCTCTCGTTTCTCTGAATGACACAATGCATTTCAAAGACAAAAGCCAGGATGTCTCCATCATAATGCACTGTCCAGATTCACCCTTCATTAGTTGCTGAGGTTTAATCAAAACGCTTCTCTAAACAACTCTACCTGAACATCGCAGTCTGTAATTATCCCTGCATCTCAGTGATGCCTGTGTGTGAGCGTCAAGGCAATGATTGATCGATTCTCAATATTCCATCACTTATGATATTTCCAAGGTAAACAACTCCCTTCTCCATTGGGAAATAATATCTAGGCTAAATCAAATTGCAAAGTACTAAAAGAAAGCTAGCCTCCTCCATATTAATCTTAAACCATTTATGATAGATCAAGGCATTGTGTCTTCAGATCTAATGAGACTTGTGTGCTCTGAAGCAACTGTTTAATTGATAAAGACGGGAGATGAACAACCAGGTTTGTATCACGGAGAAAAAAAAAAATGGCATGAACAGCTTGTTCCCAACCCAACCGGAGTGTGGAGGAATTCTTGACTCCCACTTTGAGTGTGAAGAGAAACCTATTCATCGCCTGAATTCGCTTCACCACTCCTTGGGCACCTGGCTCAGAAAACCTTCTGCGTACTGCATATTTGGAAATATAGAAGCCGTGTCGTTAGTTTATCTTGTTCTCCCATATTCTAAAGCTTCTTCAAAACACTGTGAAGCCTCCTTGATGTGAACATAAATTATTTTTATGCTATGATACCCTGAGTAATGCACAGGAAACTGACCTAACATGAAAATGAGGCCTGCTGAACGAGTCTCTCTTGTGAAATCTGGCTACTGATGATGAGCAAAGAGAGGAATTGGAGAGAAATTGCCTCTGAATGTTAGAAAAGGTACTGGTGTGGCAGAGCAGGATGCTGGCAATATTCTGTTTAGATGTAAACCTAGCTTCCATATAACCATCCTGATCTAAAGGCTGTCACATTAGAGGGCAGATTGTATCCATACCTCCAGTCAAGTTTGTTCCTTACTGATAAGTAGCAGTACTGAGATAAGACCAATGAATCCCAGAGGAACGAGCACAGAGTTGTGTTTTAAATAGACCAACAAATCCACAAGAGAACAAGATCCCACTGACCATTTACTCACTCTGTGAGAGTAGAATTGAGTTAAGCTCGGGGTCAATCTTTTGTCCTTGCATTAATTCCAGCCCACACACATTTCAGTCTGCAAACTGGCCACCCCTCAGTTTAGCACCCTTCAGTCAAAGGGACTGAAAATAGAGCTGCTTCTCTGCACAAGCACTCTCCCAACCTCAATGCCCATTATCTACTCGGAGTATTTCCAGATTTCCTCATTTTTTCCCCCCATTTACTCATTGGTCTCAATCCTCTATCACAACATGGCAAAGCTCCTTTGGAGTTAACCTCAGAAACGGGATCTTAGCCCACAATGGGGTTTTCAACAGCTCTTGGCAGTGGCCTAAATCCAGTCTCTTTGAGCAACAGTACAAATTTTCACCAAGAGCAAAATTAGGTGCTTCAGATAACCCCACTTCAACTCTGTAGCAGCATTTTTCTCTGCACTGCACTTTGCAGTCCTCTTTGCTCTACAGATGCCATGTACATTATAAATCATAGGCAGGCAAGGATCCTACAGCATTTCTTTGAACCTTTTTTTCTCCCCCCCTGCCAAAATACCAAGACAGCTGAACTGCACAAAGATGTTTATTCTCCCAGAAAGAGCAGCAGTGCTTTCTTTGACTAATGCTGGCTTGGCACATGAACCCTGATTAACTCCTGTCATTTTAAGTCACATCGTTTGCAAACTGCCCCCATTTCCCTCCCTCAGCCCCTCCACCAAACAACAACAAATCACCGATTCAAGGAGAAAAAGTAGGATCAGAAAAGGAAAAAATAAATAAATAAGGAGTTTGTTTCTCACAGAAAGGCACATATTCTTCAGAGGCAAAGATGACAAGGTTTTCATGTTTGCTGACCTGAAAAAAATCATATTTCCAGAAGTGTGAAGGAAATCTGTTCCATTAATTTGCTTGCATTTTATCCCCCATAACATTAGGACCATAACCCCTTCTGTCTCCCCCATCGGATGACATTCCACATCAGAGTGAGGCTGAGGCCACTGTCATGCCCCATTAGGCATTAGTGGACTTTTCTCAGCCAGTTGAAGTATTTAAAAACTCCCTAGAAAACACATTAATCAAACAGATCCGTAGTTGTGTAAAATTGACGTTTTTAAATACACCGTATTTAATAAGAAATGGACTGTCAAGCAGCTTCAACATGCCAAATTGGCATAGCTCATTGAATCTCCTGGCTTATGAACAACATGTAGAAGCACAGCCCATTTTATGTCTATTTTTTTTTTCCATATTTGTCTTCTTTTTTAAGAAAATCAAAGCTAAAATCTAAATATAGAAGCAACAGACAAAATTTAGTACAGGAGGTAACCTGAGGGTCATGAAGCTGATGTCAGATCAGAATATAACTGATTTACCTGTGTGAGAAAACTAATATGTATATTCACATTCCCCATAAAATGTATGGCTCCTATTTTAAAACAAAGCTGACAAATACTTGTACGGTTTTGAAAATGGACCACTTTTCATGATCTTGCAAAGTCACACGCAGCATGCTGCGTTCCAATTACAAACTAAATGGCATGCATTCACTAGCAAATGGGAAACAGAAAATGATTTGCTTTGAACACCCTGCGTCAAGAGAAAGAATTTCAAGTGGCACAGTATAGAAAACGTCTTCAGCATGCATTTAATCCACACAGATCAACACTTGAGGGTTTGCAAAATTAGCAACCAGCGTATCAAATACCCCTGCCCCATTACACAATTATAGCACTCCCGAGCTCCACAAAAAATCATTCATTCATTCATAATCATCTTGGTGCTCTATGTCTTCTATTGCTGGAAGCTATCAGGAATGTATGTCACTTCTGAACATCTGTGAGTGGTATGTGGGGCATGGGCTCATGTCTGATGTGGCTAGCTGTGGATGGATTAAGAGTCACACTGGAAACATGGCTAAAGGTTCAACACTGGCCAAAATTGCAGTGTTTTTCCAGGAAGTGCCTGCTTTCTCTTCCCCTTTTACTGTCTTGTGGCAT
This sequence comes from Netta rufina, assembly GCF_964035555.1. Lineage (NCBI taxonomy): Eukaryota > Metazoa > Chordata > Aves > Anseriformes > Anatidae > Netta > Netta rufina. The sequence goes on along the minus strand of NC_140130.1, from coordinate 25,515,635 downwards.
CAGACCAGCCCTAGACAAGAGGCAGCAGGGAGAGCCTTTACTGACCCCTGCAGTAAAAGGGGTAAAAGAAAGCAACTTAAAGTTGACAGCACAGGAAAGGCAACATGGCCAGCATCTGCTCCTAAAAGGTCAAGCACTGCAAAAGCACTGTTCCCCGATTCATTTCTGGCATACATCACTCTAACTCCATCAGGTGCATGAGAACTGTCCCCAAAAATCAGCTCCACTAAAATCAAAGCAGATACTCTGAACTTATACCAGAAGCTGAATTTTGAACACACATTTAATGTGTGTGCAGGTAGGAAGAACATATGTAACTACAGGAAAGGCAAACAAGGAAAAACAAGGGCAGAAATAAGTGAATAATCAAGAGAAAGGACCACTCAAGTTGCATTCATACTCTCCTACTTCCAGACAGATGAAACAAACATGAATGTTTCCCTAAAAGCAAAGGGAGGAAATGCTATTCATCGCATTTACCCTTCATCCTGCACCAGTTTCAGAGCCCATCCTCCTGCAGTGTGGTTGACAAAGCTGGTGAAAAAAAATAGAGTGTTTATCCTGCAGCTTGTGTTTCAAACAAAAAGGTGGGCCCACCAGCAAGGGAACTGGCTCAGCAGAAAACAAAACTTTGCAAGCAGGAAAAACATGCACAGAGGTATTTCTCCTAGAAGGAGAAAAACAGCACAGCTTTAAAAATCCCCGCAGAGTTAGGATGGCCCCAAGACAAAAGGAAGGTGCTGGAACAACTCCACCGTCCTTTCTTGTCTTCATTTCAACTAGTACAGGCAGGGCCGGAGGCAGAGCTGCCAGCCAGGAGCACAGGCTGGCCAGCACAAAGCCGAGCAGAGATCCTGCAAAGCTGGACAGCTTGTGCAGAGCTGTGGAGACCTCACCACAGCAGCAGAGCAGTGCAGCCCTCAGGTGTGAGGGAGAGAGATTGCTCACTGGGCTGATGAATTTGGGTACAAACAGAGGAGAATTTGGGGGTGCTACCTTGTTCCATGTCGCCTTTCATTGACATCACATCATAAGGAGCTACATTCTCTTCCCCTACCAAAGCTCCTAAGTTTTGCATCTTAAGTGGAAGAACTGGAGTGTCAAATGAAAATCATGATCAAAGAATATTCAATGCCAAAAATTGAAAAATTCAGCGTTGCCCAAGTACATATATTAAGGGTGATGGTAAGTATTCCTTTAAAGCCCAGTCTCCCTGGGTTCTGAAAGCAAAGTCCCAGATTTGCTTTCACAGAAATGGCAAATTTCAGGGGAAAACAGCAACAACAAAAATGCATTCACTGGGGGAAAAAAAAATAGGGAAAAAAAAAAAACACAAGCATATGAAGGGGGTAACATTAGTGCAAACGCAAAAAAGCCTTGACCTTTTTCTTGGGTTATGTTTTTCATCCATTTGCCTTAGAGCACAGCACAAATTCAGAGCTAAAGAAACTCCTGATTGCAAACACAAAGGCCTGAAGTAACAAGGCCATGCTCTGAAGGGTCACAGTTCCGACTTTCTCATACGCGGACAATCCTTGCTCTGTTCTGTGCAGAGAAGGAAACGGTCCACCCTGAGCAGACCACATCCTCCCGGACAGATGAGCACCCAACATATCAAAGTGGCTTCCCCCGACACGCTCCCTGGGTTTTCAGTTATTTAAGAAGAACAACAGCAAACAAAAGGTCAATTGTGAGCGCATCCTGAACTCCCCATCATCTAGAAAAGCACTTTCTTTATTCACTACTGTCAGTTTTTGTTGTTGTTTTACTGCTGCCAGCTACACCCCACTGCCCCAGGGTAAGTCACAAAATTTTCCATTCTTTTAAGACAGGAATGGTTCAGTTTAGGGAAAGGGTCATCATCCGTGTGGCTGGGTGCAGGTACCTGATGTCAGTGTTGGTTTTGGGAAACAGGGAACCCAGTTAGGATAGACGAGATGAGATGAGATGAGGGAGAACTGCCTCGTAATGCAAGCACATCCGCATCCCCAGGATTTGGTTTAGTAGATCTGGCAAGAACTCATTAGCAGAGCTACTGCAACAGCACTTAAAGACTGCAGCCGCATCTGGGACTCTGTCATATTGGATGTGGTACAGATTGTCACTGCCAAAAACTGTTTTCATGCTAAGCACACAACACAGAGTGTAGGAAGAGAAATGAGTAATTTGCAGCCACCAAACCCGACTGTCTTGACTGAGATGGAGGGCAAATGCAGCTTTATTCTGCATGCGGGTTTGGGATGCAGTGCACACTACCTAGCCCCATGCATCCATGCTTAAAGAGCTTCATATTACCATGGCACACGAACCAGCACATCAGGGTGCAGGTGGGAATACACGCCACGAATCACAGACTTGATTTTATCCTGCTTTCCACTAGCCCATGTGCCTGATAGCACACCATGCAGAGCAAGAGTTAAACCCTTTCATTAGACGAGGATGAGACACGAGTTCTCAGCCATCCAAACCTCACTCTTTAAAACCAAGCTCTCACGTTTCTGAGCCAACCTCAACACTGTCAGAAGGGTTTGTGGTGGGAAGAACAGACTTTGCAGGTTGACCCCCTTGATTGTGACCCCTGGGAGCAATCAGAGCAATCAGGCAGACTAAGGAGAGTGCAGTGTAGAGGCAGGGGACGAGAGGAGCTCTGCACGCCCATGGCAAGTCTGTGCCTGCAGCTCCCAGCGTCTGTGGTAGCAGGGAGGCGAATTCTAGCAGCAGAAGGGTGGGGATGCTGGGCACAGTGGTTTTCCACCATAGCAACTGTTACTATAACAGCACTTTCAGAAATTGTGCATCTCAGAAGGATGTTACACCTCCCTAGGAAGGAGGTAGAGGGAATATAACAGGAACCAGAGCAGCCTACTCACATGTGCAGAGGCAGAGAATTCCAGCCTCCAGCTCTGACACAAGCTGCCAGCCCCAGGCCTCCAGCTGCCTTCCCTTCCCAGATGTTCGGGGTCAGCTAATATAAGCATGCAGCACCTTGGTTTGCCGTCAGGCGTCAGCAAAAGCTGGAGACGTGGGAGATCTGTAAAGAAAGCAGAGATGCTAGGATCAGGACTTATGTCATTTTTCCCCCCATCCTTGAGGTCTAGCATCATAGTATTCAGGTAGATCTGAAAGGGAGAAAATTAATAATTAATTTATGCAATTAGTAATAATAGTTTGACTTAACGTTAGTGTTAGATTTATTGAGAAGTACACGCCCTACAGATTAAAGCTGGTTGTGGATCAGGCGATGGATAAATGTTTACAATTGCTTCCGTGCCTGCCTGCTGCTGCAGCCAGAGCCACCCTCTGGCTCCGAAGCTCCCCATGCTGCAGGCACGTCCCAACCCCAGCTGCCACAAAACAGCAGCCCACCAGCCCACGCTGCAGCAGTGACAGCAGGCAGCAGAGCCCCAAGGAGCATCTTCCCTGCCCTGTCCCAGAGCTTGCTCAGATTTCAGGTTCTACCTTGGCTTTCCACCTACCAGGGCAGGCTCCCCTAGATGCTGCTCAGGGATCCCCACACTTCAGCTTTCTTGGTAACTCATGATGTGCTGCTTGGAGAAGCTAGAGATAACATGCCACATTTTTTCCCCTTATTTATATGAAATTTTACCTAAAAAATAAGACCTGGTTTGGAAAAACATTACTTTCTTTTCAAATTTTTAAATAAAGTGCATTTTTTAACTTCAATATTTAAAACCATTGGCAGTTTCTCTTTCTCACAGAGAAGATTTAAAACTAAGATATTCATGTTTAAAAATGGCAATAATTTTGCAGCAAGTTTTTATGACTGCTTCATTTTTTTCCCACTTCTTGCAGTCTGTTCCTATTCGCACAAAGAAAGGGGGAAGCAAGAAAGTTGCTCACTCCTCCCACCTCTCTCAGAAGCTTTAAAAAGCAAAAACACATTTTCAGAAGATAACGAGAACTTACTTAAAAGCTTTTCTGAAAAACAACGTTTTATTTGTGCTTTTTAGAAGCAACTAAACTTTTTACAAGCAGACTTGAAGAAAACAAAAGTTGGGCAAAAGTTTTCCATCAGAGGATTTTGACCAGCTGCCACTCAGGACTGCCAGGCAGGATGCTGTGCAGACATGAACTTAAAAGTTAACTCAAAAACACCTGAGTTTCCCCCTCAAATGTCTTTACTACTGTGCTTGAAATTCAAAAGGTTGGTTTTAAGTCAATTTGACAACACAGATGCACTTCTTAGAAAATTCTTTCCATTTACACAGCCAAGTAGGGGCTGCACATTATCGCACCGCAATGTCAGCCTTCCTCAGAAATTGCCAGGAGAACTTTTATTGCACTTTTGTTACAGTCTGAGACATGACTCACTGCCTTGCTACTGGCTTCCTAGCAATAAAGGCCTTGTCCTTATGAACATGTGATATACAGTGAGGTGCTGGCACACAGTGGTGGGAAGATGATGTTTAATTCAACCTCTGGAGTCCTGAGATGGACTTTTATGTCTGCACAGAGCAAGATTTATGACTAAGCTACCTTGTGATTAAAGATAACATGCAAAAATATGTCCAGATCTCTTGGACATTTTCCAGCTACCAGAGTGGCTATGAGCAGAGGTCATCTGCTTTCCAAATCTTGTTCTTGCCTGCTTCACATACTGCATTGTCTCACGTTAGTCAGTGATGTGTTTTCTTCCAGGCTGGGGTCAGGCATCTTCATTATACCTACTTCAGATCTCTGCTTTCACCTCACATCTCGAGTAGCCTTCACTCTTTCCACTTTCCACCCCTTGTCTTCTTCAAATAGCCAAGACATACACATGAGCCCAGTCTCCTAAGGAGGATTTATACACTAGGACACATGGAAGCACTTAACTCCTACTTAAATCCATGGGAATGTGGCATCCACCTTCACTGACCACTAAGGCCTGAGTTCAGCTGATGGGCACCTAGAAAACTACAGCTACTCCATTTCTGAATCTACTTGCAAGGGGAGGGAAGGGAACAAGAGCCTGATGTGATGGCTCCAGAAGCCAGTTACCATATGTAGATTTATTGCACATTGGCTACTCTTTTGCTGCTGCCTATCTACGTGCTTTTACTTGGTGGTAGGTGTGAGGCAGTTCATCTCACAGTCAAAGTGGAGCTGATGTTCCATAAATCCTCATCTTCTCTAACCTCAGAGGGGCTTGCTTAGGCTGAGGGAAGGGGAAGGAGGGAAGAGCTGCCAGCACTGCAGCCAATCATTTTGAGTCTTTCCCTTTTTAAATCAAAATCAAATAATACCCCACGCTAGCTCAGGGTCCACACAAAGATCTTTATCAGCCTGGGCAGCACTCAGTGGGCCTGTGCACACTGTCATCACTTGCAAGCCAAGGACGGCGTTTCAGCAGCTATGACAAATTTTGAAGTGGAACTGTCCTACCAGAAAAATGAAATTACATACACCACAGCCACAGCTCCTCATCTTGGGCTGCTAGAATTCCCTGTATTGCTCTACATAATATAATATTTCGTCTCTGTCCTCCCCTGCTTGCCTGAGCAATGTGACAGTTGTCATTGGATGTGGACTGTGTAAAACACGACACAGACATCAGGCAGTAAGACACCCTTGCAATCTGAAACAAAAGACAACAAATGAACACAGGCGGATGATAAGGGAAATAGCCTCAGCTCAACAGTCGTGGGGAATAACTGATGGCACAACCATTTCACATCCGTTTTCTTCTCAAACACTCCTTTGTTTAAATAATCTGGCTGCTCAGTAATAAAGGGTGCAAATGGAAACAATGATGTGTGGCCGCCTGCTGTGTGCAGTTCCGAGGGAATTGTGGTCTGCTACAGCTCTTCTCTAGGGGATCATTCTTCACTCTGCATCTGTACTCTTCTGCAGTGGGAAGCCCCCGTGTGAGCCCTCTTAATTTGGCAAATATGACTTCAACATCCAACATGATCAATTCAAACAGCCTTTCCAAACAAAATAAACACTGGCCCAATGTTTGTTTGCAGGTTTGGACCAGCTCTGGAAAACAGACAGGGATGAAAGCATCCATCTGTTACACCCATGAGTGTAAATCAGCACAACTTCTGTGACTTCAGCAAACCTCTCCTGGCTTCTGCCAGCCTAGGATGCAGGTCACAGGCTGCCAGCATGGCACAGGAGCAACCAAACGGAGTTCTTGCATGCAGAAAAGGATAAATTGGTGTTCCCCCTTGGCCGGTCCCTCCCAGTCAGACTGTTGAAGGGACTGGTGGGTACAAGGAGGACTCTCACACATCACTGCCAAACGAAAACTTCCCATACCAGCCAGGCTGGCAGTGGAAGCTTTCAAGAAGCCGAGGCTGTAAGGAGATCCTGCTGCATTGCTGCTGGGAAGCCCGCAGGGAATCTCGATACATTTTGCTGTATGCTCATCCTGCTGGACAGCTCATCTCTTTTCTCAAATATTTATCTCCACCTTTACCTTTCTTAGCACACAGAAGGGTGTTCTGGTTGTACTGAATTTAGCGTTTTGCATGAAATGGTCTCCCCTGTCACTGGATTTCACGTAAGATTTCACGTAAGATTTAGCAAATGAAATGAAAACCACTGACCTAACAGGAAGAGTTTTTCCATGTTTAAAAGGAAATCGGGAAAGGAAGAACTGAATCCACAACTAACATTAGGTAAAAATCTACAGTGATTGAGACAGGACCTCAAAACAAACTAAGCAGTCAAACTTGGCTTTTCTAAAAGATGATAATAATGAAAATAGGGTCAAAGCAATGTTTGGAAATGCATATGTGGGACAGGAAATTACCAGTTCCATGGAAAAGAAGTAAAACTCCAGATGTTCTCTTTGTGCCAGTCTGAGAGATTAGGCAACCCACGTGAGAATCCACAGACCTCACCTCAGAGATTCATAACTGCTTTCTTCATTACCAAACTGCTAAGAGATTAAAAGAAATTATCAAGTTGCTACAGGCCAGATATTCTGGCCTCTACCATGTGCAGAATTTCACAATCTTTTTTGAAGAAAAAAAAAAAAAAAAGACAGAGATAAGTGGAAGCAGACTTTGCCAAAGCTAGATCTCCAAGATCACAATAGCTCCGTTTGATAAGGTTTGCTTCCTCTGCACAAGAACTGGAGTAAACCTCATCTATCTGCGTTCCAGGAAAGCTATGTTAACTGTCAGAAATTGTCAGTCAACCCAGAAAAGAAGTGTTTGAAGGGATTTGGGTAAGGAGTTGCAAGAGTTGGAAATAGCAATAGCTAGTATCAAACTTGGAAATATGAAGATGGAGGGGATTTACTAGTCGATTCCCATAGGGACAGGTTTCACTCTGTTTCCCCTTCTGAAATTACACTCAAGAAGTAACAGAAATGAGCAGGAATGGACAAACCATCACAGGTTCTCTGGAGAATCACAGTGAAACCACTCAGTTAAGGACCAGTAAGAATTGGGGCTTTAAGCCAGGAGCTAACCAAAAGAAAGACAGAGCGTGCTGTATCAGTTGCTCAGCAAATGACAGCAGCAAGATGCAGGAATGGGGGAAAAATGTCATTGCAACCCATGAAGTGTCTTCTTTCCAGTAAGAGAGGGAGCTTCTGGACCACTAAAAGAACTCTCCCCTGGGAAAACGTCAATAGTTCCTGTCACCTATACTCAGAAAGTCTGTTAAGATCAGAAATGGTACAAAACAGGGCTCACAGTGCAATCCAGAAGACAAAAACTCTATCCGACAAGGAGGACCTGGTACAGCAATAAAAAAGGGAAAAGGGATATGATTGTTCTTCATAAACACCTTAGGTGATTAATGCTGAGGACAGAACTAACAACATTATGCTGGGTAATAAAAAATAATTTCTAATCAGCACAAGAGTGGGATTACAGAACAACGTTTTGGTAACAGAGATCCCTGGATTGTTTTAAACTGAGTTTACTGCGAAGGAGTTAATGCCTTTGACAGCACAGACTTGAACTTCTTGACAAAGCAGATTCATTCCAGGCCTTTGCTTTCATGTTTCTGGACTCCTAAAAACCAGCTGAATCCACGTTTCCACCTACTGGCTTGAAATGTTTGTTCTATAATGACATTCTTCAAACATTTATCACTGTCATCTGTTCATTAGGCACTGAATACATGATTACAGCTCCACCAAAGAACAAACATATTTAGGCACTTCTCATCTAAACAAAGTACCCTTACACCCTTTTATATAAGTTCCCTTTTCCCAAAAGGAATCGCAAAACACTTAAATGCCACACGCTGCTTTACTTTAAAAAAAGATTTACCAATTATAGCATGCAGCTCCTCTGGGGTGAAGCATGTCAGCTCTTTTAATGGTTCACAATAGCAATGCAAAACAGACAAGAGCTTACCCTACTGAACACGCGAAGAGCAATTTCCAGTAGACAGGTTGGGACTACGCTGAACTTGGACTCTGGCCAGGACTTCATGTTTGACACCCTCAAATGGTCCCATAACACCTCTGAAGCATCAGGGAACTTTGTTTTAGGCTACAGCCAGATGAGGCTCTCTACTGTCCCAGACAGCTGGATGGTACATAAATGGGCTTTTTTAAAAATCTGATAAATGAGCATTAGGATCTAGGACCACTGTGAGGCAGAATAAGGATTATTTTTTTCCATGTTTACAGATAAACAGAGGCTCACTGTGTCTAAGCGACTTCCCCACAGCAGCAAAGGAAGTCAGTGATGGATTGAACCCCAGTTTATACCCCAGTAACTCCTCTTTTAACTGCTCCTGCATCTGTCCACTGCAGCGAAGAATAAATATGAGCTTTATCCATGAGAGTGAAAACCTCCTGTACTTGTAAAGTCTCTCTACACAAAAGCCCAAACTAACTGGATTTTCAACATCTATTTCACCATCTGTAGTATCTGAAGCACTTAAGTAGCCTGTCCTTTCAAAACAAGCTGTCTCCATGCATTAGTTTCCATGTGAGCCTTAAGACTCATTTGTCTGTGTACCATTTAACACAATAGATTTAATTTTAGTCCAGACTATGCCAGCACAAGTAGTGAATACATTTTGTTCTCTAGAAGAGAGAAAATTTTGCACTTTTACGGCTTTACGCATCAAAAGAGCTCCAAATGCTTCACAAACAGTGATGTAGCGGGAGGCATCCATCAATCAGATCTACTCCTTGACATCAGCACATACAGACCGCGATTGAAGCCTCCCAGTGGTCTCATGAGGAAGAAATGTCTTCAGCTTTGCTTTAGAGCTGGGCTAAGAGAGATTCAAGAAACGGGGAGTTGAACTTAGATTACTGAAGTCATGTGCCAAAACTCTAACTACTGAACCAGCCTTTCCTTCACTGCAAAAGAAAAGAAGAGATCACAATGAGCTCAGGTGACACTTCTCTAAATTGCATATTCCTTTAAGTAAAAGCTTCAGATCACTGGAAACACTGATGTTCCCCACTGCCCCTTCACAGCCCAACTCCTCCTCTCCCCTCTCCTCCAGTCCCCAATCCCACCGCATTTGAAAATGTCATCGTTCATTTGGTGACACATCCCAGCCATGTGGGGTGGCAGCTGAGTCATCTTCCCGTTGCGAACGAGGTGTGATGGTGACAAGCACCTTACAACTGCACAATCCTTTTTTGGGCACGCTGTGTTGGAGGCTGCTCACCCCATTCTATACAAAGGGATGGGTGGGAGGAACAAATCAGCGTGGAAGAGCTCCACACACATAAAGGAGAATGGGGGAATTGGAGGTGGCCCTAGAAATCAAATTACATCTTCAAGAACAGTGAAAAACTAAAGGGCACCTAGAGAATGAGGCACAAAGGCTTAAAAAAAAAATAAAAGCATGAGTCAGAGATTTCATTTGAGTTGACATTCTGTTAATGTCTACTGTAGACACTGAATTGAGGCACTCTACATCATCCCTTGAAGTATCCCTGTCTCTCCGTGAACTCTGCAGTGATATTGTGATGTAGCCTCATATCTTTGACATTGATACCAACTTAACTGGTCCCCTTTCTCCCACTGCCTCTACCTTTTCCGGTTCCTGAGGATAGCTCCCATGGAAGCTAGACAATTATCCTAATTAAAAATGTCCCTTTTGTTAGGGGACAAATGGAAATCCCACTATCTAGCTTCACTGTTCAAGACAATTAACCAGCACCTCAGAGCCAGTTTCCAGACTGCCCACTATTCCCAAACAGGTCTCCATTTCACTATGCCCTCATATCAGAGAATGTTCTACAGCAGATGTTGCACAGCATCCAGGGTAATTGCCACTTCCTAAAGAGTAATGCAGCATGGAAGAATCAGACTGTTTGGTCTAAGCTGAACTTTGATGGGTAGGTGGAAAAAAAGAGCTTTCAAACAGGTGACAGCAACTTACTTACATGTACAACATGTAAGATTTTGCCATGAATTCCTGAGTGCTGTCGTGTGTGAGGGAACCTGAACCTGTGGTGGAAGCCCTGGCATCCATTTCCAGAACTCACCTCCTACATTGCTGCCCCCAGTACAGCTGGAATAGGGAAAAATTGTCATGTGTTCCTACTCATTAGCAACTCTATAAGAGTCTTTCAACTACCTCATCAATCAATTGGCAGAAAAGATCAGTGCTAGAGCATTAAATCTAGACTCCGGTAAACCTAGATCTGCAAGAGAGGATTCAAGAAACATGTAGTCAAAAGCAGACCTGATTTTTTCTCCTCAGGAATGAGTACTCCCAGACCAAGCGCATGGACGCTAGATCCTCATGATAGTATGATACACTGCCACCTTCCCCATTCAGCTGTGCTCTGCTTCACACTGTGCTTGCACACCTGAAATAGGGACAAATCAGGCTAAAATGGTAAGAAGGTACCCTCTTGCCTATAATTTTCCAGGAGGCTCTTTCAATTAGCGGCCTCCATCGTTGTCATGCTCTTTTTCTGAAAGCCAAAGACAGAAGCTGATGACTCTCGCCTGGAGAAGCAGAACTGTATTTTCTGTTCAGGCAGTAGTAGTTTGTGCTTTGAGACCAAACACATGGGGCACCCCATGTAACTATGCAATGCAGCAAATTCACTTGTTGAAGAGCTACATCACAATTCGATTTAACATGTGTACTACATTGCACCTGTAGCTGGGAGTCTGTCCTGTTTGTGCTGCGGGTAGTAACAGAACACAATGACATGATTTCATGCATCTCTGAAAACCACTTTCCAGCTGCCCAAAGACTTGTCCTTGTTAAAGGACTTTCCTCTGACTCAGTGTTGCACCTCTCATCTGGTTGTGATGTCTTATTTATTAGTACAAAAATATGGATCCACATTTTACACCAAAAAACAGAAAAGCAACATGTCTTGTTCCTCCCCTGCCTGTAGCCTCTGCAGGATAGCAGATATACCTTTACTTCCTAATCCCCTAATTGCTGCTTTATAATGTTCAGATTTATGGCAGTTGTATTTCCTAGATTAAAACGATGGTTGTATGCAAAATATTGTCCAGACAGTATGGTACCTGGTTAACCAAAGAAACAAACCTGGCACCTAACTCTGTATGGTAACCTTCTTGCACATTTATTTGCACTGCCTTCTCCGAATTAGAAGCACACAAGATGGATAATAGTTCCAGATGGCATAATAACATCCCAGAATAATAACAGAAATATTTTTTCCTGAAACCTGATAAAACTTTAATTTTCTTTTCAGGCTGCACCACAAAATACATATGTCCTCCCACCAATTAGTCCAGCAAGTTACTGGACCTTTTATCAACCCAAGTCATAACTATCTAAAAAGAAAAATAGTAGCCACAAGCAATGCCAAAGAGTTGTCAAGGACTAAGGACAGGAGATTTTCTCTGTTCTGTTAGCATTCGCCGTAAAATTACAGGCCCATTTACTATGTTATGACGACCTTAAGGGTGACATAAACACCAGATTATTCTCCTCCTCTGTGCTCTGCTACATGTTACCTCAGAATCTATTTCAAATTCTTTTAAAGTAAACCCGGTACAGCAATCATTTATTGTCACTGCCTTGTAACTTGTAGTGAGCAATTCTTACTGCAAAGGCCATAATAAATATCTGCAAAGGGTTCTACCTCATAGGATTGTGTCCCTTATGTAATCTTTGTCCAGCTCACCCTCCAGAGGAAAAAAAAAAAAAAAAAAAAATATATATATATATATATATATATATATATATATATAAAAGCATATGAGTGAAAAGGTGAATTCAGGAATTCAGTGCATTGAAGAGTGTTCTCCCTGGAGTAATTGTCTTGGCTGCACAAAAGCAGAGAGATCCTATTTCTGGGGTTTCTGTAAGAATCCCAGCTTAACAGCTGACCCTTTCATACAACCCAGTTACAAAAAAGAGCTGCTCCATCATTCACACAACACTCCCTCACCTTTGGCTGAAGTAACTAGAAAGGATCAATGAGAAAGATAAAACCTGAAAAATCAGACGTGTATTCCCAGAAGGGCCAGGAGTTACACTTCTATTAAAAACATCAAGAAATGTTAACTATGAGTCAATACAGACAGTGAAAAAAATACAGCTGGACTGCCCCTTGCTCTCAGGAGCAGGCAGACACAGCAAGAGAAAAACACTAGAGCAGTGAAAAAAAGATCTGCAGCAAAGTTAATGCTTCTCTCAAGTTTGCAGTAGGCCAGAGTATAATTGTGAACCCATCACGCTGTGTGAGCTGCTGCAGTCTGGCTAAAAGCAGTCACTTAATTCTGCATGTATCAGTACTTTGGCACTGCTGAAGTCAGAGCGTGGTGGTGAGAATCAAAGGAGCAAGTGTTCCTGCAGCCAGCTTCCTCTGAAGCCAGGGTCAGAGTGCTGGAGACCTGCCCACCTGCAGGTGTCACGCGAGCAAGTCAGTAGCCACAGCAGCAAGCCTGCGGACTGCATCAGGAAACGTCTATCAGGGGAGAGACAGGGTGGATTCCCATCCTTCCACCATCCCAGAGAAAACAGAAGACCTAGTTCAAGCCCATGGACATGACTATGAGTCACTGCCAGCAGCGGCAGTTTTGTTGCCCTGATCCCAAAGTCTTCCCTCCAGGGATGAAGCAGCTGAAGGGGGAAGTGTGTGGCCATCATGCTCAGTAGAGCTTGCAGGCCACTTCACACACAGCATCCCTACATGTGTTGGGAGAAGACACTAAGATCTGTGGCACCTTTATACAGAAAATCATTACTGAAGAATCACCAGAACCCAGCAGCACCTGTCTGAGGGCCCAGATTCATTACCTTTCAAACCTCTAATGTCACCCCCAGACTATAGGAATTAGTCTTCAGGGTTTACAGTCCTACAGGTAACTGTCTTTAAAAAGGCTTCTTAATTTTCTGCTCATTTTGTGTCATATCTAATCAAATCTGGTAAGTTTATTCTGTAGTACCCTCCGCACCCTCCCCTCCCTCATCAAGATAATTTTAAAATGCATTATTTTCAGCATCTGCTCCTCCCTGTTTCTGTATCACTGCTGCAAATGGGATTTTTGTTCGTGACATCAAGAGAAGCAAAATAGGGCTGCCTAAGATAGTTTTCTGGCTGATTACACAGAAGTAGTGCAATAGTCATAAGCAACAGATAAGTAGCTCTGGCACATCACAGTTTCACTTCTCTGGGCTGTAGAATACCATAAATATGTTAAAATGCCTGGTTCTGCACTGCTCCTCGCTCCGCAGAGCTCCACAGCAGCCTCAGCTCTGAGAACCAGACGCGAACACAGCTTGGTGGCGAGGACCAAACCCTGCTCTGCCTTCCCTGGGGACCACAAGTGCACACCTGGCACATCCACAGGACACCCTTTACACACCCTGGAGCTCTGCTAAACCTTGTGAGGCCTCGGATCAGCTCTGATACTTGGGCTTCCAGTGGAAGCATGGATGAGGGCCACCCAGTCTCACGAGCTGGGTCCAGGCTGAACCAGGCCAAGACAGGAGCCCTGCCCTGCAAGTGCCGTGCCCAGGGCTGGTGCTGGATGGCTTCAGAGATGCCCTGAGGAGTCCCAGGAGGGTGAAGCAGGGTGCAGCCATGTTAAACAGATCAAACTGATGGGAGGATGTTGAATATCTCAGCCAGGGGCCCCAGGTCATGCCTGACACCCAAGCTCCAGCACGTTCTGCAGACAGGCTGCCTGCTGACAGGACTGAAAGTAGCCATGTCCCACAACAGATTTCCTTGCTTTAAAATCCAGAGGGTGCAGTAGTAGAAAACTGGGAAGGTGTCTTTCCATCCATCAGCCAGCTACCTCAGGATCTAGAGCAGGTCTACCTCAGGTCTGAAAGCAGACTTGCAGGATAGGCAATAACCTGACCCAGCTCCCTGGGTTCACAAGAGTACAGGCCATCAGGAAAAGTCTCTGCCTACCTCTGCCATACTTTCCATTCAGATAGTGCCTTCTGGCTGGAATTTGATCTATTCCCTCCTCAAACACACCCACTCAGTGATATTATTTTCTTTTCCTTAAAAAAATAAGAAATTAAAAAAATAGAAGACTCTCTGGTGCTCCCTTGTGTTCACTTTCAGGTAGCAAGCAAGGTAAAAAGCTGGGAAAAGCCAGCCAGGTCAAGAAGAAACAGTTGCAAAGGAGTTTAGGAAGGTGGTATTTCCTGAATTTCCTGAGCACAAAATGTCTTCATTTACTGACAGGACAGAAGCCATGAATTTTACACATCCCAAAAGCAAATGCACACAAGATTACTGTCCCGGTCCAAGGAAAGATTGAAAGATGAAGAGAAAAATGGAGGATCGGAGGAAGAAGACAGGATTAGTGGAAGTAGGTCTGGGTTTGGACCATTTTAACAGGTGAAAGAATCTGCTTTAGAATATTTCATATGGTAATATTGTGCTTATGCATGTGTGTATATATAGATTTGTATTTCCTTCCTGTGCAACAGTTTTGAAATTGTCAGAAAATAGTTTTTGTTAATAAGTAATAATTTTTCTGGAGAATAATTTACAGCTACGTGCGTGAGTCATCTTCTGGGCTGCAGTTGCACATGGACCTCCATTTCCGTTCTAGTTCATAAGATTTTCATGCAGTAGCACAATTTTGCTTGTATTCCTACAACCGCAGGCAAATGTTTAAATATTTTACAAATAGAAACCCTTTTTCAATGAATTTTTTAGGCCAAGATGTAATGTTTCCATTCCTATTTGCTTTGAAAAGTTTCATACTGTTAAAGAATGCCCTGGCTGGGGCTTGAACTGCAAAAGTAGCGGCCCTTTCAGCTCATGGATACAGACAAAATCTGCACTGAGTACACGTGATCACTTTTGAGAGTCTGGTAACACCAGCAACATTTAATTAGAAAAAATATTTCTGCTTTGTATTCCTTTGCTAGCTGCTTTCCAAGTTTACAGAATTCCCAACATGTCCTCACACAAATCTGAGCCATTCAGAGGTGCAGACCATATCTGTATGAGAACTGGATTCTTAATGAGATGCCTGAAAGGAAGGAGCCGGCTGGCAGACATGCAGCTATTTTCTACGTGGATTCTGCATCCATTTCCTTTCCTGAGTAGCTCTATAAATCTGAATTAGGAGTTTACTCAGAGACACAATCCATAACTAAGAAATTGGCAGATAGCTTGAGAATGAAAAATATACTCTGGAGAATGGATCAAGTTTCATGTTCCTCAAAGTGTATGAGACAACCAAGCAGGAGAACCGCTAAGCCAGACCATGTCCCAGACAATGTTTGAAACAATACAGATCAAAACCTCTTAAAATCTACTGAAATACATGGAATGGAAGCCTTTGAGATTTATGGCCTTCGGCCTTTACAGTTTCCAGTCCCCAATGAGTCTGGCTGGACATACACTGCTTGTGAGATACCACATAAAATCCTGTATTCTGAAAGTACGAGAAGCAATGTGCACTTGGCACACAGTAACTACGTCATTCATATTGGGAAACTAAAGAGTACCACAATTCAGGATATGATGATAAAAGTTTCTGCTTTTGCCTTTGTTGTATTTTTGGCTGGGCTAGAGTTAATTTTCTTTGTAGAGGCTCAAACAATGCTGTGTTTTAGATTTTTGATGAAAACAGTGGTGATAACTTACTGATGTTTTTAGTTGTTGCAGATATTGCTTACACAGAGCCAAGGACTTTTCTATCACCACGACGTACTGCTTATTATCCATTGGGCACCCAGTGGAAACTAAAATACAACCAATTTAACAGAGTCAGGGCTGTTCACCACCAGGAGTAACACCCTCTACTTGTTAGTGATGGAGTGATTAAAAACTTGTCCTCTGAATCTATGGTGTGCCAATTATGAAATACACTGAAACAAAACAGTTCATAAGGTAATTATATGATGGAAAATAAGCAGAAAGTTCTATATTTATCAACAGATCTTAATGGTGAGATGCAGCATGCAAGCACATCACCTGGCAGCAAAGAGCACGCCCTGCAAGAGATGAGAATAAGAGCCATTTCACATAGGACTGTTATGTCCCAGGCTCATGAGTGGTGTCAGGTAGTCCAACGGTGTCTTACCAAATTGAGCCCCAGAGCCAAATCACGGTGCAAAACAGAGGCAAGACTTTATTTCTAGGCAGAGTACAGGCTGGTGACAAGCAGAAGGACTCCACATGCCAAGCAAAGCAAGTTTGCCAACTCTCTCTTCTCTTTGAGCGTGAACATGCTGCTTTTCTTCTGCTTGGATGAACTATTATTTTTAAATAAATGCTGTCCCTAATCTAGGATGAAGCATCCCAAGCCTCAGTGCTGCTAATAAAAGAACTCAAATTAAATAATAAATAAGTACATTGTTAGTTTTGCTTTGTTCTGAAAAAGAAGACACACAGGTAAAAACAGCACAAATTGGCTAGGGAAGAAGCCTGCTGAGGAAAATTTGGAATGATCTGAGAACACAACCAAGGTTGCTTATCCTGCCAACATAAGGATGTGGGAGGAAAATAATCAGGGAAACTAGTGCATCGAGCACCTGAATAACAGCTCTATCACTATGAAGAAATGGGGAACAACTGAAGTGGAGAGACCAGAAGGGAAAGAATACAAAATATAATAATAATAAGATGTCTAGTTAAACTCAAGCTTAGCCCATTCACCAGTCAACTGAGTAGGGAATGGAAAAGGCCTTCGTGAGGAGAGTGTTTGGAGACACAGTTCTCAGAGAATAAGACCAGAGAAGTCCCTTTCTGTTCCACTTGGGAACCCCAAGAAAGAGTTGCTGATTTTTTTTCCTTTTTTACTCTTTTTATATCTTTTTATAACACGTGAGCTGATTACATGCACAGCCTTGTCCATCTTGGGTGTCAGTTGCAAAGTGACTGCATAGATGAATAAAATGATGAATAAAATTCTTATAATGACAACTGCTGCCGAAGTACAAGCTCTTTAAACCTCTTTAAACCTGGCAAGGCCAGTCACTGGAACAGATTGGGCCTCACTTTCAATGCATCCATTGAACAATGGGAGTAGTCTATAAATACCACCCAAACCAGTGCTCCTGTCATTTTCTCAGTACCTTAGAGTTGGATCTATTGATTTCTCACCAAAAGAAAGAACAGCAACACTGTCATTAAGGGCTGAAGGGGGGCAACGGCTGTAAAGGTTTCACTACTTCAACCATAGCCAATCCTTTATCTCTAAGGGGCAGATTTAGTCATGTATATAGCATATTTCCAATAACTCCCTACTTTCTCCCCTAGCTTCACACCATTTCCCGCAATACTGCTCACAAAAGCAGACTCATCTCTATCCACTGAGTTAGTTCAAGGGTAGAAGAGTAAGTCTAATGGTATAATGAGGACCCTCAGGAGCAAGGCAGACAGAGCAGCACAGTAACAGACTGCTCTGGCAGAGCAGGGGACCTCCCAATTAATCAGCATTGAGAGCTAGCCTGTTTATTATCTCTCAAGTTAAAGCAGTGCTGCAACATGTTCTGCTTTTAGCAAAATGGACTGAACCCTAGTGCTTAATACAAAGTAAACCAGTAAAAGCATATAGGCAAACCTGCTTTCACTTATATCTCCTGGGACAGCAGCTAGGGTTGACTTTCATGTCACTTCAGCAAGCAGTGGCTCTCAGGAATTGAGTTTAATTTATTGTATCACCTCTACGGCAAATGCATTGCAGCAACCCAAGCATCAAGCATAAGCAGCTACTGTAAACTTCAATACCCCCACTCCAAGTGCAGAGCCCAGTACCAGTAGAGCTAGAAAAGAAACTTCCCTGGTTTTGAAAGTGATCTCTATAAACAAATCTTACTCCATGCAATAAAGTTTAATGGTACTAACCCACCCACGTGCCCTCTGACATGCTCATTACAATTTGCAAAATCCCTGAGGAAATAAGGAGTATTCAGCCATGCTCTTCATGCAGGTATATCTGTGCCTGGTCAGCTCTCACTGCCACCCACTCTCTCACTTTCGAATTAACTACCTGGCCATTTTCTAACCAGTTTCATGATCCAGTGGACAGAGGAGAGAATCCCAAATTAAGGACTTCTCCCAGGAACAGCTCTCTAGTAGATATCAGAAATTTCAGCCCTTCTTCTCCCTGGTCCCAGTCACCTAGATGGAAAAGGGCAGGAAGAAGAGAGTCACAGCAACCTTGGAAAGCAGCCTTCATTCCTGTTGTGTCTCCTGGTACAGTTTCTTGAAATTAAATTGCCTTCTGTATGAGTGATTTCAAAGGTGCAGCTTCAACCAGGAGTTTGGGTACACATGGGAATGAGCACACACACAAACACAGGTTGCTTCTCATGACAAGTTACCTGGTTTGTGAGTCCAGAAACAGGTGGGTGGTTATTGCTCCATTATTGCTTCCAAGGGCTCTTGCAGGCATGAAATGTTGGGCTGCTTTTGAAAATGTCATCCTCCAAACAGGACAGGTGCAGAGAGAGGTCAGGCTGACAATTTGTACAGCACTTACATTGGAAGTCTGCAAAACATGGAGACAAAAGAGAAAGGCACACTAATCTTAGAGCAGTTTTAATTGTACATGTTTAAAACCAGAAGGCATCATCTCAAAACAAAAGCTCTCCATGGCTGGCAGCTGATACCAGCTCTGTCATTGGCATCTTAAGTGCTTTAACTACCTTCTTTGTGAACCTCAATTTTTACTATCTGTAAGATGGAAAGCAGGAGCCAAAACTGGTTGTTGACACAACAAATGTGCAAATTCCCAGTTATTTGCTCATCACTCAAGGACTTGAGAGATCAAGTTCACCTCCTTGTTCTAATGTTGGCTTCCTGCAAGCAGGTCACAGAGGCCCCTATTCCTACTGCCTTTTCTGGGGCCAAACAAAGACTTAGAGGCCTACTGTGGTATCTAAAGACAAAAGAACAATGAACAAGAAGCTACCATGAGGCTTCATTTAAGTCCTGTACCTGTCTCTTTCCACTGTCTGATAGCCAGGAGTTTTCCAAGCTAATCCCTCTGCTGCACTGCAAGATGCTGATGACCTGAGTATATTAAAGATTGAAGCTAACAGGAGTACTGAGAGAAAAATGACTCTGTGAGAAACCTAAAATTCATTAAGATTAAAATCACACATTATTTGCTAACGGTCCGTATATAATGCACGATAATAATCCTTAGTTTTCCACTAATGCTTTTCAAACACTTTATAAAGGGTTAATTAATATGATTGTGATGGAGACGGGGAAAATTATGAAATAGACAGGAGTTCGGTGATAGATCAAGGAACAGAAATCAGATTTTATCCGGTGTCTTTGCTGTTGGCTTTAACCATCAGCAGACCGTAGCTGAGCCATGGACCACAAGAGTATTGCAATCAGGAGCAGTGTGTTACAGCTGGCTACACACAGCTCTGGAGAAGGTCCTATTGATCCACTGGAGAGGAAGATAACGTTTTAATAACCATTTAACTAAAACAAATTGTTTATGAACTGCTTGCAAATGGAAACTTAACTTAAAGTGTGACTAAAAATAATCGAAAGAAACTTTCTCTCTCTCCAATTTTAGAGCAGAGAGACAGTTGTAATAAATGCTATCAGCTAGCAAAATGCAAAATTAAAAATCCAAATCCAACAAAGATTATTCTCTCTTCTATTAAACTTGGGAGCAATTTATGTTATTTTATTTTCACAGAACTTTGTTTAATGTCTGCTAGATTGCCTACGAACTTTGCATAAAATAGGAAAGAAAGAAGGAGGGAGGGAAGGAAGAAAGGAAGGAAGAAAGTCCAGCAGATGATTTCTACAGCCTTCTAGGAGTAGCACAGGGTGTACTCACTTGCAGAATGCTGTCTGCCCATTGAACATCGACGAGCTGTATTAACCAGCCTCAAACTGGTCCTCCAAAAATAACTGTTTTCAAACTATTTGGGATATTTCTCCTAAGTGTGACCAAAACAGCTGCGCAAACAACCCCTAACTGAAGGATGCTGAAGCCTTCAACTAAGACAAAATTTTAGCCATTCTAAAGTGATGGAAAGAGTTTACCACAGCAGTGTCTGAGAACCATTTCCACTGGACCTTGAAGCAGGTTCCAGAACACAGACCTTCATTTCTGTACCAAAAGCTGCCCGATGCTGTAGGTCAAGCAACAGCACAGCCCACTGCAGCCAAAGGCAAACAGAAGGGGTGCTTTATTGCCTGAACTAAAACCCTTTTGCCAGGGAGGAGGCGTGCAAAAATTTGGCCATACCCTTTATCAATTATTAACTTCACTCTCCTGGCCTATTTCTGCCACCTGACAGCTCGCATAGCCAAATGTAGCCTTCCTCTCAATCAGTGCCAAACAAGTGGGAAAAATATTAGTTCTCTGTACCCACACCTGCTTTTTTTTTTTTTTAATCATAGATCTATCGAGCTGAAGGAAGTACCACGCAACAAATACACAGCACATTCATCAACATTCTCATCTGTCTCGTGGGCTTTCCATCACTGCCATTAAGGAAAAAGTAAACCCCTGCTGAAAATTTATCCTGGAAGAATTTAGCACTGAAGGAAAAAGAGCCGTGTCAGCTCACAACAACAGAAAACCTATTCAGAAAGGGGAAAAATCTCGCACTGGACCTTCTCTTTGCACTAGAGCTCTCTGATTTAACAGCTTCCAAAAGCAGCAGGGAATTTACTGCTTTAAATTGCTCTCCGTGTGCTCCTATGGATCACTCATACACATGCTCAGCTGAGCAAAGGTGAAACCTGTCCCAAGGGAAGGTAGCTCTAGCCTTGAAATAGGGCAATTATGCTGCAGAGTGAACGAATAGTTGCCTTTAGCAGGAGATTGAGTGAAGCTTCCCAAGAGCACTGGGGTCATCGTGTTGGATCAGGTTTGTCATTTAAAGAAGGGACAGGTTTGTTTTTAGGACGTGACCTGCTCTGATGAAGCAGTTTGTGGCCTCCTGTATGAATTTGCCATGTTCTGAACATCCACCAGCCTAGAAATGTCCTCAGAGGACAGAGCAGGCTGGATCTTTACGCTCTAAATCAGACAGACCCGGTGACTCTCAGGCGCTGCAGTTTAGGGTACGGTCCCTGTAAGAGGCCTGAGGCCACTTTAATCCTGTGCACAGCCCAGAGTCCTGCTGAAAGCAGCCCAGCAGTGGCAGGCACAGGACTGCAGCCTCTCTGCTTTAAAGCACTCACTGCTGGCATTCAAATTCACCAGGGAATCCCCCTGAGAGGTGGGATGTGTGGATCAAGGGAAACCCAGCGCAGCAGCTCTGCTAGCATCAGATGGGCTGGGGCGAGTATCTGCATCATGCACCCAGCACCCCCAGTTCACAGAGCTGTCTTCCAGCAGCCATGAGGGGACCACCCTTTCAAGGAACAGAAGGGGAGGTAGGGGTGAGGAGTTTAATACGTCTCAATGAATTAATTCCTTCCCTCAGCAAGCTGTCAGAAATCAATCAAGCAGTTGGCAGTGGCTCTAAGTGTACAGTTTAATCTCGGTGCTCCTTCACAGCTCGTATGACAACAAAACCGTCCTGCGTTCGCTAGGGATCATGCATTATTCAGGGCATTGTGACAAAAAGCAGAATCACAGGAGAAGTGGATGAGACAAAGCAAATTCTGAGTGAGAATAAAAAGATTTTTTTTTTATATGTGTTGCCTAAACAAAGCCTTAAAAATGACTTCATTTTCTACATGCCAAAGTCCAAATGAGGTTATATCAGAGATCCTCTGGCCCACTGCCACCTTGTTTTGATCTGCAGACACGCACATCACTTTCCAGAGCAGACTGGTTGAGTAGCTTTCTTCTGTTTGGGTGTAATTAGAGAACCACAAAATGTCCCTTTGGTTAGGGAGTGAAAGATACGGAAATCCTGATGCAGAAACTAGGCTGACCAGGATGCTGCACAAGTGAGCACGTACACATATGCACAGAAATCATGGGACCACTGTGATCACATCAGGGGGAAAAAACAAAACAAAAATGAGAGGATACTGGAGGGGGGACACAGAGGCCAAGCCCTGAGAGAGGGCTGAAAAAAGAGCAAGTTTCAGAGTGAAGTACTGGCTGAATGGGGAGGTGGATTTTTTTTTCCTTTAGAATACTTTAACATTTGATTGTATTCAGTTTGTTGACAGAAACATTATTTCACTTTTAACGAGCATTAGTCTGGTTTATATAGAACAGAACAAAACAAGAGCAGAAGGGCAGGTAGGACCAGGTACAAAAAACAGAAGCTACCCAGGTCACGAGGGCTGAGATTTTCAAAGATGCTCAGGAAGAGACATTCAGATTGTACTGGAATTTGACATTTCAAGCTTGAGTCAAAGATTACCTAGTGAGTCACACAGGTTTTTCACTGTGCAGGGCCAGTCCTACTGAGTCCTGCCAAGCTGACACGTGTCCACATGGCCTCCTCTGGCCAGTGATATCACAGCCCCTGTAGGGCTAAGAGCTGCATGAGGTTCTGCTGCAGCCCCAATGAGAGCCTGCTATTTGAAAAGTGGGTGACCAACCTTTGTTACAGCTTCTTTAATGTTCTGCCCTTTCCACTCTGAAACCCTGTTAACCCTTAAAACATCAACCTCTGGGAAACAAAAATGAAACAGAAGAGCCTGAAAAGTCCCTCTGGAATTTGGCTCAAAAACTGGCAAATTGCAGCCCAACTTTCCAAGCAGAAAAAAGAGGCACAAAGTGAGAGAGTCAACACGGCAGCACTATCAGCGAGCGGTCCAGGGCTCAGCCCTCATGCTCTGATCAAGCGGTGTCCCTGGCTCACAGCTGGCAGAAGGGGAAGCACAAAGCAGAGCGCAGCAAATAATTATCCTTAAAACATTAAGATCAAACTCTAGCCTTATTTCGTACAGACACGTTTCAGGGGCACATCTTCCCACTGCTGGGAGCATAGAAAACAGCTTTGAAGATGACCAAAAATAAACCATCTGTTAGGGAGGGAGAAATCATTGCATCTTTTCCAAAACATGAGCCATTAGGATTTCATTATTATAATGATGTTTTATTTCATTTGATGTCTGGCATTTGATGTCAACACTTCAAGAAAAAAAAAACTATTTTTTTTTTCTATATATATCATTTTTTTCCTTGCAACTACTGCTGTTATAGATCTCTCATCAGTTACAGGAAACAAAGTGGGCAGGGTGGGATGCTTTGTAGAAGCAGTAAGTATTTGAGAAAGAAGTCCCAAGGATCTGTACACTGAAGACTGTCTTAAGCAGTGTCTGTGGTTCATGTGCATTGCCCAGCCCTGTAAATGTCAGAAGAATCACAGCATTTTGTTAAAAGAGAAACATGCCATGCACTGCTAATTGAGTGAATCAATACACAGAGAAAGCCACAAAGGGAATGAAATGGTTTTGACACACGCAAGCAGTTGTTTTCGATGTACATAACTCTGCCCTTTATGCTTTAATTAAGACAACTTCAGGAACACAGGGTGAAAGACCTTTTCCCCTGCACCCTCCACACCACTCTGCTCTTAACTCCCTGCTGCCTGACATTAGCAGCGGTCAGAAGCCTACAGACACAAAACAAGTCACTGCCACCTCTCAGGAGGGATTCAAACACCAGATGGGATCCCACCAAGCTCCAGCAACAGCCTTGGGAATCCGTGAAGGGAAGTATGTGATGCACTGTTGCCATGACAGGGGCCCGTTATTAAGTGTATTTATAGGGCCCGACCACAGGAGCTTTTTGAAACCTTTGGTTATTTTTTCATTTACAAATTTCTATATTTTCTTGGAGATTTTAAAACCCCTGTGTCTCCAGAAAAGCCTTCCAAGATGACTCTAACGTGACTTTTGCAGCCAAACGACTGACAAATGCAGCCATTTAGCAAGAAATCTTTCTCCGGAACTTTTCTCTGTGCTGATGAATACCCATGAAATAGCCTGAGACAACTCACTTTGAAAACACTGTAAGGAGCTCCATGGAAGCAGAGACTTTTGAAGCCACTGAGACTTGCACTTTCCCAGAGCTTTCCTTGTAATGCAAATCTCACTCTGCTGCAACGTGAAGATGAGCAATCTCCTCTGGCAGCTGGAGCTTTGGGCCTCAGTCAAGTAGCTCTTGATACAGAGCTTTTCTGTCCTGTTTGTGCCTCTCTGGAGGTCAGGCAGTGAAGGGCCATCCCTGTGAAATGCTGTGTTAGCAAACAGCTGAATGCAAGTACGATGCATTACGTGATCTGCAACTGGTTCCTCAGTCCCCAATAGAACTATTTGCAGACATATTCCTTAAGCAAGGCACTGAGTTAGATTGATCTAATACTCTGAAGCTCTCTGCCTGCTTTCCTCATGTAATTTTGTTTTGTTTTTAAGAGAGCCTAGTGTGAACTGACAAGAAGTCATTTCAGTCTTCCAAAAACTGTCATCCTCACCTGTGATCTTTTGCTTACTGCCAGCTCTGAGATTACCAAGGTGGGACTGGAAGGGAAAACAGTTTTAAGGCAAATTAATTACAGCAACTAGAGGCTGAGCTCATATAAGGTTTGCCTGACTGATCCTACAGCTGGAGAGGTAAAGAAACGAGGACTAAAATAATACGGGATTTTTTTCCAGTCAGACAATGAGCAGAAGCAACCTGAAGACTGAAAAGCAGTCTGACCAAATCAACAAGATATATTCTGGAAACCTAGCTGTGGCACAAAGCTGGGTGAGAGAAGACCAAGATGAAACCTTCTCTTCCTCCCACCCTTCATAGTTTGGAGTATAAAGGAGGCCGGATGTTTAAAGCCCAGTCCTGCTCTTACTGTTCACACAAGTTATTAGTTGGTCTACAAAACAGAGTGCTACCCACAGAAAGCAGATTCTGCCCCCGTCAATTTCTGGCGTCCTGTCGTTGGCACCTCTGCACTTAAAACACTCATTGTTGCCCTGGTGTTTGCCTGTCAGCTGTTTGCACTGCCATTCAGAACGCCTGTGGCTGCCAAGCATTCTTGGAACTGTTCAGGAAGGACATCGGCCTCTTTCTATGCTCCGATTTTGTGATTTTATTCACACCTTCCCCTAAGACATTCTGAAGAGCGTTCTTCTGAGGACAGAGTCTATGCATTACTCGGTGCACTCAGGCAACACCTAAACTTGCCCATCCTTTCTTCACTGCCCAGCCAAGTCCTTAAAAAAAAAAAAAAAAAAAAAAAAAAGACAAGGACAAATCAAACAGTATGAATTTCTTAAAAGGAAATCTTGTAAGCATGAAGTCTTCTCCATATATATTTCAGAACTGTGCAAAGCCCTTCTCCATAAAGAGACTCAGCAAGTGAGTTCTGAATCAATATCACTTTTTCAGTATAATCAAATCTACTAGGAAGAATGTACTAGCTGCAAGGAAAGATCAAGCTGCCATGAGAAATATAATGAGTTAACCCCGTTACTTTTTAAGCTACCTAGGAACTTTCATCTCAACCTGTGTAATTAAAAAATAGTATTCGATATCTCTTCAAATCACTTGAAAATTAAGACTCAATAAATCAGTCAAATTAAAATTTAGGCATAAGATCAACAGTCTAATGTCAGTAATATATATAACGTCTTCTGTAGTTGTCAACTGATTAACACCTCAATGTAAGAAGTTCCAGCAACATGTCTCTTAATACTAACTTTGGCATAGAGAAGATCCAAATAATCCAGTATTTTCCCATCTCAAGACTCAGTATGAAGTGAGAGGTAATTAAAAAACTACAGAAGATGCAGCCAGAAAAAGATCTTGTTTAATTTATTTCTAAACTCTCAGGAATGCCCACTTTGATCTAAAACAATCCTATCCAATCTTAGTTTGCCTTAAAGGTGTTAAAATTACGTTCTCAAATGGCTTAGAAATAGATCTTTCAAGGCTCTTCAAACTGATTAGTTAGATCAGAGCCCTTTAAAGAATGAGTCCTCCTTTAAGATTTTCAACATTTTATACTTCCAATGAAGACTGGTATTTGAAATAAGACTTTTCTCACAGCTAAAAGCCAAAATTGAGCACATTCACTTCTTTTCCTTGAAGAATTTCTTTGCTTCACCCTTTTTCTTTTCATACAGAACCAGAGAATAGCTGGGGTTAGCAGGGACCTCTGGAGATTATCCAAGTCCAACCCCTCTGCCAATCAGGGTCACTAGAGCACATCGCACAGGATTGCATCCAGGTAGGTTTTGGATGTCTCCAGAGCAGGAGACAGCACAACCTCTCTGGGCTACTTGTTCCAGTGCTCTGTCACCCTCACGGGCTCAAAATGCCAGAACCTCCTGTGCTTCAGCTTGTCCACATTGCTCTTGTCCTGTCACTGGACACCACTGAAGAGAGTCTGGCCCCATTCTCCTGACAGCGTCCCTTCAGATATTTGTACATTTTGATAAGATCCCCTCTCAGTCTTCTCTTCTCCAGGCTAAACAGGAACAGCTCTCCCATCTGATCCAGTCCTCTCATCACCTCAGTAGCCCACCTCTGGACTGGGTGCAGTAGCTCCGTGTCCCTCTTGTACTGGGGAGCCCAGAACTGGACACAGTACTCCAGGTGAGGCCTCACCAGGGCTGAGTAGAGTGGGAGGACAACCTGCCTCAACCTGCTGGCAACACTCCTCCTAATGCACCACAGAAAGTTCACTGAGAAACTTCCTTTGTACTAGCCCTGCCTTCGCCAGATAAACGGAGACATCTGACACTGAATAAATGCCTAAGAGCAGCAACAGACAGGAAAGTAGCAGGCTGCTGATTCTCACTGCAGTGCTGTACAAACAAAGTGCACAATGCCACCTTGTACCATCCCAGAACACAACCTTTAATTTGTGAAGTTATTCGGTGCACTACAGCCTTGTTTCTATTCTTCTTACTCTCTGGGAACCAAATGGCTTCTTCCACACTGTAGACTAGCATGGAGGGAGAATTAATTTAGCTACTTTTGAGGAAGACCATGTATTCTCTGCTCTAATTGGGCACAGTTCAAACAGTTACTAAAGGTTTCACAATAAAGCTTTCTTCTATTAAATTCTCCCTGGTCCTGGTAAATTCATCACTCAGATTTCCCCCTTTTATTTTGCTTCATACCAAAAAATGAGAAGCAGGAGGAACCCAGACTAAAATTTTGAGGATGGGTCCCTAATCAAACACTGCTGTGCTGCATCTCTGAATGCTTCCAGAATTTAGGACCTGGCACCCTGAGGACAAGGAATAACTACGAACAATGTCATGTTTTACGTACTAAAGTTTCCCAGGCAGCCTACTGAGAAGAAAATGATTTTCATTTCCCTTTATTTTCTACACTTAAGATTTGCCCAACAGAATATGTTGTTTTTGCAACCGTGTTGGTATGTACTTTAATCAAATCACATCTTACAAGTTAAGCAGAGTCAGAACGAGAGCAGGGCAGATTTTTTTTTAATCAAATCCTGTATTTCATCATGAAATTGTCAATACATCAAAACAAACTTTTTTTTCCCCCATTTCAGAAAAAAACATACCTTGACAAGGCAGAGATTTCAGGTCAGTGTCTAGAGTGCACGGAACCTGAAACACCTCAACTTACAACTGGAGGAAAATGTGGGAAATCAACGCTGAAATCTCTTCTGCATCTGATTCAGACCTGTCCTCTTTCTCACCGGTACATAGTTCAACTACCAGCCTGGGGAATCAGCATAGGGATTGCTGCAATCTTCTTACAAATACAAGTCCAAGAAGCACAGATATTGAAAAAATATCCTCGCAAGTGGATCATATACTGGGGAAACAATCTGAAATCCTTGTGGCAGATGAAGCCTTTGGCCTGGAGCCTTGCAGTCTCTGGTCACACTGACTGCCCATTACACACACCTAACCACGTTATATTGTGGTACAGAAAAGGGTCACCAAAATATCCAAAAAAACTCCCAAAACAGAACAAAAAAAAAAAAATCAAACTGATAGAACTGTGGTGGGATGGGGGCAACGTAATCAACTCCAACCAGAAACTATCTACCAACATCACTCACAGCTGCTTCTAACACCACTGGAAAGTCTGAAGGAATTTTAATGGCTTCTAAACCAGCTATTTGGTAGGAGAAATCAATTCCACTGGAGACACTGCCCTTTGATTGAGAGCTGAAAGTCAAGGTCATTAATCCTGATAATCAAAAAACAGCACTGCACTGATTGAAAGAAGCAGGGCATAAGCCTTCCTCTCCCAAACAGATTTTCTCCCTCAGAACTACATCTCACTTAAGTTTCCTCCATAGTTTGACTTGTTATTTCATAGTCTTCGTTCCCAGAGTTAATCAATGTGATGGAGTCACTCACTGCTCAGCTGCTGCCATAGTCAACGTTCCGATTTATGTTAGAGCATGTTGTGTTCGGGTGTATTTCTGCAAAAGATGTTTTCAAACACAACGCAGGCTCTCAATCAAAAGTTTTTTAATAGAAAAAATAATGAACTTTTGGTGGAAATATTCTTAATGCAAACCAGAGAAACAGTAAAATGAAAAACACTGTTTTAGAATAACTGCTTGTGAAAACCAAAAACTTTTAAGAAATTCAACCCTTCTCAGGTTGCATTTTAATGTCTGATTTTTCACTGGCTCTATTTAGTACATCCATCTGCAAAAAACTGTAGGATTATTTGAGAAGAAAAGCTTATGCATATGAAATCATTTTTATGTACATACTTATTAAGAGACAAATTCTAAAGCCACTGCCAGCACACATCAATGCTATTTCTTCCAAAGCACAAATTAACTTAATGTTAAGAAAGATCTTTGCTGTTCTATGATCATGAATCACTTTGTATGTTCAAACTTCAGAAATACATATATACTTCACTTGAAGTGTTATATTTTAGACTTAATTGTAAGCTTCAAAATTCAAAGAAGCTGCTTTAGGAAGAAATGGGTGAATTGATTTGGAAAATATAAGCATCACTACCCACCCTTGTTAGCTGCCATGGTATATGAAATTAGAGATCTTCCCAAAAAGCGTTTAAAGCCACCCATTAAAAAGAACCGAAACAGGCTGCAGTAAAACTTCTGCTCTTTTTCTCATTAACCGTGGAACACCCTTTCCAAACTGTTTTCAGCAGCAGGAGACATCTAAAGGCTGAGTAACATACTGCAAGCAAACATGTAATTCCATTAAACAGCCCACTCCTTGAACAAAAAGCAATAAACATGCTTCAGATTATTAGGCACAGACTTACATCGCTAAACCTGCTGAAGCTTGAAAGCACTGAGGACAATATATTTCTACCAACGTTCTTTGATTTGAAAATACCTCAATTATGGAAGCAAAACAGATTTTAGTTCCCTGCGTCTATTTATTTCTTTCATTCCTACTTCTGCCAAATCTAGAAACATTGACGTATCTAGAGGGAATTTTTAGAGATTGGGTAATTATGAAAATAAAAGAGGCTCGTACAGGCATCTAAGTTATGACACGTCTGAACTACTGTAAACGTCCATGGAAACATTTATGTCACAGAAAACATGAGATTACCCAGCAGTTTGCACCGCAATGAAAATAGATTGAAGTGAATTACATTACTTTCCTTCTGACCTAGCAGTTGGGGACTGCTACCGTAGCTCAGCTGATGCACGGTGACTTAGCACAGTCACCTGAGCGAGCATCATACCTCACAGCCACATCCCAGGTGATGGAAACCATCACCGTGGAGCAACCTTCACATCATCAGCACTGTGCTGGCACAGGGCAGCCAAAAATGCAGCCTCCATCCTGCAGATGTGAATCTGAACTCCAGTCCTGCAAATGCGCCCCGGCTGCTGCGTTCAGCTCCCTGGGCAGAGCGAGAGCCACGCAGCTCAGCAGCAGCTCCCCTTGCAGCTCCAGCCCGTGTGAAATAACTGAAGTTAAACCACCATCAATCTCCGAGCTACGTGGATCTCACCACAGTCCACAAAGCAACCAATACTGGGCCTAGCAGCGAAATGCTGTCTCCCAGTTCAGATAGTCATTGTGCTACCACATAACCAACTTTTTACTAAAATAAACAATTTACATAGCACTATTCCCTGCAAGGAGAGAGAAGGTGAACAACATCCCTTCACTCTTCTGGCTTTCGTTGCTGGATAATTATTCATTTGCAGTTTATCAGCTAATTATACATGTGTCTTGGCATTTGAAGACGTAGGATTGTACTTTATTTAATGGCTAGTAATTACACAGGCCTCCTCTGATCCCTGTGCTCTAGCAGGAAGGCTTTTCTGTTTTCATCCTCATGCTGTCAACTACAGAGGTTAAAGATCCGTGGATGGCTGGTTGTTATCTCGTTGCACACAGAGGCAGGCTTATACTTCATGGGATGATCCAGAGCTCCCTCGTAATTCTCTGTTAATACTACAAATTAGTTCCTTCAGAGCTGAATGCTGACCTCAGTTTGCTCGGAGTGTGAGTGAAAGCAGCTTTTGTTTTCAAGTTTATGTTAAAAATTACCAGGTGTGCAAAAGGCAATATGAAAACCAATTCACTCTTAATTTCTCCCTTGGAACAAGCCCGTGCACACGCCTTGAGTCTGACATCTACGCAATCTGCTGGTGTGGTTCTCAGCCTGGGTTTGCAGCACCACCAGGACAGGGTGGCACAGGGTGCAAGGCTCAGAGCATGGCAGCGTGGGAGACGCATACAGATTTGGCAAGGTTCAAAGAATTCATCTCAACTTGGCACAGATGGTTGAATAGCACAGCTGGAGGGAAAGAAACTTCAAGCAAAAAAGGCTTCCAGAGAGAGGAAATATTGACAACAGTTACAGTTGGGGAAAACAGGTTTTGAATTTGTTGCAATCAGTGTTTGCAAAGGAAGCCTAAGCCTTAGGATTACGTTCAGATAGTTGAGTAATGAGACTTAACCGTGACCCATATCACCACGGGAAAGAACGCTCAGAAAAGATGAAGTAAATCAGCAAATAGCATGGAGGCATCACACAAATTAAGGTGCTTTAAATTCCCAAATGGACATCATTGTTCTGGAAGTTTTTCAAGCCCTGCCACTCATCCCTCTAATCTAATGCTGCTTTATTTCTGAATGAGGGCATGAGTTGATGCAGCTAATTTATTCCTCTCGCTGATACCAGTACTTCCCCTGAGCTTCTTTCTGTAGACAAGCTCTGTCCCAGTTCCTTATTACTGAAGAACCTTTAAAGCTTCCAGCCTCAGAACACTGCAAAGAGGTATTTGCACACCCCTTCAACAAGTGGTGACTTTACAGACTGTGGTATCCAAATCAAACATTGGCATCTCTAACCCCTCTTCACAGTTATGCTCCTGAAAATCTCTGAACACCTGCTCTGATTTTGGTAATGGATTAACTCCAGAGCAGAGCAGAAACTTGAACCTACCACTCTTAGCCCAGCTGGGAGTCAAACCATTGCACATTACCCACCCAAGATCTGCACTAGCTGGATCAATCAACCTGCACGAATGGCAAATGATCTGCTAAGCTTCTTACACAGGGAAGTGTTTCTTTCTCACCTGAGGCTAACAATCTTTTAGAGACCATCCTAAGTCAGCATCAAATTTCGGGAGTTTAGACTCGCTACTTAAGAATTCCAAGAAAATCACAGGAGTAGCTTTTAAAAGTAATGAAATCAAAAATAAATAGGCAATGCACCCCAACCTTTTTATTACTCTGACTTTTGAACCTATTAAAGTTCCTAATTTCAAGCTTCTCTGTGCATCTATGGTTTTTTCTAAATGAAATAAAAGCCAAAACACTTGTATAACCAGCCCATTCTGGGCACATTATGACTTGCCATTAGATAGTAAGAAACAGTAGCAGAGGACTTATTAAAAAGGTTTCTTTTTGTAATTGTCCAAAATGAGTAAAACACTGAATTAAATGTTCTGCTGTTGTGAAGACACTGTAATAAATAACACTGCGATAATGTGTGTTTATGGTTTCACTTTATGATTAAGATTACAAAATATGCAAAATGTTTAAATACCTAGTATTTCTACGTTTATTACTAACAGAACAGATCCATAAATTCTGTTATTTGTAGCAGAGAACGGAAAAACATTTTTAGCCTCTTTTTCTGACAAATGACTTACAAGCTGAAGCAACTCTAGAGAGAAAACAGAAAGAAAAGGAAACTCAGAGTACAAAAACTTTCAGACCCGAGTCTGAACTGCACTGTGAATCCCTTCCCATTATCAGACACTTTTTAAGGATTCAGCTCACTGAAAAATGAAGTACAAGACTTCATTCTGTCCTAGCAAAGGGCAATAGGAGGATCTGGGGCCACACTTAAGCACATAAGCTCACCTATTCCAATATATTTTCAACTCACTGATGAAGCGTGCATCATGCCATCCTTTGCCACTGGTCCAGGATAATGACTTAGTGTTATTAACAAGGAAAGGAGCTGCAGTTTCTGCTCTAGTGGTAAAAATGCCAGACGTTACATGAACACCCTTGTGTCCTGCACATGTAAATGCTTAGCTAACAGGTCACGTGTTGGTGAGACCAGACTCTCCTCATATGAGACCAGACAAGCATGCATCTAAACTTCCCTCGGGAAAGAGACTGACTCCATTTCCTTAAAAAGCCAGGAGAATCCTGACTGTGGAGACACTGTGAGGCAAAGAGACAAATGAGAAGTGACAAAGTCTAGTGGTTCCCGGAGTTATCTGACCAGGTAGCCCTGCTCTGAAAAAAATAGTAAGAGAGGCCTCAAACTGCATGGCAAATACGCTCCTTGACACAGCATGTTGAGGATGCAAGGGAAAGATGGTGTTCGAAGCAAGGCCTTAGTAGGACAGCCATAGCTTCGTCTTTTGTATTGGTTCATAATAATGAGTAGAGATGTTTCACAACTGCTCAAAGCTCGCTGTGATGACAAAAGCAATTTCTGGAATAAATTACAAGGGATTCTGTTCTGTTTTCACTTTCGGGTCATAAATTCAGGGCCTTCCCGTTCTTAAAATGGCATTAACAGAATCAATCCCAAACAGAAAATACATAGGGAAAGCTACATATACATATCCAAAGAAATAACAAAGAAAAAGGGAAGAGGTGCTACACTTCATGGCAGCAGTGCTTGTTGGAAGCTCAGAAACGGGAGAAAAGATAGTCCCTGTTCCAGGTCCCTTACTCTAGAGAAAGTGGGGAGGGAGGGGTGGATCCAGAGAAATAAGTGAATGAATCTTTTTGATTAAATGGCACAATTATCACCTATCTTGGAGGAACTTAAAACAATACAACAGGATGTGAACTAAGTTCTTTGTAATAGTGACAAATCTTTGGTTTGAAAGGTGAATAAAATTATAGGGAGTAGGTGGACACTCTAGATTTCATTCTAATGAGGAGGAAGTAAAAGAAATTTAAGAATTGAAAGGTGGGTGTGATCGTGAGACACTGAAGAAAGGGTGAGAAGACCAAGAGAAGAACAGAAGAACAATAGACTTCAAAAAAAAGGAAAAAATTACAAAGCAGTCTTCAACACATTCAGAACCATGAGGCATGGTCTGTTGGGAGGTAATCTAAGGCCAAGAGGAACACAAGAGATCTGGTAGTGCTGAAAGAAACTGCATCGAAAGCACAACAGCACTACAGCTCATTGCAGAGAAACGACAGCGAACACAGGTTAAAAACAATATGTTTATACTAGGAACACTTTAAAGACTGAATAACCAAAAAAGAAGTTGTAAAGGAAGAGTGAACAAGGACAGGCAGCTATGGAAGAATATAAAGGACTAACGTAAGCACACAGAGATAAATCAGAAGGCTAAGCCCTAAACTGAATTACAAGTAACAGGGACATAAAGGCAACAAAGGGAGCTCTATAAATACATTAAAAGTAAGAGGACACTAAAGGAAAACATAAGCCCATCAGTTAATGGAGAAGAACAAATCTGATGATGCTGAGAATGCAATATTATCTCTGCCACAGCCTCCAGGAAAGGTTAGCTGTGACCCAATACTTAACACCAGTAATTCTAATAAGGAGATGAGCGAGCTGGCCAGAATGGGGAACAAGTCGAAGTCTGTTCAGAAGAGATAGGGCTTGCTTGCCCTGAGATATAAAATGTGATAAATTCAGGCGTGAATTTACCCGTGTCCCTGCAGCAGCCAGCACCCACTTCAAACGTAATGCGTGCCTGTACCCACAGAGCAAGTGGGCAAGGGGTGTTGTGCTGTTCCAGAAGCTGGCTCGTTTCTGACGTTGATAAGGAGGAGCTGGTGACAGGTCCAGAACATTGCTAGAGATAAGAGAAGGCATATGTTCGTGTGTCAACACTCTTCAGGAAGATTTTCTTCACAACTCTTTGAATCTTTCTTCAGCTGAGAAATTTGCAAAGGGCCCAGATTAGGGCCGCAGAGCTACCAGGCCTGTGCAGAGGGGCAATGCCACCTTTGTGCTGACAGATTCCACAGAGGCTGGCCAGGAAAAAAAAAAATACAAGCAAGAGTTTCTGTGGTCAAAAATCCCATCCCCTTAATGGAATGGATGTGTTACCCAAGAATTTCCCTTGTCCGGTCAAGGTGAGGGCAACTTCTTCTGCTCCAAGCCTTTGTCATCTCCCCCCTGGCTGGCCCGGATGTGTTCCTGCCATCTTCCATATGTCGCAGACCAGATGCAGCATCTGCTCCCAGGCTTCACGTTGTAACTGTCCCCTATTAATAACACATTCTTCTCTCTGTGACACAAAGTGACTCCACAGCACTTTCTGGTAAGGGAAATTATAGTCTGGCATCTGTTCTTTTCACTGCCAGAACCAGATTGCTCATCTTATTATATCTTACAAAATTGCTCAAGACCTGCGAGGAGAAAATTGATTTTCAATATGGCCTTTTTTTGTTTTAATAGACACACTTAAGATCACGAAAAGCACCATGCCAAGTCCAAACACATCACAGCTTTTTCTTCTTTTTTTTTTTTTTTCAGGACCAGCTATTGTAATGACATTGGGGAAAAAAAAACTGAGGAGCTTCAAATCAGAGTATCCCAGCACTGGTGGATACCAAGATCTTGTTCAGGAAGCTCTGTACTGTACTGGCCCTTTTCAGCTCAGCTGGAAACAAGTCTACAACTTAACCCTGGGTGGCGAGGCAGCACAGCAGAGAATATCCTCACGTCACAAGAAGAGGAAGGCATTTTGTAGCTATTCCCTTCTGCTCCGATCTCTCCATTTATAGACGGACTAACCCACAAAGCCAGGATTTCCAACTGAGCCAACGCGGTACCAGAGACACTAAAGAACAGGCTTCACACTTTTTTTTTTTTTTTCCTTTAAAACTCGGCACAGTGGCACAGGTTCAAAAGAAGAAGCACCCTGCCAGCTAGGATTGATATTCCTGTTCACTCTCACCCATGTTAAGGGGTGGTGGGACCGTGGAGCCAGGAAGAGAAATGTGTATCTGCATTCAACAGTGGTCTCTGCTAAACAGAAGTTACGTTAAATCAATAGAGAAGATCATTCCTGACCTTTCTCTTGCTGCCAAGATGTGGCAGCAAGATATAGATGACAACCACCTGCTGGGTTATACATAACTTTCCTGAGCCGCACACTATGAATTGGCAACAGAAATAAGATTGTAAGAGTCAGGATGCATGGAAAATGGCATTCCCTTGAAGGTGAAGCGGTTTCTACAAAATGTTCATGGACCAAGTAGCTGTCTCCATTCCTAGAAGTCCCTTGAATTTCTTCACAGGGAAGTCCAGCTGTTGTGTCTGCCAACCCTCAGGCAGAGAACAGGTAAATTTCACCAGACTTTATTAACAAATAGCCATTATCTGTATGGTACTCATACCATTTATCTGCATCTCATGCATCACCACCCCTGTGGCACAAACCTACGCAGCTTGAAGACGCCTCCTGTATCTGGAAAACCCCCAGAAGTGATTTCCAGGAGCCAGCACCCGCACACAGACCTGGGAGCCACAGACAAGCTGCAATATGCCCAGCTCCAGGGTACAATGGTCAGCCTTTGGCCACAGGTAAGAACACCTAAATCCAACAGCCAGG
Source organism: Netta rufina (assembly GCF_964035555.1). Lineage (NCBI taxonomy): Eukaryota > Metazoa > Chordata > Aves > Anseriformes > Anatidae > Netta > Netta rufina. Next base: position 25,479,356 of record NC_140130.1, on the reverse strand, counting down.
AGAAAGTGATCTGCTTTCTGAGTCAAACCATCCTCTTGGGCTTACATCTCTGATTTAAGATCTTTGTGTCCCCTTCCCACTCAGCCAGCCCTTGCACAGGTCTTTGCAGAATCCCAAAGGGAGAGACAGAAATCTAATAACGAGATTCCTAATAATGAGTTTCTAAAACAAAATACTAACCACAAAGATGATATACTCACATCACAGGAGAACGGGCTGCAATAAATCTGCCCAGAGAGACCCTCTCTGCTACCTCCCTGCACCCCGTAGTTCAGCAGGTACATTCAGCTAGGATAAATCCCTGATTAAAAATGTTGCATCCTAGTTGTGGTACAGCAGCTGAGAAACATTTCCTCCCTGTGCCTGAGCATCACAACAGCAGCACAGAGGATGCTTTCACCTCCAAGGGCAGCGGGGAGGAAGAGCTGGAATAACCTCAGTAAAGCAGGTGGGTCAGGGTGAGAAGCACTTTAGCCTGCGGAGATGCAGTCTCTATTTAACAGGCACATTGTGCAGCTTAGCTAGTTAATGTTACTGTGCCGGTTTGATGCATAAATCATGCATTAGCACTTTTGTTCTCTGTCCGCAGGGCACACACAACCAACCGACATGGTGCAGAATTTGCTTTGGCTCAATAGCAGAGCTGCTTTTCTAAGGGCATTCATTAAGTGGAAGTGGCCAAGGAAAACAGACACAGCACCGTGGATATTTCTCTTCTGATTGCCAATGAATATCTGTTGAAAGCCTTTCTATTTTTTTCTCAGCTTTAGCAGCTGGAGAAAGGACAGCATAGAAACACAGTAAAGTGGTGTTCAGAACCTTTCTGGATTTATTACAGTAGCTTTTTTCACACCTCACCAGGAACATCCCCATACCTTCTTCCCAATCTCAAGTTCCCTCCCAGTTACATGGAGATATAACTGGCACTGCTGACCACAGCCAAGTCAATGTGCCATTCCCCTCCAAGCAACTCTGGTCCTTTTTTTTTTTTTTTTTTTTTTTTTTTTTTTTACAGATCTTGTTGTGTTATTTTTCTTATTTTCTAACATCTGATATTAACAGATCACACACTCAACTGTTTCATCTCCCTCCACCACTGGACTTCTCTGGCTAAAAACCCCAAGTACTGCCTCCCTCTGATATCTCCAGGCCTTTCACTTGTCCAGTCTTTACATGTGCAACCCCATCCCTTCCCACATACACATAAATTCTCAGTCTTGCAATGAACAAGCTAGGGACACAGTCTGCAGAAATCCCTTTTCAGCATGAAGTTCGTGCTCTGCGTGCCAATAGTCTTAAGGATAGCCTGAAATGTAAGACAGAAGATCAGTGGTCCTGCTTCACTATGTTGTCCTTCTGGGAATTTTACAGCCAGGTAATACCAAACAGAGCACATAAGCACTGAAATATTGAAAGGTAAAACATAAGGGAAGCCACAGGAGCTGCCACTTCAAGTGCCATTTGCCAAGGTTGTGCTGTCCAAGTTAGAAGCAGCAATGCAACCTGCTAAGCTCCAAGGTAACAGATACCTTTAAGTAGTTTGAGAAGTCACTGAAAATAAGATAAGAAAGACAAGACATGGGCTGAATTCAGACACACGGAAGATGCTGGGACCAATCCCAACCCAAGGGTGAGCTTCAGTAACCCCCCAAAGGCTAGAAGGACTAACAATGCTCAGCAGTTGACAGGAACCAGGTCTGAAGACTCTGAAAAGAAATCACAAAACCTAGAAATCACCTCTACCAAATGAAGAAACCTTCATTGAAAAGCCCTGGAAACCCCATCACTTAAACCTGAAAAAAAAAATAAAATAAAATCAAAGAGTGACTGAAATTGTTTTTAAAAAGTCACACTCCGATTGCAGGAGGGCAATCTGGAACCAGTCTGTGAGTCTGAATTAGGACAAATCATGCATATTTTATTTCCTCCTTCAAATGCAAATGCATGTCTAATGTATTTAAAGTTTCATCTATTGCCAGGCTGCTTTACCAGCAGATGTACAAAGGGAAAAGGATGACAAGAAAACTATAGCAAGACAGTTTTCTCAGCACTTGAGACCTCGGGTATAGCAGCACAGTAGATGTAGCAATGATCCACACGTCCTAAATGGTACAGATAGAAGGGAAGGGGAAACAGTCATGGCAAAGGGTATGAAAAAAGGATGCTGTTCATCATTACTGGGATGACGTGAGATAGGTGCGAGAGCGAGCTGTGTTCTGTCTTGCTGTGGTTACCTCCAACCACTTTGATGTTCTTGCAGTGCAGGACAGGTCCTGGTTTCTTTAGCATCTTGAAGTTTTCTCCAATGACAGTGTGTATTTTCCAAGCATCAAGAATAGCAGAAGACAAGTGTCATGACCTTCCTCTTTCCCTGATCATGTCCTTTGTTCCTTCATGGGGCATTTGGGAAGCAAAATATCACCAGAAACTCAGAAGATGGAAAGCATGGGGGGACGGGAGAAGGGTGATTGCAAAGCTTTGTCTGTTCTGCCTCACCAGATAATCCAAAGCAACAAGATCTGACACCAGAACAATCTCTGTGCCAATTTGTGCCTTGAAGAAGCCTTGAGGAGCATGCAGAAAGTAGTTCAGCACAACGCAGCCAAGAGATGTAGGAACGACACCAAATTATGATAGCTTTATAGGAACAGCTTGCTTTGGGCCAGGTGTCACAAGAATATCCTACTAGGAAGAAACAGAAACAACCCAAGGCATTATAAGGAAAGCAAGAGCAAGCTTCAGTTTGGGACCCTCTAAGCCCCACAGCTATTCTATCTTCTAAAGCACCAAAGCTTTTTCATGGACAAGAGGTCTGGAAGAAGACCAGGTCACTGCAAGGAAGCTTTTCCAGTAAGACTACTCCTTTAGCCTAGTCTCCTACCTAATAATTAGGAGCTGCTGCTCACAGAGCAGTGAGCATGAGAGATGGAAGGAAACCAAAGGACCAATTAGGTCATTAATCCCTCAAGTTGACAGATTAGTCCTTGGAGCATATTTCTTACTGCTTCATCCAGTTTACTTTTTAAACAATCCCCGCAATGGAGAGTCTATCGCTTCCCTTGAGGAAATTACCCACAGCTTGTTAAAGATCTCTCACCAGGACAATTTCAATTCTTTCCAGCCTACAGCTTCCCCTTTTCTTAATTTTATGCTATTGCTCTCAGCATCCTTTTGTGGCCTGCTTTGTAGGCCATTCCCCAGCACGCATTCCACAAGTGCCCAGGCGTCCTTCCTTGTCCTCTATCCATGTAAACCATCTTCAGCATTTTCATCCTTTCTAAATGCATCTTCTTCCAGCCCCTTAGATTTGTAAAAAAAAAAATCTGAAAGTGGTAGCTTCCTTAGGACATCTTCTCCCTGAACTTCTCTCCCACTTGTCTCAGTGTTTTGCTAGCCTGCTGGACTTGAAAAGCTTGGACTGGCACACTGGTCTCCTGAAAGCTATAGGACAGGCAGGAACAGCAGACTATGGAACGATTGCAGTTGCACCATACTTTCCATATGGAAGACATTCAACACTGACTCGTTTCTTCTCTGACGAAGCACAAGGATGGGAGATTTTCTAGCTGTTTGCTCCTCTGTAAGAGCTGTCCTCTGGCTGTACCTTTACAAGCCAGTTACCTGCATGGTGCAAGGATCAGGCTGACCTCTGGTATAGAGAGGACCTCTGGTATAGAAAGGAAAGGCAGGAAAAAACACTTTCCATACAATTTTCTAGGGAACAATATTCTATACTGACACCATTACTACACCCAGCCACAGCAGAGGTTTGGATCTCAAAGCACCGCTCCTCTCTAGGTCAAGTCTCAGCCTCCCCACGAGCTGAAGTGGAAGGGGATGCAGCAAGCACTCATGGGACAGCTGACTGCTGTCAGGGCCTGGGCTGCTGCCTGTCAGGTGCCAAAATGCATGGCCAAAAACTGTCTGCACAACGGAGAAAGCAATGGAGACAGAATCCCTTCCAGTTTGGGGCTGGAAATGAGAAAGGGACTGAGGATAGGAGAGGGACAGCACATCACAGGACCCTGAAACTGTGAACAGTTCTTAAAAATACATATATTTATATACATATATATACACATAGTAATTGGGACATATAGATCTATTTCTTGGCAGGGCATCTAAAGGAGCTGATGACTGAATGGATTGAAGCTGCTGCCTTTAATTACAGGCAGAGGAATGCCAGACAACACAGCACGGCCCTGGACGTCCCCAGGCAGAGGCTCCTAAGGGAGCCAGCTCTACTCAAGGCAATTGCCTGCTGACTTGCCTGAGCAGAAACACTGAGAAAACATGCTACGAATGACTCCGGACTCACTGAAGCCAGAAACCTGTGCAGATTTATACCTGATGAAGGTCTGTCCAGGGCAGCACAATCGCACAGCTCATTCCCCACAGCCCCACCAGCTTCAGAGGGACTGGCATGCACTGGTAAGCATGTCTGGGCAAGGAGGAGCAGGAGAACAGGCTCGTTCTGCTGTGTAATACACTGCAGGCCAGTTTGTTCAGCTGGAGGTAAAAAAGAAAACAGGCAGAAGCATATTTCATCAACTGGAGAGCCAGAGACTACTAAAAGAGGCAGGAGTCCAGATGTGGCCCAGTCTCAGGTGGTGACTGGGCTTTCTAGAGGGTAAAGAACAGCTGCCTCCTTTAGCTGAGCAGATCATGAGCTACAGAAATCTGCTCCTGAGCATGCCATCTCCATCTCTTCCTCCAATGGATGGAAGAAGCATCATTAATACACTTTTACACCACACCATCTTAATCTCTCTCAACTTTCAACTGCTCTGAGCTACAGCCACACACCTTGAAGAGCTGAGCTTTTTGCATGCATGATAAACTCAGCTTTAAACTGATTACTGGAATATCCAAGCTGTTAATGTAATGACTGCCAGCTGAAGCCACACTCTCTTCACTGCTTAATCTTCACTTACAATGTCAGAATTCATTTGTTCTTTCCCACTGCACTCCCTGTTCCCAATTGTGCATCCCCTAAGTCCTCTCACATACCCCTCCTTCCCACCTCCACCGAGCACACTGCTTACAGAATTTCTGGAAATGGATCGTTTAAGGGAGAACTTATTTGTTTCAAGCAATAAACCAAAGCAAGCAAAAGGAACAACTCAATTACTGTTTACTTGAGGACAAAACTAGAGCATCTCAGATACCTTTGTGTGCAGCAGAATACGAATTTCCTATTTAATTCCTCTTCACTTCGTCTTCTGAATTCCTAAGCCATAGTAAGCAGCAATCAGCCCTCCACTCTGCCAGAGGCGATTGCATTTTAGGAGTAAGCTGTCCCAACAAAAGTTTAAGTAGAAAGAATAAACATCAAGATGCAGCTAACACCGCTGTGTGCCCAGCAAGGGGGATGAAGCTCTTTCCCATCTCATTGCTGCCTGTGGTTTCAAGCAACACGTGGGCTTACCTGAGCCATGAGCCCAGCATCCAAGAAATCCCCATGCCTCTGCGGTGCCGGACAAGCCCTTCCTCCAAGCTGCTTCCAGCTCTTTTCATTCTCAACCCAACCAGGAGGCAGAGGGAAGAGAAACTCGGAGCTCTCAGCCCAGAAGCATATCCACGTTGCTAGACCCTTGCTCCTCCTCTATGGGTCTTTTCCATTGCAGCTGTTCCCACTACCTCCTGAGGGCCGGGGAAGCCAGGGCAGACAGCTGTGGCCTTTCTGCAGAAAAGGGCATTTGCTGCTTGCTCGCCAGCTGAGGGACGATGCCTGGCCCCCTGAGGAAGGCAGATATCATCTCCTCTGTGTGGCATTTGCACAGCGCTTTGCAGCACAGCTATGTAAATGTAAGACAATTGGGGGATATCCTTCAAGTCCTGTACACCCATCCGATGCCAAGAGGGTAATGTCAGTTCACACCATCCAAGTAGCTAGCTCTGTGTAATTAACAACTGGAGATTGAGCCCAGAGCCTGTAAGCAGTAGGGTCAGGGTTACTCAGGGCTATGGCCAGCAGAAGACCACAGTTTTACTGAAAAACAGACCTCTCTCAGAAGAGAAGAAAATTAAATCCAGCTGAAGGTATCGTCTGACACCACATTTGTCATTGCGATGGCTGTAAGCTTAGCCAGCCCACTGAACAGTGTGTACACTCTTTGCAGGTGGGTCAGAAAAAGCCTAAGGCACAGAGCAGCAAGTGCAGCAGAGGTCAGACAGCACTACAGCATGGGCACATGGGGCTGAGGAGGCAGCTTGGCAAAGTGCACTTTTGCCTCCACTCAAGCCGTAAGAACACTGACACTAAAATCCTCACCTCAGTCCAGTCCCAGTTAAAACCCCTGGCAATGGTGATTTACCCAGCCCCCACGTGCAATAGGTGGCTAGAACAACTCTGAGCCCTGAATTCCAGCTATTGTATCCATTTATGCTACTGCCTGACAGATCAAAGAGCTTCTTTCACACATTTCCTCTTATGCAACGTGATCCACCAGCCTAAGACATTTTCCTTGATTAATAAATACTGCAATAATACCCCAAGAGTCACAGGTAAGAAATGCTGGTGCTCCACAGGGCAACGCATGTGAAATACTCTGGTACTTTTGTCCAGGGCTTTCCACACAGCTCCCTGCTTAATGAGTCCATCACCGGGTTTAATGACCTGCCAGAGCTTTAGAAACACTCTGCCCTCCTCATCAATGATTCACAGGCAGCCTTAAAACTGTGCACAGATTAAAGAGCCCGCTGCTCCCCCATCTCGCTTCAAACCCAAGCGGTTTTAAATATTTCATCTTGCCACAGAGCTCCTCTGTACACATCCCAAAGGCGCTCTGAGGAGCTCTCGCTGGGAGTTTGGCTTCACCTGACAGAGGGCCTGCTGGCACCACAAGAAAGCTGTCACTGCCAGGCCTGCCCGTGTCCTTTATTTACATTCTTTAATGAGTCCTGTCTGACCCCAACTGACAGGAGCGAGGATTGGGGTCTCTGAGGTGGTTGGTGACCTCTATAGAAAAGCAGATGGAAGCCCTGACTGCAGGAACAGGACCAAAACCACCCGACCCACAGTCACTGGGCCGAGCAGCAGCCTTGCTTCAGCAACTCAGAAGTCATGGCCCTCTTCTCCTGTCAGCTTCAGTGGGATTTGGGGGGGACAATGAACTTGTGTGAACTCGTTTTGGTCACCAGGGAAGGAGAGCAAAGCAGCCTGGTGTAGATGGATGAAGAACTACAGCCACTCCTCAGCTTTGCTACCAACTGCAGCATAGTGCTGAACAGTCTGAGCCACCACTTCACCATCTCCCAGAGAGGAAAGCTGTCAGCAGCTCTCACCAGCCAAGGCATCTTGAGATTTACGGATCCCCTATATGTTATGAACTATTAACTTTACTAGCCATATTTACATGATAACACAGCACACAGGGTTTTATTATAGATCCAAATTCTCCACAGTTGCTTCGGGCAGACTCCTACAGCTGTTTTGATCAGTAAATCATCTATGCTTTTTTTTTTTTCTTCAAGTTAGTCCACCAGCTCTGAAAACAGAAAGAACAAATTCAGGGAAACAGACACGCAGAGACATAAATACAGAGGCACAGAGACACACAATTTCCTCTGTAACTGCTTCAGCTGACCTGGATTGCTGCCCTCCTTTCAGCATCTCTCACCTACAGGCCTTGGAAGAGGCACGGAGCAGGCTGCAGCCATCTCAACACCTGTGCATGGATCTTTGCTTCCCTTTACACAGGCATTTTGATTTCACTGTCTGTAGGAAGTGGCAGCCACCCTGCATTTTCCCAGCCTTTTACAGCGGAAATTGAGTAAAATTCCATGGTGGCAGTGATGGAAATCTGTGAGAAAACATGAGGAACAAGGCCCTGTCCTTATAACTGGGGTATGGGACAACCTTTCCCCAAGTTGTCCATCCACCCTGACCATCAGGAACAACCTCAATTTCCACGTCCATTCAACTCCAGCAGTGTTTGGAAAAGAGGCATCCATCACAAGAAGTCAAACCAGGACCACAAAGGTCAAGGAAAGGCATTAAAACATAGTGACTTTTTTTTCCTGGTTGCGCGAGACCCAGCAGCATTGAGCCGTAAGATCTATCTGCTCATCCCAACCAAACGGCTCTTTTTCTCTGCTTTCAGCTAAAATGTGATGGGAACAGGTGAGATCTCAAAAACCTCCTGCTTTTCACACACCTGAATATTAATGAGGGACTTAAAACTTGAGAGCCCAAACTCCCAGTCCATTCTCCCCTGGTTTCTGGATCCCCAGCAGTGCAGCCTCTGCCAGCTGGGTGACATTCACCCTCAGACTCCACATGCCTGTGGTCATCCACAGCATAAGAAGTGTTCCTCATCAGATCACCCGGGGACCCTCTGGAGAACTGATCTTCGGATTTTCTTTAAACTAACCTAAACATTTAGGGCTTTCACAGTGGAGAAGGGCCTGTGCCTGCACTTCTCCCTTTACAGAACCCACCTATGGTCAGCACTGTGGGCAAGGGATCTGACAACCCCTGTACACCACCAGGGACAGTACAGCTGGCAGCACTTGGTCATTGTGGGGGTGCAACCCGCTGTAGGTGATCCTGCTTGGCAGGGAGGTTGGACTAGATGATTGCCAGAGGTTCCTTCCAACTTCAACCATACTACAATGTCCTGTAATTTCCTTCCCCACATTTCTTCTCACATCCCACAACGGAAAATGAAGCCAGAAATCCTCAACAGGTGAACAGGATCTCATCAATCCACAATAGATACAGCCAAATCTTTTTTTTTTGTTTTTGTTTCTGTACTCAGAAAATGAAGCCTTGCCCTCCCCCTTTGTGTTTCAGTCTTTCTGAGATGAGGAAAGAGTGATGAGCTCTGTGGGCATGCAAAGGGTAGCCCCACCTGAGAGAGGAGACGGAGATCCCTTTACTTAGTGCAAAACCAAACAAAAGTGAGCAATAAAGCACTTCACAAAGTGAGCAGGTAAGCATCTGCTTTTATCTTCAGTCGATACCTTTTCAGCATGGCTGATCTCTGAAATCTGATTTTGTGTTGTACTACTGCAAATCCATGCCCCCTGGGAGGCTTGCATACCTCTTGCTGAGCATTAGCTCTCACTTCATTTGTCCACACAATCTCCACACAGTTGTCATTCTGACATCCAAGCAAGCTTAAACAAAAACAATCTCTCCATAAAGCACATCACTATACTCGAATAGCTGTTGCTCCCAGGTGTCCTATTCCATGAAATTCATCACCGGAGCACTTTGCCTTCTTCAGTGAAGGGAGGGCGTTCACAGAACAAAGGTCTGAAAGGCATCACAGGCTAACCTTTAGTGGGGCTCAGCACCCCTCTCTCTGGTTCACTCCTGTCTTTTAGGGGGGACAGGGCTATGGCACATGTTCTCGGCCAAAGCTATTGCACCAGCCATGAAAGAATTCAATGAACACCCTCACTGCACAAAGCTACTACACTATGGTGTGACAAAAAAAAAAAAAAAAAAAAAAAAAAAAAAAGATTTTGGTTAAAGGGCTGAACAACTGGGCCTTCATTGGATAAGAGAATGAGATAATGGGGTAATAAAGCAACCATTTCTATAATGTCAATTCACTTCCTCTCTTTCATATCTGTTCCTGTCTACTGATTCAAGAAAGTGAACTGATCAATGCAATTCAGCGGCTGTTCAAGCCTGCATCTAGAACACATCGCATTTCCCCATTTCCCTCCGTTAGTTTCAGCAGTCTCACAATGATTTGTGCAGGGTGAATGACCACATTTCCATATCACCTCCAGCCACTGCATTACCATGTCCAATAACCACGTTCCTGCAATTTCACCACAGCAACAACAAAATGTCACACCAAAGGAAATGATGCAGGTGCTAAGGCTGTTTCCAAATTGCCTTGCACCTAACTGGGTCCAGTACAGCTTGGCCACAGAGCCACCACCACCAGAACCCTCCCCAGGGGCTCTCACTGGGGCAAGGGTGCTAAATTCTGGGTACCAACACTAAGATACTGATGGTGTTGGGATTCCTAAAGCAAAGGTATGTCAGGTACCCCATCCTGCTATTAAAAACCTTATGCACTAGGACAGTTTGAATGATACAAAAGTCACAGCTGAGAAATCACTAGGATCAAAGAAACATCTCCCACCCTAACAGAAGTAGGGTGATCCTGAACTTTTATTGGGGTTCAGTTTATTCCAGGCTATATAAAGTCCCTGTAGTTGACTTAAAGTTGCATGAAAAAAAAAAAAAAAAAAAAAAAAAACACAGAAACACACGGGTATGAGAATGCAGTTACCTTAGTTAATTACACTGAGGAGTTAAGGTTAGTGGAACCAAACCTAAGCTGGTGTGAATCATTGTAGTTCCACTGGAGGGAACAGTTGCATTATTTACTCCAGATGAAAATCTGCTTCAGTAAGTTGAACAGAACAGGAAAAGGCTATAAACAGAATCAGACTTACAAAACAACACAGCACAGTTTTCTCTCTCTCAGGTAAATTTCTCTCCCACAGTGGATTTCTAATCTGGGGGCCATATCATACCTGCCATATCCTGGGAGCTCTGTTTTCTGAGCAAGGAGCATGCTGCAGGCATCTTGGTGTGCTGCAAGATGTTATACGGATGGGGCGATGCTATCAGGCAGGAGGTTATCTCTGACATTAAATCAGCTGAGATGTGCTCAGAAGCTTGTCTGTTTCCCCTGCCCTACATTAGCCCTTATCACATCACTCCACCTACAAAAGGCTCAGACCATTAAAGCCACCAGCTTGGCTGCTACAACATCACTGACAGAACTGCAAAATGAGGATGAGCATTTTGACTTTATGGTGCCCTGTAATGTCAACAATTCATAGTGACTTGAAGTGGTGACCCACCATATTCAGCATTCATCCCAGAGACTAGGTGATGCAGAGCTCTCCTGCAGCCTCCATTCCCTACAACAAGGGCAGGCTTTACACATTAGGGCGTTAAATTAATCTTCTCTCACGTCACAGGACTCAACTTCTTCTGCTTCCCTGCCACAGGAGTCTGATTCACAGTGCTGGGCTCTTCAGATATGGCTGTTGACCTGATCTGCATATTAATCCAATAACTCCTTGCAATTAAATGAGAAGGGAAAAAAAAAAAAAAAGAGAAAAAAGATGAAGCCCTCTGCAGATATTGTCCTCACATATGGTCCCCCATATGGTTGTGTCACTGCTGTTTCATTTTATAAGATCTCTCTCTTCAGACAGAAACTCCAGCCCCTTCCACACTGCAATCAAGAGATTGATTAAGAAACAGGTAACACGGCAGGCCACTTTGTCATTGCTGATAAAAGTGCTGAACAGCCTCTGCTAAATTGCAGCTATCAATCTCGCAGGCTGTACATGCGTACATTAGTTATTTCTTCCATTCCCCACAGAGACAGATGTTCCCCGTTTTCTTGACAGAAGCTGTGTGGATCCCTTGCCCATCTGGCTTCTCTACATTGTTGTAATGGTATCTTCCCCTCAGATGTCATCTTTCAATTTCTAATAGCCTCCATGGGGAGGCAATAATATTCCTTAGCATTTCTAAAGGATAGGCCTCTAATCCATTGAAATGTGTTAATTCCCCCTGAAATTACCTTATTATGTACTATGAGCCCAGATTTACAGGGTGCGTATAAGGCCAGGACTCTGGTAGCAGTGATGTGACTTGCTAAACACCACAATGATGACCAGTGACAAAGCAGACACACAAGCAGAGACTTTAAAATCAGATTCCCCTTGTTCTCAGCTCTGTGTAAACTCCTCACCTGGCCCAGCTGATGCCAGCAAGTCTCCTCTTTTATGATCAGAGCCTGTCCCAAGCTAGCAAAGCCTCTTTCAGGGCGGCATGAGATGAGAGGACAGACTGTGAAGAAAATTCATGTAATAATGCTGTGAACTGTTTTATGGAGACAAAGGGAACGCTTAGCATTAATTTTTAATGCAACAAGCAAAATGTAAGTCCACCTTCTGCTGCCCCTGTGGATGTAAACCCAAGTTTAAAAATAAGTAACAATCCAGACAATTTCGGTCCTTAATTTACAGGTAAATTAACAAGTCAGTGAAACAAAACAACATGGCTTGCTTATGAGGTGTACAGGGTATTCCTGGCCAGGCTTCTGGTTGCAAGACATGAGGGTCCCTATAACACACCTAGATTCCCAACTTCTTGTGGGAATCTTCAATTCCCACCTTTCTTGTGGGAAGTCTTTTTTCTGAGTCTTTGCTTACTAATTACAATGTCACTAGCACCCCATTGATTCTATTTACACTTCCTCATCATTAGTGGAACCAAGTGAAACCATGCCTCGTCCAGTCCCTATTTCTTTCTGAGAAAGCCCAACACCTACAGTGCCTGGTCTCATGAAAGTCCCAGGATCAATGTTTTACACAGCCCCACATCTTATTTACACTACCTCATCCAGTCACTAAGGTCTGCCTGTTTTAACGTTACTTTACAGCAGTATGTAAGAGAAAGGAGCAACAGCACTACATGGCCTAATTGTTTAGAAAAGAAAAACAGTCCACTTGCACAAAATAATGTGGTTCAGCTACATTCAGGCCCAAGGAAGATGCTGTTGCTTTACAACCAGGCAGGATGCCCATGGGATGCCAGCAGGAGAGAGGCAGCAGCACCATGCGATGAAGGCAGGAGCCACAACACCACCAGCGGGGCCACCAGGAGCAGCTTGCCAGACTTCATGAGATCTGACAAGTTCCCTGCAGACACACGGAACTCCAGGGTTCCTGCAGGGGGACAAAGCCCCTCAGCATGAATTTTATCAACCAAAACTGGAGCCCTCTGACTAGGAGGTTAAAAAAAAAAAAAAAAAAAAAAAAAAAAGGAGCTGGTTCAGTGGATTTCCATTTCCAGCTGGCCCATGATCCTTAAGGGGAAGACAGCCATAGATGTGATATTAGAGCAATCCTACAAACAATGTCTCCTACGCATTGGTTTCTCCAGGCAGAGGAATGGACAGTTTGAAATAGCAGTTCATTTTTTTATGACTCACTTCCATGCCATTATACCAATAAGATTCTGTCCTCCAGGGTGTTTTTCTCCAGTGATTAAAGCTGTGAGCCTTCGACCTTGTGCCTTATCAACACTACACAACACACACTATAACCACCTAGAAACCTGCTGCCTTTCATCCCTTATTGCTTAATAAACTTGCCAGCAGACCTATTGCAACAGAATAATGAAGCTAAACGATTGCATTCAGCTCAGTAAATCTGGGAGCAGAGCCTGTTAAAAATAAATAAAATTAAATTAAAAAAAAACACTAATTGCAGAAATGTGGAGCGTTATGAAGAGATCCTGTCAGTTCAGCCAGAGTTCACAAACCATTCGCTCTCACCATTCAGCTGCAAGGAGCAGCAATGCAAGAAGAGGTGAGGGTAGGGAGATGCACGCACCTAGCAGAGGAACGAGGAGGTGTCGGGACAGATCCACACACAGTCTTGCACCTCAGGGAACTTCTGCAGGAGCTGCAGTCAGCACGGCCTTTGGCACGAGGTGCTCAGGAGGAGAAGAGACAGTGCTCAGGAACAGGTGCTTTGGCACAGCGACGTGGAGGAGGCAGCCCAGCACCTGGCTGCAACCACAACAAGCCAGCTCCTGAAGTTTCGAATGTGCTAAAATTACAGCCAGCTGACATTAATAACCTGCAGTTTATGATGTGCTCGTGCTGTAATTTTCTGGGTACATGCTCCATGAAGCACAAGACAGGTCCTCCCCCAAGAAGGGGCACAGGAAGGCCATAACAGTAGGGCACATGGTACACATCTCATTTGGGGGAACATCCGCATCACATGCTGGCTATTCAGGCCCAGATGCCTTGTCAAGGTGCCTAAGGTAGGGAAATGCAGCCCTCAGGTCACAGGTGGGATGAGCAGCTCTCCACTGCCTGTGTATGGAGCCTGTGGTGATCATGTTTCCACCTGTGGGAACCTTGTGTGGGTGGTACAAGGAGACCCACAGAACATGTGGCCTGCAAAAATCAGACAGGGACATCCCACAGGGCCCAGGGCACTGCCACAGGGCACACTGGACCACATGCTGGTCAGGCTGAGACTGGTAGGATGAAAGCCTAAAATCTACAGGAGTACATTCAGTCAGAAAAAGGTAGAAGAAAGCAGGAGCTATGCTTACTCCCACATTGACTCCCTCCAAGAGCAAGGAGCTCACTAGGCCCATGCTGGGTAATCCCAGGGTGGCCCACTGGTTACCAGCACATATCCCTCTTCTCATCCTTCCTTGGGCAATAGCATCACCCCATAAGGCCCCCTTATTGCTTCATTTCTGCATCTGCAAAGGGATGTCAGGGTGGAAAGCGCCAACTCCACTATTCAAGGTTCTTCCTGACCAGATGACTTGTCGGGATGACAAGGAGCACAAATGCAAAGAGACCCCACTTGGTCATAAAACTCTCATTCCGGAGTGTTGAATCATCCCATCAAGAAGATGAATGATCTCCAGGATCCAGGACCATCACAAGCCCAGTGGTTCCCACCACCACTACCTCGGGGTACTTTTTCCAGCTACCAAGTCTCTTATAACTAAAGCTCGAGCTGCGTCTGGCTGCCTGGAGGAAATTCCTGCTGCAGGTGTAAGCTGCTGGTGGGGCTTTCCACCACGCTGTGCAATACATCTCCCGGATAGACGGGGAACGAGGAAAGGGAGCTGCATCACCACAGCGCACTTCACAGTGAGCACTACAATTTATAGCACATAAATACCGTATACATACACCGCAGAGTTTTGGAGACAACATTATCATCTCAAAGGATAGGTAGGAGGCGGGAATAACAGCTTGTAACAACTGTAGCCGAGACAGCTGCTTTGTTTGCTGTATATAATGCTGTTTGGGGAGGCAGAAGAGCTGTACCAGCAGTGCCTCTGCTAGCATACGCTGCAGCTCCACGTGAGGCTGCTGCTCAGTAATTAGGTTAAAAGAAGACACAAACATGTAAACAGTCTTGTGGAGGCTTCCTGGGAGAAAACTCAAAAAAAAAAAAAATCATTCATAAATCCAAGTGCATCCATTCTCTGAAAATCAGAGGTGTTGTCCTCACGCTGGGCTTCTGCACAGTATTTGACACAGACTACCCAACCTGATCACTGTGGCTGCAAACCTGTGGAGAGGATTAACCTCTTGTAATGCCAGCTGTCACAGCTAATAGCCACCAGCAGTCAGCCCTAGCCCTCCTTCCTCTCCTCCTCCCTTTCCCCAACCTGATCATCAGCCACATGGTTCCACTCCCACCCCTTGCCCTTGTACCAGAACCCGCACAGAACCCATTCAGCTTGCTAATCTGACAAAGTGATTCCTTTCCCCATATTGGGGAAAAAAAGTAAGTTGGTTACGTTTATCCTTCTGCCAGATAGGTGAGCTGAATCATTCCAGAAGGAGCTGACCACCAAAACTGAAATCCAAGCTGACTACAGCTGCCCCAGTGAATACAAGCAGAGGGAACATGGAAACTTTCAGGATCAGGAACATTGGATCAGCTCAGCTGAATTTCTGAACTGCACCCTCCATTAATCATGGAGCATCTCCCCTTAGACTGCCTTGGATCAGATGAATAGCTGTTTCTCCTCTGTAGCCCACAGGGTACAAGGAGTGATATTTTCACAGGTCTAGTTTGTTCTGGTTCCTGGATAGTGTGACTCTACTGGACAGGAGGGGAAAAAAAAATAAAGAAAAAAGCTTTCTCTCATTTGTGCTCACAGTTTGCCCTGAGGCAGTTTGGCAGGATGCAGCTATGCCATCTGTAATGGTAGCAGCATGGGAAAGGCCTGCCAAGGTGATCTTGTTTTAATGAGCAGAACCACACTGGACCTGCACTGCGTTAAAGGAACCATCACCTGGGCCAGGCTTTCAGCAGATAAATAGATGCATGCAGCATTTCCAAAGCTTTTGCAAACCAGCTCCAGCTGGAACAGGACACAGTCCGTGTTACTGTGCTATTGCATGCAGATGCTACACCTGGTTCTGGAAGCCTCTGAGACACCAATCACCAGAAACATAGAGTTGAGAAGAGCAGATCTTTATTTGCTCACCCTAACCTTGCACAGGCCTTTGCTGGTGGTGACAGGGCAGCGTTGCCACAGCTCTCTGCTCTGACCCACCAGGGCCATCCTCGTGCTCTCTAGCCAGACACACTGCAGCCACAGGCCAACAGCAGCCAAAAGCCTTTCTTGATTCCCTCTCTTCTGCTTGGGAGCTCTCAGAGCAAAGCTTTGCTTTTCCCTTTCAGGATGGCAGGCCAAGAGTCTTCCACATAGATGGTTTGTCTGAGCAGCAAAAGGGAATTGCCATGGTTACAGCCTCACTCAAGGTCTTGGGGAAACCAGTGGGACCCATGGATCCAAACTCAAAAGCTGACTTGTGTATCAGACAGCCACAACCGAAGAGGAGTCAGTATGAGAAGGAAAAGAAACTGCTTTTCCCACCACACAAAATTTCAAAAAGGGACAGATGGGAAACCAAAGATCGCATCACAGCTTTGAGGACGATGAGCACAACTCCTCTCATTAAAAGGCTCGGGGAAACCTCCGGCCATCTGAACAGACAGCCGCAATCCAGCGAACTTTGCCTTGAGGGCAAAGCCTGATTATTCATTTATGTGTGCAACCTCCCTCAAGCAGTTTGGTCTGCACCTTATTTTTCTCCAGCCAGGCAGCTGTGAGGTTGCAAAGGCCCCACATGCCTCCCAGCAGCACTGGAGGAGGCTGCAGGAGAAGCAGAGCTCAGCCTGGGACACGCAGCTTGTATGCAGCAGCCTCCAGCCCACAGGGGTGGCAGGGCACAGCCACAGCCCGCCACGTGCTGGTGACAGTGTTCAAGGTACAGCCGCTGGAAAAGCAAACCAGCAGTCACTCGGAGATCTGCTTGGCCCCCACCGAGACAGCAGCAGCATCACAGCACACGAGCTCAGAGAGAGCACTTTTTGGTAGTGTAAATCCTCCTGCTTCCCAGGAAGCCGATGTATTTACAGCCCCAATTTGAACTGCTGTGAGCACCATCTCACCAGAAACGTATCTGTGTTATTACCAGCGCACCGCATGGGTAATTGCTATACAAATATTTGCCTTGCCCGCATTCATCACCAGGCTGCTGCTGCCTCAGGGTGAACTTGCTCAAAAATCTGATGTGCTCTCCCACCACTGGCAGTCTTAAAGGGAATGTGTCTGCTTCACACACTGAAAAGCTCTGCGCCCTGATCCAAACTCCCAGTGAATCTGCATGAAATCCAAAGCAAGAGGGACCCTTGGCTTCAGAAGGTGTGTGGGGCAAGAAGAAATCTGGATTTCCTGGGCTCTTTTTGGACTACGACACAAAGCTTCGTTTACCTTCCCTCTCATCAGCTTTGTGATTTGTTTAGATTTATCACTAGCCTTTCCTGCTCCACTCTCTTGCTCTTTTTTAATTAGACCATTGAGGCCTTGTTTTCAGATACTGCATGGATCCCTACTGAAGCTTTTAAGTCTCTGACATCACATAGTAAGCAGTTTACTATAGTTAATTATGGTAATTTTTGCTTAGTAGTAGCTTCCCTCTGAAGAATCAAGACTACTTAGAAAAAGCCCCAGCCTTGGGCATGAATTTCTAAGAACATTTTTTTTGCTATTTATTATTTTACAAAGCTAAGTAGCAGCAGAAACTTAAAACCCAGAAGGGGAAAAAAAAAAAACTGACAAAAAGAATAAGCTTTCAGGAGCTTCACGACATCACGTGGTACAGGATCAGACCACGTTTGCCTTTCACAGACATCAGACACCAGCTCAGTGTCTGGGTTGCAGTGTCTGGGTCTCCTACCACAGCCCCTTTCCTGCCACACCATCCCACAGATTTAGAGACCAGCAGGATCACAGAACAACAGGATGCTACTCCCAAGCACTTCTCCAGGAAGAATGTAGAAATAGGGCTTTCAAAATGCCCCAAGCAAGCAGACCCTGCTTCTTCACATGAATTAAGCCATGGACGAGACCATGACACACGTTAAGAAAAGCTGGTCTGTGCCAACTTGCACATCTCCTCTTGGTTACTCCCTTACTGGTGAAACAAGAAAAAAATCCAAATAAATCTCCCCCACAGCCCATGCTTTTGACCTCAGCAGCAGCACTCTTACATGCAGCCATACTACCCAAAATTTCAACCCGAGCTGGTTTCCAAGCACGAACCAAAATGATTATTTCTGTGAGTACCCCCAGTTGTGTTCAGTTTCAAAGAGGATGGAGTTGATTTACGACAAGAGGCAAGCTTCTCGCACAAGAGGCACAAACATCCTCCAAAACCAGCAGGCCAGGCAGCAAGGAATTAAGACTTGCTTTCCCAATGGCTGAGCAAACCGCCACCCCGCTGCCTGCACCCCGAATGCTCAGCCTTGCCTGAGTTAAATAACTTGTCTTTTTCCACTCACTTTTACTGCTCTAAATCAAGGTTATTAACCTCTGTTTCCCAGGCTTTCCCTCTAGGTTTCCAATGGGAAAAAAAAGTCCTTATTTGGAGAGAATAAGGAGAATTTTCTCCTGGAAATGAGAGGAAAAAATGAGGAAAATTGACAGTTTGCCTTTGATTTCTATAGCTATAAAGTCCTCACAGATAATTTGAGGGCTTTAATATATAGATTTTCTTTTACAAAGGTGAAAATTTGACACTTTTATCAATTACAGGAATATGTAATCTTCCAGTCTGCTTTGCTACTGTGGAGTTTGTTTCATCTTCAGGCTCTCCTTTTAGGCAATTTAGCGATTCATCTGGGAATCTAGAAAGCATTTGGAGCAGTTTAAGTCAAACTTTCAAATATTTATCGCAAGGTGGGTTTGAGGTAGGCACGAGAATGTAAAATACGAGTTCAAAGCCTCCTGCGTTCTGCATCTCAGAGCTAGAGGAAAGGGAGGAGAAAGAAAATCTGTATTAACTAATTTAATCAAAGGCAGGCATCTGCAGGCATCTAAGCAATCACCACGGGCCTTTCCAGAAGTTCTCATTCTCTGGATGTTGTAGCTATTTGCCAAGTGGTTTGAACAGCTTAATTGTTCTTTAGTGTAAAAGAAAGTAATTGATTTTTGAAGTTACACAGCATTGAGAAAAGTCACCCGCATTTTCCAGAACATCTTTTTAAATACCGTTTGCCTCTTTCAGGAAGGAAAAATCTGGGTCTGCCTGCTTTCAAACAATGAAATTCTGGATGTCAGCAAGCTTCTTCAGCTGCAGATGAGACTTGTTTTAAGTTCAGATATAGTTGGTGCGTTAGGTCAAACTGATCCTGCACAAGAGAACTTAAATGACCCTCAGGACCTTTCCCAGCCCTATTTCATATTATCCCAGGGTAAACACCTGGGTAAAGCCCCTCCAAGAAAACACAAGGACAATTCCTGCAACAATGTCAGCAACAAAGGCAGAGGCAAAATACACATTTCTCCCCACCAAACTGCATAACCCTTTTCACCACCAGCAGCAATAGCTAAGGACGGCACGTCTGTGAGCCTTTTTGCCTCAGGGATAGCGTTGCTTTTCCCACGTCAAGTCTATCTCCTGTCAACCCCACAACTGCAGGTTTTTTGCAGGTTTTTTTGGAGTTTTACCTGTCCCCCCACTCTCCCATCGCAAGGGTGAACAATGATCAACCCCCCAGGAAAACACTCCTCCACTGCATGGCTACTGCAGTGAACGGAGAAGGGATGGGAAAGCCTCTGAGAGCTTGGAGAAGCCAACAGGGCTCAGCAGTCCAGATCCGCTCTTTGTGCATCGGGACATGTGGAGGCTAATCCCTGCAGCACTGCTTCTCTTGTCACAGTACAAATCTTCCTCTTCAGGACTAGATTAGAGAAGGTAAAAGCAAATCACGATAACACCTAGCTCTTAAATAGTGCTTTTTAACCACAGATCAATGCAACTTACACAGAATAGCTCAAAGAGTTATAACAAGGTCCAGGATTGTGCTAATAGTCAACGGACAAACCTCAAAGCCCTGCGTAGAGATGCTTATGCTATGGGGTCAGCATCCACACCAGGGGGTTTCAGTTCCCTTTCCCAGTTTTCTTTTCCCAAATTCAGCCACGTGCACTCGGGAGCAGCTGGTGCGACATCAGATGGAAAGCCTCCTCGCCGTCCTCCCCACGACCACCTATGGCTTCAATAACCAACGCACAAAAGATGACTGAGCTGGCACTTGCCTTCTGGGCTGGCATCAAAAAACCCTGCTCTCTCATTAGCTGGGCCTCTCCCCCATGCCACTGCCAAAGCAGGGCAAAAATAGCACATGAAAGAGACACAGAACTTTCTTCTCACAGATCAGCCCCGATTAAAAGCACTGTCTCGTGTCCCGTGTGGCTGAGACAACACGTAGGGAACTCCTGCCCTGGCTTTTCTGCATCTGTTCAGCAATGCCATTGCTCTCTTGCTAGCCAAAACCTGCCCCTATGCACCACAGCAAAGACTTTCCATACATCCCATTTCAGGTTTGGTTGTTTTGCCCCAGAAACACAGAAAGATGCTGTAGGACAGCAGCTGCCTTGGTGTCACACTGCAGCCCTAACCCCAAGAGTGCTGCAAGAGCTGATCAACACCTGTCAGACAACTTGACCTCTCCACATCTCATTTAGCAATCTGCTAAATGAGGCTAATGCCATCTTGCTAGATTGCGGTGACCAGCAAGCAGGCAAGTCCCACAATATCTGTGGACAGAGCAGAGCCCCCACCTTAAAGGCACATGGCCTTGGTTTGAGAGCACCCTGCCCCTTCCCAGCCAGGGACCATCCAGCCCCCAAACCACAAAGTCCTCCGTCAAGGCAGCGAGGTGATGCTCCTGCACAGAAGGAATTAAGCAGGAGTGTTGTGCAGCAGCGCGTTCCCCTTGATGTGCCTATCAAAATAATCATAGCAGGTGTACGCAAAATGGGCTCTGGGTAAATGGGCTTCCTACTTTGTTTGGGTTTGGCCAGAATGATTGCCTATGAAGGAAATCAGAGAGCTTTAGGCGGTTATTATTGTTAAAGACAGTTTGCAGAGAGGAAAAAAGAAGTCTCATTTGAATAACAAAACAATTTTTGTTGATGCTGTTGTTGTTTATGAGCTACTTAAGCCCTGGGGTAGGTAAAAACGGG
The DNA here is from genome assembly GCF_964035555.1 of Netta rufina. NCBI lineage: Eukaryota > Metazoa > Chordata > Aves > Anseriformes > Anatidae > Netta > Netta rufina. The sequence goes on along the minus strand of NC_140130.1, from coordinate 25,458,265 downwards.
GAAAATAAGAGGAATTCGTTTGTCAAACATTTTAAAATGGATGCTATCCATGATAAAAATCTTATTTTGAGTTTGAGCAATGAGCAGCACATCACACACTTTCTAGGAAGGAAATTAAAATAAAAGGGATTTCATGAGCCATGAAAAGTGTTGTAAAAACCAGCGCATATATATTTTAAAATAAACACCAGTAATACTTCATCCCCCTTCAAGCACTCAAGCCTTTTAATTTACTCAGCCAAAAACTTACCACCATCACAGTTGGAACAGCTTGGAAAACAAGGAGCCATTTAGGCTTCTCCCCTTCAAGTCACAGGGAACGGCACTCCCAGGGCAGAGGATGAAGAACGAGGTGCTCCTGACCCCACACTCCTCATCCCCCCTCACCCACTGAGGTTGTGGAGTGGGGTTGTGCTGGAGATGGGGACCCCAGAGCCCACCAGCACCAGAAGAAGCTGTAACCTCCTGCTACAAGCTGGAGAGGGTCACAGAAAAAGGACACAGCATGGAGCAGCCACACCTACGCAGAACAGTTTTGACATCAGCACCATTTCCCTCTTTGGCTCCCTATAAAATATGCAGAATTTAATAGCCCAGTGTCTACTGCAGGGAACGAGCTGGGCACCCAAAGGTCATGGGTGATGGACCCAAGCAGCTCCAGTATTAAACCCATTTCTCATAACCAAGCAAGGAAGGGACCAGAGCTGTCTGCATCACTTCTTCGTGCAACCACCCATGGAAGTCAACAGTAAAGAAGTAGAGGCAAAAAAATCCACAGATATTGTGGTATTTACATGGAAATGTGCACACATGAGGCCTTCAGATTTCAGAAGTTTGGCACTTTTAGAAAAAAAAAAAAAAAAACATCCCCTCCTACACTCCAGGGAGTTAGCCCTGCTTGCTTTTGCTTTTTCTTTTTTAAGCCTAACAAAAAAGATAGACTTATTGCAGACTTCTCACAGGATATGTTCACAACATTTAAATTACAAAAACCAATCACTCTTGACAGGCATCATTGACATATTTTGATTTAAAAATTAAAAAGGTTCATTCTTTATATAGAAAGAGAAAAAAACACATATTTCAGGTAATTGCTTTGCAAGTGGTGACTTGTTATAAATGGATCAGCATTTTCTTCCAAAGAAACACCCAAAGATATTTTTCATTAGCTCTAAGCTAATTACTACAAAGCCACCTGCACTCTGTGGTGACACAAAGTCACCCTGCCAGCAAGTGCTGGAGCTTTGTAAAAGCCACGAGTAGGAAGAAGGAGTCGAGTCACCCCCTGCCTGCCCAGGGACCAGCTGCAGCCCCCACCTAAACCCAGGGAGCTCTCTGTCAGCCCCTCGCCCCGTAATCCCTCCAAACCAGCCCCATCCCAACATCCTCACCTTCCATGCTTCATTTGTGCCATTTATCCACTGCTGTTTCTTTGCCTTGGTTTGATCCATCATCAGCGTGGGAATTTCCAATTGCCCAGGATCACCAGAGCTTTTCTTTGAAGGGTTTTCCAGCCTCGGTGAGCACAAGCTTTCCACAACAAGACACCATCATTGCTTCTCACACACGGGCATTCATCTCAGCTGGGGGAAAAAAAAAAAAAAAAAAAAAAAAGGTATTTGGCATGGAATAGGCAGACTTTTTTTTCCCCAAAATGAACAGAAGACCCCAAAGAAGCAAACAAAAAATAAAATCATTTTGTTTCCCTTTTCAGAAGTTGAGATATTTCAGGATTCCCTTTAGTCTTTACCTCCTTTCCTTAAACCCTATCCCAATTTCTGTATCCCAGAAAAGAGGAAAGGAGGTGGAGAAAGAGGAGGGAAATGGACCTAAACTTAAGAATTCGGGATGTTGGAATTGTCACAGTTGCGACAATTTTGTCATTTAAATAGAAACAAACTGTCTGTTACTTCATTAAAAAAAGCAGCAGAAGAAATGGAAATGGTGGAAATGAGAGCTGCACCATGAAAGCTTCCCTTCTCTGCTTCTGGATGGGGTTTGGGATTTCTCCCTCGTGCCTTCAGTCAGTTTTGACCTGCTGAATTTCAGGGGAGGCCCAAACCCCCGACTACTGCAGCCAGCACGGCCCCCATCCTCCTCCTCACTCAGTCAGGAGGGAGCCAGGGGCAACCGAATGAATTTGGCACTCTTTGCCCCCAGAAGCATGCATGCCCTATGCCCAGGGACACGTTTTGGGTCCAGGGATGAGCCCCCAGAGGCAGCAGGGACACGCGGTGCTGCCAGGGCAGGGAGCACAGCAGCAAGCTCTGCGCCCATGTGGTTTAAATGCCATAGAGAGACAGGGCTCACACATCTTGCTGTTTTATATAAGGGATGCTGAGCTGTTATTAAATCGGAGGGGAAGTAAGATGGGGGGGAATAAAATGGTTTCCAGGCTCCAGCTATCAAGTCAAACTTTCACATCATGAGTGTTTTCTTGCCAGAAAGGAAAAAACAGGATAGCAGCTGGGGCATGGGCCTGAGAGCTGCGTTCCCATTTCTCCTGGCAACCTGCTGAGGTTGCTCTTAGGCTGTTAAGCTTTGTTAATGGGATCTGCACATCCACACTGGGCAGTCTGTCCCACTCCTTTCCTTGGATCTTCCATGACTTCTCAAACCTGACAGCCAATTCTAAACAAAACCGATGAAGGAAATGTGCTGTTTTTTCCCAGAGCCAGGCTGCGTTTGTAGGGTCTGACTCACAGCTGCAGATCCCAGCCCAAGGAACGAGGAAAGTGCTAAATTCCTTTCCTTGGAGCCCTCCCCATCCCTTGAGCCCATGTGCCCTTTGTCAGGCCACACTGCTGCACACCACAGGCAGCTGCTGCCACCGTGGGAGCGCCACCACCAGAATTAAACAAACCCCATCTAGGAGCCGTGCCGTGCTCTCCACCTCATTACCCGAGAGGATTCTCAGCATCAAATCCTCTTGTTTTTACCAGCTCTGCGACTCGTGGAGGATTGGAAGCACAAAGCAATCAGGAAAAGCGAATGTTTTGCAGATCAGACGCTGCTCATCACAGCACATTACAGCTCCTAAATTATTAACAGTAAAAAATGAGGTGTCCCAGAGCTGCTCGCTTCTGGGTAGGGAGAGTAGGGGAGGGGGTAAGAAGAAAGGATTGTGCTATCACAGGTTATTTTTATCCAACATTTCTATGCTTCTGTCATTAACTAATTGATGACACAGCCTGTTTAATATTATGTCTGCTCGGGTATTTATAGCTCACCAATTACCATAGTATCTAGGTGCTACTAACAAGCTGCTCTCCGATGAATTTGGATGCTCACAGGCAAATCTTTTGGTGCAAGTAAGTGCGACTCCCTTGCAGGCAGCAGTTACGGTGTTTTATACCAGCTGGGGATGTACTGGAAGCACTTCACACGTGGTGAGACCGGGTCCCAGCTCACCCACCTGGGGATGCAGCAACACGAGGAACGAGGCACCAAAAGGCACCTCGCGGCAGCAGCCACCTCGGACAGCTCTGATGTTTCTGCTGTTCTTGCTGTCGTATCTAAGATCTCCTTGTAGGTGAGTTCACAGCACCCAGCAGCTACAACTCAAGTTGGACGAGGTCTTGCCCCTTGACACAGACCTTTAGGCGATGTTGCTTGAAGAGAGGAGCTGCAGCACCCCCAGGAGCTGTTAGGGACCCCAGGCAGCCCCTTGCTGGTGCCAGACGCCTGATCCCAGGAGCCTCCCAAGTGCACAAGCAGGAGCCTTTCCCCACATTAACAGGGCGATTTTCTGCTACTTACAAACAACATCGATGCGCGGGCATTTTGTTCCTGCCTTTACCGAGCAAACCCGAGAAGTAATGAAACCTGGGGAGAACATTTGAACCTTCATTGTGCAGGGTAAATGCTCTCTAACATTAACAAATCAAGAGGCATTGCTTCCCGAATAGCAAAATGCCAGGCCATTTAGATTAGCCATGCTCAGATTCCTGCTGAGATCAGTGTGTAATTGTCCACCAGCAAGGAATAATCTCTCAAAATTAGTGCTTGTCGCCAGGCTCCAGCCTGCCTGCAGCAGCACTTAACAGGGCTTAGAGCCCAAATGCATCGAAATCTGCTTTTGACCCCGAATCAAAGAGCCGGCTTTCTGGTGGCATTCTCCTTGTAGCTGCCCTCTGCCTCCTTTTTAATCCCTCCTTCGTAAGCTGATTTAGCTTGGCCTTAAGGAGCAGCTTTGTTTTATGAACTGGCACAAGGCCCACCCCTGCCTCCCTCCGTGAGACCCACCAGTGCTCCAAGAGCTGCTGCTATCCCCGCTTGCGTTGTGTTAGGAGGGATGCTGTAGAGGAGACAAGTCATGAAACAAGGCTGAGGCTCCGCCAGCCCCACAGGGAACCTGCCGTGCCTCTCCCACCACCAAGGCACCCAGATCAACAGTGGCTGGTGTGGCCAGAGCATCCCCCAGCACACGGGAACAGCCCAGCACCAGGGCTTCCCTGCCTGCCCCAGCCAGAAATTGTGCCTCCCATCCAAAAGTACTTCTCATTGGAAGTTTTATGGAAAGAAGCAGAGGTATTTGCAGAGCTTCAGGTTCAAGTTTTAGCATATTCTGCTACAGAACACCAACTGAGAAAGTCCCCAGCCAGCCATAAGACTTCATTCAAGGTTTGAACGCTCGTATTTGTTCATAAAGACTGCCTGGAAAAGTCTGTGCCTCCAAGATCACATTCTTCATTGGCAGAGGGGAAAAACAATAGCCTTAATTTTAAAGGGAAAGGCTGCAGAAACATCAATGGCAAAGATTAGGTGGGCTGGGGAGAAAAGCAGCACAATTAACCTCTGTCTGCACCCAAAGGCTTTCTGCAGGCTCTTCCAGCTCAACCAGCAACGAAGCAGCACAGTCAGGGAAGGAATACTCATCACTGAAGGTTTTGTCCTTCCCCAGATGCCAGCTCACCGTGCTGGGGCAGGACCGCCTCCCCCAGGGCTGCCCACACCCACACTCCATTTTTGGTGGCTGCCATTTCACTTCCAGCTTTCCTGGTCTCTGCAAGCACACAGGCATCTGGGGACCGTCCAGAAGTTGACAAGTCTCACACAGGACAAACACCTCTCCAGCAATTACAGGGAAGCTTTCTGCTTCCTTCAGTGCCTTGGGCAGCTGCAGAGGGAACAGACAAGTGGCTCTGCCTTCCCTCCACACTCCCAGCTCAGAAACATCAGGCACAAGAGACCAAAGCAGTGGTCCAAACAGCTGAATAACCTCTCCCAGACATACTTAGGTGGAAAAAAAAATCAGAGTAAAGAGCAAGGTCCTGTAGAAGTCACGAAATCATTCGCCTCAACATCAGTCATAATCTGTCAACACCTCCCCTACAATGCACACGTGAGAATAAAGTTTTTGGGCTAAGCATGGTGCAAGTCAGCTCAGAGCACAGCTGCTTGGCTCAGCCATTGCTGATTGAAAAGGCAAAAGCAGCCCCTGCACAGGGCAGAGCAGTTATTTTTTCTTTCCCACCACATTGCCTTCTTCAGCTGCTCCTTTCTTGCGAGGCTCGCAGCACCCAGGCTCCCCAGGATGAGTCCTGTCCCACCTTCAACTTGGGCAGACCAACAGGGACATGGGACACGTTACCCACCCCTCGTGCCCTTAACTGCTTTGTTCCCTGCACTGAGTGTCCAGCTCTGCCCACAGCCCCCCTGCCCCACATCTCACAAAGTCTGAACAAGCCAACTCAGCAACCAGAGCCCAGCCCTGGAGGTCAGCCCCATCCCTGGGGAAGGCTGGGCATCTCCATGCAGCCTGCACAGCCTGGAGGTGAGAGCAGGGCCAGAGAGTACCCTGCTCCTCAGATGTTTCCAGACCAGAAGTGTTTGATGTAAGCTTCAAACACGCCATCAGCACACCCACCACTCTGCCTGCATTTCATCCACCAGCAGGAAAAAAAAAGTCTTGGCTTTCGAGAGGCCTCCAGCAGCCTCACAAGTAAGAGCTTCAGGCTCATCTCCTTCACCATCTCCCCAGCCAGACCACAAGGGCTCCAGAAGGGGGGACTGAAGCCGGCCGTTCCTCCTGCACAGGCTGACAGCCACACTCTGCACCCGAGCTGCCTCAGCACGTGAGAAAAGGAAGCGTTACTGCCTAAAAGCCCATTTGTGCTAATAACAAACACTGCATGGAACTGCTGCAGGCCCCACCGATTCCCCCACGTCAGGTAATGATGGTGCAGCAGCTCCAAGCATCCCCTGGGGCGGTGCCACTCGGACACCTGGCAGCAAGCGTGGCACAAGCCCAGGGCCTGTCCCTGTTCAGTGACCCCACATCCTCTGAGCATCACCCAGCAGCGTTTCTGTCCTTCAGAATAAGCACACATGACCAATGGTGCAGGAGAGGAGCCCAGCAAAAAGCTTCATCTCACCTCATACCCAAGCATCTCCCTTGACCAGCTCCTCCTGCATCCCCAGACCCAGCCAGGCTTCGACTTCTTCGAACCCGTGCCCTGGCTGGCAGCAAGAAGGGGCATAAAGCACCACACACGTAGGCTGCAGAGCACGACAAGCCTCACCAGCCTGTCTTTTAAAGACGTGCTGCGCATACCCTACCCATACGTCCATCACCAACGCGATGATTAGCTTCTAAGCATTTGCCATTTGCTGCAGCTCTCCAAAATAAATCAGGCTGCAGCATCAACATCAGATCATAAGGGAAGATCGTTTTATATAGTAAAGCAGTGCTTTAAAATTGCTTATGGCTGCTGTATTAACAAAATAATAAAAAAAATCTACCCACAGTTCCAAAACAGTAATGAGTTTGCCTTTAAAAATGAATTAGATATTAAATAAAAAATATAGCCCCAAAGGGGATAATGGCAAAAAAAAAAAAAAAAAAAAAAAAAGTAACAAATAAAATTAGGGATGGAGGGAAACATAACCACAGTTGTGTAAACCAGAGCAGCTTCCCTACCCTGCACACGCAGCAGTGCTGAGGAGCAGTACAGCCACACAGCCCTGTGGTTTGCCTTGCAGCCTTCACACCACCTCTGGGTAAGCTGGAAGCAGCGACATTCAGAGCAAGGGCTGCACCCCAGCCCACGCAGAGTCCTGCCAGGGCTAACACAGCACGGTCACGGACACCTCAAAGAGCAGGCTGGGCCCTGGGTGCCCTGAAGTGCCCCAGGGGCCACCGCATGAGGGAAGAGCCTGCCTGGGCAGCTCTCATTTGAGAGCATTTCAGACTTAGACCACCTTGCAACACTTCTTCCTCTAACTATCCCAAATAACCTTACACACAGGGCCACTCCTGAATGAAACATGCACAGAGGACACCCTAGGAGGGGGTCGCAGCATTTGTGTATCAGTAACAAAGACAAGTGGTGCAAGAAGGCCAGCTTGCTCCTACCTGCAGTTTCCTTCAAGGAGGTGAATCCCTTTGTACCCCTGCCCCGCGATGGGGCCACTGACCCAGGAGGATGCTCCAGCACTCAAAGCCCAGCTGCCCACACAGCCCCCGCATGGCACCAGAGGCCTGCTGGCACAGAAACTGAGCCTGGATACAGCCACAAAAGGGCTGCATGGGATGAAGATATCTAACCCCCACTGAAATCCTGCATGTCACAGTGAGAGAAGCACGTTGCTATTGCAGCATTTGAAGAAAGAGTTTGTGAAGTTCCCAGGAAGGAGACTTGAGAGATTTGAGCCAAAGGAAGATGTTAAGATTATGCAAATGTTCCTCCTGGGCCTCCCAGGAGTCCCTGGCTTTGCATCCCAAGTTCTTTCCACTCCTCATTAGTCCATCTCTATCCCCTGCTCACCAAGCAAACTAAAAGGTCATCAGTGTTGAAAGCAAGTACATATCACACAGGAAACAAGCTTGCTCCCTTTTGCTCACTCTCTGTTCCAGGAAGACTGACAGCACCTGTCCTTCTCATTTGTTATTTTAATTTCCCTGATTGACACCAGCTGGATTTGGGGATTGGTTGCTCTCCATCATTGCTTTGCACATACTCCCTCCACCTGGAAATACATAGGGCTGTAAGAAGCCACTTACAGACCTCTCCCAGCTGGCACTCAAAATGGTGTGGAGGGACCTTAAATCCACTGTGGTGGCTCGTACCCAGCCCTCAGCTGGGCTTGCAGCCCTGTGAGCCAAGCAGCTGCTGATCACCACTGCTGAACTGGGCTCTGGGAGCAGTTCCACCACTTGTACTCCTGGGGTCACTGCATCTCTGACAATTAGGGTTCTTCCCTCCCTGCCTTTGTGATTTTTTTTGTTAATATAGAAATATACTGTTATCAAGTGCTAATATTTGCTTAGACTCCCAGCCCTTCACACTTTCTGTGCTCCTGAATGGGGTCTTTAGCCTGTCCTCCCTCAAAAGCTCAATAGGAGTTACAGAGCAGTCATACTCCATCTCTGGAAACAGTCTTTGTGCTCATATTATTTGCCAGTGACACTCCATCACCACAATTACCGCTGTTATTTTCTCTCTCTCTGCCCATGATGCTGACTAGGGAGCAGCAGACAGTGCTGGTGTTTAAGCTGAGCAAGTTACTTAAATACATTTATACCCCTGGACTGCAGTGTACAGCACAAATCCAACCATCTATCATGCACTGAGTAGATGCAAATACTCACCACGCTATCAGGCAAAGCAATCACAAGAAAACACAGAGTGATTTGAGCTGCAGCTGCCTGCAAGCCTTTGACAAGTGTATTAGATGAAAAGATTCAAAAAAAAAAAAAAAAAAAACAGAAAAAAAAAAAAGAAAAAGGATGAAGCATCTCACCTAGATGTGGCCTTTGCTATGATGAATCCACAGAGAAAGCAGACACATGAAAAACTTCTTGGTAGGTTTGCAGCTATGCTTGTAAGATCTGAATCGAGGCAGAGATGGCCTGAGGCTCTGCATTCAAACCGGGTTTGATTTGCGAGCAAGTCAAAAAGGAAAAGTGCCTGGGGCCAGGATGCTCCGTGCAGGACCCAGCTCAGGTGCTGGCTGTGAGGCATCTCTCAGCTCTGCACCCCAAGGCAGGGAGGCCTTTCCTCGTGGCTGAAGGCCCAGAAGATGGTCCAAGAGGCCTGGATCCTGCACAGGAATCCCACACAGCTTGAACCTGTGTCTGAGTGACCCCACCACGGGCTGGGCAGAAGTCACCTCATGCTTCCTGAGGCGCGCTGCAGGTCCCTCTCCTGAGTGGGGTTACAGGGCCTGCATGGTGGTGCTGGTCCCCTTCCTTGTCTGGCTTTAGAAGGTTCCAGAGCCTTACAGGACTCCATGGCTGGTGCCACATGTGCTCCCTAACACCCAAAGGATCACTCAGCCAAAGGAGAGTGGGTGCACAAGTTTCCCCAGGCACCCTGAAGGGCAGATAAAGCTCAGGTTTTGAAGATGCACCAGGCCAGATGGGACACTAGGAAAGTCTCTGACCCGTGACTGAACACATCACCCTGCAGGGCTGCTCAAGTGCTTGGCCATAGCCTGGTGGACAATTTGGTGGCACTGGGATGCTGTGGTCCTAGACAAGAGCCATCTTCTGAGCTGGCAGCGAGGAGCTGGGGGAGAGGAGAGGGGCACCCCCCATGTCAGCAGCCCAGGCATGGGACATGGGGTGGCAATGGGGAAACGGAGCTGCCAGAGCAATGAAATAAGTGGGTAAAGAAAGCAAGGCCTCAGCTTCAAAACTTGGTCAAAGTCCAGCAGAAATCCACAAGCTGCCAGCAAAGGAAACAGGCAGGGAGATGTGCCGGGCAGCATGTGGCTTCAGGAGCGTGCTGCTAGCTTGCAATAAAGCAGATAGGGGGAAGAAAAAATCCCTCAGCCTGAAGTAAATTATAAGACACATCCCCCGGGAGCACAAGGTGAAGCTCTTGATCAGACAAGTGATGCTGGCATGTAATTCCCTGTGATAGCGCCTGATCTGAATTTTAGTGCTTGTGAAGGGTGCGTGACTGACAGCTCTGAAACCGCAGGCAGCTGGAGCACAGCGCCTGGCCCTGGGCACGAGCATCCCAAACCAGCATCCCACTGTGGGGAGAGGCTGCAGGGTCGGGTGGGAGCACAGTGCTCAGCCCCTGCTGCCCCCAGGCCTCACACCAGAGCCAGGCACACGGGGGCAGCTGGTGCCTTATGGGGACAGCCACCTGCCTCCTTGGAGAGGGGCAGAAGTCAGGTCTGCCACACAAATGAGGTCTCCCCAGGGGTTACAAAATACAGCATCTTGCCCACAGACCCTGGCATTTTAACCAACTGCCCTGTATCACAAGGGTGGAATAGGAGCTGTGGAGATGAAGGGGAATAAGTGTTCAAACACTGCCTCACTACCAACAAAATAATCACTCACACAACCATCCTCCCTCAGTGCCTGATCAGGATCCTCCAGGGGTCTCCACAGCTAGGCCAGCCAGAAACCCCACCACAAGAGCCTCCAGACTCCCATAAGACAGAAATGCCTCATTTCTGAGGACAACCCCAACGTATCCATCCAGAGCATCAGGCTGCTCGTCCTGTATGACTGACCAGAGGACAGCAATTGGCATGGGAATGGTTTGTTTGCCATCAAGGTTCAATATTAACACTAAAGATTCAAGAAAAGAAAAAAAATTAAAAATCAGACTTAGATCCAGTGAGTACACATCAGATTAAAAGCAAAGGAGGAATTGCACCTGATTAGATGCAAATGGAAATACGCTAAATCCTCAGCTAATGTACTCAAGCAGAGATCTGTTGACTTGTGTAACTGAAGTTCACTTAATTGCTCACTCCTTGCAGTTAATACGCATGGCTCTAACACGTCTGCTGCTCTGCATACCAATCGAGACACCCAGTTCTGCAACAAGAACAACAGGATCCACTCCAAAACCAAACTAAAACAGAGGCTGCTTTAAGGAATTTGGAGGAGAACTTTGGCAAGAAAAACTTACTGTTGAAGCCATTCCAAATTCGTGACTGGTGCAAGCACCGGGACTTAGCAAATAGCTCACAACTAAGCAAATAAAGCATCGCAGGGCTAATAAAGAAGGCTGGTCTGAGACATTTCATGTCTTCCTGTCTTTTTCCTCTACAGCTTCTGAATCAGCAAGGGACCTGGTAATTTCTAGAAGACTTTTTGTACACTCTGTTAAAATAAAACTCCAGTGATGAGTTTTCCTAACCTGCCAGGAGGGAATACATCCGAACGATAACACAGAAATCACAAGGGATGAGGCAGCTCAAACAGAGACTCGGAAATGAGAAAGCATATTGCCTGGCCAGCCCCAGCTAGGGCTGCTCACCCTTTGTGTAAGGGGCTGCGAGGGGGCACAGGTTTGCAGAGCAAAAAAAAGCAGTTCTGGGGATGCTCGCAGAGTTGCGAGTTACCACCCTTCAGGATAAATGTGGGAATTGAATGCGTGTTTGCTCCTAGCGTGCCCTGATTGCAAGGCAGAGCAGGTCTGTTTAAACTGCTGCTTCGGGCACCTTTTCATTTATTGTGACAAAGGTGGTTTAAGCAAACATGTTTTACCCTGCAATTGGGGCCAGCGAGGAATGTGCCTGTGGTCAGTTCCTGCTGCTCAGCTGCCACAGGAGAACTTCTGGCATCACTGCTTTTGATCACACAGATGTCAGAGTGGTCCCAGAAAGTTATGGTTCCCCATGGCAGCTGGGCACAGCACTTGGAAATAAATATAAATTTTTTAAAAAGTTAAATAAACCATGCATTTTTTCTCCAGAAATGCTCTGTACTGGAGATAAAGTTTCAGGGTGTTCCTGAGGAGGCAAGATAGCAGATGCTGACCACTTTTTTCTTTTAAGGTGAGAAATTAGATGTAGGTTAATTGCCTACATTTCAGCACCAATACCAGATACATCTCTCCCCTACTATTTTTGTAGCTATCACCCTGCAGCCCACAGATCTGAGGGAGGCTGAGCTATCCCAATGTTTTGCCACTACACAAACATGCCCTGTTTCTACAGGCACACTCGGAAAATTAAGAGGGAGCAACAAAAGTTGCAAACACATACTTAACTTGAAGTGCATTCAAACCCCATGTAGAGATTCTCATTTCAGATTAAAATGGCTTTAAATTACTGCTACTTAGTCTTCTGCCAAGAAAAAGCCCTGAAAAATGGTGCTTGCTGTGAAGAATTGGAAAGTTTAAATAGTCAGGGCTGACTGAAAGCACAATTGCTGCATCCACCTCACACCTGGGCAGATTAAAGTGCTCACCAAAAGAAAAGGAGGCTCCTCCAGGGTGGCCAGGTGAGCACAGATACGCCAAGATCCAGCTTGCAAAACTAAGAGCCTTTAAAACCACTCTTCCACCTTCTTTTCTCTCTGGATGTCAGGCAAGCTGATGATCTCACAAATACCATATTTGTGAAATCCCATTAGCCCAGCACCTCTCTCAGCTCCCAACACCCCAACACCTCTAATCCCATAGACAGGAGATCACCGCAGGCAGGTCCCCAGCCTCAGCCATGTACAGCACAGCCTGCAGATCCTGCCCTGAGCCTTCACACCCACACATGCCATGGGCATAGCTTCACCTTTTTGGGAAGAGAAGCTCCTCAAGCAAGCCTATGGGACTGTACCGGGACAGCATTCTGCATGCTGAACAGCAGGAGGAGCCAGGCTGGTCTGCATGGGGCTGCTTAAAAACTAGGCGAGTGGAGAAGAGAAAGAGCATCAGGATCAAAGCTACTGCTTTTAGAAACAAACTAAAAATACACTCTGCTAGTGGGGATAGCACAACAGCTGAACCACCTGCTAGGGAAATAATAGTCAACCGCTCAAGTGCCTAAATGCAAACACACATGATTTAGAGACTCTAATTTGGATAAAGATAGTTGGGATGAGCCAGCTTCCAAGAAACACCCGTAATGTTTCCAAAAAAAAGTGGCAGATACTGGTTTTGCTGTCCAACTGGTTTTGCTTTTTAACTCCCCTACAAACTTCATCCTCTCATAACTTTATCCAGGGGATAAGGAGTAAATCCAGGACCTATTTCTCTCTCTTCTTTCCTGCAGCTTACTTGAGGCACAACAGCATCACTTCAACACGAAGATACGATACAGCAGCCTAAGATGAAGGCACGAAGGACTCGCACAGTTACTGCCAACCCACCTGCTCTGAGGTGGCTCCTCACACACAGCAGCCAGGCAGCAGGGTTCCCAGCACCTGGAGCCCCCCTTATTGCACAGCCCACCCCTCTCCATCCTGCAGCAGCAGCTCACACTTCTAATCTACTTATAAAGATAGCACTAAAGCTGTTTTTCTGTCCTGCTGCTGGGTGCTCCAGGAGAGCGGCAGGGCTGGGCTCGTTAAATGGAGCCCCTGGGCCCTGGTGAGGCTGGTCAGGGCCATTAAGGCCAATTAGTGCCCCAGGACCTGCTGCTCCACTCAGGGCAAACCCTCTGCCCTGCCGTGTTAGTAAAAGCTCCTGCCTGCAGGTGCCAAGTCCTTACTTTCTCCCAGCCTGCCTTAGACCTGGAGTTTGTGGCTCTCAACGCAACGAAGCTGAGCTGTGACCTGTTCTTCACCGCTGTTCACTCAAGGGCTTCCCCAGTTTATAGCAGCAGGACGTGTTAGTGGGTGTGTGGCGTGTGCTCACGCTGCTCTCAGTCCACAACCTGAGGGTAAAGGAAGGCTTCGTGTGCTGTCAGGCCTAACAGGTGATCCCAGAAGGGTTGTGCGAGCCTTTGAATGGATGGCTCAGTGTACAGCTTATTGGTTTTGTCACGTTTAAATAATATGCTGAAAACACACCTGCTAGAGAAGATCAGTAACATGGGAAGTTACTTAAAATATTGTCTACATATTGCAAATGAACACATAACTTTGCTTACTGAAAAAGGTGCCAGGATAGATTTACTGTGCAAACTACTACAGCTTCAATCCAAACCAATTAAAGTCAAGAAAGATTTCTTTTAACTTAGCTGCTATGGATCATAGCCCTTCGTCTTCATCTTTTCACATATCTTTGCAGGAACCTGAAGTTAAAGATACCCTTGCTCCTTCTAGACTTCCATCTTGCATGGATGGGAATTCAATTAATATCAATCTGCAACACAACTTTGAGAAGCACTTCAGAGCTGCTGCTCACAATGCAGAAGTGACTGAACAAATGATACTCTCATTAACACTCTGCCTTTCCCTGCTGTGCGAGCCACATCCTTGAACACTAAAAGCGCCGCTGCATCAGCTGGGTTCACAGGCATCCAGAGAGATTTTTCAGGCTCCTGACTTTTATAGACCAGGGGGGTGGATTTGGTGTGCTTTAATCCCTTCTATTACATGAACTCAGAAATATTTTTGACTCTCTGGCACTATAAATCAAGCTGGCTGCAGTTATTCTATTCCTGATTATGCTGAAAGTTACTGGCAACAATTTGATGTCTTTATGTTCTTGTCTTTTTCCCCAAACTAACATGTGAATTTAGTTTCCCTGTAGTAAGTAAACAGTACAATAAACGTGGAGGTAGTAGGCAATGCATTCAAATCTGGATGCCCAGAACTGTGGATGTCCACAAGAAAAGCTCCCCTACTTTGCAGGTGGTATTTCTTGCACTTGCTTCTTAGCTCTCCAGGCAGGAAGACCACGTTGCATAAGAAAAGTATATTTCTTTTCAATCCTTTTCGGTTGTTTTTTTTTTTTTAATTTATTTATTTTGGTTTTGTTTGTTTGTTTTTCACCTAGAAGATTAAGCACTTTTTCTTATGAAAAATTATTAGTGTTAATTCTTACAAATTAACTTAAATCTATATGTTAATATAGCTATACCTTACAAGTTAATTCACCTTTGCAAATCAGTAGGCAGACACTATTCCTCCCATTTTAGAGACTGGACAACTCAGATCAAGACCCAGCTGGGGATGGAGTGTCTGTCTTACTGTAAAAACAGATCACCCAATGTAACACAAGTTACTATTAAATACATCTAAAGATGGAAAAGAACCTGTTTTGTTAGTGTACTCACAAAAATTAGCGAACGTATTCCATCTGCTTGGCTCCCCTTCCTTTGTTCTGACCTCTGCTAGCCACCGTGACGGCTCGTCTTCTAAACCCTGACACCAAACAGAGGGAAAGATGTGCACAGCTGTGTTACCTCTGGCTGAGTTAGGGGCATGCTGCACATCTCAGCGTGACAAACCAGTTGCTTCTCTGCAGTGTGATGGTGTTCTCGGAGAGTAACTGTCTCTCTCTTATTCATGTGAATTAATTAATGTGAATTTACTGATTTATTGCAGTACAAATTACTTCCCAGTGTCAGTAAGCATAGCAGAGTCCAGCTGTAGGCTGAATACCCAGGACCTTAACAAATACTGACTTTTAAAAGCTTCAGTAAAACCTCCTTGGGATCCCATCAAACTCAAGCACCCATCAGTTATTCTCAATTATCCTAACTTTATAGTTAGGACATGTCAGATACACAAAAGACACGATTCAGACAGCATGACTGCCCTAAAATGATAACTTTGGAATAATGCACTTGACAGAGAAAAAGCAATAATAGTTATTTTGGGAACAAAAGAAAAATACAATGGATCTGATGACTAAGTGTTCTGGTCCCCTGTGCAAAAGGAAAGTAGATCCCTGTCGTATTTAACTTGATTCCTTTGAATTAAACACTTCCATTAAAAGTTTCCCACAGTAGCTTTAATATTTAATTATGTATTCCACCAAAGGAAAGAACAAAATCTTTGCAAAGGGTTTTTTGTGCATGTGAAATATTTATCAGCATATCTCTTTGGACAAGTATTTTTATCCCCCAGGCTGAGAAAGAGCTTCCATGTACAAATCAGTTTCAAAACATTTTATTTTACAGCTTGAAAGTTTTCTATACTTCAGCACCTCATGCCGTGACTTTGTTATTTCACTTGTTAATGAATGGTAATTAAATCTCTTTTGGCTGAAAAGGTTGGAGGGCTCCCGCTGTATTACAAAAACAATTTCTGAAAGTTACAAAAATGCCCAAGTGTCTAGAAATTAAAGAGTAAAGTTTGCCATGTTTTGAGTCCAAGTTTAACTCACGAGGAAGGATTTATGTGGGAGAACAGCGTGTCCCAGTCAGTATGCATAGCCTCCCCAGCCGAACAGACATAATTATGTCACTGCGTCTATCAGAGTAAACAGAATCTCAGTCTTAATAATGCACATTGCAGCCACGAGCTTCCTTGATCTTACAAACAACTGTAGCAAACACTGAATAAACCAAATTATATGCTACCTGCACAAAGAACTGCTACATGTGTACATCTAAGTAAAGAGTTGTTAATTTTGCATTTGCTCAGTAGGGCTTGGAACATCAGCTTATTAATTTTTCTTTTCTGTTTTCTCATTTCTTTCAGGTGCTTTTTACTTAGAGGATAAATGAAGTGAGTGCTTACAACAGAGGTAGATAAAGGGGAAACAGCTCTACATATTAAGGCATTTTGTGGTGTTACTGTGCTTAATAAAGAGAGACAGTGTTGAGAAAAAAAATCAGCATGGTCTCCACTATTCACTTCCACCAGGACAGGATTCAGATGGCACCACATAGGCAGATTTGGTCCACTGTTTCTAAACCAAAAGTAGGTTAATTCTAACATAAAATGCCGTTTTCTGAAAGCAATAGAGTGATTTCAGAATGAAAGTTGATTCTGAATTTCTTTCTCAGTTCTAGTTTGTCAAACAGCCTGGCACAGAGTTTAGCAAGAAACCGGAGAAGGAAATGGGGTAAGTCCATTGCTAAGCTGTGACTCGGGGAAGGGGTCTGCTGAGAGCAAAGCCCCCTCCAGTGAAGCGAGGAACATCAGGCTTGCGGTGTGGAAACTCAGATTCCATTTCAGCCAAGGATCGCTCCTTCTCCCTTGAAACAGAAACAAAGAAAAAGAGAATACATTTTTCATTCTGTTGCCCAGCGATGTTTACAAACGAAGGAAATCTGTGTCCTCCAAAGTTTCTTTGATGCAATCGTGTATCAAGAGATCATTAAAAATTCGTTGATTAAAGCCTGTTAGGCTAAACCGACACGACTAGGTGTCTGTTTGGATCTAATTACAAGACTACTGATGATTTTTGGAATTATTTAAAATCAGAAATAAATGAGCTTAGTGCCACTCCCCAAAATGGTCAGAGCACCTCATTAGAGCAAGTTTGTACATGAGCTCCGTGACTTCAGATTTCTAATTATCAACCCATTCTAGCAAGTATACATTTGTTTTCAAACAAACAGCTGCATTCATCAAAGGCTCAACGTGGAGATACTTTTTCTTTCTTGAATTTTAATGAATAAATAGCATTATCTGTCTTTCTGTTTTAACAAAGTTCTAGTGATAATTACCCTGCCTGTGACATTTGCAGAAAAATTAACACTATGCTGTGGGCGCCCCGATGGCCCCAGGAAGTTGCTCTTTCTGAGGATCCAGGAAGGCTTGAATTTGTTGGCCTTAAGAGGAGGGAACAAGGGTTAGCTGGTGCCTCTCTAATGAGGTTTGTGAGGTAAGCACAGCAGAACATATACAAAGGGCAGTATTTCAGGCTCACTGTGATACACCTGGAGGTTTCAGAAACAGGCCCAAAGATATTTAAAATTAACAAAGTGGAGCTTTGCGATGTAGTAGTTTATCACAACAGTAGACATCTCAAGGCTTTACACAGAAGGCCAGTACCATTACTTTTATTTTACAGTCACCGAGACTGAGACAAAAATGTGAGTGCAACCAGGCTCTCACAAAGTCTATCCTTGTCACATTAGCACCCTTACTCAGTCCCCAGTGAGGGAGGAAAAAACACCCCCTGGAATTAATAGTTTGTCTCTAAAAATTACTGTCTGTGCAGGGAGAGGAGGAAGTTCAGAGAAACCCTGTAGGAGGACTAGTTATGCCTCTTTTTCCAAATTTAACTCATATGGAGGTGGGAGAATAGGCAGAAGATGGCTCAGATGAACATAGCCATGAAAACCATTTGTACGTGTTTTTAATTACATCAGTACAGCACTAATGGGCATGCCAGCTGACAGCACTACGAGCTAACATGCTACATTTAGATGGCTCGTCCTATCCCACTGTTGGGCTTCCAACTTTGGTGAGAGAAAATGATGCAGAGTTCATGCTCATTCTGACCTCATTGCTCCCATGGAGACACCCAACAGATGTGCTCATCAGTATGGAAAATTCTGTACAGCAGAACACTGTGATATATTATGTAGAATTAATGTGCAAGTAGCCATGTGATAAGCTCCCAGCTACTACTGACATTCTTCAGAGCAGTTATTTACATAGGTAGGATTTCAGGATGAGGTCTCTGATGTGGATTTAAGCTTTGTCTTTTCTCACCAGTCCTTACAAAGATCAAACTGGAACCCTAGTGCTAGAAGCAATTAGAAAAATTAACGAAGCAGAAAGGGTACAAGACTCAGAAGGAGAAAATGGAAAAAATGGAAAGGGTGAGGAAAAGAAAGCCTAAGACATCTAGAAAAGATAACATTTGGAATCCAAAAGAAGAAAAAGATTTTAAATTCACACCCAAAGTCTGAAACAAGGCATTTTCAGCCTGAACACAAAACAAAGCTAAATTCCTGTTGTCACTCATTATATTCCTTTAGCATCCCATGGAAAGCTGCATTAATTCAATATCAAGACTTTAAATCAAAAACCAGAACTGTCTTGTGCAAATCAATAAAAGCTTTAGATGATACCTTTGAGTGAGGTTATCTGAGAGCATTAATTCTCTTTCATACCAGTGTAGTCAATAATTCTGCTAATGCTATCGTCCCGACAGGATCCTCTTTTTATTAGCAAAAGTAGACACATTTATTTCAGACATGATGTTAACATTAGCCAGCATGATGGAGATCAAGTCAGTGGTTTTGTCTCAGCTGGGATTCAGAGCAACCTGAGATTGTAAGAATCAACTGCCCCTGACTCTTTAAATAGCATCTGCACGCCCAGCTGTGCCTGGACTGCTCAGTCTGAGGCGGGGATGATGTGGCATGGCTGCGTGTCAGGGGCAAAGCACTCCTTGGGGACGGGTCTGGCTGCAGAACAAGCTCTTTATTGCAGAAAGCAAAAGACATGTCATGCACGATTGGCAGTTTGGCGAAGGAAGGCAGCACAACAAGGTTGTTTCCTTTGTACTGCTGCTGGGCAATGCGAAGAGGAGTCTCGAGGTTACAGAACCACGGCTGGTATGCCCATTTTTGCCTTGGGGAGCACACTGTCTTTCAAAGGAGGTTGTGGCCCAACAGTTTTCTTCTGGGGAACAAAACCGGGAGGGCAGAGGAGAGCACAGAACCAGCACCTAGCGACCGCTCATCTGCCACAGGCACAAAGAAAAGTGCAAGTCAAGCCTGGCAGCACAGCGCTGGTAGCTTCTGAGCCTCAGGTGGGAGCACTGAGATGTTGTTGCCCTGCAGAAGCACCAACAGCAGCACATGAATGTACTTCCTAAACACAGATATTAGAGAGACACTGTGCTCACAGGACTACAGCCACGTCCACAAGAAAAACAACCTGATGAACTGCACTAACGACAGATATCACTATCCTGAACCTACAAACACTGCAATGAGCATAGCATTAATGGATCTGCATCACAACTTCCCATTCACTGTGTACAATTAACAGGCCGAGGTTCAGTCGCCACCACCTCGCACAATGTTTTTGTTTGCCTGAGAACAGTTATGGCCCTAACAAGTTGTTTTTTTCAATCGTTACGACAGGAATTAATTCCAGGTGCGATGTAACAACAAAACATGGGTGAATTTCTTCTGCCTGGTGAACAGAAAGAAACATGATGTCAGGGTCCAAAATGGAAACATTAAAACTATTGTGAAGAGGATACTTAGCTGCTGGAAATGGATTATCAGGCATTATGGCAGCCTCACATATTGATCCTAAAGCTCCAGGAAGGCCATTAGCACTGCACAATTGTTGCTAATTCCAAACATGAAGGTAATATTATGCAATTTGCAGGGGGACAAAAGTCACTGTTTATCACTGGCTATTTCGCTAATTCAGTCATTGAAACTGTTTGCTGCCTGAAATATGACTAAGAAAGAAATAGATACTGTCAGCTTTGAATATATTCAGCAACACAGAGAATTGATGGCTTTGGTGTGCCAGGAAGGGAGAGGATGGGGAAAGAAAGGGATGGAAAGACAAAAGGCATACACAGAAAAACTCGGTAAAACATCATATCATCTGATTGCACAAATCTAAGCAACTTCCTTTTAAGAGGAAAAGTCCCATAACTCCATTTTCATAAGTGACTAATAGTTTTGGTGTCCCAGACTGGAGATTCATTATCAGAATAGCCTCATCTCCCAGCCTCCGCAAATTAGGTCACTTTAATAGGCCACAAAATAGGCAACTAAGATCCGAGTCATTTTCTTTTCATCAAGAGGAGCAGCTGAATGCTCAGTTGCAGACTGAGGCTGGCGGGGAGGTACCACCAAGAGAGACAACTACCTACGAGGAAACTCTCCCCTCAAAAGGGTAAGACATCTGACAAACCCAAACTCAGCATTGCTCACTTTCCTCCATCAGCATGTAGGAAGGAAACAAAGTGGATGGGGAATGTTCTCTACAACCATTGGCAATGATATCTGCTGCCAGAAGGAGATAGTCATCAGGCAAAACTGCCACATTTTAGAAACAACAATGACATTGTTTTTAGTAATCTGTGTCTTCTGGGCACCTCCTCATTGACATGAATAATTTAACTGGACTGGAGAATACCTCAGCAGTATCACTGCTGGATGTTCTTTACCTGACCACAGATCATGGTAAATCTAGACCAGACTGAAGTAATATAAATATAAACACCAGGAAAGTTAGGCAACAAAACTATACATCACCTCAGTCAAATTTGGATGTGTTCTGATCAAAAGGGTAAACCAGTTTTTTTTAAAAAAAGTCGGTTTATGCAGAAAGTTGTATAGACAAAACTGTTATTCTCCCATACTTGGCCTGTTGTTCCTTGCGTTTCTGAGCCAGATATTTCTTTTTCACATTCAGAAGCTCGTTGGCAAGCCTTTCAATTTCATATTTGTATTCTTGGCTCTGTGACTCATACATATTCAGTTCTGAGGACAAAACCTAACAAACAAAAGACAAAAAAAGCAGAAAAAGGAGATGTCAGTTTTGCTTCAACATAAATTAGTACTTTTATAAGCACTTTTGTCTTTCACATTTGACCACGTATGACATCACCATTTTCTACCACATTTCCATTTTCCATCGCATTTCACTCAAACACCTCCACCCACTAAGGACAGTTTACAAATTTAAGGCTATGCAATTTAACTACAGTAAAACATGTCAAATATGCCCCAGGCATTATGGGGATTATATTAATACATACATTAGCTCTTAATGTTCTGGGACACAGATCTAGGTGAAAACCCAAAATGAAGGGCTTAAAAATAATAATAATAATAATAATAATACAGGACTTTATTTAGTAATAATGGTCTTTATTCATAGGGATCCACTTTGTTACATGAAGTAATTAAATCCACAAGAGCAAAGTAGCACCAGGCAATGCAAATATGAATAAAATGCCACTTCCATTTGAATCAGTAAACTTTAAAGAAAGTAGGAGTACACATAGTATGTTTTCTTTCTTTAAGATGGAGAAAAACTTCACCTGGCACCACAAAATGACAAGCACACCAGTACACTACAGCGTACTATGCCTGAAATAAGCAGTAGCAATTGAATGCATGATGGACAAACGGTAACCGTATGGAAAACTTCAAATCACATCCAGTTTAGCTAAACTTTGGCTTCTATTTTACATCTTATACATTGTTTTTCTTCTCCATGGAAAGCTAAGATTTGCATAACAGCCTCTTTATTTCCTCAGGGCCCATCTGCTCCTGCATTTTTTTCCTCATGGTTAGTATAGACATGATTATGATGCAGTGAACAGGAGATGATGACTGCAACAGAGAAAGGAGCTGCAGAAGCAGATGAACTCCTGGGGAGACTGATCATTCATGCAGGCAAGAACAAGGGAAGATCAACTCGTGCTATCAAAGACTCAATTTTTAATATCATGCTCTCAAAGTTTTCTTCAAGATTCCTTCTGAATCAAGAAATTTTCACTTTTAGTGACAAGGGGTTAGGACAGGTTACTCTGGCCATCACCATAAAGTTTGCAAGTCTAATGTATATGTATGCATTCCAAGAGAAATAACAGTAATTTAAGACTGGATTCTCAATATATTCCCACTATCTTGTTAAAAAGAAAATGAAATGGTTTTGCTTATTAAAGATCTCAACAGTTTAAGGAAAGGGATGGAGAATAGCTTAATGGAAAACTGATGGTGTCACAGAATGTCTGTGCACAAGAAACATTTACAGCTTTGTGCTGTGCACACATTCTAATAAGACTTTTCTTCTGTTTAAATAAAATAAACAAATGTAATGTGGTAAAAAGATATTCTAATGCTATTGCTTCTCCCTTGGGGAGATGCAGAATTAGCTTTCTTTTCCTAATCTAATATACTAAGGCATGCACACTGATCATTGAAAATCTTCCTGAAACCTAGGTCTCCAGAATCACAAGTGAAGTTGTTCTGCAAACCTGGCAGCCCCTCAGCCAGAGAAAGGACATTTCTTACTTTCAGCTGTTTAGTCTTCTCTCGAAGAGTGTGCCGGTAGAGCTGCAACTGTTCTGCGGCTTCAGGTCCAGGCTGACGGGCCAAGACATGCTTCAATTCCACATATAGTTTTTCCTTTTCCTACAAAAAAAGGCAGTTGTATAAGAACTTTCCCTTCTACTATAGCAGCAGCACAACCTGCAATGAAATCAACCGCACTGAAAAATGCAACTCAATCAAGAAGATATTTGCAGAAACAAATCTGCCTGTGTGTCAGTCTTTCCTTGCTAGCCATAAGGTATTTAAAGTTGTTGTGATAGCAGTGGGAGAGCTCATTAAGGGAAACATCCAGCTAGTTCGAACAACAAATGAAATACTCTTAAACACTGTCATCAGTGAGCACGCTTTACCACAGAGAACATAAAACAGGCCCTGGAAAAGTATCCAGGGGTGGGGAATTAATTACTAGTAACTGTGTTTATTCCAATTTTTCTTCTTATGAGCCACATCACCTTACATTAAGGGTCATAGCTTCACCCAACAGGAAGTGTTTAGCTATAAAAACGTCAGGTAAGGAAGGTACAAAAGAAATAACAACTTCTTCTACACAAAATCCTGCAAAGCACATATACATATACACAATACATATATTCATATATATATAAATTTTAACTGAGGGGAACCTCGGATAGGGAAGGAAAAGATGGATAGGAATAACTATGACTAGCACAACTACCACCAAGTAATTTTTCTTTGTCTTGTGTCTTCTTCATGTTGGATAAGAGAACTTGTTGGAGTGGGATATAACCGTGGCTGAATGGAAACCACACCGTGGATACACTTGCAGCTTTCTGTACTGAAAGGCTGCTTTGAACAGGGTTTTGAGGATGTACTTTTTTCCAGACTGAGGAATAAAGCACTGAAAAAGCCACCCACGTAGCTTTGCAGATTTCAATATTTTTAGTATCTACCGTGTCAGACTAAGATTGTTATTATTTAACATTATTTAGCAAGATCCGATCATTGTCTGGTACCTGGAGAGCTGAAGTGAAAAGGAGGGGTATTTGACTGGAAGTTGGTCTAGCAGACAAAAGATTTAACAGAAGATGACAAAAATGCCATGTTGGAGGTCGGCTATGTGATTATTTATACTGGCTTTGACAAAACCCCTTTTTGCTGGCATTTTATAAGTGCTGACTGCAACTCTTACCCCAAATTTCTTCTGTTGGCGGGGGGAATTAAGCCATATAATATAGAATTTGACTTTGCTCAGTGAATATGTAAAATTCTGGGTATCCAGCATTCAGGCGCATAAGGTGTCCAGAGTTTTAGACCTTTGCAATTTCTGAAAACCATGCACTAACAGACCTGAAAATGAAAGCACTTCAAATCATAATTTACTTTTGCAAACCTCGCCCTTACATTCTGCATGTGACTGAGGAAGAGCTCCTTATAAATTAAGTTGTTCACAGCTTGTCTCTGGAAAAATCAAAACCTCCTGAGACTCAGACTGTAGTTTGCATAGTGGCAAAAATTAAATTGAGAATTCACTCTCAGTGGAGAGTTATTGTGTCACTGCAAGTGGCTGCCACTACCACCTCTTCTTCCTCTAGATGCAAGATTTTACTGCAAGTTAAAAGCAGCAGCAAAAGAAAAATCTGCCTTGTCAAATCTGGCCAGTCAGTATTAACATTCCACCCCTGAATGTATCACAGATTTGTATTTTGGAACACTGTAACGGTAATTTGGATAAATATGGAGCAGTTGATGGATTGAAGGTCTTATGTGCAATTGTTTTCCAATTTATTTCTCTCCTAACCCTCTACAAGGGCCAACCAAGCTCTTCAAACATTGTGCAATGGTGTGTATAATAACCCCATTTAGAGACAAAGTGTGCAATTCTATTATAAGGAGAATCTATCTTATGCAGCAGAGACTCGTTAGCTTTCCGATGTATATTGTCTCCATAATCCAACAGAGGCAGAACCAGCTGTCTTATAATGCAGATCCTGTCCTTCCTTGCTAAGAACTGTCCATCTCTTTTACATCTAGTCAATTAATTCGCTACCGTGTTAAAAGCACCATATGTCAGCAAACATTGACAAAAAATCCTGGGTGCTTCCTTTCCTCATCAGCAAAAGTTTGTATGCACGGGTTGGTATTTCTATACTTTGTCATTTTATCCTAGGATGCAGACAAAAATCAATTAATTTCAATTAATTTTAAAAAGGTAACCACCAGAGTATATTAGTATATAAACTATTAGTTACAAAGTATTTGTGATGCTACCACCAAAAATGTATTCCTCAAGGCAGGTACTTTTATCTCAACCTACAAGAAATCAGAATTCCCAAAGAAAAGAAAAAGCACAAAATAATTTAAAATGTTGGCTTCAATAATACTCTAGCTCTATTGGAATGACAGACAATCTGTGCAATTCGTGTTACATGCAGATAGCTTAAAAATACCCAGATATCAGACATACCACAGGTATAGTAGAAAGACCTGCAGGGTTGTCCAGAGTAAGTGGGATGTATTCAAAAAAGCTTTCAGTTGTAGTGTGTGAATTAATACCCCCAGAAGATAGATCTACGTTGCTTTTTGGAATCAAATAAAATGCACGTGTGTTCCTTAACGTCTCGGAGAGAGCCCAATGGTTCTCTCCAAGAAAACTGTAAGTCTGCAGTGATGAGTGGGGTGGCAGTAATGCAGTAATTCAAAAGCAATATCGTATTTTGTCCAAAGTAGAAGTCAGTAAACTCCATTTATTTCTGTTGGTGGCTGTGCAAATGAAGCTGGAGCAAAAGCTACCTGAAATCCTGCACTCATTGTGCAGGAATAAATCAATGTGTTAAAGTTTGTGTAAGATACACTTCTTTGGATTGTCCCAGACTGCCTCCCCTCACGTTCTCATCCGTCCTCATCACAGGCTGCAACAACAACGTACATCAGGCCAGAGTTACATGATCCTGAGATGAAAAGTACTTAAGTACAAACACACTTTGAGGTGAAGGAAGATCCACCAGATCTTTCCACAACTCCAGATTGATGCTGTTCATCCTTCATTGGAAAGAGCAAATTTTGTTAAATGAGGTTTAGGCCAGTACCCAAGCTCTTTATGTGATCCTTCCTGTGGCAAAATTCCCACTGAACTCAGCAGGTGCTTGGCTGTTGGACTGAGCCCTTAATTTCAACCAGCTTCATTGCTTTATGACACAAGTGACACCAAGCCTATGGTGGAGAGATGAGGGCACATTCATTTTGTGTACGTAGGGCACACTGGGAGTCTCAGATTAAGGGTTACAGTCAAATTTCAGGCATTCCAAAGAGAATTTCAGCACCTCTGTGAATACCAGCTGAGTAAGTTGTGTAAATAAAACTCCACACTATTTTTAGAACAGCCTTTTCTGTCTCAGATTTGTTTTCCAGGGGAGCTCTGAGGAGCCCCCAGATCTGCCTTTAGGCTAGGCCATGACAATATGTTTCTGCTTCTCTAAGTCTCCAGTACAGTAATTCTTGGGGGGGGAGGCAGGGCTGCTGCTTTCCCCTAAATTTAACTAGTTGCTGTGTCAGCCAGAACACACAGTTCTCCCGGCCTGCTTTCTCTACAGAGTCTTGAGAAAAAGCAGTATTCTTCTGCAGAGGACTGGCTGGTGTTTGGCAAATTTCAATTGATTCTTCGGGACTCTGTGGCCACAAATTGGGTCGGTCTGCAGCAAGAAGAATCACTTTTGCAAGCACAATCCTGCTTCAAAAGCAGCTATTTCTGCCGACCAGCACAGCCCGGTGCTGTTCCATGCCACAGGGACCGTCAGCCCCATCAGACATTCCCGAAGTGGCACCGAGGCACTTCACTGCTTCAACAAGGAGTGGGAAGCAGTCAGCAATGCTGGGACAGAACAATGCACCAGGTATTAGCTCTAAAAAAAAAAAAAATGAGCCTCCATTTTATGTCATTTTCTCCCTCAGCAAGACACTAGGAAACTCCTGAAATGACCCTTCTTTTTAGTTAGCCCAGGGTATCACTCTGAGCCAGACACGATGGATGACCCTATGTTTAATGAAGATGTATTCACAGCAGAAATAGGCCACAAAGCCCCAGCTTTCTCATTTTCAACAGCTTGTCTTCCCAAGCAGATAATTCAACAAATTCACCCGGCATGCTGCACACCGACAGCCTTCTCCACCAGGCCCATAAAAATCATATTATTCATCAAAAGCTTTCTATCACACAAATTATTTTTTAAAAAATAAATAAACAAAACCACAAAAGTCCCAAATCCTTTGCATCACAGTAAATTCCATTTGTGTTAGCTCCCGTCTCCAGTAACTGAAGCTTGGCAGCCTTCAGCTAAAGAAGAAAATAAATAAAATAGCAAGATGAAGATGCAGAGCAAAAACGTGCAGTTTTGTGTATGGTGGCAACCTACCTAAAAATCTTTCTTTTAATTAGTAAGGTGGAGGAAGCAACACGGTAACTGTGTAAGCACATCACAGCTCTTCATGGCTTTGCTGAGGAAAACAAGGCAGTCATCGCTGGGGGGGGGGGGTTTATTGGCAGTATAACCACAACAGCAGAGCTGTGCTCAGCTCAGGACACCACGAAGCAGCAGAGGACCCTTAAGGGGCTGTGATCCCTATCCCAAAGTCTTAACCAGGACACCGGACTCTGGATTAAATACACCCATAAATACATATCCGATCATAGTTATTTTATCTTTATAAGCTGCATGCTTATTTGGGTGTGTGCATGTAGCTAATACAGTAGCTGTTGGCTGAGGACATCTATGATGAAGAGTTTTATGAGGCATAGAACAAATTAGCATACAGTAACCTTCACGAATTTTGTAACAATAGGAGAAAGTTGCCTCCAGCGCTGTGAGAAATGTGCAGTAAAAACTTTCTCAATAAACACCTTTCAAAAGCTCCTGCTCTTTCTTGTCTATTCCACATCCATCAGCAAACACCTCTGCACGCAAGCAGTTCCCCAGAACAGCATGTGTTTTCATCATCTACACTCTCCTTTAAGTATCCACTGTGAGGGTTTTATTGAGCAAATTAATTTGGGTTTGGGACAGGACAATGAAGTCCTTTCACTGAGCGGCAACGCAAATACTGCATGAGGTGCTTGGGGTTTTCTCGTTGAAGTGCTGCCACCAAAGGAAAGGCTGGGATCATTTCCCCTCCTTTGATGAAATTTGCGCCGCACCAGATGGAGTTAAATTAAACCTGTCTGAGATGACTTATCCCTCCAGTTGATAATAATGCTTCTCCAGAGCAAATCTGTTTCCTTTGGCACAGACTGCACCAAACTGACTGGCATTTTCAAAACAACTTAATGAGAGAGAAAAAATACCTTGGAGCATCTTTTTAGGTCTTCACCCCTGACTCTTTTTTCTTTTTTATAACAATAAGAGCTGAATGCTACATTATTACCATTTTCCAGGAACAACTACGTGCAAACATTTCCAGCCAAAGTGCAATTGCAACTTATTATTTTTTTTATTGTTATTGCTAGGTACTGGTACTATTGCATCTCTCCTCGGAAGTGTGTGGGAAAGCAGGTTTGTTTGTTTTTGTTTTTTTTTTTCTTCCAGTGGACAAACAAATATGTTATATATCCTCCTCTCCTTTCAAGACTTCTGAACTCTGACACACAAAGATAATAAGCTTTCAGAAGGAGAAAATGGTATGGATGCCTCTTGCAGAAATAATAGCAGCAATTCCCTTTTTACTATCGGCCTTACAGCAGAGTTTATAAAATCATTAATCAGAGTAGCTCGTTTAAACTCAGGGTCTATCCTTTACACTGCAGAAGATGATCAATTAATAATCCGCTTTTCTTCCCTATGTGTGCACAGGAACACACATGGACTTGTATACACACAAAAGGAGAGGGACGTGGTGAGCTGCTCCTCGAGGCCGAGAATTACTGGTGACGCAGCACGGATTGATGTGAATTTTCCAGCAACATCCCCAGTGCCTGCAGCTTGACAGTTGGGCTGAAGAGAGCACTAAACAAACCTTGGCTTCCCATTCTAGTAGAGGTTTTGTCCTAGAGTGTCCTGAGGGAGACTCAGAGGTTGATATAAATCTTATCAACAAGGAATCTAAATATTCTAAGTGAATATGTCTGCAAGGAAAACAGGGGAAAATATTTTACTGGCCAATAATTATTACATACAGAGCCAAAAGAGCCTCTTCTGCCAATGTATACCATCTGACTTAAAAACTCTGTATTTTAATGTCAGTGTAACAACATGTATTTTAACAACTCAATAGCCAATTTGATTTTAAAAATAACAGGCTTATCAAAGAAGAATTATCAAGGCTGTGCTGCTACTGATTAGCTGCTCCTGCAGGTGGGGTTGGGAACGGGATTCCCAGCAGACCCAGCTCCTGCTCTCTCTTCGGGCTGATCTGACAAATGACCTCAAAGGGTGATCAGAGAAACTGTCGACCTGCTTCTGCAAATACCTATCTGTAAGTTAGGCACCTACATCTCTTTAATCACCTGCTTGACTTAGATCCTTAGACTTCCCTGAAAGATGAGAGCATTTAGCTTCAAGTCCTTTGGTGTTCTAGAACCGCTACCTCTGAGCAGCTGCCTCAAAGTCAAGCCACCACTTAAACCTACAAATACCCTCCTAACAAGGCAGCAAAGCCTACATACATCTTTCTGACAGGATAGCAGTGGCTCCCTACATATGCCAAGGACCTCAGGGAAGAAAGATTGGTCTCCTGTTACACTTTGGAACCTATTAAGAGATAACAGCACATCTAAGAAATACACATGGCAATTCTGAAATCATGAGTGCTTTAATATATGGTTTCCCTCAGTCTCACTGTAATTAGAGCTGACCACTTCTATACTTTGAAGAGATCTTTTTCAGCTCCCCATCTGTTTTTAAAATTCAAAGGAACAGGACTAATGGAGGGTGAAAGACAGAGAGAATCCTAATGTTCATGTAAAGACAACTGCTGTGATAATGTGTGCCATCCCCTGCTTAAGATTATAGCTAAGACAGGCATAGGAAGACTTGAGCTCAGAGTCCAGAGGATGTGGATCAGCTGGCCAAGTGAAGCAGCCCAGCTGGCAGAGAGTCTCCCTGTTCATGGGTTGTGAATGGAGAAACAGAGTCCTTTCTATACCCATGTCCCCATTTCTCCCCTGTTAATCTACTTTAAAAATATATATTTTATATATATATTATATATATATATATATTATTTTTAAAGTGACTCTGCCTGCCTGCTGCTAATTGCCCCCAAACCACCTTAGTGCTGCTGCACCATCCTGCACGTTTTCCCAACACTACTATTCACACTTCAGTAAGAATGAAAATAAATGATCTGAAATAAATTAGTAAAACCTTGTCTGTCCCTGTTTAGTGTATTTTTGGTGTGCGTTTCTGTGTGAATATCACACATGAATGTTGGATGTCTTTTTTGTGTGCGTGTGTGTGTGAATATCATACAAAATAATAATCCACCACTGCATGGGATGCTGCATATCGTCCATATCCTGCTGCCGAGGGAGGAGCAGAACACACTTGTCTCAATGGAAGAACACCTGCCAAAGGGCACATCTGAAACATACAGATTTGCAGCTGGCTCTGGGCCACAATATATAATATGGGCTTGTGAACGTATTGCTGCACTGCTGTTGCACTCTTCTAGTGTTTTTTCTTGTTTGGCAGCTTCTGGATGGCTAACAGTATCGGCTTGCTAACAGCACTGCTAACTCTGTGCGTAGCAATGTATGCAGTCAGCACAGCGAGTCATTTACTTTCCCTTAACAAGATAACTGTTTGATTAATACACTTTACCCTGAGGTGCACAGCAGATTTATTTCCTTCCCAGATACATGCTGAATACAGGAATGTGGAGTAAACAAGTTTGTTTTCAGTTATTTGTCATTTACTGGAACAATTCCTGAACTTTTTACTCAAGATTTACTCTAGTGAACAATCATTGAAGCTAATGGCAATTCTGTCTGAGTTAGAACTTCAGGAATAGCTCATTTTACAAAATATTTTTAGTTTAATGACACAGGATGTCCACACTTTGGACTTCTAAGTGCAAACCAAATGCAAGGTATTTGAAGAAAATAATTTTGTGATCACTGTTTTTGCTCTTCTGATGCAGATTACAGATAATAGCGATGTTCTCTACCTTATGGTGTTTGCATGCCCTCCTCATTTCATTGTCTGAATGCTGTTCAACATTTAATGTGCTTGTGCTGTAGCACTGCATCCAGATGGGGCAGTGATCCTCTTATTCTACAAAAGGGTCTGGACACAAAGAGTGGCTACACGAATTGCCAAAGCTCACTAAAACTCCTGGAAGATACACGGAAATGAAACTCAGTCTCCCATGATCCCAAAATTGCCATGCTAGGTAGGCCAATACATCTGCTCTTTGCTGGTCAAGAACAACAGGTCTGGATTACAGCAGCAGCTTAGAAGTGTGGGGGGAAAAAAATCAGAACCACAAACCACTGCATACTTCCAGCCAACAATCTCGCCCATGTATGCTAAAATTCATGGGCTGGCAGTACTTGTATTAAAATGCAGGAAACAAATCTATACTTGACATTCATCTATCAAGGATGGTATTTGTGCAATTAAATCAATCTTGTGTGGTGTGGAGGGATGGCATTTGATGACCCACTAAAGCTCTCTTTTTGAACTCAAATTCAAGCAAATATATCAATTCTCCTAAAAACCTTTAAAAAGATATTACATATTCATATCCATTCCCTGCCCATAAACCCTAAGAGATTTTTACTCCACCTGCAACATCCTCATCTTTGTAAATAGCATCTGAAATATTTACTGGTAAAACACCATGAGAGCAGCTAAAATGGCACAGATACCCAGAAGTTATTATTTTGACCTGTTTTCTTCTAATTTCTCAATCAAATTTGCACCTTGTTTCTGTCCAAAACCCTTCATCATGGGAAATCTGTTCTGTTTGTGAGGGCAATGCTGTGCCACACAGATTTAATAAGAGTTAAACTCTTCCACTAAGGTAATTCTTCACCAAAATTGTCTTGAGTGCTAAGAAATCTACTTTGATTCCCATTTCCAGTGCCAGATACATTTGCACTAGCAGATTCATTGGAAAAATACTTTCTTACTGTACAGAGCAGCTGATTATCTTCACCTGATGCTGTTAAACTGACCATCACCTTTCCTCCCTCGTTTCTGAAAGTCCTCTTTAAACAACAGACCCTAAACAACAACAATAAAAAATTTCCCTGGGAAAACTTTATTCTCTTCCATTTGAATTGCAGCGTCTGTAGGAGGAGGGAAAGAATGTAAATGTCAGTATGTTTTGAAGAGCAGTTTGTCATGCTGTAAGTCTCTATAGCATAGAACATCTTCTAATTCTAGATGGACTGAGATTAGAAGGGCTAAAATAAACTAATGTGCCAAGGACTATATTCAAAATATTCAGAAATAGAAATCGACTGTCTTCCGAGGAGAGCTAGCACAAGAACTGAATAGCCCTCACATCCCTATTTCATTCTTAAGGCTTACACAAAACTGTCAGGTAGATATGCAGACCCTGAAGAGACTTTCACACAGGTGACCCTGTTATCTGTCCTGTTTACAAAACGTGATTATTTTGTTACATCAGTACAGGATTGCATATGAACTCATGTATGTTGCATAGAGAATTAACACAGTGATCCTACAGTTTGCTCAGTGTGAACGGTTCACAGAACCCTGCTGGATACACGATCAGCATTTAGGGCAAATGAGAAAGCAAATCAATGAATAAATGGAAAAAGAGTATCGGTGACAAAGTAAAAGGCACTAAACAAATTCTATATAGAATTAATATTAGAATATATTCTGTATAGAAAAATCCCCATCAGAATCACTGAAAGACACGTAATCCTCCAAGATAACACCAATACTAAAATACAAAACATTTCCCCTTACAGGCAAAGTTAAAATCCTCAATCAAAACTCTAGCTCATCAATGAACGTTTCAAGTACAACAAAAGGCATATAAAAGAATGGCACAAGGAAAGAACATGAAAATGTAGTCCTGAAGAGTGACTCGACACACAAAGTACCTCCACGTGTCATCTCACACTGCCTTGGTCACTCCACTTCAAACCAGATTCAAGGCACTGGACTGAGGTTAATTTGAAGGCACTAACACAGGAGACTGTTGTGCTCAAAATGTTGTACTAATAATTAGACGTTTGTTACTGGTCACTCGTTAGAACAGGGTTATAGCCAGAGTTCATGAGAATACTTTATTTTTCATTTGAAAAAAGAACACATTCTCTTCAGAGTCCAGTTTCTAAATCAAGGCCTTTGACACCCCAGTGCCTAATTCCTACTTGTCCGTGCACAGCACTGCATAAATAATTTATTTTTTTCTCTTTGACTCATACTCAGCTGAAAGCCAAAAAGTAAATCTTGGGCTAGAATCCATGCTGTATTTCTCGTTTGTACATTCTAGCATAAATCCCTTGAAATTCTGGTCACCAACTGAAAATTGAATTGTAAAGTTAAAAGCTACACTCAACAAGGTGCTATGCTCTCCTCCTCCTTAAGATACATAACGTCCCTTAGATTATTTATATATATATATATATATAATGAAAGGACAACTTTTAAGTGTTAGGAACTATCTGATCAATGGTTAAAAGTTTTGCCAGCTTAGTTTTCTCAGTTAGCAGTGTGATTTCTTTGTGCTGACGTGGCTATGCCAGCTGCTAGCTATGCAATTAGATGCAACTGCACTAGCAGGGAAGTCTTCAGTGATTTGAGAGTTGGTACAAGCTAAATCAGAAACGTTAACTTTTTTTTTTTTTGACAGTAGGAATGGTATTTCTAAGCATAGAAAGGGTCTAAAGCTCAATATACTCAACACTTTAATTGAGGGCTGAGAGAACTGCTAGCTTCAGCCTCAAGATAGGGTGTTAATCCTGTGCTTCCAGAGGAATTCAAATCCTCCAGGAAATAGCAAAGAGCCAAGTCCTAGTAAAATACAAAAAGCCAAAAAGAAAATTTCCCTTGTCATTTTTACATTGAAAAATCCCTTCAAAAGGCTGACTATATATATGAATGATAAAGGAGTAGTAAAGAAAGGATTGTATTTTGGCAGTGGATTTTGCAGTTCACCTGTAAGTTCCAGTGCATACAAAGCTCTCTCCCAAACTACCTCCACTAAAATCTCTCTGAAGGCACAATGACAGAGAAATAATAACGGGCAGGTCAAAATCCTCTGTAGAATCCTCTTTGGGATTCTACAGTCATTAGTTTCCTGAAGTGGACTGCAGTTATTTTTAAGAAAATAGACAATTCTGCCCAAAAAATCCTCAACTCAGACAATCTACCCCACATGTAACATCCAAGTAAGTTTTGCTCTCAAATTCCAAGCAGAATCTCTACTCAGCACCAGAAGTATATAAATGCCAGTTTTGAGAGGGTAAAGTAAATCTTAGCCATTTGGAAGATGTACAGATAATACCTCAAATAAAACTGAACTGGGCTTTCAGAACACCAAAATAAAGGCAGGTAATAGGAGCATATTCTCCCATTTTCCCTAGCAGGCTGTCTGATGAGAAAATCTCTTACTCAGCATTTGAGCACACTTTGCTGCATTCCATGCTGTATAGAGAAAGCTACACGAAGCACTAGGAGACCAATGAAGAACCTAGCAGAAGCACGCTTTATGAAACTGCCAAGCTAGGGAAAGAAATGATTTTCAAGAGGACTTTTTTTTTTTTTTCAAGAGGTTTTTGTGAGCTGGGCTGAGAAAAAAAAATGATCTAAGATTGAAAAAACAGTATTTTATATAATAAATGGGCAGAAAAGTTTCTTATGACAAATACATGGAAGCAAATCCTAGAGCTCCTCCTTTAGCTGGAAGAAAACTTCTTTGACTCCAGCAGGTGCCAGCCTGCATAAACTTACATGGCCCCACACTGTTTAACACGTATTTCTTTATGACACCACGCTACCAGCTCTGAGAAAAGATGGTTATGTATCTGTTCAGACACTATAGCAACAAGCACCTCAAATTGGATACAACAGGTCTACTACCAAGTTAGCACAAAAGAAATAAAACATCTGCCTATTTGGAGTGTTTAGCTAGCTATTGTTACTACCGAGTTGAGTCATGTCTTTAATATATTCATTCACACACCGCTACAAGCATAGAAATTATTTTATTCCCGTTTTATTTTACCTGAGGTGAGGCATGGAAAAGCTCGGTAACCTGCCCAAGGTCACAGAGAACATCTCCTCCCTGTATGTTACAGTACCTGAAATGAAACTGCTGATTTATACTGGAGACAGCAGTGCCTCCTCTTCACTTCCCACTCTGTGTCAATGGGACCATCAGTTCTTTGGAGGGTTTGGAGCTTGGCTAAAATTTTGGCTCAGTACAAGGGCACGTGGGTGTTATCTGGGTGCAATCTGAGTCAGATACATGAGCTAATCATGCCTTTTGCCCTTGCACTCTTTGAAACTATGATCTCAAGATGCTAATGGCCTGGAAGCATCACATCCTAACTATTCTGTCCTGATCCTTGATTGTTGACAACTTAAGACAACTTAAAATGACAATGATTAACATATATATAAGAACAATACTCTCGGTACTACAGGCTTTAATGAAACACAGGTGGCAGGATTTTATACGTATCATTGGAGTATGTACAGCCGCCTTCTTTCCCTCCTTGCTTTTGTCTCCCTCCCCCCTCCACAGATAATATTGGTTGCACATGTCTCTTTTACATTTATGACCAATCTTCTGAGATGACTGACAACTGAGGTAGCTGACATATAATGTGAATCTTCCCACAGTTATCCATTCTGAGACATGCAGCTGAATAAAATTCCACTCAGTCAGACATAAAATCAAATTAGAGGAGTTCACTCTGAAGAGAAAGAACTAAATTTGAAACAAATAAAGCAATGCATAATTCACTTGCAATGGGATCATTTTGTAAAACTACATTAATCATAATCATAGCAAGGTAATATGGATACACTGTCTACATTGTGTGCTTACCACACATCACTGTTCATTATGCAGCTGTGCTTCAGTCACATAGGGGACTTACCCCACATATAACGTGGGTGAGTATCTTTTTTGTTTGTTTGTGTGTGAGTGTGTGTGTGTGTGTGTGTGTGTGTGTTCAGGATTTGTCAACAGAGCCCTTCTGCTTATTAATAATTATACCTTATGGCGATACGGCACATTTTGCTCACACCACATGCATTCACAAAGACCTTCACCCATCACTGAAATCCCTGGGTTAACACGCAACATATTTCTCCACGAAGCACTGCAGTATTATTCATTGGTTTAGAAAAGAATCAAAAAATGCTGTACCTTTTAACTGCACAAATTCAGGTAGAAGGCAATGACTCAAACATGGAAGCTGGCTAACCCTGAAGTAGCGTTTTTGATGTTTGGCAAAAATGCTGTCGGGTATTTATTGACCATAAGTATTTAAGACCTCAGTTTGGGATCTGATTTTTAAGACAGCATTTTTCATCTGCACAGCAGCTCACAGCTGTGATAATACCTCAAGTTAAAGGAGAAAGTACAAGCGACTGCTTTGCATCTACTCTGCAAAGTCTCAGGATGTCCCCCCTTATTTGATGTATAAGAGCTGATAGGTTAAAAGCTAATTAATTGAATAATTTCTAAAACATGAGAAATATTTCTACACTTCTATTAAAGTGTTCAACTTGGAAAAGTCATTCTAAAATAAACATTCATCATGCTGCATATTCAATCTCTCTCAGTAAATGTCTGATGAAAGGTTAAGAAAGATATTTTTTATGGGATTTGAGTCAAGCTGGCTTCTTCCTGGACTAGAGTACTGTCAGCAATCAGAATTTCCTGACTTAAATGCGGCGAATCATTCTTTTAATCACATAGTATGGATCGTAGCATGATTTTACAGCTACATCATTTTTAAAAGAACTAGCAGGTGAGAAATACTGAAAAAGCTAACTAAAAAGGATATGATCAAACACGTATCAGGAGCAGGTAAGATAAGTAGATTTTTTTTTATATGATTCCATATACTGTGATCCTTCGTTAACAAAAATTTCCATTCTTATTTCCAGCTCATCCTAAAAGATTGTTCCCTGTATAAACCTGCTTTTATTTATGAAAAAAAAAAAAAAAAAGGATCAGTCAGAAGACAGAGGTATAGTGCATACAATACAAATGGAATTATTTTTTCTTATACAAACATTATGGCTTTGCATGAGGATGCAGCAAGGTGAATACCCTACAAATCAAACTGCAGGTTGCTGACACTGGGCTCAGCCATTTGCAGACGTGGGTTATTTCTAGATTCCAAAGGTGTCTTTAACATTCAATATCCGATCCACATAGCTTTTTCCACACCACTTTATTACTACAGTTTGATGTAAGGGAATTTAAGTTTCATAATATGCACATGCAGAAATCAAAGACAGAGAAGCTCACAAGCTTCACTTACAGCAAATATCCTATTTGCCAGCATGATGGCTGCACACACCTCAAAACTATTACAGATAGCAAACAGGAGATTGAGATCATTTTAAAGCAGATACACGTAATGGCTATGCCCTTGTACAGGGCAAAATGTGGATGAGGACGACTGGGAGAGAGGAGGTATGACTTATGGAAGCAAAGACAACCTCCTAAGTTTGTATCCCTAAGCTCCTACAGTCTCTGACTCTGAATACAGGGAAGAGTATGCTAACTAGGAACAGGTCAAGCCTTCAGCAATTTCTCCACCGCTGCACATAAGAAGAGACTGAACTGAACTGAGCTGACTACCTGGAAAGACTTATAATAGAAATTCTATTCCATTTTGATGCAGAGATTTGGCCCACAACCATTACAGTTCCAGTGCTGTGGTCATTAGATTATGTCACTTGTATATAGGAAAAGCAGTTCAGAGGACAATAAAATGACTTGTCTGAGGTTATCCAGCCACTTAGCAGAAGAAGCTCAGGCAGTACATTCAATTTCAGAGCCCTCCGCTACAGACCTGTTAAGCAGGACATGCAGCCCTCTGAGGAAATCTGCTGGGGAATGTCCTCCATCTCTGGTTACCTCTCCTTGCTATGAAAGATCTCTATTTCAGTCTTAGTGTTCGATTCAAAAACACTGTGGCAAACCAGAAAAGAACCAAGAAATGTTTATGGTGAACACCCAATCATAACTCGGAGCATGGCATTTTTGGCCTTTTCTTTGCCATCAGTCTTATGGAAGAAGACCATTTCAGCATTCCTGCACAGGAAATTGATGCCTGAATTAAGGACACAAAGGATCCCATTAACAATTCTAGATATGACACTTAAATATCATATAGACAAACTCTGACTTAAATCTAGGAAAACAATAAAAAGCAGAGTTTCTGTAGAAGGGACTGCTGCATAGATGGAAAGATTGTGCCAGTGGCTGCTATAGTAACATAGGCTCAAATGCCTATTACTTCAAACATTTTCTTGGGCAGACAACTTAGTAACTCTATAACTCAGTTTTTTTACTTTTAACTAGGGATAATAGCTAAATGGGAGCACACTAAGGATAAGGCAGGATAAGCAACAGAGTACATAAAAATCTCACAGAGAGATTTGAGTTTGTGTATGGGTACAGCACAGCAAATTTGAAGCTATTTTACTCCATTTTTTTAAGCTAACAAACTATCTTACTGACACCATTTCAGCACTAGGTAATAAAGATCACATTTTTCAAGCAAAGGCATAACACTATACTTTACCTTAAAATTAAATTGCAGATCTAGTTTTTCTACAAAACAAAGGAGAAAGAGGGAGGCCAAACCCTGTCTTGATAACATCTGCTGAGCTTCTTCTTGAGACAGAAGGACCTTCAGGTTACATTCTACTAGCCAGTGAGTGATGCCCAATATCGGCATCAAGAATGTTAGGTTATTTAAAACCAAGATGTTCAAATCGTATGTACAGATAGCAATATATAGCTATGCCTAAAGCTGCCAGACAGGAGACAAATTTCTCAGTCTGACATCTACAGTCGAAGCCCAAAGACAGTCTTTTTTATTGTATTTGATTGTTTTGACAAGTTCAACACAAAGTCAAACATGGCCCAGAGAAGAACATACCTAAACATGTTCTCTTCCAGAGAAGAGCAATGAAGCTGGAAAAGGGACTAGAAAACAAGGCGTATGAGGAGTGGCTGATGCAACTGGGGTTGTTTAGTCTGCAGAAGAGGAGGCTGAGGGGAGACCTTATTGCTCTCTACAATTTCCTGAAAGAAGGTTGCAGTGAGGTTGGTGTCGGTCTCTTTTCTCAGGTGACAAGTGATGGAATGTGAGGAAATGGCCTCAGGTTGTATCAGGAGATGTTTAGGTTGTTAGAGTTGCCACCCCTGGAGAGACTTAAGAGACGTGTGGATGTGGTGCTTAGGGACGTGTTTTCGTGATGTTATTCAGTAGTTGGACTTGATAATCTTATTGGTCTTTTTCCAACCTAAATGATTCTGTGACTCTAAACCACACAAACTCTGCAGGATTCCTTCTGCTAAACAACAAACTAAGCACAAATGAAATTAAAACAGGAATTTTTCTTCACAAGTCCTGGTCATAACAGACATGGTTAAAAGGACAAAAAAAGCCTTTCAGAAAAATATAACACTGACTTGAAGACTAATGTACAACATGAATAAACTAAAACAAACCTTTAATTTTATTTTTCAGCATTATCCAGGTATCAGTAACCAGAACATAAAAATTAACTAATCAGATGCTATTTCTTCTCTTTCAGTGAGTCAGTGCTGCCATCTAAAGATATTTAAGGGGCATGCAAAAGAAATTCAAAGCCATGCATACAAGTAACATTCTGGAAACGTATCTGAGCAGGCAGATAATGCAGGCTAAGTAAATATGTTAATGAGATACAACTACCTATGTATGTTGCAGTACCTGCAGGAGCAATTCTTTCTCTATCACTTCGCCTGTCTTGCTGATAAGCTGCTTCTGTAGCCTCTGTATTTTTTGGATCAGCTCATAGGTACTTGGGTCACTGGCCTAGATGAGAGCAAAGCAGTATCAAAAATTATACATTATAACAAGTTCGTGTTTCTGTCTTGCAAATTAAAACCACAATATTTAAGTGTCCAAAAGTGACAAATACAAAATGAGATGCAGAGGGGAATAAGGGACTGAATTGTTTGTTTTTAAGGACATGTGTTCAAGGAGTCCTGAACCTGGAGTCTCTGCCTCTTGAAAACCTCACGTTTAATAGCATTAACCTTATGAATCCTTCTAAAACATCCAACATACATTGGAGTCCTTCAAAACTTAACACCCAAGACAATGGATTGGCAGAACCATGCAGCAGGGAAGAAAGAGGAGGCTAGTTTAGGTTTTAAGCAGAAGCTGAAACTGACCCCTAAAATAAATAGAGCAGTGCAAATACTTCCCTCTGTTTTAAAAACTTCAAAGTGGGATTTTAGGAGCAGAAGACTTTTCTCTTGAGCAAAAGAAAAAATAACTGCAATATAGTCTTTTGAAACAGGTTGAAAAGTTAAAAATAAATTAGGGGGGTATATTGACAAACTACTATGAGGCTTTAAGGTGACTGCATTTGTGGCATCTCATTCTTCAATGGAATTAAGCGCTTAAAAAGATGACAGATCGTTGCCAGTACACTGCTGTTTTCTGTCTACATAGCCTGTAAAGACAAGGAGCAAGCATACGTCTCTCTACCCTTCTTCCATTTTCATTCTTTTGTCACAGATTGCATCTGGAAGAATCTCTAAGGAGAAAACAATTCTGTGGGGAGCAGCTAGCCAAGCTTACTTTTCCATTTCTCTGTATCTTATTGGACCCTTTACTGTCTATTGAAGATTAAATTCTGACTGAAGCTTTTCCCCAATTGGAAGATTCACAACACATCTCTCCCACATGGTCCTTCCTTTCTCATGTGGTTTCTCTGGTGGACCATAATGATTAAACACACTGTAGTAAAGGTTCCAATAATTATCCACTCTCTGCATCTTTGCTTGTATTTATAAGGACCTTGATATCTCATGACTCTTTATCCTCTAACAGACTTTTTCTAAATTTACTAATCAATTCAAGTGTAACTGGGACACACTGACACAGATATGCATGCAGCACTCACAACCCCACAACATTTCCTGAGAAACCTGGCTAAAAAGCAGTTTAGTCCCCATGGCCCACTCAGTCCTTGATTCTTCTATAGCGCTGCCCAAACATGGTGCTAATTTGTGACAATTGTAGTGATGCGAGGGTGTTTGTTCATTAGGAACTGAACCAAAACCCCATCAGAATTATTTCATATGGACTTTGCCATCTGGTGGCCTTTCTGTGTTCCAAATACAAACCAGTGACCTAGAATGGAAAGACATCATTTCCCATTATCAGTTTCTTCATAAATTCTTTCCTCCACCACCAGATGTTTCCACTGGCCTGACTTCCCTTTGTTATGTGGAGCTACTAGAGATTGTAC
The DNA here is from genome assembly GCF_964035555.1 of Netta rufina. Classification (NCBI taxonomy): domain Eukaryota; kingdom Metazoa; phylum Chordata; class Aves; order Anseriformes; family Anatidae; genus Netta; species Netta rufina. The sequence continues at coordinate 25,417,238 of NC_140130.1, read as the reverse complement.
CTAGATGTCTTTAACATCCTGCATTTTATCTCCCTTCTATGTGAAAAGCTAATCACACTGTTCAGTTTTAAGCTCTGCATGGAAAGAACAGAAATTAACTATTACACTAGTAAGCACAGCCAAAATATTCAGCTCTGTTTCTGTAGGGACTAGCATGTAACCACTCGTTATTAGAGCAGCTAAGCAACCCAGGCTGGCATCAGATCAGAGATCCATGCAACAGAGAAATCTCAGCTGGCTCTGACTTACTCTGAAAAAATGAAGTAATGCCAACTGATGTTCATATATTTGGTCTATGCTTGACAGATTTATTATTTTTCCCCTTCATTTGGCAGGTTCAAATAGTGTGAAAATTTAGGTTTGCTGTTTACATAACAGCTGACCTGACGTTACCCAGAATGGCTATCTTTGAAACCCCACCACTGTTTGTGTGGAGGCCTTTTCCTTTTTTCACAGATGTGATTTACCTTCTGACTTCATGTCTGTCTGTTCCCAGTCCACCTGTTCTATGATCCTTTCTAATCCTGCCTTTCTTTCCACATAAATCTACCTAACTGGTGAGAGTAGGATTATACCTTTCCCCTATCATCCTCTTTCACTTCATCCATGTTAAGGAATCACCTCCTTGTAAATTCACCTTATGCATTCTTATTCCCTTTAGCATTTTACTGGCTCTTTACAAATCCCTCTGCAATTTTTTATTGAGAAAACGACACAAAAATAACACTGATTGCATTGTGCGAGGGAATCATTCAGCAGTTAACTGTTCCATTGGTACTATGGAAATTTCAGCCTGCCTGCCCTTCCACATAATTTGCATAACAGTAAAGTAAATAGGCTTTGTGCTGTGTCACTGATTTGGAAATGCGGGCTTTGGGAACTTGATGCTGAGACATCACCTCTAATTTTCTCCATCTGTGAACATTCAAGGGATTCTCCAGTTCTTCTTCCAGAACTTTGCACCGAGTTTGTTCTCTTAATAGCTCCTTCCGCATGTGATGAACCTCCTGTCTTAAGATGAGAATAAAACAAACAAACAAAAAATCACACCAAGACCCAAACAATATGCCCAAGGTATTAATATGAACATTAACAAACCATTCTTCCACGCACTACAGCCCTGGCAAAGTGGCTCTTGTGAGTAACACCAATAACATCATACAAGTGGTCCCATAAGATAACACAGGTAGAACACTTCATTCGTTTTAGTAAGAATGACTCAAAAAAGGGACTTTTCATCAGTTCCTGGGAAATCTAGTTCACAGCCTTATGGATATCATCGCCCAATTTTTTCCGTGTACATTAAGGCTAGAATGGCAGTTAATTCATAATTCATCTGGAGTAACCTACAAATCACAGTTATGGTGTCATACCCAGTTACCTCTGTACTGAATCTGACAGCTGGTATTTGAACGAAGGTTTTAAAACTACATGGCTCACACAATCCAGTAAATAAAGCATAATGTATGGCCTAACTATGATGGACACTGTTCTTTAGAGAACCTAAGTTTGATTTCTCTTTCTACCTCTCGTCAAGGGACTCCAGAGGTGATTTGCTGCTGAATATAAAATTAATTGAGCACTCCAAAGAAGCTTTGACAACTAAGGTCCCCATGCTGGGGTCAGGGAGTGAAGGAGCAGGAAAACCAAGGCACATTCTGCAAGGGTCCAACCCTTATGACTTTGGTGGGTGTATCCTGTGATTTCCTCAAGGGGAAGGGGAATGGAGGATCACCATGTACCTACTCCCTCACTGAGTATTTCTCTGCCAACATTAGTGCTGAATGTAGCTCACTAGACAGAAAAAGAGCTGTTTTTTTAAACTGTGGGGTTGAACAAGGTTATTGAAAAGGAAAAAAAAATCTCCAATTGGCAAATCAAGGAAGCTAATTGGCAGCACAAGTGATAAATGGACTCTTTCAACAGACAGCTTTCATGATAATTTTGGACTTCATTAAAATATGTGATTGATCCACCTCTCCATCCAAGAACTGATCCAACCATCACAGCATGCATTGCTCTGTACTTCAATACCTTTACGGAGTTTCAATACAGTAATAGGCTATCAGCTGAATGCATTTGGGCAGCAAATTCAAATCCTATCCCTGTCTGCAGAAAGTCAATGAAAACTGCAGTTGTTAGTGTTTTGCGCCCACTTCTTTTTTATCTTACACCAAATCAAACTGGCATAATTAAACTGGAGTCAATGGGACTAACCACAGACTGAAGTTAATTTGCTCCAGTAAAAGCCATGGAGTTATACTGATAAAGGTAAGCTAAAGATCTCACCCAAAACTGTGATAGCTACAGAGAATAGTATAATGGTTATCTGCTGTCTCTCATAGCTGTCTCTCCTTACAAACCATGACCAGTTCTACAGAAAAATCACAATCATTTCCTGTCAGCAAAGAATACACCTCAGGTTTGGGAGGGTTAAAAAAAGAAGGGAAGAATTAAGCCAGAGTAGGGGGAGATAAATCAGACTGGGGCTATTAAACTTCTGTTTTAAAGAAACACAACCTTCAATGAAAATTTAACTAAATCTTTCTCTCAGAGCAAGTCTACATATAAATCTGGAAGGAAAGAGCTCTGAAAATGTGTAGGGGTTTGTTATAAATATGTCAAGTGTTCCCCATCCACTGTGGATTGCCTAATAAAAAGCAGTCCCACTAATTTGGGCCCAAGGTACCACTAAGTAGCTCACTAACTATGAACACCTTTTCTGCTGCTGTCTGTCAAGTTTATTCTGTAGGCAGTAATTCACAATACAAGGTGAAATGTGGAAGCTATTTCAGCTTTGGCAAAGATGTCTTTTTTCCTCCTTTCCTCCATCTTATACTTTAATTTTCTTCATCACTGATTAGTTGCTTTGTGAATTTAATCCACTGTGTTTGAGGTCAAACCAAATAATCCCGTTCTCCAAGGTATGATGTTTGTTGAAACAAATCTCTACCATACATAAAAGAAATCTTCTGTCTCAAACACAGAATCATGAATGCAGTCGCTATGGAAATGTATTCAACCAGTTTTTCTACCTGAGCTCCTCCACATTAGCCACACTTTTGCCAAGTATTCCTTTCTCACGCCGAATTTTTTTGATCTCCAGCTTGAGAAGCCGGATGTCTTCCGTTCTCTGTCGGTACTGGGCCTCACCCTTGTTTAAGATGGACTGCTGGATTTTGATCTTCTCATAGAGCAGAGCCACCTCATCATTGCGCCGAACAAGCTGGGACCCTAGGATATCTCTCTCATTGATAACCTAAGGACGCAGAGCAAAGCAATAATCTCAATTAAAGTTCCTCAGTACAATCCTAAAGCATTGTGACTACATTTTCATCAGCGAAAATCACTTGCATTAAGAGGTTTCACTGCTATTAGTGAAAAAAACAATAGCAAAGCCTAGTAACTTCTGCTATAAGGGTTCAGACTCCTGAAAAATGTAAACTACAATGTAATAATGTAGTATAATGTAAACTACACTCATTTCAGTATCTTAACGTTTTTATTTCAATGACACTATGATGCTTTAGTAGTACCACTTTTACCATAGCTGCGAATCATAATCTTAAAAATGCATTGGACAACTAAGGGAACAGAACAAAGTGTGTTTGAAAAGCCAAATGTGAGATTCCTACCCGCTCATACTCCTTCTTCTGCCTCAGCCTCTCAGCATCAGCCTCAGCAATAATTTTTAGGAGTTTTCTCTCTTCTGCCTCCTGATTTTCTATAAAGCGCTTGGTCTCCAGAGCCTGTTTTTTCATCTTAAGAAGTTCAGCCTGGTGGAGTCAAAGAATATAGGTAAACTGTGCTTGGTAACAACTTTCCATTATATACCTGAGATTAAGAGTTAGTATTTGAACAGAATCTCATACATTCACTTCATTTCCTGAGAGGTACGTATTTTGTTAGTTTTTGAGAATAAATCACCAAGACAAGCAAGCATGAAGACTGTAAAGAAAAGTTGTAAACAGTATTTGAATATTGTTACAGACAACAGATATTTAGAAGGATTTTTATCTATAATAATGGCTCAAGTTGTAATTCAGAGCAATTTCACTTTTTTTTTTTAATAGGTAATATTTGGAGGTGTTTTGTTTTTGTTTTTTTTTTCAATTGAATTGTTATTCTGCTATGAAAATCTAGCAGACCTAAGTTCAAAGTAAGGCTGGGATATAAGAAAGGATAGCTCACCCTGCTAGAAAGGGCAACTATTTACATTACCTAATACAAATCAGCATCTACCTGGGACAGGCTTCAGACTGGAATAACAGAACTGGTGGAGAAGATGGCAATCAGGCATGGAAAAGCAAAATTAAAGAGCCTTAGCATTTTTTAGTGGAAGTGTAGATGAGAAATACTGGGAAGAAGAAGGATTCCCCTAAGCAAAAGAGAAGTAATGCATTGTTACAGTGGCTGCATACCACTAACATAAATACTGAAAATTAACCAATATCCTACTGTCATGAACTCTGTAATTCGAGACATGTACGTAGAGAAAGAGTAATAAGGTCTTCTTGGATTATTAGAAATTTCTAGGATTACTAGGCAATTACATATAGGAAAGTTGGAATCAGCTGACTACAGTCCCTTTTCACAAATATGAAAACTTTCAAGCCTTGACTAAAAGACTTTGCCACAGCTCTGACCCTCATAATGATGACGTTCAAGCTGCCTTTTCAGAAAGAACATCATTGAACGCTGAAAGAATGAGGCTGTGATGAAGGCTGCACCTGCAAAAACATTGATTTAAGACAGAAACAACAGTTCCATCGTCATAATAAAATAGCTTGTTCAATTCTTATTTTCTTTAATAAAATACTCATTTTCCCATATGTGCAACACTCACATCTCTCTTACTTAGTGTTGGATGTTCATCAGAATCCATCAACCGAACAAAAATGCATGCCACTTCATATTGAAATGCAATCAAGAGTGTGCAAAAGCTGTCTACGAATGTAAAACTGCTCATGCATTGCACATTGCTAGATAATATTTTTTTAATATATCAAATTTCTATGTTCTCCTTATGTCACAAAATATATGAGTTGTAAACAAGGAGTGGCAGTAGATGTTAGCAGCAAACAATTCATAGGAACAAATCTCCTCACTGGAATGCACAAAGCTAAAATAAATCTGAACTACCTTGCACAGTAAAGAACATAAATACTTTAAGTCACACACAGGCCCCACAAACTAATAGGACTTTCACTGAGATTAAATATGCTGAAGACTACAGAATCAGGGTCTGTGCACATTAGTCAAAAGAAAAAGAAATGAATAAACACAGTACAAGCAGAAAAAGTGGCAGGTCTGAAACGGCTGCAAATGAGCACAGCTCATTTGAGGTTGGTTCGGAGAGTCTGCAAAAACTGAAGAACAGTCAGCAAGAGAGATGAATTTATATGGGACCTGTGCCAACGTCTCAAACAAAATTCAAACTAAATCCCTGTTTAGGTTCTGAAACACTACAGTAAGTGAACAGGTTTTTGTATTTGTTCTAGAGGTGGGAGGAAAATACAGATTTTAGAAAAGGTGTAACTGGGGCTGGAGAAAGAATGCTGAAAATAATAATAATAATAATAACTGTAAGTAGAAAGTTTCACGTTCAGATTTCGAGAAAATGCTTAAAAAAAAAAAAGACAAGCATGATCATGTAAAAAGCATACATAAGCCTCCACCAGCTCAAATCTGGAGGGCCATACTTATTATAGCTTTCAGATACATATTTGTCAACACTTGGATGTTTTGCCAAAACTGTCTGATCCGCAAGCCTGTAGGAATGCCAACTGAAACCAAAGGATGGCATTGTACTGGCTTTAAGGGAGCTTGGATCAGGTGTCCCATGTTTCATTTACCATGATTACACATTTTTAAGACCTTTATGACAGCTGAGCTGAGCATAAGTCCAATGTCTGTATAATTTTGTTCCTGTGAATCTCACTACTCCATGCTTTAGTGCATTCTTTAAACTGATTTCTGGGGAACAGCTTGCTTCCTTCACATCAGTACAAACAGGACAAATTGAAGCTGGCTTGCTACACAAATAATTGGGTTCTTTTGTGCCTCTGTCAGTCAGAGCCCTCTTTGAATTCTCCTATGCATCAGTATTCAGCAGAGACAGGCAGGTAGACGACCACAATGCCCTGAAGCTATTCACTAATGTGATGTCAGTCCATAGCCTTGCTAGTGAATAATTGAGGGGGTAAAGCATGTAGCAATTGTGTTTGTCGAATGGACAGCAGACAATTCTGAGGTGATGAGGCAGAATTGGTGACTAGTTAAGGCAGAAAGCTGAACATAGAAAATGAGATACTATTTGACTTCTCCATCACTGATAGACCAACTCTGAGACAGATCGGGTACAAGAACATAAATTCATCATTTTTTACAAAGTTCTATTGGCATCTTGTCATAAATATAATGTGCTGAGAAGGGCTGAAAGCCTAAGGAATCATTGTTGCACAGCAATAAACTGCCAAAAGAAAACATTGTGGAAAGTGGTGGAGGACTGCTGAGTTTTGGGGGGTGTTGTTTGTTTGCAGTTTTTGTTTTATTACTGCTTAGTGAAGAGAAATATAAGTTACTGTGGACACTAGCTCCTTAAATCTTTTGAAAGAGCAGCAAATTGTGTTGCGATATCACCACAAATTTAATGGCATATCTAAGAATGGGCTGCAGCCAGGGCTGAGAAGTGTCAGAGCTTCAAGCTCAGAATATAATTTAATATAATATAATATAATATAATATAATTAATATAATATAATATAATATAATATAATATAATATAATATAATATAATGGGGCTCACACTTAAAAACAGCAAGGAGAAAGTAGTTTAAAGACAGAAAAACTTGAATTATAAGGGTCCACATTTAAAAAGTTTACTGCAATCAGGCTATCCCCAAAATCCACATTTCTGAAACAAAAAGTGAATGTTTTAGTAAAAAACTTTAGTCACCAAGTGATGTAAGGGTTCCAACTGGCATTCCAGGACCTTTCCAACTATAGTTACAGGCAGAAATGAAATTTGTCAGTTACGTGGAATATTTGTATAACTAATACCTCTAAATAGTGCCGAGATCTTGTGCTTCAATTGCAGAAGATTTTTTTAAGATACAGCAAGACAACTGCCACAGACCAGGAACATGATGCAGTCTCTGAAACCATGGGAGCCATCCTTTGTAATAAGGTTTATGTGTAAGGGGTCTTATTGACCCCTTGAAGGTCTTACCTTCAATGCATCTTTCTCCCTCTCTGTTTGCTGATGTTCTTGATGAGCTTTCGCAAGGGCTGCTTCTTTGTCTGTGATCTCCTCTGTCAGCTGTTCTGCCTGTTGTGTCACAGCTTTTAGTCTCTTCTTCATTTCTGCTATCTCATCCTATAAGTACAGAAAGTGTGATCCCAAAAAGGGATCAAAAAATACTAAGTTTCTGCTTGGGTGTTCAGCCTAGTTCAGTTTTGAGAAACGTGTTGTACATACCACTAGACTTTATTTTTTAATGTGATAGAAGTTTCGTTATATGACAATTTTTTTAGTTTATGCTACTGTGACATTGCTGTAAAAAGGTCTTTAAAAGTCACATTGGTAACAACAATAATCACTAACGACTCTAATAAGCCATTTCATTTGAAGTGCTGGACACACAATAAGAACTAGCACTCAATCCAAATTCATAACAAGATTCTGATTCTATCCATCTTTTTTCATGCTTCTAGTAGTGCTTTTCAATAAGGTTGGGTATAGTTGGGTATAAATGTTTGGGAAAAAGCTGGTTTTATGCAAAGGAATATAGCCATGAGTAGGATACCTGTATGTCTTTAGGGGAGTGTAGCAAATGCTTAGCTCCATTTTGCTTTTTTGCTAGCTTATACAAAGGTGCATGGGGAAAACAGTGTGCTCAGAAATAGGAAAGCCACTGGTATGGGAATATTTAGCATATATTTTAGGCTCAAGACACAGAGCAATAAGCCTGGAAGCACTGCAGAGAGGTCAGGGCACTAGAACTATTTCTACTCCCAACACAAAGGTGACTGCCTGTGCAACACAAAGAAACTGTTCCACTGACTGCAGTGATGGCACTTGCTGTGACACAAATGGAAGCTAGTAAATTCAATCCATGGACAGACATGCTCTTCTGGATCCAGCAAAAACAGCTTTAAAAGCTGTTAGTCCTCTGCTGGAGACTACCAGCTCACAGAGAAGGCATGTGAGTACATTCTGTTTCAGTATAAAATCATTTTAAGCTTAGGTTTTCTTTCAGCACCATCCACCATCAGTGTGGATTTGCTTGCTAAATGAGAAACTTTTTCTTTCCTAAAATGCTTAATGCAGTTAAGGAAGGTCTTGAGTGGAGGCAGTCTTCAAAAACAGTACTAAGAAAGTGCCAATTCCTAGTCTGACAGACCTCAAAAACAAAATTCATGGACTTTAGTTTTATCTAAACAAGCTTGTACAAATTTGTTTTACTTCTCAAAAGGAAGAATTTAGCATATTTTTAATACCATCACCAGCCTTTTCCCTTTCATGGCTAGATGGCCTGTTGCTGAACTACAAATGGCTGTTTTTTCACTGCCACACATAATACTGCCTCGACCAAACGAACTTTTGGGCTCAGCCGCCTTCTCATACAAGACTTGCTAAAAAAGTGTTATGATGAGCCAAGTAACGTATTAAATAACAGTAACGTATTAAATAACTAAATAACAGCCTCTAACAACTGGAATCATGAACAGCATTATGTATGCCACCATATAAACATTCAAACCCTGATGAAATTAATGAGTTCACTGCTTCATTTTGTAACCAAGCATATAGTTGCCAGTTCTTTATAAGTAAGAGAATCTATGCTGTATATTAAAATAATAATAATAACAATAATTAAAGAATAATAATAGCACTGCATTTTTTCACTCTTATTTCTCCTGAGCGATTGTTTGGGAGCAGCAAGAACCCCAGCACCACTACCACTGACAAGAAGCAGACAGAGGACAAGCAAAGTGTTCAACCTATTTGACAAAACAGCTCATTCCTAAGCAAATCAAGCATACAGTAGGATAGGAACTTGGACGGTTCATTCCCACCTGCTTCTCAAGCAAAACAGCTACCTATGCAAAGCAGAGCATAAATTTGTAATCTACTATACTCGTTTATGGTATAAAATCCTGAAATAACCCAATGCCATAAATCACAGCTATCCAAGGTCACAGTTTCTGCCAACTGCAATAGGATTTGTGTAGTATTTTAAATCTTTACATCAGAATAACAGGGTATTCTTGAGTGATCTGTTCTCTTCCTCTAGCATCTTAGTGAGATCCCTAAGGCAAAGATAGGAATGGAGAGAATCATTGTCTGAGGAAAATGACACTCCCTGAAAGGAACAAGTGAGGTGGAAGCATTTAGTTCTGTCAGAAAATTCCCCTTCAGGTGAGAAAGTGTTCCCTCTGCTTTCAAAATCACAATATACATTAATGTGCATCTGCATACAGGGTTAAGGAGGCAATCTTATTCCCATTATACCCTATTTTTCATACACACAGACAAGTCCTAAAGGGATAGAACCAAGTGCAGCCAAGAGGGAAAGGAAAATGTTTCTTCTCTGATAGAGTTGTATGAATCCATAGCTCCTTTACACCGTGGTTTTATGCATGGCTTTAAACTGGGGTATTGCCACGTAATGACTATGAATTCCTATTGCCAGTCCAAATACATACGGTCCATATAAACTCTCAGGAACCAAAAACATTGATTTACCCAAAACACAGAGGAATTCAGAAACCACTTATGCAAGTGACCACTTAAAGAAGTGAACTTTCCTTTGAACAAATTAAAATTAGATCAGAGAATAAAACAAAGAAGGAAACACAAAGAAAAAAAGTACTCTTCTACCTTAGCTTCAACCAGATTTTTACTGTATAGGTTCCTCTCTGTTCTCACAACTTCACAGAGGTTTTGTTGCTGTTTTAGTTTAATCTCAGACTCCTGTATTTTCTTCTCATAGTCACAGATCTGAATTTCCCGTAATTCAATATCCTTCAGGTTCTGGAGGACCTGGAGCAGAAAGAAGGAAATGAACAGTTTAAGCCATTATCACAAGATTATGAGGATGGGGTTTGTCATTTTTATCTAAGATGACAACTTAAAAAAACTGTGATAAGAAGTTGTAGTTACAGATAAAATCACTTCAGTCCATGTCCAAGTTTAACCTTTCTGGATTGCTTATGTGGAAGAACATTTTATTTCAGTCTGATACCTAATAGTTGTTTGTTTGTTTGTTTCTTTTTCCAAGACAAAAACTTACAGATATGCACATCTGTTAATCTACTGAAAATGTTGCCACCGAGCTGGTTCAATAAAATCAACATAAGCAGCTTTCACTGAGAACAGGCTTAGGTTGTTTATAAAGCAAGGCTAGATTATGTACATGGTTTTAGATGCAATCTGTACAATAAAATGGTTAAAAAAGTAATTCTCCAAGAAGGTCTGCATATACTCCACCGGTGTGAAATCCAGTTAGCTTCTAATAATTCAGCTTTTTTTAAAATGAACACCTGATCACAAACTATTGATCACAAACTTGACCTAAGTCTTCTTTTATCTTCTTTTCATGAATGGGGAGACACAATTATTCCCTAAAGAGAATGGAGTGGTGTAGACTATAAACTGTAGAGAGAAGATGATCACATACAGCATCAATAAATGAAAATGCAAAATTTTATAGACACCTTCATTAAACAGTTACCACCATAACAATATATAAGAATTACTACATTAAAGAAGCAAAAATACAGTTTCTAATCATTATGATGGGCTCCCCAAGATAAATACACTTTTTTTTTTTTTTCCAGAGTAAGAATCTTCCTTCTGCTGTACAAAGTTGAAAGCCAAGGAGCACAAACAAGTATCATTCAAATGGAATCCAACACTTGTAGCGTTGGATAAAAAGGAAACAAAAGAAATAAAAAGGAAACCGAGGAGTAAACGTCAGGAACAACATTTTTCAAGTTCATTGCCTGAGGGAGAGAAGAATGCCACACTTAAATCCAGGAAAAAGATCAAAAGATTAAACAAAAAGCTGAGGAATCATATGGACAAAATCCAGGAGAGAAGTCCATTACAACTTCATTTCATAGCCAGTTCTCCAGATGCTGTTTTTGAAAGTAGCAATTTGAGCTATGATTTACGTTCATATGTCAAAGCGGAAGAATATAAAAATGTTTACATCAGATAGTCAGTAACTGCAAAGTTTGCAGTCGGCAAAGTTGTCCCTTGCTTAGCAGTAAAGCCTTGTGAGGTCCAACTATGGGGCAGGAGCTTAATTAATTGATTATTCTATCGGGTCCCTCCAAACAACTCTGGAGATAGGGGATAGCTAAATATAGAAAATTTTATTACAGCTGCAGAAATACAATTCTAGCACATTTGAAGCTGACTGCAGAGGATCCCAGGAACTGCTTACAGTGCAATACAAAAACACAGTCCCAGTTTATAACCTACTCCTGCCTTTTCCTTTTCTGCTAAAACAACCTGCCAATAGTAATCGCAGGGAGAAGAAATCAATAAGTGCAGTTTGCACTATGGTGATCACAGGCTGGAGCAAGGCTCAAAAGTAGGTCACTGTATTTGTAAATCTTTTACTTGGTTTTGATGCAATGTAAGTGCAATAAGCTCGTGGACTAAGTTTTTCAGCTTCATGCTCATAGACTAGATGCTGACTCTGCTTTTTCAGGAATGATTAAACTCAAATAATTCTCCCTTATAAATACAGAAAAGATACATGTTTCCCAACAGAGCAGCCCTGTGAGAGGCCGAGCATCCTCAATTATGATTGAGCTGTTAGCACACTACACCTCTCACATTTGGTAAAGAGGGTTCAAAGCTAGGCAGAAAATCTTAGATATTCACAGTTTTCTTCTGGACCCTCTCACTTTTTCACCTGTATACTTCACTGCCAGTTGCTGTTGGTTACCTGCTTAGCTCAATGAACCTACTCAAGAACGCAGTAGTGGTGCCATCCTTACTTGTTTGCCTTGTTCTTAACTCACAGCTATACTGTTAGAAATTCACTACAAGGAAAAGATGCAAACTGGGACTTTGCAACAAAGACAAACCTCACTTCTGCAAAGTATTATTCCTAGGAAATGACAAATGGCAATCCAGACAAGGGAACATGTATCACGCAAAACACTATTTAAAAGTCCCTGGTCACATTTAGATGTAAAGGATAATTTTAAGGTGAGAAGATAGCAAATAACTTGTGAGTTGAAACAGCTTGAAAGTTAATCCCAGTAAATCAATGAGCTTCTTCAAGGGCCCTTCAATGTGATCTTCAGCAATTAATGGAACATGTTACAACCATATTCCTGAATATACCTTCAGAAACAAAGCCATACATAATAATGGGCACCAGACAGCACAACTTTTATGCAGTGTTTCTCTGCAGCTATTCCTCCAAAATTTCTGTTTTGTAGATGAGATTGAACATCTTCTGATGTTTTACTCATACTGGGACTAATCCTTCAAAACACTGAGTATTTTACAAAGATGTCAAGCGCTGTCAGCTCTCACTGGCCTCAACAGAATTTGAGGACACCAGTGGCAGGCAAAATAAGGTCCTTTGCAGATAAAATAGGACAACTGAAGAGTAATTTCCAACTGCATACAAGAACTGCAACTGTGGGACTCAGGTGTAAGTCAGAGGCTGGGGTTTAAACTCCTGCCTTGGTTTCATTTCCCAGATGACTGATGAACAAGAGCAATACCCAGCTAAACCCCAAGTTTCTCACTGAATAAACAGCCATGGCTGAGGTTCCCTCAGAGAGACCTGAAACACAATAGCAGGCAATACGCACTGACAATAAGAAATCTTTGTAAGCTGCCTGAAGACTATTGATCTGTTTCCTCCCAATGGCATGTAAAGAAATGTATATATAATCTTTACAGTTTCAAGAGCAAGAGAGCAAAGAACCACTTGCACAAAAAGCTGTTCCTACCTTCTGTTTGAGCTCATTGGCTTCATTGATGAGATTCTCTCTGTCCTTCTCCAACTGGTAAATAATCTTCCTTTGTTTCTGGGCTTCATTCTTATAATTCTGGATTTCTCCTTCTAAATTTTTCCTGGACTGTTCATGGAGCTTCACCAAATTTATCTGCTTCTGAGTGGCATTTGTAGCCTTCATCACTTTCTGAGGGGGGAAACAAAATGACTCTTAAGCTATAAAAGGCAACACTGCCATCACTATGGCAAAAATATGCCATTACCTAAGTGGTTTATGGACTTCCTGATGTTATTATCCCTTATCTAATTTGCTCAGTAGAAATACTTGAGCCACATATCTAATTTAAAAATAAAAAATAAAAAATTCTAACAGAGCTGCCAAATAGCACTTTTTCTGATTTGAAGTTAAAACACTAATGTCTGCACTAAAAAAAAAAATTTAAAAAAATGGATAGGATTGTTTACAAGTTGTATAATTAACAACTGGAAAAACCGTACCAGCTTCAAGGCATTTAGATTGTAAAGCATGTCAGTAGCATTTAAAATAACTAATAAACACAAATACCCTTATTTCTCATTTTCTGAACAGCAAGTTCAAACTGAATTAACCAAGCTTAGTTTCAAATTATGCATAGGGATTAAACAGAAAACATCAAGATCTCATCTTTACAAAATCAGCCTTGTAGTCGTCCTTTGAAATTTCTTTCCCTGCTTCAAAACAAATATTTGGAATCTGCAAAATCTGTGCCTCTTGAGTCAAGACACAGAACAGTGAATCCATACCAAGAAAAGCACCTGAGCTAAAGTCATCTTTTAGCATTGAATTTACTAGATTACACTTCAGGAATGCCCATAAACACGAGATGCTGGCTTGTAGTACAAGAACCATGGGCTGATGGAAAATGATCAGCAAGAGAAATGGACTGAAAAACCAAGGAGTTGTATTAACACAGTCTTCCAAGCTGCTACATGGTGTGTCAAAATTTTGGTTTGTTCTTCTACTATCACAGACTTCATTTGTCTATATCAATATTAAACTTCATATGCCAGAGTCTAAAAGCACAGATGTAATCAACTCTTCAGATATCAAATAACACGGGTTTGCAAGGTGAAAGCATATAGCATTTTTTTTAACTCCCTGACAGTTTATATTTTAAAGCTTAGAAATATTTAATGTGTTTATGGGTACTAGCACTATTTCAACACACAGAAAAGAAGCGGCATAAGCATCTGCTTAAGGAAAACTGAATGTTTGACTCAACATTATTTATTCTACAACATTTCTGTTTCTCTGTGAGGGTTTAAACTACAGACATTTCATTCTCAAGCCATGAGGTTTGTTTATCAGTATTACCAATGCAAGCTCACCTTACTTAGCATATCCCTTTCCCTCATAAGCTCATTTATAGCTCTCTTGTCAATCTCTGCCTGTTTTTTGGCAGCCTCCAACTCTAGAGAAAAGGAGGAAAGAGTATAAATTCTGGATTCAAACTGAACAGATGTTAAAAATGCAGAAACAACTTAGTGGACTTACTAAACATTACATGAAGAGTTCAATTAGCTGTGACCATGTTTTGCAACCTCAGGTATCAGCTAAGGATGTTAATACTTATATCAGTACTTAGAAGAACTCAGGCACAGTAATTAACGGTATAAGGACTTGTGTGCTCAAACCAAAATATCACAAAGCAGTTGAACTTTCAGAAATCATGGAGCACAGTGAAAATCAAATGCTTTTAGGGAGCTTCAAAGTGAGCAAATTGAAGCACTTTCAAATACCAGGGCATTCAGTCTCATTCTAATCCCTTTATGTGAAATCCAGTTCTCCTTTAAAGCAGTGAGATCCTATTGACTTCAGTGGAGTTAAAACTACTTGCCATGGGTCAAGATTAATATTGTGCATATACTATTAAAAAGTTATTAACCATTCCATATTTGTTTGCATTTTATTTTAAAAAGTATTATATACAGTTACGCTAAAACTGCAGCTAAGGAAATGAAGTACACTGGAGTGCTAAAATGTGTCCAGTATTGCAAGAAGACATATTATTAGCAGCCATTCTAAGTCATTCCAGTATGGATCTGATTTATTTTTTTTCAAGTTCCCCTCTCTTCTCCAGTACAAAGCATGGCCTCAAGCAGTACAAGCAAAACGTTTGTGGGAAAGCTCTTCCACCCTTGCAGAGACACATGGAAAACAGACATGATTTTCTATAAATACAGCCACACAGAGGAATTCCTATCTTATATATTCAATCTCTTCAGGACATAAGGTAGAAACAAGGGAGAGTAGGAAGCGACCTTTATGGCAGTATGTATCAACTTGAACTAGATGAGGTGTCTAGTAAAGGGTTTTTTTGCTAAAAAAAAAAAAAGGTGAGATCTCATTGCCTCAAATGTTTTTATTTTACATTTCTTTACTTTATTACTTTGCAATATTACTTTTTTTTTTACTTAATTCACTTATTTAATTATTATTTACAATATTATTTAATCTACAATATTACCTTACCCAAAAAATCTTCACAAAACTTTTTTTTTTTGAAAATCACTTTGAAAATATGTCAATTTTTATTTTAATATACATTTTACTTTGCAATTGATTGCATTTAAAAAAAAATGTTACTATACCCAAGAAATTTTCTTCCAAAATGTCCATTTCACAAAAATGTTGAAAGTTCTTTCTTAAAATATTCCAGATCTGCTAGCAAGCTGATATCAATACCTGTACAGCTTTAGTATACCCACTGAACAACTGAATCCATAAAGTACCAGAAGTAAGTTTATCAGCTTACTTGCATACACTCATTTTCATGATGAATGGTTCGGCAGAATCAAAGCAATTAGGAAAAAAGTGTCCTAGCCATGTCTGGTTTCAGTAAGGTCTGAGATCGTTTCTCTCACAGGTTAGAGCAGGAGCAATACATGTACATTGGAGACAACACTCTGTGTGACATGGCACAAACTTGCACACCACGATTTCAGTTATGTCCTTTTTATTTTCACCCCACCTATTCTACACTGTGAGAAATCTGTGACCCTAAGAGGTTTTAGAAAAGGCTGTCATACATTCCAACTGTCATTTATACAGTACCATAACAAGCACTAAAGAGAGTGATCCTGAAAGGAAGATGTACCCTGAATGAGCAAACCGTGGATAAGAAGACAGATCCATTCATTAGTTAGCCACCTACCTTTCTCTAGTCCAGATATTTCAATTTTTAGGCTCTCTCTCTCATGTCCTGCATCAACTTTTTGTTCCTCTGCAACACGCAGCTTACCCTGTAGAACATCTCTTAATTTGTTCAGCTTTGAAATTTCGAGGCGCATTTGATGCACTTCCTCCTCTTTGGCCTATAAAACAGCAACAAGGAAGGGGAAGAGAAAGTGCCCATGGAAAGAAAATAGCTCTGTATTTAGTATATAATTATTCTATGAAATTCAGTGCCCTGGTAAGCAAAGGTATAAGTGTTGTGGATCACCTAGCAGCAGATGATTAGCTCATTGAACCATATGAAAAAAAATAAATAAACAAAGGTAGGGCAATGACAATTATCAAACCTTATGCTTTAGGGCTGAAGATGTTCAATAAAGAATCCCCAGCTGCACACCTCATAGAGCACTACACAATTAGTCCTGCAGATTAAACATGGGCAGCTGTGATCTCCTTTGAAGTATTAGGGACAGTGACTGTGATGAGAATGATATCTGTAGCGTGGTTCAATGGCGTGTCCCTAACAGCAGGGATCTGTTATCCCCATCTCTTTCATAACCCATGGCTTTAAAGGAAAAACACAAGGTAGAGTTCATCTTATTTTCTGTACAATCAGAAGAGGAAATAATCAATCAAAACACTGCATGGAAATTAAGGAACCAGTTACCTGGAACAGCAACCCATTATCACAACCGAAAATTGTTTCTTTACTTTTAAGAAGTAAATATTACTTCCCCCTATAAGTTCAGTAGTACTGTAAGCTTTTACAGCCATCACAGACTACAGCGTTCCATTTAGAGCATCAAATATTGGTTCTGTAAGATGATGAATCTTGGTAGGTGAGTATCCCCTGGGAGGATATGAATCTCCTCAGTTCTTCCTGACATCAATCTTCAAAAGTTTACAAATACTTTCACAGTTCAGGTTGCCTAACACCATGCTAGAGGCACTCACTACACTGCAGGATTAAACTGCTAGCACAGTGCCTACAAAAAGGGCATCTTAGATGACAACTGGGGTTCTTAGAAGCTTTAACAACTAGCTTAATTACTAGCTGTGCAGGATGCAGGATCTTCCTTCCCCCAGAAGCTTGTGTGCATGAGTTTACAAGTTCCATCAACTTTTCCAGAAGTTAGAATTAGATGATGGAATCGAAGTCCTCTTTTTGATGCTGTAGAGCCACAAACGTAAGTCACATTTGAACATTTTGTAAAGTCTTACACAATGATGGCATTGCTAGAAGTAACGATACAACCAAATAACCTGGGAGACATGGTACTTTGTTTCTTAAATGGGTAAGAAAAATGTCCTCCCATCTGCCTAGCAAAATACAACAGAAAACAAGCTCCTACCACACAAATCAGGAAGTTCTGCATTAGATTAGTTATGAACTGAGCTTTTAATCTGTCACAAGTTAGCTTTTATCAGTCTGACTAACAGTTCTCAATTAAAAAAAAATAATAATTCCCTATTGGAAAACATTGTTGTTAGGTGAATTGGCTAGCCATGACTAAGCCTTGATAAGATAATGATTTTCAACCTGAATATTCTAATACGTTCAGTGTTTTAACCTCAAAAAGGATACAAAAAGCAAGATATGGTAAACAAAGGAATAACATCTAAAACTTATGCATAAAACTTACACCCTTTATCACAAACGCTCTCAACACAGCCCAAAAATCATATGCAGGAATCATCTCATCCTTCCCCTACTGAAACCCACCAGCCTCTGCATGGTATAAAACAACTGTTTAACAATGCAAAGTCAGGCAAGAAAACAATCTAGATCAGAAAGAAAACACTGCCTTGGTTACTTATATTTCACTTTCCCGATGATTTCCAGTGACTCTGGAGGGCAAGGAGGGGGTGGATTTTAGTGTAGCAAGCAGCTCCCTTCAGTGGAGCTCTCCAGGACACCGTAGTTATAATTTATTACCATTTATTAATGGGTTTTGACAACATTCAGATTATGTCAATCACTGTAAGAAAGTAAGTTACTGCTTTCTCGTGAAGATCTCACAATTTAAAGAATACCTTATGTTTGTGAGATGTACCAAGTGTCCTTTATGAACCCACTGAGTTGAACATTTTGGTTTGTGCGTTGCATGGAAATGGGGCTCCTCCAGCCAGCTACGTGTTACGCTTTCAGCTGATACAGTTGCAGACTACTTCATCAGCCACCACAGAAAAAATGGCATCAAGCAACAGATTCTATTCCTAGGCATTCCTCAGATTTCCCCCAAAACTACCCATAGGGAACCATCAGTACAGGTACTGAGATCATACAGTCAGAGGGACATGTCTGGTTGGATGGATACACCTTCTGGTACTTACTTTCAGTTCTGTTGTCTTCTGATAGACATCCTTCATCACATTTTCAAACATCGTATTATGCTGCGTACTCTCTTGAACGAGCTGACTATATTTAACCTGAATTTGCTCAAGTTCCTTACCAGCTTTTTCACTCAAGATCTGTTAGATTAAGAAACAATCCTATTAGTTCCTTTTTAATCTGATTACATCTGCAAATCCATGAAGACAGAACCTTCCATCTCCCCGGGAGATAAAAGCTGCTGCAGATTGTTCTCTGCTTAAAACCCACTCTTCATTGCTGATGAAATTACTAATGTGGAATATGACAAACGTTCATATTGACTAGGGGAAATGATAATTTCTAATGAATAACACAGCCGGTGTCTTTTATTTTTTTTCCGTGAGCTTAGCAGGTCTCTCTCATAAGTGGTAGATAAATATTTTAATTCTTATTAGGCATTTGGCAAGCATCACGTAACACAACCAGTTGCTACATATAATTACTGAAAATCAGTATGAGATTCAAATGACTTTAATCAGCAGAGGGCAGGGGAACTCTGTTTCTTAGCGAGCTAATCCTACATTAATATGCCAATAACACTCCTCTGGGTACATGGCTTGCTGAGACCAGGACACAACCATTTTCTTCTCTAATTTGTCTTCAGTCATAAGCACAGAACAGCAGTTTCACAGACTGCGTGGGGAACATACACTTCAATATTGGAACTGCTGGTGGTTTCTTCTGCTTGATGAGACTTCCTCTAACAACCATTACTCCATAAGTGAGCAAAGAACGATCACCGTATTTTTCACTTCAAGCAGTAATGTGCAATAAACTGATGAAGTCAATATGCACTATGCTGTTAGAAAAATTAAAGTAAGAGAAGCAGAATCGCCCTCTTCCAACTGCATGCTGAAGCAAAGAATGTAAAAACAAGGAATATTGCTTCTTTCTTGTGTTGTGAATGCCAGGATTACATTGTGGTTCTGGGTATTCTTTATTGCAACTTCAGCACGGGTAGGATGAAGCCTACAGTTGCTGTAACAAATCAACTTCACTGTTGTGCAAGCAATAACAGATTAGAAATTTGAGTGGAGTAAGAGCAGGCATCACAGGCAACTACAATTCAGTTGATTAACAGTAACCTCATCGCATTGCAATAGCGGAGTCACCTTCCCTTGCAGATCTCTAACTCCTGGACAGTTGAATAGCCTATGTTTTGGACAGACATTTTGTGAAAGACAATGCAATGCCTTCACAGACAACTCAAAGCTACCACAGGCAATGAAACAGGGCAGTAGCCTGGTTAATTACCCCTGGCACTGTACATTATGTAAACTACTGATTTCCAGGATAATTTGGACAACGGAATGCTTCCAAAATAGGCACTTAGAAAACTTGAAATGGACTACTTGAAAGTAGAGGAGGAAGAATACAACAGAACTAAGAATTGCAGATATACTATTTAAAAATAATGTGACTGTCTTGGCAGATCATGGGGCTGCCCTCAAAAGCTACCTCACATTCAGTGACATTCATAAAATCACTTAGGTTGGAAAAGACCCTTAAGATCATCAAGTCCAACCATCTTCCTGCCCTAGCAAGTCCACCACTAAAACATGTCCTTTAGTGCTACCTAATTAGGTGCTACCTAATTCCATAATTAGGAAATTATTCCTAATATCCAATCTAAACCTCCCCTGGCACGTCTTCAGAATGTTTCCTTGCATCCTATCACTTGTCCCTTGACAAAAGAGACAGACACCCTCCTTGTTGCAGCCTTCTTTATGGCAGTCACAGAAAGCAATAACATCCTCCCTCAGCCTCCTTTTCTCCAGACTAAATAACCCCAGTTTCCTCAGCTGTTCCTCATTACACTTTTTTTCAACTTCCTTCATTAGATTTGTTGCTCTTCTCTGCACACACTTGAGCATCTCAATATACTCCTTGTAGGGAGGAGAAGTTCAGAAAAATAATTAAGTATTCTCTTTATCTATTTATGTGAAGTATTTTACTAAGAGTCTATGTTGGGAAAAAAAAAAAAAAAAAAGTTCACAAATCTCCACCCTCACCAATTCAGGGACCCAAAAGGAAGATAAAGCCATAAAAGTCATAAATTTACAAGATACACACAGCTCCCAAGGAAGTTTCCCTTGAGGTAGGGCTGTTTTACAGTGATGAGATCTCTCCTGCCATTTACTGAAATTGCTTCTCTGAGAGTTTCTCAAAGTCAGGGGAAATGGACTGAAAACCTGAAAATTCAAACACTTGCAGAACACTATGTTAGGACATTTCCAGATAAAGTTTTTGGAAAAAGAATGGGTAAAATCAATCAAAAAGGTTTATGAAGACAGTTCTCTGCCCTTTGACAGAAACACTTTCACAAGCTTGAGAGGTAGCTAAAAATTATTGTGACAGAGAAGGAAAAAGGGATCAGACATAAAATCATTTTACCAATGCCACTATAGTGAATCTGGCAATATATGAAAGAAGTCCAAGTTGGCAAACGCTTGGTTCATCCTTGCTCTTCACAGACTTTGTCTCATTTGCTTTCATCTTCTCAGGATGATCTCTAAGTATATCATTGCAATCCACTACTAATTGCTGTGAGGAATTTTATCTGAAATCTGTCAGATGGCTTTCAATGGTTACTTATTAGTATATATATGTGCATATATATTTAAATCTTTAAAAATACTGACTTAAAATAATCTCCCTCCCTCTCCATGAAATTTCATCAATTTTCATATTTTGGAATGTGACCCTAATATTATACATAATGAAAAGTGTGCCATGTATCCTACCTTCTGCTCTTTTAGATGCCGTTCCATTTTTACTTGTTCCTCTTTGTTCTTGTGCATAACTTGCTGTAAATTCTTGATCTCAGATTGCTTGTTGTCCATTTCAGCTTGAAGATTTTTCAGCTCCTTCTCAATTTTTTCCTTCTTTCGAGCTTCTCGTGATGCCTCATTCTGACGCATCTGGATTTCTTGCTGAAGCTGTAACAATTGAGAAGATGAAAGTTTAAGTTCTGCTGCCTTTTATTTAGGAAAGTGAGGCCTTTCACCTCTTATTCTACTATGTTTGATTTTGAAAACAATGACTTCTATACTACTGTACCCATTACTACACAGAATCTTCTCAGAAGTATTTTATCTAGTGGCTGAACTAAAAATCTGGTATGAGGGAACCTACTTATTGATGACAAGGATTTGTTAAACACCAGTCAGTTCATTCAAGCAGAAGGGTCTGATAGAATTCAGACACAAAGCATTCCTCTGGAGACACAGCAGCAAATGTATTTTCTGATGTAAGTTATTTGTGAAGTGGTACGTTCTGAATGCAGGGTTAAAACTAATTTGGACTTGATGTTATATTGCAAGGATTTTTATTTTTATTTTTCTATCTCACCAGCAGAAGCATGTATTACATTGATAATAAAGGAAAGAGGGAGATATCAGAGCAATGTTCATTTTCACAAGTGCTCTCAATCTTTCTGCTCTCAAAGTTCCTCTGCAAGAGCTTTGAAAGAAGAACTTTCCTTCGTATTTGATAGAATTTTCTGTGACTTGTGTTCTCTCCCTCCCCAGAAATGTGATGGAGCAGAATCAGCAGAGAAAATCCACAGGGGGCTGATCCACAAGGAAATATCCAGTTCAGACAGGGACCAGCAATTTAAAGATGCTTTTCATTTACAGATTCCTCTCCCTCTCAGCCTGATGAAAAGTTGCCAGAACTGCCAGGGTCTTCAACAGGATCTTCAAAAAACATTGTCATTTAAGCAGTCTGAAGTGCAGAATTTCATACTGAGAGAATGGGAGGTGGTTCCATGAGCTGTAACAATCCTGTAAATCTAAAGGCTGGTGAAGTAGGTATCAGAAGATTGAGGTTGGCAAGATTCAGTAAGTATTGATGGGACTTTCACTCCTCTCTTTTTTCTCCCACGCCCACAATGCTGTCAGAAGAGCCAAGATTTACATTCTCTTGTACTACACTCCCAACTAAGTGCTTTAGAAACAGAAACTAGTACTGTGTATGGAGCATGGGCTGATCAACCCTTTCCTATTTGGGATTAATAAAAAAACCTGCAAGCTAACTGCTGCTTCCATGTCATCTCTTTTTCTTTGTTTAAGTGTTCTTTTCTGCATTTCTCCTCTCTTGATGTCTTGGTCCAGCCCCTATTTATGTTCTTCTATATATTTTTCTATTCTTCATTATTGCATTTTTGTATTTTGATGTATCAGAGTTTTGTATCCCATTTTCCATCCTTCTCTGCTTTCTCTCCCTTCAGTGGGTATCCTATTGATCCTCAGTCTTCTGTACCTCCAGCTGCTATATGCATTTAAAGGAAGCTATGCATATTGCTCAGTAAAGAGACATGTCTCCTCAGAATGTCGGAAAAACAGAGAGCCTAACTTAGAGAGAAAACAATTAGGGCAAAGCAAGGGTGGAATATGACTGCTCTGTACGGAAACTGGTGAAGTGAAACATCATTTAAGCTCAAAAACAGTAGGTAGAAATCGGTCTAATGAATAGGAGGTCTCTAAACATTAGAAAAGTGGGATTCTGAAAATCACAGAATTGAAGGGGTTGGAAGGAACCTCAAAAGATCATCGGGTCCAACCCCCCTGCCAAAGCAGGTTCCTTAGAGCAGGACGCCCAAGTAGGCATCCAGACAGGCCTTGAATATCTCCAGAGGAGACTCCACAACCTCCCTGGGCAGCCTGTTCCAGTGCTCCGTCACCCTCACCGTGAAGAAGTTCTTTCTCATGTTGGTGCAGAAAAAGCTTCCTAGAAGCAGTGTGGGAGAAAATAGCCTAATTAGCTTAAAGTCAGAATTTTATACATTCTTAAAAATGATCATACGGCATGATATGACAACCACTGTCAACAGCAAGGGATGTAGGTCCTCCACTCAAGCTCTAAGTGGTCCTTTGGAGGCATGCAGATTTACAATGCAGGAAAGAAACAAAGAAAAAAAAAGCATCTCCAGTATGAAAGACAACTGTGACTGAGGCAGAGGCACCCTGGCCTCATTCAGGGTATTAGAAAGCTGTAGAACCAGCTGGTACATGACAATACGCTTTACAAAGGATGTAGCCAAGAAATAGAGAAAAACCATAAAAATAATTCACAACAGACTTTTTTCTGAGCACTCCTGGAAAGGTTTGAGTTGTGGAAGAACAGGTAGTAGCATACTAGTCAATTGTAGAAGGGGGGAATGGTTTGGTACAAAGCCTAAAATCACCACCCTGTGAGCTGTACAGACCTGCATTACAGCTTGTTCTGCCTCGTTTTTTGCCCTCTCTGTATCCTGCTGCTGCTCTGTGGCTTGAGTTAGACTTTGGCGTAACGTCACGACCTCTGACAAGAGTTGGTCTCGCTCCTTTGTTATCTCTTCTTTAAGTTTTAGCAAATCTCTGATACTGGAAGCAAGGAAACAATAGTCAAACAGTGTCACAAGCCCTTTCTGTTCTTCCTCCTATGCCAGAGCAGGATCCTTCATGTGAAACCAGAGTTTAAAAGTCATTTTGTTTCATTTTAAACTCCTCTTGGATTAAGGGTCTTTTGGTCAATCAAATTATATGCTTTACCTACTGTGATCGTTAAGAGTCCCTGTCAATAAACCACTCTTTCTTCTTATATCCCAATCCTCAGGGGACTGAAGAAACTCTCAGTTGCTCAGAAAGGTAATGGAACAAAATTTCTTCTTCCCTGCCCACTGCGAAACCATGTAGGGACCAAACCTCTGTTGCATTATCACAACAAGTCTCTGCAGTTTACCTGACTGGTCACCTAACCAGGTTATGTCTTGCAGTCACCTAATGTAAGAATAAAACAGATTGCCTCTTTGGACACATTTACAATCTGAAAGAAAGTCCAAACATTGCAATGTGGGTTCAAGCTCAACCTTAAAAAACAACCTGATTGCTCTAAAAGAGCTGGAAACACTCTACAGGGCTGGACACCTGCAGAGGAGTTGCCTGTATGGCCCTGTCACTGGACAGGGCAGCATGGAACTGGAGATCAAGACAAAAGGAGCTTTAAGAAGAAATCACGGAGTGCCTGAGCAGCTGGAAACTGCAGGACTGAGGTCTTGGCAAAGTCACAGCTCCCAGCCCTTTCAGGAAAATGCAAAAAGCAGCCACAGAGTTGTCTTTAGAGAGACATATTTTAGTGGAAGGCTGGATGACAAAGCCTTCAAATGAAAGGAAATCTCTTACCCAGGAACAGAATACTTTAGGGCCAAAATGTGAAGGAGTGGATTTCTAATGCATCCAGGTGCTTTACGTGCTGGCACATTTCCTGGAAGGGAATATCTGAATATACTAAAGGCCTTGCTCAGAGATCAGATCAGGCTTTCCCCCTTTCTCTGGAAAACTTACTTGTATTCCTGACCCAAGGACAGACCAGATTCCTGCTCCGTCATGTTAGTCAGGCGCGCAACTTCCTCTTGCAGTGAATGAATTGTTTCCTTTGCTTTCTGTTCCTTCTCATAGGCTGCATCCACCATTTTCCAGGCCTTTTCAATCTCCTAGGAACAAAATGGAAAAGACTTACAGAAATTAAATTGGGTTGAAAATGAACAACAAATTAAAAATTAATTGCCTTGCATTTTTGTTAATTAAGCAAGTAGAGTTTCATGTCTTTTCATGCTCAGATTCACAGCAGTTTTCTTTGCCAGTTGTCTTTCCATTTGAATGAGGGCATAACAAGTATTTTGAGCCATTCAGACAATGTCAATTCACACTCAAAAACTCTCACTTATTTTCTCTAACGCATAGACCTAAGTATTATCTAATCTCACTCTATGAGATTTTGGTCATGTAAATCCCACTAACATCTAAACATTTACTGAAGCTGCAGTGCCTACAGACGTCCCATATACTCAAACAGTTCACTTGTCTCTAAAAATCTTGTTAGCTGTTACAACAAAGAACATCCAAATTACTATTTTTCAGAGAAGGAAAAAAAAGATGTTACTCTGTCCTTTGCTCCCTCTTTGTATATTTGCATCTGTGAGGACCTACTGCACTTTGGTTTTAACCACCTATTTAGAGAAGCTAAAAAAATAAAATAAAAATCAAAAATACGTCCACAATGAACAATATCAGATAACTTAATAATTAATGATTAAATTTAATAATTTATAATTTAATTTATATAAAATTGTTTACAGCAGTTCTTTATTTGAATTAACATCTCTGGATCTAAAAATAAATCTATTTAATATTAAATTCAAAATGATGACAAGCTATGTTATGGTATATGGTTAATATATTTATTGAGCTCTTTTAAATCAAATAAATGTAGCGCTAAGCTGTTTACTGCCTAAATTAAAAGCTCAGAGTCATTGAGCTAACAGAAGCAATAGGCTACCAGAACGTACTGAAAAGCTAACAGAATATAACGTTTGTGGCCTCTTTAAGCTGGAGGGGGAATACATTTTCATTTTATTTGTTCAATTAGTTCAGCAGACACAAATTTGAAAAACCAGAGCAACCAGCCGGAGCTCAAAGATCAGGAATGCTTGTTCTCCCTCTCCCCCACCCCCACCTCCAGCATATTAATAAAAAGTGGGCTTTACTTGTTCTGAAATTCTTATAGAGGTTATAAGCAACTACTACAAAGAACCAGGTACAATTCTCTACCTGCAAACAGTATTTTCATTACTTAATAAATTACTTAGTTCAAAATTCAGTTTGAAAAATATGCTTTTCACTTATGTGTCGAGAATATTTAAAACAGCTCTAAATACTGTAGTGCATTTTTGTTTTATACATTTTGGGTTCTAATTTCCATTCAAATGCAGCAATGATCACACAAAGTATTAAATATCACACAGTAAATAAAACTTTTTCATTCATTATTCTCTTACATAAAAATGTTGTAACATGAAATTTAAATAAATGCATGCTATGCTGCAATAATGGTATAAAGACATAGTGTATCATCTCGGTTGGTAAAAAAAACATAAAATATAGCCGTAAATACACATTTCAGATTTGCTAACCTGTGTAGGCAACCAATCTTTCTCTAGGAGAAATGCAAATTGAAAATAAGATTAAAGCTGATTATTTAAATCAAAGCTTCCTGATGGCTGATTAGAGTGTGATTAAAATTGGTGAATTAAATCATTATGATTGGGTCTTGGGGTGAATAATATCAGTGTGTCCTGTGAGGGGTCTTACCGGCTTCAGTGAGTCCTCAGGCCCAAAACTGTACTTGGGTGAGTACTCACAAAACTGATCCCCTGAAGTCCATGAGGTCACTCAGGTAAGCAGTGACTGCAGGTAACCAGAAGCTGAGCTTCTTGAACTACATCTCGCTTTTGATGTGTGTCAAAACAATTTTTATCAATAGGGTTAGCATTTATGGATGATGGCCTCATTAACAGGCAACATCTAAATAAAAAACAATGCATCAAACTCCAGCGTCAGCAAAAGTGGGCTTCATTGTGATGGCTTTCTTGGTTGTTTTTTATACTTTGAGTAAAGATTCAATAAATTGCTTCCTTTAAATTCAAAAGTAAAGAGGAGGAAATTTCTGAAGGTGGATGCCTTAATTGAAAAAATAATCACATAATTACTCAGTGGAGAAAGGACTGAAAGAATGCAGAATGTGTTGTGTACCCAGGAAGTAGGAACATGCGTTGCAGTTTGTTGTATAATTAACAATGGAACTATACTGGGTGTTTGCATTTAAAACAATTCAAAAAAAATTTGGAGAAGTACTCTGGAAAATGTGAAGCAGAATTCATAAAATGTGACTGCTTTACTTTTTTTTTTTTTTTTTTTTTCATTAAATAGCCCTGAAGATCACATTGGTTTTGCTGCAAAGAGACTGAGAATTAATGAATTGCTTTATTAGCATACTGGATTGATTCTCCTGGAAATTGAAAACTTGGTAACTATAAATTCCTGTTCTAGGGTTCTTCCAGTGCAGCTGTATGGATCAGTTTCCCTATCAATGAAAAAGAGAGTTGTATTCTATTCCCCTAGGGTTCAGCTTGGCCCTTAGTTCCCCTGACATGACTGTGAACAGCAGACTGTTAAGTCCAGTTCATTAAAACCTCAAAACAGAGCACTGAAGTGCCATCAGACAGTAACAGCTATTGATTATTATTGACTTGGGTCCTACCAGCAATTGATTTGCACAGTTAACCCCTGCCCCTATACAAATCCTACTGATTACAACCAGGCTTCACAAGGAGAAAAATATTGCCTCTGCAGCTCAGTTGAAACTTTATTTGTATATGAACCAATGACCCAGAAAAGGAAGGCTGTAAACCTGTTACCCAGATGACCTATCAAGCCACCAGGATTTAGGACCTTAATTTGAAGCAAATATACTGTTTTTCTAGGAACAGCCCACTGGGATTCTTCTAATACTTGTAAATAATGAAACACTAGAGCATTGTTTGTCTAATTTAGTGTTGTAGAACATCATATTTGCTATTTGAGCACTTGAACCTTCCTCAACGTTTGCCTTAGGCACCTGTGAAATACCTTTTTTGAATGTTAGTAAAACTGCAGTCTTCAGAAAGGAGAATAACATGAAATATGAAGGGTGTATCTATCAAACCCCCAACACATGACGTGATCATAAATAACATCCAACTAATTCTTGAACATTTAATGGAAAGACTAATTCTCCCAGCCAAAATGAAAAGTATCAGTGCTGTTTACTTGTCCCACATCACACAACTGGAATTTAAATGTCACAGGGTGTGTATTGCACATTGCTTCTAATGGGATCGTATTGTCAAGCAGCTTTTTCACTACAAAATCTCTTAGCTGCTTCAACAGTAGCTGATATTGTTAAGCCATCCCTCACCTTAGCTTCAATTCAGCTGTTGATGTTGGAAAGGCTCTTATTTTTCCTACTCTTGCACTCAGTTTTATGACATTACTAAGATGATGTTGCCTCAGCTTGGGAACATCCTGAAGGATTGCCTCTGCTACTGTTCACACTCAGAGTATAGACATGTAATAGCAGAAAGAAAATGGCAAGGATCATCGTGGCTCCTGACAGCCCCCTACTAGGGTTTTGGATTAGTGGCAGAGAAAATCAAAAAGATTTTATATGTGGTTTTCCACCTTTATGAGGATGCTTTGAGCAGTACCATGGGCTGGCAAGCTGCAGCCATAGGGTGACAGCACTGCTAGTTATATTTATTCTGAGTTTATTTTCTTTGGAATTCTATGGACAAGAAACTTCATGTTAAAGGACATCTCTTTCTGCAGTGCTCATATTGTTACACTGAATTTATTTTACTGGAACAAAGTAAGTCTATAGCATAAAAAATGTAAATCACTATTTTGAAGCATTTAAGAACATTGTAGCCTCCTCTACCCTCAGAAATTAACACTTTATTGCAAGGCATGTAGGTTTCTCAACTAAATGCTAAATTAAAGTCTAGCTGGGTAGTACAACCTAAGCGTTTAAACCATGAAGAGGAAAAAAGTTCAAAGTACCATCTTCTGATGATTTTTCAGGTTTAGGTTCATGGTGGTAAAACCTCAGTATGAGGCTAAAAACATTGATTATTCTTTAGCAAGTCAAGCACTTTGACAGAATTCAAATCAATAATGACAAAGAACACACCAGAGTAAATTGATGAAGTAACACTGAAATGCTATATAGGGTTCCTTCTCAAAAACACCATAAAACATTTATTTAAGTGAGCTGATGACACTTCCCTGGTCTACAATCCATATTTCAGCATGTAAGTAGATTTTTCATAGTCTGGCAATAATTAACATCCAAGCAGCAATTCAAAAATATTAATGAATGCAGTCTCAAAAACTGTGCAAGCTGGAAATGCAGATATGCTATTTTATAGATATGGGAAAGCTTAAATATAAACTATCATTTAGTACTTGACAACTGATGGAATTGGCTTAGTTTTATCCCTGTGCAAATAAATACACAATTTGACTGGGAGGAGTGACAATATCAGGCTAAGGAAACAAAGCAGTCGGTAGCAAAGCAGAGGTTAAGGAACTGGGGATACCAGCTCTATGCTTAGTTCTCCAGATAGGTCTCTACATAAAATAAAGTGTTCTTGCAGATAGCTTTCTTATTACCATGTTTTTCATTAACTATATCCTATCATATTTAATTCTATTCAAAACTTTACCGCCTTCATTGATGATATAGTTTCCCGATCATCCTTAGTGAGCTTCGTAAGTGCAGCTACTTTAGATGAATTCACCACAAGCTCAGCGTTCAGCTCCCTGCATTTTTCCATGAGACGCTTCTCATTTTCATGGGACTTCTTCAAAACAGCATGGAGCTTTTCATATTCTATTTGGAATTTTTCCAGAGTTTTATCTCCCTTAAGTAGATTGATGACTTCTTGGAAGTCTTTTTCCAGTGCTTCAAATGCACTTTCTTCTAAATACAGTTTGGCAGACTGTTCCTGAATGAAATTAGATAGATAATCAATTAACAGGAGGAATTGAACATCTCACTTATGACCCCCAAGTATAAAAAAAGCAATACACTGAGTACCTAACAGCTCCTAAGACACCATGACAAAAAAATCTGTAATAACCGTGGTCTTGCTATGGTATAATATGCACATTTCAGGCTATTCTTCAAATTGATTTCTCCTGATTTTACTGAAATAACTTGTGCTTTAACAGTCAGAGCTCCTGCAATTGAGTACCACAACTATTTTAATGATAGGTCTAGAAAATATTGTGGCAGTGTTTAAACAATACATCAGCTATTGAGGTAGGCCAGTATTTTAGCTTTAATTCTTCTCAGTTCTCTACACTGTAAAGTCTGATTAGTTTACTCTTTGCATGCAAATAGTGCCAGCAAATCACTTCCAGATAAGCACATGTGAAAGCATCAGTAATGGCAATGCAAGCAAACCCATTCCCTGCAGAAAGTGCTTCTGTTAAACCTTTCATGGTGGGAATATCCAATTTAGCTCAGTTCTGAAGCCAAATTTTGCCCGCTTAGTTTATGGACACCAAATTCCACTAATGTTTTCCACAACTGCTTAAAATAATTTCCATTATAACCTTCAATGGCATGCAAACACACCAAAGGGAGGTGTACAGCCACTTCTCAACAGTTTGAACTGCTAAGAAGCAAGATAAATCAGCCCACAGGATGCTTCATTCGGTCACAAATGCTTCACTTCCATTACTGAAGTCCATTCACAGCTACCTGGAGCATCTCTGTGCTGCTATCTGAAGCCTAGGTGTTTCCTTAAAATTGCATCTTGGACGGAGGCTGATGTGGATAGGAGCACAGATCTCCTGCCAGCATCTCCAGGCAGTGAGACGCGGCTCCCCGAGGCACAGCACCCTCACAGACCTGCCCTCAAAACCAAAGGATTCAAAAATTGTTCAGGTCCCTGCTTGAACACAAACAGCTTTGACAGAAAGGCAAGAATCTTTAAAAATAAAAATCTGACAGCAAAGACTTGTTTCAGTTGGTTTTAAGAGTATGCACATTTAAACCACCAGGAAAAGATGGAATTAAAAGCATAAAACTAGCCTCTTATGGCATGAACACAAGCTCAGGCTATGTAATATACTGAGAACAGGGGCACCAGCCCCAAATCCTCCTTTCCAAGTCTCCAATTTCATTATTTTTTTGTATCTGTGTCAGAAACTTCGATGAAAAAACAACAAACAGGAGTGAAATGTTAAAAACTGCATTGTCATTAGTGCAGAAGGGCATTCAGTGTGGAAAAGGGAAAGCCTTGGTGCTTCAGTTTCGATCTCGTTACGTTTGTGATCATACAGAGAGCGAAAAAAGCAATAACAACATATGAAATATATACACAGCAGGTATTCCTACAGTCTGTGTTACTACACCCTGCATGTAAATAACCTCTCGACAACCGAGCCAACTGCACTCTGTTCTCAACAGCGCCTCGACCCTTCAACAGGTGTAGGGGCGCAGGCAGAGGTGGAGGGGTCGCCATTACGCCACAGCGGGCGGGTAATGGCGGGGGCTCACCTCAGCCATGGTGCCGGCGGGGCGGGAGGCGCCGGGACAGGGATCGGGGCCGGGATCGGGATCAGGGCCGGGATCGGGGCCGGTGCCGGCCCTGGTGGTGCCGAGGCGGCCGTGCCGTCTCCTAGGAACGGCGGCGGGCGGGTCTGCGCTGTGCAGCCATGGAGATAGCGGGGCTGGAAGGAGGGATTCGTCCCTTAACCGCGTGCCCTGCACAGATCAGAGAATATCCCAAGTTGGAAGGGACCCGCAAGGATCATCGAGTCCAGCTCCTAACAGATCTAATAAAGGACATCAGCTAGCCTGACAGAGGCTGATTGTATTCAAAGACCTTAACAGCTATAACAGACCAGCAGTTTTATTTCAGGGGTAGCCAAGCGATCAGCGGGGCCAACTTGCTGTGGGGAAAGGGAGCCTCGAAGAAAGTGCCTAGCACCCTGTTCAGTCACAGCAGCTCCTTCTTCACAGACACAACTCAGAGACCGCAGGCTCCTCAGGGAAGCCTGTCAAGGGGCTGCACCACAGCCCAGGCACCCTGGTCCTGTGGCCCCGGGGGGTCTCAGCCAGAGCTGCACCACAGCCTCTGAGCTAAAAGGCTGATCCTTAGCCCACAGCACGGCTCACAGCATAATTGAATCACTTAGGTTGTGAAAGACCTCTAAGATTGGCAAGCCCAACAATTAGCCTAGTACTACGTGGGTCAACGAGATGCAGCTGCTCAGCAGAACAAGTCAAACCAAGGCACAGAGGGTGGCAGGGTCCTGTGAAAGGATTAAGTGGGATTTGGGAGTGCTCAGCCCTGCTGGGGTGCTTTGCTCAGGTCACACTGCTCTCCTGCGTGGCATCTGCCCAGGGGTTGAGGCCTTGTCCCTACCAGGAAAGCTGGCAGGCAGGCACACAGCAGCAGAGATTTGTATCATGGGCACAGGGTGGTCCCCTGGAAATAGAGGGGTGGCTCACCAAGCCCCAGGTGTGGGCACACCTGACACCATAGAGGGGCAATCCCATCCACAGAAAGCTCTCCACATTCAGAGGGACAGCCTGACTTAGGTCTTTTCATTACCTCTGACTAATCACACTGCTTAGTCTGCTTGTGTGCTTTAATGATTTTGTACAAAAGCAGGGTATAGAAGGAGGGAACCCCAGACAACGGCTCTGCACTGTAAGAGCTGCACTGAATTATCAGCTACTGCTGGTTGCTCCGCTACTAGCTAACCCTTGAAATAGTATGTTTACCTTAGTGGGGTCACAAATTGGTTCATCTGATAGGTTTTTTGGGCAGAGAATGTAATGTTCCATGTGTACGCTCCCCAGCAGAACGGACATGGTGTATGACCTTAAAGTTCCACTTGAAACTAATAACGACAATGGAAAATTTTCCCAGGTTTAATGAAGCCTGAATTGTAGCACTTCATTTTACTGATTACGTGGCAAAATAGGTAATTTCAAAGGGATGCTTTGAAATGGTCTAATTTGATTATTAAAGCTGGAGAATAAGACACATTTTGTAATATATTCTGTATAACTATGACTTAATTAAAAAATATCCTGCATGCTGAAACCTAGTTTCAGTCATTTCAAAGCACGCTTCTAATAAATATTTTTTTAAAAAGTACCTTTTCTAGGTTTTGCACTTTTTTTTTTTCTTCATTTTCCTTTGTACTGATGCTTCCTAATAGAAGTACCAGAAAAATGATAATGGAATTATCAGCAGAATTCCTTGATTCTAGGATTTCAGATTGTCAAGAAATTTCTTAGACCTTTAATCAACAAAACAGCTGCACCTGTAAAGAAATAGCAGAAGATGAGATTTTTACTTTGTCAGCAAAATCCTGCTGAAGGGAGAGATTAAAAAGGGGCAATTACACAATAGAACAAAACAAACAAAAAAAAAGCCTTCACATTTATATCTTAAACATATAATGTAGATGTTTACGACACCCTTTCTTATGGCTACAAAAAAAAAAAAAAAAAAAAAAAAAAAACAGGAATGGAAACATAAAGTGAGTTATTCATCTTTAGGGTGAATACACCTTTATTACTGTGTACCCACAATGTTTGTGCTTGAGGGTAACAGCACTAATGTGTCCAAAAATGATATCCATATATTGAGGCATCCCCATGGTCTTCTGTTTTTCAAACTCACGGTGATTTGTGCCCTGTGGGACCTTCCAGTGGTAACTATATAGGCTTCAGTACAAGTTTGTGACCATTGAAGGAACATCCTATAACTTGGGACCATGTGCTTAAAATTCCCTGTGCTTTATATTCCAATGAATATTAAGTGAAGATAATCACAGCTGCCATCCTGCAATGTGCTGTGACTGTCTTGGCTATAAATGATGTAGTCATGTTGTGAAGTGAACTTCTAGACAAGGTGGAGATCTTGAAGTGGGTTGACTTTAACCCCCCCTTTTAAGCCAAACCTATGTGAGAACCTTTCTGCTATAGTGAGAGCAAAAAACTCAGCCACAGAAGAAAAAAATCATTTCTAAATATAGTTTCATTAACAGCAGGGACAAGCTGGATCCAGGAAGTTTCAATTCATTGAAAAGATTGTTA
The DNA here is from genome assembly GCF_964035555.1 of Netta rufina. NCBI lineage: Eukaryota > Metazoa > Chordata > Aves > Anseriformes > Anatidae > Netta > Netta rufina. Next base: position 25,383,169 of record NC_140130.1, on the reverse strand, counting down.
CTTAGTTCCCTAAATATCTGACTTTGTTCAGGAGACATCAATATTTTATGGTTTATAAGCAGAATCACCTGTTTCACCAGCTGCATAAAAGAGCGGTTCACATCAGTGGCATGTATGTGTTTGTGTGGGTGCAGAAAGGGTTACTAGAAAAGATATAGTGATTTATTTGAGGTCAGGCCCCTAGGACAGTTAATTTAATACATGTTTTAAACCACAGTGGCATGAAAACGATAAGCAATCACTTGCTGAGTGTAAGGATTGATGGGTTACTGCAGAGATATAAATAAATAGAGCAAAATATCATCATAACATCACCCAGGAGAATGCACGCAATTTGGGGCAGGGACCATGGCAGCACACGTCTTCTGGGAAGTATAAAATGAACCTTTTGGACACTGGAAGGTAACGATAAGAAGTAGTAATAAGGGAAAACCTGACGGTGAGGGGTTGAAATGTTTCCTTTTACACCATGCTGTAGTAAGGCAGAACATCAGCAGGTGGCACTGCACTACCACGGTGCTTTGATGAGCTGCCCCCTAACAACAGCTCTTTTCTGCTCTGGAAACGTGTTACAAATGTTAATTAATACATGGAGACGTAACGGTGGGGTGAACATGTAGTCATGGATGAGGTCCAATATTTGCATGCAGTTTGGTTCTTTTTACTCAGATGATGGGAATCAGTGGGAAATCACCACTAAGGAAAGCAAAATTTGTCTAACCATTTGCTAAACTAAAATATCGCTTTTACATATGTTAGAAATATTAAAAATGTTATATAAATATTAGTTCTCCACATGCAAGTGTTGTAAGTCTCCCTCAGCAATGTGGAAATCCATCGCATTCTCATGGTCTCCAACACTGCAGACGCTATCAGTGGGCTGAAGGCCTGGGATGTGCCCTAAAATCCATTTTGCCTTCTGAGTTAAATCAGTTTTGCAGTATTAAAAGGAATAAGAATGTACTAAATCATACTGTGACTTCTCCAGTCACAAGGAATTGCTATAAAGTCCTTAATCCAGCTGATACTTTTACTATATTCTTTTTGAAAGCACTTTCCTTCTGTTATTTTAAAGCTAAATGATATTGCTATAATGAGAACACTTGTTCCGAAAAATTGGATTGAGGCTTCCTATGTTGTCCATAAAGATCATACAACAGATCCTAAATAGCAGCAACCTTTGATCATGTTTGGCACTGGAGTTGAGCCAAGCATCTCAAGAGGAAGAAACACACCACGTCTCATTACCATTTTCATGAAAAGTCAAATCATGGAAATGTTTTGATTAATAGAAACACCCTAATAAAGAGCTTGGTTAGCTCTGAGACACAAGTTAAAGCTGACAAGCTGTCTTTGTATAATGTACAATTACATGCTCTACATAAAAAATAAAATGGATGAAAATTACGGGAAGTAATTGAAATTAGGTCGATAATCCTAGAACCAAGCTGAATTTGCCATTCCACAGCACGGTTTGAAACCACAAAACAGTTTCATGTCAAAGCTTTTGTTCACAGTTCTTCAACAAGGCTTACAGTGGCCTGTGACACTTGTTTGAAAAGTTTTCTGCCTCTCTGAGCCAAGCGCAGGGATCCTCCCAGCGCCCTGGAGGAAAGCAATGCTCTGCTGATCCCATCACCTTTGCTGCCCACTGTGGGCTTGTAGCACCACCAGGGTTATGGTTTATGCTACTAATCTGAGCTACAGCTTTAGAGTGACATGGAGGGGATTCTTCCTGCTACATATTTGGAGGAACAGTCTGGTAGAAGTGACCCTCTCCCGCTGCCCAGCATCATTAATCCTTAGCAAGGCTATGAAGGAAAGCCTACAAATACATAAACACATTCGGCCCTACGCATGGCTCAGGTTTCTTCAGTGGATGATTTCCATTACCAACTTGCCAGTCCTGATCCATGACTGTCATCCCAACCATGAACATTTGCTTGTGTTTAAAACTGAGTTTCAAATGTATCTAGGTTCATAATGTGCTCATTAGCAGAAACAACTTCCCCCCGTACCTTCCAACAGCCTTTCTGTTCTACCAGCAGAATCCATTCCCTAATCTCTGATTCCTTTCCCTCATTCATATTTTATTATTAAGCCTTTTAATTTTCAACCACCAAATCTTTTTCTAGCTTTAAATTTGTCTGGCATCTTTCACTGCTTGACACTCGTGTCCATTGGGAGGAAAAGGCTATTGAAAAAAAATATCCCTCCCCTCATAATACCTAAGGAAGGCTATGGAAGTCACAGAGATTAAAGATGTTCATAAGGTCAGGTGTAGGGGAGTAGGTGAGGACACCTGTGAGCAAGTGACCCTGTCTGCCTGGACTTTTCCTTGAATCCGTCCGTGTGCTCCTGGTTGGCAGCCTGTTGTCCTCTGTTCCTGCGAAGGTGAAGCTGGACTGTACTAAAACGCGTTTCACTGCTGCCTACTCATGGCCTATCATATCCCTATTCACTCTTTTCAGATCTTGTAAGATTTTATTTTTAATTTACTGCTTGCAATAGTCTAAGGAAATATTGTTAGTTTTGTAAGAAATAAGAAGCACTACTGGAAAGAACAAAATAATCCCTCAGTCTTCTAACATATCTGAAAGCAACTGAGGAAGTTACAGGTAACTTAACTCTCTGCCCAAATCTTGCTCTTGTTCTACTCCTGCGGATAGGATCTTAGAGTCCACTTTAGAAATAATATTATTATACCTAATTTCTGCTGCAGCAGCATCCATGTGACAGAGCCACAGGCTATGTCCCAGTGTGCTGCAGTACTGTTACTCCACTGCTCACAGCTTCGGGTCCTGCCCAACGTCTGAGTAATGTTAGCAGAGTTTGGCTCATTATCAAATAAATTACTACCTTTAGCAAGATAATGATCTTAAGTCTTCTGCAGTGCAGCAATATTCAAACAATGAATCACGTACTGGAGTTGTCAGGATATGTGTTTCTAGCTTTCTCTCCTCTTTCAAACTGCTGAGCTGCATCAGAAGATATAGATATATAAATCAAGCAAACGTGTCTTGGTTTGACTTTTCCATTTATATGTATTGTGTTGGTATCATAACTTTATACCATCTTGGGGGCACAAAAAGTGGATCCTGAATGGCGTGGTGGATATGTAATATCACCTGTTGGGATGTGAGCCTTCCTTTCTAAAAAATTGTTCTGACTTTTTCCCTGTTGCATTGCTCATTTACCTGTATCCCAGGAAGATTTAGCAGGTGAATGGGAGTCACAGGCTCTCAAACCTATAGCGATTTGTATTGTTCAATGGATACGTATATACACATACGGCCAGAATCAGTAATGACTGCCTTGTCAGGCTTTCTGCAGGTGGTATTTAATAGATATTTTCCTTTGGTTTAGGTGACGGACCTCTGTGATCTTGGAGAAGGATCGTTTTCACTCCTGCCGGTGCTGCAAAGCTCCCAGGGGAAGCTCCGAGACAGGCCGAGTCCTGCAGCGCGGCGCGGGGAGATTCCAGCGCCGCTGTGCTTGAGATGCTTTCCTTAGGTTGTGGCATAATGGGAAAGGAATGCACTAACACCCAGGCTGCCGGTAAACCTGAATAAACTCGATTCAGACACTTAGGAAATCATACCCATACCACACTTTTAAAAACTCAGCCCTTTAAATAACATCAAAATTGTTACTTGGTGAGCACTTGAGGAAATTTGAAGAGCGGGCTGCCATGCCAGCCCCACTTGGCACCTCCAAGCAGTTGTACAGAGCTGTGCCCCCACGTTTGCCTGGTGATATTTTGGTATTTTGGATCCTGAGGAGCCTCAGCAGTGCGGGTCCTGCCACGTAAAGCACATCCACCACCCGAACCTGGGGAAGCCAAGCGGTGAAGTGCACAACGCGCGACTCGCCAAGGCGGCGTTGGCAGAGGGCTGCGATGCTGAGGAGGGAGGAGGAAGGCTGCAGCGAAGGGCTGGGGCCCCAAATCAGGCAGATGTCCCCGTGCTGCTGCTCCGAGGTGGTTCCTTGAGCATTTTGGTGGAAGTGCTGGCTGTGGAGCCAACTTTCCCCGTCCCGATCCATAAGGAGCCATTTCACCACGCCGGAGCCCCTCTTCCCGTGCCCCCGGCGGGGTTTAGCGAGGGGCTGGCGGGCCCCTGACCCCACAGCTCCCCGGCTGGAGACCCCCGGGAGGTCAGCAGGCATCCGAGAGGCAAAATGGGCGCTTTCCCTCTGCGTCCCCGCTGCAAAAGCAGCCGGGAAGCTGACGGGGGAGCCGGCGGCGAGCTGGGGCTGCGAACCGCGGCGTGCCGGCCCCTGGGGCTGGCGGGGGTGGTTTAAAGGAGGGGAAGGAGAAAAAAAAAAAAAAAAAAAAAAAAGCAAAAGCAAGCAAAACTCCGCTCCGGACAGGCTGGGCGGGCCCTCCTGCAGCTCACCGAGCCTCACCGAGCCGCCTGCGGGACGCGCCGGGGTCGGCCCGGAGCCCGGTGAGTGCCGGGGGTCGGGAAGGGAAAGGACGGGCTGCTGGGGGGGAAGGGGTTCCTGGCAGGGTATTGCCGGGGTTTTTGGGGAGAAAAGGTGTGGGAGGAGGTGGGAGGCTTGGTCCCGGGGACGGTGAGGGCTGGGTGCCCCCAGCTCGCTGCCTCCGTCCCGGGGTAGCGTGGTTTGGGCGCAGTTGGTTGCAAAGCTCTTGGCTTTCTTCTCTGCTCTGCGTCCCGCTCAGGAGCACAAAGAGAGGGAGCTGGGCTCGGGGCCAAGCCGCTGGGCTCGGCTGTGTGTGCCTGGTTTGGAAGATGGTGGTGGTACAGGGCTGCGATGCTGCGAGTCCTGGGCTGTACGACTGCCACAGAGCCGGGGCTTCGGTGGCCTTTCCGTCTTCAGATCGGAGCAAAGTCAGGGAGCAGCCTCCCGCTGAAGCAGCTCTGTTGGGAGCTGCCGTGCTCAAGTCGTCCAGGAGGACTGGAGGTGTTGCTATCGGGGGCTGCTACATGGCCAGGCAAGGTGAGCACCAGCAGTGTCCCTAAGAGAACATTAGTAACGGGGAATGCTACGACTGGTGCAGTTTTACCGAGTGCCAGCAGCCTAAACCATGCCCAGGGCACTGCTGTGGGCTGCCAAGCAAGGCCCCGAGGTGCTGTGCAGGCAGCGCTGGGGTTGGTTTGCTGAGGATCCCAATGCTCTTTGCAGCTCTGACTGCTGCTTCCCTTCACAGACATCTTTTTTTTTTAAACCCTACTGCTCCCAGTTTGCCTTAATGTACTTCAAAGGGGTTCTTCAGTCCTTAAGGAAAAGCAGAGCCTGGAAATTAGGAATGGAAACTTAAAGCCTTATTTTCAGCCTTGTTTTCAACACAATAGATGCTTCTTGCTGCTTATACGGGAAATACACACATTAAGTGTGACGGCCACTGGAGTGGAAAGAGGTGAATCAATTTGCCAAAGGTCAGAGAGCCCATGTCAGTACTGGTGAAGCCCCGAGGGCTTCTTGGCTCCCTGCTGGTAGATGACATTTTATTTTTTGCATGAGCAGGGTGCACAGAAACCAGCGATCGGTGTGTGCAAGGGAGAGCCGGGTACCTGCACACGCCCAGGGAGCTGTACCTGTTTGTCGGGAGCTCGCTGGCCCCTCCCCACCTAACTGTCTTCCTCTCTTTGTTGCTTGGGCACTGCGGTATTTCAAGCCTAGCCTTTTATCCCCAGTCCCTACAAGTCAGACTGAAGAGCCCAGCTCAGGGGCTGGAGGAGTTTGCTCTCCGTGAGTGATGGTTGCAGGCCAGGTGATGGCTGGGGCCACCAGAGCTGTGCCTCATGCTCCCATTTCACGTTTTGTTGGTTCCCTCCCTGATGAGAAGGGCTCCTGCGTGCCTCTGAGGTCTGCCTGTGCTTGCAGCCCTCCTTACGTGGCAGTGAGCAATAGAGAGAGGAAACCTGACCCACAGAAATGCGATGCTGGGGTTCAGTGTGCTGATCTAACTCATTTCTGAGTTTGTTTTTTATGCAAAAACCGCATGGCTTTCCTAAGGACAACCTTAGTCTGGCTTTAGCAACCGGTTACTTGTTGACTGTTGATTCAGTATCTTGGGGCTTGCCTGCAAATAAATTCATGCAAATGAAGTGATATCAGAAAGCACACTTACTGGGTTATGTTGTGGCTTTTTTTCTTCCCTTTTTTTTTTTTTCTTTAAAACTCAGTTCCCTGAGTGCAATGAGTGCACCAGCGAAAGGGGTGGTTTATTTTTTGGTTTCTTGCTCTCTCTTTACACGTCTGTATCTCACCTAAAACAAATTTACTCATTGCAAAATTCAAGCTAAATTCAGCCTCTGTCAACAAGGTGAGTGTTAGGAAGCAGCTCTTCTGGGACACACTGATAAACTGCGTGAACTCCGTAAGGAGTCTGCCCAAGTCTCCTTGCAGTTCTGTGCTGTCCTACCCTGCACTCCCTGCTCTGTGGAATTGCAATTACAATCCAGAGCAATGGTTCAGTGGAGAAAGGAGCTGGAAAAAAAAAAAACAAAAAAACATTTCCTGGCTTGTTCCCTCAGCCCCCCTTTAAAATAGGCTGTTGGGTGGGCCAGCTCTTTCTCTCCCAAGTGTTCTTATAATCCACTTACCCTGATAAAAAGCAGCTCTGCTGCCAGGCAGTGTACTTTCCATCCCGACGTATAATTGCCGGGTGGTGGAGGGAGGGAGAGACTCTGGCTGTCAGGCTGGAGGGGGGGAGGGAGCCAAGCCAGGGCGCGTGCTGGGCAGCATCGTCGTGTGCCCAGCCATGGAGCCCAGGATTCAGGCTCAGCTGAAAACCTTCTCCCTGCTCACCCTCAGCACGGGGAGCTGGAAGAGAGGCAGGTAGCCAAGATCTGAGTGAGCGGAGGGATGGAGAGAGCCAGCCCAGGGGTGCAGCTGCGGCAGGGCTCTTTTTTTTAGCTTGTTTTGGTTTCCACACGTGTGGGCCGTGCCAAGGTGGCTGAGCCACCTTGGTTCTCTGCTGAATGCGAGCCCGCCTCAGGGCTGGGCTCTTCTGGCCAGGGATTCAGCAAAACAAACAGGATTTACCGCCGTGTCCTGAAGGCCAGATGAGCTGCTGAGCTTCGCTGGAGCAGGGGCGTTTGGGATCTCTGATGTGGAGAGGAAACTCTGGTGTAGGGCTGCCCCAGAGCAAACACCATGGAGGGAGCCAGAGGAGGTCTGTGCCAGCGCGAGAGGATGCAGAGCCGCTACTGACAGGGACCTGCTGGTGACCTACACCTCAGCCAGGGTTTCTCCAACATCTGTAAACGTATAGCAGAGGGAGATCCTGACTGCAGTTTTATGACTTAATATTTTTTTAAGAAGTGAGAACGTGCAGGTCCCTTAGCAGCAGCTCCCTGCTCCTCTCCCCGCCTGGCAGCGCAGCGCTCCTCGCTCCTTTCCTCCAGCACAACCTCCTGCTGTACCTTGCTGGCCTCCAGCCACCACGGGAGCAGACTTTGCAGGCCCTGAGGGCTAGCAAACATCCACTGGGATATTCGAGCACGGATCCTGCCCTTGTGGGGTTGGAGAGCCTGGCTGCCGTGCTGGCACAGCGTGCTGCTGGTGGTGCAGAGGTATCAGGACATCGGGGCTCCATCTGGTTGTTCAGTTTGGGCTCCGAGTTGCAGAGGGAAGCAGAGAAGTGAAACTACACACGGTCTGCTGAGAGCAGGTAGGTGGGAGGAGGGAGGGTTGATCAACCCCATCCCCAGCAGCTGCCGACGTGAAGCAGTTCAGGAGAGCAAAGGCACATCGGCTTTACACCGGGCCCTCAAAGGACCTGGCTCCAAAGCTCATCTCAGCCCGGGGAGGGGCTGCTCCAGCTTGCATCAGGCGTTGGATCAAGGCACGCAGAGGGTTTGAAGTGGCTGGGAGGGAGGTGGCTGCTGGGTGACCCCATCTGCTCATCGCACCGCTCGACTGCTTCTGCTCAGAGGGCTTCGCTCCGTTTCCTGTTTCATCTGAAATTTCATAAGCTCTCCTTGTAAAGTACAGTAGTTTATCTTGTGGTTCTGCGTTTCACGTCTTCCTGCCTGCTCTCAGACTTGTTTCCTGCCTCTTCTCCTGCACTTTCTGTTTCTCACATCAGCTCTCCTAGCAAGTCTTCCTACCTCGCAAGCTGCTTACAGCAGCTAGTGCCTTTTCTGAGACAAACCAATCCCAGGTAAAACCATCCCAGCCCTTACGCAGCTGCTAATTTGACCCTAATCCATTTGAAAAGGAGAGGGCTGGTGGGTGAGGATGGAGTCGAGGAGGGAGGTCCTGGCTCCCTGGTACTTAAGAAGGACCCAGGGCACGATTCAAACACTTCCTCGTGAGAGCAGCTGAGGTTTAACTCTTCCCTGATCACTTCAAAGCTGATTATTTCAGGTCTCTTGAGCTTCCATGATCACTGTGCTAGGTAAGGAGGAGGGGGGGGAGTTAATCTCTATTTTAATCAATGCCTGATTTAGATAACTGCATTACGGACCCATCTCCTGCCTGAACTTCCTCATTCATTCTCGCTGCGCTTTGCAGACTTCCTGGCTGGGCGTCAGTGGTGGGTGACTGCACGGAGCCTGCTCAGCAGCGCGGCGATGGGAGGAATGTGAAGCTTAATGAGCACCTGCAAAGCTGCACAGCGGGTAAGTGCTCCAGGGGTCATTCTTCCTTCCAGTTTTGGCGTGATTTGATCTCGATCGGCTCTCGCTAGGAGATCTTGAGCCTTGCAGAAGTGCTGGAAGGGAAGTGGTGTGGCTCATGTTTTAGTAACCGGTGTTGTTTCCAGCAGCGAGGGGCTGACAGCATTGCAAAGATCTAGCAATGCTGAGAAGATTTAACTGGGAAATGTCTTCAGTTTGGAGGTTCAGTGTTAAAAGCCTCTTGCTTCCATCATTCAGTCTAGAATTGCCCTCATCTGGCTGTTTGGTACCTTGGGCTCTAGTCAGAAGGCAGATGGGAACCAAAAGGTCCAAGCTTTGCTGACAGCAGCTACTGCCGCATTTGCTGCCACACAGGAGAAGTGGCTGGAGTTCCCTTTCCCAGATCCACGGAGTGCTACATCCCCCTTCTTCCAGCTCTCAGAGGAGAGGCCAAGGCCTGAAAGTGCCTGGACAGCCTCCTGATGAGCAGAGCTGACGGTAGAGGTGGTTGGATCAAAGTGAAGCAGCGGCTTTTACAAACCAGCAGTGTGCAGAGTTTTAATTGCCCAGATGATGTTTGTCTGAGGATCCCTGAGAAACCTGGGGAAACTCTGAGCGTGTGGCTGCAGACAGTGGTGGGAAGGGAAGAAACGTGGCTGGTGGCAGAGGCAGCTGCCAGAGCAGCAATCCTGGCTGCCACCGTGTCCTGCTGCAGCTCCCAGTACCTGTTCCTTCACGTAGTCCATGTGATTTTGCTTTTTTCCTTATTTTTTCTGGATCCGTGTCTGCGTTGGGTGGTGTCTGTCCCCCTTTTTCCCATCCCACTTAGTTCAGACGGCCACTCTGCTCCGCCAGAGCTCAGCTCGCTGCATTCCCTGGCATGTTCCTCCACCAGCCTGGATCAAAGCTGTGAGAGCTGGCCCGCTGCCATCGCCCGTGTGTAAATGAGGATCTCTCTCTTCTTCCTTTCCCCCCACCACCTCTCATTATTATTCCTCTTCCAGAGGCAGGTTTTTCTGGCTGATCCGGCACATTATTTATATCAGTGATGTTTGCCTCAAGGCAGAGATGCTTTTTCAGCATTTGCAGGGCAAACATCTGATGCACCCCACTGCCATGCATGCGGCTTGGAAAAACCGAGTGTGGTATTGGCAAGGACGAGGGCTGCTGAGGCCAACTGTTGCAGAATTTAAGTGCTGTTAGGCACAGCCTGATTCATACGGTTACTTCAGCTGCCTGGCGAGAGAAAATGTCCTGTTCCTTCGCTTTCAGAACCAGGGGGAAGAGCACGCAGAGAAGGTTGTTGCACCTGAGCAGAGAAGTGATGCGTTTAGCTCCGAGGTGTCAGCTGAGCCACCTCGGTGTGGCTTTCTCTGGGTTCCCCAAGGGATGGTGGGTGCTGTCAATTGAACAGATGCAGTCTGTAGCCAAAAAAAAATCGAATGAAAACGATGAAACTCAGCTCAAATGCCTTGTTTTCAGTTCTGAATCGCAGAGGATTTGGTGATGCCGGAGAGCACCTGATGGGGAGTGGGAGCAAAAGGTTCCCACGCTGCCTGCAGGGGGGGAGGTATCTCTCATCTGTGTGAGCCAGAACCCCACTGGGGCTTACACCTTCCTTTGCAGAAAGTACACACAGCGATGAGGGGAAATTCCTACAGGTCAAGGTAGTTAGGCACTAGTCTAGACTGTCTTGTGATGCAGAGATGGAGATTTGCTGGAAGCTTTTCAGAGCAAAGCAGGGATTTGCCAGAAACCATCCAGGCAGCTTAGGCTGTGCGTGTAGGCAGGAGAAAACATATTGCTCTGTCAGGGCAATGCAAGATATGCCTATTTTTAAGCTCTGGGAGAATGTTAATGTATACAAGAGGTGGAGCTTAAGAGATGTTCTCAAGCCTAAACTGTGACACTTCATGCTCACAGTACAGGCTTGTGGTTGTGTGTATCTGGATCCAAGATGCTTACCCCCTAAATCATTTACCCCTGAATGTTCAGGCACCTGACTGCCACTGGTTTCAGAGAAGTCTGATTTCTAGATTTCTTGATTTTTCGGTCGTATGGCTGCTTCTAAGCTGCTGATGGCAAACCACTGGTGATAAACAGAGAAAACCTTTTTCTCCCAGGGTAGGAGGGGCAAGGATGAGATAGGGCTCTGTATTCTCGGAGGCTGGAATTACTCAGCTGGCTCTCCCCTGCTGTAACACACGGTGACACGAGTTACCTTGACTCTTCAGGTGACTTTTGACACAGAGCTCTGCTGCAGTCCGACCTCGAGAGCTAGCCATGCCCCGTCTAATTATCAAGGCCACGCTCCTCTGCAACCAAAGACAAAAGGTGGTCAGGAGGTGCTTGGCTGACATCCATCCCAGCTCCTCATTGAGCTGAGGCTGCTTCGTGCTGTTGGAACGGGTGTTGGTTGTGATCCCAGGATCTTAAAGAGTTACAGGAGGAAATGCCAACCGAGAGGGACGTGCCTGCGCTGTAGGTCACCCACAGCACGTGTTTTAGCTCAGCCTTGCAGTTGTTGCTGGTCCTGGATGCTTTCGGTCTTCCACGCAGAGCTGGGAGCTCTTTGCTCCCAAGCTAAGCTCCTTGACTGCTGCTGCAGAGGGGATTTCTGTGCCCACGAGCAGGGGCCCCACAACCATGACTCACAGTTCCCATTACATCCTAGGGCAGCCTGTAAGCGTGCAGAGCCTGCCCCTTGGCTCTCAAACAAAGCCTTCCTTTGTGGTGCTTATGTTATAAAGGAAGCAAGTGTTTGGGTTCACCCCACACATCCCAAATAAGAACCACGTGTCCTCACAGCCCTCACATGCGTGTCTGGGTCTTTTGCTGCAGCGCTGCGAGCTGCATCACTCTTACCCCATTAAACACTTCCAGAGTTTTGCTTCCCAGCAGTCAGTTTACAAACAGTTCGGGGAAAGGAAGAGCGTGAAGATCTTTTCCTTTGTTGGTGAGCAGAGGGGGCTGAGCGAAGAGCACATGGAAATGATTACGTCCGGGTGCGTGCAGCAATCGGCTGCTCTGAGTCACTCATTTGGGTGAAAATGGCCCCGAGCTGGTGACCACTGAAGGATGAGCTTCGTAGAAATACCACACAGAAGGGGGATGGTTTGTTTTCTTGTATGACTTTGCTTCTCTCCTCTGGTTTTTATTCATCCGAACTAGTTTTGAGAAGCGGGGAGAGCCAGCAGTGCTCTGCAGCCAAGATATTTGTGTGCGTGCGTGTCTCTTGGCAGTCCATGGGTTTATGAGGAGTGAGCCAAGAACGGGCTTAATGCTTCTCAGAGCGTTTGTGTTGTTTCCCCTGCTCACTTCTAGAGCCACTACGCGATGAAGGAAGAGGGCCTGACGCTTCCTGCCCGTGCTGGTGTGCTGCGAGCAGGGAGTGTCCTAGTGAAAGCAGAGAAAAGGCTGTGCGAGCAGTGAGTTTGCTTGTGAGAACAGAGGAAGTGTTGCAGCAAAAGCGCTCTTTGTTGCTCTCTTCTCCTTCCACGCCCTCCGCCCAGCCCTTCAGGGGTTCCACGGTCTGGTGTTTTTGCTTTATTTAAGGAACTATATTTGTATTTTATAAAAAAGCCGGGGTTTTAGGCAATGGAATAAAGCGTTGCTTTTCATTTCTGTGGTGACGTTTTTGCTACCACAGCCAGCTTTTTAATACTGTTCCTCCCCAACTGTTTGAATACAAGCAGCTGCAACCAGTTATCAAAACAATGCTCCAATATCACACAGACCACCAGGCTCACCCAGTGCTTCTGAGCCCTGTTGAAGCAGACGCTTGGGGGCCTGCAGGGCTCCTGACACAGCTGCATTGCTTTGCCACTGAGTCAGGACTGGGATGGAGTGGGAGAGCTCAGACCAAGCAAATTTCCAGCCCACAATGACAATTTTTTTGCTGCTTTTGCTTCTCAATGTGGAAGCATCTGGCAATTCGAGGCATGTGCTGTCTACTGTCTGTAGCGTATAAAAGCTCCTCGTTACTTGACTGCCATGGGACCTCATTGTCACACGTAAACCACAATCATTCTGCAAGTCACGTCTGAGCCGTGCCAGTATCTACGTGTGCTCTTCTTGGATGAGCTGGGATGGTGTATCCCTGCTGGGAAATCAGCTTTCTAGTAATGTTTCCTCCAGCCCCGATCATACTGAAGCATCCGTATCAATGTACGTACAACACGCAGTGAAGTTGGGTGCTGAGGGATGCAGGGAATATGCTGAAGGGTGAGGAGTGTCGGAGTACCTGCTGGCTGATTTAACACTGCTTTCATTTTCTTCACCTTGCTGAGAATTAACCGGGAAAAGGAGGGCAGGTGTGAACAAAGATCTTGGCAATTTATCCCTTTTTGTGTTCACACACCCTTCCACGAGGTGACTGTCCCGTCCTGACTGATGAGCCACCGTGTGTCTGAGGGGGTGACGGCCAGAGCCCCTGGGATGACCCCATTGGGGTCCCATCGTGAGGCAGCCAGCACATGTGCAGTGGCATCACTCCTTACGTTGTCGCTGACATTACAGCCCTTCAGTGAGGCAGAGGGGGGTTGTTGTTTTATTTTTGGCCATCTGTGCTGATGAAAGATTGTGCAAGGGAAAAGTACCTGGCTCCCATCGCGCTTGGTTTGAGGGGGAGGGAGCTGCCGAGGTTGGTAAGCCAACTTTTCTTTTCTTTTTCAGTCCTGGCGTGTGTTTTTTCTTTTCCTAAAACCATAAAAGTTCGGTCTACTCCAATTGTTCTCCTCTCAATTAACAGATAAAATTTATTCAGCTTAAAAAGCCAAGCTGTTCCTGGCTGGGATCCTACCACAACAGCCCAGTACGTGGGTGGGAGCCACAGACACACTTCCTACCTTTCCCCTCCTGCATCCCTCACAGCCAGCAGCCTGTTACAATTTGTAATAAACCCTTCCTGGCCATAGAGGGGGGAACCCGAGGCACTGCACAGGCTGCCACGTGCTGCTTGCTGGCAAGAGCTGAGCTGGCTTGCACAGTTAAAAAAGCAGAGAGACATTCAGGCAACAGGCAGGATGCTGAGAAACATCCTCCTCACGCTGGTTTATCTCCTGGTCTCTGTGGGTATCACCTCTTGTGTCCAGCCTTACAGACAGCGAGTGCTTTGAGGGCACGGCGTGGCTCTGGGTTTATTTAGCAGCTTTTACAGGTGTCCTTTATGGTGGCTGACTGCTCCTGGTGGCAGGAGGAGAGGGCCAGAGTTACATTCTTTCTGTGCACACAGATATGGCATGCCACTAATGAAATGGTGACTCAGAAATACCCAGAAAAATCCCCCACGCGCTGATGAAACTGCAAATCTAACAAGTCCTGTATCTCTGTAGGTTTTGGAAAAGAGCACTAGATGGTAAATAACTCCGTATGTGCCAGAAAGGGACCTCTTTGTACTATCCAGGTTTTGGGGATGGAGGAAGAGGAGCCATGGGATATTATGGCAACATCTCACAAACGGATCCATGGGCAGAGAAAGATGAAGCAGGAGGGGAGAGAAGAGCCTCTAAATATTTTTAAGTCCTGCAAAATGAAAAGAAACAGCCTGTCCTGCTTTTACTCACAATGCTCACTGGAAAGCTAGGGGCTCAAACTGCATCAAGAGTTAATGAAGTGTGAGGAAAGGCTTCCTGATGGCAAAGACAGTGAATGAGTGGAAGATATGAGAACAAATCCCCGTCCTCCCTAGAGCAAGCTGGGCTCTCCCCTGCTTGCAGTGGTGCTGGCACGATCAGTGCTCACCCGGAGCTTCGTGTGGAGCCCATGATGTGCAGGTCCTGTGGGAGTTGGGCTGCCCCCAGAGTGATGCCTCTCAGGTGCCTGTCCAACCGAGTCCACCGGCCGGTGGGAAGGGAGGGCTCCCCGGCCCCGTACACAGGATGAGCATCAGCATTTCCTTGGAAATAGCTGACCTGCTGTCCCGGGAGGAAGGTACGGCTTCCGAAAGCCCACTGTTGGGCAGGATGTCTGACTGGGGCTGGGTGACCGACCCCGCTGGCACGGGATGTTCACGGGTGGTGTGAAGGGCTGACGTGTTCTCCGACGGCAAAATAAAGGCCAGTGGGCACGTGGCCTGAGTAGGAAGTGCAGGATACTCTGAGCACATCTGGGGACGTTTTCTCATTGCAACAGTGGGGTCTGGGCAGTGGAAACCAGCTGAGGATCCTCATCTGAGCCCCTGGGCTCTTGCTGTCTGTGCCAGGAGACATCCCCGGGTGGAAACCAGACGTGGTCATACATGCTAGCACGTATGCTGCGGGTGGGAAGAGCAGACTGGTGCAATAAACCCTCTGTCACCCTGGGGCTTGTCCCAGTACGTGGGCTGTGTGTGTTTGCCCCAGCCACAAGGGCCCTGCAGCCTCCCCCAGGGTCCAGCGCCTCGGCAGCCCCACCTGGCTGACTCCTGTGAACCTGGAAACTCCTGTCTGGAGACGCAGTGCAGTTTCTCCTCTTGGGTGCAGTTTCTCCTCTGCTGGCAGCATCCGTCCTGCCGCGACACCGGGTAACCCACAGCCTCCCAGTTCTGGCCCTGGGAGGAAAGCTCACTCGATCCTGGGCTGAAATTCTTCACCAAAAATAATACTCGGACCCTGCCCACGCCAGAAAGTGCTTCTTTAGTAAAAATAGTCTCAAGAACCAGACAGGTTTGACTGAAGTCTTGCCAATGCCAATTCCTCGATTCCTGTGGAAGCCCAGGTCCAAACAGGCGAGCAGAGTATTGACCTGTAGGCAGCCAAGTGATGAGGGCAGCAGCTTCAGGGGCTGGGAAGGAGACCAAAACTTCAATTACTGCCAGCCCCTCCTGAATTCGGAGGAGAGCCTTCAACAGAAGTTTTTGTCATCCCGAGTAAGTGATCAGACTACAAGGGTAGAGATGTGTGCTCTGTTGTTGAGTGTGTGCATGTAAAATTAAAATCTTTTTTCTTGTTCTTAGTGTAAAACAGGCAAAATTTGAGCAAACGTCCAGCAGCTAATGGCAGAGACCCCACTGATACTTTTACCAGTGTGTTGCCCCCTCTAGTAGTACCCTTGTCTTTTTTCCATGAGCATCTATCCAGCACATCCATTTCTGAAGCTTTATACATAAACTCAAAGGAAAACCACCCTCATTCTCCACCCTGAGCCAGCAAAGGCCTTTTGATTGCTCTGTGAGCAGCGATGAGGAGATCATAGAAAACCAGCAGTGTCAGTGGTGTGAGGTTGACTAATTAAGTGCACTAATTAAGTTTGGGATTTGCGTCTTCCCAGCAAAAAAGCCCACGTGCAGGTCAGTGGCTGCTCTGGACAATCCATCTCTCTAGTACAACAGGCTGCAGAGTCCTTTACAGACCTCAGGGACCTTCTCAAACATTATATTTGTTCCCCTGAAAGCTCTGCTTTTGAAAACTTGGCAGCTTTCAATGAAAAACGCTCCCAACCAGCTGCAGTTACTATCATCTCTTCAAATCCCCGCTTTTCTTGCAGCCTACCGAAGTGAAGCGCACTGTGGCAGTCACCTATGCGCCGCCTTTTGTGTCAGCCGAATCGCAGGAAGCAATCAAGCGTGTCGTTAATGACGTCTCAGTGTATTTCAGTGCACGGCTGGACCACAGTCAGTCCCTTCACTTGGGTTTTTCTAATTTAAGAATCAGAGCTTCAGCTCGCTCCTGCCTGGGTTACTGCTGAACACCAGCCAGAGCGGGCTTTGCTTCCCATGGCTCAGAATAGAAGAGGCGGGGGGGAAGGAGGAGAAATTGAGCGGTATGAGAATCTCCTGGGGAGGCAGAAGGGCGATTAATGAAAGGAAAATATTCTCCTGTGTCCTCGGAGAAGGTGGAGGGTTATCGGGCTCAGGGCACATGGAGGCTGCAGTTTCAGGAGAGGCTACTTCAGGCTTGAAAGGATGGGTGTAACTTGCCTGGGAACCAAGCACGGAGGGCTGCAGGTGCTCCTGGGGAAGCCTTTGAACGTACAGCCTGCTGGAGGATGCCACTGATGGTTGTTTCTAATCAGGCAACAGGGCTATCAGCTGCTTTTATCTCCCCGAGCTGGAGCGGGGACGGTGCCTGCCCCCTCACTTCTCAGGCCTGTTCGGAGCCATCGTAACCATAACATCTGCAAAGTGCCCAGCCACTGATGCAGTGAATGCCACAGAAAAGCCCAGGAGGAAACCAATTCCTCTGGTGTGGAGGCAGGTTTGAACAGCCAGCACCCACCGCTGCTCGGCAGTGAGCTGGCACCGAGCTTGGCACAGCCGTCTTCATCGGGCTGGCGGGGCCATGTGCTGCTCACCCCGGCATTCCTCCTGCCCGTGCTGCTTCGTTCTCCACCTTGCACACAGGAGGGCGAGATGAAAGCTTATTGCCACGTCTGGGCATTGTCCGTGCTTTGAATGGAAAAAAAAAACAACAAACTGGCAGGGCTAGAAAAGGCTGAAGATTGCTTTGGGAATTTGCTGCTTAAAACCTCCTGAATACATACATATATATATATATATTTTAAGACTGAAACGTCACTACATGTGATGATGTGTAGATGAAACAATAGTGTTTCTTTTTGGTAGTCTCCAGCTGGGAAGCATTTGGGCTCCCTCCCTCCTCCCCACACCAAAGCTGTCTCAGCCGGCGCAAGCATAAATATTTTTATCAGGCTTAAATGGCTTGGGCTGAAGTTGAAAGCGAGTGAAGAGAGCAGCCTTTGTTACGGGCCGCCCCAGCAGGCAGTGCTACTGGTTTCACCTGTATTATTCGGTCTTTCCATGTTGGCCAGGAAAGCTGGCTGTGATGAGATGTGGGAACGCTCTGCCCCTTCCACCCTTGCAGCTGACCTTGCCCACTGAGCATCCCCGACCTCCAGGGCTTCGTGTGTGCCTTCATCTTCTGCTGGGAATAGCTACAGCAGTGAAAGGGCAGTTTTCACCTGAGCTTCCTCTGTTAAGGCTGAAAACAGACGTGCCTCTCGCAAATCCACGCTACCTGGAGATGTTCTCACTTCCAGTTTCCATCCTGACCCTCTTCCAGAGGTCGATGGCAGCTGGCTGGGGGAAAAGGAGGCGTACGCGCTCCCTACCCTACTCCTGCTAAACCAGGGGGGATATCCCGGACTGCCAGTGCAAATGAGAATGAATTCAGCTGAGCCTGGGGATTTCTGGGCTGCTGCTGTCTGCTGGCAGAGCCTTGGGGCAGGCAGCCTCTGGAAGCAGGACAGCCACAGGCCTTGAGGCATGGAAGACTCCTGAAGGGTGCAAGAAGGTCCTAAGGCTTCTTTCAGGGCCCAGCAGGGCACAGGAGCAATGTTGTCCCAGTCAGGACTGCAGCAGGACACCCCTGGCCTCTGGCCATGTTATTTTGAAGCTTGGAAAGCGCCCGCAGCCTGAAGGAGCACAGCACGAAGCAGCGGAAATCACCAGCGCTTCCTGCCCTGCCCCGGCAAGCTGATAAAAGCCCTTGGCAATGGGGAGTGAGCCCAGGTTAGTTTTAAAGTGTGGCCAGGCACAGAGCTCACAGAATAACTGCAACGCCCAGCTTTGGGTATTAATTCTGCTTTAATCCATTGCTCGATGAATTAACGAGTTAATGTGAGTGCAGAAGGCACAAGAAAGGCCAGCAAACCATCTCCAGAGCAGTGTGTAAGGGCGAGCATCTGTGCATGTGCATGAGCTCTAAAAAAAGGATTGTTAGCGAATGTTACGCAGGGAGGGGCACTCAGCATTGTCCTGAGCACCGTGTGAATGTTTTTTGTGCAAGCCCTGGAGGAACCCAGGTGCCATGGGGGCTGCCTGCGCTGCACATTGCTCTGATCCAAGCTGGCTGCGGCCAGGACAGCCCTGCCTCTGCCACTGCCACATCTGCCTTACTGCACCTCCAGCCTTGTGCTGGGGCAAGTGGTGCTCATCTCCAGCCTTCTCTTTTTTTGTCGGGGGAGGTCCCACCTGTTTCTCTTCCTTTCTGTCCTGTGAGCTTCAAAGGAGGGGAGAAGGATGTGCCCTCCCTCGCTGCCCTGCAGAGCTGCGGTGGGACGAGGGTAGCAAATGCTGTCACACTTGTGTCCTTCGAAGCTTATTCAATGAGAAAGATCCTTCCATCCTCACCAGCCACCAATAAAGTTTTATAAAGTCTCCTTGGGAAGCTTAGTTGGTAACTTGTAGGAACAGGCATTGGCTTAGGAACTCAAGCAGCTTTTTCAGGGTTAGAAAAGATGCCAAAGCTTTTATTCAAGTGGGAATTGTTTTATTTTTATTTCTTAAGGGAATACACTCCGAATCATGGGTCACTGCCTTTCTTTCTCTTTCAGGGAAGGAACTGCCATGCCCGTGGGAATCTTCCGAGTGTGCCTAGTGGTGATTACGGCGATCATCAACCACCCGTTCCTCTTCCCTAAAGAGAATGGCACTGTCCCCGAGAACACGGAAGAAATCATCCAGAAGATGAAGGAGCGGGAGGAGAGCCTTCGGCTGCAGAAGCTGCGCTTGGAGCAGGAAATCGCAGACCAGGAAGCTGCACAGCAGGCTCTGGAGAAGGCTGCAAAGGTAGTGGAGGAAATCAAAGAGGAAAAGGTCCCGTGGGACATGTGGACGGCTCTTTCCATGGTCATCTTCCTGCTGATCGAGCTCTGGAGGCAGGATTTCCAGGAGGGGAACTGGCAGGACACAGGAGCAGAAGAGGATGACATGGCTGTCCTGGGGAAGGCATTTAAGGGGGTGGCCTTCCCCGACAAGGCCACCTTGGCCAGCTTCTACGAGAAGCGAATCCTGGGCACCACCGGTGACATGGCCAGGATGCGGGAGATGGTGGAGGGCTTTGCAGACGACCTGCTGGAGGCCTTGAGGAGCGTCTGCAACCGGGACGCTGACATGGAAGTGGAGGACTGCATGGGTGTGGGGAGCATGTACGAGAACTGGAGGGTGCGGAAACCTTTCGTCTGCGACCTGATAGTGCCTTTCGCGCCCCCAGAGCCGTATTGCTTCCGCTCCCAGATCTGGTGCTCGGGGGACAATTTTCCCCCCGATGAACAAGGTTATGGCACTATCAAGGTATGCAGGGCAGATGAGGATGTGGCGGGTTGCATCTGCGACAAGACTAAACTAGGGGAAGATATGCTGTGTCTTCTCCACAGCCAAGGCAATACCTCCAGGCCCAGCAGCGAGATGGAAGACCTCCTGTGCTTCAAGAATACTCAGTATCTTGATGCTGACCAAGTCATGAAGTGGTTCCAGATCGCAGTCACCAAGGCCTGGAACAAAATCTCCCACAAGTATGAATTCGACCTGTCTTTTAGCCTCTTGGACTCCCCGGGAGCCCTGAAGATAAAATTCAGGTCAGGGAAATCAGTCGCCTTCAACCTCACTCCTGTGGTGCAGTACGAGAACTCGGACGTTTACTTCATCTCCCATTTCCCTCGCAACGAGCTGGCAGCAGAGCTCCCCTCCAGCACTCGCTGGTTCCTCACCTTCGCGGTGTACGAGAGGAGGTTCATCCAGCTCATCTCCAAAACGCTGCCGGCCGGTGCCTGCCACATCAGCTGCCTCCAGATCCTCTCCTTCCTGCACGGGAAGCAGTGCAGCCTCACGGGCCCGAGCGGGCTCACCAACTACCACCTGAAGACAGTGCTGCTGCATCTGCTGCAGGCGCGTCCCGGTCAGGACTGGGCCCCGGAGAAGCTGGAGGCCCGGCTCCAGGACATGCTGAAATTCCTGGAGAAATGTTTGCACGAAAAGAAGCTCTACCACTTCTTCATTGGCAACGGGAAGGTACCGGCGGAGCTGGGCTTCCCCATCACATTCCAGAGGGCCGAGCCTCTCAACCTCTTCCGTCCCTTCGTGCTGCACAGGGAGGTTTACAGAAAGACAGTTGACACGTTCCACGAGATGCTCAGGAACACGTCTGCACTGATCAACGAGTACACGGTGCACATTCCCCTTGCACACACCAATGGGATCCATAAGGAGTCCATTTAACCAAAGCCAGCAGGAAAAACACTTGGTCCTCTAAGCACACGTCCAGAGGGCAGCTTTTCAAAGCCTCCTGGAGACAACCGACCTTGCCAGCGCAGCTTCTTGGCTGCAGCTGAGCCTGTCCTGGTCGTGGTGTCTGCAGGAAGGGAGGAGGGATGGGGGGAGAATAGGGAGAAACTGGAAGGCACGGTAGAAAAGTAAGTTTCTGCTCCACTGGTGTGCTGGCTGGGTTTTACGCAGCTAAGGATGTATTTTTATATTGTGCCTCTGTCACACTACGGTGGTGATGAGCAACAACTCTGAGTAATTAATTTATTCAGATGCCTGCAATGCAATGGTGGTGGCGGCCAAATACTTCATTTCCTTTGGAAGGGGAAGATAAGAAAAGGGTGGAGGAGTCAAAGACAGGATCCTGGGGCTGCAGGAGCCTGGCTGCTTGCAGGCAGCAGGAGCTCTGTGACGGTGGGAAGTGAGACTCGGTGCCAGTGGGAGAAGGAGGCATCACTGCTGAGGTCACACACAATCCTGATTGCATGCAGAAATCTCTAAATTCAGCACTGCTCTTTAATTGAAGGGGAACTGTGGTTTTTAGAAAAGGCATTTTGATAGGGCTTGCAGCACTAGTTTAAACGGCTCATCCTGTCTATCAAAAACACTCCTGGACACGACATGTGTTTTCTCAGTGGGGAGAATGTAGCAGAGCAAGCAGCAGGACCTGTGTCTTGAGACCATTTCATTTATGTATTCCATTTTCTTCGTGGTAACACAGCTAGCAGGTTTTATTCTTAGCCATTTTCCACAGATAAACGACCAGGAACCTTTTTTACATTAGATAAGAGAGAAATGCTGTTACTGGGTTCTGGCTTTTTGGTTTATTTGTTTGCTTTCCTTATCTCCAGGCAGCAAGTCTGAGAACCAGCAAAGAGAGAAACGACTGCTGCAGGTTTTGCTTTTATTAAAGAGGAAACTCCTCAAAATTACTCCGTAATGAGCCCAATGTCAGGAGTTTGGTACCAGGAGTAAACGATCACCCTCCAAATGGGAGTGCAGCTCTCCCAGCATGGTTTTACTGAGTGCAGGATGGCCCCAAATTAGGAGGAGGGATGCAGGAGGTGCACACACAGCAGAGGTTGGCAGTGCAATCTCTGCAGCTGCTTACATGTGTCTTCTTATCCCTTCCATGCCAGGTAGAAGCTAGCTGGTTGACTCCTTACAGGGCTTCCTCGATCCTTCTGAAGACTGCTGCTTTGATGGGGTTTACTCTTGGGAACTGCAGCCAGCAAACCATCTTTTTTTCTGATGGCATTCCTCTTCGTCAATCCCGTCTATCCCATGCAGCAGACAGAAGACTGAACCTCATATCACTACTAGGGACAGGGTCTGGCACACGGCTCCTTATCCAGTCTGCTGCTAAACTCCCCAAAGACACGGCCTCTCCTGCCTTATCCTTGTACGAACCATTTCACCACCTCCTTGATGTCTGCTCACGTCTGTCCCTGCACCACTGAGGGACATTTTCTGCACCGTTTCCACTCCTGGTTCCCCAGTGGTGGGGACAGGGAGCTCTTTGCTCTAATTGCTTTCCCCTTGGCTTTTACCATCGCAGCTGCAGGGTGCTTAAGTAATAAGTCTGAGCAGAAAACAAGGGGCAGGAATCAAAATGGGAGAGAAGAGGCTGGTAGCTACTGCCATTAGGACAGTCTTGGCTCATCTGTGCTTGGGAGACTGCCAGGGCTGGCAGAGCATCAGGACAGGACTAATTGCTAACGCTAACGAGCTGTAAGCCCCTGGCTTTCATCAGCATAACCAAGCAAGCCTTCCCTAGTGGGAAAGAGTGCAGGAGCACTCGCAGGGGACACAACGAACAGGTAGCGACAGGCAGAGGCGCAGGGAGGGTGGCTGAACACTGGAGGCTACGTTGGAAGCTGCGGCAGTTGTTTGCAAACCCAAGCAATTTGCTGTTTCTTCCTGCTCAGGTTGACGGTCTGCATGGGCTGCCTGCAGGCAGGTCGTACCAGAGCAGTTGTGGTCTGAGCTGCTTCTAAATGTGTTCCTAGC
Organism: Netta rufina; assembly: GCF_964035555.1. Classification (NCBI taxonomy): domain Eukaryota; kingdom Metazoa; phylum Chordata; class Aves; order Anseriformes; family Anatidae; genus Netta; species Netta rufina. The sequence continues at coordinate 25,360,588 of NC_140130.1, read as the reverse complement.
CCAACCGGAGAGAAATGAAAAATTCTCTGCTGCTTCCTGTCAGGCATCTAAATTTAGCCTGTCCAAAGAACAGAAACAAATTTGTGACCCCCGTCTCTCAGGAAATGACACACAGGGTTGAAAAATAACTTTGTTATAAGGTCGAGCAGGGGGAGGATGAGAAGAAAAGGCTGTTTAACAGAATAATCTAACTTCTCTCTTAAAATGGCAGAGCAAAGCTGCGTAACACCAGTCCTACAGTCATGTACACAGGCCTAAACTTGCCTTTACACACCTCAGTGCACTGCTGCTTAGGCTCAAAGGGAACCTACACTGATAAGTGCGTCGAATCTTTTGTTCTTCATTTTCTCTATTTGTGTGCACATTTGCTTTTAAACCCAGACTCACCCCAACGTGTTCCCATGGGGTTTAGCTGAACCCAAGCCGGAGCCGAGCCAAGGTATTTATGGATTTGCCTTCCCTGAAAGCAAATTGCTCGGCATAATTTGCCTACATGCATGCCATGTGCTCCTTTCACCCCGAGCACCTTTTACAAGATTTGGTCTGTGCGTTCAGGCTAGGAGCAAACCCACTGTTGCCTGTCCAGGGGCTGAAGCGTTGATCAGCTGTGCCTCAGGACACGGGACTCCTTTATAAGCCATCACTGCTGTGGCTGAGAGCTGCCATGTGAAGAACATCACGCTCTGGCATTTTCTCTCCTCTTTTCTCCCTGGCTTGTCTCTCCTGTGATAAATCTGCCCACCAGGTACTGCCCCTCTCAGTAAAAGGCCACACTCACATCTCATTAGACAGGTTTGTAAGGCAAGGCAGCTTCATCAGCTGTCTGCTGCTAAAAATGTTCTAAGATTTCTTAGTGCCCCCATGTTTAGTGCTGCCCTGATTGACACCTTGCTGGGCATCCATGAGAAGCAGCTTGACACGGGTAACAAATGCACATCCCTGGTAATGCCTACGGGAGATCCTAAGGAAAGGTAAACTGCCCGTCCCAGCCCCCTTTTGGTGCTGCTCTTGTTATTTGCTAACCAGAATTACCCAGCTGAACTCCCAGTGCCTTCTGCTGCTTTCCAGCCACTCCCTCCGCCCTCAACTTGTGGTTTTAATACTTTATTACAGGTTTTCTCAAAGCCATGGAATTAATGGTGGTGATAACACCCACTGATCTGCGACATAGCCTCAGGAACTATTCACCTTTAGGAAATGCCTCGGTCTAAGTTATTATTGCTGTTCAGGAGCTGAACATCTTCTAAGGGGAGCTGCTGGAAGTTCACTCCTCACTTTGTGCCAACCACAAACCAAACCTTATCTATCATCCAAGCAGCAGGATTTGGTGTTTATTCACCGTACTTTTTTAATGCCAAGCCTTTGCAACATTTTCTCAGTGGTGAAGAAATAAGAATTCACCTTTAACAGCTTAGCTGCTGGTCACTGAGGGGTTAGTTCTTCTCATAGGATTTTATGTCATAAATCGCTTTATTTATTACCTGTCTTTTTTTTTTTTAGGATTTTTTTTTTTTCTGGGGGGTAATATGTTAGTTCAGAAGTATAACTGTAATACGAAGAGCTACCTTGGCAGTGAACTGCAATGGGGAATAACATCAAAACCCTCCAAACTCAGCTCTTCCTTGATTCATGATGCTGTACTCAAACTGCTGCTTTTATAGCAGGACACTGTTGAATTTGTATAGATTTTCTCATGCAGCTTTATTTATAATAAAGAAAGTCTTGTACAAAATCTAAAGAAGCATAGTCTGTTTTATTTCTAGCTTCCCAAGAAAGGTTTCTGAGGCAGCAGAAGGTTGGAGCTGGAATATGCCTGGTGCAATCCTAGCACATTAAGCCTGATAACAAGACTCCCAGGTAGAAGTTGTTCCAGAGTAAGATGTAATGTGAACAAGGAAGCCATGAATATTGGTGGTAGACGCTGACCTTACTGGTTGAACCGAAAAGCTCCTGAATTTCCAGCTCAGCTAGAGGAATCCTCTTTACCAGTCAGTTTGCAGAGGTGCTGCCTTTACTAAGGCACCGAGTTTCTAACTAACTATGAATCTGGCTGAAACTAGAGCATGGCCAAAGAAAAAATGATCAGCGATTTCCGTCTTGAAGGTGGGTGTCACAGCTTTACTCGTCTGCTCTGAGGCAGAAATGTAGAAGATGCAGAGGTGAAACATTTAAATACGGCCCTTGCTGTTTAAGCATTTAGGAGCTTGTGAAAATGTCAAATTGACACTGGTTTTAAAAATTGTGCACAGAATAAAGATTAAAACCCCAATGGGCCAGCAGGCAGAGTGAAGCAGAACTGGTACCGGCCTGCCTCATCCCCAGCGCCATCAAGGCAGAAACCCATTACCTTGCTCCTGCCCTTCAGTACTGCCTAGTCCTGTGCTAGGAACCAGACAGCACAGAGGGATTTCCCCAGTCCTCATGATGGCACTTTGTTTGCTAAAGCTTTCCAGGTCTCCTCCCTGCCAGCTCGCACCAGGCAGGGCCGGGCAGGACAGGGCAGCCCCGGGATGGTTCTTGTGCCTGTGAGCACAAGTGATGCACGGCAGCTCTGCCTGGCTGCCACCACACAGGCGCTCCCATGGGCAGAGGTTCTGCACTGTCAGCACCGTGCTCCTGATGGAGCAGCTCACCTCCAGGGCTGTGGGTGGGTTATTTTATCACCTCCGTGACACAAAGCTCCTGTAGGCAAAGCTAGAGAAAAGCAAGGCTTGTCCACACACAGGTTTCTACCCACGCTGTCTCCTGCCAGAGCCACACCTGACTCAGCTCTGAAGGTGAAAAGTTTGACCCAGAGCATGGACACACAAGCACAACGCAGCCAAGGTCCATAAAGTGTACAAAAAGGAACCGAGAGGCACCTCCTGGGTTTGAAGGCATGGGCTATATAATCTGAGTTGCCTTCCCACAAGGAGAACGGGTTGACTAATCTTCCTGCTTTAGCTACTGTGAGCGGAGATAACCTCTACTTCCAAGCTTAAACAGACATGGAAAAAGGCTGTGATGAGTGTAGAGGAAAAACCTGCCACACTCCAACTTGGGGATTGGCCCAGCGCGTGTTCCCGTTGAGAGCTGCCTTCTGATAACGAAGTGGCAGGAGAAAATGCACAAAGGCATCCTTTGGGAAAAGAGAAACATAGAAAGCTGCATGAAGAACAGCGTTAAGCCATAATCTCTCACTGCTGGTTTCCATTGGTTCTTCAGGTGGTCTCAAGTAGGTAACTTTTTAATCCTTTATTCCCAGCTTCCTACGCCTTTGCTGCGTGACCACGTAGGTGACTCACGCACACGGCTTGCAGTTTACAGGAAACCGTCTCCTCCCTATGTAGCTTGAGGCTGTTTGGTGCCCCCTTCTCAGCTCCATTTCCCCTCAAGAGAAGGCTTTTTCCACCAGCTTTGCCAAGACTGGTGCTTCTAAGGCACAAACCTGTGGCACGTGCTGCCTCAGACCACGTCCTGGGCTCAGATGGCTGTGATCAGCACAGAAAAGGTTCCGTACATCAGCCCCTTACTGCAAGCTGCATTAAGCATCCTCCTAGACTCAAAATAGAGCATTACTGCACACTGCTAAACAACGCGCACATTCCACCCCAGACACAGCTGAACCTCACTGCTGCATTTTATCATCTTGGCAAATCAGCAAAGTTTGCTCTAGGAGGGAAAAATCCTAACAACATCACATGGCATTTATGATTTACTCAGCTAAATAACAAAAAAACTGCCTCTGTTGGCTTTAGACAGGCATGTAGAAGTGACTGCTTCCACTATATTACAAAAATTGGGGATAGTTTAGTAAAGTGACACCTGTTGTCATGAGCACAAAGAGACTGCATTTTCATCAACACTTCCCAAGAGAAACAAACGTCCAAGGAACAGAGTGGTGAAATAATCAGGCTACTAACAGAGAAAGGAGAGAGAGAGGGTAAGAAACAGCCAGTTCTCAAATCTTAACACCACAGAGGAATGTTACAGATGCCACGACAGTGGAAAACTGGGGAGAGCTGGCCCAGGAGACACACCAGTGTGCCAACACATGCTTAACACATTCCCTCACACACAGCCAGGCACTCCTGATGAGCATGACAGACAGCTCTCACATGAAGCATGGCAAGAAGTTGAGATTTACTTTTCTCTTCCTTTTTCTGTCCTTCTTTGCCTGGTCCTGAACTTTTTTTTTTTTTAAAAAACTAGTGCTGTACACATTTGGTGGCACAACAATGGGGAATGACAAAAAAATCACCATGGTTTTGGAAAAGAAAAGCATCAACAACCACCTTCAAAGGCAAACCGTGGAGCAGAAGGTGAGCACATACATCCCATTCCATACAGTCTGATCCACAGAAGATTTTAAGGGGAGATCTGATTAAAGGGCAGAGCTACTAATCCGCTTGATCCTTGTTTATTGACTTCATCTTCTTCCTCTGTTCACCAGAACTGGGAGTATGCATTTTCTTCTTGGCCTCTTTGAACTAATATGTTGTATCCTTTACACCCATCCACAGGGAAGGGAGAGAGCCCGTCCACTCCACATTAACTTCTCCTTTCCTTTTAAGGCTGAGCCCAAGTGTTGCATATTCATTACCACATCAAAAACACTTTGCCTGAGGTCTGTCTTGGTGTGCTGTAATGGGTTCAGGACCCCAGCTGTCTGCCCGAGGATTTAGAGCACTGATATTTAATAGTAAATTATACAGCAGAATATTTCATTTTACCCTTTCTTGCTGAAGCAGCATATTTATAATGGTACACTCCAGAGCCACTAAACAAAGATGGGGAGAGCACAACTTTTCTGTTCACACAGTACAGTCTCCTGGTTACTGTGGTCTGGACTCTGCCACTTGAATTTTTGGATGCCAGTCTCTGTTCTTAACCCATTGCTGGATCTTCCTTAAGTCACATCTCCCACTATCTCCCAGTAATACAGCGGAGCAAACTGCAATGTATTCCCAGCATGCTTATGGAAGCCAATTTCCAGCCCACTTTACTAACAGCTTTAACAACCAGAGCAACTAATAAAACCAAAACGCTCTACAGTTAGTCATTCTCAGAATTTTGCTGCTGACATCTCACTAACACCATTTCAAGGCTTGTGGCACAAGTTCAAACCCTTCTTTCATGTACTGAAGCAGCCTAGATCTGAGTTCTGACACCTTGCAGCTGTAAGATTCCTCTGGGTTCTCTAATCACAATCTAGTAATCATACACGACATCAGATCTGAACTGCAAAACTTTTAAAAGAACATCAGCATTCTGGAAGGAAACAGCAGAGTAATTAGTTTTTCTCTAAGTAGTGCCAGATGTGTTTAAAAGTCACAAACATGAGTGCAAAACCTGCATAGTTTGAATTAAAACTAGTAAGAGCATAAACAATCCCCTCCAATAGCTGCAAGCTCACAGATTGCCAGGCTCCGTAAGCTGGTAGGAAGCATGTTTATCAGAGGAGCTCCTGCTAACTCATTTTATTCACCAAATCCATCATTCCTGCTTGAAGTTGAAGCTACACAAGCATGCACCTCCTCAGAGTTCCTGCGTTGGGGCAGTAGATGCTGAAACAGAGGAAAGTTCTATTTTTCTCCAGAAAAGCTCCAAGGCACTTAGAGCCTCAGCTTCCATGAAAACCGTGAATCACCACCTTCTGCTGTGCTACCTTCCCTCACTGCAATGAGAGAAATAGCAAGGAACAGTTCCATTCATCTCATAACTGCCTCAGCACCACTGGAACAGCAGCCCTGTCCTTGAACCTGAGTAAACTGCTCTGCTTTATTCTTAATGCATGTGTATTTCCTTGAATTCTGGCCAGATTGGGTCGTTAGTGGCCTTTAGAGAAAGACACGGACAGCTGAGCTACATCAGAGTGGGTCATAGTTCTTTTAGTCACTTATGTTGGTGGGGGAAGAGTGAAAGATTTCTTTCCTCTGACTAGTTTTTATTCAAATAATTTTGTCTCCACGCTCAAAGTGCTTTTTCTGCTCTATTAGAACCTAAGACAGTTTCAAAAGGCGCCCAAGTGCAAAGCTATTTCCACATTATTGTGTATCTTTGACAGTGCCTCACTCCCCTCCATGCAACCAGTCCAGTGACTAAGAGATGCCTATGAAGAAGAAAAAAATAACCGTGCTTAAAGAAAACATCTTTTGCTTTTATTTTCAAGACATCAGTATTACAATTTTTAAAGCCAGTAGTAGGTCAGTTTGGGGACTGACCGACAGCAATGCTTGCAGAGAGGCCTGAGATGACAGATGGTCACCCCGAGTAAAGGCACCACTTTCCTTGATGCAATCAATACCCACAGTCAGCAATGACATCCTGCCTCCTGCCTAAAGCCAGCGCATCCTCTCCTGAATAGGAAGGAGGAGAGTTCACAGCCATCTCGATCTTTTCAGCACAGATTGATCCCCCCATTAGTAAAGAGAAGAGCCCGCACCACATTACACCAGATCCTCAGAGCACACACTGAAAAGAAGCACAGACACTTCAGCAGGCACGTGCCCAGTGACACCTCAGAGCCCATAATCGCACGCCTCCGGGCTGTTCTTCAGATAGAGCTGGAGGAAGTTTTTGAATGTCTGCGTGTCAGTCATCGTAGCCTGGACAGCAGGGTCCTGCTTCACGGCCTCCATCCAGCGCTGGAGCTTTGGAGCATGGCTCAAGGAGCTACGGGAAAAGGAAAGAGTCTGAATAACGCCAGCGGGACATCAGGAGGGCATCAAGGAAGCTAAACAGCTTTAGAGGTTCTGTTTAACTGCTTGTTTTGCTTTATCCCTCCCAGTGTACCATTTGGCTCAGAGTGGGTGACATTAATACATATCAAATGGTAGGAGAGAGACTGGCATCTGGAAAGTAAGAGTTCTTACAGAGGGTGTGCACTCTGCAGAGCTGAGCTAAAGAAACAAACAAAGAGCACTTATTGTGCAAGACATCAGCATGTTTCTGCTTGCGTTATTCCTGCTACAAAAGAGACTTTACTCATTTCTCATCTGCTCCGAGTTGAAAGTAGAGGCTTGTGCACCACTGCCTCCCTCTGGAACACTTTGTTAGTAGTGATTCTTCAACAGATTGTGTGCAGCGGTTGAGTCCTTCTCCACAGCTCACAAATCCCTTCTGTCACAAACCAAGGTAAGCTTCTACTAGCCTGCAACCCAGCAGCTCAAAATGCAGACCGTCTACTGAGGAAACTGAGGATTTGACGAGGAAACTGAGCATTCAACTAACTAACAAAATCCACAGATCCACTCTCACACACCCTTGAGAAAAACTGTGTGGCAAATTGAAAGTTTAACAGCATCCACAGTTCTTTTCCTTCTCTTCTGGCACACTACCTAGCGTACTTCGCATTCCAGTTTCCAAATCCCAAGGTTAGTTAAAGTATAACTTGTGTAGATAGCTCCCAACCTTTACCCAGGAAGCATCTTTTCTTAACATACAGTGGCTGAGCTCTTCAATCACTCAAGTACCTCGATATTTCTAGGCCCACAGTTCTGTATTGTTCATAATATTTTCCCTTCCCATCAAGGGCCACGCAGAAGACAAAGCACGTCAGAGGTCCATCGGTGAAGTCCTCATCTTACAGTGCCAGAAGTTTCAATTCATGCTGGATTCCCTGCATCTTCCTCATTCTTCACGAATACTTTAGGCAACAGGGTGCCTCTAACTGTACCACACTCCTTGTCCTAGTTTGGGCTGGGATAGAGTTAATTTTCTTCCTAGTAGCTGGTATGGTGCTGTGTTTTGGATTGAGGATGACAATAACGTTGATAACACACCAATGTTTTACTGTAAACACTGCTCAGCAACAACTAAGTCAAAGACTTTGTAACTTCTCATTACCACCCTGCCAGCGAGGAGGCTGGGGGTGCGCCAGGAGCTGGGAGGGGACACAGCCAGGGCAGCTGGCCCAGACTGGCCAAAGGGATGCCCCGTACCTTATGGCATCATGCTCAGCAATAAAACTGGGGGGAGCTGGCCAGGGGGGCTGCTGCTGCTCAGGGAGTGGCTGCACACTGGTCAGCAGGTGGTTAGCAATTGTATTGTATGTTCCTTGTTACTTTTTTGCTGTTATTTCTTTTTTTTTTTTTCCTCCCCCTTCTCTCATTAAACAGTTCTGATCTCAGCCCATGAATTCTTGCACTTTTCATTTTTCTCTGCCATCCCACTGTAAGAGGGGATGAGTGAGCAAACAGCTGTGTGGTGTTTAGCTGTCTGCCAGGTTAAACCACAGCATTCATCTTCTCATTTTATCACCCACATCCTCATACAAGCTGACTCTTCAGCCCTGTGCTAAACCAGCTATAAATCAGTTCTCCTTTGACACCATTTCCTTATGTTAACCCAATACCATGGTAACTGGAGCTGTTTAAGGATGTACCAGATCAAGACATTTATGTATAAAAAAATCCATTACAATGGGAACAGATGACCTACAGCAAGGCAAGACATGATTTACCTACCTCAAAACAAGATGAGCCTCCTTTATCAGCCCAGAACTTCCAAAGAGGATCAGAAGATTTGATCCCAAGCTTGAGGTTTTAGACCAAGAAATTTGAACCTAGGTGTCCATACCTCTACCCACCTCCCCCCCTTCAAATAAGGGCCATTTTCATCTACGATGTAGGAACAGAAAGAAAATCCTGCATTTTGATCACTACTTCTGGATCTGACAAAAATTATTTGTTAGGAAAACAAATCTGACAAAAGGCCTGTTTAAAACCTTTTGTTTTAGTTTTACAGAAGATTCCTTAGCAACTCCCCTCTGGTTTAAGATGCTTTCCCCACCCCAAAACTGTAACAATGCACTCACTCTCTTCAGCAGCCCCTAAAAGTGGCCCACTGCTGCAGCATGTATGTAAAGAATATTTATGCTGAGGCATTTCAGAGCATGCTAAAAGCCAGGCAAAGTACTCACTCCGTCAGCTCGAATGCTTCTAGGCGTTCAAACCAGGGCCAGATCATGTAGTCAATCATGGAGACTGAGTCCCCACCGTAAAACATAGTGTTGCGTTTGGCCAGAATCTGTGAGGGGCGAGAGAGGACAATTACCCTCAGAAGCAAAATTAGCACATCGGGACCCTACAGTAACAAAAAGCCCAGCTCATAGTGGAATGCAGGCATACTGAAGGAATCAGATGGGAAATAACGCAGATACAGCACACTTCTCCTATGCATGCAGTATCTGGGGAGTCAGAGCTGGTCAGTAACACAGTTGTGATACCAAGTTTTAACTGTTTCATACACTGTCAGTCCAGCTCTTCTCCAGTGCTTGTTCAAAAATTGCCAATTATCATTAATCACTAGTGATCTGCAACTTGTGTGCAAACAAAAAGGAATTCAGCTCTTAGAATCTATCAGTTACTGATTTGTTATCTGTAAAAAAAGGAATAATGGCAGAGACTAGTCAAACAATGCACACGCACTTCTAGAGTAATGAAGTCAACCAAATGTAATGTTGTTTTGGCAAAGACTCTGTTCCCACAACACTTGAGTGCAGTTGGTGCCAGGACAGCATTTCTGACATTACACGTGGAACTGGATTTGATTCCAGGTGCAAAGGAACAGGAAGTATGACGTTTACATACACCAGAAAGACACCCACAGCTCAGCACAAAAAGCAGAGCCACAAGGAATGCATGAGCCCTTGCAGGAAGTTCTTGAAATATGTCAGAAGCCTAAGTGTAACAAACATCAAGCTCAGTATGCTTTAACAAACTTCCAGATCCTGGTCTCTTCTTTTAGGAGTTTGGTCCCCCTTCTTCCAGGCACTTTGGCATTTTTAAGATGGAACTCCAATGGATCTTACAGTGGGTCCCTCAGCCCCCATGATCTAATGAGCTTTAGAGCAGTCTTTTAACATCTCATGCTGTTTGAATTACCAGAAGTCTGGTAGAAAATAACCTGACAGTTATGTTATCTGTAGGTTCCACAGTCCCAGTGACAGGAACACAGCTCCCTCTATTGGACAGCAGCAAACTAAATACAGCAATGTTTGCAAACATTTCCCTCTTGGATTTGTCTTCCAACAGGCTGAGTGACGCTTGCATGGCTTTGTCCCTTCTTCCCATCCTTAGCCAACCTTTTGCTGCAAAATCCTTCAGAGTATAGTAAAATAGAGACACTGAAAGAGCAGCAAGTATTTCACGGCATTAATAAAGCAGGAAGAAGGTTAATTTTGCCTTAAGGCTGAATAGATTTGTATTTCAGGGAAGTGAAATACTTGAGCTCTTGGGGGAAGCTAAGTGTATCAGCAGCAGCAGCACTCTAGCAGCAGCCTAATCAGATGAGACTACCCTGAAAACAGTTTTAAGTTCAGCAATTCAGTGGGCAAGGAAACAGAAAGCACAGGACTGTTAGGAGAATTAGGGAAGTACCAGAAAGCTATTGGAAGCTTCACACAGGAAGCAAAACACGCTGTGGGAGGATTGCTTCTTACCTAAGCTACACACGCATTAGTTGCGGCTGCTAAAAACACAGAAGGAATGGGTTTGTGATGCAGAAAAGTCTGACAGTTGTTCAGGCTAGCCAAGAACCACTGCTGACACTGAAGCAGGATTGTGAAGCTCCTCATACAGCAAAGTCACCTGGCACTTCTGGAGCTCTGCTGCAGTTGCCTACACGGCTGAAGCAGAACACAGCCCATGGCTGGATTTCTGCAAGGGACAGATTACACTCTGCTCCCTCAGCCCACTTTTCCCCTGCCACCAGAAGATAGCAGGCAGAAAAAGGATGAACTCTTAGCAGCCAGAACTCCTCAGCCTTTGCTGCTATAACATGCTGCAAGGCCTCCTTACATTTAAGGAGGAACAAAGACGTAAGTGGTCAGCTACAACTCAGAAATCTCCCCATATCCAACAAAGATTTCATCATACAGATGAGTATCAGTTTAGCTACTTGGAATTTGCCGTAATGGTGCTGTTATGCATCCTAGGCTGGGGGGAGTAAATTGAAAGACTGTTCATTGCTATAGCTACCAACCGAACGAGAAGAGATCTAGCTCCAAATACCAAAGCATGGGGAGAGGGATGTAAGGGGAAACTACGTAACTGCCAACCTGCTCACTACTGTGAAACGTTCTTACCTCTTCAAGTTTGCCTAACTTTTCAGTAATCTCCGCTTTCTGAGCTGTGGTATCCTGTCCATCTTTGACAGCCATAGCATACTTGAAAAATAGAGGTGTTATCTGTATAAAGGAAAGGAGAAAGTTTTTAGTATCACTATTACAATAATACAAACAAGTCATTCAGAGCTTAGGACATCAAGTTAGATGTTAAGATGTTTTTAAACAGCTAAAGTCCATTAACAAAAATCTTTTATACTTCACAAAAGGTAAAGGCTTAAAGGAAGACAAAATAAAATACTAATGGATTTTAGTCCTGTAGTGACAGAACAAGAGGAGCGTGTTTCTAGCTTGCATGTACTATCAACAAAGTGTCAAGGTACGAAGCAATAGTCTTTTCCCAGGTACACACTCTTGAAAACCAAATGCACTTTACTTATTAACAGTTAAGGTACTTTTATGAAAAGAGATATGCAGGCTTCTAGAGACCTGTACATTTTTAATACAGTAATTGCCAGATAAGTTAGTATACAGCACAGAAAGTTGCCCAGAAATTAAGCTTAACTATATTTTTAGAAGTTCATATACAAGCATTTTTCTAAGATCTTTGTCATTCACACAACCAACATTCACAGCACAATTCATTTCTCGCAAGATGGTTCCCTGTAACTCCTTTACAACAGCCCTTTCTGAATAGAAATAGTGGGAAACAGATTCTTCCCCTGCCCTTTTATCCCCCTTTCTTTGTCCACATCTTTTCTTCTTTACATCTTGCATTCCTTCCTCTTCTCTACTGCTTTATATCCAAGACTTCTTTCACTTCCTAGATCCTCCAAAGCACATGCTTGCACTATCTACATTTAGGGTACAGAGAAGTTATCTGCAGCCAGCCACAGAGCCCGCCTCCACCCCATACTGAGAGCCAAAACCAGGGTGCTTATACAGGTCCCATGTCTATGGCCACCTGCAAGCTCTTGGCCTTGGTTGTAGGCTCTCTCAGTCAGGCACTTGTCACATTCCACAGTCATACAGTGTCCTACAGCAATGCTCAGATTAAAATACAGTAACTGTCACTGCCTATGTCTCAGGTTAAATTTAAATGCCGTTTATTTGGCTTTCCTATACACAAGACCCCCCAAGAGATAAAAGCAGCATTAGTAATACAGCTGGAGATTTGGAAGCTCTAGTGAAGTAAGGAACACCCCCTACCCTGATCACACAGTACCTTTGAGAAGTGTTCCAGGACCATCTTCTGGAAGGCTCGCTCATACGGGTCTGAAGGCATCAGCTTCTTCCCTGGAAATGCTTCATCCAAATAGTCGCAAGTGATCGGGGACTCATAGATAAGCTGGCCTTTGCAGGTCTCCAGAATAGGAACCACCCCAAAGGGGTTCTTCTCAAATAACCAGTCAGGTTTGTTCTTTAGATTGATGTTAATTACTTCATAGCTAGAAGAGTAAAGGAAACAAAATCCAAGCATGTTCAGCCCCACTGCAGTTGACTCCATACCATGGTGAAATGCAGTCATTAAACCTCAACAGCTACAGTCCTTGAGAGGCTGAATGCTCATTCTCCTGCTCTCCCTGGTCTTCCCTGGGATCCTCTCCAGGACTAACCATTTGACACTCAGAACTGCTGCCAGGGAGCACTTCCCTTCACCAGAGAAAACCAGAACTGACTTACAGTGATGTGTTTATTAAGTTAATAAGACACACAAACCTTCTGTGAGCACAGAGCAGCAGGCCTTCCAGTCATGCTAAAAACAAAGGTCAAGCTTGGCATACAGCACACTTACCACATGTAAGTTCAGGAACATTCTGAGAAGGAAACACTTAATTGCATTTAAGCCACACTGCAATTAAGAGCTGCCCCAGAACTTTAATCTGACTTTGCACAGAAGTGCAAGTCTTCCCTGCCTGTGATAAGCCTTCTTCTACCTTACATAGAATAGATATGCAGGGCAAAGGCAAAATAAATATTGATTAAAAAAAAAAAAAATAGACAAATTTCCTGTATGTTTGTTGTTAACGAAGCATAAGTTACACTCATGCATGACCCCAGAAAACCCATACAAGGCTTGCTAAACACTGCTGAACCTTCAAAACAATCAAAAGTTACCAGAAGGTGGCTACTAGATTTTTTTTTTTTTTAAGCAATAAAAACCCTCCAAATCACTACACTAAAACACACCTCTCAGCCCCCCATATCAGTCCAAAGACACTAAATAAAGACAGAATTAGACTGACCTGCACATTTTAATGCATCTACTTTTATTTTGGGGGAGGGTGAGAGACACAGACACCACCAACACACACCGCCCTGGCATCAGAGGAGAACTGGGGGCTTAACACTTGCTTTGCTCCCAGCCCAGTGCTGATTATCAAACTTGGGACAGGCTTGGGACTTGCTGGGAAGCAGCAGGTGAAGAACCCCGTTACGCTGAAGCTGTGAGCTGAGGGAAGCATTACTCAGCATTTGGAAACGTGTAAATGACTTGGCTGTCTTGAAATAAGAAACACCATAACTTCTGGCTTCTATAAACTTATTACAACACAAGAATACTTTATAAGATGGTACTCATTCTTTGTTAAAGATGTCATTCACTTACTCCCACGTTTCACTAAGTGGCAGTATAAAGTTACACTGAAGACTCGCATCTCCTTGAGTTTTTGCTGCACCTTACACTAAAAATAAACAAACACAGGCCGAGGCTCTCTTTGCACTTACTCAGAACAGGACTAAGTGCTATTACTGCAAACTTTTAGGAAAAAAAGCAACACAACTTCTGCATTTGTTTGCTTGTTTTCCTTCGGCTTTACTTCATGCCGACCTCCCACACAGCGTTAAGTACCCCCCACTCCAGCACAGCCTCCCCCTCCCCACCAAACCCACACACGCACCAAAAAACGCTTGTTTTATCACAAAACCACCCCCATTTTCCCTCAGTTCCCGCGGGGATGTTCAGCCAGGAGCTCTTTAGGACACCCAGGTAGGACGGGGGGGAGCCTCACCTGATGCCCTTGGCTCGGAGGACGAGGCGAGTCCGCTGGGCGAAGGGGCAGAAGCGCATGCTGTACAGCCGGATCAGCCCCTCGGGCACCGCTCCGGGGGCCGTGCTACCTGAGGAGGAGAGGAGAAAAGCAGCCCCACCGTCACACCACCCCTCGGTCCCCCTCCGGTGCTCGTAGCCCCAGCCCCCGAGCCCGCCGCTTACCCTTGCCCAGGCTCCGCGAATGTTCGCCCGCCATGCTGAGCGCCTCACGGAGTACCAAAGGCTGCCTCCTGGGGCGGTCCCTGCCTCAGTTCGCTGCCTTCGTCCCCTTTTTATAGCGACTGAGCGCCGCTTTGTAACCTCCGGCCGCCAATCGCTCGTGGAAATGAAAAATCGAAGGGAAATGCGGCGGTGGGAAGGGCAAGGGTGTTGCAGGCAGCCCTCACACCCTCCTCCTCCTCCTTCTCCTCCTCCTCTACCTCAGAGGCCTCCTGCAGCTGCGCTGCCCTTCGCACCAAATCCCAGACCACCTGGGAAATAATGATTTATATAATAATAATAATTTCCACCCTGCCTTCAAGTCAGAGCTCTAAGTTGTGTGGAAGCCGTGTGCTTGTGGGCACATGTCCCAGCCACAGACATCTCTGCCAAACCTGTCAGTGCTAATAGAGATCTGGAGCTTTCTGAGAGCCACCAGGGGATCCATGCTTATACAACAGGGAAAGTTTTGCCTGCTGTTGACTTTTAGTTTGGTTTTGTTACTGTAGCTAGGGCTCAGGCATCCTGTCACAAAGACCAGTATTTTTCTGGGGAGATCCTTCCTGCTGGCAAACACTGAGATGGCCACCAGTAAAGTCACCACAAACCTGACACCATAACGCACTCAAACACAACATGAATTTTTGTCAAGTCATTAATGACATAATCAAACAGCAATAAGCAACTTAACAGTAAAAGGGAGTGGTAATTCGTTGCATAAGCCTGCCATGCCCTGGGCAAACAGAACCCATATGTAAGACATCCTTTCCAACAAGATAATTCCTCCCACCCTTAGAACTGTGCCAGAGGACATTCCTTGTTTTGCTGACAGCCTCCTGTTAGGACAGTTTCAGCAATATTTGGGTCTAAAATAAATTTATTTTGAGACAGGCACACGCAAATCCAAGGTACAGTTGTAACATTACAGACCTGGGTGCTGTAAGAGCCTCTTGGGGACACAACAGAGGCAGTGCCTGAGAACAGCAAAATCTCACCACAGGGGAAAATATTCCTCATTGTGTTTCGGTTTTGTGCAGCATGGATCACAGAGAATAGTGACAAGAGACAGGGCAGATGCTCCTGTAGCAGCCAGTAATGCTGCCAGTGAGTAGCACTGTCTGGGAGCTGCACACTGCTACAGCACACAGATAAAGACTACAGTGAGAAACTGTGAGCAACACCCTTGTGAGGATGAAAACAGGGCATTACAGCTAATTCTGCTTTTAAAGTACTTGGGGATGTGAGATATGTTCATCTGATTCGTGTCAGTATGGAACAGTGCTAGGGCCGCATGGTACGATGAATGTGACCTTCTGTCTTACATACCCTTGTATAACCACAAGTCGAAGAAAAACAGAATGGTTACTGTATATAGTTCTTGTACCTTGCAAAGGAATGTTTTAACAATTCGCGTCAATAGAGAGCAGTTCTGTCTGTCTCTGGGTCCTGCACTGGCAATTTAATTCTTCCACAGACGTAGTTTCTTCCCTTTCCTCCCAGTGTCCCAGTCTCCCCCTCATTATAGTCAATTTATCAAATCTTCAGAAATATTCCTAAAATCCATAAGCCTATTTGCTTCTGTTATTCCAAACTCTTATTCCTAACAGTTACAGCCTTTTTGCCTTCTTTGTGGTTGATTTAGCACTGCTATAGATGTGACCGGCTGTCCCTGTGAATGGCCTGTGAGGAATGTTTTAACAACTCGTGAAGCATCAATAGAGAGCTATTTGTATTTGTATGTTATTTCTTTGAAGTCTCTGATGTCTGGGGGTTTCAGAACAACTGCTAACAACTAGTAACTGTTATGGCTTCTGAATGGGACACTGTGCAAGCCCCTGATATCTGGCCAGGTGGCCAGGAGATTAAGAAGAAAAAAGAAGCTGAGGCACGGCTAGAAGACAAAACTTGCAGGGAACGCTGTGTAAGCTTTTGACATGCTGCCAAGGAGTACAAAGGGGAAGGACAAGAAAAAAACCTGAGAGGAAGACTAGGAGCCTTCAGCATGAAAGACCCCCAGAGGGACCACTGGAGACTGATGCGCATGCTCCAGTAGGACGGTTTGGATCACGGAAGCTAATTATAATAACCCGTTTTTTTTTTTTTTTTTTTTTTTTTTTAGAAGTAGTAATGAATATGTTATCAGCCTAGGAGCAAAAAAATCAGCTATTTGTTGTAACTGGTATGCGTCTAGGTGGAGCGGAGACTCCCGACGCACCCAGCACTGTTTGCTTACCTCTATTCTTTTAATACATTGTAAACTTTGATTATAATCCTATTTTGGGACTGAGCAATTTATAACAGGGATTCTTACAGTGCTAGTACCAAAAGCCATGAATGTGCAAATCCTGGAAATCGTTAAGGTTGGAAGAGACCTCCAAAATATCTGGTCCAACCATCCCCTACTGCTAACGCCACCAACTAACTCATGTCCCTAAGCACCACGTCCAACCTTTCCCTTTCCAGGGGTGGTGCCTCCACCACCTCCCTGGACAACCCATCCCAACGCTGCCCCCCCCCCCCCCCCCCCCCCCCCCCCCCAAAAAAAAAGCAGGACCGCAGCCATACACCCCCCCCCCCTCCATATGGGACCATATCTCTCCAGCTGCCTCTGAGGCTTCACCCCCAGAACTGCCTGGGCTGCAGGGCCTCCAGAACAGAGGAACAAGGTGACAGAGCACAGGCAGGGCCGTGCCACCAAGGGAAATCCCAAACACCGCTGAAACAGAAGGGAAACCCCCCCCAAAAACCCCCGGGCAGTCCCCACGCTGCTCCCCTAACACCAACAGGCAGCCCGCAGCCTGCTGGCCCTTTAAATACCGAGCGCCAATACATTGGCCCAATCAGCCGCCTGCTTACATCCTGCGGGCAGCCCGCCTCAGCCAATCGCAGCGCCCCTTCTGGTCGCTAGGAGACGGCGTCCCGGGGCGGCATGGCGGCGGGCGAGGAGCAGGCCCCGGGGGGCGGCCGCTGCCCCTCGCCTCAGGAGGCGGCGCTGGACGTGAGGTGGGGGCGGCCGGGCCGGCCTCTCACAGCACTCTCGGCTCTTTAAATCCAATGTTCCTTCCGTGTAATGGGAGAAATGCTTAAGCTTTATAATCCAATGCAAGTGTTTGAGTTGTTTCATCGACCCCCGTGGTGTGTAAGGGGCAGCTCCCCAGCTAGGGGTGCGCAGCTCTTTAGTGGGCAGAAATCTACTTACAATTTTATTGACTTATTAAAAGGAGGATCAAGCAGCGACCAGAGCATATATATAAAAAAAAAAAGGCACCGTCTGAAGCATTCATTGCAACGTGAAGCAGGTCCCTTGTGCAAACTGCTTTTACGTGGCAGAGCCGTGACCCAGTTTATTTTTGCTTTGGGAAAAAAAATAATAATAAAAAATAAATAAATAAATGAAAGCATTATGCAATGCAACAGGGAAAAAAAAAAAAAAAAAGTGACCTTTTAAGTGTAGAAGCACAGCCCGTTTCCATAAAACAGAAGCATTTAAAGTTTGCCTTTCTTTTATGCATTCTAGATCACTGTCAGCAGTACAGGTATGTATATCAACATTAGAAGGAAGTGACAATGTTATTTTGCAGTGGGAAGGGGGAATACTATGTTCTGTGTCTTCAGAAAACACAGAACCTTGACAAAACTAAGTTACATATAAAGCCCTGTTTTGAATGAACTATAGCGAGCATTTTTCAGTGACAAGGTACATTTTGAATGCTCAGTAATTCCGAGTACTTTGTTCCACCTACATTTCACCAGCCAGCAACGTTTCTCACTGAAGTGCTTCTGACACTCCGTGTTTATAGGGGGCTGGAGACAAAGCATGGAGAATGTGTGGGGGAACCACGGCTAGTTCTGTGACCCATCAGTCATAGCTGATGTCAGATCAGTCTGGATCCTTTTCCTCATAAACCTTTATCGATTGCATAAGGATAAATTGTGCAGTCAGCCCATTCATTTATCCCTGCATACATATTTTCTAGAATCTGTTTGCAGGATTCAAAGAAACAAAAGTTGAAACTATTTAATTTCCGCGGACTCAGATCGAGCGCTGGAGGAAAGCATTGAGGTGGTCCTGTGACCCTGTTCATAAAGTCTGCTTGTGTGCCAAGGCAGGTCATACGGTTAGTGTTCATGTGAAAGGGCTGGAAGAGCACTCCTCAGCTGACATGTCTGGGCTCTGTTCCCACAACAGTCAGTATATTTGCAACAACACATGCTAACTCCTCTCTGGCTGTGCTTATTCCTCTGGTGTGTAGCAGAAGAGGCTGAGTAAAAACTGCTGAGAAAGGATGACAGAAGTTATTGCTGGGCATAACTACCTTAAGACTAATCATTAAAGAATGTCCCTAATTACGGCAGCCCTGAGGCTATAATATAATTTACTAGAGTACAGAAGATCAGCAGCTGAACTGCTCTTAAGACTGAGTTATGTTCATGGAAGAAGTATAACAATGCTGCTTGCAATCGCAGAGGGCAAAAATCTCTTCCCACCACTGCTATGTGGGAGAGGATAAAAGACAGAAAGGGCTTGAACAGAAACTAGAAGGAGCAGTGCTGATGGTAGTGTTGGACACAGGGTGCTGGTACGCTGCCAAAATGGTGTTGCCACAGTTCTGCCAGGCTCAGCTGTGGCTCAGACAGCTTCACTTAGTGGTTAATGCAAGTCCCCTTGATAAGGAGGTGCTGATGTTGATCCATGCCCTTTCTGAAAGATAAAAAACCACTTGCAGGTGGTTAGGGTTTTGCTGGTATGTTGCAAGTTCTAAAGGTGACTCAGCTTCAGTAATTTATTTCAGTCCCTGAAGTTTTACTGTGTTAAAGTATTGGTGTCTTTAAAGCAGAACAGTCCCTTTAGTTAAGTTTATACAAACTGTGCCTGTTTGTTTTTTTTTCTTTTTCTTTTTTTAGTTTACAGCAACGAGATGAACTATGAAAGTTTAAAAGAGGTTAAGCAAACATAACCGAGTCCCTAGTATGGATCGTGCTTGTGTAATTATTTCAGAATTAAGGTGTACTCTTTTACTATGACCTATGAGTATCAAAACAAAGCCTGTGAACTGGCTAACTTTATTGTTAATGAAAAGTAGAAGAAATATAAGCATCTTCAAGTTCTTGTGTCAGTCCTTTGTGCTCCATCATTGTAAGATTACCCCTGTGTTTTTGGAAACATGCATCTAGCGATGCATGGTATTAGAGGCTGAAATTCTTGTGGTTTTGCAAGTTTGGTTTGAGGATGAATCTAACAAATCCGAAGCATCAGACCAGCATGCCTTTTAAGCTGTTACATTCCATTTTTTGCAGTATTTTGAAAAACATGTGTCTGTGAGTAACGTTTTAACACAGAGTTGTTCTTTCTTAAGTTGGGTTCAGGGATTCTCGAAAAAGAACTTGGGCTTTATCAACAATCAGACCGTCTGCTACCCTTGTGGCAATTACATCCTCTTCCTGGACATTAAAACAAAGAAGACGACAGTGCTGCAGTGTCCGACCGGCCAGGTGGGAGCCTTCGCAGTGAACGCCAACAGCAAAGTGCTGGCCTTTTCAGATCGGAAGCTGACTCCCCTCATATATGTCTACAGCTTTCCAGAACTGAATAAACTGACAGAATTAAAAGGTACCGGTGTGGTAACGTTCCCTGTTACCATTTCATTAAAACAAAGCCAGTTTCTAAAGGGTGTTTGTTTTGGTTTTTTTTGAAACTCTTGAGAAACACTGTGACAGGAAACTTTCTAATGCCAAGAATCGCATAAAGTATCATAAAGAACTTTTCACTGCACTACTTTCAGTGAGACTCAAGCTGGAGAGGAACAGGACAATAGAAGATTTAACTGTTAGAAAGGGAAAACAAATGGAATGAAATGGAATTCATTACAGGAAAATATAGTCTGAATAACAAAGCAAGATCATATTGCAGGAGGCTTCCAAGCAGACTGCTGAGATGGTCTCACACTGAGACATCTGAGATGTGAGAGGAATTATGGCTCTTTTAGTTCAAGTTTAGAGGCTGTGATCTAATATGTACATGTATTTCCCCTGTTCCATAATATTTCTCTTCTTAGTTAAGTTGTTTACCCTATCCATGTTTCAGTTTCTTTCCCCTTTAAATGAGGATCATAGCAGTTCCTTACCTCTTGTACATGATTGAAATTGACTACAAAGGATTGCAGGGCACTTGGGGAAAAAAACACTACGAATTTGAGATATTAGTGAAACAAATTATTTAAAAAAAAAAATCCAAACAGTGATACTTAGGGAATGTTTTTGTGATCAAATTAAAACAATTTGGTGTGAAGCAAAGGAATCACAGCGTCTTTGAAGAGTGGATACAAAGAAACTGACAAGAGCACTTTGTCATAGTATACAGAAAGTCTGGGCAATTAGAGCTCACGTTCTTTGTTTTCATGTTTTAGGTAATGTTCAGTTGGACTACACTGTACTTGCATTTAGTTTCACAGGCCCTTATCTAGCTGGTTACTCTTCAATCCCAGAATTTGTTCTTTCAGTATGGTAAGAGTGAAAAAATTTCTTTAATACTGTTTGCATTTAATTAATATTTTTCTGTGTGGGCTATTTTAGCATAAATTAAATTAACAAATGGGAATGATAAACTGGTTGCCTTCATCTTTCTTTTTTTTTTTTTTTTTCCTGATGGATCATTGTCTGCAAACCTTCTGTGCCCAATTTGCTGTTGTTTTTGTTTTTGTTTTGTTTTGTTTTTTCCTAGTACTAGGCAGAAAGGCTTGTTACTTTGCCACAGCTATCTTCTAGCTTCTTCAAAATTTTTATTTTCAGTAGTACTCTTAATTACTTGTGCTTGATCTTAGTTCTGTCTTATAGGTGTGCTCAGTGATTACACTATCATGTGTCACTGGGTTAGATCATCATTTTCATCACTGCAGTGAAAAGAAATATGTGATACAGTGAAGATGCAGAAGGTCAAAATATTTAATTGAATTGTTCTGTAAAAATAAAATAATGCTCTTGCCTGCATGGCAAAAATTGTAGGAATATACTGTATACCTTCAATGTAATTAAGACCTTTATATTTCTTTTACAATGATTAGAGAAGAGTCAGAAAGAGTTCACATGCTTATCATTCACAGAATAATATGCATGGTCTAATATATTTGATGCATGCCCTAAAACAAAAACCCACTGTCTTGAAAGACTATTCTAGGTTATCCCTAAAATGGAAACATCTAGAAATATTTAAATGCTTTAAAGTAGTGACAATTTCCAAGGCCAAACAACGGAAACCTATTTGAATCTGCACAAATTCAACTGTCAGCATCTAATTACCATTAGAACAACCCTTGATTCCAGTCAGAAAGAGTTGAATAACAAAAGAAAGCCACCCCATGATATTAAACTTAGAATTTATAATAACTTGAATAGAGGTAGGTGAATTTACTGTGAGATCAGGACCTTCCTTTTTGCAATTAGATTACAATGTGCATTCATTGTAGAAATTTGTACAGAGGAAAGAAATCCACGTTTAGCATTATTAATGCAATTGCAATATGATGATTACACAATTCCTGTATTTTAAGCACGTAGTTTAGAATAAAAGGTGTAAGAGATGTTTTGGAAGTTAACTGAGAACAGAGAAAGCCTGTGGGTAACTAAAAGCTGCCTTTTGCTTGTCTTATTTTATCCCCAGATCTTTATTATTTTCTGTTCGAAGGAGAGGCTCAATTTCAGATTCCTGCTTTAGATACACGTACCGTAGTGCTTCAGATCTTAATAAATTATCTGCTCTAAGATTGTTGGCACTGTTAGGTATGAGATGAGAATACTGACATCTTTAGAGAGAGACATCTACGCTGGTACCTTTAAAGTCAGAGTTGCAGCTTATAGGTTTCTGTAATGTTAATGAGAGTTAGTGCTTATGTGTGAATACTTCTCATTTTTTTGCATGCACTATCAATATTACATCATTGTCTTGCATCCTGATCAGTTCCTGAGAGGAAATTTCTTAGAAGCCAGAACAACGCAATTAAATTAAATCCATTTACAGCACTGTATGCATTTTAGTTTTCTTCATCTCAGCAGTAATGACAAATACAAGAGCTATAAACGTTATTTAGATTGTCAGATATACTGCCAATGAAATTAAGAAACAGCTATAACCGCTTTTTCAAATTATGTTAATCAGTTTTCAGACAGCACCTAAAAATGCAAATTCAAGAATTAATCTGGACACAGAAATATGTGAATTAGAGTATGAGACTATACAATAGGTTACACCAGACAAAGGTATTCCCATGTTATGTAGAGCTGTATGTAACAGCCCCATACAAATTCTGTGCTGTTCTTTGCCCAAATTAGTTAATGCAGCTGTAGCATGTGCCTGCATTCACAGCACAATTATTGTACAACCCAAGAAATTCATTGATAATCAAGGGCTGACTGAGTTTTCTCTCTTTCCTTCTGAGT
Source organism: Netta rufina (assembly GCF_964035555.1). Taxonomy (NCBI): domain Eukaryota; kingdom Metazoa; phylum Chordata; class Aves; order Anseriformes; family Anatidae; genus Netta; species Netta rufina. The sequence goes on along the minus strand of NC_140130.1, from coordinate 25,337,858 downwards.
TCTCAAAGTTATGTTACTATTCCTTCTTTTTGTAGCAGTACTAATTTTATGCGTGGCTAACTAACCACATCCTTTTCAGTCTCAGAACCTGTCTTGTTTGACAACATAGTTTTTAGTCAGTGGCAAAGTGTTTGTTTTCCAATTGTGATCTTGAGTGTCAGTTAGAATCACATCCACATATTTGGCTTAAATGTTTTTGACGACTTCAGTGGATTTGATTTTCTTTTATTCTCCTTAATGAAGGAACTGGCAAGACAGTATCCTCCTGTGCAGTGAGTCCCAGCCAGGCGTACCAGTGACCTCGTTAAGTTTTAATCCCATGAATTGGCAACAACTGTGTTCTGCTAATGAGAGCTCTGTTACTGTCTGGCATATTGAAAGGAATTATGATGAGCATTACCTTAAGCAAAAGTAAGTAGAACACCTTTCAAGTTTAAAAAAAAAATAAATAATCTATAACTATATTTTAATGACTAAGACTAGCAACCTACATCTGTTTGCAAATAATTTAATTCAATTTACTTTGTCTAGCCGTTACAATCAGTAATTGTTAAATAGCAACCAGTTTGATTCTACCTAGTTAATCAAGTGAATTGAATTTATGCTTTCATTTCTTAGCACTCTCATATCCCAGTCATGCACACTATTGAAGCTAATACTAACCGGCATTTTTGGTAGTTGTCTCTATCAAAAGCCACCCAATTGCATTAATATAGTGCCTGGACTGCTTTCCTGTTCCTGCAAGTGGTTGTTCTGAGCACTGAGTGGGAACGTGCATTGCTCTTGTGGCTATGAGACTGCTGGGTATGGCTCGATTGCTTTCTAGTAAGCATTGTTAAACAATATGCAGTTACAATCACTAATTGTACCAAAAGCAATATCAGGTTTCTGTGTGATATCCAGCTTCTGTGGTCAATTTACAGATGTAGAGGGGGTGGCTGTGATAATGCAACTCACTGAGCACAGCAAACCTAGGATTTATTTATGCTAGAAACTTTTTTGAGTCTGATATAAGAGGTGGACTAGTATGCATTGTTCAAGACAGGGATCTTGAAGTATAATATATATGCTGTTGCAGTGGCAGCTATTCTACAATCCACAACAGCATATTTCACCTCATTAACTATGAATATAACCAGTCTATTACCCCTGACATGGTTATACTACTAAAAGTATAGATGAGGCCTTAATCTGAGATCTGGAAGTTGAAGGCTTGCTGCCTTTTGCGAACATACTGATACTCTTTTTTTTATCTTCCACTTTTCATCTACATTCAGTAGATGTTAAACCTCCACTGAGAATTATTTTACATAACATTTTTTCGAGTTCTATATAGCATAGTTTGTAAACTATAGAATCCAGAATTCCCACATTATAACAGCCACTTATACACTGATTATCAACTTATTAACTTTATCCAAATAAGCATTAAGCTTGAATCCTCACAGCACATATATACAAATTAGGTGTGTGGCATTATTAATCCTGGTTAATAAGGAAACAGAAGGATAGAATATTTGTTTGTCCAAAGCAACAAGAAAAGACAATGAGCTAGAATGTGGCAGTCCACTTCAGCCAGTTAGGAACATCCCTCCTTTGTAGATAAATGACTATTACTTTTCAGTGACGTGGTACATGCCATGTAGAATGATTCTCTACAGCAATATTGTAGGAATTGTTCAAGACCAGGTTAGATGGGGCTTTGAGCAACTTGACCTAGTGGGAAGTGTCCCTGCCCATGGCAGGGGGACTGGAATTAGATGATCTTTAAGGTCCCTTCCAGACCAAACCATTCTATGATTCTATGAAGAGTTTTCCATTATTATTGCCAAAGTAAAGCCCATTAACCTAGTCGGTGTCTCCACATTTCAAAAACATGCTTCCCATTTTTGTATCAGCATTTACTATTTGTGATATTTCTTTTCCTCAGACAGTGTCTCTTGCTTTTTCACAGCCTTGTGAAACTCCCTCATGGACATGGGTCTCCAAATCTTCATGAAGATTTGTTTTTCCCGGATTCTAGTGATGAAGATCCCTACCATGACCCTGTTATGCCAGTTTCAGCCATTGCCGGATTGGTAGGAGATGAAGCAGAAACATTCATGGTAGCTACTAATTTTATGTTTACTATCCAAGTCATTATGCACTGGGGGGAATTGCAAATGTGTGTCTCATAAGTTAAAGCACTCCCTTCCCAGCCTCCCAACATGAAACATATGGCTTAGGAACATCAGTTCCTGCACAAGTTGATCTGGATACATTTGCTGTAGAAGATGCTTCCTTGAAATACTGTTTTGTTCAGATTCTTATGTTGAAAAGTATCTAACGCAGCAACTTTCAGTGAGATGAAATTACTGAGCTGGCTGAGTTCTTCAGATATCCAGATATCTTCAGACTGCAGTTGCTGTAAGGAACCAACCTGTACGAAGTATTTAGTGCTGTAACTACCATTCCTCACTGACTTTATAAATTGACAGGCTGCTGCTGCAGATGTTTAAATAAATGGTTGCTATCACTGATGATTTGTATTCTATTACAAATGTACATGAGCAGTTGTCTGACTCTGGACTAAAATCTGTATGTCAACATTTGTTCATACCTTGGAGTTATTTTCCTCTCTAACATTATGGGGTTTTGTTTGTTTGCTTTTAATTAATAAGAGACAATGTGGTGCTCCTGGGGTGGTTAATGAGGTGCTTTCAGTTTAATGCAGTGGAAACAGTATCATAGCCTGATGAAGCTCTCTTAATCCCCACAGAATTCAATAGAAGGATGTGTTTTCTTTATCACTAAGTCCAAGTCAGCTGAGGTCAATGTTTTGTTGATATAAGCATCAAAACTGGAGAACCATTTATTTAGACTAATAAGTAGAGGAGTTATTGTCAACCTGTAGTCCGTGGTTCCTTGGAGGCAGTAGCCCACTCCTAAGGAATGTGTGACGGGCCAGTAGGAAAAGCAAGCCTGCTGCACGTGCACCCGTTTGCTTGGTAGGTGTCCATGCTCTAGAACAAGATGCTGAGGCCAGGTATGTACCAGAGTGTAACCACGACGGGGCAGCAGAGTGAAAGGAATCGTAACATCCTCAAACTATCGAACCTTCATTTCTTGCATAATATGGATTTAGTTTTGTTTCAATATTTCTTATAGTTGGGACTGACGTTTTTTAAATTCTCTGCAATTAACAGCCCAATTGACTCCACTTCATCACCAGTACCAATTTTATTCCACAGACTTTTTATAAAACTTTTAATGACGAGGATCTATCCTGGATATTTTTTTTTTCTCTGCAGAGCTGCTATTCAAAAGGGAGAGAAGTTTAAGAAAAAAAGACTGCATCATTATTATGCACCATTGTACCAATGCACAGTTCAAGAAGCAACCTCATTTTGGATTTACATAATCTCATCCTAGGATTAGCATATTTTATCTCGTTTGCATAAAGGCAGTAATGACAAAGGAACATTATAGAAGTTGTCTTTACACAGGAAGCTTCTGATTCACAGTAGTTCATTTGCAGCCTTGCCAAAGATTTGTGCTATTCAAGCCTTGTAGAATCAGGGAAAATGCCTATATTAGATGTTTTTCTGGTGAAGTCCCAACCTGCCATAGATTTATTAGTTCGTCCTATTTGATTTATAAAGCAGTAAAGTAGCTCTGCTCACATACATTGTTCTTTGAATCTTCTTTTAAATGTTCTCACAAGGTTTTCTCATGTGTTTTTACATTTTTTCACTGAAGCCTCTTCAATCTGATTCTTTCCATTCTTGGTATTTATATAACCCCTAGTACTGTTGTATCTGAGCAGGTCACAGTGTTTAATAATATTTGGTGGAGAGGTACTGTTCTTCCTGTTTTATGGATGACAGATTTATGAGAATTGTTTTAGATGAAATTCAAGGCACATGGGAGGTCTATGGCTGGGATATTTCTAGAACTAATTTATAAATGACAGAAAGTTTGACAGGGCTGTTTTTTCAGAACAATTTGGATATATGATAAGAAAAGCTATTCGAACAAAGTGCGTTTTAATGCTAACATGTATGCAAGACCACATGATGAAGAAAAAAGTAAGTTATGTCTACAAAGTACAAGACTCTTCTGAAAAGCAGTTTGAACAACACTTATCAGGGTGATGTCATAGGGGGTAACTATTTCAATTTTGGATTCTGGTGCTATTCTGGTGTATAAATCCCATGATCTGGGAGCTCATTGTGTTTAATTTTATCATAATTTTATCATTAAAAATTGGAAAATTAAATGGTTATGGTGGGTCAAGATCTTTGCAAGAGTATGGAAGATTCCAGAGGGATTTCCAAGCTAGAAGACAAAAATGTTGGAGGATAAATCCAGGAAAAAAAAAAATATATATATATATATATGTATAGTACATGCACCATTTTTAAAGAAAATATGATTCATTGTTTAGACAGGCTTCTGGGGAGAAATATGAGTTCTCTACCTCTATCTCCAGAGACAGGCTTTTCTGGAAGTTGTACTTGGTTCCTAAATTCCTAGCCTCAGTGAAAGGATGGCTGAATGTAATAAAATCAGACTTGAGATAATGATTTTTTTATTGGCCTTAAAATGTATGCAACTATACAAATATTTGCCGGTTGCTAATTTAACTGGTTTATTTTTGTGCTGAAGCCTAGAAATGATATTAAGCCTTTGGTGCATCCTACTGCCCACTGCTGGACTGCAACCTCTGACATTTACATGGGCTGTAAAGAAGGACATATTTTGAAAATTGATGCCGAGACACTCAGTGCTTGTGTTCTTCAACAGAAACCTCTACCAGGTAAGAAACAGTTCTGTTGTGTGTTTTATTCATGTAAGGAAGAAGATGGGTAGGACAATGAAGGCTTTTTTTTGCTTTCTTTTCTTCTATTGTGTAACTCACAGAAGATGTAAAGCTATATAGTAAAGCCATATGAAAAACGTTGTTCTTCTATTAGTATGGTAAACATTTTAGAATGTCTGTTGAATTTCTAAGCGGGTTTCCTTAGCACCCTTTAAAAAGCATTCATTTTTCTAAGGCAAGAAAAAAAAAAGCTCTATCTACATGAAAACTGTTAAATAAAATGAAAACAGTTCCAGGAACCTTTATCTTATTAACAGCCCTATTAGATTAAAATAAAACTATTACTATACCAGCTATACACAGTCCATTTACTGCTGGTTAGGTATCAATAATTTATTTGATTTTGCATGAAACGTTAGATTGTCCTCATTTGGAATGTTAGCTAATGACAGAACAGATCTTTGAAGGCTCAGGTTTAGCATGATATCAATTAACAGCACAACTGAATTGAATATAATGCTGCTTAGTATAATTCCTTAAGGTCAGCTGTTACATAATCAATTTTCTAATGACAAGTCTGTAAGGACTATCAGGCTTTATTGCAGAAAGTATGAAGCACAGAGAGTGAGCAGAAGATGCCTCTGGCTTAAAACAAAGCAGTCTACATTTAAGTTTTTCTAGAATGCTCAGCACATGTCCCTCAGATTCATTGCAAACTACTAAGGTTATTTGTCTCTCCCATATATATTCCGATCTGTCTGTTTGCATGGAGACCTCTGGCATGCTGGTGAATAAAGTTTTCTGGCAACAACTGCACATTCCATGCCTTTTTTTCTGGGCACCCTGAGGTCTCACCCCTGCTCCCCACCATGTGCTACCTATCTAGGCCTGTTCGGAGGGTTTCTAAGCTGGAGGACAGTTAGAGGTGGGCAGCATAAACTGTTCTGGCAATGGCAACCTGCACCCTGTCATCCTTTGCAGGGATGGAAGGTGTCAGTCCTAGTGCACACATGACGTTCACTGATTCAGTGAACTGGTGGTAAGAGGAGTAGTGGAACAGGCTTCTCCCCAGCACTAGAAGGGGGTAATATGTTGTTGTAAACCAGCATAGAGCTGTTCTGCTAATAAAGACTGAGAGTTAATGGACAGGCTGACAATAATCTTGATTTCTTCTTTTGCTGTTTAAATTATTATTTTTTTTAATTTGCAGCAAGTGTCCCTGACTTTCCCAAAGTACTGTATGTCTGTTCAGTTTTGATAGTTAACACAAAAATGGAAGGCTGCTTCTTAAAAAAAAAAAAAAAAAAATTAAAAAAAAAAATTAAAAATCCAGCTGTGTTTCTCTACTTTTGAAGTTATCAGATCTATAGGTTTACCAAATCAAGAGTTGGAACAGGAAAAGCTGAGGTGTGACTAGAAGTGTTTTTGCCTGTTCAGTAGAAAGAAACAAAAATGTTTGCTAGGCTTTTACTTGGCCTGTTCTTTGAGTCCTGTCCTAAAGCTGTAACAGATTTGTTGGTAATCGTATAGATGCTTCTACTTAATTTAAAATACTTAAATTTAAATCTGTCTCTAGTACAGTACTCAAGTGCATGTCCAACCTTAAGCATGTGCTGTATTCCCACTTCCTTTTACAGCTGCCAGCTGAACTACAGAAAGATTGTGCCTGCCCAGTTACCCAAAGCCTTATCCCAATGATGGATATTGGGAAAGAACGTACATTTTTGATTCAGTATACCAATTCCAGTCTTTTTTGCAGTAGACTGACTTTTAGTGCAACATTGACATATAAACAAGGCTGATGTTATTTTTCTTTTGTGCAGAACACATGCGTAAAGTATCGGACGTGGTGGCCTATGTTCGTAGAGAAGTATGGAAAAGAAAAGGTATTTCCATGTTCAAATCAAGCTAATAGATTCTTAAACAACACCAGTGACAGCTAAGAGTAATAATACGTGAGTACAGCTGGAAGTCACTGGTTAGAAGAACTCAGATAACGCTGGTCTCTGTAAGACAGATGAATGACAATCTTTTTTTACGTGTACCTGATAAATAACTAATCGGTTTTGTGCTGATAGACAGTCAAATGAATAGCCTCAAGAGAAACAGTGGCAGTGAAATAATATCTGTTCTTTCAAATTTAAATTGGAGTAAGTGATGTTAGAGTAGGTTCTCTTCTGCTTAGTTTTAGTAACATTTTTTTAGAGCTGCAGTGACTTGTAATTTAGTTGAGTTAGGATTTAGGGGTTGTTTCCAACACTTTGTTTTGGGTTCCAAAGTGCAAAAAAGATATTCACGTTATGGAGGACACATCATGGAGGAAGTGCAGCACAAGGCCACAAAGATGATTGCAGTTTGAATACTTGACATGGAAAGATGGGCTGAGAGAACTGTTTGTTTAGCCTGAAGGAAAAGGGATATCTTACTATTGTTTTAGCCACCTAATGAAAGGTAACAGAGAGAATGGAACCAGACAGGAAAGGATACAGTTTGCATCAGCACAAATTCTGGGTAAATAATAAGAAAAAAAAAATCATAGTGAAGACATTGGGACAGGTTGCCCGAAGAAGCTACGGAATATTTATTGTTGGGAATATTCAGAGTGGGTATCAGCTGTATATGACCCTGATATGACGCTGGACAATGTGATTCAGCTTTGAAGTTGGGTCTAAATTTGAGTTGGCCCTTTGCTGAGCAGGAAGGAGGGTGGATCAGGGGATTTCTAGAGTCCCTTCCAACATAAATGGCTGTTATGATTCTGTTACTGACAAACTTAGTATATTGGCCTTTGTAGCTATTTAGCAGCGTTTACACAATCAAACTATTTCTCAGATCAGTTTGTAGTTCATCAGACCACAGTAGTATTGTCACTTCAAATTATGTATACCAGCCTTCTCCAGTATCACCAAAGCCAAAAGTCCAAAGAATATGCCATTGAATTGTAGCCCATAGATCTTCTTGCTCTCAAATAGTAAATTCTCCCAGACTTGAAGTCGAGACACATTGTTGAAATAAGTTAAATTTGATATTTTATGTCGGTCTTGTGCTCTCAGGTGGCAAACCAAGGGATCTGCAAAGAACAGTTGCATTTGCCATGGCATTTTGTAACGAGGGACTGTACACAGCTGGAAATGTAAGGCATCCTTCATGGTCTTAACTTATTCATGCTGCGTGAAAGTCAAAGAGTATTTAAATTGAATACATTTGCAGAGTTCACTACAAAGACAGGAGCTAGAAAAAAAAAAAAAAGGAGGGTTTCAGAGCTATAACAGTCCTCTGACATTGTGTATATTTTCCTATTTTCCTTGTTAAGACTTGGGACAAGAAATTGGAAGGGAGCAGAGCAGGAAGAGATTCTGTTTTTGTAGTCAAAGAAGCAACGAAAGAGGATAATACTATTTTTAACAAAGGACAGGGAGATTCTAGAGGAACAGAAAAGAAAGATGAACTTGAAACATGAAAGTAGAGAAAATGGCCAAGAGAATTGCAAAATTGTTTTGTGCAAAATCTGCCTCATTGTTTAACCCTAATGCATGACAGTACACTACTGGTTAAGAGCGGAACAAATTCTGACACTTTAAAAAAAAATAAAAAAAAAAAAAAAATATATATATATATATGAACTACTAAATATTAACTGATGAGTCTGTTGTTATCAAACATGTGCTGTTACTGAGGAACACCTTAATTTTTCAATAGATTTATTATCCAAGGTAAGAGTCCTCTGGATGTAGACAGACTAAGATCAAATCAGACAACTAGTCATGGTATAAAGTTAAAAATTGTTAGTTTAGAGGCTTTCAGAAGTTCTTGCTGATAAGTTTGGCGGAGTGGGCTAGGATGCATGACCTAGACCTGATGATTTGTACTTTTCTGAACAGGAGGGCATTTTATTCTTTTATCACATCAGAGGTCTTCAGTATGAGATGAAAATCTGCGCTGACATCGTAGAGCCTATATCCAGCCTCCTGTTCTCTCCTGATTACACAATACTTCTGCTTGTTACTGATCAGGTATAGCATTTGAGAGAATAGCATCATGTAATGAGATGTTCCTGTGATCCTGTATGTGCATGCCGATGCTGCTAATGTGAAATGTCCATAACGTGATTCCATAAGCCAACAGATGTATCCCAGCAATGAACTTGGTCCATGTGGTGTTTTTAACACAAGATTGGAAACTTGTAGTGAAGCATGGAGAAATCATTTTCTACAGATGGTTGATTATAAAGAATAGTTGTTTCCTAATTTCCCAACAAAAACAATGGTTTAGAATATGGATTCAGGGTCTCCAGTGTGTCCAGGCCATGTGGGACCTACTGTGCATGAGCTCTAGGCTTAACATATGCCTGCCCAGTAAGAAAAGTGTAACTTGGGTACATCAGACCTACTGTGGCTATGTAGTAGAGTTATTCTGCACATTCATGCTGAATTTCTCTGGCAATCCAGTCCAAGATTCTTCTTTGACCAGCTTGATGTCCAGATATCTTACGCAAGGGGGCCAAATTCTCATATTACAGCCTTTTTTCCACACCTTTGACCATTTAAATTGGCATTCCTAAGGTTCTTTGGGATGGGGGGAGGTTTCAATGGCAATGCCATGGTAAGTTTGGTCACACTCTCTCTGATTCAATTCTTCTTTTGTAAAATGAGTAGAGCGCTTCTAGATTATTTCTCGATATCAGTTATGAATCGCTTCTAAGAGACTCTGAGATCTTTAGATAAAAGCATCTCTTAAAGCATGTTGTTTATGATTTGCATTTTGTGCTGTTTAAGTATATCTATTGATTCTTGGAGTAAGATGAAATAGGATGTTTTTAAATTGTTTTATTGAAGTAATTTTGAGAAGACAAAAAATGTGACTAGCTGGATCAGGATCACTATCAAGTGAACTAACCTGATGTTTAGCTAGTGTACGTTAATATAATCTGCTAAATTCAGCTGAACTCTACTGGGCACTTTCATTTTAGTATCAAATAAAAACCTTTAAAGAGTGAAGCTCAGAAAAATTGGTGTTTTTTTGCTGAAGTATTTGAAAGCTTTTAATGAAAAGTTTGATAGCCCAGTGATGGATTATTTGTTTTTATTTGTCAGGGGACAATCTATACTTACAAACCTGCCCGCAGAGGAGAAGCTGTCAAACTCTTGGATGCAAGCAGCAGTTGTTTTCTGGCGGCTGATTTTCTTCCTCCAGAGAACAAGTACTGTGTGGTATGAAATGATATTCTCTTTATACATAAGAGTGGCTTTTTTCAGGTAACTGATATGTTGCTAAGGCACAAAACCAACAGTCTTACTGGGACTCATGATGTTTGTTACAGTAGTATAACTACTCATTAAAGGATGTAAATGGCATTAATTCAGGTATGGCTTACAAAAAGGTCAGAACTTGCTTTAGAATACAGGGTAGATAATTCACAGGTGGCTAAAATGTCACACTGGTTTTGCTGTCGATTTGTATGACTCACAAGTGTTCATGAACAGAACTATGTGAATAAAGTTCAGAGAACAGATATTGAAACAAGGAGTTCCTACTGATATTTGCAGCCCTCAGCACAAATTGGAAGAGAGATGCCTCTGTCATGGGTCCAGGGAGAAAGAAGGCCTTACTCATGGCTCTGTCCATTCTAAGAAACTCCTTGCTTTCGTTCAATGTCTTTGACCTCCTACAAGACACACATTTTAACCAGCAAATCTGATTTGTCCCCAGGCCATGAATTCTTCAAGTAGGAACCCTGGGGTCTTAATTAACTTTGCTGAATCTGTTTCTTTGTTCTTAGCATGGGAACGATAAATTTTACTTCAGAATAAGTAACATGAGGGTTGATTGGTCTCTAGCCATACTTTACTGTGGAATTATAAAATTGTCTGAGCATAAGAAAACGAAGCAAAATTATGATATGCATCATTCTTCATGTGAGAAAGCAAAGACCTCTCCTTAAGCACTTATTTACTTATTTTTGCAAAGAAAATTCTAAGCAGTTTTTTTTTTTTTTTTATTGTTGGACGAATGCTAGTATTGATCAAGCTTATGTTTTACCCTTGTCTCATCTTGCTTAAAGACCATTCGGGTAGTTGCAGCAATTCACAAAAAATATTAAATATTTTCTTTAACTTTGCATTTACAGCAAAAGCAAGATCATTCCAAGCAAAAACCTTGATCTGATACACTCAGTTGACTGTATATTCCATAGAATAGCTACTAGCTACTTACAGACTATTTGGTTATTCCACCTTCATCTGACTATGTTTTTCTTTGTTCAAGTCTGTAACAATTTCAGGTGAAGTACAAGTTTGGCTCCTGGAAGATGGGACTTCTCTTAGCAAGACAAACCTTAATATTGAGGTACACGTAACTGGGAGTTCATGTAGTGACTGATACTTAAAGTCTTCATCTATTTTTTTTTCAATTCGTGACGTAATGTTTGATTAAATTGGACAGTTTTGAGGAAAGCTAAGTAGTGTCTTTAAAGAACAAATGAAAGACTTTAAAAAGACTCTCTTTTGGAGTGATTTCTTGACCTAATCACAAAGTTAACTCAGAAAGCAGAAAGGTATTTCATCCTAATGTCCTAGTGATATGTCTTTAAGCATTTATTAAAAAAAAATAAATTATCTAAATCTGTATGATATTACTTTATTAAATTTGTATTTCCAATGAGTATCAGAACTGACAGGAAATGTTTCAAGTGTATAAAAACTGAAAGCCTTGACTGATCTGAAAAACAAGTTTTAGGAATTGAGTTTGAGTTGATAAAGTATTTACAACTGTTAATGCTTTGTTGTGATTGAAGATGCATTTAAGTCCTGAAAAATCCTGTCTTTTTTTCCAGAGGAACAGAGAATTATTTTTTGATAGGTAGATACGGAGCATAAGAAAAAATGCTTATGATGTCTATTAAAATCCTTTATTTGTAAAAAAAAAAAAAAAAAAAAAAAAAAAATTTTAGATTGGTTTTTGGTTTTCTTCTCCGAATTGTAGAGACTTGTAAATGGTAAAAGAAATTGCATACTAACATATAGCATAATGTCATATAAAATGATATGGAGCTGTTGAGTAACTTCTATATTTCTTAACTAGGCAACTGCTATGGCTTGCTGTCCCTCCTCAAACAGTGTTGCTATAGGGACCAAAAGTGGTCAAATATACTTCATTGATGTTACCGATGTTGAAGCTCCACGGGTTGTTCACATAATTTTTCTTTCCACATTTCCAGTACTATCTTTGCAGTAAGTATGCGGTAACAGAGGCAGGAATAGTATTGATTTGTCGCTCGAATAATGCAGTTAGTTGAAGAAAAAAATTGAAGTTTTTATTCTAAAAATGTCAAAGTAAAGTATTTTAACTGTTTCAGTTGTTTGTTTGTTTTTTTTTTTTCATTTTTTTTTTCCTGTATTCCTTGCAAGAGTAGTACCAGGATTTAGATGAGAAAAATATAATAAGGTTGAATTTTTATGAAAAATGAATGGAACGCTAAGGATACTGATGTATAGGATCCTTCTTGACAGATCACCATATGCAGTAATTATGTGCAATTCCATGTATCTGAACTTAGAGAGTTATTTGTCACAGAATATAAATTCAAGGTCTTATGAAGCTAAATTTAAGCCTTTGGGTCATCCCTTCTTATATGGTGGATCCTTTTGTTACAATTATTAACAGTTCATTTGCTAACAGTGCTAGAATTTACCAGTCCTTCTATAAATAGCTCTTGTGATCTGAAAGGATTACTTCTTTATTTTTCAATAATAATAAAAAAGAGAGTATTTTATTTCTATCTTAAAAATAAATGGATTTTGAACTGCTAAACATTAATGTAAATCTGCCTGTTACTTCAAGAGTCAGATGGGATCTCTTGTCATAATTACCTAAGATAAAACATTAAAAATAGATATGGAAAGGAACTTATTTAACATGAAATCAATGCAAAGACATGTCTATTCAAAAATATAAGAATATGCTTAGTAGTTTTATTTAAAATAATTTAACTTCAAAGGAAGCTGTTAAAATAGATTGCTACGGAATGACATCAACTTTAGATTGCCAACCCACTCAATTAGAAATTGCACTTAGAGCACTAGGATTTAGATCAGGCTCTGACACTGTAAACCTACAAGTTGAAATTTCAATTGCATTTATGCCCTTAAGGTAGTCAGCAGAGTTATGAAACTGTGAATAAAATTTGACCTTTTTATTGACTGCACCGAATGGTTTTTAGAATTTAATATTAAAAATCTGTATTTTACTTGGATTTTTATTTTACCTAGTTATGACCAGAGTGGCCAGTTCCTCATCACTAGAGCTACAGAAGAACATATCTTTATTCTAGATGCCCGGCCTTCAAAAGTATTCCAGGTTCTTGGATATATAGGTAGTATTTGTAGTAACATAAATTACATCATGTTTTCATTATTTGTTATATTTTATGTTTACTTTTTAAAGTATATTACTTAGTCATCAGACTAAGTCACCGTTCTTCATTCTATGTAGGTTTTAGGACGAGCAACCGTAAAAATATTTTTCCCATCCATTTCCCAAAAAAATCATGTCCTGAACAATCTCATCACCCCATAATTTTAGTTTGCAAATGCACAAATACGACTTTTCTGCCAGGACATGTTTAAGTCTCAGGGAAGAGATTGGATCAGTTGACCAACTGATCAAAAGTCCAGCACAAAAGTAACAGTGGTGGCAAAGAACTTAATATCTCTGTGGCCCACCATGTGAGGACTTATACTAATGATCTATAGGTCATGACACCTGAGAGCAATCTCCTGTTACAAATGCCCACCCCAGACTTCTTTAATATGGGTGGAAGTGTCAGGTTTGGTGATTTTTACTGAAGAGTAAAATATGATGGAATTTTAAGTCACAAAAAAATTCTTCTAAAATTTATAAATCTGCTTGTAGTCTCAATTCCAATAAGGTTGTAATTCTGTGCATATAGATTGTCATCTTTATATATAAAGCCTAAGTATTTTAAGTACATATACATATAAAGTGTAAGTATTAAGTATAAAGGGCATTATTTTATAATTTTAATAGGTTTGATTTCCCAGATAATACTTGGATAGTTGATATGTTAAGCCTATATGGCTTAATTCTGAAGATTATCTAAGGAGAATTACAATCAGAATTTGCCTGATCATGTTCTCCTTGTCTGGCTGACTTCTTAGAACAGGGCCTTTCTGTGCTTTATCTGGTTGTTATCAGCAGACTGTCTCAAAGTTGCTAAAATTCAAGCTAGGTGTCAACTCAGATTTGAATGTTTAATATAACAAAAACACGGTTGGTGCTCAGCATTCTCAGTACCCATTGCCTGAAGCTGAAGTTGTGTGGATTCAACACTTCTGAAGTCAGGTTGTGGCTTGCCTGACACTTTAATACAAATTCAAAATAGTATAGTTGTGCTGAGATGTGTTCGGAACTGAGATCTCCATTTTGTTTCACATGATATCACAGTACAAATGTTACCATAAATTGGTAAGAATTTACATTGGTGGTCCTTATCTGCTTCAGTGTTGGCAGATGAAGTGCTGGGTCTCTCTGTAGTTTCTGACTTCGAGAACAACTTAGTTGAAGTAATGGTACTTCTTAATGTAGCAGAGGTCCAGCGAGCGAGGCTGGAAATCTTTTGTCTGCCTTCAGCACTCACCGAAGGTAAGAACTCAAATACATACTTCATAAGGTTTTCCTAAGACAACAACATATTTTTGCCATTCCTTACATAAAATACTAATAATCTTAACTTCTTTCTTTCTTCATCTCATCTGTACATTTTCCTGGGATACCATTTCTCATATGGCTGCCCGTAGACTTAGTCAGCTGAATCATTTCAGCAGAAATATTGTGATGCTGTGAAACCCAAGGAAGGAAAAAGAGAAGTGATTCACATGCAGAGTCACAAAGGCTAATTGCAACTGGTGTCCTCACCACACAGCCAGTGCAGGACAGACTTGGTTGTGAGTGACACCTGCACTTCCAGTTTTATGTCTCTTCCAGCCAAGAATTTCCAGTCGAGCAATACAGTTTGAGGTTTCAGTGATATCTTCTGTATGTCACATTACAGAAAAATCATAGAATGACTCAGGTTGGAAGGGACCTTAAGGTCATCTGGTTCTAACTCCCAGAAAGGTAGCTTATGTTCATTATTAACATTTTGTGTCATTTTACATTATATGCAAATGGTGACTAGCAAAGCCTTTTTTGGAGAAAAATAAAACTAAGTCAACCAAGTGTCAGATTTGCTTGTTATTTACATATATTTTTTAAAAGGCCCTACAATTTATATAAACTTTCTAAAACATAATTTTCAATTAAGTTAGTATTTTCTCTAAATATCCAGTAATGTTGGATTACTTTTTGCCCAATTATAGACAATTATGTTGAAGCTTGATTTTGAAAGATACTGAGGATCTAGAGTTCTTGCATAAGTCTTAATTTTAAGTGTCTCTTCTTGAATGCTCAAATTAAACAACCAAAATGAATGAAATGCCCTTCGAAGATATCAACATAAGTGCTTTAACCAATACCACCCAGGCTGTGTATACTTCATGGCAGAGAAATCTAAATGTGATCTAGATGAAAGCAATGATGCCATGATCCTTCCTGCAAACTAATTTGCACTCCTCATATAATACCCAAGAAAGTCAGGTACATTGGTGTAGACAAATTTTCTCATCACTCTGGCTATACTGCTTCTAGTGCTTATTCAGAGCTAGGAGAGCTCTCACTGTTTCACTGCAGTATAGCAGTGTTGCTATATTGGCACAACCCACAGAGTTAGTGTTAGAGCTATGAATCTTAACTCCCATGCTCCTCCTTGAAAACTCAGATCATGCTCACTCTTTGAGATTGTTTGGTTTCAATAATTGATAGGTGGAGCACCTATATTAGTGGTGGGGATTTCTCTCCCTACCTATTTTTTTTTCCAATTTTTTTAGATAATGAAAAGTTTGTTAATGAACAAGGAATGCTAAATGCTAGTGCCATTAAAAAGGAGCAATATGATCTGGATTACCCGTTGAACTCAGCGGTCAGACTGAAGGATAACACAGTGTATGGCTACTGTACCTGTGCACGTGTCATCTGTAAATACAATCTCTCTGAACAGGTAATTCCCTGAAACTGTTATATTTTGGGTGGTAGTGAAGTACCAGCCAACATTTCTGTAGATAAGTGAATACTGAAGGATATTTTCTAAAAAAAAAAAATCCTCTCTGCACTAAAATTGTCTACTCCATTCCCAAATGTTAATTTTCAGTGTGCTACTACTGCTCAGAAACCTGGCAAAAGAAATCTCCTTGTTCTTTTACAGAGAAAGTCAAGTACTGGTTCTTAAAACTCATGTAGTTTGTGGACATGTGATCAACAACCCAAAAATCTATTGTTAGTCTCCTTAAAATTGTATAGATATTTCCGTCAACTCAACTGCTTTTAACATTTCGTTTGCTTGGCAGAATATTTTGGAAGATCCACCAGTATTGTCATCAGAAAAGAGGACTCCTAGCAATCAGTTTGGATCAGGATTCCTCTGCTTATCACCCAACAGCCGATGGCTAGCATCAGCAGCAAAAGATGGTGTTTTGTTCATCTATCACACTTCTACTATGGTAGGCAAGTGTTCAGGCACAGGCTTTGTTCGGTTTACACCTGAAAGAGCTGTAAGAGCTACTGTATTTCACTGCAAGCTTTTATTCACTTAAATATAAGATGTTCCTGAAAAATTTTTGTTAAACATGAATTGACATAACATTATACAGTACAATTCTTTTTATAATGAATGTGAATGTGATCACATTATACTACTTACTTTCTTTTCCAGTAAATCTTCAGGTAGATAATTTTACTTCTGTCTCCTACAAAATCTATATACTAGAAAATTGCTCCTATCTGTGGTCAAAAACTATGACCTCTAGTCTTTTATATACTTTATATCGATATTTTGGATAGATCTCTATCTAAAAATAAAGCAGCATAATTTACAGACATCGTCTGTTAGAAAAATATATTTGCTGAACTGTTTCTGTGACTTTTCTAGGAAATACTTGCTCAAAAGCATTGCCACTCATATCAAGGAGGGGGAATCAGATCCACAGTATTTTCACTGGATGGCAAATTCATCCTCGTTAATGGTGAAACCGATGGTGCCCTGGTGTGTCTGAAATGGAAGTATGTGTAAAGTGGCAGAACAATATTGATGGTGTCCGTTTTTGGATCCTGACAGACTAATTTTTGCATCTACTTGTGATTCTAGACTTCCTCTTGATTAGTCTCAAAGTAAGGAGGAGAATTTGATGCAGCTGGGCAATAAAATCACTCCTTTCATCTGTTGAGGTGGTCTCCCTAGCTCATGAAAAGGTTCCCACCAGCCTTGTAGGGAATGAATTGTACCTTGGGTGTGGTTACAGATCAAGATCAGAGTGTCTTCTGAGAAGTATTACAGATAATGGGCTTCTTGCTACTTTCAAGTAAACCACCTGAGAGGGGCTCTTTGGGTTTATGTGAGTAGGAATTTGAGATATCTGTCAAGATACTGTTTCAACTCAGTGAGTAGGAGACATCACAGTTTTTCAAGGGAATTTAACTGTGGCTGTAGAGAGCTATTAGATACAAAGAGTAAGAGACAGTTGAAACTACAACTTTTCTGTGGTATAAAGTTCAGGTTGATGCAGAGATCAAAGATCTCTTCAGAGCAATATTTATAATCCGGGTAATCCATCTTTCAAAATTTCTAATTCTGTGTAAACTTCATTTAATTCTAGATATATTCATATCTAGATGTATTCAAACAATATGTATTTTAGATATATTCAAACAATATTGAATCATATGTAAAAATACTCAATAGGCATGTTTAAAAAACTTAATGGAAATATTATAGAGAATATTTAAAACTTCAATTTTTATAATACACAACAAATGCATCAGTGTCCTTTCTATTTACTAGGAAAATAAAGGAAACTGAAGTTAAGGAAGCTGCTTTTCATTGGCAATCTCTTCTTACTGTACTGAACAAGTCTATTTCAAATGAAAATGCTGTGTTAAAATGTATGGCAGAATGGCACTTTGACCCAGAATCCACATCGGAATCACTTTCAGAAAAGGAATCTAAGGTATTTTCTTTCTTCTTGTGGGAAAAAAAAAAAAAAGTTTGATCATTATCCTAAGATTATAGATAAGAGCTGTCTTCAAAAAAAAAAAAAATCCTTTTGTGAAAGTAGAACACCCCTTGTATATTGACTATGATAATTATTCATTTGTGGAATAGCATTATCAAGGAAATTGAATGGTTTATGGGAAGATGACATATCTTTGATTTTTACTTGTTTGTTTTTTTCTCTCCTCATATGAAGTTATGTCATTCGCAGTTTGATGTTACTGATAAATATTGTGAGTTACTAGTTACATGTTTTTCTGTTGAAATCAAGCAAAGCAGTGATTACAGAGGTCAGTACACTCATCCCATTACAGTCAAAAGTCTTTGCAGAACAGCAAAGCTTTGCTGGGTCAAACCTGGGGAATCATTAGGGAATAAAAATACTTTAACACTCTCTGGAATTTGGTGGTGGTAGTACTGCTTCTAATATGAGTCCATCTTTAAAATTTTATTTCGGGTTCTCTTTCATTCCCTGTAAGTACTTACGATGAATGCTTATGTCCTTTCCTTCAGGAGGCAGCAGCTCAGTCGTCTAATGTAGAGGTGACAGAAGATGAAAACTTCACCAGTTTGCCTTCAGACAGCACCAGTGAAATGACCTGGCTGGGTCAGAAAATAAAGAAGGTATTTTTGTAGAATAAGTACAAACCAAGGCCAAAGTTCTCAAGAGTCAATAGTCATTAGAGGTGTCAAATTATATACAATAAATGAATGCAGTTTTAAGGCATTGTGATGTAGGCTTTTAGAAATGCTAGGTCAAAGTTTTAAATACATCAAGGCAGGAACCTAGCACAACAGGAGCTGTAAAGACCAAGACCACTTCTACACAAGGAATAAACTCAGTAAATATGCCAGACAAGCTGGCTTCCCGCAGAAAGGTATGAAGACATTTTTCTACTAAATGTGTCAAAAAGTTGCACAAAAGATCAGTACAAGTAACAAGGCAGGTGCTTTCTTCTTCTTAAGGGCCACAGTTAACAAACTACAGCAGTGTTAAATTGATAGTCAACTATATGACATTAATTGGAGGAAAAAAAAAAACAAAAAACAAAACAAAACAAACACTTTTGGGGTTTATTTCAGGTTAAGGTTGAGGTGAGTATGTTATGCAACCACTTTGATATGAGCCAGAGCACTGTATTTTGTCCAGCTTTTGGGGTCAAATGATGGCAAAATAATTGTCTTTTACAAAGTACCATTGCTTTCTGTATCTTAGAAAGTATCTAAGTAATGACCGTCCAAATTATGATACAGTTTCACAAGTAAATGGAGTGAATCTAAGACATAATTCTAATGAAACTGTGGAATCTTTTCCATCCCTCTCCCAGACATATATTCCTGTTTCTTCTTTCATACGGGCACTCGTGCTTTGAGTGTCTGCATTGGAATTTTTTTGGCAAATCCTTGTGACTGTGCATCCCCATAACTGCCATGTGAATATTAGTGTCATCTTAGGTACAGGTGATAAGAAGCAAAGATTGAAGTGTAGCAATGTGGTTCCAGGTTGAGTTAAACTGCTTATTAACGTTTTAGGAGATCTGCACCTGACTTTTAGAGGATATAGTCCATGTATTATCAGAATCATATTTCCATTCCATGCAATCAATAGCTATCATCTTACCTTAAGCTGTAAGTTTATTTTAGAAAAAAAATTCCAGAGGTGGAGAGCAATTTTAATTTTTTTACAGCAAGGCTGTAGCAGCAAAGAATAATATTTCACTCTTTGAAAATCAGTAACAGATACTGGTATACTTCATTTTTTAAATATCCCACCAAAAATGCTTAGTGCCAATGAAAGATCTAAGGAAATATATGGCACCTAACAAATCCTGTGAGTGTGCTTTACCCAGTTCAATGTGTTTGAAATTCATTTAATTTGTGATTACTTCTTTCTTTAATATTTTTTTCTTTCAAGCTCTGTTGATGTAACCTGGCTGGACAATTTTTTCTCTTGAACAATTCTGAGAACCATCCTTCTGAATTAGCATTATGTCTGTTTCAGTTATCTCCCTTTGGAGTTTTGCTTTCTGTACAGATAATGTTCCTTTAGATTATTTCAGTCTTTTTTCTCTTCCTGTCTATTTTTGTCTTTCAACAATATATTTGTTGTATGTCAGGTCATGAGAGAAGAGACTGAGAGGTTTGCTGACCAGAAGAAAGAACTTCAAATGGGAATTAAGAAGCTGCGTAAAACTGTGAGTTTCTTTCAATAATAATGTCTTGACTTCCCAGCTCTTTTTTTTTTTTTTAAAGGGGCATTTCCTTTATAGCTACCAGCTCTAGACCTCTGTTAGAGTTTTGTCATAAACTCTGGGCAGATGGGTAATAAAGAGGCATGCTTCTTGAGGTGCTATACTCTGAATCTCTCAGGAGCTACTGTCTGGTTCTCAGTTTCCTTTGTTCCAAAGAAATATTTTGTACCAACTTCATTCCTTGACCAATCTATCTCCTCAGCAGGAAAGTTTTTGCCTAGCATCCTTCTATTACAAAAATTACTGTCCTCTCTTCTTCCGTTTCCTTCCATAAAAATTGTTGTCCGCAAGAAGCAGTCATCTAGAGCAGGTTGCCCAGGACCACGTCCAGACATTTTGAATATCTCCAAGGATGGGGACTCCATGACCTCTCTTGGCAACCTGTTCCAGTGCTCAGTCACCCTCATACTAAAAAACAAAATAAAATAAAATTCAGTCCAGAACTTCCTGTGTTTCAGTTCACATCCATTGCCTCGTGTTGTCACTGAGTCCTACAGAATAGAGCCTGTCTCTGTCATATTTGCATCCTCTTTTCAGGTATTTATATACACTGATGAGATACACCCCTCCCACATGCCCCTTGAGACTTCTTTTTTTCTAGATTCTATGATTGTACAGTCCCAGGTCTCAGTTTTTCAACATAAGAGAAATGCTCCAGTCCCTTAATCATCTTCTTAGGCTTTTGGTGGACTACCTCCAGTATGTCTGTATCTCATTTGTACTGGGAGTCCCAGAACCAGACACTGGTACTCCAAACGTGGCCCCACCAGTGCTGAGCAGAGATGAAGTGTCACCTCAGCCTGCCAGCAGCACTCCTTTTATTGCAGCCCAGTATACTATTAGCCTTCTTTGCTGCAAGGGCACATTGTTCGTTCATGTTCAACTTCGTGTCCACCAGAACCCTGAGGTGCTTCTGTGGAAAGTTGCTTAGCACCCAGCATGTACTGGTGCATGAAGTTTTCTTCCCCTGGTGCAGGATTTTGCACTTCCCTTTGTTGAACTGTATTGAGATAGATAACCTAATAAAAGTGATAAATAAAACAACTAATAAAACAACTTCAGTGCTCAGAACCTGAGAGTCAAGCATTGTTTACTACAGATTCTTAGAAAATATACAGAACTTCATATATTGCATCCCAATCAACTTTAAAAGAAAGATGAAATACATTCATGTAGCACTCTGTCACAAGCTGTGTGCAGACCGTTCTACCCAATACCATGAAACAGTTAAAAGTGAAGGCAATTAAAATCATTTTACCCGGTATCAAGTTCTACAATGTTAAAAATAGCATCTTATCTATTCGCATTCAATTAATTTTTGTTTCTTAATTAAAAATAAGGTTCAGAAAATGCTGCATGAAAATGAACAGGTGCCAGACATTGAGAAACTGGAGCAACAGGAGTTCAACCTGGATACAGAAGAACAGAAAAAAGCGCAAGCAGAGGCTGAACAAGAAGTGGCCAGGGTATGACAGAATGGCCGTGGGGAGACGTTTTAAAAGTGGCAGTGAAAATGAAAAAGAATGATTAAAGAGTAAAGAGGATGGTCTCAAAATTGCTGTTTGCTGCTGAGAAGTAGGAAAAAAAATAAAATCACATTTTGAAGTAGGTGAAACTTTATGCAGACACTGTTAATGGGAATATGAATTATGCCAGAAACTGTAACTCTGACAGTATGCTGAAGTTCTGGGATTCTTTTTCTCTCATATAAAAAGATTCCTTTCAATATCATGTGATACAGGGTTTTGGAGAAGGTAGCTCTGAAAGTACAATATAATTAAACGTTAGTAATTATTTTAATCTGTTAGTGTTATTTCAGTAAATCAATAGAAACTGCCTGTTTTGCACTTTGTCTTATGTTATTTTATGTACCTTGAAAGGTGAGAGAAAAGATTGAGATGGAGACTTTAGCCAACTGCTACTTGCAGCATGTCATCAGACATGAGTGCTGGGACTCCATGTCTGTAAAAGGACGTACAGTTAAGGTAACCTCTGCTTTTCACCACATTTTCTCTACTAGTTTTTTGATTCCTTTAGGTACAGAGACAAAATAAATAGATGTATAACACATTTCTGATTTACTTATAATATGGGAAAAGGCTTACTTCTCAGGCCTCATGCAATTTTTTCATTTTGTTCATTTTTCTCTGACCCTGGCTAGTTTTATCTTCTAAGGTGAGTAAGAGTGCTGATAAGCAGATATGCAATTCCTTAATTCCTTGATCTCAGAGAATATCGTTATGCAGTTTTCCTGAAGTAGTGGTAAATATCATTTTGCTCTGTGCCATGAGTATGACTTCTACTTTACAAAATATAAAGGCCAAATTTAGCACTGATTTTGCCTATTTCAAAGAGAGGGACATTAGTCTAACTGGTGCTACTGGATTATCTCACGGGTGGTGAAAGACCAAGTGTTTTTACAAAAATCTAGTTCTGGTAGAATTCCCTGTACAAAAATGCTATATCCACAGATTGTTAAAAGGAAGAAAACAACAACAAAAAAATGAAATCAACTATTTTCACTACCAAATAAGCAAGCGCTTTTAGTCTTATTTTTTAATATATTGCTATATTATTTGCTCCTCAATTTTATTCCGGATTTTCAGTCATTGTGACGGTTTAACATTCAGGTATAGAACAAATGAATTGATAAATGCTTTATGAAGACCTTTTAACTCAGTTTTTGTTTTTGAGCAGTGTTTCCATATAGCTTGTGAAGTGCAGAATTATCCCCTGAAACAACTTAATGAAGAAGAGCTGGCAACTTTGGAGAAAGTTCGCCAGTTAAGGAAGATCGAGGCAGCTGATCTTAAGGTACAATCTCTTTGAAGTACTGCAGAAAGGCATTTTGGATCAGGATGTTCTGAATTGAATAGGCATCTTAATCCTTCTTTACAGAGATATATTTCTGAGCTCAATTTTCTTGCTGTAGAAATTGTCCAAATAAAAATAAAAAGATAAGCAAAGATGAACTGTGTTCTTACTCAGAACAAATATATCAGTATTACAGAATCACAGAATAGCTGAGGTTGAAAGAACTCTCTGGAAGTCTAGTCCAACACTCCTGCTTAAAGCAGGGTCAGCTACAGCAATCTGCTCAGGGCCATATCCATTTAGGTTTGGAGTATTTCCATGGATGGGTTTCCATTAACTCTGTTGGCAACTTGTTCCAGTATTTGACAACCCTCACTTTAGAAGTGTTTTCTTATGTTTAAATTAGGTTTTCTGTATTTTGATGTATACGCATTTCCTCTCATCCTATCACTGGATACCACTGAGAAGAGTCTGTCTCTGTTGTTTTAACTCCCCACCATAAGGTTTTTATACATATCAGTAAGATTCCCCCCAGGTCTTCTCTTATTGAGGCTAAACAATCCTAGGTCTCTCAGCTTCTCCTCATGTTTTAGAAGCTTCGTATTCTTAAGTGTATTAGTAGCTCTTTGCTGAATTTGCTCCAGCATGTCTTTGTGCTGGGGAACCCAAAACTGGACCCAGTGTTCCAGATATGATCATGTATTGACTTGTATTATTTTTATTGCTGGGCAAGGCTTAATTGCTGAATAGAACCTCTAGTACTTTTTCATGCATGTGCCACTGGACTGCTTACAAAATTAATACAGGTATCATGTTTGTGATATTCAGGTTCAGAAGAGAAGTCTTGAGACTGTGTCAGAGACAGAAGAAGAAGAAGAGAATGCGGAAGAAGTAATGGCTGGTGCTAGCACATCTTGCTGCCTGGACGGAAGTCTGAGTTCTCAGTATGGTGGAGACACATCTGTGCTTTACCACCAATTGGACTTGCACTCTAGGGAGCAGAAAGTCAATCAGATAGTATTACTGAAGGTGACTACTTCTTAAATTTGTATTACTGCAGTGACACTGTCGTGTCTGTTGGTTCTCACAGCAGTCACAGCCACTGTTAGCTTCTGGGCAGACTTGCACTGCACAATGGAGAGCTGCCCAGGTCTCTGTTACTGCACTGAAAGCTGATAAATGCACATGGTGTTGTAGAACACCACGTGGTCTTGCCAGCTGAAGTGTATTAATAAACATAACCAGTGTATTAATAAACATAATACAAAAAAGGCTTCCTGTGAAGATGACGTACAAAAGTAGGTAGAAGTGGTTAAATTACTATCAAGCATTGCCTCCTTAGAGCTTTTTAAGGCTGTGTGTGGTAGCAGAGATTAATGATTATGCATTGTAATACATGAAATCTAATAGATATATTGGTGTTTGAAGTTGATGGGGAAGAAACGCAAGGAACACCTTTAAATGCAAGCTTGAATGTAACAAGATCTTTCTGTTGCATGGCTTTAAGGATGCATATCCTCTCTCTAACTGTAGAGGCACTTAGATTTCTTGGCCCAGGCAGTGAGCTTGGTCAGAGCTAGATGGCTAGCTAGACATTGAGAACAGCCTTTTTTCTCCCAGCAATAGTGTACCTTGTCTGTCATCCTGCTGTGTTACATCCTACATTATTACTATATTAGAAATCAATGAAATAACCATGGATAGAAATATTTATTGTAATATAAATCACAAACATCTAAGCAACTCAAAATATGAATCTTAATGGTAGAACTGAAATTCTTTTCACTTTTTTTTTTTTCTTTTAGTAAAGTGATGCAGTAGGAGAGATGTAGTTTTCTCTCTTAATATTGTGCTTTTCTTTGTTGAGAACAATTATTTAGGCTAAAAAGGAAGAACATATCCACTAGAGATATATGCTTTTAAAACCATTTACTTTACATGTCAGACAGAAAATCACCTCAAAGCATATAAAAATTGCAGGCTACATCACTTAAAAATCAGGAAAGTATGTCCTTAACATTGCTCTCCTGCTCTTGTGTTTTACAGTCTCTACAATCACAGGTCATGTGTTTTTTAATTTGAAGCGCTTTCTTCCTTCACCCAAAGACTGCAAAAAAATAGCAAATATAAGTAGCCTAATTTTAACTCTTGCTTTGGCAACAGTATGTGTCTTTCAGAATCTTCATCAAATAGCAAAAATAAATAAATAAATAAATAAAAAGTTGACCACTTAACAAACCTTGAACTCTGCCTTTATAACAGAGGGGTCTTACCAGTTTCTCTGTCTGTCACACATACAAATACACACATCCATAATTCCAAAGAATTGAGAAGTAGTACATAATCATTGATGGATGGGACCTGTGGAGCATTGCTGTTTCCTTTTTTGGTATTTCAGGACATCATTTACAAAGTGAAAACTGCTTTTAATAAGGAATTTGACATAGTTGCACGACAAAAGAAGCAGGAGATAGCAAGAGTGAAAGAAAGAAACCTGAGGATCCAAGAAATCTTGGCTCAACTTGACCTCCAAGTGGAAGTGTGGGAGCCAGGTCTTACAGATGATGAGATGCCAGAGCAAGTACTCACTGTTCAGGATTCAGAGGTGCCTGAAAAATAAATCTTTCTCTTTCACCCACACAAATACAGTTCTCTAATTCTTCTCATTTCCAGCCATTGTGTCAGTATTGAAAAGCCTTAAAACAGATGTGTCTGTGTACGTAAAATCATCTGTCTGGCTCTTTTGCTTCCCCTCATGTTTTAGGTAGAAAACTCTTAATAAGCCTCTCTGAAATGAACAAAATACTGTTAAGAAGTTTTTAATTGTCCATAAATTAGGTCCAATTTACCCCTGTTCCTGGTAAGACTCAAATCAGGCTTGCAGGGAGTCACTTCAATAGATGAGAATTTCTCTGTTTTTTGCTTCAGTTTCTGAGCATCAGAAACTAAGAATCTAGGCACTTAAGCATAGTTAGTACTGTACTTCTAAATTAAATTGATAATATATAAACACTGTACTTTTGATACAAAATATTATTTTATTTCAACTGCTCTTTAAGTCAGTCTTTTCCCTCTTCTGTCTTCTCTCTCACCAGTCTATTATTCTACTGTCAGAAAACCCAAAGACACGCTCAAACTATGACTAACATCAGCAAGAAGGACGGTAGTGTATATTTGAGCGTTTTTTTTCAGTATAGTTTTTGGAGCTGTTCTAAAGAACAATTTGTTTTCTTGAGGTATATCACCATAGAGCAGAGATACAAAAAAAAAATGAATAAAAATAATATTACACCATCTTTCAAAATTTTCTTAAGCCATGTGTGATCATGTTTGGAGAAAAAAATCCTGATAAGAACCCGATTTCCTTCTTTCAGATTAAAGCTGAAAAGTACTTGACTCCGCAAGAGAGAGAGAGAGCAGAAATGCTGGCTAAGCTTGAAATGGAAAGACGCCTTACTGCTCTGGTACTTAAAGTTGTATCCTTTTTACTGAACAGGCCATTGTTGCTGATTGGGCTATTTAATTAATGCTGTCCTGGAATATTCCAGTAAAGTAGTATAGGAGAATAAATGTAAAAATGCTAAGTAATGACAAAGTGTGCCTTTTCCCTCTTAGTATCATTTACACTTACATGTACATCTACACAGAGCAGCTGAGGGGGAGGAAAGGTTTGGTGTTACACTCCCAGTTATTAAAAATTTGCTTTGTAGCAATTTAAAACACCCTATTGGGAGACTGGGGACTAGATACATCTCTAAATGTATGCTACTGCTCAGCCAAGAGCTTTGGGCTTGATACAAACTTGTTGGCTGAGTTTCTCTGACCTCTGCTCTTCAGGGATTGGACTACATCACAGTGCTTTTCTCTAGCTTGTAAATATGTCTGTGAAAAGCCTAAAATGGTTCTCGCCCCAAAAGAGATGCACAGTAAGACATTCAACTTGCATCCATAAGACATACAACTTCATTCATCCTAGCCTGCAAACTGGTCAGGTGTAGTCTACGTACTGCTTCCAAAACTGCCAAAATTGCAGCTTTAGGAAGTTATTTGGTATATGACCATCTGTCTATCAGAAAAAAAAAAAAATCTTAGACCTTTAGTGTTTCTCACAAGCATCACCAAAAAGCATTAATCTACTAGCGACACAGTAGAATCCTATTGGTGATCTAGAGGTGAACTGTTCTAATACCATTCCCAAAACTTCCAGCTACTCCATCTTCTTTTGTATCCTAAAATATTATTTTTGTCATTCCCAGGACAATGAAAGACTACGTGCGCTTAATGACATGATGGGTGGAGTGCTAGAAGTCCAAAAGGAAGACATATTGAAAATTGTAAGCTGTGTTTCTGCTATATCATTTAGGTAGCTTGTTGTTTTTTTTATGGAAACATGAATTGCAATTAGTAAATATTTCCAACCTTAGTAATAAAAGAAGATCAAAGAATTGTAGAATTGCATTGTGCCTAGTTAAATTCCTTAAAACATCATATAGTGGACTCAAGACTACAAGATTCTAGTGCCTGCACATGATTTGCCCATCAACACCTGTTCCTATCCCGAAGTCCCTATCCTATAGGAACATAATCCCAGTATAATGACTGTTTTATGGGGGAAAGGCTCTATTGCCCGTTGCTGTGATCTTACAGAAAAATAGTGTGTTTCATTTAACACAGCAAATAAAGTTGTTACAGTAAGAGAGGAAGAAAACAACATGAGTGTCACAGAGAAGGGATAAGGCAGACCAAACCCCATCAGTGGGATTGATCTGTTTCAGAAAATGAGAACCCCACTTATTCTGTAACAGAAAATATTACATGTCTCGTACTGACAATAGTATGTTTGAGTACAACATACTCATATTTTACAAGATCCAGTAGAAAATTTTGTAATCAAGTGGAAAGGGACAGGACCATAAATATACAACAAAACTACTGGTACAAGCAACAGGCCACAGAAATAGAACGTGTATGTTACTTAGATCTTACCTGTCTCTAATACCTTTCATTAAATTTGATACATGTTGTAGTTTATTAGTATTCTGATGGAGACTTAAAATTGCTTTTTAAGCATGTTTGTCTTTAATACTTGCAGAATATTCCTCCACCTCCTTTTATATCCAAGCCTGAACTTGAATGGAGTGATCAAGAAGTTATAATATTCAGAGAATATGAGGAAAAAGTGAAGGAGTTGAATGAAGAAAAAGAAAAGCGCAGAAGGGTAAATTAAAATGAGAAAGGGAGTGGCTTTGTTCACAGTGCTCATAATTGAAGCTTTCTAATTTTTCTCAGGATCTACTTCTAAAATGAATACTAACAAATAGAACAAATGAAGAATGAAGATCATGCAGCATATTACATAAGTTGTAGCTTAGACAGTAAAAAAGGCAGTCTCTACTAATAACAGTTAGTATATGACAAAACTTGTGATATCTGACAAAAAGTAATTTTCATTCCAAAATAGACCACTATTCCTGAAACGTTTTTTTCAGGTTCCATTCCCAGAGTAGCTGATGCCATACACAATACAATGGCATTTATCCTTCAAAGTGGTATCTGGACAACATAACTTCATATTCTGGCAGCATTATCCTTCGAAAAATGTAACTTCTGGGACCTTTTGGCTGAGGGATTTTTCTTTTACAAAATCATCGTTAATGCCTTTCAAATACAGTATTTAGTTGATGATGGAAATGAATAGCTTCAGTCCCTGGAACAACCCACAATACTGTTAGGATGGATTCAAAGAAATGTGAATCATGCCTTCTGTTTTGCCACAGTCATGAAAATACTGTCTTCCAGAATGTAGCTGTTGTTTTGATGATGTAAAATATGGACTCTTAGAATTTCTAAAACGGCTGTTCAGAATCATTAACAGGAATACAAACTAGTCTTTTGATAAAAGTACATAAAGAGCTTAGACACCTTCGTTGCAAGAAAACAGAGGAAAAATGCAATGCAGGACAGGACTAAAAAAACTTAAGGGAAATAAAAAGAAAAGCTTTTTGTTGGGGAGATACAGTTCCATACTGTGAATTTTCCAGCATTCTTCAGTATACTGTACGAGAATTTGTTCTCCTGTGTATGTTTGCTCCTCTCTTGTCTTTCCCTTCCCCAGGCACTGGAGAATGAATGGAAGAAACTTGAGGCTTCCATACAGGAAACAACACACAATTTTGATGAGACTGTATGCAAGCTCTTTGAAAGAAAAGTGACTTTAGAGATGGTCATCTATCAGGTATGGCAGAGAACATGAATTGTTCATCTCTCCCTCTGTGCAGAAGGAATGTTAACAATTCTTATTACAATCTTTTCACAGGAAGAACTCAAAATAGTCAATCTTATTTATTCTTTACTGTTGGATGAAGAGTTGGACACTAGAGAAGCTGGACTTCAGCATTTCTTTATGAAGAAGCAGAAGGAGAACGTAAATTATTTTAAATGCCATTCTTAGGAAAAATGTAGTATTTGAAGTATAGTTTCTAGTGAAAATTGCTCTTTCCAAATCAGCATTTTGCTGTAAATGATTTTTTGGCAGTTTACAGGGCCATTGACTTTTTCTTGAAGTGTACAGAAGATGTACATTATAAATACATCTACATATAAACACATTCTTTTGAGTAGAAACTCATCTTGGTTCATCTGGAGTTCTTTGGTGAAGCTCCATACATTGGGAAGGCATACAGCTATTTATTTGTTATATACTCTTTTTTTGTTGTTGTTGTTGTTTGAGTATCTTATATCAATCTGACAGAACCATAATGATGCTATTTGTGACAGGAAGACGCACAAAAGAACATGTAATGCCATCACGTTTTCTCTGGGATGTCTAATATAGTCCAGGGCCACACTGACTTGTGTTTGGCAGCCGAAAGCACAGGCAGAGGTAGTACATGAGCACCTGTGTGTGGAAGCTGAACATAATACAGAGTACAATGTGGTTATACACGTATCAACAAACTTAATCTCCTGAAGAGTATGCCAGTCCCTGCCATACCTTATACAAGTCAACAAAAAGACTGGAGAGCGCAAGTAGTCGAGCTGTATTTCAATACGAGTGCTTACTGCCAAAAGTAATATTTGTGTCTGACAGTTCTGTTTCCTGTGTCCTGCCAACACCTGTCCGATTCAGGTGATCTAAGTGGTAGTCTGCAGGTTGTTTCTGGCTCACGGCACAATATTAGTCCATTTGCCCAGTTGGTGTAGGTGTTCCTGAGTCCACAGAGAACGCAGTAGTGCCTCCCCATGTCAGACTTCCCACTCAACCTGTAGAGATTTCTGTTTGGAGCTGCAAGCAGCTGTTTGTATGTGAGCTTCATGGAGAGGTTCCAATGTAGGCATCTAGCCCGTGTCATTAGTTTGCTAGCTGAACTAGTTTTAAAGTTATCTGAGGCCCAGTGTATACCAAGTTGCATTTTTCAAAATGCATTTTTAAAAATTTTCTAAATATTCCCATTGGTAAATATTCCCATCTTTTGGTCCACGCAAACTGTCACATGCAACAAAGCAGTCTCCCCAGCAAAGTACAAACATTTAACAGCCTTGATAAAACAGATAAACTTTGTATCCTGACGTGTGGCATGCTGACAGGGAAATTGCATTCTACAGTCACGAACCTTTCACTGAGCAGCATTTGAGAATCTCTGACTGATACGACGTGATGAAATGAAAGGAAAAGGAAATTTCTATGCAAGTAAAAACAAGAATCAACATAGATCCTCACCTTCAAAATTTAAAAGGAAGACTTAGAAGAATTTGTGTAATTTTTTACACAAATTTCATACTTTCTTAAGCACTGGAATACTTGAATTTCATACCTGCTCACCTCTAAGCTGCATCTACAAATAAACCACTGAATAAGGCATTGTATTCTTAAAAATGGCTCATTAGGTTTTCTCTAGAACTGAGAAGGTGTCAGCTTCATCAGTGTATATGAATAGCCATTCAGTGCTTCTTCTGGTTGAGTTTCATTCTTGAAATCCTCTGGTTTTGCTACAGGTCAACGTTACAGGAATAATCCAGAATACAAAAGAGAAAATTGAGTTTCACAGTGATGCATATGAAAATGCAATAGCTGAAGATAAGGTGAGACTCTAGTGAAACACAAGCAAGATTCAGGAATAAAAGAGTTAATGCCGTGTCTCGGTAATAAGAACATACATCATTTTAAGCATGGGATGAGTTCTGCTCAATTTGCTGAGTGCTGAAATAAGGTAATGAAGGAGAGTATATGCATATAAAAAATTATGAAATGGTCCACATTTCCTCAATGCTTGTGAGAGCTTGGAAAAGCACAGTATTTTTGCATTGTTAAGATATGGGTAAGTTGCTGCTTTCTTAAAAATAACATTGTAATGACAAGGAAGCTTTCTGTTTCTGTCCTAGAATCTGGAAAGTGATTTTAGTACGGACTTTGCTGACGTTCCTGAAGATCTTCTTGATGAACTTCTCCAACTTTACAAATGTCGACCAAGGTAAGGTCACCCTGATTAGAATTGTTTAAATACTAGTATCACCTGTGTTTCAAGAATGAGATTGCTATTTCTTTCAATAATCCAAATTATTTTGGTAATCAGTAGACTGCCTGCTTTTATTGGTTGGTTAACAGTATTTAATTTCCTATCATATAAAAAAATGTTATTTTGAATACTAACATTTCCTTATCTACTCTACAAAATCTATTTTAAATGCAATCTAAATAACCATCAGTTCTCAAAAACATATTCTTATTTTGTGTAAGACATTGTCTTACCTTTTTGCTCTTCAAGAGATTGAGAGTATGAAATATTCAGTTATATGTATGAGCGTCTTTTATGTAATAAAAAATAAGTAAATACTGCATGTATTGTGTATGTACACTAGGACCCCAGTGAGAAAAATGCTCCCTTACACCGCTAATCCATATAGGAATTGTTCAGCCTCAACTGAAGATTACAAAGATATGCTCACCTGTTTAACGAAAGCCATGGATGAGCTGGATAATCCGAAGCACATGCCTGATGGTTTAGACCCATCTATATGGGAACAGTTTTGTCAAGCTAGACGAAATAAAATGGAGAGTGAGCAACTGGTATGTAAATCCTTCACTTTTCCACTATACTTCTCAGTATTTTCAAGTCTTAAAACTTCTGTGGAGTTCAATGTAGGGTTAGACTGGTAGTGAAGTGACAATGTAGCATACAAAAACTGCATCTGAGTTGGTAAGTTACCTCTAGTCACCTTCAATTCAGAATAACAGAAATGTCAAGAAGAGAAACCGGCTCTAGTTCTCCTTCAGAGCAAACATTACCATACTAGGGTGGAAGGATTTGATCAAGATAATTATAACCTTGATACAGTTTCTTTAAAAAGTAATAATAAAAAAAACTTTATTATAAAAGCCTATTAAAATATTTGATTTTCATCATCTGTTGGAGTCTTTCTCTCCAATTGGAATGCTACATCTGCACCAATGTATAACCATTTTCTTCTACAACACCAAGAGCAATTCTTAACAGAGGGTATTGCTGGAAAGCTCTAGTGAACTATTTGCTTATTTTAAAAGCATGAAGGTGGAAATCTGAAATTTCCAGAGATGTAGGTATATTTGACCAAGATAGAAGAAAAAATGATTTCCCTTAATGTCAATAAATCATACATAAATGAATAAATTATTTTTTGAGCTGAATGTAAGAATTGTAACCTCTATGTCATGTGCTCTACTAGGACTCCAAAAATATCAGGCAGCATGTTTATATTTACACACACGTCTTCTTAAGATATTATGCTCTCTTCTTGCTTGTCCTGACATGTTTATGAAGTTGGAAAAGTTCAGAATGCCATGATGTTGCTTGTTTAGGTGAAGTGGAAAGCCCTAAATCTGGCAGAGATGCAGGCCTTTCTCCAGAGAAGAATGGATGACGATCAGAAGATTAAGTCAGACATAGAATACGTTTCCCAAGAACTCATTTGGTAATTTTGTCTCTTTTCCTATGTTCAGCTCCATATTAATAATCCACCATCACAGAACCAGAAGTCACATACAGAATTACACAGCTGTGCTCTCCAACAGTCTGTTATCTAGAATTCATCTAAAAGAGCTAAGATATTTCAGAGGTGAGGTGTGATTGCAGCATGTGTGAGCAGGCCCAAACCAGTCTTAACCTAGCATTTTAAGTAACAACATGAGTCAAGATGGCACGGTCTTCGATGCAAACTCACTGCCCCAAAAGCTGTTTCTTACAGTGAATGCCAAAAAGCCTTCAAGGTCATAGTTGTGCTAGCTGGGTCAGCTAACTTCTGCTCATATAGGCCTGAGGAAGCTACAGTGATCACTGCTGACTGCAGTTTGCAGCTCAGTCACACAACAGCTGACTTCACTGAGCTGATTTCATTTTTTTCATGTACATGACATAATCTTCACATTCATTGGAATTCAGGAGCAAACCCTAGGATAATTTAAATTAAAAAACAACAGCAAAAAAGAGTGCTTGCTGGGAGTCTCCTTCACTTCCTTTTCAATTGTTGTTGAGGCTTTTGTTTGGTAAATACATTTTTTTTTCAGAACAGCTGCTAGAGTTTGTTAAACTGATTCTAGTGGCTGACAACTTTATGTACAGAAATAAATTGCCAACTCCATAGTCATTTTTGGAGCACATAGAAGACAGGCTGTCAAAAAGTAAGCCCTACATGAATATACCACTTATCAGTAATAAACATTTTGAGAATCACGGGGGGATTTATATAATTAAGTTGAAATCACTGAGCATTGTTTTTGTTTTCTGCCATTTTAGGCTGCAGGAGAAGAAGATGAAATTTCATTTGGATTTGACTTTCCAGTTTTTGTTAAAACAAGGACAGGTGGAATTGGAAATTACTGAGATCCCAGATTACACCAATGCCATTCTCATTAATAGGAGTGTTGTTGAAGAACTGAATTCCAGTATCACGGTAACTTATAAGGAAATTTAATTTTTTTAAATAAATATATTGGTCTTCAGGGACTCTGTTTTTTCTCTAGTTTGATATCTAGTTTCAATTCATTACTACACACCAGGAGGCTCAATTGTAAACTAAAAGCTGTTAAGAATTCTGTAATGCCCCTTATTATGATATAGAGATTGCAGTGCAGACTGCTTTCTTGATGTTTGATGAATACAATTCAGATCAATGAAATGACAACAGTTTTTAGACATGCCATCACTTACAAACATGCTGTAAATAGAAAATCCTAATATCCTGGGCTACAGTCCTAGAATTCTCTCAAGGCAAACATATAGTCATGCTGAGCAGTAGCTTACATTAAGGTTTAACAAACTGATACACCTTTTACGTACGGTGAAATCGATTATCATACTTTAAGCATTCTAGCTGAAAATTTGCCTTTTACTGCTAATACACAAAGCCTTCAGCAACAACTGCGAAATACCTTATACAGAGCAAGTGTGTATTTTGTAGAGATCAGATGCCTTAGCCTTCTTATAAAAGATAGCAAGACGTAGAGAGAAAGGTTTATTGTAATTTTCTTCATCTCCTCCTATGATCCAAGACTGTGGCACAAAGCATAAAAGGGAATAAAATTCCACAAAAGATAACCATCTTGGGCAAAGTCTGGAAAGAGTCTGCAGTATGGCACATTTTCCTTACTAATATCATCACTTTGGAAGCTTGCCCATCTTGTTGCAAATAATTATTCCATAATCCATAGAGTGTGTTAATTAAGATTAATCTCTCTTTTTTTTTTTTTTCAGACTCAAGGAGAAAAAAAAATTGCTAGCATGGTGGAGCGTAAAGACTTCTCTAGAGGGATATTTCTGTTGGAATGGGAACATAAGAAAATGAGAATGCAAATAGAAGATCTGAAACAGAAGGCTCGGGATATTGCAGTGTTACCTATTTCAAAAGATCGCCAGCTAGTGAGTTACTTTCTCTAATTTATACTTCATACCACAGAGAATTTTGCTGCCTCCTCTTCTGCAGTTGTTTATACATCTTAACTCTCTTACTGCTACCCAGAAACCTAACATGTCAACAGTTCAGCTTCCAAAGAGAAGTTTTGCTCTTGAGATTGATCAGTGATGAAATTCAGTTGCAAACGAGGGCAAAGTTATCCCTGACTAGTTCCCAAGTGCACCCATCTGGTGTCTCACAGAAATACTGTAATTTTTGCTCAGTATTCAGAGATAGAGTTCCTACAGAAGCCTTGCTGAGCCCCAGTGCCATTTGTTGGCCTTGGTACCAGCAGAAGAATGACAGGTAATTGTTTGCTATGTCTGGCAAGCAAGAGACAGCAGCTGGGCAGACCAGTCAGCACCTACAGAGCTTTGAAGAAATGCATTTGGCAGGCCAGAAAACAGGAAAAGGTTGTGGAAGAGCAATGGGGATACCCCTGGGAGAAGAGAGGAGAAGAGAGGTGGTAGAGGAAGTGTGAGGGTGCTGCAGGATCGGATGTAAAGCTGGTTTTGCGGTGATGAGGTAGGGGAAATAAAGGTTCAAAGTAATGGATGTTGGAGGACAGGGAAGCTGGAGATATTGCAGTGGGGAGAGCTATAAAGCACAGGGAAAATAAAGAATATTGGAGAGTGAGTAAAGATATTGCAATTCAATCAAAAGGTCAGAAGAAAACCCAAACATCTGTTCTGCTCAGGCTTCATTAGTTCTGCCTGTCCAAACTGCTTGTTCATTTCTGAATCACAGCCATGGGACTTCTGAAACTAACATCAGCAAAACAGCTTTCTGAAGAGGTGATGAGACAATGCACTGAAAAGTTCTTGCAACAAATTTATCACCAGGGTGTCGCTGTTACCTTATGTCAAACTTCACTTAAAGAGATGCACTGTTTGCCAGTTAGACTTGTCCTTGCCCATAGCAATGGTATTTTTGAGTAGAAATGCTAGTAGGAAAGGGCTAGTAGGAAGGGCAACAGAGACCATGACAGGAGCAGAAAGAAACATGGCTCAGAGAAACACATGGGGGCCAGGACCTGAGAATGCCTGGAATGAAGGCTAGTGGTAGAAAAAGTGAATGAAAGCAATTTGGTGCTGTAGGCAAGGAGCCTGCTGGGTCTTTTCTGTTTCTCTTCTTTTAACTGGAGACAAACCACAGAACTGTTATCTGTCGGTTTGGTGGGATGTTTTTTCAGAAAGATAAATGTTACATCCACAGAAACCTGTCTTCTGCGCAACTTTGGCCTCCACCTGTGCTAGCTTTGATGATCTTACAAGTAAAAGTGTATCTTGTTTTTGACAACCTCACAACAAATTCATATGGTCTTTGTTTCCATCAAAACATACCACGCTGCTTAAAGGCTGCATGGTCTATTGTATGGCAAGACTATCTTTAACATATCCATTTATGATCACTAGCAAGGTTTTCCACTGTGTCTAATTCTGTTTTTTTGTTTTTTTTTGTTTTTTTTTTGAGTTTCACGTATCATGACT
Source organism: Netta rufina (assembly GCF_964035555.1). Classification (NCBI taxonomy): domain Eukaryota; kingdom Metazoa; phylum Chordata; class Aves; order Anseriformes; family Anatidae; genus Netta; species Netta rufina. The sequence continues at coordinate 25,301,417 of NC_140130.1, read as the reverse complement.
GTCTTTACAGAAGTGTGGAATTGTTGAGAACAGCAAAGGCTTAACAACCTCCTTTCCTTCTGTTTTTAATTCTCAGTTCCTAACCATGCTGAACTATGACAGTCGCATTGCCCACCGCATTTCAGTGATGAAGCAGACTCTTGATGTCATGGATAAGGTAATTATTCCTAAGCGAACCAGTGAACCACCACATTTGAGAGACGTCCTTAATTTAAATGCAACTCCTCTCCTTCATTAGCAAAAGGTGTTTGTAAGGAATAACAGCATCCCACATCAGCATACCACCTCTTCAGCTAACTCAAGGACTGTTAAAGCACAGCCACAACTCCACACACAGATGAATGTATATATACATATACACACCTATGTATTTATTCATCTTTCAGTAGTTTTTTCAAGTTGCCTACAGCTGTTTCTCTGTAGGACTACCGGTCTGTTCATATCACTACCCTCCTATATTCAAAATAACACAGACACAGCAATCTGATTTGCTGGCTCCCTTACCTATTTCTACATTTAAATTATGACTGTCCTTGTCTGTAAGGGATTCCACTGGATTTTCTCCAGGTTACTGTAGCTGACATCAGCTTCCATTTTCTCTGTGTTCCTTTTCAATCTTTGGTATTTACTCTGGCCCTTTACAGCCCTTGAAGACAGCATCAGCACAATAGCCTATCTTCCACAGTGGCTGGCAGCCAAGGGAGTATTTTCAATGCGCTGATTCCACTGACTTCCTTTCCCTGCTTTGTCTTTCAAGTTTTCTATTAAATCTCTCTCTCCTTGGCCCATGCCTTTTTGTTCGTCTGCTACTTGTATTAGAACTGCATAAAGCATACTGAAAGACACTATACAAAGTAAAGCTAGCAAATCAAAGCACATGAAAATGAATTGAGCTACAATACAGTGTTGAAGATTGTAGGCTTCCATCAAAAGTTTGTCTTCTGTATTATCTCATGCATTTGCTTTATTCTTTTGGAAATGGACAGTTGCACAAGAAGAATACGAAGCACCGTCAGAAAAGAATTAGAGAGTTGGAGAAGTGCATCGCTTTAAAAGAGCAGGCAAACTATGAGCTCAGCCTTCAGCTAAAGGAAATGCTTGTGTCTGTTTCAGAAAGGAGGCATATCTCTCGGGCAGCTGGTGAGTCACAGTAACGCACTTTAAGTCACAAGCAAAGAACATTCAGAAAACACCTCCTAAGCTAGACAGTCCTATTCTCCGTCAGCATCACCTAAGGGAAAAGAAATTCCTATCTATCACACTACATGCACAATTAGCTTTTCTACCACACCATATTTAATGCTATTTACATAAGATCATACCTAGAGATTGGTGCTCTTGTAGCCAAAGTTAATTGACTTTCCATACAGTCAAGTGAACAGAGGACCAAGAAGCTGAGAAGGGTACGCCTTATTAGGAAAACTGTGTAGTTCTTTTCACTTGTAAAATGGTTTTAACACATTGGGTGTGCACCCAGTGCCTTTTTTATTTGTTTATTTGCCTTATTCACTAAAGACTCTTAAAGCTAACTTGCCTATTTTATACAGAACTTGGAATAACTCTGGAGCAGGTCCTGTATAAAGACTATGCAGTCACTGTATGTACAGGGTGACCCTTGTATTTTGTTTTATGCAGACATACAGCGTGTTTCTGAAAGGAACGCGAAGCAGCGTTACCAAGAGATTTTGAAGCAGAAAAACCTGCGGGATCTCCTAAGGGAACAAGAAGAAGAGTTTGGAATTCTTCAGGCAGAAGCTGAAAGACTGAGATCAAGAACATTCCCTATTCTTTAAAAAGCCCAGTCCTGGTAGATGTATAGGAAACTGGTCTTGTCTAAGACCCAGAGTTTGGACATACACCTTCTCTCCCTAAACTCTCAACACTTTCTTCTGTAATTTCTTTTAAAATAGTACCAGTTTGAAAGATGCACGTTTGTCTGTTTCATATATTTTATACTTAGTATTATCTTTCTGTTGTTTTGATATATTTCTGCTGTTTTGATTATATAAACATATAGCTCATTACAGAAAATAAGTGGAAGATGTAGTTGTAGAATGCATATCCTTAGTCTGCAATATGCAATTGGAGGACATTTTGAAATGAAGTACTGCAAGAAAGATGTGATTTTACATCTACAAATTGTTTCTCTCTTCCATGCTTTAATTTCTCTTCCACGCTTTAATTTCTCTTCCACTTCCATAAATTCACATAAAATCTAAACTTACCCCTTTCTAAGAACATTAACTTTGATACCTTAGGTTTAGCAAAGTTCTGTGCTTATAAGGAAAACTACTTCTGTTTTAACCTCACTGCAGCTGCTTTTTTGCTTTATCACATCTAACAGGTCTCTAAGGATTCTAATTATATCTTGCACTCTTTTTGCAACATTTTTTTTTCTTCCTGTTGAAAACTTCCATAGAAGCAACGGAATTCCAAATTTGCTAAAGGTCTTGGGGAAAAGAAGTACCCCTATCAGGAAGCCCTATCATCATTTCTCAGTAAGCTAAAGAGGCACAAAGAAATAGTTTCTTAATACTCAAACTGTGATCAGTAATAAAGGTTATTCAATAATCTCTTCATTAATTCTCAGCAGGCAGCAGCATTCAGTATTCTTAAGAGTAAGAATTCTTGTGACTCCAAACTTAAGTCTAATGAGGCCTATCAGTGTTACAATGAACTATTTCATCTGTGATTTTCTTTCCACTTGAGGTATCTAAGAAATTGCTCCTTATTAAGGAAAACAGGAAAAATAGCATCCATACTGAACAGTTAAGGTACAGCCAATGACAATCGTGATTGCGTATGAAAAAATATTCACAGGAGAGATTTATGTAATGTTACACTAGATAAGTGATGATTTTAAGGAGAATAAAAGCTGAAGAGTCATACCAATATGTGTTTAGAAGTGAGAAAATGAGCAATTTCAACTTAAATTATAGAAAAACATTTTGAAGAGACAACGAATAATAATACGAACGAATAAGATAAATGAAATGCTGTTTTATTCAGCTTTACTGCAGAAAGGTAAGCAATGCTGTAGTTGAAGCACTTCATTAGACAAGGGAGCACTTTTCTTATACAAAGGGGGAAAAAAAAAAAAAACAAAACAGAACATTGCAGCTTTCCCATAATGTAGTACAGCAGACAGATGTCAATTCCTGTTTTCTACCCTTCCCTTCTACTACCACAGGCTGTGGCTGAAGGGTTAGGAGGAACAGTTCCCCTAAAGGCAACTGTTTTGACCAGCATCTGAAATTGTGTTTTCCAAAAGTCAGCATGGGCTCAATCTCTTCTGTAGAGTAATGCCTTTTACAGTGCCTACCGTATCTATGTACAGTTTCACCAGTAGCTCATGAGAAAACCTCTTGGAAAATAAAGTTCACTGTCTGATTGACACTTCTAAGGTTATCAGAATTCATTCAGTCTTTTCTGCTTATGCATGTGTGTAATTGAAAACTTTGCACCAGTAGATTAGGTGTCTACAAAATCTTCTTCTGTTCTGCTGTAGTGCAGTAACTGGTCTTCTAACCCAAAAGAATCTATCAGTTGACTGAGACTCACTTTCTTGCCATCTGCAGAAAAAGCTGACTGTAGCTCATAGAGCATCAGCTGGGTGCTGCTTCTCCATTTTGCTATCAAAGCCTGCAGTTCAGACAGGTTGTTCTGAAATTGGGACAAAAAAGACATTTCAGCAAATGACAAATCAGTTTCATACTCTGCGAATCTATGTTTATAATATGCTTAAAACTGAGATAATATACAAATACCACACAAACTAAATGGCTCAGTATTGTAACTTAAATCAGTAAATGAAGATTTGACTCCATTTCACTTCAAAGTGTGATTTAGAAGTGCTTTTTCAGAGGTTCTCCTCACCTTAGATCGGTACATCTTGACCATTTTGAGCCTTCGAAGTAGTTCTTCCTTCTCTTGCACTTGTTTCACCAGCCTTAGTTTTTCTTCCAGGGACTGTTGGTGACTAAGATCAACCCTAACCTCATTCTCTCCTGATTCACGGAGACTGTTCTGTGAGGGACTTTTGAAACATGTATGCCCAGTGCAGTTTCCTTCCAGGCTTTCAGAACCATCTTGTAACCTGGAACAATCCACACTTCTTTTTGGCAGATGTTCTGTGTCAACATCAGCACAGTCTTTTTCTTCACTGTCTATTTTGAGCCGCTTTGCCACTGTAAAATTAGCATTAAATGAACGTCTTGTTTTCCTTAATCGTTCCCTTAGAGTTGCACTCATTGGCTGAAGAAAATGAAGAACAGCAAAAGAGAGAAAGATCACAAAAGTCTCATCTTTGATCAAATTTCAAAGAACCGAAACTGAACTCCATGCAGAATATGTCATATACATAGAGATAATTGTAACCAGACTTCTGAATTGTCACTGTAGCATTTGTAAACTTAAAGTTAACAAGTTGATTCCTTCCTTTCAGGTGTGTTTGCACACATGGGTGCAATTTACTGGAAAACATACCTCCATGTTGTCTAGGACCAAATCCAATAATCCTTACTAAGGGAAAGCTACTCATCTAGTCTTTGTGCAGAAGACATGGCATATATCAGCTTTGCTGATTTTATTTCATCTGGTTTGATTTCTCCTCTTGTTTAATGGAGATTTTTTGTTGCTGTTGTTGCATCCCACCACGTTTCCTGCATTAGCACTAAAACATATTTTCTACTTCTAAGTATTTCAACTTGTTCATGCTTTGAGGTCTTTTACTAATGAACATCTAAAGTGTTTTTTTCTTCAAAATAAGTATTTTTATAGTTTGTGTCTAACGTTTTTACCTGTGGGAAAATACTAAAATAAGGGTGAGAAGGATTACCTAAGGAACGTCTGCAACCTAGCTTTATCCAGCATAAATGCAGTTTTTAGTAACATGCACTACGGTGAGTGTGACAGCATCACAGTACACATGCTAGGAGAAATCCCAAGAAGAGTCTGGCATTATGGAGAATATCCCAACTGCAATCAGAGCGTACTATATTCAAGTGCAAATAGACATGGAAAGACAACTTTGGCTTGAGAAAACTAAGTAGTATTGAAAATTACTAGTATGGGATTTTTGGTAGACTGCTAATAGCGAATACATCACTTTATTCACAGCAAACGTATGCGTATTCAGAGCAAGGCATGCCAAGAACACTCCTTACACCCTTTATCTGCACAACCTTGTAGCTGTACGTATAAGCTACCTTCCAACTACTTGATGATTTCATAAGCATTTTTCTTACTATGAAGAATCACATTATTGGAAAAACAAGTTTTTATACCTGCTTCCCTGAACCAGTCCTCTGGGGAGCTGCTGAGCCAGAGTCCTTTGGAGTATTGCACAAAGATGTCAATTTATCAGACGCTGGTTCTTCCATCTTGAGATGGACAGTCTCTGTTAAAAAACAAAATGAGTTACACGTAGTACCCTTTTCACCTGATTATGAGTCACATGGCTGCAGAAATGAGTAAAAAACTCTAAGAAGAAATACTAGAGCTTATTTTCTAACTGTTACATTCATAAAGACACCTGCTGAAGTTACACAGTGGTTTTATGCACTAAGTAGAATCTTGCTTTATGAATACCTTTTCTTCAAGGTGGCAAATGGCACTACTAACTGGTATACAGGATCTGGCTATGAATTTTGTGTACTATTTTTCCTTCAGTAATAAAAATCTATGGTACTTGTTCTTTGAGATGAAAAATCCTACAAAAAATTTTTAGGTGTTCTCCATTATTATGTTTGTTTTTTTTTCCTCCTAGTGCTATCTATAGCAGTGATGTCTTTTTTCAATTGTTATGCAGGATCAAGACAACTTATGAAGTACTTTGACATATTATACTATGCTTGTATATCCAAGTCAGATCCTACAACATCAAACTCATCAAAAAAAAGCTCACTCCAAACAAAGTATTTTCTTAATGTGAATGGCTCCTACTGCTTGTCTAACTCAAAATCCTTACAAAGCCAGGTTGTTAAGTACCAGTCCTTTGTTTAACCTTTGTGCAACCCAAGCAGCAATAAAAGGATTGCTGGGAGCCACAAGATTTTTATTGTCCATCTGTATAAACAATTAATCTTTTCTATAAAAAAAAAAAATAAAAAAATAAAATAAAAAAATCGGGTACCCAGGTCTGTGAAAATAATCTATTTCATTTGATCCTTCTGGGGATGCTGCTTGAAAAAGTAATTACTCATACAAGTGGACTTTTAGATTATAATATGCATTCCCAGTTTGCTCAGAAAAGCAACTTAATTAAAATGATAAATCACACCACTCAGCATGTATCAACTTTAAATTGATTTGGCAATATCTGACTTAGTTTAGCACTTGTGAACCACCTGCTAATGACCAAAATGCAGCTGGAAAATCGTCAGCTACGCCCTCTGTTTACCTAAAACTTGCCACTGGGAATTTCAAAACACAAGCCTCTTAAAAATAAAATCCCACAAAGAAGTCGCTGGGCAACACAGGACTGGCACAAGGGGCTTCCTCTTCCAAGATGAAACATGCCGAAGTGTTACTAACCCAGCAGCTCTGCTCTTCCTGGCTCTGTACCAAGGACACCTCGGTTATCTCCTCATCTTCATTTGTCTTGTCAAGTCAGCGTTCCCTCTGGTTGTTCCAAATTCAGCCTATGGCATCCTATTAGGGAAAAAAAGAACATAATTACTACAGGAAGTCAATTTAATTTGGAATTTTTAACAATCTGCACATTAGAAAGGAAACCCACAGACCCCATCTGTGATATTATTGTTTCTTAATCCAAGCAAGACTACAAAATGCTTTATCATACCTATACAGTACTGAGCTTGTCATAGATTTGGCTCTCTTACTACCAAGAAGCAAAAATAACTTCAAGCCTATAGGTTAGCTCTAAGAGACCCGTTCAACTCTCTCAAAAACGAAACCAAGCCCACAAAACCTGTGGCTTTACACCCCAACGCGGATTACTTGCCTGCAAGCGACCCTGAGCAAAACGAAGACTTTTTCACAACACTTCACTAACACCGTTACTTAAACTTGTTCCTTAAACTTTTTAACAGGACGTTCGCCCACGGGAACACTCTTCAAACCCTTCCCCAGCACCCCAAAACCCTTTGCTGGACCCTGAGGGACCAGATCCTGAGGGACCCGTCCCCAGCAGCACCCCCGGCCCCTCACGGCCCCTCAGCGCCACAGGGTGCCCCGCTCCCGGGACCGCGGGCGGCGCCTGCGCGGGCAGTGAGGGCGGGCGGCGCTGCGCCTGCGTGCGGGGAAAGCCTTGCCGGGCTTACGGTGCTCGGTGGGGTGGGTTTGTGTAGTGTCCCCTACACCATCACCACCACTACTACTCCATGTGGGTGTTGTGTGTGTTTCTGTAGTCTGCTGTGTTCCTCAGGCCACCATGGCATGCTGTTTTCTGCCCCAGGTGGTGCTCGAGGCTGGGCGCCATCTTGTGGTGTGCCCGCCCGCCTCAGGGAGAGGGGCTCTGGCTGCGCCATGGGGCGCTCGGCACCGTGAGGGGTCGGTGGGGCGAGCCCAGGCATTTTGGCAGTGCTGAGGGAACCATGATGCTGCCTCACGCGGTGACCGCCTCAGGGGCTGTCCCCTCAGTGAAGGGGGAGAGCTGTGCCCGGGGAGCACACCCTGAGGGGTGGGAGATGGGTTGGGAAGCGCAAATTGAGCCACACTGCCTCAGGTGTGCATGGAGGAGAAGTGAAAATGAAGAAATGTGACTGGAAAAGCAGGCAGGTAGATGGTGAAAATGGCAATGAGCAGCCTCAGCTGTAGTGGCAGTCATGCGGTTCGGTGCCTGATTACATCGCCATGATGTGCAGGCGCTGCTGAAGCAAGTGTCCTGTCAGCAGAGATCTCTCCCGTGCTGCAGGCCTCATTCCCCCAAATGGACTTTAACATTTCTCAGAAGTGATCCATGTAAAACGTTTTTCCAATATAACTGTGTCAGGACTGAGCAAATGGTTGGAAGTGGCCATAACAGCAACAGCTCCCAGCCTCCAGGTGAGCTGCTCCAAGCTGCCTTCACACAGCTCTGCTGGTCAGTGTGTGTGGAGAATACGCAACTGCAGTCTCCATAGATTATTCCCTTGATTTACGTAGCAGAACTGCATGAGTATCATGCTTGATTCCTCCTTACAACTGTGGATGAGGATGATGAATTTTCTTTTTGTTTCCTGTAACTTCTCATCTTATTGAAACAGGATAACTGAGAGGTGAGTAAGCACGGAGCACGGTCAATGCTAGCAGTTGCTGTGCTTCTAGCCAAAAGTATACATAGATTCACTCATTTCAAATAGAATTTTACAGTGAGGACAGCAACCTTTTTTTCTCATAACATCAACAGTAAAAGATACAAAAGCGTTCACAGCCCATCTGTAAGAATTCTGTTTTGGAAACCAGAATTTGGGCCTACAGATTATTCCTTGTACAGGGATTGACTGTGTGTGAAATTGCATATTTTTTAAACTTTATTTCTAAATATTTGAAAATATGCATTTAGCAAATGTCAGATTCTGTGACGAAACTGTATGATCAGGTATAAACACCTAGCAAAAACATGCACAGTACCTCTACTGGTACTTGAAGAAGTTCTGAAACATTTTTAAGCCCCAATGTGATCTAGCCCATTTAAATTTATTTATTTATTTTTTAATACTTGCAGCTATTTTTTGTCACTTTTTTTTTTTTTTTTTTAAGTATCTAAAAAATGGTTTGCTAATGGAACTGCTGCTGCAAATTCATCAGGTGGGTTGGTTTTCAAATGCACTGGAGCTTTGAGACAACATGTCTCTGGGTTCACAACATGTTTCCTTCTGTCTCTAGGATGGTCCCGTTTTTAAATTACTCATGCTCTGTTGTACAGACACGCTAACAGTTGTGTTGCACAAGAACAACAGAAAGCTTGAGATTTTAGATCATTTGCCAGCTAAGATTCCAGTAAGATTTTACAAGAACACAACATGAAAAAGTCATCCTCTGCATTATCGTTGCTGCCTTATTAGATTAACGCCCATGTGCCCCACCCTGGGTGAATTCCAGCCAGCCGGAGCCCGTGAATGTAGAAAAATGGTTCCACATGGAGGGTTTGGGTGTTTGATGGACTACACAATGAGGGGAGAAAAGGAAATTTTATCATTAGTGTTCACTGCTGGGCAGTCACTCTAAGAGGTCCTGTTTCAGGTTGGTATTAAGTGTTGAGCCATTTGTTAAGCTTACCTAGGGATTCACTGGGTGTTTAAACATGTGAGTAGTCCTGCAATTTATGTAACTTGTCCAAGATGTGGAAGGAGGCCCCTGACCAAGCTGGGAACTGGAGAGTAAGCTCAGTCACTACCCAGTGACTTCCAGTACTTCTACTGCAGAAACCCAGTAGTGTTTGGTATCGCTATCCACTTAAAGATGGCAAATAGCAGTCAGACTAAAACCTTCCTCCCAAAAAGTGTGCCTCTTTCCCTTGAAAAAGAGATTGTCCATGCATTACTGATGCTGGCGTGTGTATGGCACGCTGTGGAGCATTTTGCATGCTTTTCAGTTAAGCTCACCAATGTGTGCACACAGTTAAGCATTATAATAACTGTTGTTGGATTACTTTTTATTCCTTTTGTGATCAGACTAATTTGAGTTAAACAAAATGAAAGAAAAATATTATAGGAAATGGTGCACTCGGTATAAAAATTGTTGAGATCTGTTTGCTGAACATACTGCTGCCCTGCAGAGAAACTGGTTTCCCTAAAGAACAAGCAGGAAAATGTGATTCCTTGTTTAATTTCCTTTGGTGTTCCTATGGTGATGTTTTAGTGATTGGATTTTTTTTTTTCCATTTTACACCAGGTGAACGGCAGACAATTTGCCTGCATGAGTGAAAGATGTTGTCTGTAGAACATCTCTTTCATTAATCTTATGTTACCAGGAGAGCACTCAGGCTTCAGCATCTGCACTGACAGGACAAGAACATGTTGTATTCCCCCATGGCATTATCTCTTGTAGCAAATCCAAAGAGGAGAGGAGCAGTAAAGGACACTGACTCTGGGTTTAGAGGCTCCTGTTTGGCCTTCACAGCTTCTTCTCTTCCAGAGTGCCAGAGGCATCACAAAACTTCCATTTAACAGCTTGCTGGGCACAAGAGCCGTGCCTTTTCTCCCTAAACATCGCCAATGAGTAACAGAGATGTTAGTCAACACACCGAGTCTTGAGGCACATATGCATTGCCCCCTCTTCTCATTTTTTGGAAATCTGTTGATCTTGTTTAAAGCCAAATGATGGATCCTGACGCATGAAGTTCGCTGCACTGTCTGCATGTTTTCTCTTGCCGGAGGCGGGAGGGTGGAGTGTTTTTCTGTGCCCAACCACTAACTGCTGCAAACATTTTTAAATCCTTACCCATTTCAGCATGGGCCTAGGGCTGTGTTTTCGCTGGCTGCAATTCACTCCTCAGAAAAATGTTCTGACTTGTTTGCAGCCGTGTAAATGTAGCAAAGGAAGGGCTGCATAGGCCAGATTCCCAGAGTAAAACCAGTTTAGACTACAACAAAACTTGACCTTGGGATACAGATTCTGCTCTTATAATGGTGCAAATGCCCACTAATTACACAGAAGTTGCAGGACGACATCAGCATAAAGCTGAACCAAAATCAAAATTCTGTCTTTTCTGCTCTGTGCCTGGGGCTTGCTTGAGCTCCACCACATTTTTTGCTTCAGTTTTCAAAGTACCTGTGTTGAAAAGAAAAACTGACATAATTTTTTGTAGCTGAGCTACTGCAATTTGCCATTACAAAAGGTAAGGTAAAAGCCAGCTGAGATGGACTTCCTAGTTCTTGCTGCTGCTTGCGAGAACAACCAAGTGGGTGAGGCACGGTGCTAATGAAAGGGAACAACCTAAGAATGTCTTTTATTTTTGTGTCTGCATGTGGGATTTTCTCTGGCATAGTCATGCCAAAAATTACAGTGTTTGAAGTCTTTATGAGAGAAGCAGGCAGAGAAGGGAAACAATAAACAGACCTTCAGTGTTTTTGTCTTTGGTGGGGAAGCGATTGATCATTATTTTAAGAAATTTCAAGGCTGTTAAATCTAAGCCCTTGCCCAAACTAGTACCTGTTACAGCTTTTGTCATGTGTGATGATCTGAGGGTATTTTTGTGCTCAAGGTATTTGGGAGATTTTGTTTTTTCGTAAGGAACATGCAGCTCTGCCCTGTAATGCTCAGACAGAGTAGATGTTAAATTGGGGTTGCTTTACATCCTCATTTCAAAAGTCTGTGTCAGTTTTTAAAACAAGTTTGGAAGGGAGAAGTTCTTGGAGAGATTGTGGGTGAAAGCTGGCTTAGTCTTGGTGTCTTAACTTCCCTGGTCTTCAAGTATTGTGACCGAGGCTCTTGCACCTTCCTCGGCTGTTAGTGGGGAAAAGCAGACTCCTTGGTGGCTGGTAGAGCACAGTCTGCTCTGAGGGAGGACAGGCAGACATCCCTCAGCTGAGCAGAAGCATCATGAGCTTTGCTGAGGCAAAAAGCCCTAATTCAGAACCTGGTAACATCTCTCTGTTCCTGTAATATCCTTCGCTGCAGAAGTTTGACTGACTGGCTGTGTTTGCATGACACAGGTTGTATGTATGGGAGTTTGAAGAGTTGTTTTGGGACACAAAAGTCAATTCCATGCCATGTCCAGGTAACTCATAGCTTGATCACACTGGTCTGTGCTTCTGGCTGCCAAAGGTGAAAGCGTGGACGTGGTTTATCCACAAGTGTAGCTGGTTTGAGGGCTGGTACCACAGTCTGTAGGCCTTGGGGGGCCTGTAGGCAAGTCCTGCAGCAAGCAGGTAAGCACAGACAGACACACACCTTGTGTTCTTCCTGGATTCCTGGGGCTCTCCCTGCTGCTCTGAATGTAGACCTAAGTGAGTCTTGTCCCTCATCACTTCAGCAACAACCCTCGTTATTGGTTTTGGTTTAAAACAAAAAAAAACATCCTGCTGAGCACACCCCCTGCCTCCTAAACTGCAGCATCAGCAGGCAGGATGTAGAAATACGCTCCCTCCCTCTTATTAAGTAACAAATTAGCTCATTAACCTGAGGCTACAGAAAGCCTTGTAAAGTAAAAAAATTAGAGGTCTTTTCCTAGGAATGAAATATGAATGTGGTGTTCTGAGAATTTTCCCTCCCTGGATACTGGTGACAAGGAGGTGCCACATAAAGATCCGAGAGTTCAGTGTGCTGTCAGACGTTTGCCTACACTTTTATGGCAAACCAGGCTCAGAATTCAAAGTTCTCGTGTGAGAGCTGGCTCAAAGTGTTTTTCTGTTTTCCTGGTCATACTATCAAGTTAATAACTTGCTTGATAGTTTAAATGTGCTGCTGTGAGAGGTGGGCTCTGTCTGTATGGGTGTGTGCAAACAACATCACACATCTAAGCACAGCTACCTTAGGAAAAAATCCACCGACAATTGTGAATAGGCATAAAACACTCACTTTTAGTGTAAAGGTTGAAGCAAATTCTTTAAAAGTCAAAAGATTCAAAGTATTTACAGATCATGGGAAGTAAATAAACCCTTGTTTAATCAACCCTACCTTCAAAACATTCAGCTATAGGGAAGGCACCAAGAATGCTGCTGTCCCATCTCTGTCAGCAAGGGATACACAGACTGAGGCTTGTTGACTTCCCCTAGTGTCCTGAGTAAAAAGTGCTGTGTGTGCCTGTTACGGCTCATCTCAAGCCGGGTATCCCAGTGTTCGTGAGCTGTAGTGGTTCTGTTCTAATTATTTCCAGGCTAATTTCTGGGTAAAATTCCCGATCCTGTTCATATCTGAAGTAACAGCATGTGGAACCCCGTTTTCCACATCAGCGTGCAGAAGGACCTTTACTAATGGGTAACAGACATCGTACCATTTTCATACAGCCTCGATGGGCTTAGAAGAACATTTGTCCTAAATGGAGTCCCATAATGCTGATCTGATACTAAGAAAATTAAGAAAATTCTTTGGTGAGCCAAGTTAGAAATTGCTACCCACTTTAACTGGGGACATTTCCGCATCAGTTGATGATGTAGCTGTGAGGTTGTGTCCTGGCATCAGTGACCTTCATCCCACGTATCAGTGGTCATGTAAAAAGGGCACTTCTTTGTCACCCTCTTTGACAGTCACACCATAAGATAGCACTCCTGCAACTGGAAACCTCCTGATGTAATCACAGCTGAAAGGAGAGCTACTCTGATCTTAATTTTTTTAAAAGTTTAGTGCATTTTCCTTGAGTTAATTACAAGCATTTTCATGGGTAACATGCCAGAATGATCTATTTCATCATTGTTAAATGCTTGGTGGTAACTCAACATATGGGTATGCATTGACAAGTTTTCTCTTGAAAGACTCCACAGGAGTGAGATCAGCAGATAGATCACCCTGGAGTTTTAACTATCATGTGCCCTGCCTCTTCTTGAGTCTGTAAAACCAGGAGTGAATAACCTTAAAACTGCCCACAGTGATGTCTAGATAGAACATCCTTTGTGCCATCCCTCATTTTTGTAAGATCATGGGCATGTATAGCTGCACCCTACGTAATCATGTGAAACATGGGTACAAAGAATAATCAAATATATCACTATTTGCATCATGCAGTTTGTTTTCTTCAGTGACGACAACTTTTTTTTTGCATTTCAGAAAGAAATTCTGAGTCAGATTTTATTTATTTATTTTGCCTTAAATCAGGATTCTCTAGAAGCCTACCTTACTTCATCATTTTGGCCTATCAAGGCCATTAGTAGAATGAACGCAACTGAAATCTAAGATTTCCTTTCCATTTATGCCCCACAGATGCAGCCATGTTTGAAGTGATGCTGTAGGTGATTAAACCGTGGTTTAATGGTCATCATCTCTGGCAGAGGAATCCCAAGAGATGGCCACCAATTCCAGAAGATTTTGAATGAAGAGATTGGTATGTGCTAAATCAAAGCATCTTTAGAACATATTTCAAAATTAAACGTTGTCTGTGTTTTCCCACTGATGTTTTAAAACTGCAGGTCTTAAATAAAGCAGTAAACAGTGCACTGAAAGGACACTCTTTGAATAGTCTTTCCAACTCTTTAAAACACTGTTTTTGGTTATCCATAACAGTTCCTTGAATACTTAGTACAGAAATGTTCTGTGAGTTATTTCAGATGCATACAGTACACAACAAACAATGAATTTGTATTTGAACATGTGCTTGTTTATTGATTACTTGTTTATACGTTGAGAGTTGTACATCCTAATATTTTATTGTACACCTCTATTGCTTCTAAATGCTGTTGTTTTTTTTTCACTAGTCTGTTATTTTTCAGTTGTCCACAGTGCCCAGTGCATTTGTTTTAGAAAAAGCAGGATTCCACAGACACTGCAAATAACTCCAGTAAAATAAAGAATAAAAGTAGGAGCATGTAATCCTAATAACTCATTTAACACCAACTCACCTTCACTGCCCAGCCTCACGTAGCTGACTGCTCTTGACTCTTTCTGGCAATTGCTGAGTCTCTGTTTCCATTGCATCTCTTCCATTTGGTCTCTGTCTTCCTAAGGCTTCCTTATATGATATTTTGTCTGCATGTGTTGGCTTGTTGATTTCTTTGTTTTGTTTGATTGCATATTCTTGGCATGCATTAGCTTCTACAGATGCTTTTCTCCCTTCCAGATTTTGTGTACTGAGATGGAGGGGATCAAACCTTGTATTGATGAGGTTGGGGATATATCAGTAGGTATTGGACATGGCTGTTTATTTTAAATAATTTTCTTGTAGAAATATTAAGAACACCATTTTCCAGTGCACACTTTTTGCGCATGCACTACTAAGTAAATACCTACTGAAACTAAGTTCAACACTGCCTGCTGGTCCCATCTATGAGCTTCACTAATTTGGCACTGCTTGTCATCTTCCAGCAAAATACAGTAGTTTTACCTGCAGTTACAGGTTTAAAGATATCTGCAAGGCTGCTAAATTGTTATTATCAAAACAGTAATTAGCAGAAGTGTCATGGAATTAAGCTAGGCCAGCATGTGTTTGACAGCCTTGGGCAATGCTGGGAGTGGAGTCCCCAGCTCAGCACAGTGCATGCATACGTGTGTAGCTTTAAGCATGTGGGTAGTGCCCAAGAAGGGTAGTGGTGGTGCACAGCAGTCAGAGGACTGGGAAGCCTAAGGAAGAGCAGTGGGAGCAGGAAAAGCTGAGTCTGATGTTGAAATCCCTAATGGCATACACGACAGCAGTGTTCAAATACATAAAAGTGGCAGTGGCAAAAAAGGAGGTAAGTTGCTCTGAGAATGTAGAAGAGAAAGGGATCCTCAGCTGAAGCACGAGTTACTTGTTTTGGAACTCCAAGGTCATTTCCAACAGCAGGCACAGTGAGGTGTGCACCAGATTAGCTCAGGAGACTCTGAAACCTTTGGACAATTTTAGTGTCATTTAAAGAAAAATCTGTTGAGAATAGGTAAGTGGAGCTGGGTCTTAGAACAAGGAGATGGACAAGATATCTACTTGTCAGCTTTTTCAGATGTATTTTTCTACAGCTGTAAAACTTTATGTGCTTCAAATTACACACCTACATCAAAAAGGAATATATAAAGACTCTCAGTGTTCACCCTTACAGACTTAGGCAAGTATTATTCTGTCAGAAGGGGGAGCACTGGAACGGAGTTCTCACTGGGCTCCCTGTGAGTGCCTTCCTAATCTTCACAAGAGAAACTGGATTCAGTGAGCTCAGTGGACTAACTCCAGTCATACACACACTTGTTAGTGAGTGTTCTTCACATCAAATCACCAAAATTGTGCTTGAGCCACAATTTTTATCTTCCCCTCATACCTAACACAAAGATTTTCTTGGTGCAGACTTGAATCTTTGAGAGAGGGGAAATACTTTATTCTGAACTCTATGCTGAAAACTAAAACCATCTGCGTTACTGAAGTTACATTATTTGCTGAGGTTAAAAAACCTTCAGTTGACAACTTTAATCATGGATGATAATAAAGTGGAAGTCAAAGGGCTGTTCTTTTGAAGGCACTGGGTAAGCAAGGCAGTCACCGTAACGTGCATCTGGCAACCTGCAGTAACATTTTCTCAGAAAGATCCATCCCAACAGGAACATCTGAAAACCATAAAATACAGAGATGATTTTGATAAGGGAAGGCTTCATGTTATCACATGTCTCACAAGCTGAACTTCGGACAGAAGCAAATTAATGGGAATCTGAATCACTTTGAAATGAAAAGGCTGAATAATAACAAATTTCCAGGCAGTGATCATCTTGTTGACAAGAAGTGACACACAAGAGCCCTGGCTTTTGGGAAAGGCAATACCTGTGTGCTTTGGGTCAGAAAAGGGATTTTTCAAGCAGAGACATGAAAACAGAGATGGGCATAGCCAGAAGGTTCAGAGCCAAGTCAGAAAATTTGCCAGAAACTGGAAACAGAGGTTACTTAAATAGCTTGCCCCTAAGTTTTCAGTGTTCACTTACAACTGTCTTAGAACTTTTTCAAAAATCATCTGCTAGCCTGAAGTCAGTGTTCAAGCCCTGGTACAAGCAATGCACGACAAATAAAAGCTTCCTTTTCCCTCAGGGTTTTCCCTTGTCAGCTGAGCTGCTAGAGTGCAGCGTACTGACCATCATGCTGCTGTTTCTCCCTTTGCTTGTGATTAAATACCTTCCTGGCACTGGAGGAAGGTTGGTTTGCCAAACGAGATCCTCCTGCAGGCAGCGTTATGTGAAAGAGTGATAGAACCACTGTGTGGCCATTACTGAGGAGAGCAAGAAATGAAAGAGTAACTGAGCTTAGGAGCTAGATTATATAAAGAGGCTTTCCTCTGCTTCTGCTCTTTAGCTTCTCTGCATATTCCTTGTTTACATCCTTGCCTAGCTGCAGAGACGTAGGAGTCTTGCAGAAAATAAAACCTTCCCAATCAACTCTGGCGCCTTGGCGAGCTGCTGCATGGTTATCGTCTTCATGGTTGTCGTCTTGATGTCATTTCAGTCGTACCAGTGAGTTACAGACCAGTGACACGAGCTGTGCTAGGTGCAGCAGCTGGGACATCTGGGTTCTACCTGCATCAACTGCCAGAGGGTCAGGCATGGCAGAGCTACACGTACGTGATTTCTGCAGGTGATACTGTCAGTACTGCTACTGCTACACCAATAACCGTGGGTAGATGCACCACAGGCTGTATTGTACCATTGTGTTCTTTTGAAGCAGAAATAAATCAGGTGGAAGGACCACAGACCAGCACTGATCCGTTCTGTTATCTGCTGGGCCCTAAATCTTCTCTTTGTTTATCCTTCAACAAACAGATTTTGGTTGGAATTAGCATATCACCTGCGGTTTTGTATGGCAAAGGTGTGTCTGGCTGGAGATTTGCTTGCAGAAGCATGATCGCTAATAAAAGGTGGGAGGCTTGGAGAGGTGTGGGGGAATGGGAGCATGCAGAAAATAACCCCGGATGGTGCTGGATGCTGCTTTTAACCCACATAAGAAGAAAGCTACAAACCAAAAAGTGCTCTAGATTAAAGAGCAGCGAGGGATCATAAAACCGATTGAAAAACATTTGTTAATGAGCAGCCAGCTATGAATTTCAGCTTCTACAATATAGTTCAAATATTTACTCTCATTCTAGCTATTGATGGGGTGACTAACTACTCTGTAGCCTCAGCCATAGTTTCCAGCTTTTACTTCTTTTTAAAATTAACACAGAGGCAAGGCAAAAAAAAAAAAAAAAAAAAAAAAAAAAAAAAGGAATGGCTGGAGACTGAGATTTTAACCCTAATATCTGTTTTTCAAGTGGTTTCTGAAGAGAAGCGTCGAGAAGTGTTGTGCTTGTTGAATACTGTGGGTCTGATCTGTAGTTTTGCTTCTGTGGTATCGTTTGTGTGATCAGGAATTCTGTGCCAGGCTGTCAGATATGGGTGTGAAACTTGATCTGAAGTGCTAGCCTATGGAAGGAAATCCATAAAATCCATAAAATGCTATAATTATGTAACAAGATACAGGTTAAAAGGCACTGTGAGATAGATAAATAAATTTGTATTTTTTATTTAAGCATGAAAATATAAAATAAAAATTTAAAATGTAAAATATACTATATATTATTTATACTAACATGTAAAAATATATAAAATCCAAGCATAAAATCCTTAAATCTCATAAGATATAAAGATCTTTACATAACAACAGAAGCTGAGCAAGATAGACCTTGTACCTTGCGGCCAAGATCTTAAAGAAAATTCTTGGTGTGGCAGGAGGTTGGATCAGAGTTTCAGCCTGTGCCAGCTTTCCCCCAAACAGAGCGAGGACCAGCACTGTCACACGGATTTCCACCAAAGAGCAGGCAGCACACTGCAGTTTGCTGTCTCCAGAGCCTTGCAGTGACCAGGCTGAACAAAGTGACTGCTGTGCTCCTTGCAAAGCTAGGAAAGACGGAAGGGAGTCTTTTTGCAAGCAATCAATTCGCCTTAAAAGTCAGAAGAAAAATATGTTCTAGAGGAAGACACCTATAACATCGTCTGTGGGAAGAGATGTTAGCAGACTGAGTCACCTGCAGTTCCGCTGAGCTCTGTGACTCCTTTACTGCTTGTTCCTGAGGGGTTCTCCTGGAGTCAAGGACAGCTAAACATGCTCCGTGCTGGCATTTGTACCTCTTGATACAACAGCTTAAAGCTTGTTGGCTTTGCTGTCTCCATCATGATCTGAAGGAGGCGGAAATCTGATGTAATCATTCAGACCATCCACCCTGTTCCGTTTCCTAAAAAAAAATGGTTGATGAATTTGAAATGGCTTAAGCTTGGAGGTTGTCATCACATGAATCTTTTTTAAAGACTTAGGAAGAAAAAGATACTGCACTGCTACACAAGTGATTTAGAAACTGCAACCAAATCCACTACTGTCTAGTTTGATGTTTTCTACCACGAGCTTCCCTTCCCACTGTTGAGGACAAAAGCATTTGTCCTGCTTTCAGATCTGTAGATCAAAGCTTCTGTGGATGTAGGATTGAATTTGGGGCATGAACTTCTGAGTTGTATTGCTTTGAAGACCTATAGAGTTCTCTTATTCTTCAGGATGCAATAAAAATGAAATATTTTCCTTACTTTCTCACATATTTTCCATGAACCCTTGCCACAAACCCCATGTGCAGTATAGACTATAGCAGCTTTGGATGGGTACTTAGGCTTTCATAGCCTTTTTGCTCACTTTAAAAAGTACTTTGGAGCCGGTACATCAGTCTTTTATTCCAGGTCCAGCTTTTTATTGGTGCTGTAAACTGCGTAAGTCTTATCAGCAGCCATCTAGTTCTTCATTTTATCAGTTGATCCTGAGCTGAAGCAATCACAGAGTAACAGGATGGTTTGGGCTGGAAGGGACCTTAAAGATCACCCTGTTCCCATCCCCTGCCATGGGCAGGGACACCTCCCACCAGACCAGGTTGCCCCCAGCGCCATCCAGCCTGGCTGTGAACACTTCCAGGGATGGGGCATCCACAGCTTCTCTGGCAACCTTTTCCAGTGATTCACCACCCTCATAGTGAAGAATTTCTTCCCAATATCTAATCTAAATCTTCCCTCTTTTAGTTTAAAACTTAGTCCTAGTCCTATCACTCCACTCCCTGACAGAGTCCCTCCTCAGCTTTCCTGCAGGCCCTCTTTAGGTACTGGAAAGCTGCTGTGAAGTCTGCCCGGAGCCTTCTCTTCCCTAGACTGAACAACCCCAGCTCCCTCAGCCTGTCTTCATAGGAGAGGTGCTCCAGCCCTCTGATCGTCCTTGTGGTCCTCCTCTGGACCTGCTCTAACAGGTCAGTGTCCTTTTTATGCTGGGCCCCCAGCTGAACACAGTGCTCCAGGTGGGGTCACACGAGAGTGGAGAGGGGAAAACTGACGGAGACACAGTTTCTGCAACACAGAAGAACGTTTCCAAAGAGGAGGCAGCCCTGAAGAAGTGTTACTGGCTCTGCATGGGACTACCTCATTCTTTACTTCAGTCATTTTTACAGTGTGAGACAGAAGGGTCTCCAGCCTCAGTACTGAAAACACGTACGAAGCTTCCAGCTGCCACGGGAGGTGTGTTCTGGAGACTGATTCGACCAAAAGGCTCATGTCCTGTCTTGTGATCCCAGTCCTGCAGGAGAAGATCTGCAGTCTTCCAGCCATGTGTATTGGATAATAATATTTTATGCCTCTGGAATGTATCTGCTAATAAAGGAGTGCCATTTAAATCAGGGCTTTGCAAGCCTGTACATGGCAGGGGAGGCTGCGTGCCCCAGGAAAAGCAGGTGCAGTAAGACAGAATCGAGCCTTTCTGAGGACCAGTGAGGCAAATAAATAGAGGCAGAAATAGGAATAAAATCAGTTTCACATGACTCCTTGCCTCAGGCAGTTGTAGCAAGTGGGATGATGTTGCCCTTTGTTCTGAAAAAAAGATCTATAGTTGCTCCATTATAATATGCAGTGTTAATGCAGATCTTAACAAATGCAACAGAAACAAGCACAATCCAGCCCTATGCTGAGGGAAACTGTCTCTTACTGATTCAAAACTCATTTGCAATAGTCTGATAAACGTGTGTTTGGAAGTTAGCTGATTTGTGGTCGGGAAGCACCCGTAACAAGAAGCTGATTAAAGCAGAAGTATGGAATCTCTTCTGATCGATGGCAATAAACATAGCTCACAAGGTGTTCCCTCAGGAGTGCCTCAGCAGCCCATCCAGGACTTATCATTCTGTTTACTTTGGCAGTGAAAAGAGAGCACCACCCTGAAATGCTTGAGAGCCTAATCACTGGCAGGGCCTTCCTAGCGACGAAGAGGAAGGAGCATGTTGCTGGAGAACTTAGCAGACATCACCTCTGGGACAGAAATCTTGAAGAGCTTTTTTGGTCTTCCATTCAAAGTCTGAGTCAGGAAATTTGCTGAATGGCCTCAGCCTTCATCATGGGTGGGCTCTAGAGGGACAGCCAGAACCTCTCGGGATCTGCAGAGCACAGCTGTTCTGATGTGATTTTACAAAACCACATTTATTTATTTATTTTTACATCAGAAGCATGGCTTCATAATCTTGATACTTCTCCTAGAAATCTTACTATTTTAAAGGAAATATCTTCTCAAGTCCCTTCAGCCCAGGGCAGATTATCTGAACAGAGGATTAGAGACAATAATGTGAAAATCTCAGCTTTAAGTCACTGTAAAGGTGATTCAGAGAAAGGACTTGCACCAGATTTTACATGTTCTGAGTTGAATGTATTCACCGCTGGGCTGCCCTTCTCTTGCTTCTCTATGGAACGTGTAATGCCTTGATTTCCATTTGACACAGATTTAGGCCAAGGGGAGGCTCTGACCCCTTCAATATTAGTCACCTGTGTTAATTAGCAAATCTCCTGTCATGATTAGACAGACAGGAGCACATCTACGAGCTCAGCATGCAGCAGAATTAGAATTCATGTGTGTTTCCCAGCTTGTCTTTATTTTTCATCATCCTCTCTAGCCTTCTCCAACGTTTGTGCCCTCCCTCATTTTTGATACTAGAAAAGATGCTCTCAGGAAATGACCGCAGCAGTGCCCAGCACAACTCCCTCATATAATGCTGTAGTAGTGCTGGACGGTATTTGTTATCTGAGTTGGTCCCCAGAGACTTCTAACATTCTTCTGTATAAGACAATTTATTACTCTTGAATAAGAGTAATAAATGCTAGGTAAACCTAGCAGTAATAAATGCTAGGTAAACCTAGCAGAAGTGAGTGAAAACCAAGTCTCAGGATTGTACATGAAATGTGGGTTTTTAAGTGATTTTATTTGCTTGTTAAAGCAGTGAAAATAGAGATATAAAAGCTTTGTGCTCTCACCTCCCTCTTATTGTAAAGAATGATCCCAGAAAAATATTCCTGGGGAACAATACCCAGCTGTTACCACCATTCAGGTCTGAAAAATCAACTGTCTTGTACTTACCATAGCTGGTTTTAGTTGGATCTGCCTCATTTAGCAATGGTTTTCTTCAAGTTCTGCCCAGAACCAGACTACAGCTTGAGAACGTTAGGAGGTAGTTCCCAAACAGGGTTTATTTAAACAAATATTTTTGGAAGAAATTCATGATTTTCTTGATTTGATGCTTAGTGTGAGGGGTTTTCATTTTAAGTGATTAAAAGATATTTTGAAAAGTTGTATTAAAAAGCTTTGGTATTTTCTTTGTTAAAAACCATTTAACTTGGTGAAAACTTATATGCCCAGTAATTCTCCTTGCTGCCCTGGGAAAAAAGAAAAAAGAAACAGAAATCTCCACACAATCTGCAGTAATGGTGCTGGAGTACAAAACTGGGTTCAGGCCGTTGTACTTAACATCCTTTTGTTTTCTAATTGAATTTTACTAAAAAGGCAGTTTCATGATCAATGTACACATGGGCACAGGCAGGCAACCACACACAGACACGGTGCAGGGACTGCAGAAGAGCCTGTCATGTGCAAACATAGGAACTGAAAAGCTTAAAAACTTGTATTAGCTTTTCTTTTATGTGTGGTTTGTTTGTTTGGCTGTTGTTTTTGTTTCATTTGGCTTGGGTTTTTATGTTTTTTTGTGTGTTCCCTAATGTGACAGACTGGCATGCCACGTAAATGGGGCACAGTAAGGAACTGTGTTAATAAAATAGGCTGAATTTAAGTCATTTACTTTTTATCCTGGCTCCAAAATTACCAGGTGCTTTCCATGTGATAGGAATCCTGCAGAAGTATATTTGCAGAAGTATCCTTGCCTTGTCTACCTGACATGCTGTGTGTTTTGTGGTTTTGACATGTTTTCTCTGTTCTGGTGCAAGAGTTTTCAGGCTTTTTCAACTCCCAGATGTCTGAAGATTTTCAGAGGAAGGCTTGTGTGACAACAGAGCGGATGATAAAGAGATCTACTCTTGAAAGCAGAGTTAGATCTTGAAAATATTTCAAAATGGACATTAGGAAAAACTTTACTGTAAGTGTGGTCAAACAGTGATGCCCTGTGCCTGTCAGTGTTCAGGAGGCACTTAGATGATGCCCTTAATGACATGCTTTGACTCGTGGTTAGCCCTGAAGTGGTCAGGCACTGGACTTGGCCTTTGTAGGTCCGTTCCAACTTAACTTTTTCCTTCCCTTCCCTTCAGCCACCCTCCCATGTGTTTCCCATCCTGCTAATGAGAATCTCTCCCACCAAGCAGGAGGTGAGTTGCTGCAAGCTGTGGCTGAGCCTGCCTGAGGTTTTCCACCAGGACTTGTTGCCAATGGAGGTTTTAAATTTTCTGTCAAGAGGGCAGCTGGAAATCATACTTATTCACCAATACTCAATGGTTTATGAGGCAGATCTCTAAGATAAGTGTCTCAAGCTTTTGTTCTGTGTGTACTGTTGGCCTGCATATTCTCTCTGTGTTGCTTTTTGTGATGGTGCTTAAAGCTGTAGGCTTTGGACTGGCAGCTGGAAGAAGTGGCAGAATTGTTTGTTTGAAGTACTGATTGCTTGAAATTTTGGCCATGGGTATGGCTGGTGAGCAATTCACAAATCAAATCTTGTTTTTCCGGGGGCTGCCAGATTTTTTTTTTTATTGTTTTTGCTTGTTGCCAGTTCTTTGTAAACACTTTGCTTTGTCTTTTCCCCTCTATTTGTATTGGCAGCACCACAGGCAGGTCATCTGGCATTGGTTTTGTCCCTTTGCTGCCTGGCTGGCTGAACCATTTGACATGCAGGGTTAGCAAATAATGTAATGTGTTTCCTTGGGAAGAGTTTTGGACCAATTGGCACCAGTGCTAAAACCGGGGAGAAGTCTGTGAGCGAGCTTGCAAGCAGTCAGAAGTTTTCTAAAAGGTAAGGGATAGGAAATTATTGATCCTGGAAGTTGGACTTTACAGTCTCTTAAATAAAATACTCAAGGACTGGTTTCTTTTGTCTTTG
The DNA here is from genome assembly GCF_964035555.1 of Netta rufina. Lineage (NCBI taxonomy): Eukaryota > Metazoa > Chordata > Aves > Anseriformes > Anatidae > Netta > Netta rufina. The sequence continues at coordinate 25,277,523 of NC_140130.1, read as the reverse complement.
ACCAAGCACATCGGGCAGTGGGCTGGCCGTGAGTACCTAGCAGCATCAAACAAGAGGCTCAGTGCAGCTCGTGGCTCTGTCCCTGTCTGCAGCATGTGCTGGGGGCAACTCTTATCTGGAGGACAGCAAAAGGGATTATTCATCATTGCAGCACTAAGGAGAGGAGTCTCGTGGATAAAAGTTACATAAACTCCCAAGGACACCCCTCAGAGCAGCAGTGATCAGGTCCTTCTGCTTCGCAGCTCTGTTCCCTGGCAGATGCTGTGGTTTTCTGCCCAGCTGTGGTTTGCTGGCTTCCTAATTGCCTCGGGTGAGGCAGAGCAGGAGACACAGAGGTGTCAGCAGGTCACATTTGCAAACGAGTCTGTTGACATCCCAGCCTTGGTGCCTTCTGAGGTGAGTCTGATGTGTGTGGTAACTCTGGGTTCTGCCAGCCCATCCCTGCTGCATGGCCCGTCCTGTACCAAGATGTAAAATGTGCCCGAGCATCGGCGCACACAGAAGGCTGCATGGAGGACAGGGGGACTTTAAGAGGCCAGCGGTGTGTTTTGTTTGGACCTGCCCGTCACCACAGCCTGCATCATTAGGAGTAGTCCCAGACGCACAGGACAATGTGTACGCCCATTGTGCAGAGCACCCGGGTGGAGTTACAGCCCTCCTGTCCTTGCTGTGGGCTTGGCTTTGGGCAGAGGCCACCAGAACTCATTCCCCACCAGAACAGCCCAGTCCCTCCATTCTGGACCAGCACAGTTCAGTTTATCCTGCACTGTTAAGAATCATTGTTTTATCCTGGTCCATATAAATCCAGAAGGAGAGAGGAAAGATGGTCCTTAGCTGTACAGCTTTTATATGAATGAGTACAAACAGCCAAGATGTCTTCTCCTGATCACTGAGCTCTCTTGGGACCTGGGATATTGTGTTAGCAATGTGTTGTTTTTTTTTGCATCCTGACGTTACTCATCTCCCAGCACCCTAAAGAAATGATCAGATCCCCACGGGGCTGTTATTCATGCCTGGGGTTACTCACGATGAGTTTCTGAAGGGATGTGCAAGCCGTGGGCTCGGGGCGTTGAGTCAAGGCGTGACTCAGGAGGCTCTGGTTGGTTCCGAGCTGCCTGGCCCAGTGTGCAAACCCAGGCACTGAGGGAGCTGCAGTTGCTACCCAGAAATAGGTGTTGCTGCTTCTTCCCTATGTGAAGCACCTTTGTGTGGGCCTGCAATATTCCAGCCATATTCATGGCTGATTCACTAGCCGTGTAATTTATGTGTCAACTGACAGCCCAATACGCACCTTATCCTGTGCTGCACAGATCCCTCTGAGGTTGGAGATAACAAGCTGTCATCATTTGGCTGTTTCTAGACCACGAACATACCTTCAGCTGCTAGCAGACAGCCATGGCAGGGTTCAGCTTTGAGGCTTTTTATCTTTGGGCTCAGCTTGCAGAGAGCAAAGTGATTCAGATTTGCCATAGCACAGCCCACTTCCAGGTGCAGTGAATGCGCAACGTGGACTTCTCCCTCATCTTCCCTGCCTTTGCAGTGTCAGCATCAGCTGCTGTAAACTTTTGGAACATTTCATAGGTCTTTGCTCAGGTCTGTTCTCAGGCAGGGCTTTATAATTCAGCAGTCATCTCCAGATTAGCTCACAGGAGCCTGAAGATAGCTCTGTTGCGTTGTGTTGCAGTGAGCCAGGTAGCCGCAGCACCTCACTCTCAGTGGCTCTGAATACCTGAGGCAGTCGCTGGCCAGTACGAGGTGAGGTTGCTCAGGACCTCTCTAAATTATGTTCTTGATGTCCTTGATGTTGACACTTGTGCATTAGGAACCTCAGTGAACTTGAGTGTGCTTCACTGGGCAGATTTTACCAGCATCTTCAGCTTCATTTTCTGCTACATTTCCACTTTTAAATGCAGAGTCAGTGCTCTCAAGATGTGATCTATTTCCAGTTTCCTTTTAAGGCACCTCAGTGCCATCCCTCCAACCCCCCCTTTTTTTTTTTCTTTCCAGTAAGAACTTGGCAAAATGACTCATGAAGAGCAGTCCCACAAACACTTTGTTGTCAAGAAACCTTAAACCAATATCTTTGTCACTGACCACACTGTATAGGTTAAAATACTGCAATTTTCTTATTTTATCAAAATTGCTCTGACTACTTCTTCTGTTTATGCATATAAATATTTATGCATATATGTATAAGGAAAGCTGTAGGACAAAGGTAAAAGGGGAGAGAATTCCTCCAGTGCTGAGGGCATTGCTTTAGAATTTGAGGTCCCACCTCTTGCTCCAGCAAAGTGTGTGTGCCAGTCCAGTGAGCCCCAGTGGGTCTTACAGACCTATAGTAGCCTACTGCATTCAGTCCTTTCCTTGAACTGCTTCTGTCTGTGAGCAGCCAGGATATGCCTGAAGCACACATCTGTGGTGCTGGAAGCAGATGTAAAATGAGATCACTGAACTGCAGGGTGGAAGTAGAGTTGATAATAAGAGGGATGGTAATGCAACGTTTTGAAGAGCATGAAGGTCATAAGCCAAAGCCACTTCTGTCCTTTCTGTCAGGTCACAAGCCAAAGCAGTCCCAGGCTGCTGAGGTCCCTGACTGAGCTCTACACATCTTAATGGCTTAATTAGCACATGTGGCTGCATTAGACTACTGAATATCCTTTGATTAGTGCACAGAAAGATTTCCTCCACGCTTCATATCTGACTAAAGATAAATGTAAATACAAGTTCTGGGATTTAAGAGATGCTTTGATGAATTCTGAAGAAGTTTTGATCCCCTGTAAGAAACCCAGGGCCAAGCCTTTGTGTAGTGCTTCATACCAGCCGTGTCTCTCAACACCTTTAGAAATTTCCAGTATGAGCAGAGTATGATCTTGGCTGGACGCAGCTACAGTTTCTCAAAAGGTCTGTGCAAAAATAGATATGAAGCCTCAAGTTCTCTCCTTTGCAGCAATATGAGTCTTGACAAAGTCTGTGTAGGATAAGAGAAGCCTTGGTGAATTCTGAAAATGTACAAAGAAACACAGAGCACCAAATGACACTGCCGTGTTCAGGAGGAGAAAAATCTTCACACAAGGCATAGGTAAGCTGTGAAACTTTGCTGTACAACACTGGGCATGCTAAAATGTTCAAGATTCAAAATGTTCAAAGATTCAAGAAACTAATTGGACAAATTAATGGAAAAAACACCCTCATGGAATGATTGCAAAATTTCTGCCTTTGACTAAAGAAGTCTCCAGCGAACACCAGGAGCATATCTGCATGTGCTCGACTCATTCACCCAGCCCTCCCATTGCTGTTGATATGGGCCATGGTGGGACACAGTTGTGAGCTGGATGGAGTTTGTCTTCAACCCACCATGGCTGCTTTTCTGCTTCCATGGTAGACGTGGAAGAAATCTTGTTCTTTACTCAGTTTGGTGTGTTTCGTTTGATTACGGTATTTACTGCTAATGCTGTCTCCTGAATAGAGCATAAATGTCTGTGGGGGCTGCAAGCAGTTCAGGGCACTGACTTCTGTTTTCAGCCTGTTTGTACCAGCTGGAAGTTTGCTCCAGCGTATGCAAGCAGCAAAATAGGATTTGCTCACAGCCAGCTTTGCAGAGATACCGGCAGGTGCTGCGTAATAACGTTCTGCAAGAAAATGCCAGAACAGGTGAGATTCGTGTGTTAAAATGCTCAGATCATGTATCAGAAAGCCCTGCTGTAACAGTTTGTTTCCCCTGACATAAGCCTTCGCTCCTTTGTCTGTCTGGGATCTAAACAGTTAATCTACCTGAGCAAATAGGTAGGAACATTCTTGCTTTCAGTGAAGTTTGACTCCTGGAGGCAGATTTTTTTTTTTTCCAGTGAGTTCAGATAATTGGAAGGGTAGGGTGAGGCAGGAAACCACGACACACCTTTGTCAGGACTTGTTTAGGAGCAAGGGATAGAAAAGCCCAAGAAGGACGAGAGTAAAACAGGTTAAATAAAGAAGAGGTGAACATTTCTGGATGATCACTCCGATTCCACGCACCTCTGGAGGCACATAATATAAGGTGTAGGTGGCAAATTTCATAGGAAACAGTTGAGGAGAAAAACAGCCTTTCAGTTCAGTAACCAAAGCATACCAGGTAAGTTACATTATTTAGAAAAAAAAAATAGGAAGAAAAATATCCTTTATTTTCTGTTTTATTTTATTTTATTTCCAGATTCCTTGCAGGATGCTGTGTTCTCAGACAAAATAGAGGAGGTGTTATGTTTCTTCTGTGGGGGAATACAGTGTAAAATTAGAATTGTATAAGAGCTGGGTCTTCTGGGGTTGTGTTTGTCACAGACTATAGCTCTTTTAATAAGAGCATTAAGTGCAAGGAGTATATCTTGTGGGAGATAAGAAATGCGAAGCCAAGTTCAATGTAATTTTTAATACGTTTTGTGAAACCACCATGCAAATAGATAAAGGTAACTGAATGCTCTCCATTGCGCAAGGGCATCAGTGTGGTGAAATGCGGATCATCTGCTGGCTGTTTTTAAATCCAAGAGGATCTGAAACGTGCTGGAAGAATAATGACTGTAAATTTAAGCTTCAGGTGCTGGCTGCGGGCTGTAATATAAAGGAATAAGTCCTGAAAATGCCAGGAGCTACTCTGGAGTGAAAGTCCATTTTGCCACAGACAAACTTTGCTTTGTCTCAGGCAGGTTTATTTATCAGCACTGAGTCACTGATTACAGATTTTGGGCCACATTTTGTCATAGAAAGTTAGTTACAAGGCCCTGTAAAAGTGTTTTTGAAGCTTCATCACAATAAGCCAGAGAAGTCTGATTTGAGAAGTGCTTTGAATCCTTTCTGCAGCTGGTCTGGCAGCTTGAACACAGTGACATGAGGTAAAAGCCCTGCCTTCTGTTCCTGTCTTTGGACTGACTTGTAGTGAGGCTTTGGGGCTGTTACTTGTCCTACAGCACATCCACGCTTTGGTCGTGTGCCTAACCTGCTTCCCTGGCACTAGCATCGTCTGAGGGGATCTACTGAGTGAGCAGACGTGGGGACCTGGTTTTGTTGATTTGGTCCTGACTATGTTGCTGTTGGTTGAGTGACTGGAAGTGAAAGAAGTAGCTTTAAAGCAGAGTGAGGAGGTCAGGGTCCTAGACGTGGGACATGGGGTGAGGGAGAGCTAAGGGGGCATTTTTTTAACCGGTTCTGTTAGCCCTAGGACAGCAGCACCTGAAATGCACCCGTAGAGGATTTGATGTGGTGGCAGGCAGGGCATTTGCTTCTAATGCTGTCAGTGACGTGGTTTGGAGGCATCTACCGAGTCTCAGTGTATTTGTGATCAAAGGGTTCCTCTGACATTAAAAATTATTAATCTCAGCACCTGCTGGTGCCTTTTTCTACTAAAGGAGCGTCTCCCAGCAGGAGCCATACTAATAGAGGGAGGAGAGTGCTGAAGGGATGTGCTGTGAGAGTAACAGCAGTCAGACAGGATAAGTGGAAGGCTGTTACAGAGGAACAAAGAGATCTGAAATGTACCTGCTTTCATTTTTCCACCAAAATAAGTCTTCGTGGCTATAAAATAGTTTTTCCCTTCCCATTTGAGAAGTGCCTGTAATAATCTTAATTGCCATTGCACACCACTAATACCTAGCTTCTGAAATAACACGGGGAGTTTGAACGTCCCATCCCAGGCTGCCTTAGCATCCTCGCCAGTGCGCTGTGCTGCACTCAGCTGGAGCAGCAGTGTTGGGCTTACGTGGAAAGCACACATCTAAACAGATCCCTCCTGGTTCCTTGTGCAAATTCCCTGTTTTTGGGAGTGCCACAAGCACGTTTCAGCCCCAAGCTTGTGTTAAACCAACCTGAGTGTTGTCCTATCTTAAACTGTCTGCGCTGTTGGAGAGCGATCCCACATCACAAGCTCCTGCTTGTCGCTCCGAGATAATTGCCGGTGACTCCTCCGATTCCACAGCGCCGCTGCTTTACCTCAGACATTGCCCACAGCTACGTCTTCCTGAACCCAGTTAGGAGGAGCTGGTGAAGCGAGCCAGTCCTGGCAGATAGTGGGAGTCAAGCTCGGTCAGCCTGCAGGAGCCTGGGCTGCCTTTCGCATTCACGTGGCAAAGACACGCGCAAGATCAAAATTCTGCTTGGTATCAGAGCAAGATGCCTTTTCTCAAGGAAAGGCGAGGACACAGAAGATGTGTGCGCTCAGGGGTGGTACTGGCCTCCTCCCAGTGCCAGAAAGAGGAGTTCTGCAGCTACAAGGCAGGAGGAAGCAGTTTCCAAACATAAAGCTGTAGTGCTGACATCCCTACAGCAGCTTTTGGCATCTGGTTTTGGGGAAGAAGCTGCAGAGGTGCTTCCCCTGTTGATGCAATCAGGAGTAGCAGAGATTGCCTTTCCTTGGAGGGAATGGCCGGGAAGCTTTCCTTGCAGGACCGGTGTCCTGCTGAAGGCAAAGCTCTCGTAATGCACAGAGCTCTGCCTAGGAATCAGCCCCCTGGCTAGTCCCTTGGAAATCCCCAGTACTAGCAAACACTGCAGGGGTTGGGTCGTGTCCTGCTGCCAAGGCTGTGTAAGGACCTGGATGGGGCTTCAGGAGCTGCTCAAAGGCAGCTCTCAATATCTGAATCCGAGCTTCAGATATTCCTCTGTATTCCTGCCTCGTGTCCTTGTCTGTTCATGGGTAGGAAGCATAACATCGAAGGTGGTCCTTGGCAGATGCTTTGCAGGAGGGTAAGGTGGAATCACGAGGACCAAGCCCAAGTGGCAGCTCAACTGGGGGGCCTTGGGTTCTGCCTCAACCTGGACTCTGGAAACTTGGAAAGAATTTTGCCCCAAACATTTTCAGACTCAGCCTGTTCAGTGTGTAGTTTTCTGTACAGTTGGGCCTTCAGCTTTAAGGAGTCATCAAATGCAGAGGAGAGTTTTTGCCTATTATCATCTTCTGTGTGAATTAAAATTTCTTCCTTCCCTGCATTTGCAGCTACACAACATGAAATATTATCTTAGTGAGACTAGGAGTGAGCAGCTATATATTGGCTTCTGGCAGGAGTGTTTTCTTTTTGCGCTGATGTTTCCTTTTTCACAACCATAATGTTTCTTTCTGGTATTTCTGCCTTGGCAGACACTCATACCTGTGCCAGGGCTAGTAATTGTGACTAGGGAGGGATCCAAGTCAGGAGGAAGAACACACACAGCATTCACAGTAATGATTTCAATGCCGTGTAGACTAACATGACCTGGCCTGAAATTAGCCCAGATTCCACAGCTACAGACAGGGGCCTGTAAGGCAAGATAAAGCTCTTCCTACCTTAAGCTCCTTGCTGCTGAAAACAGACGTTGTAAAGGCACCTCTGGTGTTTTTCTGCTTCCCTGAAGTCAGTGCTAGGACTTGAGCATGAATATATCCTGGGAGTGCCTAGGCTTTTGTGCTAGCACAGGCGTGATGTGGGTAGCAAACAGAGGTAGAACTCCAGCATTTGTCTGCATTTCTATTCCTGCATTGCTGAATCCTGCACAGAGCAGGTGTGTGGGAGTGATGCTTGAATCCTGTGGGTTTGATCAGACCTTTATAGAGGCACAGTCTTGGTGCACACAGGTAGCTCTGGAAATGCACTTTAAACTTTTTGGCGTGGATGGCTTCCAGGCAGTCCAGTCCCCTGCTGAAGAGAGAAGACTTGTGGGACTTGTGGGGATTTGTTGCAATCTTCTGCTGTTCACAAAACTCTAAGTACAGTCTTTATGCTTTCCCTGCAGGTGGCAATGGTATGGATTCTGTAACGAAGAAAACGAGGCAAGATGGCTCAGAAGTTACAGAAAGACGTAAGGAGAACATTTTTTATTTTCTTATTACAAGATTAAATTGCTCACCAAAGATCCCACAACCAGATTTCCAGTTTTATAAAAGGTTCAATGCTGACCAGATATCCAGACCTAAGTCTGCACGTGTCCTTGGCATCTCTGCCAAAGTCAGAAAAAAGAATAGAATGGGTCAAGCTCAGACTTCTAGAGACATTTAGCATGACCTGATTGTTTAAACAGAAATGATTGCCCTGTGGTAACATTTCTAACCAGTAGTGCAAACATTTTGATTCTCCTTGTGCCTCTGAGTCCAATGCCCTGTATGGTCTAGAAAATGTTCTTTAGATATATTTTTTGGCTGTACGTAAAACAGGATGTTTGCTGCTGGTGTTGTGGGAGTTAGCTAGTAGGAAGCTAGTGAGGGGTCTGACCTTGGGCTTCACAGTTACAGCAACTGCTGTGTGGTTCAGTAGTGCCCTGAAATAATATGACTTCCATGGCTCCAGGGACTTGTAAAGAAAAAAGTCTTTCGTGGCAGTGATGCACTTAGTGTAACGTGACAAAAGTGTGCAAGCATACAGCCTGCAGCTTTCAGGCAGTGTGGTCTTAAGGGACTTTGCTTTAAATGTAATGATCTTCTTGAATAAGTCATGCTGTTCCATGGGAATGAAGTAGAACATTGATCTCATCTGACTAGAATACCATGCAATAACTTCTGTGTAATAATAATAATTTTCTGTCCTCAGTTATTACAGAGACAGTAACGACAAGGCTGACTTCCTTACCACCCAGTAAGTAATTGTGATCCATTGCATTACTTCTGCTCAGTGACTGCAACAGGTCTTGCTGCAGAAAGACTTACACCTGAAGAGAAGTTATTTTCAGAAATGCCCCTCCCAGAATGCTGCTTAGGGGAGAGAAGGAGCAGTATGTGGGGAACCATCAGGCTGTTGTCAGAAACAAAGTTCCACAGTCCACCACTCTTCAAGGGCGTAGACCCAGATATATTCTCCAGTGGGGCCTGTCTCTTGTGGACAAGAGGCAAAAGTGATGGGTCTGCTGTCTCCATCTTACCCAGTCGACAACAGTGGGTGAATCCCTTTAGGTAGTATCAGATGTCACAGGTGATTTCTGTCTCTGTGAAGCAAGAAGGGAAGACTCCTCCATGTTCTTTATACCACTGTGTTGCTGATTAGCTTGCTGCATCTGAGTTGGAAAGGGACTGGACTGTCTCATTTATGATGAGGGTTAACAGAAGCGTCCCCCAGCCCATGTCCAAAACAAAACTTGACAACAGATGTGTTGACTCTGCAGCATGAATGTTTATCTGCCCTGCCAAGACACATCTCTGCAGTTCTGATGTCTTGCCAGACATGAAGCTGTCCTTATAAAGTATGAGGACAGCTTTGGGTACCTCCTGCCTTGTCTTGCAGTATTTTTGCTCTTCTTGTGTTTTACCCTGACAGAATGTCTCATTTTGTGCTCTTCTCTTCCAGAAGGAGGGAGCAGCAGTGGGCTCAAAACATCATCCCACACTGGAGGGAGTGGAGTGGAAAAGAGGTCTTACACCCATGGCAGCAGCTATGTGACTTCAAGTAAGAAGTAAAGACGTTGGAAATAGAAAGCAAAGGCAGCATAAATGGGCTGAGGAGAGATTCAGGGCAGGGAGGTAGATTGAGGCAGAGGTGAGGAAAACAGAGTTTCTGAAAGTAGAAATGACAAATACTCAAAGCAAAGGTATTATTTCCCTAAAGCTGGTTGTGAGGACGGGTGAGTAAATGGCAAAATTCCCATTTTCCACAGGGAAAACTTGATTTCAGGTTACTTTTCTTTAACTTTTGAAAAACTGTTTCTTTCAGGGGAACAATAACAAAAAATGTCATTCCTACCACTCTTAAGTTATTTGGAAATCAGATTTCCCTTCTTCCAGGATTTCCAAATCACATCCTTTCTGAGCATTTTTCTTCAAAAGACAGTTTTGATTACTCTGTTTGTTAATCTTGCAGAGGACAGATTACTATTAAAGATTTTCACAGAACATATTTTCTTGTGTATGTATCCATGGTTTTAGCACTTTGAATCGTCTGACTTATTTTCTGGTTGTATTAAATCAGTATGTCCTGGCCACTTTGCTGAGCTTTTTGATTGTCATGGTGAAGGTTTTTGAAAAATGAACTTCCCAGCCAAGTTTCTGGCACACCTTCCCCAATCAGACCGATTGGATAACTGTCCTCACAGAAAACATTCTCCATGCTCCAGAATTGCTGACAAGTCTAAGGGAGGGAAGTGGTGGGGTGTGGAAGCTCAAAGGGTGAATGAGCCATTCCCAGTCAATCTGACACTCAACCTCTTACCAGTTAAAGGCCAGAGTGTGGAATCCCTTTGCCTCAGGGCAAATGTGAAGTAACTCCAGTAAAGATACCAATCTAATTGTCTAGACTGGCACCAGTCTGAGAACTGAACCCATTCCTGAAAGCTCTTCATTTAAATGACTTTGTGGGATTACCATCCTACTTGTTATTTCTTTCCAGCGTGTAGAAAAAGGGAAAATAATCTGAATTTCTGAGATGATGAACCTTTCAAGAATTACAAAGCATTTTCTAATCTTTGCTTTCCCATTCTGCTTGCAGAATGCCTCCAGCAGAGGCCCACTTGTCACTGTAGTTCTTTCTGCTGAATTAAGTGGAAAAGTCACAGAACAAAACAGGTCCATGTAGAGGGGAAAATGAACTAGAAAATACTTCGAGAACACAAGGGCGTGCTCTTTTTTACAGTGATGAGTAAACAATGTCCAGTCCGATCCTGCTGATCAGCATGCGTATATTGTACTTTGTCACAGGGCTCCCCTTGTGCTGCACTCTGATCATACTCCAGCAGCAGATTTCAAAACAAGAATCTGGTCCCTTCACAAACCAAGCATTCATTATGGCTGCTCAGTTCTTTTTCCACAGCACTGATGTGAATTAAGAAGGGAAACTTCTCCCCTCTGTCTAAATGTAACACTAATAACCTCCAGGCTGCCTTGGGCCTGACTCACACCTCTATCACTTCTCCAGGAAATGAACTGAGTAAGGCGTGACTAAGTGAGAATGTGGCTGGTTGCTTTGGAAAGGAAGCGTGCTCATGTCTGCCTTCCCTCAGCTCCTGAACAGCATCCTTCAGCACTAGGAGTTTTGTTCAACCATCTCCCAGTTTTTGTGTCATATAATGCTGAAGTTTACAGGTATATCTGTATCCAAACCAAAACCCAGCCCCATCCAAAGCCAGACATCTTCCTGCTCAGTAGAAATGGCTAATTCACCTCATTAGGCCAAATGCTGCAGTCATGGAGATCATTGACAAGAGACATTTTAAAACCAGAAAGACAAACTCCTCTCTGCATGAAAGCTGAGGTCAGTCAGAGTTAGATCTAAATGTGGTTCTTGCCCATCTCTAGTTGTGAGATACCAATGCAAATCTGTCCAGCTCTGAAGACAGGAACATCAAGCACTCAGGACTTGTAGAGTCTACACCCAGGGCATTTATTCCATTTGCTGAGGGCTTTTTTTTTGTGTGTGTGTATAGGTGGAAGTGGTAGACTGAATTCATCATCGTCATCTGGCTACAGACAAGCACAGTCTCCCAGCTCAACTCTCACCAAATCACCTGGTTCAACGTTTGAAAGAAAAACTTATGTCAGCCGCCATGCAACGTACGAAGGTATCACATAACGTGCCATACAAAGCAGGCAATGGGTAGTGCACTCTGAGGTCAATTGGAACTGCCAGCATATTAATGCATGATTATCCTAATTAGCACAAGAATCCCATTGTGGCTTTCCTAGGAAATAAGCCACCAGGGACACATTTTAATGGTGGGGTCCTATTTATAGTAATGTTCATTCCTGAGAAGAGTTGTGGCATATTTTTGTTGAAAGACATTAGCAACTCTTTCAAGTGATCCTGAATAGCTCTTTTTGAATGAAATGTTTATTACCCAGTGGGATTAGACATGTACCTGGAAGATATATTTGGAAAGCGCTTAATGGTCTTCTAAAAAGTATTAATGACATCTTTCTATTCTTTGCAGGTAGCTCCAGTGCTAACTCTTCTCCAGAGTTCCCCAGAAAAGAGTTTGGTATGTTCTTTCAGAACTGTCCCTCTAAGTATTAAGGCAAGGTCATGTGAGTTGGTGACTACAATGGCTTTTCACACATTAATACGTCTTGCTCTGCCGGTGCTGCCACTATATTGGCAGCCAGTGCAGCTCCTGATTTCAAAGGAGTTATTAGAGATTTACATCAGTGTAGCAGACAGCAGAGTCAGCTATCAGTATCTCTAGCTGATATTGATTCCACAACAGAGGCTGCATGCTTTATACCTACTGTACCTACTACCTTCAGCTGCTCTTCTAACAGTCCCCACATGGCACAGGACATGGACAGAACAACAGAGACGTAGGGCACTTTGTGACATTTGCTGTCCCATAGCTAGGGGAATAACTCCAAGCAAAAAAAATATAGCCCCTTAAGATTTTGAGCCATTGCTGGATTTCCTTTTCCATGCACTAGCTCTTTTCTAGACTTCAGCATGTTTATATGATGTTATTGGAAAGATGAATTGGATCTCAAGTGGTATATTTATATTGAATATTGTCAGCAGCTATGAGCTTGCCCTGTCCAAACTCTGACAGGCCTATTATGTTCGGCGCAGGCAGAGAATGTGATCAGGTTGTCTTTCTGGTTCAGGGAAGAGACAGGGCTTCACAGCATCCAGCCTTGGTTGATGGCATAAGCAGGGCTATTATCCTCCGATTGGCCTGTAGAAATAGGAGATCATCATTTGTGAACAACATTTATGTGTACAAACAGAAACAGCAGATGGTCCAGAAATGCTAAGGTGCTATGCACTCTTTGAGATACCTCATGGTCTAAAGGGGGCCTGGCAGAAACCAAGGAATCAATGTCCCCAGCTGTGCCTCAAGTAATGAAGGCTGCTGCCTGAATTTCAGCACTCTGAGCAGGGTTCATGTATTCATTTTCAGAGGTGGTGTAAGCAGTTAAGACCTAATACTGTTTTTCTCTTGTTGGTGTTCACAGCATCTGCTTCCACACGAGGGAGAAGCCAAAGTCGAGGTGAGTGATACTGCTCTTTTAAAAGCCTCCTTTTTTAATTCTTCAGTATAATTCAGGGTGTGTTAAACGGGCCTATTCCTTGGCTAGAATCAAAGCAGTGTAAGTCTAGAGTCAGATAAGGTATGTGGATTTACACCACTACAGATGTGAACCATTTTATCTGTAAGCAATTGCTTAAAGGCTCAGTGTAAAAATGGACTCCAGTAAAGGTCATGGTGGTTAGGACTTTATCAGAATGGAGGGTCTGCTTGGGGACCTCGACATCTGGGGGTATAGGACATAGTTTTCCGTCTTGACTGTTTACTACCATAAACTCAGTCCATCCATGCTCTGTGACCCCCCTCTGACAATTTTACAATGCTGTATTTATGTTTCTCCTCCTGAGATCTATGTAACAAACCGTAAGGCCATTCCCTGAAATGGTCTCATGCTGGTGGTAAGGAGATGTTGAAGAAATTATGGACTTGTTGTGGTGTGTTTAGCAAGCTTACTGGAAATCTGCATCGTTTAAATCATTCAGCTCTTCTAATAATTTATTAACAGCGTTGGGGAAAGCAGGATTATATCACTGTGCAAGAGTTTAATATATGTTCCCAGTTGCTTGAGGAGGAAACTATAATGTCATTTTATCCAAGTTAATTTTAGCAGTGGGTATAAATCGTCTGCTCTTGCATACTCCTCTTGGAGAATGTCACAGTTACCAATTATTCTACCTCAGATCTTCACAGTCTCCTCTAGCACAATACATACCTCCCAGCAGAAGTAGGCCATACATAATAAAGCAGAGAATCAGCTGCAGTTTCTCATACTACTTCAGAAAATTGCCCCAGTCTATCATCTTCTCCACCTGAATGCCAAAGTCCGTGTTTCATTTCTAGTGCATGCATTTTCAGATTTCATCTTGAGGAGCATGTTTCACATGTCCTGGCTGGTCAACTTGCTTGTGGGTAGCAAGCTTACAGGCTTGCCCCACCAAATCAGATTGATTCTCTTGTGCTGGACAGTAAAAGTCAGTAATAAAATGGAATATCTCTTGAGAATGTTGGCTTAATAAATGTCTGCTTGTGACCTGATAGTTTTAATTCAATGGAGTTTTTGTCAAGTCGGGGGTTACATTTAAAGAGACAAAACAAAAGGCAGCAGGTTGCAAGAGCCTAAATCCTACAGCCTATTATATAGATGGAAGTGTGAGTTTTACCCAGTAAGTAATAGGGAACTTGTGTATTTAGTGAGCCTTAAAATCCTGAGGCTTCTTTTGGCTCTGTAGGTTTTCACCCAGTAAAATAATAGTAATTGTGATAAGTTGGAATATCAATGTGATTGAGGACTGTATAATCATGCCTTCCATTTGATTGGCACTGACAATTCGATTGATTTCAGTAGAGGCCCTCAAGGAGCAAAATACTGCTCTCTGGAATTAAAAGTAGCAAAATTTGACCCCAAAACAAAAAGTCACTCAAACCAATTTACACCAAATTCACATAAGCCACGAGTGCTGCTCAGATCAAGTAGCAAGGTAACACAGACATCAGGAAAAAAGAACTTCACTTCAGCCTAAAAATTCATTTCCAGCTCAGGGCATAAATACATCTCACTCCATATTCATGATCTGTTTTTTTCCCTTCCCAGAGAGTGAAATACGAGTCCGGCTTCAGAGTGCATCTCCCTCTGGCAGATGTAAGTACTATGGCTTATACTCCAGGGGGAACAGGTATAACACAGCGAGTGTTGCTACTCTAGGTACGTCTGCAGTGTCTCTAGGATCCAGTCTTGATGGATATGATGGATAGCAGCATGTTATCCCATTTTCCTGCTGTAAGAACTTTCATTTATCTCCCCTTTCTGAACAAGGAAGCATGCTGTGGGATATATGGTGGTCTTACAAGGGTAGAGTTGTACGTAGACCCTGAAATGAGGGGTAGACCTTGAAACTTTGTTAAGTCAGTGGCACCCCCGGCAAAGTACAACTTCGTAGACTCTCTCTGGTAAATTCCACTAAATGGTTTAGTCTGGGCAGGATTACAGATCAATGAAACAATGGCTTTTGGATATATTTGTATGCTTGTTTTTCCTGCCAGGGACAGAGCTGGATGATGTAAAACGTTTGCTGAAAGGAAGTCGATCAGCCAGCTGCAGCCCTACTCGCTCACCATCAAGTACCCTCCCAATACCGAAAAAAGCTGTGGTGGAGACAAAGATGGTTACCGAGAGCTCTCAGTCAGGTACGTGGCAGAGAACAGTTAGCAATGCTGGAGCCTTCCAAACAATTTTTTTTTTCCATAAAAATACCCACTATACCCAGTTGCTAAGAACATCAGAGTAAAAATCCATGGTCTCTGTCCCTGGTAGTGCTGGCAATAAAGAGAAAGGGGCAGAATGCCAGAGGGCTGCCCTACCATGAGCCATTCTGGGTGGCTTTCTGGTGACTTGTCCAACTTCCATAAAATTAAGCCAGTTCCTGCTGCCAGCAGCTTTAATCCAGAGGTACTGCTGGCAGAGACCAGAGTTCCAAGTAAACATGTCTTACAGTGGCATTATCTCTTGTCTCTGAGCAAGATAAAGATAGCAGTGAAGACAACATTTGGGTCAGCGTTTGTTTTATTGGCCATACCACTGGTTCAGAAATCAGTAGAATTTGATAATAATAGAAATACTATTTGAAATGTTATAACTAGCTTTTGTTATTTATAAGGCCCACAGCAGTGCTTGAGGCAGTGGTGTTCACATACACTCCACTGTTCTCCACCAGTATGTAGGAACAAGGAATGTCTTTTTTCTTTCTGCTGGCTCAAATCCTGCCTCAAACTGGGAATTTTAGTCCAGTACACAAGTGAGCCAGAGCCACACATGTGGGAAGCAAAAATCATAGGCCTCACACTCCAGGATGATTTATTAATAGGAACATGGAACGAAGTACATTAAGTGTTTTATTGTGGTATCACAGCATCTATAAATAACGAAATCTCCTCAAGGCATTTTGTGAATGGTCATGCTATCAGGTCAGTCCATTGTTTAAAATTCAGGTGGGCTGTAGTCCGCTGGCATTTGAGATCAATTATACCATCTCAACCTGGAGTCACTGCATGGACTCCACTACGTTAATTGAAATCTAAAGCAGATTAATTTGTCTGCCACATAAACCTGCAGTGCATGCTAAATCACAAGCCTGGTCCTGTTGAAAACCATTATTGTTTTTTTTTTTTTTTTACAGTGTCGGGGACATATGATACAACCATACTGAATACTGCCCTCCCTTCATACACCTGGTCCTCAACTCTGCCTGCTGGGTCTTCCCTTGGCGGATACCACAACAGCATGGCCCAGAGCTCATCCTTGATCAATGCCATGTCTCACTCTACAGGATCAGGTACGTTCCCGGGACTGCCCAGGCTGGCAGGAAAAATCTCCATGCTGAAGCTGGGTCAAAAGTAGTACTCTTTCTGCAGAGAGAGAATTTAAATGATGGAAGAATCAAGGTGGCAGAAGATAGGGTTACATTTTCTCTGCTTTTCTGTAACTTCGTGCTCTCTGCTTCCACACTGACTGTATTTGAAAGTTCTTGTTTGTGAGGATCAATCGTCCTGACTGCCTTATCTGTCTTTGAACTTTTATGATAGCTTTGTTGTTGACTTAAATGAGGCTCACATTCTCTATCAAAACTAGTTTTAGACTCTAGTGAACTTCGGATGATTCTGCCCACTGTAAGAACACCTGGTTCTAATCCTTCAGTCCTCTTACACTAAAGATGTAATCAATAAATTTTGACTGTGATTACACCTTTTAAGACCTGCCTCTAAGTACCAGGGATGCTGTTATTTCCCAGATGCAGAGAAAGAGTGCAGGAAGCTTCATGATAGTGTACTACTAAAAGCTTTGCTTTCTCACATTATCTCATGATTGCAACTTGTCTGATATGGGATTTTCTCCCCTTTGTGAGTTCTGTAAAAGCATGGTTTGGTGTCACGATTTTCAAGATTCTTCCTCTGTGCAATTACTGTGCATTTTCACTAACTGCATTTTCAAGTGACCCTTACTCTTAAGTTCTGTAGCTATGCCACTGGCTTGGTGCTTGATTTCTGATTTCATAGAAGTAATAAAATTTGATTTCCTCTTTTTGCAGTTTTTGGTGTTCCAAATAACCTGGCTCCCACCAATCATGCTCTGAACACAGGCCTGAGCGCTTCCTCAACAGGTCAGATTTTTCTGTTCTTCCTTTCAAACTTTCACAGCATAACTGTCCTGGCAGACGCGTACAATGAACTGCCCTGCAGGACTCCTACAACTCCTATAATTTTTCTTTGCAGTGTTTGGAGTTCAAAACAACCTGACACCAAACTCTTCAACCCTGACCCAGAATGCCTCTGCAGCCTCCACAGGTCAGCAACAATTTAAGCCTAGAGAAAATGTGGGAGTCCCTGGTGTGTGCTGCCTTCTCCCACCTTTTCTGCAGTGACTAGAATGTTCGTCCTGACAGAGGTTCCTTCACTGCCCTCTGCTGGTGTGGAGCAGGGTGGTGTGAGGAGATGCTGAGGAACATGTCCTCTCCTTTGCCTATGCAGGAATGGCTCTCACTCCCTATGTAAGCACTAGAAACTTTTTTACTAGGGAAGCCCTTGCTCGTTTGAGTTTTCCTCAGTGCCTTAAATGAGAAAAGATTCCTGAAACAGTGTGCAGCCTAAGGCTGGTATGTGTAGGTACCTTGTTGTCCTCCATCTCTTTCATTCTGGGATTTCTTCATTGCAGCATATGGGATGAAGAACACTTCTCAGAGCAACACCATGGCTAGTACTGGTGTGTCTGCCTCAGCAGGTGAGTGTACCATTTCCAGTTGTTTAGGCATGGCTTTGTTCAAGCAAGTCATGATAGCAGTGAGTTAGAGATTCAGCCAGCTATGTGCTACTAACACCTGACTTCTCAGCGGCATGACTTGTCACTAGCCAAGCCCCTCACCAGTGCCTTTCTGATAAGAAGGCAAATGACCCAGAATCTCAGAGTGAGAAAATTGGCTGGCCTGAGAGAGATCTCCCCCACTTTGTGGTAACTTGGATAATCTTACTGAAGCTATTTCCGCTCAGTAGACAACTGGATAGATCACACGTGTGACATTGTGCTTCATATGAAGCCAAAACATTGGCAAGGTTACACTTAACCATTATTTTTCAGTAGTATCAGCCTTGACCATCCAAAAACCAAGTATTTGATGATCAGATTGTTTGATTAATGAGAGAAGCTGAGGTCTTTCTACTGGCCTTTGGTCTCTGAATGGTTGGGATTCAACTTTTCAAGCTTATTTTCTGTAACTACGACATCTATGAATAAGACTTTTATTTTTTGTTTAAGGGAAGTCAAGTTTCTTTTGTAATCCAAGTTCTCTCAACGGCAAGCCTTAAAAATAGGTGGAAATACAACAGAAGTTATGATAATATTTCTAATGTAGGTTTACTCCAGCTTCGTACTAGAATGATGGAATAACACCAGTCTGTGTATCTTAATTTTCAATGTTCTGTCAATTTCTCTGCAAGCTCAGGTTTGTACACCCTTCCAGTTATATTTGATACTGCCTAATGGCAGAAGGGTGACTACAGCAACATTTCTTAACCTTGTTTGGCTTGAGCCCAACCTCAGTAAGCCACAGTTCAAAGCCTCATGAGCATGCCTGGCTCCCAAGGATATGGAGTGCTTTGTGTTTCCGAGCATCTCTGCTCACCTACTTAAGATGTGCTGGCTCTGATGAACCTTGGATGTCTCTCTAAGACTGAGTTTCTATGATTCTGTAGTAGGTGTATTTGAGAAGTGATGCGGTCATTGAGCAAATCATTTTTATATGTTATTGAATTCTACATGCTCTCCGTTTCCTAAAGAAGCTATTCCCCTGCTAGTGAAATATCGAAAGACAACTCTAATAAGATTTAACGAAACACAGCACTCCACTTAGCTTCAAGTGATCAGTGTGTCTCTTGCTGGCTTGTAGTGGTGGCAACCCCAATCACAACAGGACTCCTTGTTCTCACAAACAAAAGTGTTGTAAGTTGTAATTATGACTCCTTGGCCATGCTCATCTCCTCCTCTTTCCTGTCCTTTACCAATATTCCAGGGGGAACCGTTTTGAGCTCCCAGGGTGATGACATTCTGCGCAAAGACTGCAAGTTCCTGCTGCTGGAGAAGGACAATGCCCCAGCAAAGAAGGAGATGGAGCTCTTGATCATGACAAAGGATAGTGGCAAAGTCTTTAGTGCCTCGAACACCGGGCTTAATGGAGGTAACTTCTCTTCCTTGGGATGTGTGGGTATGCTGAGTGTAGGGAAATGGACAGTGATCATAAGGGGAAGGTAAATCAGAGGCATCTCCACAGGGCACATTCTGGAGATGGTAAATTTTGACAGAGCTTCAGTGAGAACAGTGTGGCTTGAGAATGTAAAAGAAGAGTCCTACACATGCAGCCAGATCAACTCTGCCAGTGTAGAGTCTTCTCTATCTGTGGAGTTCAGAGTTCAGGACATCACACCTGACTCAAACCCCTGCAGCCCAGCCATGAAGCTTGGTCAGGCATTTAGCCTTTAACCATGCCAGCAGCATTTAGGTCTAGTCTGTGCGTTTAAAGCTCCAGAGCATGCCTTGTGACATTTCACGCAGCTCAGGAGCCTCAAAAACAGAAACTAGATCTGCAACTGGCTTAAACTGACAGAACTGTTGTGGCTTCCTAGTAAAAAACATGCCTTTTGCCTTTGGGAAAAAAAAAAAAAAAGGCTTGGTTCCTATTGTAATGTTTTCAATTATATTTGGTTCCTGTTCAGGATCCTTTGCAGAAGACACACTGAAGAAAGAGAAGCAAGGATTTTCTTCTTCTTACGCTACAGATACGGGCCTCAAATCAGATGCAAATGGTAAGAGTTTGCCCCTATGGCAATGCAAGAGAACTACCTCCTTCTGCCTCCAGTACTACCTTCCCCCTGCAAGCCCATGCTCCAAGTTTGATCATGCATGGAAAGACTTAAATCTTCTTTTACTGTTACAACAGGAGGACTGAAATCAGTACCAACAAGGGACAAAGCAACATATGCAGGTAAGTGTTGCTGTTCAGACTTTGACTCTGACTCTGAAATCAAGGAGCTGTTCACTGTGAGAGTGCCCTTCCCTCTTTCAGAAATACGAAATGGCGATGCGGGGGGTGCAGTTGGATCAGCACCATCTTGGTGTCCCTGTGGTTCCTGCTGTAGCTGGTGGAAATGGCTCCTGGGTTTGCTTCTGGCCTGGTTGCTTCTCCTCGGGTTACTGTTTGGACTCATTGCTCTGGGTAAGAAATAAACACAAGAGCTGGCTGGGTCACAGACCTCCATGTGTAGTTAACATCGGGACTGAACAGAAATCCACCTCTGTGTGTCCCTGTCCCTGAGAAAGATTACAGCCATGGTGAGAAGGAGAGAAAGGGAAGCTGCAGAAGTAAGGTCTCCTTTCTGCTTACAGGAGGGAGTTTGATATGGAGGAATAAAATGTTGAATAGAACAGAAAGAATAACAGAGGGTTTAAGCTGGCAAAGAGGCCAAGCAAACTGTAACTCACTACCAGAGCTGCCAACCCAGAGAGCTGAGGAGGAGCGTGTTCAGTGCTCAAAATTGTGACTGCCACCAACATATTACAAATGGACAGAAAGAATGGATAAGGAATATAAACCTGAAATGAAGGCTTATATAGTCTTGGGGAGAGGAGAGTGGGAAAACTTCTGAGGTCTGAAGTCTTTCTTCTCCTTGGAGACTATCAGATTCCAAAGCTGTCATTTAAACTCCAGATTTCCCTGCTAGGGAAAAAAAAAAAAAAAAAGTGATGCAAAGAATAGTCCTGCGAAATTCAGTGTCCATAGCTCTCTGTCACGGTGATGCCTTCTCACTGCTATTAGAAGTCCCTGGTATAGAACCTGCATCTACATGTTCCCAACCATTTTACTTTAACCTTCCAGCGGAAGAAGTGAGAAAGCTGAAATCTCGCGTGGACGACCTGGAAAAAATCAATCACAGCTTCCTGGCAGTTAACCATGGGAGTCCAAGCATAGCAAAAGACGTTTCAAAAGTAGACTATCTTCAAGGTGTGGCACCCTCTTCAACCTTCTCTCTTGAAAATGAAGAATCAGTTTGGTTGATGGTGAAGAGCAGACTGAACAAGGAAATAGAACGAGGTGAGCAGAGTAAATGTCCTTCTGCATGAGACCAGATTATTTAAAGGGGAGTGGGAAAGTTTGACTTCCTAAGGACCTGAAGACTGAACTTCTGGAGTGCAGTGCAGTCTCTCAGATACAGAATCCTCGCCTGTCCTCAAAGAGCTTTGCTGGAGCACAGAATGCTGCCAACTGACAGAGGTGGTGCATACTTTAAAGCTAGCAGGGATGGGAGAAGAAAGGAAGCTGTAGCAAGTGAGATTTCCATTTTGAAAGAACTGCACAGAAAAAATGAACCCACAGCTTATTTGTCATGCTGCTTTTGGTAGCAAGGGAAAGATTATGTATTTCTCTTTCAATGGAAATGGGCTAAGAAGAGAGGAGCCTGCATTTTCCCAGCTTCAGAGGTTTCACGTAACTCTTAGCAGTTCAAGGGTTTGCAAAGGCAAATTTGTTGAGGAAACTCTACTCCCAAAGCCATATCGTGTTTGATAATCTGTGCTACTTGCAGCCTCAAAATCTAATTAGAAGGATGTTTGTATGTGAAGGGAGTAGCTACTTTGCTGTGTACACTTGTACAAAGTAACAGCACTTTTTCTTCCTGTTGCAGGCTACTTCCGAGGAGAGAGAGGAGAACCTGGTATGAAAGGTACAGCCATCTAGTCCTTCTGTTCCCCTGTCCTAGTCCTTGGTTCTGGCAATGCTCAAGTTTGGAGTGGTTGTTGCCACAAGAGGCAGCTGGCAGTGAGAAAGCTGATGTTGGTTTATACTTAAACAAAAAGAGCATGAAGCTGGTTTGCCACTTAAACTGTGGAGGGCTTGGACCTATGCAGAATTAATACAAGAGGCCCAATCACCCTACACACTGTGTGAGTGTGAAAGGCCAGATCCCATATGTCACTGGTGAGATGGGTGCACCCTGCACTGTCCAGGGGTGAATTGTCCATGTTCATCTACAACTTGTTCGTATTTTATTGAAAGATAAAAAGCAACTAGAAAAACAAAATACATGAGGAATCACTGGGAATATCTCCAGGATCTCTCCTGATCTTATTTTTCTTCTCTTTTTCTCAGGTGACATGGGAATGCAGGGTCCTAAAGGTGAGTCTGGAGTTACCTGCTGTTTTGGGTTGTTCGACAGCCTTCCATTGGGCCTAGATAGCATATGAACTTTTTTGCCCCAGAAGTTAGACAGAGAAGCTGATGCACCCTGTGGTTCAGAAATTGCTGAGATAGTCTTTGCTCTTCCTGGCAAAGGCAATTTTAGAGGTCATGGTAGGAGAGAGAACAATTCTTATTTTGAATCTTTTTTCACCTGGCTTAAAATCATTCCTGAGGTAAAACTATACCTGGTTTAATCACAAAGTGTTTCAGAGATTTTTGTGTAGTGTGAACAATTCAATCCATTGCATAAATACAAGGGGCCCAGCATGGCATTGCTGGAGAAGGTAGAACTTGTAAACATGCCAGGAACATAAACTCCTTTTTATGAGGGGGTGAGAATCAGTCAAATGTAAAAAACAGGGAAGATATATTCCTCACTGACTATTTCTTTCTCCCTGCAGGAGATCGAGGACTTCCTGGTGTCCCAGGTGAGCAGTAGTACAATTCCCTTTGAGGGAGGACACTTAGTGATGTTACTGTTGACATTGCTGTTGACAAAAACAAATTTTGCACTGCAAATCTTGCTCAAGGTGCAGATGGACTAAGTCACTTGATTAATACCTTGATGCTGAGCTACAGAGATTTGGTTATACATGTAGGCACGGCCTCAGCCTGACTTTCCTTTATTTGACCATTACTAATTTGGGGGTGTGAAGATCCCAGCCTACTTTCAAAAGAGTCCCACAGCTACATGAGTACTTGGCCTGACTTCCTTGTGCTCTTATATTTGTTATGCTCTTTTAAAGACATACCTGTTTGAGTACCCAACCTGCAAATAATAAATCCTTTAGCCCAGCTGCTGAATCCCTCCAGGTTTCAGGTTCCCAGGTTCCACTAATATGTGTGTTATTCATTCATGGTACACAGACAAGGACTCTGAACATTTGCTGTGTTTTTCTTTCCAGGCATTCCTGGTCCAATTGGGCACCAAGGGCCAGAAGGACCAAAGGGACAGAAAGGGAGCATGGGTAAGCATCTTCAGCAGTGCTCAAAGTCTCTCACGGCTGTTTGGCACTTGACAAGCGAATCCAGACATAGCTTGGTGTGATCATTGCTTTCCTCCATGGAGGCAGACATGGGTCTTTCTTGCCCAAGGCCTGTGTAAAGACAGCTTTTCTAACAAGGCATTTGTCTCCTGTAGGTGATCCTGGTATGGAGGGTCCCATGGGACAAAGAGGTCGAGAAGGGTTACCAGGACCTCGAGGAGAGCCTGGACCACCTGGATTTGGAGAAAAAGGAGACAGAGGTAGGAACTAGATCTCTTGTTCTTGGATAACACTGAGATAGACAAAAGCTGGAGTTCGGTCCTGATTTATCAGACACCTCAGGAATAGGATTTGATTTGATTATTCAAATCCAAATTTCATTTTAGATGTTCCCAACACAGACAAATCTGACTTAAGGGGGTTTTGTGCCAAGCTTACAAAGGGCAAACAAGTAATTTTGTTTTGCCAGATTTCACCGTCAAGTCTAAGTTTGGCAGAAGCAAAAGCTCTTAGCATCCAGGTCATCTTCTTCCCTGCTATCCAACTCACCTAAGCTGGGGGTTTATTCTCTTTCTTATCCTAAAGATCAGTGAGATGGGATTTTTTTCTTGGACAATGCGTGTTTATTTGTCTGTTTTGAACTGACAAGCAGATTACCTAGCAGATTGTTCATGTCACTTGCCAGAGAAAATAATAATGGAAAATGGGATCACAACTGTATTTTATATTATCTATTTCTGTTCTTTTTCTGCAGGTGCTGTTGGTGAGCCAGGTCCTCCAGGGCCACCTGGTCCCCCAGGTTCTGCTGGCCTTAAAGGTAAATATGGACAGAGAGAACCTAGCAGACTGTCTAGGTGCACTGTGAGGAGGAAATGAACACTCCAGCCTTCCTGTTTCACTTATATTGCACTTCATTAATCAGAAAAATAAATTGGCAGTCCTCATTTTAGCTAAAATTTACTTTGGTAGGTACATATAACCTTTAGAGCAATAAATTCGTGGGGATTTTTAGTGAGAGTGGGGATCAGCAGAGAGATTTCAAAAAATGTCAATTTTTAATATATGTTATGTGTCCATCTGTTTTTTCTCTGCTTTCAGATATGGTAGGGTAAATTCCATACCCCTAACAGGTTGTTAATAGAATTACAGCTCTGCAGTTCATGTAATGGGGATCCAAATTGCTCTATAAAGAATGGATCCTACCTGGAGCAGAGATCCCAACATCGCAGCCAAGATGGAAGGCTTTAGTCCCTTTACCTTACCTTAGGGAAAACCAGTTCCTCTATGTTACAAGAACTAAGTTGTGTAGATTCAATGTCCTGCTTTTCAAGATGCCAGTGATGCCATTTCTTCTAGGGCATGGGGAGATCCTGATCTCTTAAACATCCATTGGGTTGTGGATGCTGCTGGTCAAACTCAAAGATATTTTGTTCATTTTCTAATTGTGGTGATACTGAAAGAAATTCTGTGTTCCTTATTTGCAGGTCTGACAGGTTCTCCAGGACCCCAAGGCCCTCCAGGTGAGTGCTGCTTTCCTTTGCTATGGTGCCTTACAGACTAGAGGGGAAAAAAAATAGTGACCACTTCTCACAGTTTGTCTTCCTTAGTGGTGCTCAGTCGTCAGTGGGATGAATTAACTCCCTCATCTCATTTTTCTGCAGGTCCTCCTGGCCTACAAGGATTTAGAGGAGAAGCAGGTCTCCCAGGTGCTAAAGGTAAACTTCTCTTCCCCTGTGCAATTAGAGCAGCACTAGCTGATGGTCCTTTTCCAGCACTGCTCTGAGAAACACACTTGATCTGAGCATAGTGTTGAGGTGCTAGCAGCAGAGAAAAGTGTAAGAGGAGGAGGAACTAGACTCAGCGATTATGAGAAAATACTGAGAAATAGAAGAGATAGATAATAGAGAAATCTGGATGAGGAAACATGGATGGATGGATGGAGCTGCAATGAAGGAAAGGAAGTTCCAGCTTAAGTTTCTCTGATGTTGGAATTTGTGTTTCTTCTATGACTGTCTTTGGTGTATGGAATTTCTTTCCTTTCTGACTTGTTATTGCTATTGTTCAATCATCCATTTATCTTTCAGGTGAGAAAGGAGCTGCTGGAGCCCCTGGACCCAAAGGTATGTTGATCAATTAAATATATTTTCCGGATATTTTATTTAGGTTCCTTCAGATATGAATACTGTCCATGGGAATTAACCCTACCCTTCTTTGGTGTGCTGTTTTGTGCTTTTGTCAGAAAGCAGACTGTCTTTGTCTGATGAAAAGATTTCACAATGAAGCAGTCTCACAGAATCCTTTCCTTTTTTGTACTGCAGGTGATCAGGGTGAGAAAGGTTCTCGTGGAATGACAGGTCAGTGGATTGTTTTCCTGAAGTAGCAGCCTGTCTAGTATGCACATGAATTACTTGAATTTTCAAAGAACAGACAGCCCAGCCAATCCTAGTTAGCCTTCTGAAAAAAAAAGTTTTTGGAGTTTTATTTTATGCACCCACGTTCTAACTAAATAGTTCCCATCCTTAGTGGGAATCTTTGTGTTTGTCTTTTGGGGAAATTCTCCCTCCTGTGAACTGTATTGACTTCCCTTGAGCATTTTTAATGCCCAGAAACAGTCATGAATCATGAGGTCTGAACATCCTGTCAATGCTGGTTTTCAGTTGCAAAGCACCAAATATTGCTAACGGTCATAACTTGCATCTTCACCAAGATCTGTCTGATTTGTTTTTCGCGTCATCTCATTACAGGTGAACAAGGCTCAAGAGGTATACCTGGTCCTCCAGGAGAGCCAGGGGCCAAAGGACCACCAGGTGAGTAACAGAAAAAGCTATGTTTATATGTTGGACAATGTCTTTGAGAGCACAGACAAGGGAACAACTTGTGAACGGAATTGTATTGGTTTTGATCACAGGTCTTTTCTCTAGATAGCTAAAATCAGTCTGTACACTCAGAAAAGTTGTCCTACACTTTAGTTTCAAGTGAACTTTTTTCTGGATCTTCAGTGACTGCAGCCAAGGTTTTATTCAGATGCAATAAGAAGAAAAGCCACTTCCTAGTGCTTAGGGCTGTGCTCCGCTTAGTAGGAAGACTGGGCAACTGAGTTACTATTTTACCAGTCCCTGAGAATCTCTTTTTTTTTTTTTTTTGGACAGGGCAAGCTGGCCGTGATGGGAAGCCAGGTGAAAAAGGTAAGAGATTCCTCTGAGGTAGGAGAGCAGGTACTTTCTGATTTGGCAGGCAGTTGATTTGTAAAAAGGGTGGGAGAAGATGGCAGTTGGTTCGTGTCCTGGGACATGTCAGGAAAACTGTAGTCACCTTGTAGGCATGGAACTGAGACATATAATGGAGCCAGCTGTAAATTTGTGACTGAATTGTTCTCACTGCAATTCTTTTCTGGCATGGGGGTTCACCTCTCAGACCTCTGTCACTGAAATTGGCCCCTTGGCTATGAAGGTACAGAAGGTATAGATGGGATGGCCGGTGGCCAAGCTTGAATGGATTGGATTGGTAGATTATAAATCGTGGATTGTGAGTTGTTAATGGTGATTGTATCCCTAGGTGAACCAGGTCTTATGGGAATGCCAGGAGCCCGAGGCCCTCCAGGACCTTCTGGAGATGCAGGAGAGCCAGGTAAAAGCAGAGAACAGAGAACAAAAATAATTATTTTCTTGGTCAGGAACACGTCTCCGTCAACAATTTCCAGTCTTATTTTGAAGTTAAGACTGGCAGAGGATCTCTGTAGAGTAAGACGGTGATAAAAAGAAAATACAAAGGGAATTTAGACCCTTTGTGATCTCAGGATTGCACACACTGCAGGCCAGAACAGCAGTGCCAACATTCAGTTTGCATACCAGGTGCTAGGCCAACTTGTACCACCTGTGGGCTGTGTGCTGTATTTTTAAGCAAATGTAATCTTTTTTTTCCTTGTCTATCCTTCCCCCTGACCAAAATTTGTTTAGATATCTTAGAATATTTGCCCTTTTTTTTCCCCCAGGTCTCACAGGACCCCAAGGACCTCCAGGTAGGTTTTTTCATCATGTTTAAGTTTATCAATGACACACTTTGATACAGGCAAAAAACCCTTTGTGATTTTCCCTCTGTACAACTCAGGGCTCCTGAAGTGATATTCCAAGGTTTCTTCTTCCTTGGCTTTTGAGACAGACTTTATGGTTGGTGCGTAAGTTTTGAGGAAAGCAGAGCCAGGAGTGTTTGAAAGTTTGCCCAGAACATAATTTGCAACAAAGAACGTGTTTCAGTTCCCTGCATATCACTGAAAAATCCTTCTAATCAGCAGCAGAAACAGAGGGGAGAGGTGGAAACAGAGGATGTGATGTTCTGCAAGCAGAAGTGGTTTGGGGGGCACGTCACCAGGGAATTTAGCCAGGAGCCTCAGAGCAGGGAGCAGTACCTGGGAGAAGTTGCAGACAAATCTGGTGAGCAGTGCCATCGTTCAGAGAGCAGAGGGAGAAGGGAGGCCCTTACCTCTGCCCAAGGACATCACCAGCTCCGCCATGAAACCCTCCACCTGCTGTCATTAGGCAAACATGCTTATAAATGCTGAAAGCCAGGTTCTTGTGTAGGAAGTTCCTTTTATAAATCTACAAGTGAAGCTCACTGGGGTACCTGAATGAAACAGAATGATATTTGTGCTACCTATTTAAAATTGTTTGTCTACCTTGTATCAGGACTTCCAGGGAACCCCGGCAGACCAGGGACTAAAGGTGAGTTTTGTTTCTTCCCTGATACTCATTTTCTCTCTAAGCACTTCATTTGAAGGAGGATTAGCTGCTCTGCTGACCAGTCCCTGGATCAACAGTGGCATCTAGTGGCTTTAGGAAAGGAAGTTTTGTGGAATAGTTGGTAGCCAAAGCCTTCCTGAGCACACATGAAAGGCAGGGCACCCACTAAGGCACTCATCATAGCTAGTTCTCCAGCTGAGAAAACCTTAGCAAAGCTAGTTCTACCCTGGGCACGTGAGCGTGATGCCTGGTGACTGCAGGGGTATCTGCACCTTTCTCAGATAAATCAAGGCCTGTTGTCTATTCTGGCAGATGTGGTGCTTGGAAAGATCAGAGAACCTGGATTATCTCTGGATTATATCTGTGGATTAGCCGGGCTTTGTTGCTTCTTCCACAGCCCTCCAGTGCTGTGATTTCTCACACAAGAGATCAAGGACAAAGAGATCAGGAATCACATGTTTAATAAGACAAATGAGAAAATGTTATTGATACAGTGACAGATCTTCCCCCGAAAAAAAGAAATTCAGCTTTTGTCTCTTTCCTTTTCTTAGGAGAACCTGGAGCTCCAGGCAAAGTCATCAGTGCTGGTATGTAGTGCTGCGAGAGTCCAAGTGGTTCTGCTTTTGGAAAATTTTCTCTGTATTTGTTTTGCGTTCTAAATTCATCTTGACTGTGTACCAGGCTTCTACTGGGGGCTCCCAGTGTTGCTATAGATGGTCAAATCATTCCTTAAGGTTAGATTTGTTGCACGTTTGCTGCATGTGTGTGTTATGCATGTGCACAAGTGTATGTGTTTGTTTTTCAGAGGGTTCATCAACTATTGCTCTCCCAGGACCCCCAGGTCCACCTGGGCCACCTGGGCCCACTGGACCCCCTGGTGTTCCAGGTGAGGAAGCTGTTCCTTTGCAGTGTTTTTTTTTTTGCAGGCAGCTTGCATTTGTTGCCATGTATCTAGTTCTTAATTTAACATTTGATGTTTATGGTCCCTGCCAGGCAGCCCCATGTAGGAGTCAGGATTGCTCAGGCAGTTCAGACACTCACGGTCCTCACCCTTCCCTGCAGAAAGAACAAGATCTCAGGCAGCATTAGGGAGGCAGTGGCCCTAAAAGAGAAATGGGATACAATCACAATGATGCAGGACAGAAGGAAGGGCTGGGAAAATGAAGAAACTGGGAAGACTGCTGTTACCTTCTGATGTCTACTAGAGATAGGCCAAATTCAGCAACTCAAATCAAGCTCTTTTGCCTCTCAGTAAGGCAAGTGTGTGTCTAATCCCTCTCCTCACACCAGAACTGAAATTATTAAGTGCTTTATTTTTACAGTCTTAACTGTGAACTCAAGACAGCAGAAAGACCACTCTTAGGTCATTCTCTGCCCTCTAGCACGCTGGTGTCAGGCAGCAAAGTTTCTGGGCCTTGGTTCTTGTGGCACTTCTGTGCCTGTCCCATCTGTGTAGCTGGCACTAATCCTGGAGCTGATTTGGTAGAACAAGCCTTTGCAGCAGGGAATGCATGAGGAGGGTTAGACCTATTGCACCTCGGTAGTGGTCAGCACCATTCTGGTTATTTCCGCAGTCTGAGAGGCACCAAGCACTTTAATGAATTCTTACCCCATAGCAATTCCATTTACTTGAGCAGATGAATGCATTATTTGATAGCCTCTTTTCTTATAAAGGACCTATTGATTCTCTCCAGCTTCTGTAAAATAGAACCAGGAAAATCTAACACAATCTGTTTTTGTTTTTTGAAACCAGGTCCTGTTGGGCCAGCTGGTCTCCCTGGACAGCAAGGTACCATTCTCCATCTGCCCTGGTTCTGCTCCTTAAGAGAACTGAATTCATTAGTTTTCTTTTGTTTCTAGTCTCTCAGCCCTTGGCATAATCTCACTCACTTTTGTTTGCAGATTTGTTCCTTTCAGTTCATTTTGCTGCATTATTGAGCTTAATTAATCTGTTAAAGAATTTCCATTCTTCTTTTTTTTTTTCCTTCCCAAGGGAAGGAGGGGATAGTAAGAGCCAGTGTGATATGGAAGCTGCAAATGTCTTTTTTTTTTTTTTTTTCCCTGGAAGCTGACATTTTTAAGGCACTTCTCAAATGTAGTTGCCTTTCTGTGGTATGGGATATAGCTCAGCTGTATACCTCCTGCTATTCTGAAAGATGCAAGAACAAACTACAGCCAAATTAGTAATAATGTCACTGAAACCACTGCCAATTAGGCAGACATCTGTTTGGAAAGGCCTGAGCAGAGCTGAGTCTCCTAAGAACCCTTTTTAGCTGGTTTTCTATGGTCCTTTTAGGGCAAATTGTGCAGTAATTTCCACGTTTGAGTCCAGTGTCCCTCAGAGCCAGGGACTGAGTTAAGGCTTCCAGTTCACATAACTAAAATCTGAACCCATTGTCAGGGAGATGAGGTGTGGGTACAAAATGTCACCCTCTGTCAGTTAACTAATTTGCTTTTTCTTTCTTTTTTTTCCTGAAAAAGGTCCACGGGGTGAGAAGGGATCCCCAGGTGAAGCTGTGTTAGAAACTATCAGGACAGAAGTCTCATCACTGGCATCTCAGAGTAAGTGGGCCTGGCCTTCCACTCCTTCCTTTGGAGAGGTGCTAGAGGTCCTGAGGCTGCTCCCAGCCAACAGGAGGTGCCTCTACCTCCTTCCCCTCAACAGGCCATAGGGCAAGTGTATGTGCATGTGATTAGTGGTGGGACACCAATACCAGCCAGCTTTTTGCCCTGCTTATCATCCGTGCATCCCAGAGTGCTTTCAAAAGGAGTTAGATGTCACCAGGCCCATGGTGCTGAGAGGAAAGCTATGAAATGGTGGTTAGTGAACAGCTCTCAGCAGGAGAGATGGTCACAGAGCTGTGGGAACTCAGTCTGGCCTTTCAGACACTGTGTTTGCACAGGGAGGTTCCCTGAGTAGTATGAAGATGGAGCCATCTGTAAGGGGAGAACTGGTTTAATAGGGTGCATTAATCTGAGCAACAAGGAGGGAAGGACATCAGATTCTCTCAGCAAATTAGAGGACGAATTCACAGGAGGAAAATGCTATTTCAAGATGGGAATAAGTGGAGCAGAACAGAATGGTTTAGCAGTGTCCTGAAGAAAATGCAAAGCTAGATGTGTGATGCACTTACAGCCAGGATTCGTAGGGTCTGGGACCTCTGTAAGTGTGCAGAAGAGGCAAGGCAGAGGACATCAGAGTCACACTTGCCTGGGTCCACCATTGACTGCAGGAGCTTCTATCAGCAACATACCAAGTGTTGCCATAGCTGCAGTAGCTTCACAGCAACAAGTTTTTCCTTTTTGTCTGTGTTTCATTTGCACAGTGATGGCAGATTTACAAGGGCGAGCAGGACCACCAGGTCCCCCTGGACCACCAGGTATGTAACACAGCGGAGTTCAGCACATAAGTTGGGGCACAGAGACACACTCGGCATGCTTCTGGAGTGTGCAGCTGGCCATGTGAACACCCTCTGACACCCCTGTTTCTTTCATCATTAGGTGAATCTGTGCAGGGACCCCCTGGACCTCGTGGCCCACCAGGTAAGAGCTTGTTTCTCTGAAGCAACCCTGAAAAGTGAGATATTTTTTAGTGCCTCTGTCCTGCACTTCGTTGTATGCCAGGTAGGATTTTGGGAGTTGTTAGGACTGACATCACTGGAAGCAGGATTTCACACAGCGGGTTCCTATTAATACAGTTTCACAGCAGTGAGATGCTGCCCAAGGGAGCAGATTTGCTTTGGCAAAGGTTTGCTAGACAGACTAGTAAGTCATAAGTCATGCTTCTTGGGAAGAAGCTCAATGTTCTCAAATCCCCAAAGGAAACAACTGCAAACAATTCCGTATTTATTTCTTGCTTATCCAGCTTTAACTTCCAGCTGGGGACAGATGTAGCAGCTCTGACCATGAGGAACATGTCCCCACTCCACTTCTTGTAGCAAAGTGATAGCTTGCCTTCCATGGCCAGAAGAGAGGAATGCAGGGGGGTGTCAGACAGGAGCATAACCCCATTCCTTGCTTTCTGCTCGGTAGCAAAGGGGAGCAGGTCTGGTGTGTGATCATATGAACCTTCCCTCTTAATGCAGCAAAGGGCAGCTGGGATAGGCACACTGCACCACAAAGAGGGGAATTTCTCTATCCTACATCTGCTATAGTGGCAAACGATAGTGAAAAGGAACAAAAAGGGAGAGTTATGCACAGAAAATAACGACACTAGCTTATACTTGGAAAATTTTGAGTTATCTCTATGGCTGGAGATGGAGGAGCTCTAACACGCCTTTGCTCACGTTACTGAGGCTCACTTTTTCTGAAGCTTGTTTGTGTCCCTTTTGCATAGGAGAGGGATTGCCAGGACCTCCAGGCCCACCAGGGAGACCAGGATCTTCTATGTCCACCTCAGGTAGGCTCTTCCCACTCAACTCCCTCACCTGTGCCCTGGGAATGTCCTGCCTGTTGTGGTTCCAGAGAGCATATCCTTGGTTTTGAACAGGTGAAACCAAAGGAAACTTGTATCATGTTCTGTTGGATGTCATAAAGAAACATTTTTGTTTTAATTACAGAAACATTCCTCACAGGCCCACCGGGTCCACCAGGTCCACCAGGCCCGAAGGGAGACCAAGGTGAGTCCTCAGCAAGATTCTGAATGGATCTCAGCACCACAGACTGAAAAGGCAGAAGGAAGGGCTTGGATGCAGAAACTCTTCTGCCTTTCTGTGGCTGTAGGAGAGCTGGCACAGTGGTCACTAAGTAGTATTCCTGCCTGCTTCAGTAAAGTCAGTTGTTGAAGAAATTTATTAGTCTCCAGTACTGATGTCAAGGCACTGCTGTATTCAGAGCCCAGCTTTGCAAGCCCTTGACGTTCAAGAACATTCAAAACTTCAGATTTGCCATTAAAGAAAGGGGAACAATCTTTTTGCAAAATAGAACATGGACTTGGTAACTCAGTGCAAGGAGGTGGCTGTATTAAGCATAGCTCAGCTCTCACTTGGTAGGAAAAGAAAGGATCTAATCCCGTTCCCCATTCCTGCCCTGCAAGTTGAAGACCATGAGACTTTTCTGCAGGTTGGGCTGGGTTGCTGTTGCAGGTCAGAGCAAAACAAATATTAACGATGTTCCTCTGCTCCCTTGTTTGCAGGCGAACCAGGTCCACGAGGATTCACAGGTAAGAAAGCTTCCAGGGGATGTCCCTGGGGTGCAGTGTGGATTTTTTGTGTATATGACCACTCCTCCATTCTGCGTCCCATGCAGGAGAACCGGGTGAACCTGGCCTTCCAGGATTCTTCTCCCATGGTCAGTCTGTACCCCTTTTCCTCCTTTAAATTCATTGTCCATAAGCAGATGCCAGGGGGCAAAGTCCTGCTCTATCCTAACTCAGTTTTGGTGGAGCCAGGATTTTGTCCACACGTTCTATTCCTTCGAATCCCTAACTCTCCTTTGGCAATTGGCAGGTGGTACAGTCACCATGCAGGGACCTCCAGGCCCACCAGGCCCGCCAGGACCCAAAGGTGAAGTTAAAAATCTTCCTTCTTTCTTTGCTAGTGGCCTTACACAGTTGTGTCGGGTTGGGACTAAGGGATGGAGCAGCCTGCTCCTTTGGGAATTGCAGCTGTTCCCACCCCTGCCTTTTTAGGCACAGCAGAACCGGGGCAATTGAGTTCCTCCAAGGGCTCGGTGGTGGCCTCTCTGCCAAGATGTAGCTCAGCTGTTTTACAAACCAAGGGTGCAGCCTGCAGTGAAACCTGCAATAACTGTCTGTCTCCTTCACTCTGTTTTCCAGGTGATGCAGGTGTCCCAGGCGCTCCTGGCATCCCAGGAGCATCTCGAGGTAAGAACTGTCATTGCTCTGATGCTACCAGGAAATGCTGATGTTCCTGTCCGGGACTGGGAGCAGCAGGGCAGTGGGGTTAGCCTAATGGCTTTGGGTGCTTTTTGTCTCTCTATCCACATTTCTGCCCAGCTTTGTTTTCAGTGCACAAACTGAGCAGGTCTGTCAGTACGAAGCCAGGGAAATCTCTGGATGCAGCCCTGCCCATCTGCATAGGCTGAGTTGTAAGATGCCAAATGAATTAAAGACTCGCTACCTAAAAGCCCATGCTTAGAGTGTGTTTGGAGATAGAAGGGGAGCCACTGACTGCATAGGTCATTCCCAAAGCTCTTCCCAGACCTGTGGGAAGGGCTTAATGCAAGCTCAATGCTTAGCATTACTTGGTCTAATGCACCATGCCAAAAACATTCCTTGCAATGATTTCTGTAGGTGGATCCAGACAAATTCAGGGACCCCCAGGTCCTCCCGGCCCACCCGGTCCTCCTGGCCCAGGTGGAAGTTCATCTCAAGAGATCCAGCAGTATGTCACTGACTACCTGAAAAGTGAGTATGACTGGGTTTTGCTGCAGGTCAGCAGATGCCTGTCTTCCTTTTGCTCCCTGAGCCCCTTGTCACTGTTAGAGGCAGCAGCCCTATTTTTCTTGAATATTACAAAGTGCTGTTGCCTGCTGTGGCCTCTGCAGAACTGTTCTTCTGTAGCCCTGCTTTTTCCCTAAGGGAAAAGGGTCCGATAATTGTGCATTTGGCCATCATCTTCCCTCTAATGATGTGAGCATATCTTGGGCATCCCTCCTAGGTGACAACGTAAGGCATTATTTGACCGGTGCCCAAGGCCCACCAGGCCCTCCAGGCCCACCCGGGATCATCACCACTGCAGATGGGAATAGCTTGGATTATGCGGAGCTGGCTACACGGGTTATGAGCTATATGACAAGTAAGCACCCTGTGCCTGTGCCGGTAAGCTCTGTGAGTACCAAATCACACCCTGCTGAGCTTGTACAACACCTAGAAGACCAAAACCTCAGGAGAGACAACAGTCTTTAAGCAGCAGCCCATTAAAGCCTGTGTGAGACTGCAGCTGATTCATGGGGCTCTCCATGGGAAGCCCATTCCAGCAGTTAAACTGGATTAATTCAGCTTTCCTATGTCCCTGCCTGACCCCTCTTCACCTGCTTCCTCCTCTTAACCTTGGCTGACACAGAACCTTTTTATTCCCACAGGCTCTTCAGATCGTTATCAGTCATATGTCAGTTCAGTGTCATCTACATCAGTTTTGTATCAAGAACTTTTGGACATGCTGCAGAGTAAGTGGCCCTGAAGAGAAACATGGGAGGTGGGGATGAAACATACCAGCAGCCTGGAGGTCTGCCCTTCCCTCTAGTCTCCTGTCTCCAGCTGGAGTTAGCTGGAAAAGGAGCTTTGCGTCCATAGGTTTGAGTGATCTCTCTAGTGGAGAGGTCTCAGCTCAGCTGCGAACCCCTCACACCTGGCTTCTTTAAAACAGCTGGACAGTCCTAAAGAAATGTCTTTCATTTCCAGGAGAAGAGATTCGTCAGTATCTGATTGGACCCCAGGGCCCACCGGGGCCTCCCGGACCAGGAGGAGATGGAATGGCTCTGTCACTGGATTATGATGAGTTGACCAGGCGGTTTATCAGCTACTTGTCAAGTAAGGGTCTTTTTAGTGTGTATTTCCCTCTGTTCTCTTGAGAGCTGCCCAAATAGCTCATGCAGTCAATGAAAACTTTTCCAGTGTTGACTGAGTGAAACCCTAAGTACAGAGACATCCTCACAGAGATTGTGAGAGATTTGGAGATTAGAGATTGTGAGAGAACAAAGATACCTTGTGACTAAGGCATTATCCAGACACGAGGAATGAGTTCTTGCTTTGCTAAGAACTGAGCTGAGGGCCATCACCTCACCTTAGCCATCTTAGGAGTCCCATCAATGCCTTCAATTTCCTTTATCTTCCTGGGTCTGTGGCCAGGATGTATTTCACTGGGGAGGAGTTGATCTATGCCCACTTTGTGTCAAGGCAGCCCAGGCGATGAGCTTGCAGCAGCCTTCCTGCACTGCCTGCGAGCGAGCCCTGCAGCCTACCTGCTCCCACTGCACAGCCCCTTTTGATAACATGCTATTGTTGGATCTGTCTGATTTTGCAGGTTCTGGGATGAACATTGGGCTCCCTGGACCACCTGGGCCTCCGGGGACACCTGGCATATCGTACAGTGAGCTAGCAGCGTACCTG
This sequence comes from Netta rufina, assembly GCF_964035555.1. Classification (NCBI taxonomy): domain Eukaryota; kingdom Metazoa; phylum Chordata; class Aves; order Anseriformes; family Anatidae; genus Netta; species Netta rufina. The sequence continues at coordinate 25,241,531 of NC_140130.1, read as the reverse complement.
CGAAGTAAGCCAATTTTGTTACTCCCGTGCCACATGCCACAGGTTCCTCCACACCCCCAGCAGCTTTTTCCAGGCTCAATCACACTAACAAAGCTCAATATGTGAGGGCACTGCCACAGGGTCCCTACCATCATCCCCGATCTGCAAAGGACTCATTTGTGAGTGCAGAACTTTTCCTTTTGGCTGTCACCACAAATAGCCCTCTACAAGACTGCAGTGATCCTCTCTGCCTCAGTTAAAGCCCTGCAGGCCTCCTGGGCAATGCCAGGAGAATGTGCTTCTTGAGAAGATTTGTCTTCTCAAACTCTGCAGCATAAAAGAGCTTCTTGGACTTTTAAAAAATATATCTAAAAATATGAACCTCTACACTCTTTGGGGTCTCCACTCAGGGAAGTGGGCTGCACCAGCAAGGCCACACTATATGGTGCTGGGGAGAAAAAAGTACCTCAGGCTTGGTTTTAGTTGGCATTACCATATTGTCAGGGAAAGTTCATCAGAATTGCAGAGGGTTGGGTAACATCTTATCTTCCCTTGTGTCTTGCAGACTCTGAATTCAGTGGTCTTGTTGGTCCCCAAGGGCCTCCAGGGCCTCCAGGGATCCCTGGATCACCCGGCGCCTCTCTGGAGGACATCTCTGCTTACCTACAAAGTAAAGCACCTGGGTTTCTCACAGCTGGCAGGGAGGTTCTGTTTGGAGGTGCTGGGGGGAACTGAGCCTGAGATTTAGCTCACTGGGACCTGTGAGTGCCCACTGGGAACCAGGTCACGTGAAAAAATCTCAGCTGGAAAGGGCTGGAATCTGGGGTTGGAACCTTTAAGCTTACAAGACTCCTAGATGTGCCATTTTCTTGTCCTCTCACTGTAAGTCATCTTTCTTTCTCTCAAGATGTGGGATACTCTTCCATCTCCGGAGTGCAGGGCCCGCCTGGCCCGCCGGGCCCTCCAGGGCCACCAGGCTTCTCGGGAACCGGGCTCCTGTCCTACGCAGACATCACCAACAGTGATGAGTTCCGGAGTGAGCTGATCCAGTACCTGAAGAGTAAGGGGACGGTGTCCATCCCGCGCTGAGGCAGCCCTGTAGCAGCTTTCCTTCAGGAGGCACTGGAGCAACAACACCTTATCCCTGCGGGCTCATCCCAACACTTCCCTTACAGGCTGTAGGGCAGTCAGCTTCACCCCGTAGGCCTGTCTCCTCTCAGTCCAACTGCAAGGCCAAAGTCCTTGTTGTGAGCCTGAAGGAACAGGCACTGGGCAGTCCCGAATGGCCTGCACTGAGCAGTGAGCCGTTAGTAAGGTCACCTGCAGACTTTTGCCATTGGAAAAGTGTTTTCTTTGAGAAACCCCTTCCTACAGAGAAAACGATGATGTGAGATTTGGAGGGCATCTGGGCCAGCTGTGAAGCAGCACTGCCCTGAGCTGTCACGCTGGCAAATCATCCAGGGCAGCCTTTCAAGGACAAGGGGGTGCCCTCACTTTTGGGAGCCTGGGCACAGAAGGCCCTTCTGGCAGTGCTGCTGTCCTTGACCTGAGAGCAGTGCACCCATCTGCAGAACCATCGGGTGGGGTGGGGCAGGTATCCCCGTGTCCCTGAAATCCCCTCAGTGCCTCTTGTATTTTGCAGGCGATGAAATTCGAAGCTACATCTCGGGGCCGCCTGGGCCCCCTGGGCCGCGGGGACCACCAGGACCCAAAGGAGACAGCGGTTTGGTGGCTGGGTCTCTGGCGTCAGTGTATGGCGAGTCGCTGGCTTCTGAGCGGTCGCACGGAGGATCCCGTGGTGCTGAGGGCTCCCACGGGGCGTCGCTGGGCACAGGCAGCTCTTACAGCAGCTCCATGAGCAGCATGTCATCCTACAGCGCCTCCATGGGCAGCGAGGGCTCCTACGGTGCCTCCATGGGTGGTGATGGCTCTTTTGATGACTTGCTGGCAGCTGAGGAGTCCCACAGGAGATCAGCAGGTTCCGGCAGATCCTACAGCAACTCCTTCTCTGGGTCCCTGGATTACAACGAGCTGGCGCGCCACGTGTCAGAGAACCTGCAGAGTGAGTGGGACACCTCCCTGTACATGCTGCCACCCCATTCCCTCACCCCATTCCCTTCCCTCGCCCTTCCTGCTGCCTGCAGCTATCCCTAACATCCTCCCGCCCCAGCATCCAGCCACAGCTCCTTTCAAACAACGTCTTTATCTCCTCAGGCCGAGGTATCCTCCAGGACCTGATGTCTTACACTGGACAGGGGCCACCAGGTCCCCCAGGCCCTCCTGGTCCCCCTGGAATCAGCAGGGTCTTTGCAGCCTATGGCAATGTCACCGAGGACCTTATGGACTTCTTCAGAGGTAAGTGACGTTGACCTGGTGTTTCTGGCTCATGCATGTGAGGTCTCTCCAGCCTCTTTAAGGAGTTAACAACCCTTTCACCCTTGCATGCTGAAGAAATATAATCAAGATGCAAAGCTGGAGGCAGGTGGTCTTTCCATCCCCTTCCTCCCCTGCTGTTCTCATCATTAGGAGGGTCATCAGGCCTTCCCACGACTTGTAGGAAACTCACCCCAAACCCTAAAGACTTGCAAACCCTGTGGCCCATTTTAAGCTGGTTGGGCTGCCACACGTAGGGCAAAATGAGAGAGCTGCTGCTCAGTGCTCTCACTTTGTGTGGACCAGCTCCAGCCCTGGTGACAGCCAGGGCACTTGTAGGGGTGGCAGAGCAGTGCTGGTGCCATGAGCTCACAGCCTGCCCCAGGACTTTATTGGGACCAAAACCATTTACAAAAATCCTGCCCTGCTCAGTGTAACCCCATCTAACCTAGAGCGATGGCCTTCCCATGTGACTCAGCGCTTCTCTAAGCGAACACAGAGTCCTCTGCAGGTGGTTTGTCCTGCTCACTCATGCTCACTTTTATTTTCCTCTCCAGCACATGGAACTGTCCAGGGGCCTCCTGGTGAGAAGGGCGAGCGGGGTTACCCCGGACCCAAAGGTGAGGCCGGCCACCCCTTCCCTCTCACGCCGTGTCCACCGGGATGGTTGGTGCTGGGCTGCTCTCGGGGTCCCAGCCCCGCTGCAGGCCCTCAGCCCAAGCACCCTCCCCTGGTCTCCCTTCCCCTGCCTGGCCCTGCTTGCAGGCTGTCATGCTCAGGGCCAACTTGGCCTTCTCATTCCTTCAGGTGACCCTGGACCGATGGGCCCGCCGGGACGCCATGGGCAAAGGGGACCCAAAGGAGAGAAAGGCGAGAAAGGTAGGGACGTCTGCCCCCCAGGAGAGCGGGGCTGGGCTGGAGGATCCCCCAGACACCAGCCCAGCCCTGGGGAACGGACACAACACGTGTTGGGTTTCTGTTGTTTGATATAAAGTTTTGATTTGTTTTGCCCATATGAATGCTTCAAGTAACCCACCTTTCAACATTCTTGTCCCCAGGTGAACAAGTGTACGTTGGCAGAAGAAAAAGAAGAAGCGTTGGGGTTTAAGGAAAGAGCCAACTCAGCTCTGCACTGGGCAGCGTTCCTAGCAGCCCACAGAGAATCTGTGTGGATCTTCACTGCCTTACTGCTAACATGTCCTCGCCAGTAAGCTAACTCCTTAGACTCGATAGTTCGGTGTTGCTGCTGAGGTTTGAATGGCTCCGGGACGTGTCCAGCACGGCCCTGCTGTGGGTGTTTGCTCCTGTTGTGAATGTGTGCCTTCGTGCCCCGACTTCCCAGGTGTGTGCGTCTGGGGGCTGACCAGGGCTCCCCAGCCCAGCCAGCCCAGGCTTCTTGTGTTACTCCTGGCTATGTAAAAACCTATCATTTTTTTAATCAACTATCCACATATTCAGCAAAAAAAGAAAACAGAAATCCTTCCCCACTGAACAACTGTTTTTTTAGAGCTCAGATTCAGACAAAAAAGTGCTGTAGGAAGCTCTGGGACAGCTTTCTGAGCGCCCCAGGATTTCTTCTCCACGTGTTTGCTGTGCTGGCCACAGGCAGGAGGACCTGGTGAAGCAGGTGGGGGGCATGCACAGAGACAGAACCAAAGCACTTTTGTTAAACAATTTGTTGACTTTTAAAAAATATTTTTGTATTCTATTTTTTAAACATCAGGAAAAAAATAACTTTTTAATGTAAACATCCCCATTAAAGTGTATTTTATACCCCGCATGTGCCTATCAGTGTCACCTTGGGCAGTCAACCAAAATCGGTGATTGTAGCAGACGCAGCGTGTGGTCAGAGCGGCTGAGGGCTGCTCTTCTGCTTCTCAGCACCAGTACATGACGGGAGCAGGCAGCGAGTTCTTTCTTGGTGTGGTGGTTTTCAGTCTTGTTACTGGGGGCCTCTGCACACTGCCACCACATCGCCATGCTTGCCCTGAGGCAATACGCATCACAGGCTGGGCTGTGGAGGAGGCAGCCCGAATTTGGAGTGAATTTGGAATTCTCTCACACCTCTCTTGAGTTTCATGCAAGTATTCCAAGAACAAAACAGAGGTCATCTCAGCAAACTGTGATTTTTATTGTATTTACAGCAGAATTATTACAATATTCTACAGAAAGCCATGAAATCAAATTGCTTTTTAAAAACGAGACCAAAAAAAATAAAACACAGAAAACAAACAAAAAAAAGTGGTGTATGGCTGCTACTGCAAATTTATTTCCATGAGCTGTACATACAGAGATCCTTAGCCAACTATTTATCCATCTCCTGATTTTTGGTTGCTTCCTGTAAGGCAAAATTAACTTGGTTTGTGAACACAAAACATTCAACGAACTGCTGGGACGAGGTGAGGCTGGAGCTGCCGTGCATTTCCAGGCTTTGTGACAGAACAAACAGCGCCCTGCCCGGCTTGCTTACAGAGAACAGGGGCAGGACAGCGCAACAGCTGGGTTTCACTGGATGGCTCTAGAATGCTTAGTTCCTGCTCTTTCCCCCTTTCAGCCTGGGTGATTGATGATCAGAGAGAAAGGGGCTTTACCTAGCATGGAAACCATGGAAGATATTTCATAAAATCAGAGCAACGCGGGGCTCAGTAACGCCCTTCTGCTTTCAGCGCAGAGAAGTGCGTGAGCCCTTACTCAGTTGCTGCTTTAAGCACATTTTAGCTTTAGAGGGCTTCTGCTTCCCTCTGGAGCCACTGACTGCCCTTGGGCCAGGAGTGCAATAGTTACAGAAACGAAGGACGAGGACTGAGGCAAGAAAAAGAGGCTGAAAAACAACTAAAAGCTCTGCTAACAGCATCATCTTCCAGCTAGAGAAATGCTATGAAGCTTTCTTCCTTTCCCTCCCTTTATCTGCTCTCATCCTTTGTAAGAATAAGAAACGTGCCAGGCCATCCTGGCCCCGCCTTGTCTGGGGCTGAGGAAGGTTAGCTCTCTCTGACCTCATTTCATGTCTGCTGTGAATTAAACACAGACAGGGACTGGGAAACACATGTGGACACATCAACACAAGGAAGGTTCTCTGAGATCCAGAAGTACAGATCTTGCAGTACAATGACAGGGCTGTAACTGCTAACATGCAAAGCAGGAAGTTACCCAGGTGGTGGCCAGCATCAGGGCTCCTCCTTTCCCCGAGCTCCAATGACTGCGGCACCACTGTCTTCATTTTGCTGACATAAAAGACATTTTTACACTGTGGCCTGAGGAAAGCAATTACATTACTGTTTTGCCTGGCTCTATCAGACTCTGACTTTGTTAAGGTGCTAAGGTTCCTATGTATTCTTTAAGAAAAAAAATCCTGTTCCCTGTAGATATATCAAAGGTCTCTGGGATAGAAGAATCACTTTTAAATACCTGGTTTGCTGGCTCTTAAGCCATGTGAGGGGTTGGATACTGAACAAAGTCCTGCAAAGAATCACCGAGTGAACGCCCGTGGTCAGGACACCGCGGGTCAGTGCGGTGGTACCAACAGCTGCAGCGCTGCCCCCTCTCACTTTGAAGATCTAAAGGAAAACCTTTAACAATAAATCAGCATATATCTAGTCAACCGTAGAAGTAACCTCCATACCATACCATAGCTTTTTGTGCCACACTTGCTTCTTACGCATTCAGCAGAGAGCTTGAAAGAAAGAACCGCGGAGTTCTGTGGGAAACAGAGCAGCAAACGTGCTGGAGTATTCCCTCTTCACCCAAGTAACAGCTTGTTTAAACCAATTTAAGTTTAAACTAATTTAAGATTAAAAGAGCTTGGTCATCCAAAGATCTCCCTGGTCCACCTGCAGGGCTGCACTGGCAGAGAATTACAAGACACTGGGAGCAGCTGAGCTCCCGTAACTGTCAGGCTGTGAGAAGAACTGCTGGCTCCTCTATTTACAATGCCCCATCCCAAGAAAGCTAATTTAGCAAGTGCTGAAATCTGCTTTCAGAGCTGATTAAAAATTGTGAGGTCTGAATCCGTCAGAGGCCATGAGCTTGCATGGAGATATTTTTCTTGTCCAAACCAACTGTAAATAGAGGTGCAGAGAACGATGCACTGCGCTGTGGTGCACGCGCTTTAGGGCCTTTGTTCATCTTCCTGCAGCCAGCAGCTGTGATGTAAAAGGAAGGTGAGCACGAACCAGTATTTGCTCAGCTTCTGAGGGGCACATAGAAAAAATGCGATCTGCCAGAAACTCAGCAAGCCAGCAGACTGTTTTGACTACAGAAAACACACCTAACTACCTCTGAGACAGAGCTCCCACCATTTATTAAAGGGATTATGTGACACGTGATAGGAGAGAGATTGGATTTTATATCTCAGATCTCTTCCAGGCCAATGCGAGACTAAATCTATTTGAATTTGATTTTCTGACAGTGCCCTAACAGCATACACCTCCTCTTTCATGTTCCACAATGCTGATAAAATGCTGGCTTTCAATCTAAACATGTAAGTACCTATGTTAGCTCCTGTTATCCCAGAGAAGTGGATTTGCACACCAGGTATCAATTCTCAGCACAGTCACAAGACTGCAGCTGCTTAACAGCGCTCTACAGCTCCAGACACAGCCAAGGACTCGCTAAGGCTTTGATTGTTACATTCAGTCCCTCCCTGCACCACACAACTCAGGCATTTGTACAATATACAGTGAGGTCAGATTGCAGGAGCTTGTGTGAGAAGGATCTTCAAATTAAAGATTTACCAGACGTAGACAGAGGTAACCACTATGCCAATATATATTAGCAAGTTATCACTGAAACTGCCGAAAATCTAAGAAGATTAACATTTCTCTGAGAATTTAATGTGGATAAAGGCAGAGATAATCCAGAAGAGGAAATCTGCCTGCCAAGTTTACTCTCCAAATAAATCACTGAGCCTGCTCCATACAAAATTGCAAACAAATTCTGTTAAATACAGAGGTGAAGATTACTCAATGTTATTTTAGTAACGGTCAATTTATGATGGTGGAACTTAAAGGAAAGGCCTTCAGAGTCTTTTTTCAGCCTACTGAACAAACAACTTAAGGAACTTTGCATTTAGCAACAGATAACATTCTAGAGATAATGATATGTGAATTTACAACGGTACACAATACACAGTGATATAATAAAATGCCAGAAATTAAGGCTAGCTATTAAAGTAATTATGCTATCAAAAGTTATAAAAATTAAATTAAAACATGCATTTTCCAACTGCTTTTACTGTGCTGCAAATTTTAAATGTCTTCACTGAGAAGGTATAGTTTCAACATCCAAGGATTTCAGCATCCAAGATTTCAACCGCATCTGATTAAAGTCCTATGTTAATTTGAGTTCATTCACGTGCATCAATACTGTTCCCATGAAATGAACATCGTGTAAATGTTCACCAGGCTCACATTAAATGCAAGCTAGCAAAACAAAACCAACGTTGCAGTTGACGCCCAAAGAGACTAGAAAGTTAGGCCTCAAATAACAGAAAACAAATACTATTTTACAAATTTAACGCCAGCATACCAAATACAGCTTACAATACTGTCTTGATATGACTCGAACCATCCCAAGGAGTGCAGTAAAAGTGACCTAATACACTTTTCCTTCCCTACCAGCTATGAGAAACATTTCAGATTTTTTCCACTGCAGATCAGTCAGGTAAATAACTTATTTTACATCTATGAACTTAAAAAATAAAAACCGTCTATGTTAGTACGTGGCAACACAAAAGCAAAAAACCAGCTTCATTAAGTATTTTGTCTATATATTTAACTTAAATCTTTCTATAAAATAAAATGACTAAAACAAACAAACAAAAAAAAAATCAAGTTAACATTTCCAACCAAATCAGACCTCTGCCATGGTTATCCATAAATACAACCACCCACCTCCACTTCTGCGATGGAGTTCCAATGAACAGGCTTTGGTAAGAACAGAAGGATGGCTCTACCCATTCCCGGTACAGTTAGAGCGACCGCGTGCGTCTCGCACAATGCTTCCTAAAAAATACATTCTACAGCTTTTCGATTTGTAGAACTAACCACCTGTAATAGCTAAGGAAAACAACAAACTGTGCATTTTAAAGTTAGCATTTCTTTCACCTTTACATATTTTAGTGCAAAATATTTTAGGGTGAGGATTTACAACAAAAATGGCAGTAGCAGCAAGAAATCTTCTGTTTTGTACAGTAACAACAATGCAAAGGAGCTTTACTTTGTTTTTGTTTCATAAGTGACAAATACTACCCTGTTGCCAGGATTAGCATACGGAAGTGTTTCAGGCACTGTATTAATTAAACTAGCACCCCATTTCATTATGGAACTAATGGACAAAATATGTAATGGAGATCAGCTCAGTTTAATTTATGCCAGAGGTTTCTTTTTTTTTTTTTAAAGAAGTTGCAAAGGTTTTTACTGTTACCATCCATATTTAAACACAAGGGTTCATTTTTTATGATTATTGGCATGTTCTGAGCAATTAGTTTCAGTCCTCACTATGAAGACACTGCTCAACACTAACATTATAAACCTCTTGTGGCAGTTTCAGTTGTGGAATTCTCTTGTGTAGAAATGACACACTTAAAAACACAGTAGCAGAACTTATACAGTTTAAATATTCACATAAGAAACCGTTTTTTTGTGATGAGAAAGGTTATAATTCATATTTTAGGCTTACTTAAAGTCAAAACCATAGATAACATACTTTTTGAGACTGAGATAAAAAAAAACATTCTTGAAACATCTGAAGGACATCACATTACCATTATACACCAACTCCTTTTCTCTTTTCTTCCATTCAAAGTAGTAAAAAAAGAATGATCGTGACACTGATTGTCTCCACCGAAAACAAAAAGTGCCAGGTCTTTTGATGTACTCCACAGATTAGATCAGGTTAGACGACGGGGATGAAGAACTCCAAATATGAAAAACCTACAGCAGTTCCCAGAGTTACGACCCAGTGGAGTGAAGGCTGGGGATTGGATAGAATTTGGAAATCCGGCTTTGTGTTGAAGGGTTAAGGCATTCAGATTCTCCAGTCATTTTAAAGAAAACTTCCTGCTCTTGCAGTTTTCTGGCAAATTCTTCTTCCAGTGTCTAAAACCAAGATCAGATTGTTATATATGAATATAAGGCAATGGAAGTACAAGAAGCCTGTTCTACTGCTGACAGTCTGATACAAGATCTTAACAAAATGAACAAACAGACTAAACAAACAGCTACCACCACCACCCTCTCTATTTGTTACTTCATCCTCTTTTTTTTTTTTTTTTTTAAATATCCTATTAGCTTCTGAAATAGAGTCCTAAAACAGATTTACTCCAGCTAAGAGGTTTTATACGCAACTATTCAGACATGCCCTGCAAGAGGACCACAGGAAGAGGCTGATAATGTGAGCCCTTCTTGTTGCACATATTTTAACTTAATATAAGTGAACTATAGCAGTTTTGTATAGTAGCTCAATTCTCCTCCTCAGCAAAATATATATGATCTGTATTTGCTAGGGTTAACACTTCGTTATATTTCAATTCAAACTGCTCCAATTTACCTTTTTTCTTGGTCTCAATTTCTCTCTCCATTCCTTCAGTTCTTGGCTGTGCTCTTCATCCAGCTCTTTTAGCTTCTGAGTCTCATGCTCAACCAGTAGATGGCATTTTTCATTCTTAAAACAAGATAAAGATAATCCTTGTCAAACTAATTCAGATTAGACAACTTAATATTTGTCTAGTGACATATGTTGTCCTAATTCTTTTTAATTAGCTTATTAGCCTGTGCAAACAGTGACGTACATAATTACAAGATAAAAGTTTGTTGTGGGTCTGCATTATCAAGAGCTGATCTTGCCACCAGAACCAATGGAGAGAAGAAATACTTGTAAATCTGAACATGCTGCTGAGTACCATTCAGAGAGCAGCCAACAGCGCTACTCCAAACTGTGGTCACTGCCCAATAACACCACCCAAGGTCACGCAGCATTTCTGCTTTGTTTTCTGAATTTTTTTCTCTAATTGTATAATTTATTAAAATCAATTACATTAAAAAGGAGTTAGTTTGTTGGTTTTTTATTGGAAAAATACTTCCAAACTTCTGGAAGAATACTTCCAGTACTTCAACTCTTGGTGAGTTGAAGGAGTTGAGACTAACAAATGGGGTCTAGAGAGACAGAAACATGCTTGCATAGAAGCAGCCACAGAATCACCCTGTAATGATAAGGATAATCAAACCACACATTAAGTTTCACATTCCTTTAAGTTATACATGTGTTTGTTTAGCTGCCAGGGGCCTTTTGAAGCATGGCAAGAATACGGTTTAGCATTTGGCTGCAACAATTCTTTAATATTAAAGAGCAGTTGGCAACTGCAGTCTCTAAAGCCCTTCTTGTTCCTAAGACTCCAGTCCCAGCTGGCTCTGATGCAGAGTATGAAAGCACAGCAACAAAAATGACAAGCACTTGGCTAGTCCTGAGTGCAGCTAAGGGCCAACTTCTCTTGATGTGGCTCAGAGTAGCCTTAATCTGCTTGATTTTGCTTTAGCTGAAAGTCTCACGCAGACTCCCATGGTATTTGAGGATTTGCTGGGGCGTATTAGTAGTAGCGCAGCCAGGGCCTGTTTTCACCAGATGCAGGAAAGCCATGGGTAGAAGTAGCTTCACTGGCCAATGGAAGACGGAACCTCCCTCTACACAAAGGTGATCAGCAGGTGATCATTTAATGCATTAAAACTGCCTGGCGTCCCCGAAGCAGAGAGAAAGCAGACGTCATGGAAAAGGATGCCTGGCCTTCAGTATGCAGAACCTACTTCTACAAAATGCATACGAAAAACAACAACATTGAATTCCTTACTGCAAGAAGAGCATTCCTTCTAAATAGCTTCCAAAAAAAAAAAAGCTCAAAAGTGGCAGCCTGCACTTCGGAAAGACTCCATGCCTTGTGGGCAATGCCTGGTGCTGCCTACCTCTGCTCCAAATAATGACATTTGAGCAAAAGCAGGTTAAAACGAAACATTTCCTACACAGAACAGTGGTGGGAACTTGGTAAATATTCTAGGAGCTACCATCTGCCTATGGCTCAAGCTCTTCTTATGTGTAAAATGATTTCTTATTAATTGATGTTAGGTTCTGGGCCTGGTTAAACAGTATCATGCAGGCCTTTAAAAGCAACATTGAAAAAAATCCACATGAATCAGTAAAAATGCAGGAAAAGATGTTTCTGCTTTGCCTGTGCCTGTTATTAACATGAATCTTCCCACTGAACGTTCATTTAATGTCATCTATTTTTAACCTGTAACTGATGCAGTTCTCTGATGTTTGCTTCACACTGCAACTGAAGGTCCCGCATTTGATTTTCATGTTTCTGATGCTGAGCCAGTCTCTCGTTTTTCTGTCTTTTTTCTTCTTGAACTGCAAACTAAAATTAAAAAGATGATTTGTATCATGCCTCTCTATACAACAGTTTACATGAGTCAAAAAGTGTTTAAAACAAGTATAAACACCATACAGTAATAGTGATTTGAATGGTTTTAAGATATATGAATATCGACTGTATTTTTATTTTATTTTTAAACTCCTACAAATGGAATGGCCTCACAGTTTTGTCCACCATTCCTTTTTTCTCTGCACTCTAATCTCTCTGTAAAGCACAGCACATTTCACTTTCAGACACCTAAAGTTAACTCTCTCTAAAGCTAAGTGACACAGAGGTGTTGCTACAAGTCTTGGTTGAGGTTGACGTTAAGCAGTAAGGGAGCTATTTCCCAGATTTTACTTCCCAGATTTGTTTTTAATCCTTCCATTGCTCGTCATATGGAAACCATGATCTGGGACTTCTGTGCATAAAGCAAATCTCTAAAACCTTCACAATGTTCCCTTTTAAAGGATGACAGTTATTCTAAATAAATTCTAATTTCTAATTTCTGTGCATCTCCACAACCTCTCCAGGCAACCTGCTCCATTGTCTGACCACCCTCACAGTGATTTTTTTCCTCATTCTTAAGTTATACACTTACATTGACTTACATAAAACTATTTCAGTTTCTGCCGACTGCCTCTCATCCTGTCACTGGGCTCCACTGAGAGAATGTGGCTCTCCCTCCCCTCCTCCCTTCCATCACGCATTTATACATGTGACTACCATCCTCCTGAGGCTTCTCTTCTCCAGACTGAAGCATCCAACAAGTTCAGCCTCTTCTCTTACACCACGATCCACTGATCCCTTAACCACCACCACGGCCCTTGGCTGGACTTGCTACTTAAACTGTCTGTCTTGCTCTGGGGAGCCCAGCACAGGACCCAAGATGTGCCTCAAGTGAAAAGGGGAAGACGACTTCCTCCCACCTGCCAGCAGCACTCTTCCTCACGCAGCCCAGGATGCTGCTGGGCTTCTTTGCCACAAGGGCACACTGTTGTGTTGGCACACTGCTGGCTCACGTTCAACTTGCTGTCCATTGGGACCACTGCGGCCTTTTCAGCAAAGCTGCTTTCATGGCAGTCAACACCCAGCATGTGCTGGTGCCTACAATTACTCTTCCCGAGGTGCAGGACTTTGAGTTTGCCTTTGTTGAACATCATGAGGTTCACCTCTGCCCAATTCTCCAGCTTGTGAATCCTTCTGAATGGCACCAGACACATCCATGCATCAACCTAGTTTTGTACCACCTGCAAGCTTGCTGAGAGTGCATTCTTGCCTGTCGTCACACTGACATTTACATCACATCAAGATTTCACACTACTAAAATAATTTTTATTACCTGCTTAATTTTTTCACGATCTTGGTCTGGAGAGGCTAATGAATTGATTCTTAAACTTTTCTTAAACATAGCCATTCGAGTCTTTGCTTCACTTCGCTGGATTTTAGGCAGTCTGGCTCTTTCCTGAGTTTGCTTGTTCTTTAACTCCTCGATAAGGCGTTGATTATATCTCTGCATTTGTTCCGTTTCCTAAAACATTAACCACACAGAAATGTTACAGAATACTTGTTATTTTACAACTGTTACATCATTTCATCAATAAGCACGTTGTTTGAGCGTTTATTTCAGCAGAAACCAGCGGCCCTGCCCTAGTGGTAGGGATAGGGAGGATCAAGTCTTCCTTTTATTCCAGGGAGCTCTGGATCATGCCCAGCCCATAAAAAGTTATTTAGTCATTGAAGAAATATGGTGTATATTAGCAGTTGTAATCCGTACAACTTGTGAATTACATTTTTTAACTGTCTCTGCTCTTTGAAAGGAGAAACTTTAGTGGAACTGAACCTCCACTCCTGCAGTTGTAAAGTTACAGTCTGGCTTAGATTTGCAAGATTTGAACTACTCTAAGGTTTGTTTTTCACTACATAGCACAGAACGTATACAGCATGGAAATACCTGCACAGGTATTGCCTAGGCAAGCAAAGAGCTACCTGAAGAGATCACAAGTCTAAAATGTATTGGAAATCAAGTAAATATAAAATATATTTTTGATTTAATACACAAAAGGAAGTGTTAAAATCAACACTAACTTTTTCATGCCTCTTAAGCAGCTGGTGCCTCTGCATGAAGTACTGATCCTTGAGCTGCTGTTTGAGGAGTTGGTGTTTCTCTTGTAGGTGTCGCTCCTCCAGCTCCCAGATTGCAGCTTCACGAGCTGGAAAAAACGCAGGCTGGTTTAGAAAGCACAATACAATCATTCTGAATCCACCTGCAAGTGGATGTTTAGAAGTGGCCTACAGCTGCATTTTAAGAGCAAAGCTTTTCTATAGCACATGGCTTTATTGCAGTTCCTTATAAGTCATAAAGGCCTCTGATTTCAGAAGTTTCAGGCAGACTGTTGGTTTATTAAGATACAACACAAATATGTCTTTAAGGAGAGAGTCTGACGCTGAATACCTCTCATGAGCTGCTGTTTGTTGTTGAGGCAATCACGTTCAATAGTGGCTAGTTCTGTCTTCTGCTGCTGAATTATTTTCTTTAGAGATGCGTCCAGTTCTTGTTGCTGCTTCTGCACAAATTCCTGTTCCTGGTGGAAACCAATAGAAATAAATTAAATTTTGTTCCTCTAGCCACATTACTGTTTAATGAAATTCCCAGTTCCGTGTTATATATACACAAAAACAAATACAGCTAAGAAAATTTGAGCTAACATGCCTCGTGCTATAGAACTACCTATCTCTTGTATTTTCTATGCAGAGAGTAGAGAATATTTTTAATATTTAAATACTTTCAGAAATAAGAACAAAGGCAACAGACTAACCAATCATCTGTAAATCATTCCAGCTCATCTCTCCTCAAAACAAACTGCAAGTTCAAAGCTAGCGAAGACAAACATCCTCGATGTAAAGCTGATCTCAGTATATCAAATGTCATGGATTCATGGATGTAAGAAAAAAGCATTTCTGATTATTTTGCTTTGGGTTATTAGGTAAAGCCTATTTGTTTATATGTTGGGTTTCAGGTTTGTATCTCTATCTCAAGTGCTTCATCCTGTCATGAACTCAAGTGGTTTATCACCTCACAAATACCAAGTTTCTGATGGAGGTTTGGAATCCCCTCAGGCTGCCATGAAGACTCCCAATGGCTTTCATGGGAACTGTGTCCTACAGGACTTAGAGACTCGGTGCACCAGAGCTGACCTGGCTCCTTGCAAAGTGATACACCTGCCATCTGCGTGCTGCAGTCCCCGTATCACCTGCATCTTCCTCTTATCTAGCGCATTCCAGTCTGTGGCATCACCTTACAGAGAGCAGGTAGTAGTAGGAAGCCCCCACCACACCCCGAGGACATCCTGTTGCATTTCTTCTCTGCCACTATTCAAAAACCAAACCTCAAACGTATCTACAAGCATGCAGGCATGCGCACACGCTTAAAGAATTAAAGCAGATGTTTCCATCAGGATATAAATGTCAAAAAAAGCACAATAGCAGTGTAGGTATCAGAGCCAAGGCGAGCAGCTGCAGAGCTTGCTGTTGTACATAACAAAGCAAAAAGATGGCCTGTTGGAACGGAGATGGCATGAGGCAGGAAAACAGTGCTGGGCTACAGGCGATGAGTGGAAGGGCCTCCTGAGCTAGGCCTTTTACTTTATTTTTACTGAATGAGCCATCAGCAACATATGGAATTAGGTATTTGTCAAAAATCCTTTGTTATGTCTAGGAGCATCTTGATTTTCATCTCCACAGAAAGTCATTGAATAGCAGACAAGGCTTTCGTTTCTCCCAGGGGGCAGCAGAGTTGCACAAGTAACAAAACCAGAGGGAGGAAGCTGGGGAATGCTCAGACAGCAGCAGACCTGGGGGTACAAAAAGGACTGGGAGGCCACCTTTGTGAACGATGCCAGGCATTCGTAACCAAATACGTAGGCTGAAGAAAAACACTGCTTTGGTTCCCTTGCTCGATAGGGAAAGGATACAAAAACTAGAAGTTTATTTTGAGCATGTGGGCACATAATTAATACTACGTATGATGTGCTAGGAGTTTTTTGATTTAGGAAGTGCATCAGGACAGCTGCTCTAGTGTAGTCATGGTCAAAACACAATTATGCTTGGGATTTACTGTCAGTAATTTAAATATCGTTGCTGCTGCATCTACACTGTAAATCTTAAAAACACAAAAACCCCAAAACACACAAACCATGCTAATTGCTAGTACTAAGACAAACCAGGCAATTGCAGAAAACAGTCTGGCCTTTCTGCTTCCCACATCTACCCAGGTATTACGTAAATAACGAGCACTGACCTTACTGAAGAACATGCTGGGTGGTGCAAAAGGCAGGCAGTACAAGGCAGTCTGCCTTTTAAAAAATACCACCTGGTTTTGCTCAGTAAGTATCTTAGACTCCCACCTTTACAATACACAATCTCACTGCACGCAGAGCATACAAGTCACACTGTTCCTCACATGTGCTGAACAAATAACACACACCAGAGAACAGCATTGTATCATGTTGGAGAGATAGTTCAGGTGTCTTGCCCAGAGGACAGTAAAAAGATCAAAATTTCAGTAAATAGTGCAGTGATAAAAACATTTGTGCTAACTCTCTTGGAGGCGGCAGTGAAACTGATCAGCACATATGTGGAGGAGAAGAAAACCACACATTTGGAAAATTAGGGAAATAAAACTTTTTGGTTTGCATTTTAGGACTTACATCCTGCATTTGTGCGTTGAACAGCGTACACGAAGACAACTGAAAAGACTGAATCATAACCTGAGCAACGCCCTGTGGGACACAACGTACTTCCCATGTCAGAATACAATCAAATAGAGCAGATCTTCAAAAGAAAGAAGGTAACCTCTGCTGTATGTTAGAAATACACCTTCAAAATGTCAAATCTAATTGCAAAAAAGGTAGTCGCTGACAGTAAAAATTCTGGCCATCTAAGATGTTCCATTTGCACCTTGCCTAGTACTTCCTCATTCCAAGTAAGGATCTTCCAACTTTAAAACCGTCCCTTACTTTAACATAGTGAAACCAGCGAAGGAAACAAAGTCACCACAACCATTATGAAAATTTAGTTCCTGAATTGTTTCCTTAACAAGCTTAGAGACACATCCTGGGTATGGGGCGAGCTGTAACTCAATCAAATTCTCAGCTGGGAAATCCCCTCTTGAACCGAACATGTAATCAGATAGAGCTGCTGGTACTTTCTGCTAGGTCACAATCATTTAATCTTTAAATTACTCAACCCAAACCTGCTCTGCTGGGGTACAAACTCACTCACCTACAAACTACGGCCATCACAACAGCATTTTTTCTGAAATATTAGCCTCTGTCCAGCTAGCTCATATAAAGGCAGCAAGTTTGAAGGCGTGACATTATATTTGATGTCTTATAAAGTTTCTCTACACCTACATTTAGACGTTAAATAGTTTCGTTTCACCTAATCTGTTCTGCTACTAGAATATGATGCCTAATGCTTACCTATTCTATATATGTTCTTCCCCTGTGCTTGTAGTGCCCCAAAATAACTTCTGCCTGAAACCTCCATCATTTGACAGACCTGCAGGTACTTACCACTCATAAAAGCACCGTAATGAAAATTGCCATAGAAAAATTGTTATTTTTTTGGCACAACGTAACAAAACATCATGCTTAACAGCACAAACTTGAAAATCACCGCTCCTACAATTCTACACATTATACTCCACGGGAAGTGACACGGGAATATTTGAAGAAAAGAGAGCAATCCACAGGGTTAGTTTGAGTTAAGTTTCATGTTCACTCAACAACAACAAGTGAAATTATCAAGCTGTGTGAATACTGCTGCCTTTTGTATTTTAGTAGCTTGAAGCTGCCATTGTTACCTGAGCATGCTGGCTTTGTGCAAGCTCCTCTTTCTTGCGTTTCATGAGCTCTTTTCTCAGCTCTTTTGGTGCTTTCTCCACTTCACATAAAACCTACAGTGTATATAAGCATGCAGAAGGTGGCGAAAAGAACACTTTTTCTCCGTAGCAAGCATTATTGTGAACATAGGACATGCAGGTCAAGCACTAGAGGAACTGGGAAGCGTGCATTACTTCAGTGGCAGGGGTGTTAGCTTAGTGAGGAGAGCTTAATGAAAAGAGACGGAACAATGCATGCTTTAGGTGTGCCAGTGCAGAGGGAGGCATATGCCAGCTTCTTTTTGCATGCAAATGCTGCCCAGTGCTCTCAGAAATGGCAGTCTCTTGCTTGCGTTTTCATGCAGCAGCTAGAAAACCGCCACCTGCAGAAGTGGCATTTTCTTAAAGCACTACTGAAAAAGGGCTACAGAGTATGTTTACCTCATGGTAAAGCTGTGAAAAACGGTTGGAAACTTAAAACGAATTCCACAGAAAGAGAGCTATTTCTGACACTGTCTTGAACATGAAGATGAATTTACAAGATGCCATTATCAGTGTTTCAACCATAAATGACATCTACATAGGGTAAGTCTTAAAAATAATCATAGAAGCAAATAAAATATTAATGGTTGTAAATTTTCGGTTCTGAAGAATTTAAAAGCAAAAACCATCCGTAACTGATTATGTTTTTAAGAAACTTTTCATTACACATATGCTGAACTGGAACATTTGTTTCAGTTCAACATGAGTTAGACTAGATGAGTAGAAATATTCTAAATATAACCTGGCTAAATCAGCTGAATATGAATCTGTTACTTTGCTGGTTGTTTTTTTTTTGTTTTTTTTTTTTTTTCTTCCCCCCCCTCACTTGCGAATTACAAACCTTAACACTGCACACACCTCAATATAACATGGGTAGTTTGAGAGCACCAGCTGCATTTTCCTTCAAACCGTAAATCACCTTCTGAAATTCTAAATACAAAACTACGCACCCAAAGACCAATGCCTATTTGTTTAGTAGTGGAAGCATCATCAGAAAACAGAGTCCAAATCACCACATGCTACTCCTGTTTCCGTGAAAGAACTGCTTTTAGCTCAGAGAAATATATAAAATTCTTCCCGCTTTCCCATGTAGGACCCAATCACCAGTAAGTAGAAAGAGACTCAAAAAATGCAAGAGGTTCCGCAAAAGAAGAAAAATGGTTATTTACATGAGCAGACAGTTCAAACTGAATATATTTTTTCTATGCATTTTTTTTTAAACTACAGGATCTTTCTATGCAAAAGCATGGACAGTACAGATTCTAAAAGAAATCTCTGGAAGTCTAATAACTATTAGAGCAAACACTAGAGACATTTATATACAAACAAGCACTGTATAGCTGATCTGAAAATGAAATAAAACAGCTATTATGAGGCAAAATCCATAGAGGTACACCGCTCTTATTCTAACGCAAGCAAATCAAAAGCAAAAGGTGTCAGTGTCACTCACTTTGCCTTAACTGTGCAACACACAGGAAATTAATTGTAAAAGATTTTAGGTCATCAGACTTGTCTCTCTTAGCTTGCCTTTTTGAGTTAAAAAACAAAATCCAGCTAACTAACACTTAATATAAAGAAATTCTAAACCACATAAGCAGGCATTTAATAAAGATCTAATAAATTAACCAAACCTCAGGAATCTAAGTGTTTCTTCTCATTAATGAAGAACATGTTGTTTTTTTTGAAATTCTAATTTGCTAAGTATTTACTAAGCAGTTATAGCTGGTTTGTTTAACATAGCAATCTCAAATATTTTCAGTCTTTAATAAAATACTATATCTTAATCTACTATTTGTAAAAAGAATTACTAAATAGTCTGTGAAAAATAAAGTCTCATAATTTGATGATATTTTCTACATTAAGTCAATACCCAAAAGTTCCTGTTAGCTGTTTGCATTTCACTTTTGGCAGTAAAACAAAAGGAATACCATTGACTACTGTACTCCCTCCACAACTTATTATAGCACGTGAGGCTGATGTGACTTTTGGGAGACCTAACCTCAACCATTTGCTATGGCCATACTCCTTATTTTCTATACCATCATCTTTGTCTCTTACCTCCTTCTTTTTGTTCTTCAGCATGTTCTGGAATTTGGACAATTCTTTCTCCTGTTCTGCTTTGATGCGTTTTGCTTCATCTCGTAAACGATTTGTGTGTTCCTGTTCCAACCGCTCTATTGTCTGCTTCTGCTGCTTCTCTAGATTTTCTATTTCTTGATCATATTGTCGCTTTTTACTCTGTTTAAAAAACGAAACAAAACAAAAAACACCTTCATTTTGTTTACTGACAAGTGTGTTCTAGCATACAAGCTTGGCATCCCGTAACACAAAAATATTGCCATTAGTAGCAAGAATTAAACAAACTATAGCCATCAAAGAAATGCCCATAATGCTGTTGTGAGTATTTGGCCTACTCCATCAGGATGTCACATTTTAAGAGCACCAAGATCCAAAAAACTCACTGTCATTTCCTGTTCAAAACGTCTGTACATCTGTTCTCGCTGTTGCAAGAGCTTGTTACTAAGCTGCTGTTGGGCTCTCTGCTCTTCTTTCTGAAGAAGTCTCAGCTCTCTTAGCTCTTGACGCCTAATAATGAAAGAGAACTTTTAATATTGATAGAAAAATAAAAGAAAGTTATAAAAAAAAGCATTTACAACTTAGGTCCACTAAAGCTATTTTTGTATCATCTCATTAGGAAACACTCTGCATTCCTTTCTATTTACAAAAATAAACGAAAGCAATGCCAAACATGACAAAAATAAGACCATTACCCCTCTTGCTTTTACTCAATGTGAAAAAAATCAGTTACGTACAAGACAATAAAACCTCCTGTAAAATTTACTTTTACAAAAGCTTACCGTAGAAATCTCATTTCTTCACTTTTTGAGTCATTTTCAGTAACTATTTTTGACGTGGTTACACTCACTTCTACTCCATCAACAACAAACTTCCTAGTTTTCTTTAAAGTTTTCTTCTGTCTTCTAGTTTCCTGAATAAAACATCAGTAAGTTATTCTGTATCTAAGTCATATTCCTTTAAAAAAATATATTAAATTACTTCAAATGTTTGTGTGGAGGGCTGCTGCATATAAATCAGGAGTTCTTGGTTACTGGTTATCACTTAAGTGAGAACTTGGAAAAATTCTCATGTACTGAAACATTCTTTATTCAAAGGAAAACTGATTACTGATCACCTAAATTGCCATTCAGAGAAAAAGCTAGGTAATCCCTGAATGAAACACTGATGCAATTTGATTTTCAAGAGCTGAAGAGAGTTGCAAGTACTATTGGCTTGTGCCTATAATTTTCTTAGTCATGAAAAAAGGTATTTAATTCTGAAAAACAGTACTGAAACTGAATAGCAACTAACTCATCTGCTCAATTATTTTTCCTCACACCTTTCAACTAGCAAGGCGTTTTGTTGTTCCTTGTTTTTTGTTTTTGGTTTGTTTTTAGTTCTTATATGATAGTAACCAACTCATGTGACCTTGCTGACAGAATTGGAAAGATTCCCACTTCTCAAAGCTGCTATTGTTTCATGACAGAACAAAAGAGACCCTGGCAGAAACTTTGTCTCCATTGTGTAAGGGTTTACTGCAAATACACTGAAGTCATGCTAGCATAGCCATGTCCTTTTTGTTGTTGTTTTTCTTCAAACCCGTGATTACACCATTACTATCGTGGTATGGCAATAATCATATCGGTATAAAGATATAAAGTTCATATTCTGGAACGTGCTTTATGTAAACAAGCTCATTCACCCCAGCATAACTGCATCAATATAGTACAAAGGAGTAGTACAGTGCTTGGCATACGCAGACTTGAGAGGCTGTCTGCCTTAGATCTTTTAATTCTAAACAGAGAAACAGAAGATGGAAGTGACAGGAATTCAGCGTGAGACTCAGAGATCTGTCCTGGTAAAGCAGGGATTCTGTGCAGTGTAAGGCACTGAAACAGTCTTCTCGACTACCAGATGTGAACTACAACTACACACAGATCTCCTTGTCTATAACTGTTTGTTATATTTTAATAAGGCTGATTAGCATATAATCCTGTAACAAAATAAGAAACTAATTACCAGTTCCATAGCTACTAGCTTGGCTGCACAACATTCAGACATTACTGAGTGTTCAATTCAGAATATTGCAGTTTATACGAATTTTTAATATTCCATGCTGCCATAGCAGTTCCTCACAGTTTTTTTTAGCAAAGTTCAAACGTGGAGATAGTTTTAGGGCTGCACTCACACAGGGTTTTACATACAAATATATTATTGCTTACACTTACCTGTAGCGATATTGATCCTGTCTCTTTGTTTTTACTAAGGAAACTAGAAATTGACAAATTCAAGTCAATGCTGCTGTTATCAGCCGTAGAACCTGTGCCCGAATCCGCATCATTTTCCTTCAGATTCTCAGATTCTAGCTGCTGCAACGTTTCAGTACTGTCTTGATTTTCCATTTTGACCTTTTCATCATTTTCTTCAGTGCTTATACTAATACTGGGTACTGGAGTGACTTCAGAGTCATCAGCTTGTTCATCGGCAGCATCTTGAAGCTTACTCTTCATTATTTCATCAGAAGTTACTGCCAACTGTTCTTTGTCTCTCTGAATATTGTTTTCCTGGATATTCTCAGGTCTGTGCTCCTCTGATGTTTGGTCCATCTCCGTCAGCTTATCCACCGCCTTATCAGAAATAGCCTCAGGCTTGGCCTGCATTGTCTTCTGGCCCATATCATCTTTTCCAGAGTCTTTGCTCTCTGTTTCCTCCATGCTACTTATTTGACAAATATCCTCATTTTCACTTTCTGCCAACTTCTCATCTGCTTTGATCACTTTATCTTGGCTTTCTGATAGAGTTTCTTCAGAGCTGATTATCTCACAGACCTGCTTAGCCTGACTTTCCACAGGCTTATCCGTCATCTCAGGTATTTTATCCCCCTCGATGATCTGTGTTTCAGCAGTACCACCTATCTCCTTAATGTTGTCATTTGCATGCTTTATTAGTTCCTTTTCTTCATCTGACACTTTATCCTCAGCACTAGGTACAGATTCTATAGTGATGTCTGTCACAGCCTCTTCCTGAGCTCCATCTTCCTTTTGCTCTATAGTATTATCTACAGTGACCTTTTCAGTCTTATTTTCTGAGAGATCTATTCTGTTTTCCTCTTCTTTTTCACCAGTTTCCTCAGAAATGGCTTCTCTGATTTCTACCGTATCAGCAGCTGTAGGTATTATTTTAACTTTATCTTCCTCTATTTGTACATTTCCTATGTCACTTTCTTTCTCTGTTTTTTGGTTCTGTTCATTTACTTCTGGTTTTGTTACTGTATCAAGTTCTTCCCCTCCTTTCTGAGGTTCTGCATTTTCAGGTGCTTCTTCCAGACTTTCTGTACTCTTTTCAGCTGGCAATAGTTTGCCTTGCTCAACTTCACCAGTTGGTACAGAACCATTCTGCACTTTCATATCATCAGCAGTAGCATCAGAGATGTTCTCAACCATTTTCCTAACATTAATGCCCTCAGATTCGTCTCCAATTTTTTTATCATCTGGAAATATCGTGCTGTTTTTCTCCTCAATTGCATTGCTTTCTGTTTTCTCAGAAAGAGATTCCAGTACAGAGGCATTCTGTGAAAGCTTATCCTCTTCAGAGCTGGCAATACTAAGGTCTGATGATGCACGCTTGTCTGCAGGTAGCTGCTAAAAAATTAAAGGAAAGGAAAAATTTAAGGAAATTTTAAAGGAACTATTTCATCATTTTCTAAATTAATTAAAGCACAGTTCTACTGAGGAATATCCAAAGAGATGAGTATATTGTATTTACAGGCAAAATTATATGAATTTAATAGTTTCAGACTACTTCACTGGGTGTTATGACAGGACAAGTACCTTAACCGTAGCTGGGCTCTGAACAGAACATTTCACAAAAACCCTCCTCCATTTGTAAGAATTCAATAAAATAAAGTGCAATTGAAAGAGACGGATTATGATCTGTCCTCTGCCGCACACTGCACAGAATCTTCTTGTCTTTTTGCACTCACATCGCTCCTTATTTTATTAGTTTAGTTTCCCTGATAGTCCCATCTACAGCCAGATTGGAAAAACATGTATTTGTTCTGTTTGGCTAGGAAGGAGCAATGTAACTTTAGTTAGTGCAGCACTGATAAAATTCAATATTAAAACCTCATTCCGCTTCATCAAAATTAATCTCTCCTTTTGCTCTTTGATAAAAATACGTAGATTTCTGTTTTAATCACTGTTAAACTCCATTAAAATTGTGAGAACTTCCAGCACAGCTGAATAAGTCGTAATATGGAACTGGAACAGAAACAGTTACCTAACTGTAGAAATTGCCATCACTGGAATTTAAATAAAGGTTATCAGATTACATGCAGATATACAAAAGAATACACCAATAAAGTATCACTTTAACCATAATTGCCCTTTAACTCTTCAAAGTGATTATGGTATCTCTCTGTCTATTTACTGTTAGAACCCTGTAATTTGGAGATAGGGCTTCTGATTTGCCATTTGGAATATACTAGGCTAATTATTGTAACAAGCGCGGGTTTGATCACACATTTCCTACCTGAAGGTTTTCCTAAGCACACAGAAAACAGTCTTTTAATTTAAAAGTGCATTTAAGAGATTTCAATTGTTCTAGAAGTGTAGTGTTCTCCATGCTTTTTCTAAAACTAACGCAGTACTGTAACTGCATCTTCCTCACAGCTCCCTAGGCTCAGGCAGGAACTACCCTAACAGTACAAGTCACCAACGTACAGCTGCTTATTTTGAGACACTTTGAGTCACAGGGTGGACTCATGCTCAGCTTGCCTGGAAATGGACGCCTTAGCAGCTAATCAGCAGATGGAGGTGGTGCACGATGCCCTAGGAGATTGAGAGTAAGTCCTGGAGGAAGCTGGTAGGAATGCACACTTGGAGGTTTGCTTGGGTTGGATAAAGAAAGTAATCTGAAGGCCAGGAAACATGCCTGGTTTGGTGAGGTACGAGGTGGGAAGGGAGGAGTGCTTCTTGTGCTGCTTCCAGTGGTACTGGTCACTGTCCGTGCTGACAGTGCTTGAACCAGTTTTATCAGAGCACTGCCGACATGTGCACTGTGCAGCCTACTACCACATAATTGAACTTCAGGGCTTTGCTCTTTGACAAACTGATTCCTGTTCTAAGTTTCATAAGCATCTTTAAAAATACACTCAGTATCCTCTTAGTAAAATATATTTTCTTGACTTGGAGTTTTTCCTTTGACAGCCACACTAAAATCAGAAACTTAGCTTATGTTGTAATAGTCACATATTTCACATTTTAAGCATCATATGAAATACAAGAGTATGTTCACTCGTCCATCTAGTCATTTAGACTTAAAACCTTTGATATATAAAACAGCATCAATTTTTTAAGCAGTCTACACTGCATATACAAGTAAAAATAAATGGAGATAATATCCCTTATTAACAGTTCTTAATGAGTTGAAGAACATGCTGATTTTGAAAACATTAGCTATGCTGTAAGAAGGTTACAGTCTGTTTCTGCAGTTATTCTTAGATGACTTGCTGCAAAAGTTAGGTATGACATCAGAAAATTGAGTTCTCCATAGGAAATTTGTGATTGAAACTAATTGCATATTTAAACTAATTTTAAACTGACCAGAGAATTTTCTGTTTCCTCCTCTTCATCTTCATCTTTACCATCTTCAACTTCTTCTGTAACTTCTGCCTTAGCCTCCGCAATCAATTCTCGTATCGGTTTATTGGAAGTAACCGTAACAAACGGATGCTTGTGAAAATAAAACATAATATTAAGCTCTAACTTCATCATACACAGTGGGAAAATCATATCTTAAAAGAAATATTAACTTCAGAGAAACATTACTCTGGTTCTCTCAAACTTGAAGACTCACAATGTTAACAATAATCATAATTGTCTTAAATGTACTTTTCTCCGTTGAAGTTTTAAAATCAAAACATTTGTAATCACATATACTGTGTAAATAATCTAACAAACACGCTAAAAACACAAGGTATTCATTTATACTAACCTGTTTCATAATCCAAAGTATAAAAGTAGATTTGTTTTAAAGGTTATTTTTCCTGGAAATGGTTTTCATTTCTTTCCAGTTCCACAGTAAAACTATTTCCTGATAAGTTTTTATCTAGAAACATTCTTTCCAGAGAAAAAATCTTTTTCCTTTGGAACATTTTTTCTTATCAAGAACATAGAACTATTTCTTTAAGAGAAAACAGATACCTGCTCTTCTCCTACTCCTACTGTCTTAATCTTCTTTCTCCACTTGGCCCTGCTGCTTAATCTATTCAACACATGTCAGATGTATTATGGATAAAGTAAATGTGCGCTGACGTTAAACAGAATCAAATGTACCTAGTCACATCTACTCCTGTTTAGCCATTCTGCAGTGACAGCATTATAGAAGACAGCTGAGCACTAAAGCTTTTAAAACACCTGTCAGCAATTGACTACTTATGTAAATATCTCCTTCACCCATTACATGTATCAAAGTATAATTTAAATACTTACGCAAATTAATTAGTTATACTATATCAAAATATATGTAAGCAAAGACTTTGATATGCCCTTGGCATTATTTCATTATGTTTTGCCAAATAACGAACATCCAACAGTATCAAACACAGATTGTGTACAAACACCTAATATTAAATTTAAGTAGTCACTCCAATTATACTCTGCTTTTAAGAGAATATAAAATAGGCTTGCCTTCAAACAATACTTCTGAACAGTTAATTCCTCCTACCTGTAAAAGCTGAGTTGCACTCCACCTTGCATCTACATTCTTTTCCAAACATTTCTTCAGAAAATCTTTAAAATCTGATGACCTACACAAAAATCAAACAGGTAGTGGCTTTTATTTAGCCTTGACACGAGATCAGTGCAGTGAAACATCTTTTGCTTTCACATGCATCTACACCACAACTCCATGTCCTACTGATTTAGAAAAACAGAAAGACAATGAAGGAGTGAAAAGACCAGCATGACACTTATCATTAAAATGTTCTTCCATTTATGGAAGAGTTGACTTCTGGCTGTGAATTTACAATACAACACATCTGCTATATCCCCAGCTAAATCACAGAAGGATATTACAGCAACCAAATAGTTAACAGCTTTTTTCGTTTTGTTTTTGATGTTTTTCTAGTATAAAAATATCTAAGTTTTCCTTAATCTAATGTTCTTTTTCAGGTAGTCTTCAGAACTTTTACTGCATTGGTAAAAGGTTATTTTTCATACATCTTAATGCAACATCTGCCAGGTCTTTAAATTCTACAAAATATTTTTGCATAAAAGTTTCCATACAGAGCTACAGCAAAAATGTCACAGTACCACTGTGTAAGGATATACATGTATATAGGATATATATCTGCCTATATATAGGATGTAGATATACACACACAGAGCATACATAGAATATGTACCCGTACTTGACTTCATGCATAAAACTAGTACCATAAAGTTCAGCAAGACTTAAGGCACACAAATAGGCCTTATAGTCAAATTCTACAAACTGGGGTGGGAAAGTTGTCATTAAAATACAAACCATTTTGAAGGCTGTGCTAACGTAGGTGGATCAGATTTTGCTATTTTCAGGAGCACTCGCATTGGATTTAATTCATGATGAGGTGGCTCTATTTGAGCCATTTCTATTAAAGTAATGCCAAGAGACCAAATGTCAGCCTTGTAATCATAAGGCCTGTCTTTAGATGTCTCACACATTACTACTTCTGGAGCCATCCTGCAAACAGAATAATGAAGTACCAGGTTAGAAAATGCACTCTTCTCTTACAAAAAAGGTTCTCAACATGAATTTGCTGCAACGTTTTAAAAAGCAGATTCTACTCTTAATACATTTACATGATATTTAATCAAGTTTATATTAACAACAGAAGTAATATTAGGGTATTAGTTCATACTGAAAGGCCAACGAAATGGTGCACTTACCAATATGGTGTACCAATGAAAGAATCTCTTCTTTGTATTGTTCTTGTGTTTTTAGCTGATACTCCAAAATCCGCTGTTAATTAAGTTAAATTACATTAAATTACATTAAATTATTTTCATTAGAAAATGACTACATTAGCCTATGAAATGTTCCTTGGACATAGCATATTAACTCTTATTAATTCAGTAAATCATTCAGTTTTTGATTTCAGGATTTAAATTCTCAGAGATTTTTCTTTCATTTTTCCCCGTCTATCTTACATGCTTCTTTGCACAACTATGTTATTTGTCATTAAAGCACTATTTTTCATTTAGAAAAGATGACATTTAAATATAAACATTATAGACTTATTATAGATGTAACTTTCTTAATGAAGATCTAGAGATTAGAGCAAAGGGACGAAATAGCCATATGTTTGTCTTTAATCTATACAAAATGACTTGATGGGCTCAACACTTGGGAAGCCTAATTTTGCTCTGTGCAGAAAAAAAAAAAAAGAGGATTAAGAGAGCTATTTAATCAAATACAAAACCTGAAATATATATATAGATATCTGTGCAAGCTAGCAAGATACGTGTGTCAGCCAAGTTTGACAAAAGGTTCAACTTGTTCTACTCCATATGAGGAGGAGCCAGCTCACGCAAGGTAATTAAAATGAACAGAAAGAAATCAATGCCTCCCTTACCATGAATCTCTATTAGCTATATTTTCTCTTATACAGTATTACTTAGAAACTACATGAGTAGTTCTATTATGCTTAGAAATATGGCCCATCACTATGAGTTATTATTAAATCTTCAGCCTTCCAAGAGAAGCCAAAAAAAGTAAAAATAATAATACTTGCAGATGAAGAGAAAAAAAAATGAAGAACTTTTCATCCTTAGATTTGTATTTAGATGGCTACATACTGAACTCTGCCTAAGTATAGCCTACAGAAAACACGATTATAAGACCACGTAAAGTTCTGGAAAAAGAGTTATGTACAACATGCTTACCTAGCTTAATGTCTCCATCTAATGTGAAAAGAATATTGCCAGCTTTTAGATCTCTGTGGATGATCTTATTTTCATGCAAGTAGTTCAATGCTTCCAGTGTCTGCCTGCATACCACTTTGATCTGTGGCTCTGTCAATGGCCTTTCAAGCTCTTGAAGAGAAAGAGACAAACACAATGTTTTTGCATTTTTTTTTTCTCATAGCAACCAGTATAGAAATATATCTAAAAAAAATCAATTAATCTGACCAATTCTAAACACCTTATGTTAGAAAAACTATCTTGAAATACTTGTTCCTTTTAGGTTAACATCAAAATTATTATGATTATTATTATTTTTAAGTGAAAAAAAAATTTCATCCCTTGTATCCCTAACGTTCCATATTATGTACTTACTCCTACCTATCTGAACTGTGGAAAGGCTACATAGTGTAGAGACTGGGCATCTTTTCTGTGCTACACAGAGATGTTAAAGATAGACCCTTTACTTACTGGCATTAGCATTCACCTAATTTGAGGAATAAGCACAGGAAATCTAACTTTAAGGTTGATGCAATATAAAAAGTTATCACAATCTAATTTGGAGGATGACAAAGGAAGGGGGAGAATGAGATCCTAAAAAAGGATCAATATAGATCATGTTAAAACAACAGAGAGCTTCATAAGCATGAGAGAACAGCTCATCACACTCATTTAAGGATCAAGACATTAAAAATGGATTTTGAGAAGTAAATAAACACTTTAAAAATGAGAGGATTAGTCTAACTCAGCAAATTACCATATCCACAGATACAGTTGTAAATATCGTTTAAAGACCCCGACATTCAACACATATGCCACACCTATTACATAAACATTTGCATTTCAAAACAATACACATGTGAAGCAAGTCTTAAAATACATAAATATTATTAATTTAAGATGTCAAAAATGTTATTATTTGAAACAACTTATTTACCCAACATTACTGCATCTACTGCTCCACCTGCACAAAATTCGATCAGGATCTGTATACAAACAAAAGAATACATAAATTACAAGTTAAATAGTTCTGCTGAACTGAGTCACTGATTAAGGGACCACTATTGGGAGACAAGAATTTCAGACTATTTGACTATGAATTATTATTTTTTAAGCTAACTTCTACAAAATATTGGTACAACTTGGAGCAACCAACAGTATGGCTGTGAAGCTAAAGCAAATGACTTGAAAAAAATGCTTGGAGATCCTCAAAGTTTTAATCCAAATGTAAGATTCCACATTAAAAGTATCAAGGTCAGCTTGAAGCTGACTAGTAATGTGATTTACTTATGTGCCACAAACTCTTCTGTTGTTATATCGTACTTAAATATTATAACCTAGTTGGAATATTCAAGCAGAGAGAGGAGCTACATTATTTTCCAGTAGATATTAAATATTAACGAAAATTAGTTTGTGTTCATTTTCATGTTTGTATTCATTTTCCTCCATTTTCACTGATGCCTACAATACAGAAGTGGTTTTATCCCAGAATCTACTCATACCAAAACAATGCAATCTCCAGGTCTCAGTTTACATGTGAAACATAAACAAACTGAACTGCCACTATTTTGGGGCACAAACTATGCTCACATTTAGGACAGAAAAAACATACACAAAGGAGAAAAAGAGTAGACAAAGCGAATGAGGAGAGCAGGGAAGCAAAGCAAAGAGATCATCCAAGATTGCCACTCCATTCTTCCTTAGCTGTTTTAATTCTTTAATTTGAACTTTGAACATTAAATTGTAACTTTCAGTCTGACAGCTGAAGAGCATTTTTTGTCAGAAACCTAAACAGCCCTCTGGGAAGTAGTATCTTGATTTTTTGTACTTTACAGTACGTTTAAAATCAGAGTGTAATTGTTCATGGAAGAAGAAACCTCAAATTATACCCTACAAAATAACACTCAGATTTACCCCTCAGAAGATCATTTTCTTCAAATTACAATTCAATTAATACTTGCAACAATGGTACTAGCACATGCATTATAAAATGCAATTCTTTGTAAATTCTTAAACCTTTATCCCATTTACTTGCTTCCGCATATTTATTGTCAAATGAAGTATAGGAAATTCTGTATGAAGAGTTCCCTTCTCTAAAATTTTGTGTTTGATCTGACAATCTGACAAAGGTCTCTTTGGTAAAGAAACCGTGTTTCTAAAACTGGAAAGCAAAAACATGTTCTTTATGTCCAACTCTCATTCTTATTTTTCTCTCCCTCTCCACTAAGTTCTGTTTACTTACCACATCATTACAGCCTTCTCCTCCCTCTCATTTTCATGGCTCTCCACTTCACTGTAACTATTTATCTACAATTTTGTTTTAAACCTAAAGTTAGCTAGAAGAGATGTAAATAATCTGCCAGTGAAGCCTGTCAACTGTTCCAAATTCTAGGCATATTTGCTTTCATGTTCACCTTTATGCATGGAAATTTTTTTGCTATTCCACCATACACACAGCATCATTTTACTCCACATTCAGATCACAGAAAGCATTTACAAAGCTCATCAAAAGAAATCTCCATCAGGAAATACGGTGTTACACTTCCATTGTTTCCATGCTTAAAGGATAACTTGGAGGAAGTTTTCTGTTACTTGTTTTAGGTATCTTTCTGAATTATAGTCTCCTTTTAAAGAGACACGTATCCTTTGTGTAATTCCAAAAGCACTTACAAATACTGCATCAGGCCACCTAAAGGAAAAAATTGTATTTTCACTGCTCAAGTTATTCAGTGCATAGGGCAAACCAGAAAACTGAGGTACAGTCACATACACTCCCACAACATTTCTATGTACAAATATCTAGATTTTTAGCAAATTATTGTTCACATCCTGGTAAACTGTCCTTCCTGCAAGTACTAACAAAATCACTTCTATCTAAAATACATACTTCCCAGCCTGACCTTTTCAGCCCATTATTTATTTTGCAGCTGTAAATTCTGAGCCTCATTCTAAATTGTGATAATGTAATTAAAATCTGAATCCTGCTGTTACAAATAAGTACCAACCAAGAACTCTCCGCATACAACACAATGAAATGCTTATTTCCAGATTTTATATTCAGACTGCTGACTTGATGACTCAATGCAGCCTGATTTTACAGTGACAGCCTCCTATCAGTCATATTTACAATTTAGAAATTAGTTTTGAAATTGTGGAATTATCCCAATAGTGACAACCCAGACGAAATGTGATAATATTTCAATAAAACCATGAAAAAAATAATTTCAATATTCTTTTAAAATAAAAGAATTTAGAGAAGAAAAAATACCTACCCACAGGTTGTTTTCATAGTAGAAAGCATCTAGGAGCTTAACAATATTAGGATGATCACAGGATGCCAAAATATCAATCTCAACCATATAATCTTCAAGTTCTTCTTCTGATTTAGTATCAATCACCTTTGCAGCAGCTAGTACTTTAGTTTCTTTGTTCTGAGCCTGTAAAAAAAGTTACAGCAGTTTTTTAGAGATTAATTTTTCCAAACAATTGTCACCAGCAAAAAAACCCAGATCCTCCCTCTTGATATTTCTGCACCGTTTCCCTACATTTAGCTTGCCTCTCCACAAAAAGAGAACATCTGCATAGTAAAGACTAGATAAATTCCAGCAGAAGAAAGCAATTTTTCTCAAGGTCATGAATCAATGAAAGATTTTCTCAAGGTCACGAATCAATGAAAGATAGGGACACGGAAATACTCAGTTCCTGCTGCATTCTTTAAACCATGATGCAGCTTAGGGTCATTACCGTTTTGTATGCCTTGGGTGAAGTTCTGTGCTGCTCCTCAAAGAACTATTTACTAACACTTGGCAAGAAGCATAAGGCAGCCTCCACCCTCTCATTTTTGGCTGTGCATTCTTGCCCTTCTGACACTCCCCACATTGTGGCAGCACAGCTGTTGGCAAAGCCACACAGAAAACCAGATCTGCTACCAGTAATCAGTAGGTTACTCTCTTCTTGAGCCAGGGGCTGCATTCAAGCTCCTGTGCTAGAGAGATGCCAAGCCACCATTAATTTGTCTGGGCATTTAACTCTGTTTGCCTTGTTTGCTTCAGAAGTCTAGGAGCACTGGCTACTCATCGAAGCCTGCATTCATCCAGCCTCTACTTTACTGCTCCACACCTTGAGACGAGGCAGCAGAGCTGCTGTAGTGACGTGGTCAGCTGCAGAACAGGTGAGATTTGGACTTGGGAAAACAAAACCTTGGGTACCCGGGAATAAAAAGCATTTTTGCTATGCACTTAAGTATTCCTACGTTAAAAAAAGCCAAGGAAATTGCAAACAATTAGATACGCTGGTTTTTAAGTAGTAAGAAAAAATCAGTCCAAGTTAAAATTGGTGAAGCAGACTTCAGTCTGACATGCGACACCCATGCAGAATGGGTCTAGATCCCCTCCGCCTGGCTGTAGACACCACAATGGGAAGTTTGGGGCAGAGCAGCAGGAGACGGGGCCCTGCCAGGGCCATTCCAACTGCGCGGGGCAGCTGCTGGATGGGCACCTTGGTCCCAAACCTTGCGAGACGAACCCAGGAAACCAAGGAAAGCCCCAACCTCTGTCACCTAATCTCTTTCATACAAATGTAACTTGAAAGCTGTGAAGAGAGCAAGTAAGAATTCTTAAGAAAAATTTCTACGGTCTACGTATTATTACTTTGACAACCATAAAGAATTCTCTCGATGTGGCTCATGAAAAAAAAAAAAAAAGATTTAACACAGATGTTTATGAAAACATTTAGTAAAACAATTGTAACAGCAAAACACGGTTATAAGATGAATCAGCTAATGCTCGGTGTATGGTAAGGGTAAAGATTGTATGGCACACATGTAGTAGATTTTTGTCTTGATCCTAATTTCAGAAACAACAACAAAAAATCACCTTCCACATTCACCTTAATATTTTTCCTCCTCTTTTTAACAACAGAGACAAGGGATCCGTATGACGTTATTCAAGAATACACTATTGAGAAGTTTTCAAACATATTCCAATAAGAAAAAAAAGTCTGCTAAATAATGTGAAAAAATATTTGTTTCGGTTTCATGTTTTATAGCAAGAATGAAAGAGCAACTTTCCTGTCCCAGAGCTCCACTGTAAATGAAACCTGAAAGGTTTAGCAGATGTCTCACAACCCAATAGAGCTAGACTTGGTAGTTCGTGTGTGCAGAAGACAAGTTGTTAGAGCACCTTTAAAAATATTAAAATTTCAACTATAAATTTACTTTTTTGAAACAAGAATGGCCAGGCACTCCCCACAGTACTGTAGAATTTATTACGAGGATACTTCAAAAAAAAGAAATATTTGTCACACAAATTTGCACATTAACTGTAGAGTAGTCAGAATGTTTTCTTTAATTAAAACTGCATTTTCAACTTCGACTTCAGTTTAACAATAACTGATACTGCCCTTTTCAGATTAAATTCCACCTTTGAGGGAAAGAAAGAAGCAAGGATAAATTAGGATGCACAATTCCACTCTAGGGAGGTTTGCTGTATTTATATTATACAGTGCTCCCCCCACACACTTCCCTCCCCCATATCTACAGAGTACTTTGTATTTTGATTTTTCCCAGATCCTTTTGCTTGAAGCAATTAGAAAATCTGCTTTGGATAATTTTTTTTTCCCCTCCTTGTGGTAGCTCTATTAAAACATCTGGTTTTAAAACAGAAGTGCTAATAGAGACGGGGATTATCTTTAGGAGCATCTTAACTATAAACAAAAGAAAATACACTCCAATTCTTACTTCCGATAGTAATATTTTGTATGTCTAGATTCAGACTTTTATCTTCAAAAGACAACAGCTTTAAAATTAGCATATTTCCACCAGATATTTCTGTGGGCAGACAAGATATACAACTCTATAGTAAACATCCACTTATGGGACTTGCCGTAAGCAGCACAAAAGAAATCCTGTCCCGTGGATTCTGAGGCTGAAAAACCCTGTATGATTGACCAGTACTAAGTGTCCAAACATCCCTTAAATCAGAAAGAAGTGTTCTTCATTAGTGAAAGTACATTTTTCTCTAAAATTCACTAATAAAATAAAATGAAGCCTCTGTTCTAAAAGACTTGAGTGGCGTTGCGTTGTCCAAGAGAATAGCCCACTCGATTCCGAGGAACAATGAGCATTTACAGCTTTGTGGGGGCACGGTTGCTCTTTCTAGACTTTGGCTGAAATCTTTCTTCTGCTGCATAACATTCCCCAAAGGTCAGAGCAGGAGCAAAAATGTTAGTGTAGCTGCAGTCTGGATTTGCATACCCTCATTTTGCATTTGAGCACATTAACATTTCAAGTCAAATAATCATTAATGTTACTCAGAGGTTGTGTTCTTTTAAGATGTGCCCTGTATCAGAAGCCCAGCAACTTCTTCCTATATCACAGATCTCAATTATCACTTCAGGTTTCTCCTGTATGCTCCGCTTAAATAAATTTGGTTCCACTTCCATGACAGATGATTTAAGCTTCAGTCCCAAGACATCCAAACTGCTGTCTTTAATGATTATGGTTCAATCCTGCCTTATGTGGAGACAGGGAAGAAAGGGAAGAGAAAGATTTTCTTTGTTTGTATCAACCTTTCATCTCAAAATGTATATAAACACGTGGTTGGAAGCTGAAATGGAATAACACATTCCTCCAAAAATTAACTATGATGTGCAACAATACATAAACATTGCAATCCTTTCACCAAAACTTCTATTTGGATGTGTGTTTAAGGTTACAGCAGCAAACATTAACTTCCAGAGAGACAGCACACACAAGAGAATGGCAAACTGTGTGCTGCAGCACTGATCTTGCAATAGATGGAACAGCCTCGTTAGCAGGAAAGGCACAGAAAAATATCTTTATTCTCCTAATTCTAAGAGTGTTAAGAAAGACAGCCAGCTTGCACGTAATAAATATGGTCTAGGAAATTAGAACTTGCAAATTGCTTTCTCTCTGAACCTAAATCCCTCACACTAAAATGGCAATGACATCGACTGTGGAAAAATGTTGTGAACAGCTGGAAACATATCCGTCCGTACCAGAAAGAGGAATAACCCTTCTACGTGAAACTAGCATCTGCGAGTACATGAAATTAGTGACCCCTTCCCTATTAATCCTGGATTTTGATACAGTATCATATATCCAAATACGAGTTCCAGATCCAGAAGCTTTGTGAAGAGACTGATAGCAGAATATTAAAAGGCAGGTTTACTGTCTGGGCATTCAGCCAAGCAGTTGCATATTCCCAGCCACAGACAACAGGGAGAGCAGAGCCACGGTTCCACGGTAATAGGATTAGAGCTCAGAGATAGCTCAGTCTTTCATCTTGAGATGGCCAATGTGAAGTTTTGGCCCTGGTTGCGAGGAGCTGTTTCAGTTTCCTACCAGCAGCAAACGCTTCCTACCCAACTGCGCAGCTGCCCTCCTGTGACATGGCACGTAGGCATCTACAAATTAAAACACCACTTCCAACTGAAAAAAGAAAAGCACGTCCTTCATCTCCCATTCAGCCAGCCAGAATCGCTGCTGAGATGGGAGATGAAATATCATTTGTCACCTTTCTTCCCAACGCCTGCTCGCTGCTGAGAAGTTATATAACCACGCCGAATGTTTTGCAAGCAGCAAAACAAATCAGTTGAGCTCTTCCTTTCTGACTCATTCTTCTCAGCTACAGTCATAATCATAGTCCATCAAGGTTGCCCAGAAGCAAAAAACACACATCCCTATTCAGGGAGTGTTTTTGCAGGTAAAATGCTACACTTCTGCGGAAAGCTGGGATTGTCAGACCTAGCTCCCTGTACGCTTTGTGAGGACGCCTCATCTGAGTAATCAGCACTGAACAAGTGTCCTTGCACAGCACAAAGCAAGAGCTGTTTCTCAGAGCTCTCAGAAAGATCTCAGGCTTCCTTGAACATATGAAGGAAGAAAAAAAGTTGCTAGAACTTCAGACTGTAACAGCCCAATCGAATTAACCTCTAAGTAGCAGCTTGGTCTAACACAAACTACGCTGCACTCCACTTCACGTCCATTTGGTGTATCATAACTGAAATTGTTCCATGCATTTTGAAACTAAAATACTGCTTGGTCGTGCAGGTTTAAGTGTTCAAACATCTTTTAAATTTTTTTTATTAATGAAAGTAGATTTTTCTCTAAAAATCATTAACTGCATAACATCTAACATCAAATGTTGAGAAACTGAATTAACACTATCAATTTGAATTTAAGAGGAAACTTAGCTGCTTGTGCTGTATTAAACCAGTTCTTACAGTAACTCAGAAGTTAGGCCGAGGAAGGAGATGGCAGCTTCCACACACTTCTGGATATTAAGAAAGATGAAAATTTCAAAGAAGCTGCATTTTTTTTTTGCACCAGTTTCCACTGCACGATGTTTGAAAACATAATATTAAAAAGAAGCCACAGAGAGTTTCAGTACATCTGTTTGGTCCAAGGAATTAAGCAGCAGCTAACTTCAGTTACACCTGCTAGAACACGTTGCAGTGACTGTTGCAGAAGAAGCTAACAAAAGGACAGCATCTACCAGGGAAGGTGATACACCCTTACACTCCAGCCCATGAGTCACAATTTTTCCCTGCCTGTACAGCTACACCTACAGGAGAGTTTCTTCTACTGAGGAAAGGAAATGTTTAAGGCCAGGGGATGTTTAATGCCACACTGAAGCAGCAGATGAAAGCACCTCTCCTTCCTACAATGACACAGCGTTACTAACAACATCATGTCCAGGGTTCAGTGCAGACTGCACATACTTATGGCATGATGGTGTGGTGCTGCTGTTGTGGCTGCACTGGTTTTGGAACTGTTTCCATGACAACTTGACTCTTTTTACGTTCTCCTTGCACTTCGTATTTATTGTGGTTCTTCTGCTTCCTCCATAGTTGGCATCCGGGATTCCACAAAATATTTTGGGGACTGGTATGCAACACAGTTTTTATATTTAACTTAACGAAAATACATTAGGGAAATCATGAACTCCGTGGTACTTTGCATACTAGCTAGGCAGAGTTTGCATCCAGATTCGTGTGCTGTTTCCCCAAAATTATAGGGATACTTATACATGCATCGGTGAGGCATCCAGGGCTCAGCTGGCCAATAAGTGCACAATAACTGAAACAGTTCTTTACAGGCAACTTAAGAGAGGCAATTATATCAGATTATAGAATCATTCTTCTTATTTAAGCACACCCATTTAGAAAAAATCCTAAGCATTGGCACGATAGTGTTTTATAACACTAGCTCTCCCCCTTCTCTTGTTGCATAAGAGCTCACTTAAAAGCAACCCAGAAATCCAGCTGATAATATAGGGGAAACATTTGCAACTAAGACATTAAATGGTGTCAGAGGTGTAAAAGCAAAGGACTGCTGTTTTTTTTCCCTAAACTGAGTTATTATAACCGTACATACTACTTGCAAAAGCAGCATTAAACCCCACAATTCTGCATCACAATCAACTCCCCTAAGAGAAGAGGGAGGTGTGACAAGTCAAGATTTACCCCTGCAGTGCTGCTGTGCCAGGCCTTTTGCAGAGGGCACTAAGAGCTGCCAGCAGGTTTTCCCCAGTTTACCCAGCACCAGTCAGTGTCAAGCCCAAACTGACTTCCAGCTTCCCAGGAAACCCGGCCCAGTGCATCCTCACCCTGCCCTACGGAGAGCCTATCATTATTTGTTCTGTCTTCTTGCATTAAAAAACCAACACACTTACAGCTGATTCATTTACATGTTTATTTTAATTGCTATAGCTTAAAATCAGATCTTTATTCCAGCAATAAACATTCTCCAGATGACAAATTAATAAAGCTTCCAATTAGCGATGATATAAATAATTGTTAATCAAGCCACAATTGCCAGTTCTAGCTGTTCGCTATAACTACTTTTAAGACCTTAGCCAACAACCAGAGTTGAAGCTGTGTCTCAACCACTTTTCAGAGCAACCATGCTGCCAGGTTGATAGCTGGGAATTGTGTCTTTTGCTCTTGATGCTTTTATGGGTTGTCTGAACACAGACTGTAAGAAATCTGATTCCTTCACCTGGGGGCATTCTCTATTGTTATCTTGCTTCTACCCTCTGCTAGAGGCAGAAGCCTTAGTGCACTGGATTTCTTAGTTCACTTAGAAATGCAGTTTGCTTAGATTTCTTCCATTAACAACATGGCTCAGAGAGCCAACATTATTCCTGCTAACATCTTTTCCTAGGGAGACATTTGGACTTTTAAAAGCTATCTCCACAGCTGCCTGCAAACAAATATATCATGGAGAATTTTGGCTTCGTTTAGTATGAAGTCGTTTTGTTTACTAGCATTTTACAGACTACATATTGTACATACATAGCTGTACACATATTAGCCTAGAATTTGTTTAAATACAGTAGTTAGGTCAAGCCACAGTTCCTATTTACTCCTTTGAGTTAGGTAAGGAAACACAAAATTGGGATTTCTTCTGCCCAGGGCCTTTAGCCAGATCAGAGGTAAGATGGCTAGATCGGTTTTCCAAGCCAGTTTCCAATGCCAGTTGTGCATCCATGCACAACAACAAAAAAAACACATCCACAGAAACTTGTTTTTCCCAACTAGAAATGAACAAGTCAACAAAAATAATAAAGAACAAATGACAATTTCTTTGGACTTTAAGAACCCTTCAACAAAGACCTTCTGACAGGTTACTAGGGAAACTACATAGTCATAGAAATGAAATGCGGTGCAGTCATTAAGTTAAAAAAAATTGCTGTCAAAGTAAAGAATGATTAAATACTCTACATTTCAGATGCAGAACGAAAACATTTGAGGATCTGTACTAAGAGTTTATTCTCTGTATTTACTGTAGAAGATGACTGGATATAACAGAATTTAATCATTATTTGAAGTGTATATACCTCACTAGCTCAAGAAAACGGTCAGTTTGGGAAATGGTACTGCAGAGCCCGACCCTGCAATGTGAACCATGTTCGAGACTTGCAGTGAGCACAGCTAAATGGCCAGAGGGGAAAGATTAAACAAAACAAAATGAAGCACTACCATCCCATTTCATTGTCTTACTAATATGAGCAATAAAAGAATACTTCATATATTAAGGAGAAAAATATAAGCTATATAAGCAGTTTAAGATCTACTATTATACATAAAGACATTTGATGAAAAAGTGAAGTCACAGTTGTAACATAGTGGGAAGTGAAACGACTGCATCAATGCCACATTCATATTGGCAAGAGCTCTTGC
This sequence comes from Netta rufina, assembly GCF_964035555.1. Lineage (NCBI taxonomy): Eukaryota > Metazoa > Chordata > Aves > Anseriformes > Anatidae > Netta > Netta rufina. The sequence continues at coordinate 25,201,645 of NC_140130.1, read as the reverse complement.
AAAACTATCAAAGCGCATACTCTGTATTGCTCCACGCAGGCTCTCGTCTGTTGAGATGAAACTTCCCCTATTTCTGAAGGAAAGAGGAAGTAGAGTAGCTCTTGGCAGTTTTCATTAAAAAGCTATATATCATCCTCCTTACGTAAGACTGTTACAGGGACAAATTCATAATTCTTTTGGTATTAATGTATTTTAAGAAACAGGAACTCCAGCATTCTAGAGGGAAGTTATTGCTCTTATGCATGTATCTTTTAAGTCAATTAATAGAAACCAATGGCAAAGACAACAAAACAACAAGAAGTCAATACAGTTAAGTCAGTTTCTTTCAACTCTTCCATTGCTTTGTAATATGAACAAGATATTTTCAGGTCAGTTCTACAAAATGTATTCTGATGTACATTATTTAGTGCTTACAGTCTGTGACTTCCCCTTAGTTTTATTATGAGTCTTTTACATAATGATGCTAAAGCTACGTGTCATCTCACGGAAACAGCAGGAAATCTTCTGACAGCAAGGCAGAAAGGTTCTCTCACATAGAATTCAGTGTTCTAGCTATATTTTTGTGCTGCAGGTATCACATATCAAGAGATGAGGAAATCATCTGAACAAACATTTGTTATTCCTTGTAAATCGCCTATTCAAGTGCCACCAAAACAGCAACTTGGGTTCTGTAAGTAAACTTCATTCACATTCAGCACAGTAGTGGGACAAGTTGCTTCTGATGTTAACTTTCAGAATCAGTTTCTTTTTTAAATGGTGAATTCCAACAACTTTTGAGCCAAAGCTGAACCTGTCCTGTCCTTTTTACCTTGCATCAGCACTGTCACTTGTCTGGCCCTCCTGTGAGCTGGCTGGAGGACAGGAACTGACTCTGTGTACACTCAGCTTCTGGATGGGTTTGGTCCCCTGGCCCAGATCATCACGGGGTCAGCGAGCACCAAAGCTGTCACAAGTAGCAGGTGGGAATGGGAATACTGGGTCAGCACTCTGGCTGAGTTGACTTGTGCTGTTGTAACCTGGTGTGGAAGGCAGACAGGGAGAAGACCCAAACACTTCAACAGTCGCTTCTGTACTTCCTAGAGACATTGAAAATCTGAGAAAACATGTTACTGACTGTTTCACCTAGTATCACAGTTCCATATTGTTTCAGTTTTCAAAAGAACCTTAAGGCTAAGAGTTGAGTTTGACACTAAAAAGTTTTAAAGTCATCAGCTATTAAACATCCATTTTCTATGTGCCAGGATCCCTGAAGTGCTTTGAGTTAAGCTCTCAGGCTTTTCTCTTGCTCAACTGCAGCCCTTTGAATTATTTAAGGTTTTTATTATTTGAACTGTAGTAACATTTAAAGAAATTGGCTCTGTTTATGGTACAGTATTGATTAAGACTAAAACTTTTTTTTTATTGCACCAGCCCAAAGGGAAACGTTCCCATGCTGGACAACTAAAGGCTAAGAGTTTATGACAGCATCAAAACTCATGTCCCTGAAACAGGAGAATGAAGAAGCCTGTACACTAGCATTTTTATATTTCACTTTTAAATACTATTGTTTGAAGCCTAACATTAAATTAAACAAACAACTCCTAGGGTCATTAAGCTGACCAGAACATCTAGGTCTGCTACTAAGGGTCAGCTTAAAGCTCTTGCTGTAACAAAGGAGGCACTTTCAGGTAACAGCTATCCTTGTCCATAGAAAACACTTGACAGTTCTTGTTTATATGATGATCCTTCAGCGTTCAGACTCCCCACCCGGAAGAGATGAAAAGTAGCAGCAGACTGCTTTCCTCTTTCTGGTTACTTACAAAGCCAGTTAGTGCATTTCCACTAGCAGTAAAAACTATTCGGAAGGTGAAAGAGTGAAAAACAAGCTTGGCTGAACTCTTAGGAGTACCCATTGAGTTTGTTTTAGGGTAATGCCTTTCCAAACCCTTCTGACCACATTTCCCAGAGCTGATCTGACGTTCCAGACTTGCACAGGATGATGCAGTTGTGCAGACCTCTGGATCTGACCCAGGATTGCACTGAGGAGCAGAACAGCTCACTTGAATGGTGAATTAAAAGATCCCCAGTAGCCATGGAGGTCATGCAAGTGAGATAGAGAAGGCAGAAAGAAAGACAGTTAAACCATTAAGGAATCAAGCAGTTGGTCTTACAAATACAAAATAAAAAGGTTGGGCCTCTTCAGTTCAGACAGGAAAAAAAGCTTAAAGGTGGGGCAGGAACATGACTGAGCTTTCCAAAATTAACACAGCAGCACACTGAATTGAATACAACCTGACTGGCACAAAGGCTCTGAAGGAGATGAGTTTACTGCAACATGCTAATTCTTGCTGAAGCTCTCAACTGAGATTTCTCAATTGAAGTTTTACCTCCTGATTACAAAGCATTAACTCTTTAGCTGGTAAAGCACTGCTTGGTAATACAAGTGAAAAGTCATCTGTTAAGCTGTAAAAACCAGACAACTGTTGGAGGAAAAACCTGGGATTTCCAGCATAAATCTGTGTCCAGAGGGCTATGTCCTACAAGATACAGTAAGAATTAATTCCAGTGCAACTTCCCTCGGAACACTGTTTTCTTAGTCACAGTTATGACTAAGAATTTCTAGAGATAAGACCTAGTTCCCCAAAGTCCTCCTTAAGCAAGCAAATCCCAGATGTAAAATGCTGTCCTATTCAATATCAAAACCGAAAAGGGGACAATCTTCTCTAACTCATTATCAAGCTGGAGGGATTCAAGAATGATTCTGCCTTAGCACTGGGATTCACCATTGCTTTCATACCAGGTAAAACAATTTTTTTTTAGGCACAACTGAAGTTCTCAGGTAATGGTTCCCCTGGAATTGCCGTAGACTACAGTTGCAATTCCACTCTCAGCTCACCCACTCATTTGGAATTACTGCATTAAGGAAACTTCAGGAAAATTCTTTACAAGAATACTGAATTCTCTTTATTTTATATCACCTCCTTCAGTTTCGCATGCTAAGATTTGGAAAACAGCAACCAACAGATTAACTTAAGGCTGCCTTTTGAAGGTAACAGTCACTGAGCCCTCTGTAATACAGAGAGATTGAGCAAATTTTAAATGCTACTCAATCAATGTAGCTCTTATGGAACAATCCTACTTTTTCACTCCTTCACTTTCTTCTCCATAGAAAGTCGATAAAAATTTAAAATCACATCATAGGAAAACATACTTCAGGTAGAAACACCTCCTAGAGCCAGATTAGGGGTTAAACTTGATTCCAGCATTAATCTATTCTTGAGCCATTTATTGCTCTTGGCTACAGGTAATTAAACAGAAAATGGCTCAGAAATATAAACAGATATATAAAGGCGAAAATGCTCATGTCTTTCTCCTAGATTCTAAATCAGAGTTCATACTTAGCTGTTTGAAATTTCCCTCTCTATATAAACATATGCAGTGCAAATCACTCCTCATCCAGAAGAGTGAAAAAGAACAAGAAAAATCTATATGCTATGACTTTAAGATTGGAACTCGCTTTTATGGACATTTCAAAGTGCTTTAAGAAAAAATGTCCTCTTCAAACCAAATATGATAGTTTAAGTAGATGCATTAAGCATACAAAGAATCTTCCATTATTATTTGTTTGTTTTTTCTTTAGGTAAATTTTCTGCTGTACATTTTACTTGTTTTACATGCATGAGCATAGTGCATATTCAACAGAAAATCAGAAATGTCAGTGGAATGTTAACATTTCCTGTGATGCCCTGATTTTTAGTTGAAGTACAAATATCATTGAAGACCAATCTGAGGTAGCCTGCTAGATTTTATCCATTAGTTAATTTTTAGTGCCTGTCATCGTTCAAACATTCTGCAAGTACTAGATCTTCATCTATAAAAAGACTTCATTTTCTGAGTAGGAAAAAGTGTTTCCACAGAACATATTTGAAAGTTAAGATATTCTCTTCAGCAGTCCATACAGTAATCATATTATAAAGTCATTAAAAGTGAATGCGAAAGAGGGAGATACAATATGTATTTTGCACAGGTTTGGAGATGAACTATAAACCCTCATTCATCCTTTGTTTTGCTGGCTACTCCACCCAGGTTTGTTGTTTGTCTAACAGCAAATTTCATGGCTTTTCCATCACTGAACACCGAACGGTGGAACAATCTGGACAGTATCTAGTGAAGAGACAGCACAAGCCTCGAAACTGAGTAATTTGGCAGTTACTGTAAAGTAAGACTACAGGCAGAAGAGTTGAAACAAGATGACTTTGGCAATTGAGCTTATAATCTGAATATAATTAAAGGCTATTGGGGGAGCACAAAGGAGCAAAGACTGAAAAAAGTATTCATAAATTACACTTCAGGCACCAGGGTCTCAAGGAATGCATTTAAAATCACAAACCGGAAGATTTAATTACATGCTGCCTCTGCTACGGAAATGCAACTGTCATTAAGGAGCGTGATGGTTATAATCTTGTAAGATTCTCAAAACGTGGGCCATGGTCCATGAAATATGTAAGGCCCATTCACAGCTGCACTCAGCAGTGGTAGTAATTAGGATAAACTGGTAAACAGCTCTAAAGCTTACCTGTAATACAAAAGAGCCAAGCAAATTTTGTATTTACACCATGCACACACCTCAGATGTATGATAGGCAGCTACATACAACAAGGCAGGACTTCGTACACAGATCTGGGAATCATTAAGCCACAGGTGCCACCGAAGGATGTTCGTAATACTCAGTGGGTACCATTCTGCAACCTGAATACTGATGTGAATGGCAGACATTTCTACTTCCACCTTGGACAGTGTTGAAAGAGAGTGGTAAGGCAACCTGAGAGTTTATAATGCACAGTAGTCACATCAAAGTCTCCTACTTATTCTGGTTCCTTAAGTTTACTCTAAAACAAACAAAAAAAAACAACAGTGCTGCTTTCAGAGAATGTAAAAAAATAAATAAATCTGGAGACATCAGAGACCTAGAAAAAAAAATTATCATTTGATGACTGAGTGTTTAAAAATTGCTGCATTCTTATGTTGCTACTTACATGTCCTTCAGGAGCTCCAGACAATTTACTGGAAAAACCTTTCTTCAAGACTCAATTTTGGAAGGCTGTAGTGGCAAAGGGGCAGAAAAAAGGGAGGTTCCTTATGTTTCCTATCATTTTATGTTTGCACTGGGGAAAACTGTCATTTCAGGTCACAAACAACATCAGAAATTAATAAAACTGCAAGAGAAAAAACTATTGAGAAAGAACCAACTTGGGCATCTCACAAGTATTCTCATCACCTACAGTCTGACCCTAAACGAGGGGAATTATGGCAATTTTGTGCCATTTTAAAATTTAAAACAGCCATTTAAAAAAACATTACTTCCAGGATGTTTTCCAAATTTAGATTTTTTTTTTTTCTCCCCCATTTCTGAATAAGAATCGTAAAGTAGGGACCACAGCAATCGCAAACACAAATCCAATGAATTATTCCTTCATTATTGTTTATGGGGTGGTCAAATCTAGAATTTGGGTGACCACCAAAAGAAACTTGCAAACTACTGCTCTGCAACAATAGCACATACTGCTGCCTGGGGGATTGTATTACTGGAGGGCTATTTCTCTGCCAAAGATTTAGTTGAGAAGGTTTAACCAATTTGTCTACAAGACCTGTTAAAAAAAAAAACATTACCACATTTTTTCAGCTCCTATATCAGAATTATTAGACCACATGTGACTTAAGCATGAGGAATTATTTCACCAAGTTAGAGCAGCTGAAAAAAAAAGCTTCATTCTGCAATGTACTTGAAAAAACAACGCAGTCACGTTTTGCTTATGCCTAAAATCCAAGGAGAGTCTTACTCTCCAGACAAGAAACCAAGTACACTAATAGTTAGCTAGGAGATATGAACTATCAGGTTACATGGAAAAAATAGCAACTTCTATAAACAGTTTAGAACTCCAAGTAAATAGGAAATTATTTGATTTTTTTTAAACTGTTTATATAGCTGTGCTCACACCTTGGAAAAGACGACTGCCTCACTAAGAAGTGGTCATGAGCAATTTATATTTATCCTCCACAAACTTGTCTGCAGCTTTAATTCTGAAGGCAAGAGACAGACAATACATTAGTCATAAGTTAAGTATTGTGATGCTGGTTTTCGGCCAAGTCACTAAGACATCCAAAAAGTGAGGCACTTAACATGTGCCTACTTCTTACTTCTTCAGAGTATTTCCTCACCACAAACTAAATGAAAAGGAGACGTCACTGCCTGCAAATATCCACTTAAAACAAGAAAATTCCTCTTTACAACCCACAGACAGCTTACTTGCACTACCCATCTCCTCAGAAAACTTTGCGAAAGTGACAATAGGTGTAAAGAGATCTGCGAAGCTTTTGCCTTACCACAATTTCTTGGGTTTAAACAGTGATATTGCCTTCTCCTTATCTGGTATCTTCAACACACTAGAACTGCAGCAGCGTGACAGTAAAGATAAGACTACAGAGCAGCAGGCAAAAGGAAGAAAAGGTTAACTTTGAGCAACTCACCAAGCTGATCAGCCAGACTAAAATCCTTCGTCTTCTGTGGACGGCATGCATCTTTTTTCATCTAGAGCATATAAAGCAGCCCTAACACATCCAGGATACTCTTATGGAAATGACTGACCTCAACAAGCTTTAAGAAAAGCTTTAGCTCTATTTTATATGGATTGCATATTTAAAATTTAACATTATCATCTTATACATTACTCTCTTGAGAGTAAATCAGCTCTCCTCCCCTCTCTCCTTTATCTACTAATGCCTCAGTGGCTAAACAAAGCAACATGGCATTGAAGTGAATATTAATTCGGATCTCTTGAGGACAACTGAACTATTTTACTGCTCTAGTTTAATAAGAGGTCAACTCATATATAGTCAGTTATGAATGGAAATAGATCAGAACGATTAAGTACAGCAAACAACTTTTATCAAGATTGCTGGAAGTTCTGAACCAATTCACTCTGATGTATTAAGATTTAATTTCGGATATTTTTGCCTGCTTTTTCTTTCCATGTCCAGCCTTATTGCAGCCATGCACGAAACTTCAGGTTCCTGAAACACAGTACTTGACTGGAAACATAACATGCAAGATTTCAGATGAACTCAAGCAATGCACTTCTGCATGGACTGCATCTTTAATGTGAAACGCTTGTGAGTTCCAACAGCTCTAAAATCCTTCTGAACAATTACCTGCTAGTAGAGCTAATGACACTACGTAAATCAAAAGAAACAACAGATGAAAAAAGCCACCAGTGAGTGCTTCAGCTTAGATATTAATTGGTCAGATCTACTCTTGCAAGTGGTAAGTCACAGAAGTGAAAGATAGCCATCCTAGCAAACAGTGCGATACATTAGTGTTGTAAAGAGAACTTCAAGCTGCAATATCTGACTGTAGCAATGATTTAGATGAATGTGCCTCTAAGGCCATGGAGACTAGGAAATATAAGTTCTCCTCGTTCTGCCCTGACTTTGTTTTCAGGACAGACTACTTCAGGCATTTTTGCATGTTAGAAAATAAGATATGATGCAGCATTAGACAAAAAGTATTTCTAAGCAGCCACCATTTGTCAGTTATGTTGGTGGTTTTTTTTAAAGCATTAAAAGGAGTTAAAGCTGGTTAAATGAGGCAGCCAAAATGGTCTGGTTTTATTAAATCGCTATTCAAGAATTGTGTGTTTCTGGCTGCCGTAGAAGACATTAAGGCAAAGCAAGCTCTTCTGAAAGTCACACAGTTCCATTAGAGGCAAGTTTTAAATACAGAAACAAAAGCTTAACTTAAACGAAGCTACATCACTAGTTTATTTCATTTAAAGGACGTAACATTATCAGAAGTCCTCTTTCATTAGACAGAGCTGAGTTTGTATTGGCTGGTTTTGCAGACAAAGTATAGAGGAATACTTATGCAGTTGTAACTTTTCAGAAGAAAATTCATTTGGTTATGCTGCTCACCCTGATTATAGCTACCAGCTTCCAAAACATTTCTGCTCCCGACTAAAGAGGAAGCAGAGCTGGCTTTTTAACCATGCAGTGGTTAATTGCTGACAGTTGGAAGACTTGTCTTGGTAACTTCAGATGAAATACAAATATTTGACTTCCCAAATTGCTATAAGAATCTTGCACGCACAATGCCTCCAACATCTAATATTCAGGGTAATAAATGTGACACTATAAATGGGCAGAATATGCCAATTCAAACCGAGAAGCATGAATACAATTCAAAATCAGACAAGTACAAAGGGCTCTCTCAAGGAAACTGGACAGTTTCTCTCACACTGTGTATATAAACACAGTATTTTCCCTATATACCATATATAGGTACCTTGCTATCTTACACAGTATCCTGCCACACATATTCTGCCGGTATAGAATGTGTTCCCACAGAAAACCTAAAATTAGTATATTTGTACAGATGGCACCCATAATTATCATAACGATGCACTGAAGACCACAAATTTCTTGGAGGAGTAGACTCCAGCAAAGGGCTCAGAGATCACACCAACAAAACACTACAGAAATGTCTTTCTGCAGTATAAGGGTTCTTATGTTAGAGTACAGTATTCATAATACCAAAAAAAGGGCTGGTGAATTTTACTGAAATACAGTCCCAGCATTTTATTTTCCTTCACATGTTCACTCAGGAAGATATTTGCATTTTAATTAGCTGTGCATCTGTATGATAAAGAGGCTCAGTCAGGAGCTTTAGCAAGAAAGCCCCAGAACACATTAGGCATTTTTAAAGGTCTGTTTTCACACCATCTGAACAGTAACTTCTGTCAATTTAGAAAGCAGCCTAAAGCTGATGAAAGACTTCACACGGTTACTTAAAATGACTATACTTTAACAATTACTTACACTGATTGACCTTAAAGAGATCTGCACTACAGGCACTGAACTGGCATTTGATACAAATAGGGTAATGTAACACACAATAATATAACATCATATAATAATGGAACTAAGTTACAAAGCAAACTGTTTACAATAAACTTTAACACTTGAAGCCTAAAATTTTTCAGGAAACTTGATCAAATCAGATGTTTTAATCCTTAAGGAAATAAAAGAACAAGTAGTTAGAGAGCTACCTAGCTCCCAGTTTAAGTTGAAATTCCTGCTTCTTCAATGTCTTTCTGAACCCTGGCATCCCAACCAGGAATTCTTGGAAACCCACAAATGGCAATTAAAAAAGATTGGAAAGAAGTCCATATCAGCAACCTCACCATTCTCTTTCCAAGGGCCATCACCTGATACTGCAGAACCACAAGAGCCTAGAAATTGAAAAAGGATGAAAAGCTACCACATTATCCCTTAACCAAGAGCAAAAAAAGAAAGGAAAACAGCCTAAAAGTGGCCTCTCTGAAGAGGCTGAAAAGGCCAGAAGGAGAAGCCCTGTACAACCATCAACCTTGCCACGGGCAGCCTGCAGTTACACAGCCCCTCTGAGCACAGGAGGGGCTTGCAACAGCAGCTGAACACTTCAAAGTTTTAAGGACCACTACTCCTGAACATCATATAGAAGTTAGCGAACACAAATCCATCAATTGTCAGGGCCATGTGAGCTTTAGAAGATGACAACAAACAGCATCAGAGGAAATAAGCTCTTCCTGTAATTTAAATAAGTTACAAAAAATAAGCAAGACCCTTGTACTTGATTGGAAAGAATGGAAATGAATCACAAGCCTTCAATACCCCGAAGGCTTAACTATCACTAGATGCAGTATTTTTTAATGTAAAAAAATATAATCAGCAAGGCTTCATAATCCTGCCAGAATCATTTAAAAGTTGCTTTTGAGTATCTATTTAAATATTTGATACTCTTGTCCAAAAGATGAGCTTACAGCTAAGCCAAATACTTTTCTAGGGAAAATCAGAGCATGCAGCCTATGTTTTTACTAAAAACACAACGTTTATAAAGCTTTATTTATCTGGCCATTTATTTCGTCCTGCATCTGCCAAGGCTCCAAGAACAAGGACATTCATACAGTGACTCCTAGGATCTTAATTACAAAGATGTTTTAACCTTTGCAAATCCCGTTTATAGAGTTAAAATATAGTACAACTCTGTATCTATGCACAGACTGGCAGTTTCCACTAATTTTCCACCTCAGGAGTAACTGCAGAAGGGTGTTGTGACATCAGCTTCAGCTAAAAATGCTCTAACCACTTCTTTGGTAGAACTCGTATCTGGTTAACCATTTACAGGAATTCAAAATGGAGATGATTAAACTCTTGAAGCATGTTCATGAAGTTTTAATGAATGTTTTGATTATTAATGTTAAGCAAAGAGACTTCTTTTTGTCAAACGTAACTGGCACTAGGGTTATCTTCTGTTTAAAAAACAAAAGCTAACAGTCTCCACAAGTTGACAGTTCTGTTAACAGTTTTAATTCCAAAATTTGAGTAGGTATTAAAGGGGTTATTCTTGCAGTTGCTCAATTGAGGTGTATATCCAAGAAAGAACACTACAACACACCCTTGCTTTCGAAACACTTCCTTGCCAAGCATGCTCAGATGCAGGAAAACAAGCACAGTTTGTATCTGAGCGTAATCCTTTTTCCTCAAACTAGGTGGAAACAAAATGAATGCTGCTGCGTACATGCAGCAAGACTCATTTTTCTAAACAGGATTTTTTTTTCCCCCTGAAACACTGGTACCTGTGCTACACATTCATCAATTTTAGCTGTGTTACTGCATGTGTAATTCTGACTACCAGAATTTTAAGAGGGTTTAATTTCAAAAACTTCAAGATAAAGTGTTTACACTTTGCCACTTCCCAATCAGATAAAAATCCATCTAACTTGAAAACTCTCTTGATGTAGACAAATTGCACTGATAAGCAAAATTTATCGGTTCTCTTGCTCAGACACCTTCCTCTACAGACTGGGGCTCAGACAGAGATGCTGACAGATAAATACGAATTGACAAGAGGTTTGCAGATGGGAGGGGAATTGCACTTGGGGGCAGGGGAAAACATTTAGTGTTGTTTCTTTAAGGCTCCCCCAGTCATCTCTCTGGGACAGGGCATCATAGTCACAGAAAAGAAAACAAAACTCCACACTTAGAACTCCAAAGTTCTAAGAAATAATCCCAATTCTCAGCAAATGCTCTTAGAGACAACGTGATGCTTTTAAAGTCACCAAGCTTTATGAGGCAGCAACTTCAGCCATATTCCCCAGTCGTTTTAATAAGAAAAATTATGATCTTCCACACTGACAGCAGGACCACCATCTAGCCCACGTACTACACCAACATCAAAATAAACTGGATGCTCCTAACACACAAGATGTAGGCCACTTCCTAAGGGGGAAAACCCCCAGCATTCTGACTTCACCGGGGCAACACGCTTTTGCTCAAATTCACAAGCAGGTAACACCACAACACAAAGTCTAAAAATAGTTTATACTGAAAATAGCCCAGGTTTCAGGAGTGCAAGATCTGTACCCAGATTTCATGAAGTCTCAAGTGAGACTTTAAGTCTAAAAATGAACACTTCTTGACCAGATTAGCTTTTAGAAACACTGCAAATGCTGTTGTTTCTCATGCTATTATTTCTAGCCCCCACATCTGCTCCAGGGTCCCAATTTATGCCAGTTCCCTGATTCTGTCACGCTTATCCCCCATGACATTTGTTCCAAACCATCCCTAAATGAGACGTAGAGCATTGATGACTTCTCAGAGGGAAACATTAGCTGGAGGTTTGTCTGAAAACTACCGTCCTGTCAAACACCAGCAGCATATCTATTTTATTCGGCTATCTGGCTGGAGAAGTGGCAGATAATAACCCTTGGAAACGCCGCTTTTGCGAGATTAAACAGATGAAACAGAGAAGTTGGGAGCACACGCAGACACCCTGCCACGTACGGACAGCCGGGGTGCCCCACGAGGACCCACGACAGAAGGCCCATAAAACCAGCTCAGCTTGACTCCCACGGGCAACAAAACTCCAAAAAAAATAAATAAAAAATAAAAATAAAGCAGCCTGAACTTGACGCCCGCCTGGCAGGGCCGCGCTCCACACGTGCCCTGACGGGGGCTCTGAGGCGGGCTCGGCGCCGCCTGAGGGGGAGCCGCGGCCGTACCTTGAACACCTTCCCGAAGGCGCCGTCGCCCAGCTCGCCGATGATCTCCCACAGCTCCTCCGGGTTCAGGTCCCTCTTGACGTGCTCGTACTGCTTCTTCTTCTTCTCGCCGCCCAGCTTGAAGATCTTGCGAAAGTTAAAGAAGGACATCGCGGCTCTCCCCCCCCCCACTCCCCTCCTCGCCTCACGGGGCCCGCTGAGGGGAAGCAAACGGCCGGGAGCCCCCCGAGCCTAGGGGCCGGCGGCGGGCCGGGGGGGCATGGCGGCGGCAACAAGTTGCCCGGGCGGCACCGGGGGGTGGTGGTGGCGGTGATAAAGCTGCTCCTCCTCTGAAGGAACGGGGCTGACGGCGCCGCTCCGCTGCCGGGCTCCGCTCCCCGCCCTGGCGCCGAGCGGGGCCGGGCGGCTCCGTTTCCTGCGGGGCGGGGCGGTCCCGGCACCTCCCCCCCCTCCCTCCCCTTCCCGGTACCTCCCCCCCCTCCCTCCCCTTCTCCTCCTCCTCCTCCCGCCGCTGGCGCGTGCGCGCGCCCCGCGCTCGCTCCCCCCCCACTCCCCGCCCGCGCGTGCGCGCTCCCGCCCCTCCCCTCCTCCGACGCATGCGCAGACGCCACACCTCCCCCCCCAAACAACCAGCACTCGCTGCCAAAGGCGGGTTTTAACCTCCGCCCGCCCGCCCACGTGACGCGGGGAGAGCCAATAGGAGCGCGCCGAGGCCTCCGGCGGGTAAGTTGGTGTCCGGGCCCAAAATGGAGGAGGGCGCGCCCCCGCCCCCCCCCCCCCCCCCCTTTACCTCACCTCACGGCGCGGGGGGGGGGGGCTCCTTGTCCCCTGAGGTGGCGCTGCCCGTTCCTGCCCCCCCCGTTGCTTTTCCCTCCCTGCCCCTCACAGGCCGAAGGGCCTCTTAAAGTCATTAAGGGTGGAAGAAACCTCCAAAATCGTCTGGTTCAGCCACCAGTGTCACCCAGCTGTGTCCCCAAGCACCACGTCCTGCCCTTATGGAGGCCCCGGGCTGCACAGAGGTTCCTTGAGGCGGAAAGGGGCTGCCCAGGGAGACCTGCTTTGGGGGGACACTTGCTTTTTGGGGACACCCACTCTTTAGGGACACCCACTCTCTGGGGACACTCGCTTTTGGGGGACACTCGCTTTTGCCAGCCCTGCTTCTCCACCTGCCCCTCACCTGCCACAGCAGTCGTGGCATGGCGTAGCATTATATGAGATCTCCCATGGGATCTGATCCCAGCCTTGATTTGCCCTCCCTGACAGCCTCATCCCACAAGCGATTTCTTCATCAAAAAATGGTTGCATTTGAATAGCCGCGGTGCCTGTATGCTGCAAAACGTGTGGTGTGCCTTCACGCGGAAGCGGGAGGTGTGCCCGGCTCCTGGATAAGATGCGATTAGCAGGCATCTCGCAGGCAAAGTTTGGGCTCTGACAGGAGGCGGCAAGCTGATCCTGCAGTTAAGGCAATGATTTGAGACTTAGGAGATCTGGCGATGAGACAAACGCCCTGTGAGAATAATAATGTAACACCATAGCCTCTTACCAACTGGAGTGCCTGCAGTTACCATTAATTTAAGCCGTTCATTAAGAACTTCTAAAGATCAGGCCTCCGGTGTGCATCATTCCTCAGACCATTTTATTAGCATGACAGTAGTTTGCTATCTAACGAGGGCAGTTTATGTGTAAACTCAGTAACGCCAATGAGAGGCTGAGATAGACTGGCTGTGGGGATCGTGGCAGCCCAGGCAGCCTGCCTGAAAGGAACACGATTTTAAGGAATAGAAAGTGCTGGGCTAGGTCGAGAAGAGGATTTCAGCAAAGGAGTAGTACAGGTGTTTGTAGTAATAAAGGCTCCAACAGTGGTTCAGAGGGAAATAAGGGCATAGTAGTAGTCTGGAACCGAATTTTCCATCGTGTCGTAACAGTGATCTTGGTGGGTGAGGTGTGCTGGGGTTGAAGCCTCTTAAGAATATGTTGGTGTTGTATGGTAAGTAATTGCTACTGCTAATAGTATTTATAGTGTACAGGAACACACTGTGCCCCCACAAAACAAGAAGATGCCCCTGTCAGGAAAATCTGATGAGTGAAATAACAATGTTGTCATAAGTTAATTTCTTTAATCTGTACAAAATCAGTTTCAAAGGTAGGCCTACTCTATGAATAGAGAGCCTCTCAAATACATTTGCTAACCTAATAGGAGTCTGATTTGCTGTAGCAATCAGCATTGTTCAAAAATGATCTGGGGCTTTGTGGTTCCTTGGTATTGACAGCTGGGATGCATAATGTCAAACCATTGAGGAGGGTGTTAAAGCCCAGACCATTTATGTGTATAAAGCTAATGCCAAGAAACAGCTGCGATCTAGATGAGCTGTTTTCCTTTCACCTTTATGATCCGACTGGCTGCACCTAGTAGCTTCATTTTGAAGCTTCATGTACATAGTTGGGATTAAATGCAATAAGAAAGTAAGTATTTTGGTTTTAACTTGGATCTTTAAAGCGCTTTGGGGGCTGATTTGCATCTGGTTGTTTGAACTAATCGATGAGGACAGGGTGGAAAAAAAAAAAAGGAATCCAAAAGCCTTAGCATGAAATCCTTGTATCTAGGCAGGATCAGCTTTTCTTTAGCCTCGGGGTTAATGTGAGAGGGCAGCGGGGGGTGCGTGTGTGTATGCCAGGGTTTGTAACAGTAACTGGGAATAAATGCCAAAGTGAAAAAAAGTTCTTGAGCTACAAGTGAAGGAATGTAATTGGGTTTGCTCCCGTAAGAGTGATGGCAATTAGGCGACAAAGATACCAGGGCCATGTTCTTTCTCAGCTCTACTGATGAAGAGTGCAAGGAGTTCACGTACAGCATCTACATAACTTACTGGTTTGCTTTTAGCATGCGAGTGATAAACCAGGTTCACTTGGAGCAGACCAGGGACAGTAGTGTCATCCTAACACTGACTGAATATTGCTAGGTATTACTGCAGATAAGTTGTTTTAGACTTTTATAAAGATAGTCTCCATACCAGAGAGCTTTTAATTCATATAAGGTTGAAAATACAAGATGAGAGGCTGGCACAACAAATGAGCCAAGAAGCTGGTGATAAAGTTTCATTTTAAACTTTTTTTTTCTTACTTTTTAATAGTTATTTGAGGTCTAAATATAGTATCTGAAAATGAGAATAAGCCACAGTTTTCTTTTTCTAAAAATAAACCCTTTCAGGTGAAGGCTAAGTGCTAGTAGCAAAACATTCCCAATTTGCATTGACTTCCTGGTATGCAGGAGGCTGTGTAAAGCCTGTTTTTTTTTTTTTGTTTGTTTGTTTTGGTTTGGTTTGTTTTTTTGCTGTTCTTTCTTTTCTCCTGGTAGCAGGAGTTTTTAGCAACTGTAAATGTTTTCAGACGGTAGGGATAAAAAGATAAAAGTGGATTATAAGGATACAGAAGTGTTGTCTTTGGGAATTTAATGCAATGTGTTTTGAAAATTCAGTGCTTCCTTAAAATGCCTGAGTAGGCCGATAGTGAAGAACTATCTTAGTTATACATTGAATAAACTAGCTTGGAAATAGCTGTGACTCTTTACTGCAATCCTTTTCTCCTCTTAAAGATTTAGAAGTCTTCTCCCTGCTTTCTGCTGCTAAATGTCACTGTCCTTTCCGATTGACTTTTAATTACTTACACTTGTTACTGTTCTTACCTGCCCCCCCCCCTTAAGTTTTACCTCCATTTCATTTAAACTGCTTTTATTCAGCTTCTCTTCATTCAAAGTAAATGCACGCTTCAGAAATTTAATCATAGATGTGTGCTTCACTACATAAATTGCCCTAAACTGCAGTCCTACATCCTGTCCTTAGTTCTTTCAAAAATAATTAATGGTATATTTTTATATCGTCTTGACTTTCTGTCCACCCACGCTTTCACTGATCTCCTCCAATCTTCTTTCTGATGTCTGAGTTCATTGAACTGCTGTAGGGTCACGGGTGACTTGTTGGTGGCTAAATCTGAGACATGCTTCTTGTTTTGTATGCCTTGATCTGTCTGTCACCATTGACACTCAGTGCTCGCTCTTCTGTTTTCTTTACTTGATGCATGTGGTATTTTTGTTGATGTTTTCCAGTTGTATGGAGGTGTTTTTTCCATTGACTCTATTTTTTCTGCTTTTTTCTGTCCCCAGAGTTAATGTTGTCTCTTGTGTAGGATTCTTGTTTCAGTCGTAAACTCTACTCTGTCTCTGAAGTCGTTCCCAAAGTCTGCTGTGCTTCCTGCCGAATCTGACACCTTTTTCCTTGGAGTTCTGGATTCTGTGGGATGAAATTCAGATACTTTGCCTTGTACCACCATAATTTTACTGACTTTATGCTTAGGAGAGAGTTTTGGTGACTCTCCCACACCTGACCTTTTTCTCTCTTCTCCCATTTCAGCAGACATTTTCCTCTCCTACCGTACCTGACTCCTCTATCCTAATGCTCTAATTGATGGTAGATAAGCACTGAAAAAAGTCTTTTATTCTTTTAGGGTGTTAAGAGGGTAGCCTAAATGGCTGTGCATTTTCCTCCAAAGAGCATCAAGTCAGAGTACCCATTTGTTGGAAGCATTGCAAGTGGTGACAGCATCATATACAGTGCTCCCTAAACCCTTCTGCTACATGGACAGTTGGTAGATCTGTAGCTTAGAGATGGGTATTTCTGTTCTGCATTTGAAAATCAGCCTTCTTCAAAAAGGAACAGAAAGGGGAGAGACTTGGTTTTGGACTCAGCATTTTATGAACAGCAATAATTCAGTTATGTTTAGTACAATAGGGAAAATGTATATAATAGCAGAGGTTAGACACTGAACGAGGAAGTTTTAAGAGTTTCCCATGTGATAAGAGCCACAATCGATCCTCAGACTCCTGTCAATAACCTGGAAACGATGCCCTGCATGGCTTCTTGGTTTTGATGCACTTCCATAGGAAATATGCACTGGGATGTGTTCATGGGAAATCTAAGAATTGCCGTAGAAACACAGGGCAATTGGAAGCTTCAACGTATATTGGTGCTATTTGATGTTTGTAATAAAAAGATCACGTGTTAAAATGTTAGGAGTAAGATCTTCGAAAAGTCTGGGTTTAGTCTAAATTGGCTTAGGTTTTTCAGTAGTCGGTGGGGGAAAGTATCTTCAGAGGGCAATACACCCACTTGAGATGCTTACATTTGTTACACGGTGCTTAGTTGTGTGAGGTGAGTTCTAGAAATGCACAACAGGGTTTCTACTTCTGACCTTTGGAGATAACGCTCCCAGCAAACCTTCTGATCTTCTGATAGCAGGCAACACCTCTGGACTGATGACAGAGCAATTTAAAGAGTTGCCAGATTACCTGAATATTTCCAAGTAAATTAACGATGTTTTATGGAATAATAGACTTTATCTGAAAACAAACGTTAGATGAAAAACAATAATATAAGTCTAAAAAACTCAAATAAGAATCAGATATTTCAATAAATATTACAAGAATATTTCATGACACATCAGATCAAATGTATTCAAGCTTTAATGTGTTTACTTAATTGAAGTTCTTGCCAAAAAGAAAGAAAAAAATAAATGTTTGTCTTATTGTTTCCAGCTGATCTGCTTCAAAACAAGACTGATACTCTGAAGCATAGTCAGGCTTGCATATATAATTGGAGGGGTAAGTTGTGCTTTTACACTTACTTGGGTGACAATCAAAACCATGCCTCGGGTTTAATGGGAAATGTCAACTGCTTTAAAATTCTGTAGCTGATTGTTTTTATTGATTAATTGACTAATGTAGTTAGAAACTTCAAGTCCTCTTTCATGATAAAATTTTGAAGAAGAAGGTTGGACACTGCTCAGTTTACATTTAATTTGAAAATTCCTATAAAGTGAGTTTCGGGTTAGTATTAAAACTTTTTGTTGCATTGTGGATGGCTGTATTTTTGTAGTACAGTAGCTATTCTAAATTCTTTTATCCCATGTGTTGATGACTATAATAATGTCACAGAACCATGCATGAATAAGTCTACCTAGACTATTGATTTCTTTTAAAATAATATAAAATCAAAATACTGCTCGCCTTAGCAGTATTGGTATCTTCTTTCTAAGCATTTTATTCACTTGAGATTATACTTAAAGCAACATTTATTTGATCAAAACTGTACATGAACACAAGGCAAAGTGTTTAAAACTTGTAGAGCCCCCTCCATCTGATGGATATTAGAAGCTTTAGTTAAGTCACATGAAAGCATGCATTACAAATGCTTCTCCATGTTTGTCTTTCCTCCAGATGGTAATTAGACCTTTTCCTCTTGCATAGGAGTCACGAGCTGATTTGTTCTTTTTGTTCGTGGCTTTCAAATTTGCATTAGTTCACATAGCAGCTAGGATTAGAAATTTATTAAGGGATAAAGATAGCTTTGCATCTCAGTCAATACTGGCACAAAATATCTGAATCAAAAACCCCACATGTATTACTGCTTTTCTTTCTGCAAATCCCGAATTTCATCCTCTGTTTCCCAGGAACCTTTTTCCAGACTGGACATTATGTTCTCGTGTGATCCTGATCAGCTCTGGAATCTTAGGACTGAATAACTTGTTCTGCAATATGGAAATAAGTTGTTTGTTTGTTTGTCTTGGTTTTTAATTATTATTATGGCCAGCAACCCAGTCCTGGTTATGCACTAAGCATAAGCAGGATCTTTATTATTCCTTCTACACACATTATAAAAACATACCTTGCTGAAAAATAGGGAACATTTTGGAAGGAAAAAGAGGACAATCTGACAAAAGGGTAGGACAGAAATCCACTGATGGTTTAGTGATATCCCAGTGAGAGACACTGCAGTGGGATAATGTTGGAAACGTATCTATTATCAAAAAGAGCAAATAACTTTTAAATGTGAGATACTGACTGTTCATTAATGCAAAGCTAGACTTTAAATTATAAACTGTTACTGAGAAAAGCGTACTTTTTCACTGAAAAAGTAATTTTTACGTTGCATCCACGTTTAACATAGTTTATGCATGTATTATGTTCTGCTATTTTTATCTAGATTTTTATAAACTATAGTGTAATTCTGTTTTGTGAGTCAAAAAATACTGTAACTTGTAAAATATGGTTTGGTTTTCTGTAGGTTCTCTTCTTGGTATTACAGCTGCACACACTGCTGCTGTCCTGTGGAGATTGTTCAGGCAAACAACAGCTATTGTGTGTCTGACAATAGCATACACAAACTTTGGGTGCTGGGTCCTGCTTGTGAGAAAACAGCATTGTGATGGGATTCGCTTTGTAGCTCAAGTTCCCCAAAATCCCCAAAATTCTTTCCTTTTTTTTTTTTTTTTGACAGAACAGACCTTTAATCTCACACCCACAGAATTATATTGCATAGTACACCATGAGGTATTTATGAATTAAAACAAAAAAGTCCATTACTCTAATTTGAACTGAATTTTTGGTAGCAGAGACCCATAAAATTACCCAAAGAAAAAATAATTCCTGCAGCTGGTGGCTGAGCTATAATCTAGCGTTCTGGATGCAGTATACAGGAGCAACTGACTTTCAGAAGCCTGAGGTAGGGTGTGGCATCTATTGAAATACAATTAAGGAAACACTTTAATCTGTTTATAAAAGGATGTTTTGTCTGTCTTTTTTTTTTCCCACGTACTGCGAAGTCAGAAATAGCAACGACTTTATCATATGGTAACTGTGACAGTGATTCATGCAGGGAATATAAGGAGTTGCAGCCACAGGACTCAGCGAGGTGTTTTCTTTCGGGATTCTTGCTATTCTGTCCATTTGGTGAATTCCTAGTGGATTCAGAAAAAGTTTTTATTGAAGGTAGGCAAAAATCATTACTAGCAAATCAGTTTAGCCTTCTTTGCTCTATGGGGAGGTAAGCTGTTAAGACGACATTCATATTGCAGGCAAGGAGTTCCCTGTGCAGTTTTTGGTTTGTCCTGTACGGGACTGGTGTCCTGTATCGGCTCTCAGTGATGAGATATGGAAAGAGCTCAGAGGGAGGACCTGTAAAATACTCATTAGTTCAGAACATCCTCTGAGAATTGCAAAAATTGCTAACCCAAAATTTGGTAGAGGACAAAGTCTCTGGATTTTTAACGGGTCCGAGTAGAATTTAGCAGCTGAAGATGAGGGATGATGAGCCAGAATCCTTAGCAGAGAAGAAACTACTCTTCAAATCATTCAGAGTTCATAGAGCAGAGTGTAAGAGATGGTGCAGAACAATTTGTCTTAAGGAATTGAGAAGTATCTGTACACCGTTGGCATTTCTGTGTCCCTCTAGTGTGAGCATCCAAAGAATAAGAGAAGATCAAATCAATTTTCTTTACCTAATAAAACTTTTTGTAGTTCTGTTGTGCCTCAGAAATCCTGTGCTTGATTTCAGGTATAGAAGTTCTAGTCCTCAGAAAGGTGGCACAGTTGCAAAAGAAATTCAGAGCCTTGATGGCTGGGAATCTACATCTTTGATGCTGCAAACAACTCTGGATACTTTTTCTAGACAATGGCCGAGAGGACAAATAACCTTGACAAGGAGCATTACAAAAGTATAATCAAACTTTGCTCTTCCATGTGTTGATAGTATGAAATTCTCCCAGTAAGAGAGAAAATGCTGTAATAATAATAATAGTGTCTCAATGCTTCTTTTTTTCCTTGCTGCCTTTCAGTTTGCATGGGGTTATCTTTAGTAGCATCTAAACATTTTTCTACAAGAAGTTCCTTCAGACCAGGAAGCATTACGAGTTTATATTTGCAGGAGAAAACGAATAATTTTGTGGAATTGCATACAAAGGGAGAAAAACAAAACAAAACAAAAACTAACTGGTCTAGAAATGAAAGTCAGTGTAAAGTTAATTTTATTATCCTTCCAACCATTTTAACAGTCCTCCAAAAGAGCTCCAAATGTCATCTCAGCCTCTAGTTATGCTCACAGACAATGTGATGATCCTGCTTGTGTCTGAAACTTCAAAGTTATTCTGCCTTGAATTATTTTGTGTATGCCAACACCAGTGTTAGTTGGAGCCCACATTTCAAGCAGAGCCTCAGTTTGCATGGGTTTGTTCTGATATAGTTAAAAGGTTCACTTGTGCAGCAAAGAAAAACTTTAATTGAATTCAGAACTTTAAACAGGTCTGCCATAATCTAACGCTTTGGTGTGCTCTGTGAATATTTTGAAAACTTTTTTGCACGTCTGTGCACCTCAACCAAACACGAGGTTAATCATTGGTAGGTCTCTGGTTGTAGTGGAATGCTCTGTTGTGCTATGAATGTTCATATAAATCCTGATCTTAATCCAGAGGCTGTTTTAACTTACACCAGATGCATAAACTCATTTAAAGGAGCAAAAAGTAGTCAGGAAAACTTGCTTCTAGAACTTGAATTAACTTTGTTGTGGAGAATACAGGCCTAACAGCTTTAGAAAGCTGTTTAACTGTGTTTGCCCCATCTACCCACATCTGTGGAATTTGAAAATACTCCTTCAAGAAGTAGCACTAAATCTATTTTACTCTGCTGTAGCAAAGTAGGGAAGCTGCCTGTGTTGCCTTAAAATGTGGTGAGTTATGTTTTATTCTCTTTGCTTTGTTAGTTAACCTGAATATCCCTTTACGGTGGATCAGTAAAATACGTGTATCTGTCCCAAAAACGTTCACTTGCCAAGAGACTGCTTGGAGCCCTTTTCTCTCAAAGCTTCCATCCTGCTGTTTTTCCAACCAGCAAACTTATTATTTATTAAGAAAGGAGGAAAAAAAAAAAAGTAATTTATTTTTAGTTTTTGTTTGTTTTTACTTTACGCCAACAACTGGGAACTGTCTTTCCCAGCAAAAGAATGTCTTTTCAGCAGCTCAGCTCATTCTCACAGCGCCGTGGGAGATTAAGAGCTTTTAGAGGGAATTAATCACCTTCATAGACTTCCTCTTGCCCTCACTGCAGACAGGTTAGGAGAATTAGTTGAAGAGGGTACTTCAGCGTGATTATCTAATGGCTTTAAAATACAAATAGCAAGTGAAGCTTTATGACTATCAGCAGTGATTACCACTACTTTATTTGTGTCAAGATTACAGCTGTGACAAATAAACACAGAGCCAGTGTGTTTGTCTGTTGAGTGGTTTGCTGGTTTCTTGATACACAGAAAATGTCTTGTGACTAACACGTGGGATGAGGATCTGAAGGAGCTGCTTCTACTTTTTTTTTTTTTTATTGCACGCTTCATTTTTGGTTGACCAGAATCATGCTTTTGGAAAACTGGGGGCTGAAACCTTGTCACCAGGTTTAACTTGCATGTAAAACAATCTGCAATGCCAAAGAAGATGCTTTAGGATTGTAAGTTCTGCCCTTCTTCTTTTTGAGACTGTTGATGTTGGAGAAACCAACCTATCTGGTCTTTTGCAGAAACACCTGTCTGTCCAGAAGGATTTCAAAATCCTTCTGGAAGTGAAAAACAGAGGTAAAAATACATGACAGTTTACATCAGAAGATATTAACTCTCCTGGAAGACTATTCAGTGCAGTAACTGTGTCAGCCTGATGACAAAATACGGTGTTTTTTCTCCTATCTAGTGATTGTGGGCAATACTTTTCTATGTTGCTTACTGGCTGAAGTTCATGGCGATGGGTCTTTTGTCTTGCACCATCTTCCCTTGGCAGGGAAGCGTGCTGTGATATCTCGCGTAATTAAAAGACAGATGTTTAAAGTTTCGAGCAGTGTCTTTCCCAGAAATCCTGCAATTTGTTCTCTTTCGGTAAATGAGTTATCTCAGGAGGTTGCAGTTGCTAACACTTGCACAAATGACTTCAGGAACTGCTGAACTTATTGAAATTCAGGAGTTCTAGCTCTCAAGTTTGCTTCAAAAATAGCTTTTAAAAATTGAAACTGTACTTTTCTTGCATACAAGACATAGAGGATGTAGTTCCCTACTGACATTTGTTACAGCATCTAGTATGGGAGTGCACACAAGCAGTGGAAGGTAGATTAATAGATTGGAAGTGTTTAGCTTACTTTCTCTGAGTGATGTATTCTGATCTCAGTGGCTTTTTTTCTTGTTACTAGTGTTGAAAATGATCTTTTAATTATGTAGCTTTAAAAAAAGCCTATGGATGAACTTCGGCTTTAGAATCTTTATTCCCTATTGTCTGTAACCAAAGGCTTTACTTTCCAGCTCACTTAGATCTACTTGAGTAATAAAACGTTGGTTTTGTTTGCTTGCTTTTAACTTAAAATGTTGTATGTGGCTTTGGCTAATTAAAACCATTTTTAACTGTATGGTGCTGGAATTGCCTCTGCTGCTCATGAAGAATTGAATAATACTCCTTTGTCGAGCAGGGTGTTGACTCAGCCACAGCTGAGTTCAATTCAGATGATCGGGGTGGTTGCAAAACCCAGCTGCTTGCTCTGCCCCACTTTCCACAAGTTGCTTTCTCTGTGGTGGCTATGGCTGACCCGTAAAGCAATTCTTTACCAACCACAGTTCATAGCCCGGTTTGTTCGAGTTCACCAAGGGTGACTGCAAGTTGCTTTAATGCACTGGGCAGCCAGCTGCAGCAGTTCAGGATCTTCTTCTGTGTATGTGGTTGGTGCTGGTGCAGTGTGCAGGCTTTGGAGAGGAGCAGATGCCTGGCAGGATGTTTATACCGCGTGTGTTGGTGGGTAAATATCCTCTGCTTCTGACTCAAAGCTAGCTTGAGAGAGTCTCTGCAGCGCTTTGCCAGTAGTTGCATGCTAATTGCAGACAACCTTTGGCAAACTACTTTTTGCGTGGCTTCATCTGGCTCCAAACAATCATCATGGCCATCTCAAAGTAAGGAAATCTTCTCCAAGAGCTCTGGCTGTAAATCACATCCAGTTAAAAGGCTCCACAAGAAACACAAACACAGGTTCTCTTCCTTGCGGTTCCCATGTCACTGGGATTGGAAGAAGTCCAGTTCTTAATCTTTTCACATTTTTTGAAAAAGGTGAACACAGGATTAGGAACTGAGATATTTATTGTCTGAAGCTGCTCCTGTTGAACAAAGCTCCCAATTAAACCACCCAAGGGATATTTGAACAAGCCTGGACCATCCTCCCAGGTGGGCTACTTGGGAAGGAAGGTAGCAAATGGGCTTGGTTTTGGGACGTGGCAGCTGTTGAGAAGCCTGCTAACTTTCTTTGGTTTCTCTTCTCCTGTTAGGATAGGATAGTACCTTGCTGAGCTCACAAGAGAAGCCTGAGGATTAGGGACTTGTTTCAATTCTCACTAAGGTCAGAAAAGCTAACATTGATAGCAGGAGGTCAAGGAGACAGCCTTGTTTGAACAGGATAGTGCCTAGAATAGTCTCAAATTGGGGTGTTTTTATTTATTTGTACTTAAATAACTGCCATAAAAACGTCACATTTTTACCTTTGGAACAGGACTGTTCCGCAGAGAAGCATTTCAGTAATAACATTTAGTGCCTGATTTCCTGTGTGTTGGTTTGTTTTACTGTGTCTTTGGTACCTTCAGAGGTATTTTACCAAGAGGCAAAAAAGGATATTTCGTATTTATTAAGCGCGTGGACCTGATGCCTCTTTTGCCTTTCCATCACCTTGTGGGACTGAGTTTCTTGCGCTACTGCAGTTGCAAAGTCCTTACTTGCTTTCAAAACAAAATGCAGAAAGAGATAACATTTCACTAGGACTCTGCTGCTTGTGCTGCTGGATCTCATCACGTGGTTCAGCAAAAGCAACTTCAGTTCCCAAACATTTCTATGCACAGATCTGTTTGGAATTGTTAATTGCTGACTATCTGTGTTGTTACTGATTCCAGCGCCGTGCATCACCGCAACGTCTGCGGTTTGCCCCTTGGTTCGTGCAGGGTGGCTGTTATCTGCCGGGCTGATAGCGTATCGCCAGCAGGACCCGTGAGGAGCAGAAAGCACTGCTGGCATAATGGGAGGCCCTGCTTTTGGCAGGATGGCTCCGTGATTAATTAACCCCTGGGATGGAGAGGCTTCCTGTGCCAATCTGAGTGGAAGTTATGGGAAGATAGTGGTACATAGCTGAAGAGAAATTGATTAGAAGCATTTTTATCAGCCTTGTAGGAATTCTGTTCTCTAACACTATCGGTCTGCGTGCATCAAGCCTGTAAACTAAATGAAAAATAGATCCATTGGAAGGGGTTACCTAACATCTTTCTTTGTTACAGGAGCAAAAAGACGACAGCTGCCGATGCCATGAGCTGGCTGTAAGGCAGAGCTCACTGCAGAATTATCAGAAAGTTTCCACCCTAGCAGAATGGGCTCCTAATGAGCGTGTGGAGGGAAGCAGTACAGGGGACAGTAGATGTCTCTGCCTCCCAGAGGCCACAAGCCTTTGGTTTTGAATAGGTAACTGGTAAAATAGGGCTACCGAGTGTACCACTTGGGAGGGAAGAAAGAAAATGAGCTTGGCGTTGGGTGGTGGCACTGCTTGGAAAGGCTGAAGGGACCACGAAAGGGCAAGAGAAAACTGCTGTGCAGAAGCAGAGCCTGTTGGCCATCGCCAAAAGCAAGTTAGTGGCTAGAGTGCAGTTTCACTATCCCAGCCTTGTAGGTATGGATTGTCTAGCTTGTGGCTTCAGAGGATTCATTTTCTAGACTTCAGAAAAACTTGTTGTGCCTTCATTGTGCCAGGGAGGGGATTTGCTTTGTATCAGGGAATCCCCAGAACTTTGGATGTCTGCAGCACACATCAACCGAGCAGAGTGCTACTGTACGTGAAGGCTGAACATTTCTATGGCGAAGAGCTATAACAAGGCGTGTGAGGTAGAGGGAAGCTACAGAATTTGAGATTTAATTCCCAGTAGTTCTGAGATACAAAGAGCTTTTGCTGCACAAATCAATCTTCCTTCAGGACAGGGAAGCAGTAAAAGATGCTTCGTTTCCTGTAAGGCAGAAATGTTCAGCCTTCTGGCTAGTGTTCAGTCGATTACCACGTTTAAAATGCCCAGATGTTAATTGTGTAGTGAAATAATACATTGCAGATATTTTTAATCTCTAGTGGTGCTGCTTCACCAATTTTTCCACTCAGATGTGCACATGTGCGGGGGTGACTGCTGCGTTTTGCTCCAGCGAGTGGCTGTTCATGCACAACACAAAGTTAGGCTTTTCACCTGATTCTCTTTTTTTTTTAGCTTGTTTTTAAGGTCTGCTACCTGTCTAGGAGAACAGGCTAATGCTGAGCTACGACAGTTTGCAATAGTCCTGCAGAATACACTGGGGGACGTGGTGCAGAAAGGAATATTGCTTTGTGTGCAAGATAATGACAGGCAACAAGACTGAGATTGTGTCCACGTTTCTTGCCTGGGAGAAGAGCCACTAAAAGTGAATAGCTGGGGGGCTGTACCCCATAACAGACAAAAAGGTACCCTGAAAGCGCCTGTTGGAGAGCAGGACGCTGAGCAGGAGTGCTTCTCTTTGTTCCAACTTCCCATGTGCTAACCCTGATTGACCGTAGGATGTATGGTTGTTGTTTGGTGTGTGAACTCTGTGTGTGTGCCATAACCTTTTGTTGGGCTAATTGTTTTTTTTTTTCATATATATATATTTACAGTAATGTAGGAACAAGGCAGGCACCAGCGTACATGAGACTGCAAGCAATCAGAGAGGCACTGGGAAGACTAATTTTGTCATGAAAATGAATGTGCTAAGTAAAATACAGGTTCAAACCATGTGTTTGCTCGGGAAGGTTTGTGGTCTAAATTTGATATAGGCTATATAGCAAGCAACTGGAGAGCTGCCATATGGAGGAACAGCAACCTTGCGTTATGAAGTTCATGTGGTTAACAGCTTAGCTTAGCAATTTCTACTGAGCAGTGCCTGCAATTCAGCAGCAGAAAAAGCGTGTTTCCTGTGGAGATTCGAGTGGAAAAAAGGATGGTAAGAAGTTTCTGAGCAGGCATTGCATGTGCAAAAGGGGTAGGTTGGGAAAACCTGCTTGTAGGTGGCAGAGAGACAAAAATCCACGTGTAAACAAAAATGCTCAGGTTGTTACCTAAAGGTGAAGTCATGGTGGAACTTTCCAAAGTATTTATGTTGGAAATAAGTATAATTATCATCTGCAGTTCTTTTCACCTTACAGAGATGTCAGCAACACTCTAGCATATTGTGCTGCACTGTTTTTCTGCCACAAATTAAACTTTAAGTGTGAAAACAGAAATGAAGCGGAATCCAAGCTGTGTTGCTTCCCAAAGAAGCAAGATGCTATCCTGATATTCGTGGCGTGTTGGCTCTCTATCAGTAGCTATAAGTGTCTCTTGCAGAGTACAGAGATCACTGGCAACCCGTAGCAGGGAGCTCTTCTCTCTCAGAAGACTTGAGCTTCCAACTCTCAGCTGTAATGCAGGATTAAAGCTGCCCACTTACCACCTCTGGTCTACACCTGTAAGTGGCTGATGTCCATTCAGTGGTAACGTGGAGAGCTTTACAGGAACAATTTAATTACCCGTGCAAGAGAAACTAATAAAAAGTATATCCAGCCTCAAAATCTCTACACGGTGTTCAAGACAAACCTGCTTCAATTGAGAGCTTTTTTTTTTTTTTTTGAAACCAACTGTGATAAACTGAGAATTAGCTCTGGACAGAAGATAGGCATGAAGCAGGGAAAACTGAAGAGGTAAAAGGGGAAAGGAACCATTATGAAGTTATTGGAGACTGCATGTCCGAAATAAAGAAGGGCTGGTTGCTTTTCTTTTATTAAAAGAAAAAAAAAAAGCCTTCCTTCCCGTGGTAAAGCACAGGGTGAACAATGAGGAGAATATCTTAGGGAGGGGAAAGAGAATGATGGGGAGGAAAATGAAGTATACAGGAAGTAACTCATTATTATCCCCCTCTTAAAGAAGTATTGTATTTGGTTCTCTCTATGTCCACAGATGAGAAATCCCTGAAATTCTATTTCAGTTGAAGAAGCTTGGCAGAATGATGTTACTGTTGAGCTTCAATACTGAAGTAAATTGTCAGTATTGATATTGTGACCATTTCTTATGAGATGCAAAGGTAACATTGTGTTAGACAAGTTCTTGCGACTCTTCATCAGCTCTGGTGTGTTGCTGTTTGTAAAATCACGAGCTATTTTTTCATTCAGCTGGAACATAGGAGAACAGCCTCTCCTCACCTGTATGGACAATAACTACATTTTTCCTGTGTTCACAGGTTTTGAATGCAGTCTGAGTCCAAGAAGTATGAAGAAGAGACGCCTTCTCTGTTCTGGGGGTTGGATCCTGTGTTTTCTGCGTTTGCAAGACTTTATATTAAAGATATAAAAGAAATGAGAGAATCTAAACAAGTGCCAGGTATGTACTTATATGTGCTGGTTATGATGCACGTAGAATTATAATTGATTTACGTTGTGTTTCTTGTCCAGGGATTTAAGAATGCTCGTGCAGTTATTTTTTAATGCCGCGAAGCTAAGTGACAGTAGTACCTGTAACAGTCCTAGGAAGAACAGGTTGTATACCACGTTCAAAGGATTATAGGTGGAAAAACATAATGTGTTAGTTCTGAAGGCTTTTCTTCTTGTGTGTGTATATATTTATACACACGTGTATATACACACAACCTGTGTTACATTAAGGTAACGTTGTGCTTCTGCTGTGTGTTATACTCTGAAAGTTAGTTCTAAAAGCGCTGGTCCTTTCTGTCATGTGTTACACCTTGCCACTGTCTCCACAACAGTTGATGAGGAATTTATACCTCTTTTTTTTTTTTTTTAATTACATAATAATGATTATTTAATGGCATTGATGAGTGCATGTATTTTGCTTTTGCCAATGCATATTAACGTAATATTAAAAAAAAGATAAAGGCTTTGTCTGCTTAATTTCTAGATATGATAGATAAGACTTTCTTCATATATTTGAACAACTTTACTGTACATTCTGGCATCTATTCAGAATCTTATGCCACGCCTTTTGTTTCCTAGCCATTGCTGGAAACTGTATGCTTTGCAGTCTGTTTCTGCTGGTGTTTGGCCAATATCACCCACACGTGTACGTTGTCTAAAGCAATGTGGGTCTGACCTTGAGCTTTTGTTTGCACTATAAAAAGTGCGTGTGTGTATATATATACTATGTATACGTACCTATAAAAGGTACCTGCGTTTGGCTCTTTGAATAAATTCTGTCCTGTAGGTTTTGTTATTCTTGTTGTTTTTTTTAACAGCAAAGATAACAATAGCGCTCTTCTTATTGAAATGAAGAACTGGTAGTTCTTTGCTTCTTCACAACCATTTTTATGTTCATAGGGACTTTGCAAATTACAAAAGTTTATTTATATATATATATATATAAATTTCTACAGCACTTTGTTATTTAACATGAGGGGAGATTTTTTTTCTTAAAGCCATTGCAAGTATGGGACTACAGTCTGTTAATATTTGTGCTAGTGTTAGCAGTATCTAGAAGATTTTTAAAGTCTGCAGTCTTATTGAAGTATTGGTATAGCAAATGCATCTGATAAAGACTGCTTCTGCTTTAATTAAGGACATTTTAATTATTCTTGAACAAAATACAAAGCAACTCATACACGCACACATACTCAGAAGAATTAAAACTGAACATTAAAAATCATGTTTCAAAAGAGGACTAGCCCTGGAAAGTATAACCCTGTGCTCTTTTGTTCACCTCTAAATCACTTGGGTTTTCCTTCTCACTTCCCTTCCCTTTCTTTTACTGAAGCGAGTTGTCCTGTGCTTCAGGAACTATTTCAGTTTGGTTGTTATGCTTTTTTTCTAAGATGGCCCTAAGGAAGTGGTATCTGTCATGTCAAGATATCAGCCTTTAAAATTGGTGCATGCAAGCTTTCTCTGCTTCCTGTGCATCTGGCGTTCTGCACAACTAAGTTTGCTTGCAGCCCTGTTACGTGTTAGAAACCGAACTTTAAAGAATAAAATTAATTTCATAGAACAAACATCCTGAACTCTGCTCACCGTCCTGGCACTGTGTACATACCAAATGAGCTATCTTTCAGCATTTCGCATTCATTGGCAACAAATGATAGCACAATGGAAACACTTCTGGGGGAAGGAAGAAGGTAGGTGTTTGCCACCAGTGTTCTCTGCTTTTAATGGCTTTTTTTAAAGGCCAGATGGAGCTAATTATGATTAACTATAAATCAGTCACTAAGTAAGGGTAATTAAGAATGAACAAGTGCAAAACAGAGTTGTAACTAGGAGGAATGGGAAGAAACACAGGCTGAATGTCAGGAAAAACATCCTTAGAATGATATCTGCTAAATGGCAGAGCAGCCTCCCCAGGAAGAAGGTGGGATCCCATTCACTGGGATTATTTATATCCTGACTGTACAAATTGCCAGGAATTTACTGTACGGAACAATCTTGTATTGGTCCTGAGGAAATGAACTGAATGACCTAATAAGTTTTTTCTTTCCATTTTTAAGCATTAGGATTTGATGCAACAATGACTAATCCCTTAAAAGAACACAGAGGAAAGCATTAAATCTGTCCAATTACTCTTCTGCTATAAATGGTGACAAGAAGGCTGGAAAACCACTCGGTTAAAAACAGCAACAGTGTTGTCTTAGAGGCCTTGAAATGAGAGTGGGTGTCACACTCGGTTGTAACACATAATCACATCATGAAAATGAGCTTTTCTCAGAGATATCACGCACCATTGCATTGTGACAGCTTATCAACGAACAAGGGAAGCTCCAAATAACATAAAAGGAGGTAATAAGAATTAAAGCACTGGCAAACACCTCAGTGCTACTAAAGATACGACCAGAAGTTGCTCTGGTGAGCTCTGTATCTATAGCCCCCTAAACCGCTGCTGTGGCTTCCTGTTGTGGTAACAGCATCTTAATATCTGTGTTATTTACTGGGTTAATCAGAGCTTGATTGAATGCACTCACACACGGCTCGAAATGTTTAGTGTGTTTTTATTGCTGCTGATATGAACATAATTTGAACAGATAATCTGGGAGGAGAAAAACTCCTTTACACTTGATGACTTTTTAAGTCATCAAGTTCAACAACTTCTAATTGATAGTGTAAATATAATTTTATCTTTTACATTAATTCAGGTAGTTTCTCAGAGAGTAAGGGTGGAGTTCTGTGTAAGTTTATGGGGATGGAGAGAACCAGTTTTATCTGGCCGCTGTCCTTTGCCAAAACTCAGATTACTAACTGCGAAATGAACATAATAACACGTTGCCTGCTTGCACATGAAGAGCTTGGAGTCTGCCTCGCAGATTTGCCCTGAAACTGACCCAGACCTTCTTTTATAGCCATTTTGTAAGGTTTAATTAATGTTTATATATACTGGGAGCATCTTCATTGAGAGTTTCTGTGTAGTAGTGTTTATTTGTGTCCTGATAAATGCAATGAGGAGTGGACAAACCTGCTAAACATTCTCTGTGCCACGCCTGGCCAGTGACTGCATGGGTAGGTTACCAGTGCTGAGATGACAGCGATAGATGCATCCTCAAACCATGCCAGTGGACTTTGACCAGCAAAACTTTTTGTTTGTGACCTGCTTGGCTGGTCACCTTTGACTTTTTCTGAGACTTTGCTGGTTGTATCTCTTATGCGAAGAAAGCTAATTCCAGACCCATTTAAGGCTGCCAGCTATGTAGGACAAGTTATTTTGGGATTTCAGTTTTTATTTTACTTTTTTTAAATGCAGAATGATTTTGTGACTCCTTTGCTGCAGTGTTTCTCTTTCCCTTTGTGAGATTTGCCACGGAGTTAAATGTTCCCTTTGTGCACTTTGAGTTACCTAGTTTTTAGTAGACATTGAACATCCTGGATGGCGTTATATTTCAGTAAAACAACAGTGTTCCAAAACTGCAGAAAACACATTGAATAAAATTATTCTGGCATGTATATGGAGCTTATTGTCCTGTTATCCTCCTGCTGGTGGGCTATGAAGCTTCAGTATATGCTTACATCAGTGTTTGTTAAAGACATTTGTCACTCTCTTTCAATAGATTACAGCATGTGGCAACCTCAGTAAGTTCAAGTCCGCTGGGCTCCGATTCCTTCCCATTTCCTGAATGTAATTTTGTGTGTTATTCTTATCCAAGAATATCCAAGTCATCTTTATACATACACAAAAATAGCTTTGAAAAGATGTTTTTAGAACATGTTATTTCAGAAACTGAAGCTCAGGATACTGCCCATGACGACTGCATACTGTACTCTGCAATCTAAAAGGGCTGGTACACTCCCTCCCATTCCCTGCCCCTTGCTGTGGCTCCCGTCCTTTTAGAAATGAAAGACAGAATTGTGTAGAATTGTTGGTTTTCCCTCTTTTGGGTGGCTCTCCCTTAACCAGGAACAGCTGCACTGCGAGAAGCTCAAACTGCTTCCATTGTGTTCCATTATTCATTCTGAAGACTGCTGAAAATGTTTAAAAAAAAAAAAAAAAAAAAAAAAAAGCCTAAAGCCTGCAGCAAACAAACTGTTTTGCAGATCCAAATGTACAAGAAACCAAGCAGTTAATGAAGTTCTGCAACTACAAAAGCACGATTTTGGTCTCCTACATAGAGCTGATTCTTCCTTCTAATATTCCCAGAACTCAACATCAAGGGGGATTTTTCACATGAGGAGGCATTAGTTAAGTTTAAGGTACATTGAACATGTAAGAAATGTTTTTTACTGACAAAAGTGACTATATCAGGTAGGCTGTTGAAGGGGGGAAAAAAAAAGTAGTTATACTTAACCAGAATGTTTTGTGTCTAGGTATATTCTTCTATAATGGGCACCCAGTAAGACAGGTGGACGTTGTTGGGATAGTGGTTCATACTAAAGAACGAGATGCCTTTTACAGTTATGGAGGTAAGATAAGTTTCCTTCTTTGTTCTTGCACTTATCAGCCCTCTGATCTTACTGTTAAAACTCCAAAGGTTGCCTTTTTTTTTTTTTTTTTATCAGTGTTGGTTCTTGGAACAACTCTGCTCTTGTCCTTATATAGTGCATCCCCAGCCCAGATTAGCTGGCAAATTTAGGGAAGTTACTGTTTCTCTTCACTTAAAAATAGAGAAATAAGTGGTTAAAGCTGAGTAACTGATTTGGAGTCATCTAGAAAATCTTATTTTTTGTTATTGTTTTGCCACTGGACTCTACCATCCTCCCTTCACATATATGCAGCTTCTTCGGTCACATATAAATGGATTTAATGGTTCCTGCAAGGAAGAAGTTGCTTCTTCCTTTTTTGAAATTCAGAAATCCCTTCTTTCTTCTTGTATGTTTTGTCATATTTTGAAGCCAGGTTTTCATAGTAGGCAGGAGTTTGTTTATGTTAGACCCATCAGTGCCTTAGCAAATCTGACTCAACCATCACACTGTGTACCAGTCCTTACCAACACCAGCTGAGAGTTGACTTCTCCCTGCTGCTTTTCCCAATATCCAGACTGTTTCATTAACACAGAAACATCTGAGAGTCATTTTGTTCAGCTGTCTTTTTCATCTGGAGAAAAAGCAGCGTGGAGTAGTGGTGATGTGGCAAGTTTAAGAGGTAGGGGAGGCAATCTCATGGTAGGAAGGGGGAGCCAAATGCATGGGCACTATCCAAACATTTGAAGGACTTGTGTCCAGTGTCCACCTGACAGAGGTAAGTTGTGGAGTGCCTCTTTGATGAATAATTCCTGTAAGAGGAATGTTGTGAAGATACCATCGACAGCTTAGAGCCAGGTCCCGGCTTCTGTAACACCTGCAGTTGCATCATACTGCGGCGGAGCAGCACTGACAGCTAGTGCATGTAGCATACCCCACACATGGCTGCTTGAAGTTGTCTCTGCTCTGCAGAAATTTCCCTGCAAGTTTCTTAAAGGGGATATTTTCTAGATTTTTTTTTTTAATCTTCCATTTTGCTAAATAATCAAATTTAGGTATTTTAAGGCATGAGTTCCTATGACACCTGGAGTAGCACAAGCTAAACAAAAGCCTAAGTTAGGACATGGTGATGTAACTGGTGATGTGATGAAGTGCTGAAACAAGCAGAATGCCAGCTATTATTCTTTTATTGCACTAGTATGCAAATACAGTTATCACTTCATGAGAAGAGGAAGATAATCATAGTGACCAAGGCAAAACCAATTCTGGGGTAATGCTTCCCCATGCTTGCCTCAGCATTAGTTTGGACATAAACCTGTTGGAAATGCTTGATTAGGAGCAGGAAATGGAAGAATAGAAATTAAAAAAGGAGCTGCAGACTAGTGGAAATCAGGCCTGAGTGTCAGATCAGCCAATGTTTAAGTACAGCTCTCAGTGAGCCTGCCTGCCTGCTGTCCTTCCACATCTACCTCTGCTCTTTGTTCCGGCAGTTCCTGGTTTGAACTTCCAGGCTACCTGCCAGGGTGCCTCTCCCCAGCCTGTCCTCGCTTTCAGTCAGGCTGACTCCACCAACATAAAACTAACTTCTTAGACAGTTTCCTGCTTGTAACTCGGGGCATCTCTCAGTTCAGCAGACTTTGGCTGGTGTTGCAGAGCAGGTGTTGCATCTGTCAGGGCGCTGCGTGCTGCTTAGCATTTGCTCACTTTCCCTCTGCTTAAAAGCGACTTACAAAGCAATCTCCCCTTTGTAGTTTTGCTCTGATAGAGATCTGAAATGTCTTGGTATCACTGCCACCATCTCCCCTCCCTCATTTCCTACCTGTTTAATTCACAATATATATATCCCTGTTATAGGTGTTAGGTCCTCTCTGTGCTGTGAAACCAGACAGCCAGCATTGGTGGCAAAATAATAATTCTAAGAGGGTGAATTGGCTTTCTTACCTGGCAATAAATAAATACATGTAATTATATGCTGTGTAAAACCCATTTTTGACATATCTTTTTTTTATCGTTATTTTATAATCACTTAGGGAAAGGGTATCTAATTGAAGCCTAAACAGAGGCTCGTATTTTTAGTTAGTGCACCTTTCTGACTTTTTTTTTCTTTTTTTATAAAACGAAACAATATCACATGTGATTTTCATTATGCTCCAGGGCCAGTCTGAAAGGTTTAACACTTACCTGAGAAACAAACAAACAAAAAAATTTCACTGGGATCTCAGCAGGCTCACGTAGGCCCTACGAGAACACACTTTTTGTTGTAAAGAAATAAAAGCAAACACAGTTTGTAATATTCCAGCTGACTTTGAGAAGACTGCTTCTCAAATAGTTAATGTGTAACTGTCAAGATGGGTGCGATAACGAATGTAAGAGTCAAAAAAAAAAAAAAAATTAAACCCAAGGGCATGAGGAAAGGAAGCAGGGAGCACAGGAAGTTTTCAAAAGCTTGTAGACCCCCTGAGTGCATTTAAAATAGATTAACGTTTTCCCATCTAATTAGAATACAATTGCCATAGTTCACATTCATCTGTGGTTCAGGAGTTATTTGTCTTTCTGCTCAAAGCTTTTATCTGTGAACTGGGAAAACTTGGTTTCAGTGCCTGGCTCTGCTACCAGCATTCTCTTTGTGGTCAAGACTGGGTCAATGCCTGTAGGACTCCGTGTTTGACTGTTACATTGAGGAGGAGGAGTCTGGCCTCCTAATCCTTCAGTCTTGTTTGTTCCTAAGCTTCTTAGGAAGCGTGTCTGTTGCAGCTGGTCTCTAGCTGGAACATCTAGATGCTGCAGTGCCATAATGGTGAGATGTCATCTGCCCTCTTATAGCCATTGCTGGCTGGCATCGAGGGCTTGGCATGGTGTATGGGGGCACTTCCTCCTGCTAAAGTAGTTGGTCTGGATCTTTACCAAGGACAGGAAATCCTACCAGCTAGATTGTTATTGATACCGGTGCAGAATTAAAGCTGATGAAATTGCTCCAGACACAGGAGCTCAAAAGGGGGATGTGCAATAAACCAGCCATAACTTTAGGGATGGAATTTGGAATTGCTTGAATCTTATAAATGCTGTGTGTTTGCTATTAGGAATGTGGCTGTTCCAGACTAGGTCAGCAAACCCACTGGGAAACAGGAAGACAAGACAATGACTTGAAATCAGACCCCCAAATAGGGAGATTGTTTCAAAACATATGAGACAATGCAGAGGCATTTTGCTTTGATGCTATGGTTCCCAGAGGAAACGGCCGCAGGTACCAATCAGTGCCTTCCTGGTAAACACGAATGATGCTTTTGTAGTCATGGATCTGGTTTGGGGGTCAGAAGAAAACTGCAGATTCTAATTTGTGAAGAGTGGAAGCCCAGTGTTGGAGATGGTTATGCTCAAGGAGAAACATGCTCGGAGTGTTAGAGGGACTGGAAATGGGATCCTTGCTGTGCTTTGACAGGCACCCTGTGCCCTCTTATTTGGAGGGTGGTTATTGAGCACGCTGCCTACATACATAAAGTCTCTTGATTCTTCTGATTTTTTTTATTTTATTTTAAATTTTATTATTTTTATTTATTTATCTGCTGTTTTTAACAATAGAGTGCCTAGGGCAGAAATCACAGTTGATTTTGCCCAGGTACTAGCAAAACAGGAAAAGCTACGTGTGTATATAGCTACCCTGCTCAGGAGGTGTTGGGCTTTTTCTGAAAGGAAGTGGCTCGCATGCCACTAGTGGTGCATTAAGTTGGGAATCCCTGGCCTAGGGCAGAACCACAAGCACATCCTTTGTCCTCCCTGGCTAGAGGAGCTGCCTTTCTGCTCTATGGATCATCTTCCTATACAGGAAAGGCCAGCAGACTTTGTGCACGATATTAATTAGTGTGAAAACTGCAGCTGGAGGGAGGACACTCAGTCTGTTCACATTACTGTACCCCCCAAGCTTGAAGTGCTGTTTTCTCATTGCTGCAGTAAAGTTTCTGTGCTTTGTGCCTGGTTTCCTACTTCAATTTGTCTAGCTTCAGCTTTCAGGACTGATCTGTTTTCTGACTTTGTCAATTAAATTAGAAACCTCTCGTACCCAGTATATGTAATGAATCATCATGAATTACGTAAAAGCTTTATTTTATTTTTTTGAGGAGATGCCTGTTATTTTGCTGCCCATGGACATAGGCATTGCATCTGGTCTGGTGATTATTTCAAAGACAGAAGTAGGAGTTGAGCACCCACTTTCCCTTTTAAACTGGTCGGACTGAGATAGTCTTGGCAGTTATGTCCCCACATATCTATGTATGTTCATTTCTTGGAATCTGTTTTCCACTACCTGCTTTCTTGCTCCCTGTAACTCTTGCATTATTTTTTTTTTTCCCCCAGTGGATGATAGTACCGGAGTTATAAATTGTGTCTGCTGGAAAAATCCCATGGTATCCAGATCTTTATCAGGTATTTTATCAAATAAATAATTCCTCTTTTGTCTGTATTTTTTTCTGTTTTCTCATGTCTTAAATAATTCAATAAATGATCAAACTTGCAGAAGAGCAAATGGAACTTACTTTTAAAATTATTATTATTATTATTTTATGCCACCATGTCCTATAGCCTGGGCCATTTTGGGATCTTCATGTTATTTTTTGTCTTGTTGCCAATAGTGATGCAAACAAAACCACTACATTATGACCTGTCATGCCTTCTCCTTTTGAGTAATACGTTTCAATTCCGTGCTGTGAAATTTTTTAGAGAATCCTCTTCTTACGGTTTTCAAAGCAGCTTGGTCTTTGTTCCCAATCCTTGTGATACAGTAGTTTCAGGATCCCCCTTCTTTTCTTTTGTTCACATTCATATTCTCCTCCTGTTCATGCATTATGATATTAGTGGTGAACTCAAAAGTAGCTTTAAACACAGCAGGAACAATACCATTGGTCTTTTTATGATTTGAACAGTTCTAAATGTGCAGAAAATGTATTTTTGAAATGAAGTTAATCTTACATTCATAACAGAAGAACTTGGTAGTGTCTAGCTTTCTATTTGCCTTTTTTCCAGTACTCCTTGTAGATCAAATTATGAGATAATTTCTACTTCGGGTGATCCTGAAAGCCCCTGTAGTAGTTTGGAGCTGATAAAACCCTTCTGAAATAAACGTTGCTATACATTTACATATGTACTACATAAAATGGGGAGGGAAAAGCTTAATATCAAAATTGAAAACTGTTTATATTTGTGGAACAACCCTGTTTATACAAACATGATTCATATGGGCTTACGTTTAACAATAGTATGACAAGTGGTATGAAAGGATCCTACAGCGCTGGAATTCAGAAGATATTTCCTGCTTTTAGAGAATTTTTCCAGAAAAGTAATGGGGACCCACAATCAAATAATTTTTTTTTTGTGAAGAACTTAAATTCATGAAAGAAATGGTGTGAAATACTGGTTCACACAGAGTTAGGACCCAGAGTACTTGTTTTAGCCTTGTGTTCTTATTTTACTTGTGCATCAATACTGATTGAATGAACACTGTTTTATTGATGGAAATAATTCGTATTTGCTAAAGAAAACAGCTCCCAAAGGCACGGGAAACTTTCTTCTCGCCTGTTGTAATCGTGATCAGGGCTTCTTGGATCATTAGTCAGGTTTTCAGCTAGGAAAAAATTACCCTCCTGCAAAGGTGCGTTACGTAAACGTGAAGTTCTGTCAAGTTGCATTCATCTCAGTGTGGACATGAAATTGCATCACATCAGTCCTTTGGCCTCACCTCAGATGAATCATGCTTTTACATAAAAAGTTCAGCTGACCTTTTTTTTTTCCCCTCTCCCTTTTAGTATGACAAAATCACTCTTGCAAGTTTCAAATTAATATTTCAATTTTCAACCTATCTGTGACATTCAATAATAAGTCAGTATCTCTTTCCTTATACACCTTCCCCGGGTGAACTATTTAAATAAATACAATACTATAAACTATCTTTGTTATCCAAAAATTTTGCTGCTCAGAACACATGATGCCTGATCTTGCCCCTTTTTAGCAATATGACTGCTGTGATGCTTATGTATTCCATGCCTGATTTGCTCACCTTTTCTTACAGGTAGTCCAAGCACACTCAGCAGTCTTAAAGTGCTTGAACAGATGAAGAAACTCCAGGAAACGGTGAGCCAGAAAACCAAGCTGGTGATTGGGGATGTTGTGAGGGTCAGAGGTTACATCCGAACCTACCGGCAACAAAGAGAAATTCAGGCTTCGTGTTTTTGTGAGTGTTACGGATCTGTGACGTATGTAACTTGGTGGTCTGTATTTATAAGACACAAGCTGTATTTAATTCATTGAATAATTTTCACTTCATTTTCTGGCAGCTCATTTTTCTAAAGAGATTTTCATCTGTATGCCTTTATTTTAATGTTAGCAGTGTAAGGTTAGAAAATACACTACTTAATGTGTGGGATCAGACTGCCTGTAAATGAGGCATTCCTGGAAAATCTATGAAGATGACCAGAATGCAGACAAGAAGGTTGTCCAGATATTATGATTGGCTATCTTTGATAGTGAATTGCTCTTCATTTTTGTGTTGAAGCATAACAACCAAGACCTATAGGAAGGGAATTGATGACCTTCTGTGTCACACTTCATCAAGAGTGTTTGCTGCTTTAAAGAAACAGTTGTTTGTTGCAGCCCATATAATCCATTCCACAGGCAGCCAGCAATTTATTGTCACATTTTTACATTAAAGCCCGAGTTTTCCTAAACTATCTGGCTCTGCAGAATGACTGAGAAGCATTCCTCACTGTCACTCTGGCACATATCCGACAGCTGTTTGGACAGTAGTCCATTATTTGTATCCCAGGAGCTTCCAGTTGCATAACATCTATTCTCCTCAGTGCCTGTGTTATTGTGTAACTGGAGAAGCTTTTCTTCTAAAAGCCTTGTGTAGCTCAGATAGAAAGTTTCTAGTTTTTTTCAGCTGTAGCTAAAGTCTGAGAGGGAGGTCAACCCTCCTTTCCAAACAGAAGTTTTATGAATATATAACCCATTCAAGGGTTGGTAACAATGCCATTGTTTCATTAAAGGAGAGCCACACAATTCAAATGGTCTCTAAATTGGTTTCAGATTGGCACAAACAAAACTCCTTGCTATATGCTAACTTCATTTAATGTGTAAAGACTGCTGAAAGGTAAAATATAGGTCACAAATTCCAGTTGAATAAGTTTTTCAGATGCAAGCATAGTCTGCAATACACTGTGGTCATTTACTGCCTTGTAAACTGTAAAAGCGGGATTGACCTTTGTGGTTTTGTTTTCATAACAACAAAAACAAACAAAATTTGCCAATTTAATACTGGCCTGTGACACTTCATTGTGCTGCCTCAGGTATGTTTGTTTAAAAGACAAGTCTGTCTGTTCTTTTTTCCGCTCCAGATAAAGTGGATGATCCTGTGTGTGATGTTCAGATTTCAAGGATGTTGGAGCTCCCTTGTCTCTATAGAGAAGTTTACGATAAACCTTTCCAAAGCCCAGGGGAGGGACAGAGGTAAATGTGGTATGCAGACTGGTCTAAAGGCAAAGCATGGGATTTTATTATTGCTTATTTGTTATTTAACTTCAGAGAAAGATGGAACAGGGCCCCACTGTGATTTAGTCTCTGCACAAGCATTTAGTAGCAGTCTTCTTTTCTCTAAATAATTGATGATCCATACAGATGAGATCTTGTTCATAATCTGAGAAAAGAAGTATAAAGCTGAACTAAAATGAATACTAGGAAGGTAGTAAAATACTGTGTACGTGCCTCTTGCATCTCTTAAAGGAGTGAGTCTGCAGCAAGATTTGCAGGCGAGATCAACGAATTAAATGGATGAGCAACCTTGGCTGATTTTGTTTTACATATAAGGATAAAGAGCTCATCAATCAATATATTCCTGAATCTGCTGCCCTTGTCTGTGAATCATGATTTGTGTAACCTCAAACTAATTCAAACACAAGTTACTGTATTCAGCTTAAGGGTAGCTGGATACTTATTGGCAGGTCTGATGCATGTAGTGTGGTTTTAGAGACTTCAGATCTTAAAATCCCAACACTATTTCAATAAATGATTGAAGAGGAAGAGCTGGATGTTCAATGCATTTTAAAATGGTCTGTTTTAATTAAGGGTTTAGATTCAAATTCTTTATGGGCGATAAAATGCCTCCTGACCTTTGAAAACCGGTCTACCAGGCTAACATTAGGCAAGTGATCTAAAAATATCAGTAGTGTATTTCTTCCCTTTTAACCTGTTCTTTGTATCCTTGCAGTGGCCCAGAGGGTTTGGATTTCTCAATTTATATTCTGCATGAGAAAGTGAAAGACTTCCTACTAGAAAACAAAATTCAGACCTTTTACCAACAGGAGCTGGAAACAATAGATACTCTGGTGTCCCTGGCTGGTGAGCCACTGTCCAGTCGCAGCTGTCAGGTGAGTGACTGTACCTGTTTCAAGTTTTTGGTAGGGAAAATAATGCCATGAATTCTAAACAATCAGATAAGAGATTGATGCATTCAGAGGATTCAAAAACTGTAAGTGCTTTTTCATCATCGTTAGTTTTATGCGTGCATTATTTACACGGCCTGAGAAACCTTGTCACGTGGGGTATTTGAAGCTGGACTGAAGAAAGCCACAAGAAAATTCTGTTGTATTAAGGCTGAGTAACCTTACAGTATGCAATGTGCACTGCCTTACCTAGAGCTGGGAAAAATGTCACTGATCTCCTTAAGGCACTCGAGCTGTTTGGTTCAGATATTTGAGATCCTGAATCGGCTCAGGAGAATGGAGGACAATTCTTTGTCTTATTTCTCATTTGAAGTTCAATATATGAGTATAGATGTGGCTTTCAAAGGGAGATTATAATGAGTGAATGAAAAAAATGCTTTGTTAAACACTTCCGTTGTTGGACATCCCTAGCTGTGAAAGGTCATGACTGAAAGGGTCAGATGGTTGCATTTAGATGAAATCAGTTTATGTGTAATCGTATGTAACCGAATTGTTAAGAAGTTTCCCAGTGAGATAGTATGCTCTTGACCAACTACAAAATGATAGAACAAAAAGCATTTTGTAAAATGGTTTTATATTACTTTGTTATTTGGGTAAATTACAAGCCTGATTCTCAACAGGTGTGAAGTGGTAAACTTCTGCAAAACCAGGAGTTATGGATTTTAGCAAGTTACCAACAGCAACTGAAACATGAATCCAGAGCGTTATGACTCACTTGTTTGCTTTTTGGTTTTCCATAAAGAAATAAATTCATGGCAGTCATTTTTGGTGCCTGATCCAGACACTCACTGTTAGAAGTGTTATGTTATATTAGTAGATAATATTAATTTACTACTTTCTTTAAAAAAAAAAAAAAAAAGCCAGATAATGATAAAAAAAGTAGCTCTATTCATGCCTCAGTGAACTGCTTCTGCTAACTGCTTTTTGGTTTATTTTTATTAAAGGCTTTATTTGTTTGCTTTAAAATGATCATGGATATAAGCAAGGACAGGAGCTACTATGATTTGTAACTGAAAAGTTTGATACTAGAAAATCCAGTGCGGAACAGGGTATTTTTCTAAACCAGCTGGAAGAGCATTAAAAGTCCTCAGACACTTTACATAAGAGGAAGTAGTGGTCAGTGTGACTAATACTGGAAGTGTCCGTCTCTGAAGTTTCAGCATTTATAGAAAGATTAAGATGAATGACTTGCAAAGCCATTTAAAGAAGGAACTGGTGCAGAGCAAACATAAAGACACCTCCATCTCTCCTCCCCTGGTCCCTGCAGCATCAGCCTTGCTAGTAGTCATGAGGAACTATCTTAATTAGTAGCTGTTGCTCCTGACCCTGATGCAAGGGTGTGAGTATATGTCCCAGGAATCTGGGCACACAGATGCTTATTTAGAAATTGCAGTTCTCTCCATTGCCCTTTGGTATTAATTCCTTGCAAAGAGGATTATATCTCTTTGCATAAGAAAGAACATTCAGTTGTCAAGTGACCTGAATGCCTTGAGAGTGCTCCCAGTAGTGCTCTGGGAATGTATTTTGTTATTCCTCTGCCCTGTCCCTTGAAGACGTCACTTCCCATGATTGGCAAAGGGTCGAGTACCAGGTTTGATCCACAAAAATAAGTGATAGATCTGATTCCTTTACGTCTTCCTTTCTCTTTCACTGTGTAGTCTTCTGTTTTGCATCTCCCTCAAACCAAGAAAAGATGAAAGGTGCTGCTAGTGTAGAATGATTTTATATCATGCCTATATACCAAGGCACGAGATAGGTGAGTAGACCAAACTGTACGCCTTAAGCCACAGTACAACACACATACCTGCTCACTTCTTGCACTTTTCCTGGCTGTGACGGGATGTTTTGAAGTATAATTGGTCTTTTACACTTTTTCCTGTTTCCAATGTTGTAGCACAGCTGCTGTTTAAACCCTTTTCTTGACTTTCTCTCCCTTTCTCTGTGCTCCTAGGAGATGTGGTGCACTCCCTTCATCTCTTTCGCATCTTTTAAAGTACTTGCACAGTGTTTCTCAACATAGGAGGGTATCTTCTCATGGAAAATTTCCTCCAGGGTGGTGGTGAGCCGCTGTGGAATCATTGGCAGTGGAGTGGAACAGGGGGGTGAAGATGGAAGGAGGTAGCTGAGGTAGGCAGCATCTCTCTGTTCCTTTCCAGGATTACTGTATCTAAACCCTGTCCCTGTCCCACACATGTTCTAGAAGATCTAGTTCCAGTCCTAATGGTTCCCCAGCATTTGGTCCTCCAGAAGAATAAATTTCCCTCTAGCAGGTGCATGTGGCAGAACTTAAATCATGTCCTCTACTCAAACTAGGTAACTTTTAGCTTTATAGTTACAGAGGTAAGAGAACTCAACGTTTTTAAAAATAATTACAAATTAACAAATTTGCTTTGATTTTTAAAACTAGTAAAGCTTTATTTCACATAACCAGTGTCTCCTCTATTCCTAATTGGTAGCCTTTCCCTTAAAACAAATGTCTTTTGAGTCTGAAGGGGTGGGTACCACAGGGAAAACTACAAGCAAGAAGAAAGGAAAAGTCATCTTGTGATTAGAGAACGGAGTGTACTTACTGGACTTAGACAATTAATGGCCTGGCTTTTTGTTGTTGTTTGTTTAGAGAAAAAAAATGCTCAAGTGAACTTGATCCATCCAGTTTCTGATCTGGAGTAAATTTGACTTGCAACCAGCCAGTCTTGATCAACCGTTTTGATGTACTACTCCCATGCCTTAGCTATAGTGTGTGCTGTTTTCCTATCATTGTAGCTCGTGCACGTCACTATCTTGGACTTGGTAATGCTTTCCAAACTCTACTGTTTGTACTTCCCTTGATTTGAATATTATCTCAAGGTCAGCAGTGACAAGTAGAAAAAGCAGGGAGTTTTACGGTGTTATGCTTACCCCGGTCATGTACGTTGTGCTGTAGCTATATCACAGTGCTTTGCATTATACATTCTTGATGCTATTTTCTTCTCTTCCTGCCTCTTCAGGAAGCTTCACTGCTACTTTAAATACGTGTATTGCAATGCTTATTATAGGAGCCCAGGGCTGACACATCCAGAATCACTATTACTAAAATTATCACCTGTCTAAAGCAAGGCTTAAATG
The DNA here is from genome assembly GCF_964035555.1 of Netta rufina. Lineage (NCBI taxonomy): Eukaryota > Metazoa > Chordata > Aves > Anseriformes > Anatidae > Netta > Netta rufina. Next base: position 25,157,204 of record NC_140130.1, on the reverse strand, counting down.
TTGCGTGAGAAATTGCAAAGGGCAATTTCCATGAGTAGTATCACGTGTGTGGTTATACCAGGAAACTTTAACACCATCAGGGTGTGTTGTGATTTGTAATGAGCCAAAGGTTACATACTTTCAGCGTTCAAACTAATTCCTGTACCACTTCATTCTTTGACCTATTATTGATTGTGCAGGAGGTTTATTTTGCTTTAAAGACCTGAGAATAATTGGTTGCACAGCACCAGCCCGCTAAAATATGTGAGACTCACCAGCTGGAATACGTTGGTTAAAATATTGACTTAATTCTGGAGACAAGTATTCTGTTGGCTTTGCTAGGGTCCATGGCTGGACTTGGGAGGGGGGTAGTGATAAATCATTATTCAGTAGCTGCTTCTCCAAGCAGGGTGTAGGGAGGTGTGTTTTGCAAAAGTGATGAATGATTTGACGGTGGTCCTGTGCTTGGATGTCCAGCTTCATTTATTTAAAAAGGACCTGATTTGAGAGGGACAGGGGGAACCCCTGCTGTCAGCACTTCAGGGAACCTGAAACTTAAGGCATGCTTGAAGGGAGACGCTTTGAAAAATGACTTGTGAATGTTGCGAGAGGGAAATTGAAAATCCAGATTCAAATCTCACTAGTGCTTTGGATCAGCATTTAAACTACCTAATACCTGCAAATGCTTTGAATTTCTTGGATAATAAGCTTTGTAAAAGTAAAGTGATGGTTGATAAGCTGTGATTTGGAAGGAACTATGTTAACACCTATAAACACATCTTTGTAACTGTTGAAATGCAAGCATTTCTTCATCTCCTCCTGAAATAAAAGCAGGAATGTGAACTCAGGTAGGATTTTATCGTCCCAAATTTCTTCTGCCTTTGTTCAACCTCCTCTAGATCTCTGCTAGGAAGGCAAAATCACAAGCTTCAGTGTACGCTGGCTCTCAGGGGATTGTGCAAATCCAGAAGAAAAGAGGGTCTGGTTTGGCATAAAAGAAAGGTGAGGTATTAGGGAGACAGGCTATTGACTTTTGGATTTGCAGGATGAGAAACTGGAGATGTTTTGGGTGGACCAAAAGAACAGATCAAATAACTTTAGGTGGTGTTCACAAAGAACTTGTCAAATTGTTGATTTACTCAGAGGGCTAGAGAGGTAGAAGCATGTTCTAGAGCATGCTAGAAAACAAAAACACAAACACTTTTCCCATTATTTCGGGATAATATTAAAGTCTCTGGATAGGGCAAGAGCCCTCATCTGTTTTTCAGAGGTAATTCTCCCACAGATCCCTTTTTTTCAGACTGCAGCACATATGAGAGGGTGCTGATATGTAGCAGCTTCTTCCTTATTTTCTCACTCCCAAGTCTGCCTCTCTGCCTTCTCTGTCAATCTCTTGACTTACTTTCTTAGTGATTCTGTTTCAGTATCCATCCAGGCAGAGCTGTGTGTCAGTTCACACGGAGCCTGTTTTTAATTATCTCCCTTTTCTGACGGGATCTCAGTGTTAAGCCAAACTGAATAATTATCCTGCTTCTTTGGAGATATTTTTATCTTTTTTCCCCTCGCCAAATGTTTGCTTTCACATTAAAAATTGATCAGAGTCTTGAGGTGGTTGCTTTGCTAGCAGTTTCTTTAGATTCCTGCATTTGTTAGAGGCAAAGCCTCTTCATTTTAGGTACAGCGATGTGAATGTGCTTTTCACAGGATGGTTGAGGTTGGAAGGGGCCTCTGGAGATCACCTAGTCCAGCTCCCCTGCCAAGCAGGATCACCTAGAGCACGTTGGCAGGATGGCATCCAGGTGGGTTTTGAGTATCTCCAGAGTAAGAGACTCCACAGGCAACCTGTTCCAGTGCTCTGTCACCCTCACAGCAAACAAGTGTTTTCTCATATTCAGCTGGAAATTCTGCATTTCCGTTTGTGCCCGTTGCCTCTTGTCCTGAAGGAAAAAAAAAATAATTAAGAGCAAGTATTCACTCTTCACTTACAAAGCAAACAAACAAAATCCCTTTCTTCTACATTTTGTTTGTTTCTTCAGTTCATAAGAAGCAGCACTATGGAAAGAAGTATGATCGAGGTATGAGAAGTATGATTAATGGTGTGAGGGGAATGGTGTCCAGATGTAAGGTCAGGTTTGTAGTTAAAAGTAGTGTCTATAGTTGTACTGCTACAGCTGTGGTGGACAGGGGACAAGCAAACATTCAAACACTAAAATCCTTCTGTAACAGGAGAAAACTCAAAGCCAAATAAAGACAGAATAATAGCTATTCTTCTGTGGTAATTGTCTTGGACTATAAGGTAATTATTTTTGACTAACGATTTGAGAGGAAAAAGATTGCTGTTGTTGGACAGAAAGAAAGAGTGAGAGAGCTGTGATTATGGCCTGCTGAAACATTGAGGGGAAGGGCGTGGAGAAGACTGTGGAGCGTGCCAATGCCAATATCTCTGTTGGATCTCCTAAACCATTCCTAGTGAGGCATGTCAATTCCCAGGCTTACAGCTAGTCCGAGTTGGACTTGAGCCTTACAAATGGGTGGAAGTAATGCTTTGTGAAGGGACATTCTTCCATTACCAACCTGGTGTCTGTCACCACGTGTCCATGTGAGTTCACTCTGGCACACGGTGGTTGCTTGATTCACTCCCAGTATTTCTCTGAGTTCCCCTGGTGAATGAAGTAGGATGCACGAAGCCTGATACTTCTGCTCAGGACAGGATGGGAGCGTTTATGGTGGCAGATGAAGAAAGGGCTTGGCAAATCTTGCTTTGGTTGCTCTGGTGTGGTCTGGTTCCATTCATCACATGTTCGCTTGTGGGAAGCAGTTCAGCTCTGTTCTCAAAGGAAACCACAGGGAGCACAGAGTGTTCCCAACAGATGTGGAAACAACAACTGGGGAATTGAAGCAGCCTTTGTAGATAAATGGAAGGTTGAAACAGTGGGACAGATAAAGATGGGAAAGAATGTAATGGTCTAGCTCTTATCTGCCCATACGTTCTCCTCTCCACAGCTGATTCTTTATTTCCTTCCACTTCCCCAGCTGTCATTCCACTGTCTTAGCTCTGCTCTATCTCCAAACAAACCCTGCTTTTCTTTTTTTTTTTTTTTTCCCATTTGTTACTTCCTACTCTTGCTAGCAGTGTCCTGAACCCTTCACAAGAGACTTATTTCCCACCTGCCTTCTAGCCTTCATCCTTTGTTTCCCTATCTTATGTATCTGTCTTAATTTCTTGCATGCTCTTTCTCCTTACATTTCATTAGGGCTGTGGTGAGATTCTTAAAACCGTGACTAAAATATTTGTAAAAATTCGGAAAGCAGGGGACAAGAAACAAATATCATTCTTACCAGTTTCCTTCTTTTCTTTGGACACAGCCTCAGTTTGGTATCAGGAGATGGAGATCCAATTTCCAGCACTTGGATTCCTCTTGAATATCACCCTACAAAGCGCTGATCTTTGCTTCTTTCCATATACCCCTCACTCCCAGAAAACAACATAGAAATACCATCAAAGCAGATGAGCTAAACAGTCAAATTCTCTGTAAGCATCATAGGTCTATTCCAAAAGAAGGGGGCTCTCGGTACATAAACAAATAGCTGCAAACAGCAGTTAGGAGATTGTACAATTCTGACAAAACCACAAGCTTCTGATATTTATATTTTTTTTAAAGACTGAGGTGTTGGTTAGTTCATATGTAACTGATGAAGTTAACGGGTTGGTTCGCATGTAACAAATAAGAAAAATGTGGAACAAAATGACGTGAAGTTCTCTTGCTCTTGAAATTGTCTGGAGCTTTTGCCATCAGCTTTAGTTGGGCTGAGATTTCTCACCATCTGCTGTGTACATTTCTTCCCATCCAGGTGAATTCAAAACCTGACTCCAGCTCCAAAAGGATTCACAGTGTTTTTAAGGAAGCAATAAGGATGCTACAAGAAGAAGGAGTGGTTTTCCATAAACCTAGTAGCTCCAAGGACTTGTACCATGTAAGAAATTAAGCTGTGATTGCAAACATATTCAATAGTATGACTATTTTATAGTTTCAGAGTAGAAATATTTCAGGAAAGGAAGCTGGACCTCCAAACACTGTCTGTTTATTCCAAAGGCTCATCTACGTCTTTCTTTACTCTTACTTTTACCTCTCTGTCACCCACCAAGCTGATCTTTTTGTAACTCGGTGCCAGTCTTCAGCACTGCTGCTGTTCTAGGTGCAGTGTGTGTTCAGCCTAGTTTGCTTAACTGTACGCTGATGTGACAGAGCGCACTGAAGACTGGGACGGGTCTCTGTCAGGTTTAGGTTAAAACTCAGTGTTCTGTTGAGTTGGATGGCCTCTTTTGGGTTGATTCTGGTATCTTATGTTCTTCTCCTAACTCCTGAATGCTGCTAACATTGCTCAAAAGATAACTGAAGATGTAACATGCATTATTTATCTTGGAGACAGCATATCTTGCTGACTGTAGTTATGACAATGTAAGTTTAGAATACATCGTGGCCTTGATGCATGGCCATGATACATCCTTTTTAACATCCTCTCCATTTACTGTGAAATAGACTACTATAAATTGCCAGTTTCTTCCGTTATCTCCAGGTGACTGACCATGATAAGGAGCTGCTTAAAGTGACCCTCGATGTGGTTAAAGAGGACTGCCGAAAACCCAGGCGTAAGTACCGGTGTGGTCAGGTTTCTGGTGAGCTATGAGCTGGTGCTGGTGTGTCGATGACAATCTCTCCTCCTGCTGCTGGATTAGGTACACTTCCTGTCCTTACCCTTAAACTTGAAGCTAAGTTGCTTGTGTAGCTCATCAGAGTAGCTAAAAGCAGAAGTGCAGGAACAGCTTCCTATGAGCAGAGAGAGAGAGCGGGCGAGCACGTGTGCCCAGAATGAAGCAACCTCGCAGATCTGAAATGAGCAGCCATTATCTAAGATCTGTATCTTTTGAGTGTACATAGATTTTGGGAGGAACCAAATTCAGTGAGGTTAGGTCAGCAACTAATAGCAGTTGCTCTGCACTTAGGGTAGGTGGCAGATCTTGCTAGGTCAGTTTCTACAGGGGAGCTGACACAAAAGCGGTAGTACAGAAAAGTGAAATCCTCACCTCCATTAAGCCAACAGTAACATTCACTTATGTCAGTAGAGTATTCTCTGTAGGTTTTAAACAAGTGCAGAGTTTCAGTGGCTGTTCTTTACAGGTAGAGATTTCAGTCTAACAAAATCCACTTGATTTCATGTAATATACCTCATCTGGCTTCGGAGTTACCCTGTTCCTGAAGCATATGGTGTCTTATTGCCATTGCAAAAGGTAGTGCTTGACTTGAGTGGCTGCTAATTGCACAGGTACATTGATACAGAGTTTGTCAATGCATTGGGCAGAACATGTTAGCAGGGATCACTTGCTGCTGGAGTGCAGCTAGTTGTGGGGTAAAATGTAGTAAAGAATAAATGACTGACTAGAATATAAGGCATATACTCTTAAATTGCTTTTCTCCTTATACCATCATAATAACGATAGTGCTTGTAGGACCTGATCTGTGATGGTTATCCTGCAGAGAAAAAAGGGTGAGTGAAGTGGAATGATTCTTGAGTTCCCAACTGTCTATCTTAAGCAATAGCGCAGCTGTTAACATGGTTTATATGTGGAAATAAAAGTTTTGTCTCTCTGGGGGGTTGGTGGGAGTAGCTGTTACAGGGCGAGCAGTTGAAGATGAGCTTAGTTGCTGGAGGCTGTGTAAGTGCAACAAATTACAATATGTTTTCTATTGTCTTTTATCCATTAACAAATACAAACACCTCCTCTGTAAAAGGCAAATCATTCCTCTGTCCGTTTTACAGATTAGCAAGTTCTCTTGGAAACATGTTTTGTTTCCTAATTGGGCCACTGTAAGAGCCAGAACTTGTATGTAGTTGATGCAGGACACCAGGCCTGGTGTGCATTGTCACAGTGGTGAAGTACTCTCCCTGCTCCACCAGAGGTTAAGTTCTTTCTACCAGTTAACAGCAGATAGAAACTGGTAGATAGTTACAGAGAAAACTTTGCAGAACCCTGAGTTCTCAAAGCTATTTTTTTCATACTGAGCAGGGAAAAAATAGCAATTGCCTTACAGAGCCTCTTGCTCTCCTTGAAGCTTTCTGTTTACTTTCCTGTTGTAAAAAGCACAGTTTCCAGATAAGTCTCTCTTCCTCTGATGGGTTTGAGAAGGACTTTTTCAATGTTCCAGTCATTGGTATTAGAAGACGTTGAGAAGGAAAACCAAAAAGCTTCGATCAAAACCAGCAGGATACTTTTGAATATTTTATTGTCCCTGAATGATGCAATGGCACAGAGCTCAGTGTAACTGTCGGGCCCCCTCTGCTGTCCATGGGCAGGTACAGCCACCCGCTTGGCCTTGGTTAGCGAGCAGGCTCCTGGTGAGAAAATAGGAACATAGTAGTGCCTCAAAGGCTTTTACTTGGTTATTGCAAGAAATTTGTACCCATTTTCCTTGAAGAACAACGTTAATCTTCCATGACAGTAAGACTGTTTTTATTATAAACCAAACGCTTCTATCCAAATTTCTCTGCTAGCTTTCAAGACAATGCCTCACCCCAATCATTTCTTGTGACACACTCTCAGGCCCAACCCAGCTGCCTGGAACTATTGTACAAACAAAAAAACCCTCAGCATGACTAGTCTGAGCTCCACAAACCCTGATATGTCAACATTACAATCCGAGTCCTTGGTTCTAATTGTAATTCCCCACAGCCTGATCTGAAGTGCCCTTATAAGAGTCCACTCTGGGTCTATCTAGAGGCTTAAGACAGCCTGAAAAGGGTGACAGTATAGTTTGACTCCAGACTGAACTGCAAAATGATAGACTTAATCCAGGTTTGTTTCTTTTCCTGGTGCATTTGTTCTGGTTTTAGGCTTAGATGAAGCTAATAGTAAAGAGAATAAAGCCCAAACTACCTGAAGTTAAATTTAATGTGTCCAACTGGACCTGTGTTGTCCACATGTCCACAATAGGCAAAGAGTAGTTTCTCTCTAACTCTGTCCCCTTTTATAGCAGTAGGCAAGGCAGTTTATCACAGCCTGGATTACCTGAGGTTGTAGACAAAAGCTAAAGCCCATAGTGGCAGTGAAAGAAGGACAGCATCACACCGCTGCGAAGCGTGTATTCTCTCTAACTTGGGTGGTAGCCTAGGAATGTATCTGGGCTGCTTAATTATTGCACACACCTGCTATTACCCCAAAATGCCATTTTCTACCAGCATCTAGAACAAAAGATGTATTGTGCTGTTGGGTAACACCTGAGTCACTAATCTAATTCATCAGGGCTTAAGCTAATTTACTGTAGATCAGGGATGGGTGCTCTGACTGTCTTATGACAAACCTGTGACTAATCCAAAATGCAGCTACCCACTTTGTTTGGAGCAGCAGGCACTAAGAGCAGGTAGACTCCTTGTTCTGTTCTCTGTGCTTATCCATCCTAGGGTGGTGAATGTATTTTCTCCCAGCCACAAAGGTCTTTCATCAGACTGAGCCACTGACTTCTAAAGAAATATCCTTGCATGAATTATGGTCTGACAGGAGTTAGGCTGAAGTGTACACAGTGCCACCTCCTATCTACCAGTGACTTTCCTCTGCAGCTTCTAAGGCTGTTCTGGGGCTTAGCTGATTCTAGAGTTAGGGATTTGCTAAAATAAAACCAAAAGCAGCAGCAAAATAGGACAGGGATCTTCTTGGCCCCAGAACTTCATGCAAATTTCTCACTAGCTGTATCAAACTTACCTTACGTCATCCTGAGCTGAGGGCTGAGGTGGAGGAAAGTCATTTGTGTTAATGTGCTTCATTTATGCCAGTTTTCCATTGTTAGCCATGGAGGAGAACAATCTCAGTTGCTGTTTTGAGAACTTGAGGGAAAGACTGGGATCCTGCAGCACTGATAATGACTTTACAGGGCCTGTGGGGGAAATTGTTGGTAGGGACAGCTGAACTTCAGTTAATGTCCATCAGGCACACAGTAGCTGCTGCACGCTGCACTGCAGTTATTAAGGACATCTATTTCTGACTTGCTCTCTAAGAAAATGATTTTTTTATATATATATTTCGGCTTTTATGTACATTTTCAGGTTTTTTTCTCTTTAAAATTAGATGAAACTTGATACCGAAGTTCTGTGACTTTCTACTCCAGTAATTGTTTGAGAAGTTTCAAGTGTAGGAATGGGATTGCATCGCTAGCTGACAAAAGTTGCATTGTGACAGTTTTTCCACAAGATGACAGTGTTGGGCAAGTAGTCACGTCTGGCCACGGGCCTGCCTCCTGTTCCAGACGTTTTTAATGCTGTACACAAGCAAAAGGATTTTCATTTGGTTTCCGGCTACATTCTCCTTTTTTAATTCTTTTTCCTACAGATGCTGAAAAAGGCTGCCACTTTCTTCATGTCCTGAGTTGTGTTCGGCAGAACTACAACCCCAGCCTGGCTGAAGTGGTGATGCACCGTGTCTTGGAACTGCTGGAGAGTAACAGTGATGTTGTCAGCACCATGGAAGGATACTATATGGCATTTTAAAGAGGGAAGATATGTTTGTTTTGGTCCAATCAGGAGGATAAAGTGAGGAATTAGGAACGGTTGAGACAGAACTCTGACACTGAAAAATTGCTATTACCAAGTATGATCTAGATGGGGGGGGAAGAGCGTTCTGCTTCTCCAAGTGGTATTTTTGTTCAGCTCCTGAGAAGTTGTCCAAATATTTGTTTTAATATTCTTGCTGACTTCCTCCTTATTACTAGTGAAAGTTGTATCAAACTGATTCTGGACGTCCTAACACAGCAGGGGAGCTGGAAAGGAAGCTGGACTTTTTCTCTGCATGTCCTTCCCTGACAAACAGTAAGATGTGACACGGCCTTCTCGCATCTACGTCCAGTGAGCCCTAAAGAGAAGTCACTGCTAAAGAGCACTGTTTACAGTAATGATCATGTCAGGACTCATCATTCTGGTTTAAAGACTGATGCTGTGATACTTCCATATGGCAATAGCCGTTCTTTTTATGTATGCTTTGTAATAGCTAGAGAAAGCACATGAAAGATAAGTCAAAAGGTTTGCCTGCCCTTCCTGGCAGTGTTGGTGCACCCACGTATGTATAGGTATATTCCTGAATGTGCACGGATATGCTACTCCCAAAGCAATCCCCACCTTCCTCTGAGAAGTAATATTCAGGAATGAGGACCAGCACCCCTTTCCCATACTGCAGCCTTCTCCACTGCTTGTAAAGCTTGTCTGGATTCCCCTGGCTACCGCATGCACTACTGATGTGTGTTATTGTGGATTCTATTCAGACAAGAAGTCTCAAAATCAGCCACTGTTTTGCTCTTTATTTTTATATTGTTTTCTATATCACGAATGATAAACTATGAATCAGGTGCTTTGAAAAGAAAGTATGAAAACCAGCAAGACTCGCTTTGACCGTGCTTCCTGTTGCCTTTTGTGTCTTCTTCCTTGTCACCTTCAGGAAAAATACTATCCATATCCATGCTTGCAGTAGAACACAAGACATTAACGAAATAAGATCAGCCTGGAGAAGGTTAACATGAAAGGCATTTGACCTGGAATAATCAAAACTCTGGTATGTGCCACAGTTTTCAAAGCCTGGAGCTGTTCAGTATCTGCTCGGAGGGCTTGCTGCAGCAGGGGCTTGTCTAAGCACTCTGTTTAATTCATGGTGTGGAGGTGATACCTTCAATTTGAAAAGCATAAAAAGGAAAAATGTATCCTTCCTCGCTGCTCTGCACCTTCCCTGTAACAGTTGAACTAGCAGGCTCCCAGGAGGCAGATGTAGTGGTAAAGCCCTATAAGGATTGACATAGCAGGGAAAAATAAACCATATGCATGAGGAAAGCCAGTGAGTAGCCCCATGTGTGCCAAGTCTCTGGTTTGCTGTTATATTATATGCCTTGTTCCAGGCTGTAGCTGCAGTGAGATATAGGCTAAGAGAAAAGCATGATGAAATATTTGGCATTTGCATTGAGAGGCCTGTGGAAAACTCCAGCCTTAAAGAGATGGTGCATTTGTCCATAGTGGAAAACCATGCGTGCGTCATTATTTCCCTATAATCTCCCTACTTGCTGCAGAGCCTAATAGCTGGCTTCCCTGCGGGCTGCCTCTGTTTCTAGCATTACTGCTCTGTTAAGAGCTAGGTACCTTCTGGGCAGATCTTAGTACGGGCCTGAACAGGTGCCAAAAAGATGTACCTGTGCTGAAGGGAATAGGGGAGAAAGGGATTAAGAAAGAATTGTAGAAGACTTTCATTTCCTATGGATAACTCTGGAAAGCAGGGAAATAAGTCCAGATAGTAAGGGAAATGGTACCGAGGGGAACTGCAAGTTTAATTGACGCCTACAATAATGTCTGCTTGGTCATGTTGGCAAGGGGGAGTTGAGCTTTTCAGATTCCTTCTTTCTTATACTGATCAGTTTGAAGTGATGCTTAAAATAAAGGCTGTCAACGGGAGAAGTAGGTTAGGACATCAGTTCCCAGCTTAAGGTTCAGAGCCACTTCAGGAGTTAACCATATGTTACCGCCTGATTGTGGACCAGTCGCCTATGTGGCATGAGCTTGAGGGTAGTTTAAGAAGAGTACGTGGTGTCCTGGACCATATGGAAGAGCACGGCATCTCATTTTACTAAACTGACCTGCCCCTTGGAGTGCCCTGCTGCATTAGCAGAAGTTGATTTCCCTGGGAAAGGGTTGAGTGAATCCTACTGTCTTGGTGTGAATGGTGATAGTCTCTCTTAGGATCGAAGAGTGAGAGAGCCTGGTTCTCCTGAGGGTGTCAGCCAAGTGAGTGGGCTGGGTATCTTCTGGGAGCAGCTCTGTACAGCTGAGTCCTGCAGGAAAAGATGGTCTGGAGATCGTATTGCTCTTTAGGATCTCTTTAAAACAAATTCATACCAAAATAGGATTGTATCTTTGTCCCTTGCAGCCTGTAGAGTCATACATGCAGCATCTAAAATATTCTGTTGCTTCCAGCTTTGATGCTGCAATTCCTGTGGTTTAGATGTATTTCTATGTGTAAAGTCTGCCTAAAATGTCTGGCCTCCTATTTTCTAAGCATCAGTGGTTGGTGCAGACAGAAAGTGTCTGCCCTGTTTGTCCTGCTCCTGTTGTGATATAAAAGCAGTGATAACTGTGAAGCCTTAGAAATGAGGTGGGAGGAACTCTTCTTGGGAAAGACAGGTAAGTCACTCTGAAAAGTACCTGTCCTTGGAAGTTCTTAAGTTGGTCCTTGCTATCAATGCTGGACTCCTGTGATGAAGAATATATTCTGTTGGAGATCGATCCCCAAGAACAGGAAAAATAACTTTTTTATTTTTCTCCCTTAAGTTAGGGAAATAATATGAATGAACACAAGAGAGCCTACAGTTTTTACAAGAGTGAAAATTCAAGGTAAAAATTTAATGGAGGAGTCTAGATTTAAGTTACACTGATTCTAATTCTGAACAACAGCATGGAATAGCTGTGCCTTAAGCTTGCATACTTTCTCTTTTCCATGGTAGCCACCTAGCACAAACTAACACTGACTCTGGTTGAGTGCATTCCCACTCCTGTACCTACGGGGAATACCGTAAGCATTTGCGGAGCACAGAGCTCTCTGTGGGTTGATTTACCCATTTAGTCAGTATCTCTACAGTGTGCTTCTGTGACAGCAGTCTAGACATACCCATGTTGGTATAAGTCACCTTTATGTAAGTCTAACTACACACACTAGGGCTTTTACTGCCCATAAACTGTCTCTCTGTTTACAGATCGTATCCTTAACCAAGAGTCATATCACTCACGCTGTTAAAATTCTTACATTTAGACCCCACCTACAAAATATTGTGTGGAGCGTTCAGTGAAAGCTCGCTTTCTTGTTTTGTTTAACTTGAAAACTCTTTAGGCAATGCAGTCGCTACTGGTTTATTAAAGGACTTTGAAGGTGGCGCTTTAAGGTAAAACTGACAAGTGAGAATTCATGCTGTAGGACTGCTTCATGGCCAGTTCTGGTTTCCATAGAAACAGTCATGGCTGTAAAAGGCAGGTAAGTGAAATGCAGGTTTTAAAAGCAGTCAGCATTTTTACATTACGTTAAAAAGGTATGTTGCCATAGAAATGCAGAGTTTTAAATGGCCAAAGAATTTTAATTTTCTATTCTAGAAAAATGAAAGCTGGTTGTTTTTCCGGAGAGAAAACAAAGGACAGAATAAGGCTACCTTCAGTTCCTGCCATCTGCTTAGGTGAGGGAGAAGATAAGTTTGCTTCACGCCTCAGTTTCCTCTTTTGAAAATTGGGGATAGTGTAATTCCTTGGGTTGTAGCTCATAACCCCAATTTTTGTTAACATTAGTCATTAAAAGCTCTTGAGATCTGTCAGTGGTAGCTGTTAGAGAAGAACTGTTGCTGAGTGGGAGTGAGGGAATGGATAGATGCTGGAGTGGGACTGAGCGCTAATCCAAGCCCTACTTTCACTAACTGCTTTATCTTTCTCTGCCTCTCTTTCAATGCATATTGCGTTGCCTGTCTTGTCTTTTTGGTCTCCGTGTCCTATGAGGCAATTATGGTCTCCTGGTTTATATTCATACAGAATATTTTTCCTGGAGTCCTAAATGATTTCTGAGTGTTCTTGTTCTCAGATCTTTGGATTCTGAGTTTGTATTCATGAGTGCATGTATTTTACACAAACCACCTGAGAAATGAAGGGTTTCTTTCAAAGTAGTAAGTAGGGGAAAAAAGATTGGCTCTGTGACCCTAAGCTGTTACTTCTGTGGATCTGTCCATGCTTGCTTATTTCAGTGGCGAACACCATACACGGAAGAGGTTGCTAATTCATTATCCAGAGCAACAATTCATTAATGAACAGCCAGTAAGGTGTGGAGCCATGTGAAGAATTAGGAGACAAAGTACTGAAAATCTGCCTGTCAAAGAAATGCTGTTTGGTTTACTTTGGGAGCGAGCCGATCCTGCGGCTTACTGGAGAAAAGATGTGCCTAGCAAAGATCGTATCTTTATCCTTACCTCTAAATGGAAAGGGAGCAAGTTCAGACACCACAGGCAACCTGAATTTTGAAACTTCCTTTTTCGGTGTGGTGCTCTGTTCTTTATTGCTCTTTGAGCATAGTCTCCAGCCCTCCTACCCCAACAGTTGCAGGCTGGTGAGAAAAAAAAAAAAAATAAAAAATCACTGCAGGAGATAAGAGTAGTTATAATAATTGGATATCATCCTCTAGGAGCTCCCAGCATTATGGAAACATTTTTGTGGATGTTTGTTGGCAGCAGGGGAATGCTGAGTCAGGAATCCTGGGTTTCATTCCCAGCGATATGCCCGGTCAGGCACAGAGGGTTTCTTCCTAATTTCTGTCACCTGTTTCTGCTCTCCACTCTCTCCTCTAATTGTCATTTATTAGGCCTTTCATTGCATTCACAGTCTCAGTTCATCTCTGCACCACAGATCATGGTCAAACCTGCTTCCTCTCCACTTTGTTCCTTTTTCTTTCCTAACTCAAATACCCTTGTTGGCCTCTGACAGTCGCAACCACCGGTACAATCCCTCTGCCTACCTGACCTGGCACGGTTTGCAGCCCCTTCAGATTCCAGCGGGCTGTTCCTTGCTTCTTCCCAAGGCACCAGAAGGGGATCTTTCCTTCAGCAGGAAGGAGCTGCAATTTCAGGAAAACAGCCTCCTACCTCCCAGGACCCCCGACCTAGTAGCACCCTCCAAGTTTCTAATTGTGGGTTTCTTGTATCCAAGTATGAAAATAAACATAGTTAAAAATTAAAACGCTTGCATCTTGCCCAAACTAGAGCAAGCACACACTGTACTTGCAGATGGCAGAAACCATCCGCCTCTCCTTGACACTTAAAAGTGTCAAATCAAGGCAGCTTTCATCACAGACATGATTGGTAAAGTTGAGGCAGACTTTCAGAAACTTGTAGTTTGTGTATCTACTAGTTAGTGTCTCCCCATTTAGCCTTTTTTTTTTCTTGTTGTTCCCCAAGAAAGTGGCATTATGCTGTGGTGTGATGGATGTGATTATATTGTGTGTTTGGGCATTTGTCAACCTCTTCTGTCCCACCACCTCAAGTGATTTTGTAAGCTGTTGGCTGGCTAAGAAGAGTGAAGGACCCTGTGACATTATGGGCTTGCACATTTTAAGAAAATGGATGCACAAATAGAAGAAGGAGGCCCAGATTGGTGCTACTAATAAGGGGGTAGGGAGAAAACCACACAACACCAGAGAAACCATGCAAAAAACCATCTCTACCCATTTTTTGTAACTTTTACTGCCACAAGAACCATTACTTCTTGCATTGCAGTGCTCTTTTAAGAGCTGACTAGGCTGTTTTGCCTGAAGTTGGCTAGCAGAGGTCACCCCAAGGCAGACGTTCATGATGGGGAATTGCAAATGAACCTAAAATCTGGTAAAGGTGCAGCATCTGTGTCAGGGTAGAGAGTTGAATTTATGATTGTTAGGGATGCCACCAGCCTATTCCCACTAATACCTTTTAAATGTGCATTGGCAACTATACTAATCCAGTCACAGTAATTTACAAGTTGAAACTGGCCCAGATTAACAAGATTGCCCAAACATAACATAACCTGGAATTTGCTAGTGAAAGAAATAACCTAAAGGAACAATTTTCAGCAAGAGTTGAACCATTGAACAATGTGGTGCCAATTAACCTGGCACAACATCTCCCACGCTCTTGTTTTAGCTTGCTTTTTGTTATTGATTGGAAGAGTGAACACTCCTTTCCTACCAGCCAGAACTGGAGCTCTCTGCCAGCTTCGCCTGGGATGAGCGAGCTGTGAAGGCGCGAGCATGTATGGGCCTAAACATCTGCTTGTCTTGCTTGAAAACTGAGGAATAGCTGCAGCTAAACTCTTGCTTTGATAGAAGAGCTAGATGGCTCAGCCTTAATCTTAATTCATCTTTTTTAATTTTCCCAAATTAGAAGTAAAGCAGAGAGGAAAGTAGCCCCACCTCTGCTGGGAGCATGGTAAGATAATCACAAATGTATGTCACTGTGAAAGAGTCGCTGGCATTAAATGAAGCGTGCACTGAGGCTGTTACTGAGCTGAGAAGTTCCTCCCAGTAGTGGAGACCTCATCCAAATATTGCAGTGATACCTGGAAATACGAGGGAGGAATCTGTTCCCACAGATGCCTTCCCCAACAATAGTCATCAAAGCCCTGCAGGCCTAGCTGATTTTAAAATGTGCTTTCTTGCCAAAATAGAAGGTGGTAGGGAAATGGAAAAGGGGTGTAGGGAGATGGAAAAGGGGTGTTTGGAGTTCGGTTTTTCTCCTATTGCCAAAACTGAAATCATTCCCAGTGAGAGCACAGGAGTTGTCCTTGCGTGTGCATAAGACTCTTCTTTGTTGTAATGTCCGCAAAGAACTGAGCCATGACAAGCGAGCTGGGCTTCTGAAACTGCTGCCTCCACTGCTGACTAATACTCTCCCATTGTTTCCTTCCCTTACCTTGTCTTTTTTTCCCCTCCAAGAATGTCTCTTGAACTTAATTCCTGGTTCAAAGTAGTTAGAGTCTGTCTCTTTGTTCTTCTGTGGGTACGGTGATCCAGGACAAACATAACAGGAGCAAAGTGATACAGAGAGGAGTTTTTGTTGGAACTCCCAATGTAGGAAAGGATGAGAACTACAGAGGAAGCAGAGGGAGGAGGATTTAGCAAAAAGATGTTTGAAATTAGTCCAGCTGAAAAAGGCTAAGAAATAATTGCCTAATGATGCTTCAGACATCTGTTTCAGACCAGGCAGCAGGTGCTGCGTGTAATGAAAGCAAGGACTTGTACTAGTTTATTTTCTGTAAATAGAAAGCAAGGAAGGAAATGAGGGCATGAAAAAAAATGGAGTAAGAGAATATTTATCATAAACAGCTGGACAAATTTATCTGGAGCAGAGTAATACTTACATGCTCTTGCTGTGCCTTCCTTACACTGTCCCTTAACAGTTCCTGTTCTGCAGGGCGCTTCGTCTTTTTGAAAACTTTGATGCTCAAAGTTAGAGGCTAAAATAAGAGTTGGCCACCCCAAAATTCCTTTAAAGATCAAAATGTTCAGGACAACGTAATTGTCACCCAGATGCTGTTACTACCTGCTGGAGGTGGTCCTGAAGGAAGAACCTGCCCGTGTCCCACAGGTGCTCTCTGCGTTTGGCTGCCTTTTAGAGACCTGCCTGGAGAGGAAAAGAGCTGCTCACAAACACTCTCGATACTGAAATGGTTTTTAGGGTTTTGTCTCTAGTGCTGCATGGACACAGCCTAATACACACCCAAATCCAAAGAAACAACTGGAATTAACCTGGATAGCATGTCAGCCAGTGGTGCTGCTCCACACTCTGTAGGTGAAAAGCACACCTACACCAGGCCCTGCTGGAGAAACTGTAGCTTTGCCTTCCACAAGAAGTTCTAAGTAATAAAATCAGTGTTGATTCAGAAGGGGTTGCACGAGTAAAAATAGTGAACAAGGAAATTCAAGTTTAAAAGGACTTGGTAGAAATCTTAAATCTATGAGTACAGAGGACTCAGTATCCATGTATATGCTCAGAGGCCACATGGGAAGAAAATGCAAATGAGAAATGCTTCTTCCTAGTTCTAATTCGGTCGTAACAAGCCTGCATTTTCAACAACAGATTGCCAAGTTTTTTGCAGAGTGAGGCAGAAGATGGCATTGAAATGTCCTCTTGAGAACAGTGAGCACAACTGAAGTCAGGGACAGCATCTGGGAATTAGCCTGGGGAACCCCAATCCAAACCTGTGATCAGTTTGAAAAACTTCAGCTGCCACAAATGTAAGCCTGATGTTTATGTAAGACATAAGAAAAGCATGGCTTGGGCTTGCTTTATTTTATTTGTTTTAACCGTGTCATCAGATATCTACAAAACCTTCATAACAATGGAAAAGTACAAGGTGTATGTCGATGAAAAACAGTCTGCCGGCTGCTGCTACTACCCTAAGCAGAGCGTGTGATGCACCTACTGCTGTTGAAGTCTTTCATCCATCACTCCGGTAAGGGAGGACTGAAAGATAACATTAGTTATGGACAGGTTAAATTCTAGGAAAGCTGCCTCAGGAAAAGTATATCCATAATTTAAGTAGAGAGGGTAAAGCAGCTGTTATAGTGTAAGAAAAAGCTTTTAACCACTGGAAAAGCACGTACACTGCTAGTAGAGAGAATATTTATTTTGCTTTCTCGGTTATACTAGGCTGCACATGGGCTGATAAAGCAGCATGCTCTGCTGCAGAGGCTGGGAGGGGAAGGGGCACGCTACCGAGTTTACAGGGCTGCTCAGCCAGGACTGCAGCTGGGTTCCTCAGCTCCCTCTACCACATTAGCTGGGCATATTTATCGCAAGAGTGAACTTAATTTGAAGAGCAGTAATTTCCCAAGAAAATGAGATGCAGCTCGCTTGGGGGGGAAAAGAAGAAAAAAAAAAAAAAAAAAAAAAAAGATTGCATCATGCTTTGTGTTTTCAGAGTTTGAGATTTGAATGCCAGACAGGCTCTACTATTCTTGTCACTTGTATCAAAAGGCATGGATGTTGAAAATGTGAAGTGGGAGAACTGCATGGCAAGCAACCCTTTTAAGAAACTGAGGTTTTGTGAGTACAGAATCTGAGATGGGAGTGTAACAAAGCCTCTGTGTTGTGCTGTTGCACATCAGAGCCAAAAAACCCCTAAGGGGCACATCTCTAGTACCATGTCTAGCAGATTATGCATGCAACTCTAGTTGCCAGTAATGAGTTGTGTGGCTAATCTGTCATGCACAGCACCGAATCACTCCTCTTCCCCCAGGAGTCTGGGCTCAGGGGGCATTTTGCTTCCGCCCAAGGTGCTGAGCACCGTTAGAGCTTCTCATACTTAATGGGACAGGAAAGCATTTGATTGTCGTAAGGGCAGACCTGGCTGCCCAGCCCTGACAAATAGAAAAGCAGAAGCAGGAAGGAAATGTCTTTGAACAGCGACTCGAGACACTCAGAAAAGGTTGTTAGGCTACATTGTGCTGGATGATATTTGGGAGGGTGGGGGTGGTTACTTATCGACAGTGATATGCCATGAATTAATAAGAAGCATTAAATGCTTAAGCCTTAATGGAGCACAGAAAAGCCTGTCCCTTGTTTTATTTTCTCACTGTTTTTATGATCCAAGTGTTTTCAATTTACAACTCTAATGCTTATTTACAAAAAAATTGCCAGCATGACAAAGTTCTCTTGCAATATAAAAACCCAAGTCATGCTCCAGCTCTGAGACCGTCACACGCACACTCTGTCATGCATCAGCTTTTTCTGTAATTGGAGCGAAATTGAGGTTGCTGGGCTGTGGCTGTATTAGGTCTGTGAGGCTAATCTGGTTACCTGTTCAGTCAAAAATAAAATAAAATAAAAATCCTTTGCCCCAGCACTCACCTAGCAAATCAGTAGAAAAATGTTTTTCAAATAGCTTTTTTATCTCAGTCTTCAGAAGTCTGAATTTCCTGAGGTGGATTTTACTGGAATCATGAATGTCTGAAGGTGAATTATTAACTCAGCTGTTAATATTGACATTAATATACATATTAAAATTGAAGTGATTGTTAGTAGTGATATTCCCATGCAGCGACTTGACTTCGGTAAGAGAGACTTTAAGAAAGAAATATAAAAATCAGGAGATTTAAGATAAAAACACTTAAAGTTAGTAATTTTCCTACAAATTTGCCATGCCTTCGTCTGTGTTTTCACGGGCCCAGTCAGGTACCAGCTCTTCAGCACATGGGCCCAGCCATCCAGCGAGCCTGCTGTGCTTTTCACTGCGTGCTGTTTTTCTCTCCTTGAGCCCCAGCAGCTCAAGCCTGGCTCTCCAGGACAAGGGCCAGGCAGCAGTGTCAGCTCCATTTTCCCAGCTGCTGCCTAAGAGAGGAGCCGATTTTCCCAACCCTGCAGCATAATAAGGGGTTTTGGTTATTTTCTGCCAGTCTTGCAATAGCCTGGGATCAGACTCCCACTAGACTGGGTGTTGTACATATTTTAGAAGAACAATCCATGCCCCTAGCAACATACATTTTTTTTTTTCCTATGTAGATGGATGGATGCAGCAAGCAAACAAGGAGAGCAGAAGGTGACAATGAGAGCAAAATCAGCAGACAACAGGAGCAGAGCCAGATCTGACAAGGGCTGGCCAGGCTTTGCAGCTGGAGAAGGTTGTCTGAAACAGAGGAGAAAGAATTAAGTTGCCTCGAACAGAGGAAAGGTGAGAAAGGTGAACAGGGGACCAGATGCCATGAAAGTACAGGGTAGTCACTAGGGGAGTACAAACCCCAAAGCATCATTAAGGTATCCCTGAAAATAGCAGCTCCTTCTTTGCAAGAACAGATGAGAATACCCATAAGAATTTCAGGAAGGATGGGGCAAAGTGTTTGGAGAATGATGTATTTTTTTCTTTTTCCCTTGCAATGAAATGTTTTGAAAGCTGATTTTAAACAAACCCTGAGTGTTTTTAATGATGGGGGGAACCTTTATTCTTTTTTTTTTTTTGGATAGGATAATAGGAGAAGGGAATGAAATGTGTAATGTATATTGATAATGGCTCACAGGAAAGAGGCATCTGAGACACAGAAGACTTATCATGCTGGGCATATTTTTATCAATGGGTTATTTGAACATTTACATTGTTGGGGAAGAATTTTCTTTGTTTGCTCTGCACACCAGGGACTTCTTGGCCAGTCTAAACAGTGCAGGTTTCTAATGTAAATAATTGCTATACTGCCTTGTGTCATGCATGAGGGTTAGAGGTGGGATGTCCCTCAAAGAGGAGAGAAAGGAGTGCACTGGAAGAAAAAAGTGACAGTAGAGGTGGATACTTCTCCTCTCCTATCCCAACACCAAGAGTTGGTCTAGCATTTGCTCCATGCCTCAAATGGTACATCAGAAATTTATCTTGGTCTATCAGCTCGCTGGTTTTGGTGGACTGGGTGTAGTAGCTGAGGAGGGAGGAGGAGGCTGGGTCCAAGCATCTTCCTCTCTGCAGGCTGGAAGGAAGGTATTACGCAGCATGTAGCTGCATGATGGTGGCATTGCTCACGTTTTTCCTTGCTTTTTTAACCTGCTTGTAGAAACCAGCTATGGACTTCCTCACTTTGAAACATCAGCCTTCAGGCTTAGGTAGCTGCAACTTTGTGATTCCAGAGCGTATCTTATGATCGTTCCTGAAGGGCTAATAATTCAGTACAAAAGTTGTGATTCAGGAAATGCGCTTGTAGAGCATATAGTGAAATCCCACTGAGACTGACCGTTCTGTCACTGTAAATAGGGGACTTTGTTTTGCCAAGAGCTGGGACCTTTCCACACTCCCAGACTTGCAGGTCTGCAGCTGTCAGCAGCGCTTAGGGAGCTTACTGGAAAATCTGTTCAGGCTGCGACTGGAGACACTACAGTCAGTGGAGGAAACAGAGATCTTAGTGACTTCAGTTCGTTTGGTGAATGGCTAATGAAATTCATAAAGCGAGTTGCTGGCTGGGAGATCACATGAAAGTTCCCTTTACTGAGGTAACTGCCTCCAGAATAATCATATGCAAAGTAATGACACGTTACTGAGTAAGAACACCGTGAAATTTCTAGGGCGAGCTCTTCTTGAAGTATGACCAGGGGAGGGTGAGGGTTGTTTCAGTATCTATGTATACACAAAGAGATGAAATAGGGTTATTACTCTAGAAAGCCTCTGTGCAACCTCCCTCCGCCTTTCATCACGGAGTAGGGGGCCAGGACATCGCCAACCTCCCTCAGCGGCCATAAACCTTGCTGAGGGCTGGGCTCAGCCCCTCGTGTTTCTGGCGTGACCTTGGCCATATTTTGGACACTTTTAACAACGACGGAGTGCCTTGAGGGGCCGGGCTGAGGCAGCGGGGCTGGGGAGAGACGTGTGAGGGGCCGTGTGAGGAGACCCCCGGCGGCAGGCAGCGGGCGGCCGCCATCTCAGGGCAGGCCGCGCCCCCCGCTCCCCACCGCCCCCAGCCCCGGGGCGCGGCGGCTCCCGCTCCCCTCAGGCCCCGACCCGCCGGGGGCCGCCCTGAGGCGGGGACGGCGGCCGAGCCCTGCCCCTGCCGGGACGGAGGGGAGAGAAGGGGAAAGGAGGGGAGAGGAGAGAGGAGAGAAGGAGCCGCCACGGTGCGGGGCGGAGCCGGGAGCGGGGCATCCTCCTCCTCCTCCTCCTCCTCCTTCTCCCTCCTGCCCGCCCCGCCGGCCGGCATCGCGGCGGCCGGAGGGTGCAGGGAGCCGGTGGGAGCCCCGGCGGGCCCGGGAGGAGCGGCGCGATGCTGTCCTACAGCGTGCTGGACGCCAACGTGGTGGATGTGGAGAAGCGGAGGAACCCCTCGAAGCACTACGTGAGTGGCACCCCCCTCTAGGGACACCGGGCTGGGGGTGCTGGAGGAGGCTTTGCGCCTTTTCGCCCAGAAAGTTACAGCGAGACCTTTATTTTTTGGGGGTGGAGGGGGTTTGGGTGGTTATCGAGGCTCCTCGGCGTGTGGGTTCGCTCGTATCTGGTGTTTGCCTTCCTCCTTTCGCACCTTGCCGCTGGCAGAGTGGCATCAGGCGAGGTTTAACAACCTCCCGGACGCTTTGCCTGCAGGAGTTCTCGGTGGAGCAGCTTCTCCCCATCCACACTGTAAGAAAAGAGATGTTTCCTTCGTTTCCTGGCTCCGTTTCTGGGTTTTAGTTACACACAGTCCTTTATTTCTCTTCTCAAAACACGACCTGTGTTTAGACGCGCAGGTTAGGTTTTGTGTATCCAGAAGGTAAATCGCCCAGCTGCGGTAAGCAAAAGCCCAAGGGGTGCTGCAGCTGGTGCAAAGCCCCTCTCAGTGCTCTGTTTGTCCTGGCACTGCACGTCTGCCAGGCTTCTTTGGAGCTGGTCGGTGTTTGAATGGGTTACCTGAAAGGTAAGAGCAAAGATCGGACGCGAAGCTTTGTATTAGCGTTTGATATCACTCAGCTTTCTCCTCTGAGGCATCAACCGTAACCCAGCTCAAGGCTAGAGGGCACTCTGTTGCTGAGAGATGTTGATCAGTGGATGTGAAGCTGAAGCTCTGATCCGCTGTGCGATCAAACGTCTGGTGCCCGATTCATTGGGGTGGGAGCTCCAGGTCTCGCCCCTTGCCAGCTGGACCTGGGCGGTCAGGCGTTATTCATTCCCCGCTTCCTGGCGGGAGAGGCTGCTGCTGCTCTTGGAAATTGTCACGGAGTTGTGGCTGACACCACTGCAGGCTGTTATCTCACCTGAAAGGTGGCTGCGATTTGGCAGCAGAGGCTCTGGAGCCTCTGTGGAGAAGTAAGTCTGCCAAGCAGCGAGTTATGCAAAGGACCCGGGAGCAATAGCTTCCTGATCAGCAGGAGAAACTGAAGTTAATTTCTTATTTGTTGGAAAATAAACAGAGACCTGGTATTTAAATCCTGTATTGTGAGGCGTGAAACAAAGTATTTCCCTTGTTCTCCTGCATAAATGCTTCTGTTTCCTTGATGATTGTTGTTACTGCGTCTTACCAACAGTAACCCGAACTGCTACAAGCAGCTTTCCACAAGACTTCTAGTGGGAAACCTATTTCTCCTCCTTCACCCCGTTCTCCATACGCTGTTTCTAATATTGCCTTCTGCACAACAGTTCCATATCCTTGTGCGTCCAGTTCTTGGCCAAAAAAATTGCAAATTAAATGGTTTGTTGTGTGAATAGTGTTGTGTCTGCCTTTCGTCCAACTGACTGACGCTGGCTGAGCAGTGTTCAGCACAATGGATTTTGGTTCACAAACAAGCATTGGCATAATTCAATTAAAAATGATCCATGTCCTTGTGAATCTCTTTCTTTTAGATGAGTGAATTAACCCGTAGGTCCAGAAGTCTTGGCTGCTTCTTTGTTTCCTAGATTACAGTTTGCTGCAGATGTGTGTGCTGCAGCCTTTCATCTGGCTCTGGCTGAATAATTCACTCAGGGTGAACCAACGCTGTCAAAGAATTTAACTCCCTGGATCTGATCCACTGGCTGCTAGTTTCTGTGCTCTTTTACACCATGATGCAACTATTTTCTTTCATGATAAGCGTAAAGGTGGCTTGGGATTTAGTTCCTTCCATTGCCTGTGTATACTTGGGTCAGTGTGAAGCTTGGTGTGCTCTGCCATATGTTGGCTCTGTAATACCTTACAGCCCTTAAGGCCACACAGCACATCGTGGCATCAGATTAATGATGTATTTCTCCAGAGGATGGTGATGTGGGTATTTGAGGCAGTTTCACCTGAGCCCCTTTCCTGTTTAATTGTGATGTTTCAGGGCCGTGACGGAGCCTGGAGAGCTGAAGGCAGATCTTAGGCAGTGTAGGCACGTGGAGAGGGCTGAATGTGAGTAGCACGTAATCCCCTGCGCCGCTTGGCCTAGATGCCAAGGGTTGTTCCCTGGAGCAGATGTCTTTGATGATACTGGCATAGCTTTTGTGGCCTTGACTCGAGAAAGTATAAAGCAAGAAGGTGGCTTTGCATATCATCTGCTGTGAGCCCTGTGCGTGAAACTTCTGAAGAGATTAATACCTCGCTGGAAGAGCTGTAGGGCTCTGCGCATGGGAAGAGATGAAAATCTTTAGATCCAGTGCTATCTGATAGGAACCCAGACAGCTGTCCTCCCTGTGGGATCACCACTAGGGAAGGGGTCTGCAGTGTCTCCCTCTGCATCCCGCTTGGCTTGCCTGGATGCCTCTTGCGTGGTGTATCGCTAACACAAGCTACTCCTGTTCCTACAGCTTCTGATTTTCTGCATTTATTTCATATTCTTTCTTCATACAGGTGGTCTTTTTAAAATTAATTTGCACTTGAAGATCCTGTAAAAATGCTAAATCTCCTTGCTTTCTCCCTTTTTTCTAATAAACAAGAACAATGTCAGGAAGATCAAGTCTGGGTTTGATGGAAAGACCCCTGGCACAGCAGGATCGTGCATTGGCTGAGCAATGCTGTGATGAAGCTGGGTGAATTAGGACATTTCTTTTAATGGTTGATGGTGTCAGTTAATCATTCTGAAGCAAAAAAAGCTGGTAACAAAATCCAAATCCCTTTTCTACCCTCTGATAAGCTTTAAACGATCCCAAAGTGTCTCAGTTGTGTGGAAATTTGGTCTGTTTTGGGGTTGCTTCTCTTGTTTTTAACCTGAAATTGTGATTGTCTGAATGAACAACCCCAAACCAGAAACGGTTTCTCTGTTTAAAAAGACCCACTGTTGATGTTTGCCTCCCTTAATTCTTCGTAGAGGGGCTTAAAGAAGCCAGGCTCCCCTCCCCTCTCTGCTTCCAGGTTATCTCCAGACAGAAAGCTCAGTTACCGCCTGCCTGCCTGCCTGCGGAGCCCTGCAGGGTGCCTCTGCCTACCAGATGTGCTTGATCCTGCACTCAGGAAGGTGAGGAGGGGTTAGCACCTTCACCTGTTCGCAGCTTCACGGCAAGCTGGCTAATGGCAAACATTCATTAGAAGCCAAATTACCAGGCTCCTCCCCAGCCCTTCCTGACCACTTGCTTTTCCACAAAGGGCTGATTAGCGATGTGCCTTATCTCAGCAGACATTTATATGCCTGAGGTCATTTCTGAGGTCTCTAAGTGTGCCTGTGTTATTCCGAGGGCAGGGATGTGCACATCAGCACAGATTTCCTCTTCCAGCACCGCTCTGCTCCTCTTGTAGTGGGGCTTTGTGTGGTTTGCAGCTTTGTTCAGCACAGAGGGAAGATGAAATGCTCTTGCTTTAGAATTGGTTTCTCCGTCTCTTTCCAGTCAAAAGAGCGAGGTGCACTGCTGATTTTAGTCATAAGATGCCTGCGTACTGTCCCAGCTCTGCTGCACGGTAATAATTTCATAACAGCACCTCTGACTGGCTTGTGATGGGCTCTCATGGGAGCCCCTCTGCTGCATGGGTGCAGTCATGGGTTTAGTGGCAAGGGTGTTTGATCCTGTGCTGGTTTTTCACATCACCGTGGGAGGAGGAGTTGGATTTCCCCCTGCTAGGGTCATCCAGTGCAGCCCTGATGCTTGTGCTGGGAGTGTCAGTGGCTCAGGGGAAGAACTCAGCCTGGATTTTTTATTTTTTTTTTGACTCTTAGTTAGCAGAGCTAGAGATTGTGAGCCACAGTGAGCTGGCCACGAGGATATGATGGGCCTGGAGCTCACACAGCTGGTGGCCTGCAGGTGGGTGCTGTGAGGGACTTGATGTGAAGCAGAAGGAGATGTTACGTGAGCAGATGGATTACCTATTTAGGACTTTTGTTCTGTTTTCTGCTATCTCCTTTTCCCCTAACAGGAAACTGTCTGTGGCTTTCTTGCAAGGGCCCACGGTCCAGCTTGACTCACTGGTCTGAATTATTACTCTTATTACTATTATCTTTGCTTGGGGTGCTGGGAGGAAGCCAGAAAATTAAGAGGCTTCTCTGTGACTTCATCATTCCTCAGAACTGAACTTCTGAGTACTGGCAAGGGTTATGTCAAAAATGGAGAGGCAAAGGAGAGCACAGAAGGCCAGCCACGTAGAATTTCCTCTCCCTTGCTCTGTATCAGGACCACCACCCTGCTGGGGCAGACTTGTCTTTCAAGGACGATTTCCACTGCTCTGCGTGCTTGAGATGTGAATCTTACACTGCTTTTAGGTCTGGTAAGACGATGGGAAGATAAAAAGTCAGTATTTTTAAGGCAAATCTGGAAGCTGTGGATGCAGCTCTCTCCAGGTGAGTTCAACTCTTTGCCCCTGCTCCCTGATGGCTGGAGGAGCAGGAGGGAGAGATCAAACCTCGCTAGTCCAAAACTGCCTGCACCCACGAGTGCTCAGAGGACTGCTCACTTCCTCAGCACTGTAACCACATGTTGATGGAGGTGTTACTCATGGAAGCAAAATTCTCTAACATCAGACATTGCATCCTGTTGCCTTTTTTATTATTTCTCAAACACCACTGTTTTATAATGCCTGTGTAACATCCTTTTTTTTTTTTTCTGTTCAGTGCCATGGAAAGTTGACTTTTTGCCCTGTCTCAGCATCCTCTTGCTCTCCCAGTGTCATATCTGGAAGATAATCTGCTGTTGAGGTCTTTCCCATGTTACCTTACCTTAGGAAGCACCCAAGAGACTCACAGCCACTTTGAGTTTGTTCAAGGCATACTTGCAAAGCAGCTGAGATACTTTAGGCACCTGCCTGCTTTTCGTCATGCCCTGTCTGGCAGTTATTACCTCGAAAACCAAAAGTTTCTCCGGAGGGCAGTGGGGTGGCCCACCAGGGTATGGAGCACTCACAGGCCTTCCCTTCAACAGAGCTGCGGGTGGGTAGCGTTCAGCCAAGAGGCAGTGATATCTAAATTCACCGGTTTGCCAAGTAAAAGGCTGTCCCTAGCCCTAGAAATAGATTAAAACTGATTGAAACACGAGGTAGTTGGCTGGCTTTGTCGTGCTGAGGACGGGCTGAGATTCTGCAGGAGGCTGTGAGCCCCGGCAGGCCTGCGGCGCGTCGGGAGGGAGGCCAAGAGGAAAGGCACCGAAAAGCTTTTAGCAAGCCCGTGAGCCGTGGGTAACAGCTCCAAAAGCCTCCAAATTCCCTTTTAAAAGTGGCCGGGATGCCCCTACTGACTCCGACTGGGACTTGGTTCCCAGGGCAGTGTTGGCCTGAGGGACTTTCAGCCGCGGAGAGCTGCAGGGTGGCCTCTGCGGCTTCTGGAGAGCCCTGAGTGTGTGGGCTCTGGCACCCGTCCACCCACCCACTTGTGCAACACAACGTGCAGGGCTCGGTGGTCAGAATTGCCCCGGTTTGGCTGCTTTGAGCTGAAAGGGAGAGGAGTTGAGGGACCGAAATCGTGCCCTTTTCCCAGAGGAGACTGAACCGAGCAGACATCCGAAGGAAGCGAATGATGAAATAGGGAACGGAGCCAAAGCTTCCTGCATCCCACAGCAGCCTGGCTGCCGGTCCCGTGCCCTGATCCTGCCCATCTCGATGCACTGCCCTCCTCCTATCCCTGCCAGTTAGTGTGTGTGCTGGTAGTGGGCTCATCTGGGAAGATGTGGCAAAGAGAGTTTAAGTGATTGGGCCCACAGCCACCCATAAAGTGTGTGGAAGCGTTTTCTATTTTTTTCTCTGGCTGTTAAAGCAGTCTTGCACTTTATCTGATAAAAGCGCACAGCCTGAAAAAATACCCTCGTATTCTGCCATTGTCTTCCTCAAAAACCATTTCCCATTTTATGTGGATTAAACAGGAAGAGGGATTCAATGTGACCCTACCTGAGGCAGGAGGTGACGTACAAGCTCTCTAATTTAGTCAACTGGGAGGAAACAGCTGGACCTTCTAACGTGAGATGTTGATTTTTTTTTTATATTTTCCTTTTTTATGTTGCGTCCTCTTAATCGGAGCCCGCTCGCACAAAGGGAATTGGTTCCCAGATACCATGGAGAAGAGCAGAATTATCAGAGGGGGCTGGCAGCGCCCTACCTGGCTACCATTGTGAAGCTGAATGCTTTCTTGTAGCTCCAAGTGGCACCTCCTGGCCTGGAGCATGCTGTATAAATATTGCATGAAAAAGGCAGAGAGCTACACAGTAGCATACTGTTTGAAATTGGAGGTGTCTGCTGCTTAATCAGGTCGAGTTGAGACCAAAATACAGGCATGGCAATGGAAAAACTCCCGGTAGCTTCCCTGGGCTTTGGCTCACACCTTTATAGAGAGGCTTTATTGAAAGTTTTACTCAGAAGTTTGTAAATACCACGTTTGTTTGTTTGTTTGCTTGGTTTTTGATCATAATGCATCTCCTTTTCTCTTTACTATAAAGCAAAACCACTCTCCAGGATCTTTGTTACTCTCTTCTGGGCAGGGCCATCATCACTTTTTGGGGGAGTGGGAAGAGGAAAGGCAAAAGAAAACAGGGCGGATTTCTTTACCTGAAAGGATTTTGAAGTGAAAATCTCACGAGCTAATTAGAGCCTTCCCACTGCTCACTTTTTCTTTGTACTGCCTTCCATCTGAATGCTAACAACCCAGTCAGCCTTTCCGAGTCACGTTCACTAAATGTCAGTAATATGCTGTGCTTACTGTATGTATTTATATTTTTTTTGAATATGTAAAAGCCTTTAGTACAAAGCAGGGCTGGTTTTGCTCTGAGAAGCATGCAGACAAACCTGAATGTTTGTCCTGACTCTTGATTAAGCAGTGAGCACTGAATTGCAAAGGTGAAGAAGGATCACGTAAGGAAGGATAACATAATAAGACATCAAATTGCTCCGGAGTGGAGGCAGAGCAGAGAGATCCTGCTCATTGTAATACCTGTAAGTGCCTGAACGTGGTGGTGTTACCTGGTGCTGTCACGCTTGGACTGACCTTTGTGACACTTGTAAAATGTCCTTCTCCTGATTTTGTTTAGCTGCTGATTTTTGCCAGGCTACTCCATGTTCCAGCTGCTGGGAGAGGAGCTCGGTGTGTGGCTAACCACCCAACTGCCAGACCGGGAGCTTTCTACTTGTGTGGGCAGAACTTACATCCCCGAATCTGCGCCTTCATCACAACTTCTCGTACTGCTCTATAAAGCTTCAGCGTGTCCTTAGTGGTCTCAGCAGTCCCTGACATGGAGCAGAGGGTCAGGGCGGACCCTGGTTTCCCAATAAGGCTGTGATGCTGCGTAGTCACATTTGTAATCATAATGAACTTCTCCAGTTTGTGGCACCGACTCCCTGGATGGAACAAAATGTTGACAGGCTTTAAGTGTCCAGAAATGTGTGCACAGTCCTGGCTACACTGTGTTTGAAACATAACTAGCAATAGCTGTGTTTTGAAATGTTGCTCTCTCAGTTTCTCTGACCAGTGGCCCGTGTTTTATTTTCCCTATAAACCACGCTAGCCAAACACAGTGATGCATCAGGCTCCCAGGCCCTGAGCACTTCGTAGAACACTTTTCTAGGCTTGATACAAGCTTGCATGTAAGGAAAACATCCCGATCTACGTTCATCAGGAGAAATGTGCAAAGCCAGTGTTAACCATAGCTGTTCTGAAGTCCTCCACAGCTGCCCCTGAAATTCTGGCAGCATGCCTACAGATCAAGCATTCCTGGATGATTTGCCAACTTCATACATTAAAGTTTGCAGTTACCATTCGGTGTGATGCTGAATTCAGTGTTATACCGGTGGACACAGCAATGAATGGGCTGATACAAAAGCCACGTTCCTCTCCGAGGACATGCACATTTAGGATGCAGGGCATGCTTCTCGGCTGTCAGCCTGCTCCTCTAGGGCATCCCCTCTTGTCTTGCATCCCAGGGTCTGTGGAAGTATTTGGGGTGATGCGAGGAAGATGATCTTTCTGGGGAGCTGGCTTGGCAGGAGGCAGGGGGATGCTGTTTGCAGTGTCTGCATTCCCTGTCAGCGAAGCTCAGCAGCACAGGTGAAATCTTCTGGCCAGGCACCCCTCGCAGCAGAGAGCACCTGAATTACCACTTGCCTTACTCTATGAAGATAAGGATTTCTAACTGCTTCCTCAACGTGACATTTTCCATCTCCTTAGCTCAGGCTGTTCAATTATTGCTTATAACTTCACCTACCGAGGTGCTTTCGGTGTGCTGTTCGGGTGAACCTTTAGACCCCTGGCACCTCAAGCAAAATACTCCGAGAAACAATTTTGCCATCTTCTATTCCCCTGCCCTGTGAGTGCTTTGTTGCACTGGTGCTGAACTCAGTGAATTTCCTTTGCCTGGACGTTTGGCACTCTGCCACCTGCTTCCTCTCGAGCAAGGGACCAGCAATTCATGGGATGGATGCTGCGATGGGAGAGCCTGCGGAGCTCCCAGCCCCCAGCAGGAGCAGGGCAGCTGGCACAGCCCCTGCTCCCGCCTCCGTTTGGAGGCCTGCAGTTTCCCAGGGCTGTCACTCCAGCAACTTTCACCAGCATTAAAATCACTTAGAATTTAAAAACAAACAAACAAGGATATGTGAAGTATTTTCCTGGAAGAAAGCCACGGAGAGCCGATTCAGTGCATCTCCCTCCCTCCTTCCCATCTCCCGAGCCTGTCGCAGGAGGGAAGCCTGGAGTTCAGCGTTTCCCTAAGCGGGATTAAAACAAGCTCTGGGACTGGTTTGTGGGATAGGGAAGGCAGGAGTAGCAGGGAAACTGTGCACGTATGTTTGTGTGTGTATGTATCTCAGGTTAAACTATCAGAATCCCTGAACCAACACTGAACATTGGTACTAATGTGTCTTTTTCTTAATGAAAGGGCTGCATGTTTTCTCTTAATAATGGGACATCAGAGCTGTCGGCTGGAGTAGAGAAGGATAAGAAGTGACTAATGCCAGAGGAACATCCATGCTGGTTTTCCACATAGTGAAAGGTAGCAATCCTGTATCTTCTGTATTGTACAAGCCCTGGACAACCTTTGTAAGTTCTTTCCTTTCACCAAATCCAAATATGTTTTCCTCTAATGCTTCAGCAGGTGATGTTTTATAAAGACAACACAGGTTGTTTTACTCGTGTCTAGAGCAGTAACCAGCCTCCGACATGCTCTCACTTGAGGCATATGGAGGAGCCTCATCTCAGCTGTTACTGCTCCAAAAGAAATTTTCTGTTTAATCTTTTGCTGCTGTCTCTGTGATTGTAACAGTCTGTGTCAAAACTCTGGGCTGTTTTGGGGAAGCAGCTTTCCACCTGCTTCTGTGCTGGGCAGCTGGAGCTTGCATTGCATCCCTGAATGTAGACATCCCTGATTTGTAAAGGAAGGTAAGTACCAATAGTTTGTTTTTAACTAAAAAATAGTTGAGGTGAATTTGTCCTGGGTGACAACCCTTGGAGGCTGTAGTACCCATGCTCATGGAAAAAAAAAAACAAGTCAATTGTTGTCTTTAAACCTCTTGCTCTTCTCTTGGCCTGAGGATCAGTGGCTTTTTGTGTCTCACTGGCAATTCCCTAGTGGCACTGCAGAGCGATGCTGCATGCGAGAGGTGCTTCCCTCTCACGTGAAGCCTCCTTTTTTGGGGGAAGAACTGAGATTCCTGCCCAAGTGAGCGGGATCAGAGGTTGTACTGCTGGGGATGGGAGTGAGGCATTGCCACTCGGAGCCTTGGCCTCGCTGCTGAACGTGTCAGCCAGATTGCTTGTCTGGGGCAGCCCTGCTGGTGGTTTCTGCTGGTCTCAGCTGTGGGTAGCACTGTGCATCTGCGTGCCCTGGTGGTGGTGAGGACAAGCATGGGGATCACTGGTTTACGTAAATTCTTCCCTTGTTGTGCTGGGGAAGCGTGCAGTTGTTTGGTAGGAACTGGGGTTTTGATGTGAGGTTTTGTGTGCGTGAGTTGTGCTTCTGTTTTACCATTTGCATGGCTTTGCCTTTGTGCAAGAAGAGGGCATGGCCAGAGAAATGGAACAGAAAGCAGATGTTTGCAGTGGATCTTTAGGTCCTGTTGAAGCTGATCCAGCTTCAGGATCCTGAACAGACACTAAGAATACTCTTTTACTCTATTTTTTTCCTCCTCCTTCTAAGAAGGACCAATCTTGCCATGGTGTTGTTTCCTGTTATCTTAATTCTGGAGTTTTGAGTGACCTTCTGGTGTGGTAGAACTGGACTGAAGGGCATCTTGTGAGTGAGCACTGAAGGCTCCCACTGTGTTTGAGGGTCTGTAGGACAGAATATAGCACTGATGTGCTTCCGGCAGCCTTTGCACCTGAAACAGAGGTGGCTCAAAGCTCTCCCTGTGTGCTAAGGGTTCACGGGGCTCTGCCCACCGAGTTGTTGTATGGTGATGCTAAGCCATCAGGGCTCTAACTCATTGGGTGAGCAGAGTGGGATCGTTTGTCACCAGACCATGGCATTCGTGGGAGTTTGGGCATCCTTGGGCTTGAGTTGGGATCTTGGAGAGGAGCTGAAACTTCTTGGCTTTTGTTTTGCTGCATGTGTAAGAGGTGTTGGCTGGGTTATGATGAAGGTTTTGACTCAGACCAAGCCAAGGATGCAACTGGCTGCGTGATTTGGGTCACAGGGGACTTGAAAGCATCCAAAGGAGTCAAATAAAGAAATGATGCCCACTGCTTCTGCTCACAAAGGGCAGAGTTAGGTAGTACTAACCCAGGACTGACAGTCCAAGCGTGATTGAACATGTCAGTTACCGGCCAGCACCCTTCTGCCCGGTCCTTTATCAATCCTTTACATCTGATTACCATGAGAAGTAACAAATTTGAGTCCAAGCCCCATTGCTGGAAGTCCAGCACATTGCTTTTGCCGCGTGTTGTGGTAGGAAGGGTTAAACGAGTGGTGACGTTGGCTGATGGTTGCTCTCGGCGGTAATGCGGCGGTGAGCGCTGAGGTGACATGGGAACCCTCCTTAGCTGACGTCCTTGCGAGCCTCTCAGTGACATCAAACTCCTGGACCTTGTCCAGGCGCGCTTGGCCTTGCCCCAGTGACAATAGATGTTAATCTGCCGGCTTGTCAGAAAACCGTGTTAGTGGTTTTTTCACAGACCTATTTCCAACCCTCAGATTTCCCTGCTAGTAAACACAGCGTTATGTCATTGTTGTGCCAGAAGCCAAGCTCCGAAGCCAACTTTGCCGTGCTGTCGTCAGCGAATGTCCACTCACTTTGGATCATTAGCTGAGTTCCCAGGCTCTCCCTTCCCACTGTTGGCCGTGTGCTGGTCCCCGTGCCCATCAGAAGCCAACAGGAGCTTTATGGGAAACGTGTAGGGCCTAGAAGTTGTGGCTAACACCTTCAGCCTGAGATGGGGCTCCTGTATCTGCTTAGCAGATGCCTGTTTGTAAAGCTTCGTTTTCCAGTAATTTGAGCTGTAACAAATGCTTAATTTCATGACTTCCCTCGTGCAAGACGAGCTGAGGGGTTCTGCAGCCTGAGTGATAAAATAATAGCCAAGTCATAGCCAGTGGCAATCCTTCTTCTCATGCTAGCTCCCGTTTGTTTCAGACACAAAAGCTGAGTTCCTGTTAAATAGAGTGCTTGTCAGATTGCTAACGTTATAAATTAACTTCCTTAGTTTTCAGAAACAACACTCCCCATAGCTGAAATAAGGCCATTCATGCCATTCTTGTAACTATTGTTCCTTGTTTTGCTCCTAGACTTGTTTCCATCTGCCTCTGCAAAGGGTGTGAAAGTAAAGATTTATAAAGTCACCTTCAGTGGTTGGGATCTAAGCTGCTCAAACCAAACAAGTCCTCCAGCCCTAGCTCTAGTTTGTTTTTCTGAGGTTGGCAGAGGTCCAGTCCTTCTCATACTAAGATCTGCCCGAAATGTTATCCTGAATCAGCTGAAGTACTCTAAAAGCAGAGGAAGGGGGAGAGGGAGAGATGCTTGTTTGAATGCAGATCCTGGGTTCTTGTGGAACAGGGACAAGTAGGTGATGGAGAGAAACAGGTTCGGCCTCTTGGCAATGGTGCAGGAATTATGGCATTCTTGGGTAGGAGGTGGGATGAAATTAAATGTATTTTTTCCCCACTATGTAATTAAGCTGAGGAACACCTTGCTGAAAGTCAATATGAAGGCTGAAAATACACATTTCCAAGTTTCTGGGGACAGGGCTGACACCTAGCAAACACGAGCTATGTTGGGATGTTGGGTGAGAAAGTCAGAAATCTGCTGACTGCCGAAGGTTAAGTAAGCAGTGTCCTCTCTTTAGCTCCTACATGGTTAGTATCTAGCTTCATTGAAAATGGGGAGCTGAGCTTAGATTCAACTTCACTTCGGCCAAGCCTGGGTCTTCTGCTGCTTTCCTGGATGTCCCTTAGCTGTACGGCACCAGCTCCATCTTCTGAGGCTTGCTGCATGTTGCTGATATTAGTTGGAGCTGTTGAGCTGTGGCCAGCTGAAGTTAGGAAGCGAGCCTCCCATCATCGCCCCCCGCTCCCTCCTGTGCTCTGCACACTGTTCTGTGGATCCCGTCGTGCTTTTCTGGGCTGGTGTCACTCATCTGGGCCTTGACAGCTCGGTTTCTGCTTTCCAGCCCTGGGTCAAGTGGCAATTTATTTCTGTAGAGGTATCGTGGCTGGTAGTACTATTAATATATGTTCGGGCTTTGAACTTATCTACTGCCTTTCATGAAAGTATCCCCAAACACTCGATGCATCGGCATCTCTTTGCAAGGGAGGCAGATTAGGCACGGAGAGCAGCGTGCACACAGTAACATATCTCTGGCAGAAGTCCCTTTTCAGAGCCCTCATAATATCAGTGGATAATTTGGGCTGATGGAAGAAGTGCTTTTATGGCTCAACGTGCTGTGAAGTGGGTCATGGGACTGCGGAACACGGACCTAGGACAGCCCAAGGCTGATGGTATGTGAGCGTGCTGCATTCCTGCTTATGACCCTTCAAGGTGGTTGGGTTGGCTTGACTGGAAGCCTCAATTCCAATGCAGAAGCTTTTTATTCATGCCCATCCTGATTCTGGTATTGTCTTTTTTGCATAAACAGGTCTCTTTAAGTTTGCTTTGACCTCCTGTCCCACTTCTCTGTTTTGTAGAGTGACCGATCCCTTCTTGGCCTTCGTTCTGCTGAGCTGCTCTAACTCCCTCCTGTAGAGGAGGCCACTCTCAAAGCCAGACAGACTTCCCCACCCCACACTTCTCAGCCGTAGCAGGCTGAATACAAGTGAATTGGTGAGCTCAAGCACGGATTA
Organism: Netta rufina; assembly: GCF_964035555.1. Lineage (NCBI taxonomy): Eukaryota > Metazoa > Chordata > Aves > Anseriformes > Anatidae > Netta > Netta rufina. Next base: position 25,122,596 of record NC_140130.1, on the reverse strand, counting down.
GCAGTTCAGTCTGGGCAACTTCAAGCACGTAGAGGGAGAATTCACACTGGAGCATGGCCTTGCCCGTGCTGGCGGCGGCCAGATGCAGCCCCTGGAAAAGGTTGACGTCAAGGAGAGGTTTGCCAGCTGTAGGCAGATGTGATATGGAGGAGACAGGCTCTCAGGACTGTCCTGGCCCTGAGCTGTGCGTTGGGTCAGCACGGAGGAGGCTGATTGTTGGGGAGCACCTTCTCTCATGGTTTCGTTTTCTTCCCTTCAGGGAATCTCGGAGAAACTCGTTCCAAAGCCTTGCAAAGTGACACTCCACTTGCAAAAGCAGCGAAGAGAAAACACGGCTGATTATGTTCCCACGTTAGCTTTAATGAGGGTAATCTTAAGCAGATGGCGTCTATTTCGTGTTCTGAAAACACAGACCAAGTAGTTTTCAGCCAGCCTCAGGAGCAGAGCAGGCGAGATGAAGGGCGTTGGGGCAGCAGCCGGCAGAGCTGGAGGAGCCCTTGGGTGAGTCCTGGGGTTGGGGCACCCTCTGCTCCTGGGGGACACGTCCCCAGGGCATCCCGCTGGGGTGAGAGGCGAGGTGGCCTGCGGTTTCTGCCTGAGCTTCACCAGCAGTAAATAATTTCCAGATTGACGTTGTGGAAGCGTGCTGCTTTTGTGAAGGGAGGACAAGGGGGGAGCCAAACACAACAAGAGCTTCTCGGCGCTTGGGGAAGAGAGCCAGGGTCACGTTTGGAGCTCGTAGCGTTGGCAGGCACGGGGATGACGTGCCGGGGCACTGGGGGAGATAACCGGGGCGACTATCAGCCAGCTGCTCCCTAGGTTGTTTGGGGATGCTGATGATCTGAAACTGATGCTGGGGTGTTTCAGACGAATGCGCTCTCTTTTCAGCTTCCATATCTGCTCTTTTTGCATGTTTTTGGCATTTGTCACTGGGGTAAGGGAGAGGCCACAGCGACCCCTGGGATGTCAGTCCCACCGAGGCCAAATTGTGCAGTTACAGATCTGCTGCCATTAAAATCAGCATCGCTCGACATTGTCCCCTTTACAGAGCTGGGTGCTGACTGTGCTCCAGCAAAGCTGCATCGAGTTGTCCTCTCCCAGAGCTGTCCTTGGCCCTGGCCAGCCTTCTTGCTGGCTGGTTTCTCCATCCTCCTTTGCTGGGGAATGTTCCCAGGCCCTGCCATGAGCATTTTTCAGTGTCCTCACTGTTACACTCAGTGCTGGTTTTTACACATTTCTTTTTTTCTTACCATCCAATTTCTTATCAGTGAAATAAAGCAGCTTTATGATGGCTGCAACTTGTTTTCATCAAAGCCATCCGACAGACTCATGTGATTCTTCAATTGTTTAACTCTGTCATGGATGCTGAGGCTCCTTTCTTTGGGAGAACCAAGAGGGGAACACCGTGCCATGTTTTTTAAGCATTAGGTTTTATACTAAGACCTGTAGCCTGTTTCAAAAGCACTGGTAAAAGTAACAACTGGCAGTAATTTTGCCTTTATTTGGCTTAAATTCACCATTCTGTCCAACAAAAATGAGCAAAGACCACTTGCTAAAATTATACTTGGTAGTATAGCCCCAGCTGATCCTGGGAGCCCTTGAGCTGCCCACCCCCAAATCCTTTCTGCTCATCTCGACCAGGATCTGGTGACCCCGTTGTCCGTCCCCTCTCCAGCTGCTGGACCATGCCGTGGGCTGAGGATGAGGATGGCCCTGCAGTGCTCTCAGCTTATTGCAGAACACAGTAAGGAGCAGCTCGCTTTAGCTGCTAGCCCGAGGGACCAGAAATGGAGCTCCCACACGCAGGTCAAGCAGCTGATGCCCGGCTCCCCCTCCAGCCACCCCAGGGACGTTGTGCCCGCAGAGGCATGGAAACAAAGCAGAAAGCTGGAAGGCAGGACAGCGTTGGTGATAACGGGCTGGAGGCACTGGGCCCATGTCCTGAGGCCGTGTTACCTCCCTGGCAGATGGAGATTAGCAGGAGGACTTGGAGGGATTGCCAACAGCTGTCATTTATTTTTAGAAAAAGGGAGGCTAACGTTCAGCAGTGTAACCCTGGCCCTAAAGTACTTAGTAGGCTTGTTGTTAATAAAAAAAAAAATAAAATATTCAAAGGGGGGCTAAAATTAAGACCATTCATTGCAAAACTACTCCCTCTGCAGCCTTTTCTTCCAGGTGGTTTTTCAGTAACTGGTTAGCTCTCTGCACTGGGAGCGTGCAGCTGAGGGAAAAAAACCCATCGCCTCCTGCCAATGAACTCTGCTGCATCTGGGTCCCTGCTCGTGGCCGTGGGGCTCTGCTGGGCAGAGGAATTGTGGCTCCTCGTGCCTGAGCAGCGAGCTGTAGAGCTGTAGTAGGCCAGGCTTTATGCATAATTACTGTGAATTAACTAATAAGTGTAATAACGTTAATCATAGAGCTTCAGTGACGTGTCTGATCGCTCTGGTGCGTGGTTTAGCGAGCAGGATGAAATGGCTTCGGGGAGCGGGGGCTTTGGGTTGTATCTCCCCAGCGTGGTTTAGTGTTTGGATACATGAAGGGATTCATCCGGTGAGCTGAGGGTGAAGCTGAGGTCTTTCTCACAATTAATTACCGCTGCTTCGCTGAGTTGCCTTGGGAACATCTCTTAATTTCTGCCCCGGTTTAATTGGTCTTCATAAAGAAGCGTGCTAATTACGGCCCTGGCCACGGAGCGCTGTGAATTTGCCAGCAGAAGTTTGTTATCGCAGCTCGGGGTGCCTCTCTCTCCGAAATTACACCTCTTTTGATTCAGTGTGTTTGTGTTTCTGCAGTCTGTGGCTTTATAATCCCCTGTTTGTTGCTGTCCTCTCGGGCTGCAGGAGCATCCCTGCGCGCTGGGCGAAGGTGGAACAGGATATAAACGCTGCTGAAAATCAGCCAGCTTTCAGGCGCGTGGTGGTTTTCTCTTTGTTTTCTTTGGAGATAGGGCAGTGCTCCAAAGGATGCCCTAAAACTCTTTTTATCTGGTGTTTGTTGTTAGCTTCGCACTGGAACTTTGCTAATAAATAAAAGTGATTTATGTTTGATCAGGATGGAGCTGCGTGTTGAGCGTTCCCCGGGTAGCACGGACCGATGCTGATAAAAATGACCCGGGCTCTCCTGGCAAATGTTCCCAGCGCTGGGGGAGACGTGTGTGTGTATATGCGTGCAGGGGACAAGAAACTGAAGCTGCTGGAGCAACTGTTCCCCAAAATCTCCCAGAAGCCAGCAGCTCGGTTTCATGGGGCTCTCGGCTATCCCTGCAGCTGTGGCAGCCCCTTCAGCACATCGCAGCTCAGCTGTCGGGGACAGGACGGGGCAGGGCAAAGCCCCGCGCTGCCTCTGCGTGTGCAGGGAAGAGAAGCTAAGCCGGGCTGCCCCAGTGACAAACTGCAGTTTATTTTTATTTGTAGAGGCTGGCCGGGTAGAGCTTTGCTCCATGCGGTGCTAAATTAAAGGAAGGAACTGCACCCAGGGGTGTGAGCACGTGTGCCTTCAGCTCCCCGCCAGGAGGACGACGGGTGGCAGTGGCCTTTGCTTCCCCCTCTTTCCTCTGAGGGCAGGTGAGTGCTGCTGGCAGCCAGGCTGTGCCTTCCCCTGCCCGTGCTAAGGCTGCTCCCAGCCTCTCTCTGCTCTCTGGAGCTCACGGGAGAAGGGATGAGCAGAGGATGGAGTCGTCAGGGAAGGACCCTGCCTCTCGGGCTGCCCCTGGTCTGCAGCATCCTGCTTGGATGGCACGTTTTTTGGAAGGTGAAAGCAGGCACGTTTTGTGAGCTGCTCAGCACTGAGGCAAATAGCAGGGCAAGGAAGGTGGTGTCAAATGGATGTGGGAAGAAACGGGTCCAAAATAAAGGTAGGAGAGCTAGAGACAACTAGATCACAGCCGTCCCTAGGCTTGGCTAAAGCTTGCTGGTAGCTCACAGAGCTCAGGGGGCTGGTGGACAGGGTGCAGGAGGGAGGATCTTGGTCTGAGCCACAAGGCCACGTCTGCCCTGCCTCTGTAGGGCAGCAGTGCACACACAGAGGTCCCCTCACACTGCTGCATTGAAGCAAGGGCTGTGAGGGATCCTCTTAGGGATCTGCATGCGCTGGGGGCTGGCAGCCAGAGCCTGTGGGGCTCCTGGTGCGTAGTGGCACTGGTCCTCTTCCCTGCACTCTCTTTGTCTTGGCATCTCTGTGAGACTGTGGTTAGCCAATTCAGGGAGCAAAAAAAGTCCCCAATTATTTCCTTTTTTGGAAGAAAAGCTCTTCTGTTGGTCGCTGGTAGCCTGAGGCTGTGGTCAGGGATGCTGTCCTGTGCCTGGGGTAAGATGTCATCGCTTCCAGCTACTCCTGGCCTGGGGTCACATCCTCCCACAGCTCCAATTCCTGGCAACCCTCCTTTTTTCCCCAGACAGCAGGGATTAACTCGAGCCTCTTTTCCTCACCCGGATCTTGGAGGGACAGCACACCTGGTCCTGGTGGCAGCCACGGCTGGAGGAGAAGAGGCAGCGAGGAGCGGCCAGCTGCCTCCCACGCCTGCTCAGCTGCAGCCCGAAACCTCAAGCGGGCGGCGCTCGCGGCTCCGACCCGCCGGGCTCCGTGACACACACGATGTTCAAAGCTCCTCCGTGCATAGGAAGCAGCTTAACCACGGTGCTGTTCCCTGCTTCAGCAAATCTGACCAGCGTCTGCCTTGTGGAGCGCAAACGTCACGCACGCAAGTGCAGCAACATCTGGTTTAAGGCGAAAAAGGGTGAGGAAATGGGTGTTGTGCTTAGGATGAAGTCTGCATCCTGAAGGCACTCCTCCGCAGCCAGGTTTTGTTTGGAGAGATCGAATGTAACCTGCTGGATCGAGGCTCAGCTTGCGTGTGGAGAACTGGAGGAAAGGTTGTGTTTGCAATAGCCCTGGTCAGAAGCATTTTGGAGACGTTTTTCCTGTCTCTGAACAACCCTTTTAGCAGGTTCTGCTCCAAGATTCACTACCCCTTTTTTTATTCTCATGTGCAGCCCAGTCGGGATATCCTGATTGACTTCGGGTTAGGCTCCGCAGTGATTTACACCATTAGGATGAATTGACCCACTGCCCGCCTCGCATGGGGCCGGCTGAGCAAGAAAACAGCTCCTGACTGCAGACAGCTGTGCGGGGTTGGCTTTCCAGCACTGATGGGCAGCTGCCTCTCAAGGAATTTGGTGCCACGTGCGGAGCTGTCCTGCTTTTCTGCTCCCGTAGGCCAGTGCACAAGAGCACACAGATACGGCTTCTGCAGATCCCTCTGTGCTGTTATCAGCAGCTTCCAAACCGGCGAGCTTTCTCCAGATTTTTGGCCGTCTCCGGTGTCTGTGGAAAGAAGAACTTGCGATTTTGTAAGTTGTACAACATTGGAGAGGCTGCCGTGCTATGCAAATGTTTAACATCATTTCCATATGGCCTAGAAACTTTCAGTTTTAAAGCTGAAATGGGAAGCAAGTCATCTTCCTTCTTGTGCCTCCAGGACAAGAAAGTTTTGGGTGCTTGTGCATCTCTTATTAGAAACCATTTGATACCACTTTAAAGGATGCTAAACACGTACACTGATTACATATTTATCATTCAGATACAAGCCTTGCACTGCCCTGCAGGCCTCTTTTCAAGGCAGCATTAGCTTGAAAACACAATACAGGAAGCCCTATCAATGCGGCCTATCAGGATAACCAAATATTATGCATGGAGCAAAATATTTCCCTTTCATTATGAAAATAAGTGTTCTCTGCAGTGCGAAGCTTCAAGCCTGTTGTTCAAAAGATGTGATCAAGACATCAAAGAGAGGAAAATTAAGATAGCGCGAACTGAACCAGCTGCCTCTCCTTTGGTAATTAAGAGCCAATCTCATGCATTTGCCTGCTGAAATTGCAAACTTTCTTCTTTCCCCTGAGAGCGATGTTCTGAAGCAGGAGTCATTTTAACACTTTTAAGAAGAGCTGCTTAATTTTACAGTCATAATAAGATTTAGCAAGAAGCAGCGGTGAGCCCGAGCACCGTGCCGTAACACGGCTCATTAGTCCCAAGAACACTTTAAAGGATCAGTGCAATTTTCTCCCCTGGTTTGGATTGAAGAGGTGACAAGCTGATGGGTGTGCTCGGTTTGGGAGCCACTTCTTTAGGAATTGGCATCTTCTCCGTTGCTACTGCTACGAGCTGCAGAGCTGAGGTCCAGAGACGAGACAGGAAAGTAAATGCAAACCCCACGGGGGCAGTGATTCTGCATCTCCCAGACTTGGGAGTCCCTGTCTTGGCACGTGTCTGGGGTCACCTGAAGTGGTTCTCTGGACTGTTGGATGTCAGGCTTCATGAATGCAGGATGTAGAAAAGTCATTTTGGGGGATATGTCGGGGTTTTTCCATTCCTTGCCAGGTGCTTTCAGCTTAGCAAATGGAAGGTGTCTTTGCAGGTCATATGGTTGATGTGTGTGGTCACAAATGAGGCAGTACTTGCAGGTTTAGATTTGATCCCTACCCATTTTCCTTGACTGGACATGGAACAGGGGTGACTCTGGGTTTCCGGAGTCATGTCTTAAAGAAGTGTTGGGATTTTGTAGATATGAAGTATGTCTGGGGTCAGACTGAATCTCCCCATTGTATGGTGCTGCCAAATCCCCTGGTCAGACCTGTGCTCTTCCTGCTGATAGCAGCTGAAGTTTCAGGTGAGGCAATTACCCCACTAAAACTTCTTTTTCTTTCTTTTTTTTAATTGTTGCATCAGACAATCCGTAGCTGGAAGTAGGAGAGAAACGATTGCATGTGCTGGTTTTGGCAGCTCGTTAATTTATTCCTGGAAAAGTTCCTCTTTGTGTTTTCTTCCCCAAAGTTGCTTTCTGTTTTCGTGCAGACGCATGGTAGAGCTCCCTCTCTCAGACACGTTGCATCATATAACACAAAGTGTCTGATGTGCTGCAAGGCTGGTGGCTTGAAAGATGTCAGGAAGGAGAGCAGAAAACACCATGAGCTGTTTCAAATTCTGACTGAGGGAAGAAGATGGATGAAAAGAAAAATTCAACGGGAGATGGGGCTACTCAGGGGAGCTAAGGTTTTGCTCCTTTAATCAAAACTACAGCTCGCCAGGGGCAGAATCCAGCAGTGCCACCTCGCTGTGTGTTTTGGGGGCGAAGCTGCTGCCTCGAATCCACCGAGCCTTCGTGATGGAGAGAGGGGAGCGGGACCAGAGCGCACCCAGTGCTTTGCTGCCTTTTAGGTCAGCTCGTGTGAAATGGGGCCAGAGCTCAGAGACACGAGTAGGGCCGTGCTGGTTGCAAAGGCTCGGGGCCCTGTTACAGCTCCCTGAGTCACAGCAGCAGCTATTCATCAAAAGCCCCATTTGTGCGTAGCGTTGTCCCCAAATTATACGTTGCTCCTGTTGTGGGAGAGCTCCTGCCCGTAGTTCAAACCACCGTGGCTGAGAAATGTGCGCTTCTGACTTCAGTTTTGGTGAAATGATGCAAACCCATTAACTGTCATTGCGGATTACATATAATCAAGTCTATTACCTTAAAGAATAACTTTATTTCCTTGGGAAAATCAGGTAAAAAAAGGGTTTTCATTTGAAGCACGCCCTCTGGAATAAAATCCTGCGTCTTGTGCAGAAACTGAAAAAGGAACCACTGAAAAACCCTGAATGCAACAAATAACTCATTTTATTTAGTTGAAAAAAATATTTGGGAAGGAAACCACCCTGAGTTTTGATCAACCCTGACATACAAAAGAAGAAATTATCTTGATGTGTAACATAAAAGGGAGCTCAACCAAAGGCCAAAATAACCAAGCAAAGGGAACATCCAGTGTTTAAAACAAACAGCCTGAGCTTGAAGCTTCCCTCTGATCTCTGCCATTAAAATTCCCTCTTGGAGACTGTTGGGCAGGGAAGCCTCCTGTCCCCGTGGATAAAAGAGAAGGTCGGCTTAAAGGGAAATCTGCAGCGGGCACCCTGCTTGGTGCCCACGTACCGTGGCTCGAGACAGCTCCAGGCTCTGCTGGCACTCAGTGCTGGTTTCTGGGTTGTGCACAAAGCCCTTTGCACCCTAAGGGGCCAAAGGGGGAATCTGGCCCACGGCTTTCAGGCCTGACTGCTGCCCGTGGAAAAAAAGCAAATGTGTTTTAAAGGGCCTGCGATCAGAGGATCCTGTTCAGACGTGGTATCACGCTACTCACCTCGGCCTGGTTACTAATCCCAGCACTGCGTTTGACCCTCGAGCTTTTTGTTTTTATCATCTGCTTTGATACGGTCGTAAAAATAGTGACTGGCTGGCGGAGCTCCAGGGCTTTGCTTTATATTCTAGCAACTGTGAAACGAATGTGTTTAAAGCACTTTTATACTTCAGGATATTGTCCTTTTTTTTTTTTTTTTTTTCCCTCAGGACTATTTTAGAGCTCCCATTTGCTGTTCTGGAGACATCCCTGCTGTCCTCTGCTCGTTGTGCAGAGCAGCTTCTGCCCGGGTTTGTCTTTGCCCTGGCCATCAAACCCGGCATATGGAAACACGGTTTTTGTGGAACCACTGTGTTCAAGTGGCTTAGGGAGAGGAGAGATCAAGCAGGAGGCAGATTGAGACCTGGAAGCCCTCCTCCCGTGGTAAATTGAATCCTGTGCTGCTTGCCCTGTCAGACGTGACTGGCGTTTGAACTTTCTGAAGCATCCGATACTGGGATATCGCATCCCCGCCGGGCCGGGCCCGCATGTGTCTGAGGAGCAAATCCTTGTGCGTGCCTGAGCTGCCGTCTGCCCATGCCAGGCGAGTCAACGGGCTTTTTATATCCCCGAGGATTTGCCTGTGCCACGGAGAGGCTCTGGCGGGTGAAATTTTGCTGCTCGGAGGGGCGGCTTCTGCAGAGTGGGGCGCGTCGCTCGCTCTTCTGCTGCGTTTTAGCAGCAGGCACTCCGTGTCCGTCTGCGTTGGCTTCATTTCAGTATTACTGACAAGTTGTTGGTTTAGCTATAAACGTCTCCTTGATCCTTGCTTCACAAACCTGTTCATCCTTCGCTTTTATGAACAGCTTTTCTAGGTCAAGGTAGGTTGTAGGACAGTGGAGCTGGACGTTATCAGCCTTGGCCATGCCCTGAGGCAGGCAGCTCTGCAACACACTGCTGGTTACCTCCTGCTCGTCCTGCAGCCCAGCCTCAGCACGAGGAGCCCAGCTGGGACCTCAGTCCTGGTCCCTCCCAGGGCAGGGACCAAACCCTGCTGGATTCTGCCTGGGGTGGCTAATTTGTTCCAAGCACTGCTAATAATTAGACGAATAAAATGATTAGTTAGAGAAGGAATTCGGTTTATTGGGAGCATGTTCCAGAGAGGTTTTATAGCTCTGAACTAATATTTGCCAATCAAATAAGGACTGTGGAGTGAAGAGGAGCACAGTAGCCAGTTTGGCAGTTAGCTGGGAGAGCCCTGCCTGCGGCCCAAGGCTCAAATTAAACCTGATTGAAAATGCCCTTTTTAAAAAAAGGGTTGGAGTTGAAGTCTAGTTGGTGTTTGGGTTGATCTGAGTCCTGCCTGGTTTTGTGGTGGGGAGTTTGGTGAGGTGGTTGGACTCGTGATAGACAGCCAAGCCCATTTCCACAGTTCCTTTTGGGGGGAAGATGGTTTCTTGTCAGTTGTCAAAATCACATGAACACAAAACTGGGGGGAGAATCTCAGCTCATGCCAACCTAAAAACAAGGAAGGGTGCACACGTTCCTTTCTACATTACTGTGTTTGTTGCCCCATAGCACACAACAAGGAGGGGAGAATAAGAACTGCATTCTTGGTACCATGCAGCTGAAGTCAGGATTTTCCTCACCAGAACAGTCTTGAAATTGTCCTTCAGCAGGGGTCACAAAGGTATGTGCAAGAGCATTGACGTGGAGGAAGCTCTCCTTGAGCTGGGTGTAGGAGCAGATCTCCAGGCTCTTTCCATAGATCTCCATCTCTATTCCTGGAGAATTTTTGTATGTGAGGTGGGAGAGATGCTTTTACCTTCCTGAAGGAGCTCGTAGGTGCGTGGTAGTCAGCCACTGTTGGCTGCTGCTTTTGGAGCAGCAGCAGTGGGAGCAGCATTTTTTTCCTTCTCCAGCTCCAGGCTGGTCGTAGTAACTGAGTTTCTGCATAAAAGAAGGGAGAAGAAAGAGATGGGGATGGGAATCCAGCTGGTTGGAAAAACGTTTGGAGCCACACATGGGCTGACTGCATCCCTTCCCACTCCCTGCTTGAGAAACAGAGATCCTTGGAAAATGTTGCTGCTGGTTTCCATGGGATGAGGGAAAACCCAAGCCTTGCATGCCAGATGCCCTTTCAAGGGGAAAAAAATAAAGTGACACGGCTGGGATATTGTTGGGATTGTGTTTTAATGTCACACCTCGATGGAGTCTGGGGTTATTAACTGGGGGATTGCCTCTCAATATTGTGGCCAGATGCAGCAGTTGGCTGGGCTCCCTACCTTCAGAGCTCACTTCTAAATCATGCTTGGATAATTCACCCTGCCAGGCAGATTTGCAGTTCAGCGGTGTGCTGGAGGCAGCTTGGGGTTCAGAAGGGCTCCTGTGTCCATGAGAAAGCCTCTAAGAGGCCTGGCGGGTGTGGCATTTTCCCTTTTTCTCTATTTTTCTTAGTGCAATTTCTCCCCGTGGTAGCGATTTGCCGACTTGGGGAGCCGGTGGCTCGCTCGCTTGCTGCTGCGAGTTAAGATGTGGTGCAGCTGAGAGGCTGAAGCCACGTGGCAGCCTCTTAAGGACTCCTGGCTGCTTTTGCCATCGTGGAGGGGCTGCCTCGCTGGAAATGTGGCATCTGCAGCGAAGGAGGGGCTGGAAATATGTGGAGGCTGCTGCAGCTGTGGCAAGGAGTGAGCCAACCTGGAGAAGATTCAGCCAGCTCCAGCTGAAATGGGGAGTGGGGTGTATGGGATGTGTGAGGTGAGGGTACCGGGGGGGTTTTGTGCTGGAATTGGGGCGAAGATTGGGGGGTACCTGCTCGTCTCCACGAGGCTGGAGGAGCACCAACGTGCTCGGTCAGGCCGGAGGCCAAGCACACAGCCCTGTTTTGGGGGAAGTCCAAAATGTTGGTGGAAGGATGACAGCCACCAAGAATTAGGATTTTCAGCAGAGCCCACAAATCAAGTTAGATGAGTTCAGGGGCTGTAACACTACTTTGGATGAAGTGACAAAGAGGAAGACCTGGGTGGCCAGGGGCTGCAACTCAGCAGTGGAGTGCGGGCTTCGATTCCATTGAAATCTCTGGCACTTGGGCCCTTTCTGGAAAAGTGGCCTGCCCTTGGCAGTCCGAGCCTCCAGAGGGATCGCTGTTGTGATCTCCCCAGACTGCCCAGTCTCTGCCCTGTGCTTTCCAAGAACTCCCTGTCTTGAGGAGACGACGTTTATCTGCGGGACCACGGCAAAGCTCTCATCACCTCAGTGTTTGGAGAAGGGAGAGCTGCTGAGATCTTCTTGTGACCACAAGGAAATTGAAACGCCAAAAGGTTTTTCTGAAGACTTGCCTTGTCCTTACAAGGTGCTTACCTTCAGCAGCAATTTGGCTGCTTAACAGGGAGGAGAGGCTATGGGAGCCCAATGGTGTCTTGCTGGCTCCCAACCCTGCGGCTTTGCCATTGGGAAGAGCTCCTGCCTTTGTTGGTCTGAATTTGTCTTCCCTCAAGGCTGTGCCAGAGGGGGGTTGGTGTGTCTTGTGGGAGACCTCCTTGGTGTTCCTGATGCACCCGTCTGATAGCACCCGGCCTCATGTCCATCTCAGTGTTGTTCTGAGTGGCTTATATTTAAAAAGCATTCACCTAATGGTATTGAAGCCTTCAGAAAAGGCGCCCTGGGCCAAGCCCCGCTAGTTTTACTCACGTTTCACAGGGCTGAGGAGGGGGAGATCTGAGCCTCTTTGGACCTCTCTCTACTCAAAAGATGGTCGCAGGGGAATTACAATGGTGAAAAAAAAAATCCTAGCTCTGCCCTGAGCCCTTTTGCAACCTGTAGTCCCATCAATGTGCTGGCAAAGCAACTGCAAGTTCGGGAGCCGCTCTGAAGCTGGCAGCCCAGCCAAACTGAAGTGGAAACAACTCTTTTTAAAAAGAAATAAAAATAAAAATACTCTGCCTCCTTCCCAGCCTCCAGGAGCACAGGTTACAGCCTGCCCAAGGCCACGAAAGGCAGGCGCTGGCTTTGGTCCGTGCTGTGCCTGAGCAGGCCGCGGGCGCTGGCTCGGGCCTGGCCGGCTGTCAGGGCGCTGGTTCTTGGTATTATCTTTGCATATCTGCTTCGTGGTAAATTACAGCGGTGCCTCCAGCTCCTTCCTGTGTTAGCACTTCATAAATCGGAGTTTAAAATCGCTCTGGGGACCCAGGTTAAAAACTCTGAATCCTCCAAATGCAGATTGGAGCCGAATCCTCTCTTTGCAAAGGCCTCTGCCCCTGGGAAGCGTTACACCCGCAGCGGCTGGGCCCCGTGGCTGAGACCAGTCTGAGAACCCAAATTTGGGATGCATACGTGGTTTTTTCCCCCCTAAATCCTGCCTAGCAAGTTCCTGCCGTCTCCAGATGCTGTGTGTGTTGAGTGCAGCTGTATCGGGTCGTGAAAGCCTGCTGGTACAGACAGAAATGTTGCTAGGCTTTGGGTGGTCACTTAAGCAGATTTAATAGTTTCTCTCCGAGGAACATTAATAATTCCCTTTAAGTGGCTGGGAGTGGGAGAATACTCATGTTTGGGGAGTGAAAGGAAGAGGTTTATTTATTGTTCCAAGGCACTGTAAACCCTGAATTCGACAGAAATGTAAACGTGTGCAGTCAGTTTGCTGATTCGCATTTTATTGCTGGTTTCAGGAGAACATGTAATGCAGGCATGGCTCTAAAAGGCTTATTTTGAAGGTGACACATGCTGACTTGCAGCCGCACGCTCTCCTTCCAAAAATGAGTAACTCCCAGGGTATGTGCAGCTTGTGGCCGGGTTGTGATAGGTAAACGAGAAGGAATTCGTGTGGTTGCTGTCACCATCACCCCTGACAGAGAGCAAGTTACCAACCGGCAGCATGCCCCAGAGCACGAGGGAAGCTGAACGAGGGGCAAATCCCAGCCCAGGGGCAGACAAATCTGCAGAATCCTTCATCAGGAGACACAGAGGTAAACAGTGTGAGTGTCCTCCCAGTAAAATGTATTTTCCTGCCATCTCTGCAGGTTTCCGAGGGGAGCCTGGAAGCCTTCACGCATCCTTTGCATCCCCGACCCAGCTGTGCAAAGCTCCTGTACCCGCAGACCCCACAGCCTGGGCTGGTGAATCAGCACCACCTGGAGACCTGTGGGGAGGGCTGGGGGCGTCTGCTCTGCGTGTGTGTGGCCCAGCTGCAAACTGCAGGAGCGGGATGTGCTGGGGCTGTCTGTGATAGCCCTGCCCGGCTGGGGAGGGAGAGTCAGAAGGCAGGAAGCCAAGCGTGGGAAAAGGAGGGGAAACGAGGATGGGTGGGAGAAGAGGAGGGGGAAAGGAAAGGGCAGAGACAATGGTGCAGCTTAGCAAAGCGGCAGAAGGGCTGAGGGTGTGAGGATTTGGCAGCGTCCTCCCGACAACCCTCAAGTTCCACAGGAAGAAGGTAATTTTGTGGTTAATTTGGTGCCGTGCCCCCACTGGTGGGAACCTGCCCTGCACAGGACTCTTGCATCAGTTTTCCTGGCTTGGCCAGAAGTATGGGGGGAAATAAGGATGGCTCTCCACCTTTGCCTTTTCTGTAGTATTTCACAGTGTAATTGAGGTGCTGGTTGCAAAACGAGGACAGAAAACCAACTTTCACAGTTCTCTCTGCAAGAAACTTGGATTTCACCTAAGCCTGAAATCAAAGGGCGCTGCAATGAAAGAAATTCTTCACACTGACTTCCGCACTTTCTGCACTTGTGGAGTTTTACTCCCTTCTAGATTTAGTTGCACATTGTCAGTAGTGCCCTCCAGAGAAGGAGTGCATCCAGTGCTGCAACCGTATGGTGTGCAGACAGTGTAATAATCAAAGATCTGCATGCATTGCACGCTTGTTGAATGGTGTTTACAATTTGAGGGTAAGTCCATTTTTAGGCACTCTTTTAGCATTTTGCAAATCAAATGCAAATACTCTTCTGTCCGTGCATGGTGCTGACTGCTCAGTGATGCTCTGCGGGTTGGTCCAGGTGATTTGACCTCAAGTTTTATCCTCCAGTCACGCATGAAAACCGTAGTTGTGCAAACTATGGAAATGAGACGAGCTTTTCAGAGTTGTTTGTTCATGGATAGTAGGTCACGCTTCAAGTACTGCGCCCCTCAGCTCTGGCTTTTTGAGTCTGAGGGTCTCGTGGTTTACATGAACTTGTTTCCCTCTACCCAAAACGAGAGGGAAAAAAAAATCCCAGTATTCTATGGCAAAATCCTGGGAGAATTTCCATTATTTGGACTATGAATGTCCCAGAGCTTTGTCATTGTTCTGGAAGGGCCTGGAGCAGTTTTGCTCCCTTTCCCAGGCCCTTGCTTTGCTTTTCCAGCGCTGCATCTGGGGGTCATATGCAAGGTTACGAATCAAAGCCGGAAGATTTGCATGCTAACATAAACTACATGCAAGCCTTGGTGCAGCGCAGGAATCCCTGCCGCGAGGAGCCCAAAGGAAGGTTGGCTTTTAGGAAAACCTCTTTCCAATTACAAGGCTGCCTGCAGGGAGTTTTGGGGATTGGGGTAATTCAGGTTGTGTACTTGCACTGTGCTGGTACGTGAAGCAGGGCCGGCAGTATCGTGGTGTGCTCTGCTGGGCAGCCGCGAGCTGTGGATGCTCTGGCACTGCTCCAGAGCTGGGGAAAAACTGCAGTACGGTTCTGCTGGGACGAGGCAAATGGGCCCTTGTCCTCAGAGCAGAAGGAAGGGTGTCCGGAGAGGTTTTCCATGGGGATAAATAAGTGTGCAAAGATGTGTTAGATCTGGGAAATGGTGATTTCTCTATATGTGTCTCCTTGGTCTTGACGCATTTCCCTCCATAGCAAGCAGGTTCTTGCGAGTTCTCATGTGCCCAAACTATTCCTGTGTCCCTTGCCCCAGGAAACTCGGCAACGATCGTTTTGGCTCCAAAGGGCTGGTTGGTCTTTTTTTCTTTTCAGAACAAGTTTAACTACAAATCATTTTCCAAAACCAATTTAATGAGATGGATGGAAAATCTTTCAGTTAAATTTCCTTTAAGGACTTAAATCCAAATGTGAAAGGGTCCCTTTTGTCCGATTGTTGCTTTTCCCAAATCCTTCCTTTTTTAAAAAGGAGTTTCTCTTCTTTTACCAGAAAACTCTCATATTTTGGGCTCCTCATGAAGCAGTGATCACCTGCTGGGAAGAAAGACACGAGCACTGAGCTAAAGTAGTTTATAATTCTACTGGGATCCAGATCTGAGATGCAACAAGCTGAAAACTTTTTACCTTCAGATGCAGTTGGACATATTTTAGTTTGCTTGCCTTAGAAGAGCCTCTTTCAGACTCAGGGTATTTGAGAAGGCCACGAGGGAGCCAGGTTTCACAGAGAGCCTGCGTGCTCCTATTTCCATTTTATGGTTGTCACTCCTCTATTCTAGTGCTCTGTAGGTTTTGTGTTTTCGGATGGTCTATCAACTTTTAAATGTCAGAAGCTCAGCTCTGCACTTATTCTGCTTCACAAATAGCTCCACCACACATGGGAAGTAAACGGAGGTGGACAGAAATGGATCGGAGGCAGAAATGAGTCTGCACAGATGCTCTGTCTTCCTCATCCAAGTGTCTGGGTCTGACGGGTGGGTGTTCTCCTCTTCCCTTGGCTGCCGTGTCCTTGCAGGGAAGCTGCTGTTCTGCTTCCCGAAGCTGGGAGGCGATACCCAGGGAAGCAAGGGGTCTTACCACTCCTATTTCTTCTTCTCCTTCCACAAGCTTCAGCTACCGGATGAGTTAGAGAGAAGACAGGAGCCTTGACTAGTCTTTTGTGTGACCCAGGCTATCAGTCAAAAGACAAAGCCCTGTTAATGCAACACAGATGCCAGCGAGAGGTAGGCACATCATATGCTGCTGTAACACACCTGAGGACAAAGCTAAATGGAGCAATCGGACGAGCCCAGCAAGAGGCTCAGAAGTGGCTCATAAGGGAGCTGCAGAGCTCCAGTTCCAGTTGTGCAGCTCCTGGTCAGGTTCTTGTCACTGGCTGTGGGCACCAGTTCCATGTTTTACCTTCTTACGCCTCTCATGGCTGTGGAAATGACCAAGTAAAGAAATACGATGGAGGGTTTCACTCCTTTGGCTCTGATTGCGTGGGCTTATTGAGCATCTGGTTAGCAGGAAGGTGCTGAAGAATCCAAATTGGCAAAAACCAAAAACAAAACAAAAAAAACTCCTTGAAATGTAAAGATGAGACTAAAGAGAAGTTTGAACCATGGACTTTGAAACCTCATCCATTCAGGAGAAAAATACGGCAGCTATTAAGCATTGTATTGCTCTGCCTGTGTGCACCCACTGAGCTGGGCTCGTTGTTCAGACACAGCCCTGTTGCTCTCCTGCTCCCTACACGTGAAGCTAGGAAAAAAAGCAAAGCCACAACAACAACAAACTCCAGCCAGGTGTCCCCGTACTGAAATGAGCTCCTCTTCCTGCCTTCCCAGGGATGTCTGCTGGCTGGCTCGAGGCAGTTGTTTGCTGTTCTCGTTAGTGTTTAGGTAGAAAGGTATGGGAAAGAAAACAGGATTTCATCCTGGTTCAGTCTGCCAGGAGGAAGGTCTGTGCCCGTGCACGTGAACGCAGCAGTGGTGGGCTTTTCTGGACTAGAAGGGAGCCAGCTTGGTTCTCGCTGTGTGGCTGGGTTCAGAGCTAGCGGTGAGTTTATTTTCCTTGCACACAGAACAGTTTTGATGTGTTATGGCTAGAAAGGCAAGCGGCAGTAATCCTGTTGTGTTGCCTTTCACAGCTGAAACAAGACCCTGAGGAGAAGATAAATGAAGGAAAGTGCTCCTATCCCCCCCCCTTTTTTTTTCTTTCTCTCCATATGTTTAATTAGACTCTAAATTAGCTTGCAAATTGTGATTCAAACTGCAATTGCTGCATCCTGGATAAATTTCCTGCGTGGTGGCTGCCCACAGACGAGACCTGGTGATCTCCAGGGCTGTCTAATCCCTTCCTTCCAGCACCCCGTGGCTCTGCCTTGCTTCCCAAACCTAGGTACGTGCAACACTCGTCCGCTAGACCCGTGGGTCGATTTTTGGCTTGTTCTCAGTTACACTTCCCCCGCTGCTCATGGAAACACGAGCCCTGCAGAGGGATGGCTGTGAAACCACATCTGCTTCGGGAGGCAGCCAGACACCCTGCACCTGCACGGCGCCCTGCCACCGGCACAGCCAGCCCACCACAGGCCTTCCCCTCCAAAGCTGCCTGCGTTTCGTGCTTCTGCTGAGCCTCCTGCCTCTGTTTCTCAGCTCACTCTTCATGTTCCTGGGGTGAGAACAGCTCTGGACTGGGGTTTTTGCTCTGAGTAGCCTCGCTCCTTCAGCTTTGTGGGTACAGAAAGCTCGCTCGGAGCTGAAGCAGACCAGGGAGCATTCCTGTGCTGTGCTCCACCAGCCAAGCTGGGAAATTTCCAGCTCGCAGGCAGCACCAACATCTGAATAGGGGGGAAAAGGAGAATCTCTTGGTCGTGACTCACTGCAAGACAAACATCCAACGCTTTAATACAAGGCTTTTGAAGGTGCTGATGTTCTCCAGGATAAAAGGCGCTCTCCTGGTGATATCTGCATACAAATTGCACCATAGTGTTGTGTTTCTTTGCATTCGTAAAAGCCAGTGTTTACTGTAATTGCTTATTAAAGATTATCAGTGCCCTCTGTTATGGGTATAGGCATGTTTCTAGTCTCTGCTCTGGAATCTTGTCTTTGCCACTAGCTTAGGTATTTACAGAGATTTTTATCTTGGCCTCATCATAAGGCTGGTTTCAGGCATTTATCTTCCACTCCAGAGCAGCTGTAGAAAACAAAACATTGTCCTCTAAAGAGCCAATTGAAGCATCAGTCACATGAGAGCAACCTGAGCTCTGTACCTCTGGGGTTTGTGCCAGCTGGGGCTGGATATTTTCCATTGAAAACGAGACATCCAGGGAGAAAGTCGTGCCCAATGACAGCTGAATTAATGTGTGTTGTAGTAGGAAGTCCTCTCTTCTCATTGCTTGGTGTAGGCAGTAAAGGGAGAGCTCTAACTTCAGCTGGCAACAGATTTTCTGCTCTGTGGTGGATCGAATGGAAGTTTCCCAGCGCTAGAATTAAACAATAATTAGCAGCTGATAAAATCCCCTTGATATCCTGCACCGCCTTTCATGCAGCGGGAATATTAAGAGCTGCTCATCAAGCACAGCTCCTGATTAATATTCTCCGCTCTGTACGGGCCTGCTGCTTGTTTCCTTGAGGAAGGGTTTCTTTTGAAACACACGGACTGACAAAAGACTTGGATGTGTGAAATGAAAATGAGGATTTCTTTGAAGCTGGGGTGCCCAGTGACCGTGTAGCGAGCTGTTTGCCACTCGTACTTCAATTATTTATTGTTAAGGACTTTTTTAAAGGATTTGGGGGGCAAAACATTTACATATTGGCTGTGTTTTGACCCCTTGAAGGTCATAAATGTGT
Organism: Netta rufina; assembly: GCF_964035555.1. Taxonomy (NCBI): domain Eukaryota; kingdom Metazoa; phylum Chordata; class Aves; order Anseriformes; family Anatidae; genus Netta; species Netta rufina. Next base: position 25,103,999 of record NC_140130.1, on the reverse strand, counting down.
GAAACTTCCTTGGAAGAGCTTGCTCTTGGCTCTCCCATGGGTAGGAGCAAAAGGGGAAGATCTCTGCTTCGTCACAGGTGCCTCCCATCAGGGAGATCTCGCCTCCGGGCCCTTCTGCAGCTCTCTGCCCTGTGGCTGGGATACGTGCCAAGACAGTGGCTCGGGTGGCTGTGTTTTGGGGAGCCACCAAATGCCACAGAAAGCCCTCTCTCGGCTCTGCAGGCAGCAGCAAGGCCGATGCATGTAGCTGAGATTTCCTCTGCCTCCTCATCCCGCGCATTTGCATGGCCTGGGGCTCCCCCAGGACTGCTTTGCTCCTTCTCCCCCAGGGATAGCATTAATCGCTTTCACAGCGACCCCTTTTAAGATCTGAGCAAAAAAATATGATGAGGTAAGCTGATGTAATGTTTGCTGCTCCTGAAAAGGTTGCGGGCCTGGGTAAGGCAGCAGAAGCGAACAACCATCAAACTCTGATCTCCGAAGGAGGGAAATCTGATCTCGAAGGGCTTCTGAAACCTTTGGACCTTGCTTTTAAAATCTGGCATTTTCCTGATCTTTTCTGAGGTCAAGCAGCTCTTATTGCCCATTATTTCAAATGGTTTTCCAGAAGCAGTGTGATTTATGCAAATAAGAATGAAAATCGATCGCCGTTTCAGGTTTTTGCACCTGCGTCCTGCCGCAGATTTTGAGCCCGTGCATTTTTAGCTTAACAGAGCTCTGGGTTACTATTAAAGGCTCTCCTTGCTGCTGCTCTGATCTGCCCATGAAAGAGGAGTCAATGCATCTGTTCACCACCCAGTTCCTCTTTTGCTGAGTGTGAAAATACCTAAGGCTTACAGCGCTGCTGAGGGTGTTTCTTTTTTTTTTTGGGTTCCTGAAGAGCAGCATGGGGAAGCTCGAAGTGCTGCCAAACTCAAAAAGCCTGGATGGCTGTGGCATATCTTCCCTGCAAAGTTCTGGAGAAAAAGACGCGTAATTAAAAATTATAAGCATCGTTTAGATGTGCAACGTGTTCCTCCTATCCCTGTCTCATCCCCTTTGTGAGAACCCGGGGCCAGGATTACAGTATCTGAAGTTGCTTTTGGATCCCGGTCAGCTCCCATCTGTCAGGATCTGTTTTTAATCGAATGGGTTTTCCATCTGAGAGTAGCTGTTGGATAGCGAACGAGCAGAAATATTTGTGTTGTGAATTAGCCCAGAGTGAAGCTACAAACTTTTTTTTTTCTTTTTCTCACAACAAACACATGGAAAAAAATATCCTTCAGTGCAGTGCGGCTGGGCTGAAAATTGGCAACAGCGGCTTCCGTCCCAGGGCCTGACCCCTGCCGGGGTAAGATCTGTAAAGGGGGCCTGAAATGCTCGTGTTGCTTGTCTTGCTGCCCCTCATGAACCCACGTGGTTGTCACCCATGGTTTTTTTTGGTTTTGTAGGAGAAATGTGAAGCAGAGCAGGTGAATAGCTTGGATTTCTGAGAGCCGTGCTCTCTTGGGAGCAGCAGGTGGGTTGGGTAAGGCAATTCAGTCAAATTCAGGCTCCTTACCATCAGTGCTCTATAAAGGGCCCCAGATCTCCTTCCCTGCGTGTCCAGCTCTCGGATGTGATGGAAGTGGGCTGGGGGGACAGGGAGCACGTGGCCTTGGGGACTGAACGTGGTCGTAACGAGCAGAGAGGGAAGAGAGGCTGCAGGACCTCCGTGCTCCCAGGGCATCAGATGCCACCTCGCTCTTACCAGGAAAGAAGGGGGGAAAAATCCCTTACTGGTCCTTGGAAAAGTGTTTTTCAGCCTGGTCTTTAACATCCCTCCGGGGCTTATCTTTAAAAGCAATAATCCAGCATCTGCACCTTGGCAGCTGGGCTGGTGTCCTGCTTGTCCGTCCCCCGTCCCTGCAGGCAAAGGGCAGAGCTCCTGCTGCAGGCAGGGGCTGAGGGAGGAGGGATGCTTGCCTGTTTCCTCTGCCAGATCCTTATCTCGCTGCATATGCGAAACCTGGAAAGGGCTTTAAAGACCCAGGAGCTGCCCTAACTGTGATTTCCATTAGGTTGGAGTCGTGTGGTCACCTTTAGTGACCTGTGTTAGCTCAAGTCTGGTTGTGTCTCGGGTATTTGTCAACAAGGCAGCAGGACCAGCATTCAGCTTGAAAGCTGGTAGGTCTGAGACCAGAACTTGGCTTCTTTTTGTTTTGTTTTGTTTTGTTTTTCCTCTTTTTAAAAATATTTTGGAGGCACTAGGGTCAAAAGGAAATATCTGTGTGCAGTATGTGTGTGTATGTGCATGCACTTGTGAATCATTTTTCTTCGTGTCTTCTGGCAAAAGTGCTTCTGTAAGGTGATTGTTCAGGATGCGTAACAGGGCTGGGAAAGGGAAACCTTGGGCTTGTTCTGGGCTCGTGTTGTTTCCACAAATGTTAGGAAACCGTCTCGCCCTCACTGACCTGCTTCACATCACCTTTGAATCAGCCTGCTAGCTACTGGAGGTGCTGGGCTGAGCTGTACATGTATGGGTGTGCATCACAGGCTGTGTTTTACAGAGCTGCAATCCCGCAGCCCCCAGAGCTGGGTTCCCGTTGAATATCCTTGTGGAACGAGAGCCGTGTGTTGCCTGTGTTTCAGAGCCCGTGTTGACCTGTGCTTTCTTTTCCCTGACCAGGTCTATATAATCAACGTGACATGGTCCGACCTGACTTCCCAGATCATCTACCGCAGATACAGCAAGTTCTTTGATCTGCAGGTAAGGCTGGCTTTCCTTACACAAAGTGTTATTGATGCTCCTACTCCCAGTCATATCTCCAGCTGGGACGATCTACGTTTAAATAAGGCTTTGTGCTTGTTTGGTCTGTTACATGTCACCATCCTGAAACTTTTCAGGCTCTGTCCTTGTAGGGTATGAGAGAAGTGGGTGGTATGCTCACAATGAGTAACTTGCCCTGCGAAGACGTTTAGGGCTGACATTTTCATGAATGGTTCCTATTGAAGAGGGAATCTAATTTTAAATACTTGAGATGCACTTAGACAGGGAGCTACATCTTGGGCCCCCAGAAACTACTTGCCTAAATTGCCGAAAAGAGCAGAGCTTTTGCACGCTCCCACAGCAGTTTAGTAGTGGGGACGGCAGTGGAAACCTTCTGTCCCTCCTCCTAACCACCTCTCCAGCCAGCCAGCCTCCTGGTTCCTGCTGATTTGTTTTAAATACCCAGTGTGGCTCTGTTGCTTTATCCCATGCCAGTCTATTTAGGTTTCATTGAAAGCTTTCTTGCTGGATTGATGCTGGGTGAAGCCTGAAGCCAGGAAACTAAAAAGTCTAAATTACAAAGTTTCAGTGTGGGCAGCAGTTGCTTCGTTTCTAGTGCTGCTGCCAAGCACCTGTACAACTTGGGAGAGCTTTTTGGCTGCTGTCCTGTTTAGCCATAGTCCAGATCCATTGTGTCTGTACCTTTCCAGGCAGAAGCACTGTAATTGCCTGGGGTTGTAAAACCTCTGCTTGGGAACAAGCGAAAGCAAAAACTGAGGTTTACCAGACTCCTAAACTTTGGGGAAAATGCTGATTTGGGGCTGCAGCTTGTGCTTGGAACTGGGCTGTGTTCAGAATATCAAATGAGCCCTCACAGCCAGCCTGAAGGACACGCACAGCCGGCTGGGCTGTGGCCTGGGAGATAACAGGCAGCCAATTTGCTGGGATGACTTCGAAAAGAAATGGTTCCTCCCTTGAGTGCCTGGTTGGAGATACCTTGAAGAGTGAGAGTTTCATCATTGCTCCCCCTTTACACTCTGCGTGTTGTACTTGGACATCTGAAGTCTCCAGCCACCTCTGAAAGCCATACCAGTTACGTTCTTCTGGCTTTGGCAGGGGAAGACCGGACAATTTTTATAGCTAGTCTTGATGTCCACGTTTGCTGTGTGACTGGAAGACAACAAAGGGATGTTCTTCAGCCCCACTCCGTTTCTTTCTAGCCTGAAGCACCAGGCCTGTCAGTCCCACTGCTATGAATGATGTGTGCAATGCCTTCTCCCTCTCTGATGTGCTTCCTAAAGATGCTCTGCTCTGTAATCACAAACATTTGTCGTCCGCGTGGCTTGTGCCCCGAGCTGTTTCTTTCTCTCTTCTTTTTCTTTTCGCCCCCAGTTCTGTTTTCATGTGTATGTTCTTCTGGGTCTCCTGGCCTTTCCTGGTAGGTTTGAAAAGTTCCCATCAAGCGGGGAGTTATCAATGGGGTTAGTGTGTTGGACAGGAAATGATGTCTCAATCAGGGAGTGAGCCCTGAAAGGTCCCATTGATAAGTGCAAGGGGGCCTAGCGCCAGTGGAAAACTCCCGCTTGCACAACGCTTCTCCCCCCACGAGAAAATACAACAAGAAAGTAACAAAATTCCCTCCCTTAACCCTTTTTTCTCTCCCAGGGATCCCTGTCGGGGCCACCACCGCCTGAGCAGCGCCAGCCCTCTGCACCAGCCCCTTTAGCTCGTGCTGTGAGCACTGCGAGTTCCCGAGGCCCTCACCTGGGGTTTCCAGATCTTGCAGTGTCTCTGGAGGAGCTGGGCAGCCCCTGCTGCAGCTGCTTGCAGTTGCCCACGTTTAAGTGTTGAAGTCCTCCCGGTGTTGCAAAGCAGCGCTGTCAGGGTGTAGCAGTGGAGGATTCCCCACGTTTGCTGTCTGAACTGCAACTGGCTTGTAGGGGGGATCTGTGCTGGGCCACAGCTCGCCTTGCAAACAGCTGTATTAAGGTACCCTGAATAGAAGAGGGATTTTTGCCGTGGAAAACCCAGCTCAGAGGTTTTCACGATGAAAATGGGAGACCAGCATGAAAGCACTGAGCCCCATTCCCCAAACTCTTCAGGGGCTGAACCTCTTGGTCACAGACCATGTCGTTGGTGCTGGAGGTGCCACCAGCTTGTTGGTGATGAAGGCGGTCTCCTCAGACCCCCCTCCTTTTGCTCCCAAAATCTAGAAATCTAGAGCCACGTTTCAGGGCTCCCGAAGCCTGCACGTGCCTCCTTTGCTCTCGAGTGAAGTGGAGGAACAAGGGCTGACTTGTAACAGCTTAATCAGGGCTGCGATGCCTGATGTTGGCAGTGACACCGGATAGGACCCGTGGGGGAGCCCGGGGGGCTGCCAGGGGCAAAGAGAAAGGAATACAAATAATTAATTTCACTACTGTAATTTCAGGGTTCTTTAAAAAGAGCCCACCTGGCCCTGGTCTCTCTGCGACAAATGGCTCAGAGGTTTTAAGAGCTCTTGTATCATACTGTCGGATGTTGTTGTGTTGCTGTTTTTATTTTTTTAATACTTCCTAGCAAATCCTGTTAGGCACCGAAGGCCCTTCGAGGCTGCTTTGTCCCAAGGATTCAAGCCCTGGAAGTGTTTTAGCCGTGCCATTTCAGCAGTGCGTGTGCTTGAATTGTGTGTCAGGAGGTTTTCGAGATAAGTAATAGGGCAGTGGATCTGGACACTCTGTGGGATTTTGAAGCTAGAGTTTGCCCCGTGGCGGTGCGGTGAGTAGAAACCAGATCCACTGCAACGAGCCAAGCGTCAGCTCTGTGCTGCTTCAGTGAGGTCTGGAGATCTCTAAATGCGGGCTTAAATGGTGCTGCAACACCCTGCTTCAATTTAATTGTGCAACCAAGTCACATCTGCTGCTGCATGTGGGTCAAATCACGGCAGCAGACTACGTGTGGGTGCCAGTGTTGCTGCAAATAGGATTGTAAGTATTGAGTTAGCTCTGCGTAGATGAAAGCAGCACGATAAATGGCTTGTCAGGTCCAATTATTTGTTGTCCTTCACCCTGGAGAGGCATTTGCACCCGAGCACCACGTGGGGTCAGAGCCACCTCTTGGTGTAATATTTTAATTGCCACTTTTGGATGCACCCTGCCCCTGGGTCCTTGGCTCGTGTGCAGCACAGAACAGGGGAGCCCAACACGGGGAGAGTGGTGTGAGCATCGCCTGCAGCAAGTGCTGAGCCTCGTGGCAGGCTGGGGACTCCTGCAGGCACTTTACCTGGCTGCCAGCTGAGGTTTCCCACCATCAGGGGTGGGTTTGGTGGTGGTGGCAGCAGAATCCTGTCCTGAGCTGGTAGCTCTGGTAGGCAGTGCTCCTGCTGTCCCTGAGGGAGCTGAGGAAGGACACTTTTATCGGGATAGCAGGGATCGTGCCTGGCATTTCCACTCCGCAGTAAAAGACACCTACAGATGTAAGGCCCCTGTTTTTGTTGCTGGAAAGGGCTTTTGCAGGATGGAGATTTGCAGTTGAGCACATGCAGAAATCTCCTAAAGCGTAAGGCATCTTACCCAGCGACTCCAAATGTCCCAGTCTGCTTTTGTGCCCGTGTTTTTGGTGCCTGGATCAGGGTTTGGACAGGACAAGAGCCTCAGCAGAGGGGCCAAGCCCTGCAGTCAGGCACCAACCCCTCCATCCCTTCCATGAGGGTCTCTCTGTGTGAAGCTGGGGAAGGAGCCTTCCCTGCAATTGCCAAGTGCAGCTTTCTCCAAGACAAAGCACAGCAGCAATCCCACGTTGTGTTTCTGGTGGTATGAGAGGCGAGCGACGTCCCCGCCAGCGCCGCGGCAGGAATGTGAGGTAGGCAGCTCGCAGTCTCCGCACACAATGACCCACACAGACATTTTGGCCACAAGGAGACATATGAAATGTCACAATTTTGAAAAGGCAAATAAACAAGGCGCTGTTCAAGCATTTGCTTTGTGTATCAGTTAGCAAAAAATTATCTGGCCGATGCGGTCTGCTGATCTAAGCAGGTTTTCTTCAAAGTGGTGCAGAAAGAGGAACTCACTAGCAGCCAATTAGAACATTAAAGAGGAAAAAAAAAAAAAAAAACCAAATATCAAGAATTTTATTAGGGAGCGGAAAGAGATGTAAGTTGTTTCCAGCCTGACGATAAAACATCAAGAGCTTCGTTTGTTATTGCTAGGGCCATCCTGATTGTTTATAGTGCTGTAATGAAGTAACTGAGCACTGAAGAGCACATTAAACAAAAATGGGACTATAAAAAATCCTCGCGGTCTGTAACTGCGCTTGTTCAGACCGGAGTTCATCTGAATGCTGCTGCTATCGATCCTTCTTCTCTGATGTGCTCTTCTGTCCCAGCGTCCCTTCTTCTGTTACCCCAAGCTGTATCAAATATTTTAGCATCCATTCTCATTCCCAGTGTAATTCCTCCACGTGCCTGAGGGCTCTGCATCTTACAGGGTTACAGGGATTCGAGGTGAGCTGGCAGCCTCGGGGTATCGGCTTCCTGGGGCAGAGCGAAGGGGGAATCGGCACGGGGTGCTTGTGGGGTTGCTGCCTGATGTCGCCCTGATGAAAACGCTTAGTTCTCAGCGTTAATTAGTTTGGGTTAATTGCCCAAGTGGACTCATAATCACTAAATCTGGTGGTCCAGCACGGTCTAACTCAGCACCGACTGTTTTTGTAGGGCATACGGTACTGTGTGTTATAGCACTCCTGCTCCTAGCTCTGTAGGAGTGGCGGATCAACAAGCTCAAGCATGCGCTGAGCTCCTCAGTGACGAAGACTGCAGGTAAGAATGCAACGGGACGAGCACGTTCCTGAGTTTGCAGAAGGCTCCCAACCACCACCAGCGCTTCCCAGGCACCCAGGGCTGCAGGCTCACCCCGCAGTGCCTGAGGGCGCTCCCTTCCAGAGCTGCCACCCCGCGAGCAGCTCGGGGTGCTGGGGAAGGGAAGGGAAGGAAGGAGGGCTGCTGGCGAGGCCCCGTGCGTGATGCAGCTTGCCCCTCTCGCCGCGTGGGAGGCTCGCCTTTGCGAGATTCCCAGCCTCTGACGAGCTCGGGGAGTGTTCGTGCGGGCTACGTGTGTGTCTGAGGGTGCACACGGAAGCAGGCAGGGGAGGAGTGGGGAGAAACGGCGTGGTGGAGGGGTGGGCTGAGCTGTGGTGTGAATGCACCGGGGCTCTGCAGTCGAGGTGTGGGCTTCCCTCCACTCTGGGCTCTGCTGGCGTTGGCTGGGATGGTCTGAATTCTCTCAAGGATGGCATCTGTCCTGCTCCCACTCTCGTGGCGTGGGCCTCAGCGTTTTGGCCCTGCTGCAGGCATTGAGAGTGAAACCCTCCTCCGGACCAGGAGGCTGGCAACGGAGCTGACCCACAGGGTTCAGCCCCAGGGCTTGGCTTCAAGGCCATCCCCGGCAGTCCTGGGGCTGTAGGGACGTAGCTCCAGCAGCTGGGATGCGCGGTGCGGTTCGACAACAGCTTCCTTAAGAACGGGACAGAAACTGAACCTAGCCTGGGAAAATTGAGAGGAAATCAGAGCGTGGCTCCGTCAACATGTCTGCTCCCCGAGGTCAGCCCCGGCTCCCTGGGGAGGAATGGCACGTCCTTTCCTCCCAGTAAACACTGTCCCAAACAGCTCGTGGAGAGGCCGGCAGAGGTCTGCAGGTGATGCAGCAAAGCAGATTTCCAGGAGAAGCCCTGAGCCACCAGCCGGGAGCGCTGGCCGTGCTGCTGGCATTTTGGCAGCTGTGCTGGAGCTCCCGGAGCAGCCGGGCCCCATTCAGCTCTCAGAGAGCCCTGCCTGCTCCCCTCCGAAACACAGCCCAGCGGCAAGCCTGTCGGGAACAGGGGAATTGAAATTCCCTTGGAAAAAAAAAAAAAAAGAGTAGCTGATGTGGTTATTGAGCTGGTAGTGATTGTCTTAGATGATTAAAGCATGTTTAAATGCCTTTTTTTTTTTTCCTTCTGGGGCTTAGTCAGTGCCTTAGGATACCAGCTGGCTTGGGGCAGTATCTTTGTCTTCAGTGAATAAATGGAATTGTTTATAATTCTTATTTCCATCATTATTTAAATGTTTGCTTGGCGAAACAATCCGTTTGGTTTCCAGTATTTGTTTCTAAAGAGCCCGGGCCACGTCAGACAGAGATGAGGGAAATGGCAACGCGCCTGCCCAGCTACAGCAGAGGCCACGTTCGAAGCACACGGCAAATAACCAAATAAATAACCTGCTGCTGGGGAAGGCTCCCAATCCTAGAAGTAAAACGAAGTTTAATTAAGCCACTGGCTCTATATTTAGTTAGAGAAAGGAGCAGGTTTTAATTTTAGAAAGGTTGGGGCTGTCACAAAGAGGTGGTTGACTTCTCCATGGGGTCCTTGTAGATACACAGACAGGGCGTGCTCCGAGGTGGGAAATGGTTTCGAAATTGCTTCCTCTCGTGGTGCTAGGGCTGGTGTTTTGCTCCGCGTGGTTTCACGAGGCCTGGATCCCGCGTTCAGTGCCCTGTAAATGTCGTCAGCCCAGGCAGAGCGTGAAGCCCCTCTCCGAGGTGCGTGATCGTGCCGGGGTGGCGATGGCTGCCGGCTCTGCTTCGCGGCACACAGCCTGGGAGCTTCGGAGGGGAGGGTGCAGCAGGGTGTGGAGTTACAAACTGGCTCACGTTTCAGGTGGAGAGTGAGAGCTCATAAAGCAGAGCTCCCCCGGGAGCCCCCATCTCTGCAGTAGCCAGCGGCGGGGGGAAGTGCCGGGGTTAGGAGCCCCCAGCAAGTGCTGAGGCTGCGGCAGCTTCCTCTGGCTGCTGTCAGGCTCAAGGAAACGTCAGAAATGAGAAGAGCAACAGCTCAGCGGTGGTGAACTCTCACTTACTAAGATCCCAGTGGGATGTGGTTTTTAGAAGGTGTATTGTCTTTATGAGAAGGGGAGAGAAACCTGCGCTGAGGGCTCTTGGCCCAAAACTTCGTAAGCGCTGGGAGGGATCGGGGAAAACGCAGCTGCGCTGTGAGCTCCTGTGCCAGCTCCCCTCTCCAGTTTGGATCTGACAGCTGGGAAGTGAAGCCACATTACCAGATGCTCTCATATTCATGGGATAGTATTTTTGGAACCGGGCAAAGACTGAAGAAGTGTCTGTGAATGTCGTTTGGAAGCTTTAACCCGATTGCTTTACCTGCTTGCTAGGCCGTGCTGCCGTCTATGTGGGTTTTATCAATTACCTAGAAAGAGTTTAACTTGGGCAGATTTTTCCAAACCAGCAAAGAAAGCGGTGGAATTAGTCAAAAGGATTATTTGAATTGTTATTTTTGGAGGTCTGGTTTGTGTAAGCTCTTGTTATCAGCACCCCCATCCCCTACCTCCTGCTGTCAGCAGGGGCTGTGAGGATGGTGGGGCTCGTCCGGGTACATCCCCAGGGAGGAGATGCAGCAGGTTCTCCCAGATCAGCTGAGGAGGATTCAGACCAAGTTTCCTCACTGCTGGTTGCTTTTCACATTAAAACACACACCTCCTGCGATGTCCCACCTCTGTTCCCATTACCCCAGTGCTGGCAGGTCCCATTCAGCCCGTTCGGTCTCCCCAGCAGGATTTTAAAGCTCAGCCGAGGGAGGAGCCCCCTTGTTTGTTAACCTTGTTCCAGGTTTTGTTTGCTGGAACAATAAAACACAGGAGAGCAGTGTATTTCCTTTTTTTTTTTAAATTTTTTAAACCAAAGATCAAGGTATTTTCTCTGAAAATCACATTCCTTGGCGGGATTTCTCCCTGCCTTTTCTTCCCTGAAGCACCCAAGTCCAAAGAGTTGAGGCAGTGACAGTTCCCCCCAGCTTGTGTTCACAACCATCCGAAACAGCCCTGCAAGGGTTACGGGGAGATGATTTACATTAATGCATTTAAGTGCAAATGGGGCTTTTTGCTCCTTCCCCATGGCACCTGAATAATTCTGCAGGAGCGGGGTGGGAAGCTGGGATTTGCTTCCCACCTTATTCCCTTCCTGCCTGTTCCAGCATTTCCCTGCCTGTTCCCAAGAGAGGCGTGACCGGGTCGAGGGTCCCTCGCTGTTTGTGCCGGGGGGACCCTGAGGAGCGCTGGGTTTGGAGAAGGATCTTTCGAGGTCTCGTGTTGCTGTTTGTTTTCCATGCAGTTTCCCAAGGAAAGAGGAAGCCGCAGTGCTGGTGTCTGGGGTTGGACGAGGCCTTAAAACACAGCTGGTCCCGAAAGAGATGCTTGGAAGGGAAGCACAAACCTGCAGGAGCATGGGCGGGTTTGGTTCAGTGTCTGAAGTGCTTGCTGGTGCTAGGTATTTCACGGTACAGGTGATATTTTAAGGACAGGTACTAATCGATTTAGCAGCATTTTTGCAACCGGAGTGAGCGCAAGAGCCCCGCAGCTGGGTCTGGCTGCATTTGTTTGTTTTCAGGGTGTGCGAAGGAAACCAGCGCGACTTGCTGAGCTGCTACCTTCAGCCAGGTGTTTGGAGAGAGGTGTCGGACAAACCACAAAAACCCCATGAGAGAGGAAAATGCCACATGAGAGGGAATTAGAAAGTAATAGAGAAAAGGACTGAGTAAAACGCCAACAGGAAAAAATGCTTTGGGAGAGCTAAGGTGAGCTCAGTGATTGAAGTTTTGTCTTACAGGGAAGGTGTCTTATTCACCTGGAGCAAATTACTCAACAGGCTGTTCATTTTTTTTTCTGGCTAATCTCTGGTTTCTGACAACCCGGAGAGTTTTGGCCCTTGTGTGGTCTGGGGAGCCTTGAAATCCAAGCCCGGGCTCATCCTGGTCACTGCCGTGCTGCTGCTGCCTGAGCAAAGCTGGTGCGTGGCAAAAACTTTAGGGGGAAAATACGTTGTGGGATGGCACATGAGGAATACCCGAGTCCCTGTAACAGATGCAGGTCTCCCTGCAGATTTTGTTTTTTTTTTTTTTTTTTCTGTTGGGATCAGGGAATAAGGAAGGTGGAACGTCACAGGGCGGTGTGCTCCACGAAGGTAGTCCCTAGCTGGCCTTATGGAGAGGGAGAAGTTGGCAGGAAGCATCTCCAAGTTGCAGGAAGCCCTACAAAACCTCAGGTTCGCCTGGGGACAGCCCTGGAGTATGTGGGGCATCAAATCCCGTCCCACTCCTAGGTCAGAACAGTTTCATTTCAGTGCGGGGTTGTTCTCAGTGCAATTACGAGCCGGGAGTCTGCGGTGTGGGACGAGGAACGGGGAGCTGCTGGGTCGGCAGGGAGGCTATCTGGAAATATCTAGCCATAAAACGGGGGCTATAATCAGCCGCCTGGAGAAAGTTTGTTCATTAATGTTTGCGAAGCGCTTTGAAGTCTTTGGCTGGGAGTCCTTTTAACAGAGCCAAACGTTAGCTGTATTGCAGCAGCTAAGCCAGACCCTAATGACCACGTTCCCTCTCCTCCCCCCAAACCCCCAGCCGTTCCTACCAGGGTTTGGTGAAGAAGTGAAACGTCAGCAGGGTGACCAAAGAAAAGCCAAGCGCTCAGCAGAAATATAAATAGTGCTTTTCTTGCTTGGGATTTTGTCCTGGTCCCGTGGGCCAGGAGTACAAGTTGTAGAAGGGACGAAGGGTTTCCTTCCAGGCTTGCTCCATGTTATCCCAAGGGGTAACTGGTTTAGGATGTCCAGACACAAAGCCCATGTGCTGATACCTCTCAGCCTGGTCCTACAGCTGAAGGACACGGGGTGGGTTTGGTCCATGCCGTATCCCCCGAGAACCTATAAATGGTCTCACAGCGTGGAGGCCAGCAGGTAGGTGGGTGCACCAGGCGTTGCGATGCGAGGACACGTCCCAGGGCTTCAGCTGCTGTCACAAAACCGCTCTCCAGGCGTGTCCCCGTTTGCTCTGGGTGGCAGCTAGGAACGTGGCACCAGCATGGCCCTGATGTGTCACAGACACAGCCGATAACCTTCCCGGCCGGTCCGACACCCGGCTCGCTCTGCATCCTTTTCCTGGCCTCACCCAGGGCTAGGCTGGGACATCTCCTGCCTCGGCTACGGCACTGCTGGTCACTGCCTGCTTTGGAGATTAGGGTTTGTCCATCCTGGAGCAGGGCTTGCAAAATAGAGAAGAGCCAACATTTTCCCCAAAACCCAGCCATTTCTAGTGACCCATCCTTCGAAAGTGCCCTCTGGCAGTGGAGCTCGCATAGTCTGACCCAAAGGCTGACCCATCCCTCGCCTCTAATCTGCTCTTTCCTCCCCGAGCCCGGTCCCTGGAAGGCTGCCTCTCTCCCAGAAGACATTCCAGGGGGGTTTGATCACTGCTCGCTGCAGCCAGGCTGAGCTTGTGCTCCAAGCACCTGCTGGGGCACTTAATTAGCAACAAATGAGAGGCGTGGGTTGGGGGGGAGAGAGAGCAGCACCCTGGTGAAGTATTTGCTGCGATGTGATGTGTTTTATTTTGGGTTCGGGAGGCAGGCCGTGAGGAACATTTTCCAAAAGGCTCCATAAACCACCTCCGTTCACAGGGTGATTATTTGAGGAGGGAGGAGGGTGTGGATTTAAATCGGTGCTGCTGATTTCTGCAAACAACCACATTATTTTTAATTCATACTCCAGGCTGCCTCCGCCCGTGGCTTGATGTGAGGAGCTGTGAATTTTCCACGTCATAACCAAGTCCCTCTATAAAAGAGAGCCCTTTCAATATATTCTAAAAAATGGATTTCAGATATGTCAGGCTCTCAAGTAAGCCAGTCTTTGGGGTGGAAAACTCGCTCTCCTTCCCTCGTGGTGACCCGTTAATTTATTTGTATTGCCGCAGCACAGAGCAGCTCTGAGCAGACGTCGGTCTCCTTGGTGTCTGAGGACGGAAAATGCATGAGAGGCCGCAAGCCCCGATGAATACAAATTGAAAGAAATAATCCCTTTGTTCGTCGTTATTAGCTGAGCCCAGGCGCTCTCTGTTGAGATAAAAGCCCGGTGTGGCCAGCCCCGTCTTACTGATGAAGGGAACGGAGATGGGCCAGCTGGGGAAACGCTGCAGGACTGTGCTGGATGCTCGCTGTGCTCCTGCCTTGAGAGATGAGCAGTGAGAGCCTCGTGCAGGAAGGGGCACACTCAGCTTCCGTGAGCTCCAGCCCACAAGCACTGGGCCAATTATTCTCCATGGAGAGGCAAGTTTAGCAATGATCTCTAGTGCTTCTACCTGGTGGAGACCACAATTCCCAGTCTGTAGGCACACAAGGTGTATTGTCCTGCATTGTTTTCTTAGTCTGATTAAAGTGCTACAAGGAGGAACACTGTATGTTGTTTTTATGTTTTGTCCTCTCCTGACAAAAGCAGAAAAGCTGGCTCTTAGAGATTTTGGGTTTGGATTGCCCATTTTGTAAGAGCTTTCATGGATTTTGAGAGGATAAATCACCTTGTGACCACAAGGCATTTGGATGCAGTAGGGACTGAGGCCATGGTGAAAACTCAGACTGATGATTTTGCTCTCATTCAGGGTTTTAAATTCAGTCCTGGGCATTGGGTTCTGGCCCAAGGATGGTAAAAGGTCACAGAAAAATCTCATCTTGTGAGAATGCCGTTGTCCTCTTATCAGAAATATTGTAATAGCTTCTTACTGCAGGCCTGGAGAATGGACATACAGCATTGCTCTAGGACAAGCTGGTTTGTATTTATTTATTACCTACACAATATCTTGTATTCTCTCTTTGTTGTGGTTGTTGTCTGCACATCTCCTGGACCTGGTGGAGTCCTGCAGGTCAGCGTTTTGCTGAGAACCAACCCCTCAGCAGTGTCTTTTCCTCCTGTTAACCTTACCCCCTTTCTCCATACTCTGCTCTGATGTTAGAAATGGGTTCTTGCTGTGTCGATCTGGAAGCAGCACCTCGAGGGACACGTTCAGACTCAGGATATAAAGCTTGAAGTTCTTTTCCCACCTTCTTTGACATTTGAGAGATGCTTTTAAGTAGATGAGATACTATTACAGTGACAGCCTGTCACCGAACGCCTTGACGCTCAAATCATATTCTTCAGCTCAATTTCAACAGCAAGGCACGAGAAGCTGTCTGGCAGTTTGCCTTGTTACGTGCCTCAATATCGCTAAGAAGGGAAATTAGGTTTCCTTTTCAAGCCTCTGTTGTGTTTGCACAGTTTAATCCTGTTCGGTCCCACGTCGAGGGCAGGGGATCACCTGCCCGGGCTGCTCCTGTACCGGAGAGCAGCCCCTTTGCTCGCCCCTTCACCTGCTGCTGCATGCTTTCGAAACATGAGCGTCTTCCTCCAGCTTCAAATCCTTCTCCGCGCTGATGCTAATCTTCAAGGTTCAAAGCAGGGGTGAGATTTCAAAGCCTCCTTTAACCACCTCTGATCTGCAGCATGGCGCTCAGGCTGTGTTGAAAGCTCGTGTGCCGAAGCACGCCGAGCCGCGTCTCCGCACCTGTTGGAGCGGGGAACATTTCTTCTGAGTTTCATTGCTGTTTTCCTTAAGCCTCTCTCAGGTTTTCCTCCACCTGTGGCCGGCACGATGTTCTCCCGCGCCTGACCTCATGGAGAGACGTGCCGCAGCCCCAGATGAAGGGCTAGAAACAATGTCTGCACCTGGCTTAGCAAAAGAGGGTATTTGTGCGTCCGCGTGCGTGCCGGCTAGCGTAATTTATTTGCGCAGTTACTCGAGCCAAGGTTTCCCCCCAAAGGAAGCCCTAATTAAGTGAGATAACTTTGCATCTGGGCTGCTGGCAATGAGCAGCTCACCGGCTCTGCGTGCAGGGCTGCCCACAGGTGTGTGGCTGCTGCCCTCCCGTGCTCTTTTCTCTCCTTATTTGATAAGGAAGGGAGGTGAAGGGATCAGAGCAGCAGCATCAGGGTTCAGTGAGGCCGGCGTCAGCAGGATCCCTGCGTGGAACTTTGAAAATTAAGTTGCTCGTGTCCTGGTAGAAAGCATTTGATGTGAAATTCCTCCTTCCACCTCCTCCTCACTTCTCACTTCTTTTTGGGGATCTGTTTTTGTTCTTCAGTGGAAGCGTTACGGCTGGGTCCCGCAGATGGCTGCAAATTCCCTCGCCAGCCTGTACCCTGCTCCCTCACCACTCTGATGCTGAGGTGCTAAAGGCTGATCTAAAATACACCGAAGAGAACGAGAAACTTTGCAAAAGTTTTCCCGAGCCTCAAATCAGGCCTTGAGATTTCAAATAAATTGCCCTACAGATCCCACTGGAGGCGGGGCGGCTCAAAAAAGCAGCAGCCAGTTCTGAATACCAGACAGCTCGGGGGCTGCTGGTGAGGGAATTGGAGGGCACGGGCATGGCCCTGAGTGTTGAACCTCCCTGATGCAAGTTACCGTGTTCCTGGGTGCTTTCTTTAATGAAGCATCACCAAGAAATGCTGGCAGGAGGGCTGTGAAGCGTGAATTCCCTGCCCCAACCAGGGGCTAGGGCAGAAGAGCTGTGTGCTACCTGCAGCTCGTTGGTTAGGACCCATCCGCAGGGGTTTTTCCGCAGTCTGGGCATCCTTCTGGTGGATGTGGACGTGTGGCTTTGTGTGGCTGGGTTGGGTTTGTCCTGCAGGACGTGGTGTCCCTCCTTGTCGTGTCACCTTGGGCACGGTCTGGTCCCTCTGCAAGGCACAGCAGGGGGGCTGTGTGGGTCCCCTGGGGTCCTCTTTCTGGGCATGGGCTGTTAGCATTCAGATGTCACCCAAATCCCTCTTTTTTTTTGAAGAGTGACCCCGCAGTGCTTTAGGGCGGCCGCTGGAAGGAGCTGACGTGGGTTTGGGCGCCCAGCTAAGGCACCCATCCTGTGTACTTGTGCTGGAGTTGTTTTGAAAGTGCTTTTGCTGAATGTTTCCCATGGATTTCACCAGAACTGGTAAATCTGTAGGTACAAACACACCTGTGAGATGCCCCTGTGCCCCTGTTCTCATGTTCTGGGGCATAACTCCTCCCTCCCTCCGTTCCAAACCCAGGGGAGGAACCGTGGCTCGGAGCCTGTCCTTCCCGGGCACAGATGCAAGATGAGGAACCTCAGCAGATCCCCGCACCTGGCACCGGGCAGGATCTGAGCCTCAGGGCACGCACTGGGGTTGGGAACAGGGAGGTTTGCAGCTGGCTCTGAGCTGTTGGAAAGCTCTGGTCCTGCTGGCTGCGTGCTCGCCTCCCTTGGGGCCCGGAGCAAGATATCTGTTACACGCACAGCCCCGGCTGCCCGCTCGGCTGCTGGGATTCGTCGTCTGTGCTCCTTTGCTAAATTACCCCAGGGACGGGAGACGCATGGGCTTGGAACCAGATCCACAGGCAAAACATCTCGACGGTTGGAGGTAGGGAGAGAGGGAGAAAGAAGACAAAGGAGTCTCCTCCCAGCACATAGTTAAAACCTGTGGCTGTGTTTTGCTTGGCACGGTTTCTTCATTGTGCTGCGCCGAGCGGCCGCTCTCCCCGTCTCCCCAGAGCTACAAGCAGCGTCCCA
The DNA here is from genome assembly GCF_964035555.1 of Netta rufina. Taxonomy (NCBI): domain Eukaryota; kingdom Metazoa; phylum Chordata; class Aves; order Anseriformes; family Anatidae; genus Netta; species Netta rufina. The sequence goes on along the minus strand of NC_140130.1, from coordinate 25,086,861 downwards.
CGGAGATGACTAGATACTCTTGCAGATGGAGCTGCTCAAGGAAAATGTGCCATTGTGTTCGGGGCTATTGTTTCTGCTTTCAATATTAAAGTTCCTTGCGGTTTCCAGGGGACAATCTATCAAGCAGAGCTAACAGGCTGCAGAGAAGATGGAGATGATGAAAACACAGGGATTAAATTTCATACGTTTGGAGCTAAAGCCTCATCTGTCTCGTAGTAGTGCAAGCAGGGGAGTAGCCTTGCGGGTCATGAAACTACCAAATTAACTTAAGAGTGTCTGTTTAAGCAGGTTTGGTAAAAAAAACAGTGGTCATTGCTGCGTGAGCAGCCTCTGGGTGCGAGATGAGCTGCCCACCGGCGTGTAAATGGTGTCTGAGAGAGCTCCTGCACCAGGAGCTCAAACAAAATGCGTTCGTGTAGATGGGGTCTGTCTGTCTGAGCAGCCCTGGCTCAAAACGCCGATGAGAGCAGCTGTTACATCCTCAAGAGGCAAGACAGGGCATCGCTGCGTGGGACAGATGGGATTCTCCAGCCCCTTGACATCTCAGCTGCCCTGGAGGACAGGCTGGACGCAGGGGAAGTCAGGCTGGCACACAAGCAGGCCCTTGGATGGTAAATCAGTTCCCTGCCCGTGAGGTGCTATCCTTAGCTTGTGACATTGGAGAGCAGGTCAGGAGGCTTGTAGGAATAAATCGACAGCAGGACAGCGCTGGGCAAAACCAAACCAGCCTGCAGGTCGTGCTGACCTGAATCCTTGGTGTGTAATTAGCACTAACAGCGAGTGTTTAATTAAGAGCAGCGCTCTGCTCATGGCTCTGCTCATGGAGTTCTCAGCCGCTGGAGGAAGCGGCGATGAACAGAGGTGACCTTGGTGCTCTGCTCCCTCTGCTTTCAGCAAAGCTCCTGCACTTGCCACCGTACTTAAAAACAGGACTTGTGCTCTGGCGGCGCTCTCCAGAAACCAGGGAAAGTGTTTGCATCCCCTCCTAAAATGATGAGCCTTCCTCAGAAGCTCAGCTAACTGACCCAGCGGGGCACAGCACCAGCTGCCATCTCTGCATGACCTCGCCGTGCCATATAGCCCCAGCGTTCATCTCTCCTCTCTCTTTCTGCAGGCATCACGGCGTGGCCTCGCTTCCCAGGGATGTTGCTGGGGCAAACGCGCTGCAGATAGCGGAGTAACAAGGGATGTAAAACCTCCACGGACAGATGGCAAGGCATGAAGTGGCCTTTGTCCCGGCATCTTCCAGCGCGGTTAAGTCAGACGAGGCCGGTCTGATTTAGCTCTGGGGAAACAAAATGCTTCTGGCGGGGCGCATCAATAGCTGCTCTGTGAAGGGGCAGGGCAGGCTTTCTGAGAAGCTCTTCAGCGATGCACCAAGTGGCTCTGTCATCCCAAACCAGCGCCTCTGAATGTTTTGCTGGTCTGCTTTAGCCACAAACGCCGGGCTCGTTTTGCGGAGCCCGTAGAGAAAGCTGCGTTTCTCTAAGCAAAATGCCCACTGTCAGCTGGGAAGCAGCCTCCCCTCTTCTGATGGATGATGTTGGGGAAACACCCCCGCTCCCTGCTTCCCCCCCTTCTCCTCTCCTGGCTGTTTGAGTTGGATGCTGAAGGGCTTGTAAGATTTCCAAGGTTTCTGGTGGAAATTTTCAGACCTGAGAGAGGCGTTTGCCCCTTTGGGGATTACACCATGCTTTCAGTGTCTGTTCTCTTTATTTTATATGTGTTTTCCTGCTTTTGTTCGACTTTCTCACGGATTGCACGAGATTTAATTCAGAACATATCCTATAACGCTGTAATTGTCAGGCACGTTAGCTGCTTATCCAGGCAGTTTTTACTTTAATTATTATTTTTTTTTAATTTCCAAAATAAAAGGGAAGGCAGTTACTGCTGCTTCCTAGCGATTGAATAATGCTCTTCTCTTGCATGCTGTGGCACCACGTAACACCAGGGGAGAGCCAGTGTCTGTGGCTGCCCGGTGTAATCATTCCTGCTGTGTTGGGGAGCTGGTTACTGCGTTAGGAAGCGATGGAGTTTCACCTCCTCGTGCTGCCTAGGATATCGGTTATCCACGTGAGTAGCTGACAGCTGGGCTCAGTCTGTTCCATGCCCTCACCCAAAGATCCCCCAGGCCTCTGCGAACTCTGGCTAACTGATGCTGTGCTCAGGAGCAGCTCTGTTTCAGCTCGGTGACTTTCTGAAGGGCTGGGAGCTAGCCAGACCTCCTGCGGGTTTGTGTCTGGGGGAGCAAAGTGGCTTCTTGTTCCTCGGAGAGAGTAAGGCAGAGGAGGAACAAACACAAGCGTGCCCTGAGCTGGGGTAAGCCAGGTCCTCCCACCTGTCTCATGGATGCTCCACGGATGAGCTCTGGCAGAAGAGCTGCCCTGGAACCAAAATGTTGAGGAAGGGATCTTCCCTGACCAGGCTGATCCAAAGTGAACCTGGGGTAAGCAGCTCTCGTGTCACCCCCACTCCTGCTTGGTTTCACCTGCTGACAGAGCTCAAAATCCACTGAAATGTTGCTGTAGTACTGGGCAGGATGAGAGCCATTTGCTGGAGCTGGGGGCTTGTGAAAGACCACCCTGGATGCTCTGGTTAACCAGGGTTTGCCATGTGCTACAGATGGACAAGCCGACAAGTGGGAGGATGAGCATTTCGGAAAGCCACTGCCAATACTTCCTCCATTTGCTTCCGTCCTGCTGATTTTGAAAGAATTCCTTTAAATTTGGCCTCTGCCTCCTGCTCTGCAGAATGAGGCTCAGAGCATTTGGTGGCTCTTGATTAGATCTCCCGTCACCTTCCTGCGATCTCTCCCAATTTTCCAGCTGCGAAAGCAGAGGCAGAGCCACAGAGAGGCTTAGCCATGGGAAAGCTCTGGCAGATGGCAGGATTCAACCTGATTCTGGCTTTGCCCTTCCCTGCAAACCACACCGTGTGTAACTCAGGATGGAGCTGATGATGCCGTAACCATCGGTCATGTCAGCAAGCAACACAGCTGGTTTGCATCTTCAGAAGGAAAGGAAATTGCTGCTGCTTCTCCGGGCTTAATTAATAACATTTTCTATTCTGATATCTTACCTCCCCTTCTCACCTAAGCTTTCATTAGCCACATCAGGTTCTTTCAAGCGTTTTGGAGTGTCAGATGCTCTACCCCCCTCCTGGTGAGGCTGCGAGTTTCATTATCTCCTATTGCAGATCCCTGGTAGCAGCACTGCTTTTTTTCAGTCTCATTTGCAGCCTTCTTGCAGAAGGGTGCACACAGCACCACACTTGTACTGATGCCTTCTGTCCTCTACCCCATGAGCTGGCTTTAGTTCCTCGTTGCTTTTTGGGGCTCTGAGCTCAGATGAGCCACACGAGCTCGCCCACTGTGCCTGGTGCCTACCTCTCCTCCTGTACCTTACCTTCCATCCTCACGTACTTTACTTTTCAAGTCCAGCAGTGGCTCGGTTCGTGCTGATGTTGGCTTGCCTCGTTTTTAATGAAAAGCACGTTTCCTGATGAGCACTTGGGAAGAGAGAAGCCGATCTGCCTCTCTGCATTCAGCGCAGGAAGAGTTGCAGCCTTGGGACCACTCGAGGGACGGAGTGTAAGGTGGCAAACTTGACGGGGTTTCTGGGGGCACTGTGCCAGAAATACGCTGTTCTCGGTCTCATGGTCATGATTTGCTTTTCATCAACTGGCTATTTTGCTGGGACGAGAGTAAATCAGACACTGCGGAGAGGGAGAGAGGCCCCATCTCTCTGCAAAAGGCCGGAGTCCTGCAGCCCTTTGCAGCTCTGGATGTTGTTTCGCTTCCCAAAGTCATGGGTTTGGATGAAAGTCATGCTCAGGGTCTCTGTTTGTTAGAATAAATCTCCTGTGACTGCAGCACTGACCTCCTGGGGGACTTTGATTTTATCTGTGCACAAGGCAAACCTACATCCACTTGAAAGGACCCAGCGAGATATGCGCTCTGATAAGCGGTTCCGTGGGTGTCCTAATTTGCTCGTTTTAAGAGGTGTGGAGAACTTCCCTCTTGTGACTGGGGGAGAGTTAAAACTGCTGCAGGGAAGGAAGGGCAGGAATTAACAGCCCAGCAGGAAACTCCAGCTTCAGTCCATAGAGTAAGGCATAAACGGTGATCAGGTACTGCCTATGGGTTAGTTTTGGAGAGTTAGATTTGGTCACACGCTTCCAAAACCTCGAGACCAAATCAAGAATGAATTTCCACTGCCAAATGCTGCAGGATCAGGCCAGTAAGCAGTTTATGTTCGTGTTCCCCTCACTAGCTGGCTTGCAGCAGAGTAAAAGTCTGATCTCTTGCAGAAGACAAGTCACCCCTTCGTCTCAGGTGCTTTTCGTCCTTACACCTAAAAGAGAAGGAAATGTTGTTTTGTGCAAGTTTAACCACGGCAAATAAAAGGCGGTAAGTCAATAATTACCAGGAAGCTGCCTGGCTTCTCATCTCCAGAGATGTTCCTTGGAGCGTCTCAAAGGAGGCTTGTTTTAGTTCGTTTGGTTTTTAATCAGGTGGCACCACCTCAAGGCACGGGGAGCTGAATCTGAGTTTCACAGCACAACTGATGGGATGCGGTCGCAGAGGCCATCAGCTGGTGATGGCTGAGACAAATACGATCCTTATTTTGAGGAGCATCTCTTTCTTCACTGCATATTCACCTTCTTGGGTAGACGTGGTCTGAAGCAGAAGAGATGAAAAGGCAATAGCAGCTTTGCTGGCTGCCTCTCCCTCATTTCCCATGCAACTTAAACATGCCAGGCAGCTTCCAGAGCTCTCTACTTTTATACCAAAAGCGCAGAGACTGCGCTATTTGTCTTTCATTTTCGTGGCCTTTAAGGATGAGTTTGGATGATGTTTGCAAGTTTATCTTTTGAATTGTAAAAGCTAGACTAGTTTTTGGTCGTTTTCTAACAGTGAATACTGATTCTCAAACAATTGCTCGTCTCCAGGAGCTGGGACTTCAGAAAAGAGGCCAGTCATTATGGGAGGTGATACCACTGAAAACCTTTTCCTCTTCCATCCTTGCCAGTCAAGTGATTTCACAGTGATGTGCAGGTAGTAAGGAGAGGAGCGGGACAGTGCTTGGGGACTGAGCTCATTTTAACGAGCAGCACCTCACACAAGCAGTTCTCTTGATTTTTATTTTGATTAGTTACATTATTATTTACTGACTACTGCCAGTAAGAAAGTCCTCGTGTGGACCACAAGGTTTACAGCAGGTCTTCTAACAGAGCTTAGTGCAGAAGCGAGAACAAAGCTGCTCAGAGCCCAGAGCAGGGCCCTGTGGAGGACTTACATGGGAAAGCTGTTGGCAAACCCAGTGTAATTTTGGGGAGACAGAGCCTGGGGAGGCGGTTTTGGTGGCAAATCATTTGTGGACGCACATGTGTTGTGCCAGAAGCAGGACTGGGGCGTGTTTGTTCAGCCTGCCTCCAGACGCGCTGCCTGTCTGGGTGGGAGGCTCGTTTCCCGGTTTCCATCTCCCCTCCCTGTTCCCAAACGGATCCCCCACCCCGTGCCAGGCTGACAGATTTCTTTCTGCTCATCCCACTGTTCATGCAATCGGAGCCTCCCCGTGGTGGGATTTATGGGTGAGTGTTTGTAGGCAGAAAAACCGAGCGTGAGCTCCTGGAGGTTTGCTGAAAATGCATCACCCACTTGGTTTTCTTCTCTGCCCTAACTCCATCCATCGGGAAGCCTCCACCTCCAGGCTGCCCTTCTTTCCTTTCCCCCGGGATGCTTTTACTCAAGGCAACAGGAGGTGACTTCTTCATGCAGTGAATCGTGTCCCTACCTTGAATGTTGTGTCTCAAACAACTTGTGGAGGCTGCCAGCCCTGAACGGAACAGCCAGGGGCGATAAGTGACAGATATTTATCAGTTTTATGTATATTTGCAAGAAACGTAATGATTTCCTTTCGCGGAAAACCATTTGTCACAGGCTAAAGAGTTTTCAACTTCTGGATGCTGTGCAGACATCTAAGTGAACCGAGAATCTCTTTATTGGTCTTCTGCTGTTAATTATCCTCGTGGGGAAAGTGCTGTGACTACCAGGAGGAGCTTCTGTGGTGCAGCCCGCAGCTCCCTGCATTTCGGGCCATTTATCTCCACTGGTAGCATCTCTTCTGACTGCAGATGGGCTTGGGCTTTGGCTTAGGGTGCCCCATCACCTCTGGCAGGTTTGGGATGTTTCATTCAGGCCTGTTGCTGTTTATTTTTTTCCCCCACAAGCCCATCTCTTCCTTATCTTCTGCTTTGTGTCCTTCTCCATGAGTGTAAGGGCAAGGAATCCTGCTTGTCTGGGATTTTAGATCTGATTTGCGCTGGTTTTGCACAGCAGAACCGATCAGGGAAGTGCCGGGGAAGGATCTGTGCTTCTTTCTGTTTGGCTTTGACATCCTGAAGGGCTTCCTGCCCTGCAGAGCTGCTGGGCAGTCACTGCCTCCCAGTCTGTTGCAGGTTTTCCGTGTCATTAACACTCATTCACACAGCCGTAGTCGTGCTGGGAGTGCTTTTCTAGGCATTGAGGAGAACAGCTGGGTACAGAGGCCGGGACATTACTGCTGGCCTGCCGTTATGTCCTTGCACAGATCCTTTGTGGGATCTCTGTAAGTTCCCCATCTCACGCCAGGGATTCAGCTGCTGGTTCCATCCTGATGGTCCTGCCCAGGCGCCCAGCACTGCCCCATTTCTCTTGCTGGGGCAGGGCAAATGCTCACTCCTTGTCTTTAATTTTCCATGTTGCCCATTGGGATATTGCCCGGTACATCAAAGAAGACGAGAAATCTGCCATACATCCAGGAGATTTCACCCCTGGGACAGGCTGTGGCCCCATAAATCACACCGATGGCCTCCGGAGAACCTGTGCCACCCCCAGCTCTGCCATCCCAGCGGAAACGAGAGCCGGGGCAGCGTCGTCTAGGAAAGCTTAGCCAAACTCTTCCAGCTGTCGCTTGGTGTATCTATTTTGCTGATATCCACCCTTTAGATAAATAGAGCTGTTGTACACATTGCGACGCTCTTGATGTGGTTAGCAAGGCTTGTGTTAGCCAAGCTAATCTAACTCCAAGAATAACCATGAGAATTTGACTGTATCGCTTCCAGCCTGAATAAGTCACTGTGCAAGTAAGTGAGAATCCTGGCTCAAAGTGGAGGAGCAGGGGAGTTTGGAGTGAATCGGTGGGGCTTTTCCCCCTCCCCTGTGTTTCTTTGAACGAAACCGCTGCCCGTGGCTGTCCTCAGACACCCGGAGCTCCATCTCCAAGAAAACAAAATTTCCCATTTTCAATAAAAATCGTGGCTCTGGAGGTAGAAAAGTGAGTTAGCGAGCGATCCGCAAAGCTACGCTCTATTTATTTACCAGGCTGGCTCCCTGATGGGGGAACATGTGGGATCTTTTAAGTTTTTCTCCTGCGCAGATGTTCCCTCTGCTCCCGAGTTTCCTCTTGATCTTTGCTTTCCCGTTCCATGTGGGGAAAATGCCGGGGATGTTGTGTGCCGCGGGAGAGGAGAAGGGCTCTGTGTGCTTCAAACAAAAACAGTAAAATAAAATAAAATGTGTTGTTTTTTTTTTTTCCCTGTTATAGCAAAAAAAATAATATTTCTTAAAGGAAATCTCTTGAGGTAGCAGAAGGGTGGGTAGCTCAGACGGCCCCGCTGTTGGACACACAGGGCTGAAGAGCCCCCCCCCAGCCAGCTTTTGGTGCCAGTTTGGGTGTTTGCTTTGGGCTGCGTGTGGATGGAGCTCAGGTGAGAAGACAGAGGTCTTGCAGGAGGGCTTGGCTTCCTTCCTCAGGGCCTGCAGGCCATGGGCTGAAAGACATCGCTCCCGGTCTGCTGGGAAGGGGTGACTGGGCTGCTGGGATCCCTGGAAGGTAGCTTCTGGTTGCTTGGACAGCAATTTCAGCTAGGCAGGAGGTCTGTCACAGGGACAGGTAAAATCTGCCTCTACCAACCCGGGCAGGCTGTGCAGTAGAGACAAGGCGCATTTGTGATGAAGGATGAGAGCCTAATTTTAGGAGCGTGGCGAGGCCAGGCTCAGATGTCTGCCCTGGCCCCATCCCAGCTCCTATGCACTGCCAGAAACTTGCCCTCCCTTTCTTGGAGTGAGCAGGATCGTATCGTCGTGTCCAGTCTCCTCTGCAGCTGGGCAGAGGGATTCCTGTAGTTGCTTTGCTTTGCTAATCCTCTTCCAAGCCATACACGGGCCAAGAAATCCTCTGTCCCTAAGCAGCCACTCTGCCTTCCCCCTAAAGCGTTTCTTCTGTTTCCTTTGCAGATGCAGCTTCTGGACAAGTTCCCCATCGAAGGAGGCCAGAAAGACCCCAAGCAAAGAATCATCCCTTTTCTACCAGGTAATGCTACGGCAAAAGCCCTAAAGAAGATGGGTGAGATACTGTCTGCAAAGTTAAAGCAATGCCTCTTTGGCCTGAGCTGCTGTCCCTCTGACAGCTTTCAGAGAGGGCTAGACATGATGGATATCTTCTCCTCGGGGTAGCTGCACGCTGCCAGCAGCGATTGCGGGGCTGGCACAGCGCGTTGAGCCAGACCGCAGCGTGCTCTTGGAAATGCTGGCTCAGGCCAGCTCCCCATTGTCTGACTGCACGATTCTGGCTGTTGGCTTCAAGTTTGGCTCGCGGCACTGAGCGTGAAGATAAATGGAGTATTTTCAGCCTGTTAAAAGGTCTTTTCTGCCTTTAGCCGTAAAAAGGAGATCCCAGTTCTCCCCCAAAGGTCTGTAAAGACAAGCTGGGATGGGAGGGCTCAGTCCTCTCCAGGAGTGTGCCGCGGTCCCTGACGCTGCTCGTAAGCAGAAGATCTGCTCCAGATGTGTGGCAAGCACAGCTCCGGGGCTAGCAGGGAGCAGGGCCTTGGAAAGCAGCAGCACAAATACGTGACGCAAGCGTTGGAGCCACAGCAGGGCAGCACGGCAGCCTGGCAGCCTCCACGGGCCTTCTGGAAAGCAGCCCCAGGGATCAGGGATTGCTCTCTGCAGCTCCCTGTGCAGCATCCAGATCCTGTGCAGCCAGGGGGAGGTGGTGTTGCCCTCAATTTCCAACCTGGAGTGAGAGGAGCCCAAGGTCAGGCTCTATTTTCAGCTGTGCCACCAGCAAACTCGTAGATGAGTCAGGTTGTGAGATGTCTGTACTGTGTGCACGGGTGCTGCTTGCCTGCTCTTCTTGCTGCTGAGCATTTTGAGATCCCTAAAAAGCACCACACAGGTGTTGAAATGATGTTAGGGGAGGTGCTGTAGGAAAACCTGTCTGTAGGTAAAGGTTGTTCCTCCTCTATTGACTGCCACTGGCCGATTTCTTTTACTTTGTCTTAAAAAAAAGTGTTGGCTGAGCGCAGGTCGCTGCTGCTGTCTGCCTGCAGTTCTGGGTGATGGATATCCTGGTACATGGGTGGGTGATATTTGCGGAGGAGGAGATCCATCCCATATGCCCGTTATAACACTTCCCACCCTCCCAGAACACGAGGGAGATGGTGTTGCTGTGTCCTTGGGGGAAGAGTTGGATCTGGAAAACATTTGGGTTGACTTAGTGTCCGAAAGAGAGGAGCTGCCAGCAGAGACTGGACCTCATCTGCATTTAATTTAGAACCTATATCACAGATATTTTACCTTTGATACAGAACCTCTGCCTCTTTCTTGTCGAATTGCTGAAAAGCCCTCGTTGCTTGATCCAGCAACAAGGTGACTCAGCTGAATGTCAAACCACGTCCAACTCTGTTAAACGAACTGGCTGCTGTAGTTACAACGTGCCTGGCATTTCTGCTGCCGGAGCTGCGGATCGCCGAGACAAATACCTAGCTACCAGCTGTCTTAATTAAAAAAAAAAAAAAACAAACACAGCAGGGCAGATGTTTGCGCTTAAATCTGAGTGTTAGGAAGGTGTTGTGATCGTGCTTGCTTGTTGTGGGCCTGATGCAGCCAAGTTGGAGGGACTGCCAGGTGCTGAGTGCCCCGGGCTCGCCATCGGCTCTGTTTTAGAAAGCCGACACACAGCAGCCCGAGGCACTCCAGCAGGTCTGCAGTGCCGTGGTGCTGTCCTAAAACAGGTGATTTTGTTTTTTTTTGCTTTACGCACAGGTGACAGCCCCCTTTGCGCTCACTGCTGCTGTTTTGCTAGGGTGGTATTGCTGCAAATGACCAGGCAGGGCTGCCTCCCCGCTGGGGTAATCAAGCTTCATTACTCGACTGTGCCGAAACTCCTGTACCTGTAGGAACAAGAAAAGTGTACCAGAGTTCAGAGCCTTGCCCTCCAAGGAGAGGCCACAGGACGGAAGGGCACTTTTCCTTTCCTCCAGACACCTTTTTTCTATTGTCTATCAGTTTATTTCTTCAAATATATTCCCCTCTTCCCTCCTACACAAATAAGGACTCTACAGCCTCGCAGCCATGAAGGGGAGCGAGGAACAAGAAGTCCCGTGGGTTATTTTATAGTTTTATTTTACTTCCTGAGGCTCGCCCTGCTACCCTCAATTTTTTGTGATCTCTTTTTTTTTTTTCCTTTATCATACTGAGAGGGAAAAATTTGCATTTTTATTCCCTTCTCCCCATTGTATCTTCTTATCAGTTCTTCCTTTCTTCTCTCCGATTTCCCTTTTACTGTTGGAAAAGTCTTCATCAGGGCAGAAGAGGCAGAAAAAAAACCCCACATAAGAAGATCTTTGTGGAGAGGCCAGAGAGCATGACGTATTTTCTGAGATGGTGATACGAGATTTTTGTTAGGGAGGATGAAAGGAGTTTGTGGAAGAGTTAGGATAAAATTTGCCACAAAAACCCATTTTAGACCAAAGACAATTTGTAAAAGGGCAGAGATGAAAAGCACTTTCTGGCTGTAGCAGTGGGACTGTCGGCTGAGCCCACGCGAGGGGCACTGATTTCTCCTTCACCTCTTCTGCTGCCGTCTCTGAAGGGCAATCTTTGGAGGGTGGACTTGGAGCTTTGCTCCCTCCCCATCAAATCCTTTTCTATCTGCATCAGCAGGGAGAAGAGGCTACGGATTTGTCCTCCCTTCCCCTGTCCCCCTTGTGGCCCGACGCCGTGATGGGGTTCCCTGGGGACACACGGGGGGGGAAGACAAAGGGAGCTGGTGGGCTGGAGCGGGTGAGGTCTGCTCCTCTCTGCTGCTTCGTTTTGGCCTCGTTCCTATTTTCTCCTCCTGCTTTTGCACCTGAGCTGCTACGAGGGAGGAAAGCACGGCGCTGCTGCTCCTCTCCTCGGCGGAGGCGAAGCTCCAGACGGTGCTGTTGAGGAAGAGCCCTGCTTTCTCCCCGAGACACGAAACGCCCCGGCACCATCTGGAAGGGGTCCCTGGGGCAGCGGGAGCACTTTGGGGCTTTGCCCCCCGGCCCAGCAAGGAGCAAAGCAGGTTTTGGGGGCGCGAGGCCCGTCTGAGGGCGACTGCAGCCTTGCGTGCGCCAGGAGGGCGGTGGGAAGGGCGCGGCGGCGGCCTCGGGCACGGGAGGCGATGGCAGCGCCGCCCAGGCACCTGGGGCCGGCCGGGGAGCGCGGGCGGGAGCCTCCCTCGGTGCTGCACAATGCAGGAGGACAGGACGGGGAGTAACCTCCAGCAAACGCCGGCCGGGACCTTCCTCGCCCCCGTTCCTGGCCGCTCGCAGGCTGCAGCGGGGAGGTAGAGCTCCTGCCGATGAACTGCATCCCAGGTGGCTATGTCTGCTTCTGTTTCGGTTCGGGGTTGTGGTTTTGTTGGGATATTTTTTTTTGTCTTTTTTTTTTTTTTCCCCCTTTCAAATGCTGTCTTTTCTCCGGGGAAGAGGAAGCTGAGGAGAAAGGCTCGAGCCAGGTTTGCAGCAGGATTTTGTCGGTGGTGCCGAGCGGCTGGGTGCGCTCCAGCTTGGCTCCGTCTGTCTGTCCCCGGGCTGCAGGAGAAGCAGCGTCTGGTCGGAGATCCTGGCAGGTTGCTCTCGTGCTGAGGCAGAGAGGACGGGCTCACCCCACTAACTGAGCCTTTGGTGACCTTTGGATCCTGCAGTTCCCCTTCCACCCGTGTAAATCAAGACCAGGATCAGCAAAATTAGGACGTGGCCGCGTATAATTCTGTCGAAGGGACTGAATTGCAGCCGTGGTTGGTGCACACAGGGCATTTTCTGCATTTACTCTCCCCACCTCGTGGAGGCAGAGCACACGGGGATTTCAAAGAGCACTCCCTCCCGGTGGTAAGGAGGACCTGTAGAAATCACAGGGGTATTCCGGTTACCGGCTCCTTTTTCCTTTGAAGAGGTTGTTGCTAGGTGGTATTTAAAAGGAAATGCATTCCTCCTCCTAATTCTTAGAGGGATTTTCTGAGCGGAAATATATTTATTTAAATTTCAGGCTTGTTTTTGGCTTTTGATTATCCTCTCCTGCAGCAATCTGAGCCCGAGCAGCAAGGTATTAGTGAGCTCTTTTAACTTTTCTTTAGCATCGCTTTGAATCCCTGACCCGCATTGAAAGGATCAGCATTGCAGCAGCTCCGAGCCAGGCAAAAAATAGTTTGAAGGTTAAACCAAAAAAAAAAAAAAAGGGAGAGATCAGATGAAGTTTTCTTAGAGCATTCGTATCTGACTTTTTGGATTAAATTATGGATTAAGTCATCCTAAACAGCGTGCCTTTTGTACACAGGTGTAGTCTCTGCAGGTTTGATGGGCATGCACCCAGACACGTCTCAGCTGGCTGCTTTGCTGAGTAATGCCCGAGTGCTACAAATAACAATCAGCCCGGGTAGGTAACCAGAGGCACTCCATGGCCTCCCAAATCCGAGGCAGCAAACGTTTCCCCCAGAAAAGATCTGCAGTGCAGCAGCAGGTTCACTGAGCGAAGAGGTCCTGGACAGAGCCTGCTGTGTGCATCCAGCCCCTCACAGCCCACGGGACAGGGGGCTCCTGCTGTAGGATGGCTTGGGAGAGCCTTGTGGAGGCCGTGCCATAATGCACGATAATTTCCTTTTAATATAGAATTTGTCAGATTTCATTCCCGTTCTTTGAAAAGGAAGGATGTCTCCAGCTTTAAGATGAACTTCTAGTTGGGCCGAGGCAGTGTTAGCCAGACAGCTAACGGGTCCTTGGCTGGTTTCCACTCCAGCTTACTTAGGACTGGCTGATAAAAGGGCGATGCTGTGCCTCTGGTGAGTTACTCTTCAGAAGCTCCTATTGTTCGAGAGAGCGGTTGCTATTGTTTCTTTCTATTTTCTGCTTTGCTAGGAGAGCTATTGCGGAAAATTCATCTCCTGTCTCTTAGCAGAGGAGAATGCATTTCCTGGCGGCTCCAGGCTTGAAGGGAAAGCGAGAAGTGCCGGGAGGAAGCGGCTGTTCCTGGGCCAAGCGGCACGAGGATTGATGGTTTTCAGGGGGGCAAGCAGCAGGATTATTTTCTTCAGATCCTGTGGAGATATTTTTAGGGTTTAAGTCTTTACGGTTGTCAAGCGTGAGGTCATAGGATGCCCTTAGGCTGCTGCGGGTTGAAGAACCTGCAAAAAAAGAGGAAGGAGCTGCCGGAGCTGTGAGGAGCCCCACGGGCGTACCCAGCCTCTTTCAAAGGCACCCTCAGGCCTCCTGGAGGCTTTGGGCATTAACAGGGCTTGAGCCAAAGGCCCAATTTCATTACAAAAGGGAACAAAAAAATGGTGGAGAGGGTGAGTGAGGTTCTTCGATTTCTGAATGAAGCCGGGCGCTGACCCTCTTGTTGCTGCGGTTATTTGCTGCCAGGACTTTTCTCCCCGAGGTCCTCTATCACCTATCCACCCGTGTGGAGACACAGTGTGAGCAGAGCCCAGTACGCATGTTTGAAGGGTTCGGGTTTGATTTCTGGAGGTACTTTCTGAAAGACACCTGCCCTTCCAAATTTAGCAGGGAAATGATGGTGACTTCTGCCCAAGTACGTGGTCCTCTTCTGTCTCTTTCAACCCTTTCTGAGTTCTTTTTCAGTGTGTAGATCCCAAATCTACAATCCAGCAACTGAAATGAAGAGCCCATTTGCTACCCATTCTGGAGTAGCAAACCCCTATAGAATATTTTTCTCCTCCCTTACATGTTAAGAGCGCAAACAGAAACCACCTTTGGGCAGAAATCAGCATACGCAGAACACGATGTGCCTCTCCTGGACCATCAGAGTCTCCTGATGAGGGTTTTGTAATTACCAAGCCACAGCTTCAAGGGAAAACAAAGGATGGAAAAGTTTTTGTTTGGGGTTTGCTTGAAGCCAGAGCTAATGAGTTTTTGTTTTTTTTTTTTTCGATGCGTGATGCTCAACCAAAAAGGTTTTCAGTGCAGTGTGGCTGCCTGCAACCAGAGCAGCCTTTCAGTGCAGCAGAGCTGCCTGGATTCCTTGGGGAAATATACAGACGGTTTTGCCCAGAAATTAGTTGGATTTCGATTCTTGTTTTTAAAGGCAATAAATAAACACGATTATAGACTTGAAAAGCAGTTTGAGCTGCGCTGGGCTCGTCGTTTCCTCGGGCAGCCGTTCCAGATGAGTGTGCCCTCCACTACTATAATTACTTTTTAAAAATAACTCTGCAAGCCTGTAATCTAAAGTGGCTGGTATGTAGCAAGTCTGAGAGCATTCTGCATTCAGCCCACAGGCTGGGGAAAAGGTGGCTTTATATAAGGGCTTGCTTGTCTTCATCTCTCGGTTGAAATCTGACTTTTTCCCACAATCCATCAACAAATGACCCAGAGAATGAAAGTGCTTTTTAACGCAGGAGGCAGGCTCGCCAGGGACTGCGATGGCTTTGCAGTCCCACAGGCTCTAGAGATTCCCTCTGGATGTTTCTTCGCTGCCAGACCTTGTCTCTGTTGTATTCCCATTTAAGCTGCCTGGGCAATACAGGAGAGCAGAGCCCTGCTGAGATTCGCAGCTAAGTAATAGCCCAGAACTCTGTTTGCATCCGTTTTCATCCCCCTTTGCCTTTTGGCTGGGCCAGCTGATTTATTTAAACCCTCGCATGCTTAAAATAAGCTGCGATTATTTTTTTCCTGAGGATTTGGAAACAATGAACCTGGGAGTTCGCTGCCTGATCACAAGCGATTTCTCCTACTCCGTTTTCTCTATTTACGAAGCTTTTTGGGCGCTGATGTTCTGAAGTGCGCTGTGTTTGCAGACCTTCCTGCTCCACAATGGGGCTATTTTAAGGCTCTCACGAACACGTTTGTTCTTACACATAAGGGGATCCTTACACTTAGGAGCGGAGTGAGGGGATCCTGCAGGCAGGGATTTGCCAGGCAGGGTGTGTTTCCATTCCAGTGAAATAACCTATGGCAGTGCCTAAGCCCCACAACTCTTTTTTTGGAGTTATAATCCCATTTAAAGGGAAAACTGAACTGGAGAGTGGGAATAACATCGCAATTAGAAAGAGGAAAGTGAGGGTAGGTAGGTGAGGAAAAGAAAGTGAGTCCTACAAAGGGGAAACTCAATCCTCTTGAGCTTCTCCCATTCACTGAGGTGCTAATACAGGCCCCAGGCTTGTGCTCGGGATGAAGGTAATTAATGTTTGCTCTCAGATTTCCTCGGGTCTGCAGCTAAGCACTTCCACCATGTCATTTTCCATCACGGTTTTGCCACCTCTAAATAAGGAGCAGAAAATGACATCGCTCCTGGTTTTACATCCTCACCACTGGCAGGTTCCGACCCGCAGGTTCCTTCTCCTGTCCAGGGCTGTGAGCAGCACGGGGCTGACCTGGAATAAGCAAAACATCAGCAGCCTGCTTTGGGTTTTTAGCTCGGGTGCTGGGGCTGGAAATCAGGCTGGCTTCACTTCTTCTGCGTGCACCGTCGGGGTGAAAGATGCGAGTGGATGTCACTCTGCCCATCAAACGCAGAGTAGCTTGGTATCCTCTTGGGCAAGCAGGAAAACCACCGGATCAGAGTACAAGGAAAAGGCATTTGCTGCCTGTTCCCACCAGGCAGTGCCGTCACCGCTGGTCTCTTGAAGTCAGTAGCTTCCACGATGCGGAGAGGAGAAGGGAGAATATTTCTAGCCTGGTCCCAGCTCCTGCAAAACACAGAAAATGCCAAATTGTGCTTCACACATTTCCTCCTGGGAGGAGAAGTCTCCTCTAGATAATAATCCTTTTAGCAACATCTCCAAAGAACAAAGAAAAAGTCGCGAGCTCGAAATATGCCTGAATTTCCTGAGTGCACTCGCTGCTGCGTGCAGGCAGGAAGCTGTGTTGTTCTGCTATGGATGTTTGCTCTGACGTGACATAAACACAGCGCTGGGTCTCCCGGGATCCTGAACTGACCCGTGGACCAGGGGATGGGGTTTCTCAGCCGTGCTGAGTAGCTGTGCTGCTCCGTGCCTGCTTCCTTCTCCTTCCCAGCCAAATCCATCCCCTGAAGATGCCGGGTGCACGTGGGGGCAGGCAGCAGAGGCAGATGTTGGAGCCGTGGTGCACGAGGGTGTTAAGCTGCCAGCCAGCAGGGAACTCATTTCCTGCCCAATTATGAAAACAGCTGATCTGTGACATTTTAAGAAGGGGGAGAAAATCCAGGGCAGGGGAAGGAAGGCCCCGGCTATGTAAATATTTACTTTTGCACAATGTCCCAGCCACCCCCTTCTCCCAGGGGCTGGGAGAAGAAGGGGTTGCTTGCTGCTGGGTCTGGTAGGTGGTGACAGGGGACAGGAGAGCCACCAGCGGGCAGCCAGCAGCTGGAGGGAGCACGCAAGCTGCCAAGCAAAAGCTTCCCAACTGGAGCTGGGATGCTGCCCCGCGTGGCACCCCTTCCCCCTGCGGCATCCCGCAGCCGGGGATGTGCTGCTGCAGCACCAGAGCTGCTCGGAGCACCTGCCTGGGCTTCTTCCCACTCCACAGCCTTTAGATGGTGCAGGACTGCACCTTTTTAGCCGTGTTTCTGCAGTGCAGCAGGCTGTGATGGTTGTGTCCACGCAGGGCGAGCTGCATCTGAGGAGATGTGCCCGTAACGATGGCACTCAGCATGTTGTGCTTCCCCACTGCTGGCTGTGGCACCAGAAAGGTTAAATGAGGCAGGATTTAGAGATTTATTTCATGCAAGAGGTTGATGTGGTGTCAGAGATACCTCGAGCCTGTTTGTCCCCACCTGTTTCATCAAGGAAACATTGGCTAAGCTGCCTCCCCAGGACGTGCTCCATCACTCAGTGAATAAACAGCAGGGATTTCGTGTTGCGGGCTTATTCTGCTGCTGGAAATTGTACCCCACCTGTGGTCAGATGACATCTTTTTTTCTTGGAATGGGACCAAGGTTAAGAAGACAAGGAAGGCAGGTTAGTTAAAACATGGCAAAGTCTCTTGTGTGTAATTAAAAAATGTAAATAAAAGCTTTTCAACTTGGAAAGGGAACTTTAGAGTGATATGATCGGGTTCAATTTCGTCCAAATATTGCTTTATGCCATTAAGCTGTTATCAAGTTTTGGTTCCATTGCGATAGTTTTATGGCTTTAGCGTGGTGGGAACAGTTGCAGCCTTTATGCAACTGCACCATTTTCCCCTGAACTGTTTGCTCTGAAGACTGCTGCATTGTGCAGGAACCCGAAGGTGAAACGGCATGGAAATGAGTAACAGTGGAAGTGACCTTTCCTACCCCTTTGCATTGTCTGTTCCAAAGTAACTACCAAATCTAAGGCTTTACATCGTGAACAATGAGGGGATTTGAATAAGATTATTTTTACATTCTCATTAACGAGTCCTCAAAGTCGGTACTAAAAGTTAAACATTTGGACTTATTTCCTCTTGAGCTGCAGGCATGCCTGATTCAGCAATGTCTTAAGATGATTTGTCAGGATGAGAAAATAAGTCACATCCTTTTTCCTCTTGGGATTAGGGAACCAGAGCAATCCTGTGCCCATAATATTATTTCAGTTGGGTTTGCATAATAGCCTGGAAATGCTTATACTCCATGCAACGCTTTGTAAGTGCGACGTCTGATCCTTTGAAGTTGGATTAATTCATGTCACAGAGTCAGGTCTGCACAAATACAATAAAATACGTTTTTTTCCTAGTGTTTTTTTTTTACTAGCCCTCATTTCCTTATCTGACTTCCACTGTGGTCCATTAGAAGTGAGTGGATTTGAGTGCTGTTTCTCTGGATATCCAGCACCATCACAGCCAGAAGAGTCCAGTAGCACGTTTGGTGCCCTCACATGTTGGTGTGACCATGAGTTTAGGAAGGTCCTGGTGCACCAAATGAGTCTTCACACAGTTTCAAACACTGCCTGCATGCATGTGTTTAAAAGCCCTGCAGACCTCGAGCGCTTCCACCAAATGGCTGTAGCTGATTCTCTGCGAGCCAAGGTTTTTCACAAGCATCTGGACTCTTATTCCTGGTTTACATTAGAGAAAGTGAGAGAAATCAGCCCCCCGTAATTACTGTCAAGCTGTGAGCTAGGCACATATGTCAATATTTTCAGGGTCACAGCTCAGCTCTTTATTTTTAATATACTTTGTTATTAGTAATCACTTGGGAAGAGATTGAAAATCCCACCCATAAGTTTCTGTAGCGTCGAGCCCACTCAGCCTTGACCTCTGCTCCCAGCAGTATCCTTGGATTTACTCTTGATTTCGGCAGGAGCAGTTACAGCAGGTCCAAGGGCTTTTGAAAACCCTTTCCCTGTGTTTTTCTAGATAAAGCCCATCGCTGTGGCTGCCAGATTGTATGACACCAGGTTTTAGAAAGACTTAAGAATGAAATCGAACTGATAAGGAGGCTAAGATGCGGTAAAGCCCAGCAAAGTCCATTTGCTTTCTTTCCGAGGGGAAAAAAAAAAAAAAAAAGACTTTCACGAGGTTTTAATTTTCTCTGGCCCAAGTGGAAAAACAATCCGTTTGGGTTCACCATGTGCGTGCACGTTGGGTGTGTGTGGATGCTGCTCCCACGGAGCCCCAGAGACAGCTTCGCCGTGTGCGGGCGTGGGAGCGAGGGGAAGGCTGCCGGGGGCTCGCGTTTAACTTCTCTCCTTCCCCCAGCCCTAGGGTGTGATGTGGGAAATCACTGGGTATGGCCGTGTGTAGCCATTAATCCTCCCCACAACTCATCCCTGGTTTTTCCTCTGCTGCAGGTGCTTTAGAAGGAGGCGACAGGAGATCTGGGCACGCAGGTGGGATAGAGGAGGCTCGGCTCTACCTGGCCTCGTTGCGTTTCTTTATTGGGTAAAAAATAGAGACAAGTGGGATTTGCCACATCTCCCCATGGTATATAAAAAGACTAAATCCATCAAACACTGCGTGGCACTCAGGTACTGGAGCAGGAAAGACCTTTAGTTACCCAGGTGCCTGCACTGCTCCCTGTTCCCCTCTGCAGATGTCCCCTGGAGCCGGGTGCTGTGTTGCTGCAGCAGCACCGCTCCCCGCTGCGCTCTCATGGATTCCATTATTCCTCATCAAATCGCTCTCCGTTTCGCTGGAGGTCAGCTCTACTCATCATCTGGCAGGCTCTTCTCCCCCCTGGGCCCCTTTCTTTCGCAATTAGCCCAGATCCTTTGTTCTGCGGTGTCGGCTGGAGGGACGGTGCTTGGGGCAGCTGAAGGAAAGCCGTGCCGGCGAGGGCGATGCCTCCGAGCTCTGCTCCTGCTCCTCTCCCTCTGCTCCTGCCACCAGCTCCCTGCAGGCGATGCTCGCACCGTGCAGCACCTTTGTCCCGTGCAGTGTCGTCCCTTCCCTGGTTCACCTCCCCTTGAACAGAGAGGCCAGATGTTGTAATCCTCTGGTAAGCCCTAAAATTGGCAGGATTTTCGTGTGTTGTTTCCCTCCTCCTGTTTTATTTTCCTAAGCCTATAGATCGGCTTTATTTCTCCGAAACGTTTCGAGGCTGCTATTCATCCGCTTTTAATTAAGGCGATAGAGGGAATTAGGACCTTCACAGGGGTGGTTCTGGGGATGGCGACGAGTGTTTTTGTTGGTTTTCCTCCCTTCTGAGTAACCGTGTGGAAGTGAGAGTTTGAGTTTAGGCTTCTTAATTACTGGGGAGTTAAATTACTGCGTTATGGTGAATTGATTCCTCTGCAAGGGAAAAAAATGTTCCTGGCTGCTGCTGCGTGCAATGGCACAAGTAAGAGAGGAGGGCGGGCTGCTTCGTCCTCCGGGGGACAGGAGGGAGTGGGAGCGTGGGCATCAAAGGGCTGAGGGTTGGCACGGGGACGCAGTGGGATCTGTGGCTTTCACAGGGCAGCATGGGGGAGACTGGGGGAACCCAGTCCCGGCCTTTTTCCCACAAGAGCTTGCTTTACAGCAGGCTGCACGAGGCACGGTTTCGTGTGACGTTGGGACCACAATGAAAGCGGGTGGCGCAGGGCAGCACGGATGCATGGCAGAGCAAACTCCTCACTTTTCATCTTTCTCCATAAAAACCAGCCTCGTGCAAGCAGAGGCTGCTACAGGCAGGGTGTAGGAACCTCCCATTGGCTTACTGGGATCCCAAACTGGGCTTTTTCTGGGCTACAGCTGCTGGGGCAGCCAGCGAAAGCCTGCCCAAGGCACGATTCTTTTGGGTGGACAAGTGAGCGATCTCAAGAGCAGCTCTCAGGCTGACCCAGGGAAGCAGCTGGCTTTTCCGCCCGGAGTGTCTGAATTATTTCAGGATAGTTTTACAGAGCAACAGACTCCAGCAGGAAATTTTCCGAAGAGCCCGAGCGTCATCTGACCCCGGCTCCTGTTTTCTGAAGTGTCCGTGCGTTCCCGGTGCGTGTCTGTGTGCTTGAAAATCTGACTTTTGTTTCGCATGGGTTGGCTATTTTAGTACGGTGGAAGGAAAGCTATTATCCCGAGCATCAAGAGCATCAGTACGCTTGCAGGAAAACCTGTCTGTACCAGTGGCTCCTTGGGAAGGGGGATAATGGTTTTCAGTCTCCCTAACTTCTGTCTCTTGCTTCTGTTGCTCTTGCCTGTGCTGGTTTCCTGCACAGGGACACAGCTTCTCTTGGCTTCCTCACCCCATAAGCCACATGTAGGGCCTTGTGGTGCTGCAAAGCAGCCGCTGTGGGTGCTTGCGCCCCTTTTTGAAGTCCTCTGGGTCCATCTCAGTGCCAGCACTTGAGTAGGGGGCTGTCCCCTCCAGGCTCCTCTCTGTTTTCTCTCCTCTGTAGCCTGAAGCTGGCTGGCATTCCCCAGAGGACCGGGGATGCTGCATATGTTTCCAATCTCCGCGTGGCGGATCCAAGCCGTGTTCTCACTCCCAGCAACGAGACACCATCTCTGATGTCAGTCAGCTTGCTTTTCCTTCGTGCTAGTGCCGGGGCCAGACTCAGCCCTCATTAATGCCTTTTGCTTTTGGAAATGTGCACTTCCCTTTCCGCAGCGTTCCTCTATCGCAATACCTTGAAAGGACCAGCAAGTTTTTGTGTGCGGCTTTTGTGATGCCTGTGATTCCTCGGGGAATTTCAGGTGCTGTGGGTGTAGTCAGTGATGCGTTGGGTAGGTTTCCTGGGGACTAAGAGATGATCTAAAGCAAATCTGACTCGTTGGGCTGACTCAGGAGTGACCCTCCTCAACCACTCCCAGGCAGCTGAGCTGTCTGAAGAGTTAAGTACAAGGGATCAGCCTGTGTGTCCTTAAAGATGATGCCCTGTCTGCCTCCAAAAATACCAGAAATCAATTGGAACCTTTGCATTGTGTGTATTTTCTAAGTGGTCATTTCAGTGCCCTCTTTTCAAGTAACAGATATAACGAAAATCCAGCGCAATAGCTGAAACGCACCTGTCTTGTCCTCCTGGCACGTGAACACAAATTAATAAACGGTGAGTTAAAATTAGCTATGTGGAAAATAGCAAGCTTTTTTTTTTAATTTTTCTTTGGATGACACTGAAGTACAAAAGATATACCTGTGGAAAAGAATAGTTTAGCACTTCTGGGTAAATAAGATGAAAAAGAAGGTACGTGAAAGAAGACTGCTGTATTAACTCAGAGTCATTTAAGGATCTGCTTGGGATTCGAACGGTTCTCCTTGAAGAGAACCTAAAATAAGGGCAGTATGCTGGAGAGTGCATACGTAGGCGATGCTCAAGATATATGCAAAACTAAGGTTTGACCCAGCATCAGTGACTGAATAGGATGGGCAGCCTTTAATGTGAGTATTTCTTGTATTTCTTGCAATCAGGTAGTTTCAGTCTATGGCCTGTGTTTTGTTTTTGCCAGGTATTAATTCAAGTACTGTCCTGTGTTTGTGCAGTGGGATGGCAGGTTTCTGCTCTGGGAATAAATATTTTGGAAAGTACCTTCAGGTTCCTTGCAGAAGACCTGCTCCTTTCCACCCTTTTCCTTCTGCCCTCACCCCGTGGGTTGGGAGCTGACATTTCCCCTCTGCCCTTCTGTGGTGCTGATCCCAAGAAGGGACCCGCTCTCACCCTGCCCAGGGAAAAAACGTGGGGGCTTTTTCTGCTCAGATCTCCATGGAAAAATGTTACGTGGGGTGAGGCTGAGTTCCGGTCAAACATAAATAGAGTAGCATACCCCAGAATATCTTCTCAGTCTAAATCCTGCTCAGCAGTCAAAAGTCCCAAGTACCAATAAAGTCCCTGACTAATGAACTTTGAATTTACTCAGTTCCTTTGGGTGCTTGGCTAGAGGCACTCATAGTTTCCAGTCATACGTTTACTCCTTCTTACTTCAAGCCATCCTGTTTTCCTTCAGTCTTACAGCCTTAAAGGAACATTGAGTAACTTTGTGTTCTGCTTTAATGGCAAGGCAAGGCATCCCAGAGACACCGATCTCGTTGACTTCCACTCCTGCTACCTGCAAACACCTTTATCTCTGGTGCCAGTCGAGGCATTAGTTTTCTGGCTTATTTTCCATCACCCTTTCTGACTCTTTCTCTTGCCCCTTTTCTACTGGAACTGAAAAGAAAACGGGGGTTTTCCAAGCAGAAGTGTTTCTCTGAGTAGGGATTTCGTGTAACTTCTTGTAATTTCTACACAGCAGAGATGAATCAGCACCAAGGCGTTTGCCCTGCACCCCGCATTTGATGGGCAGAGAGGAAGGGATTAAAATTCAAACCTGAACTGAACCTGAACTGACGCTTTGCAAATGATCTCGGTAAAGGGAAGGTCAGCCACAATTTCTGGCCTGTTCAGTCCTGAATCTCTGGAAAAATAAGAAACAACCAGCCTCCAGATTTGTCATTAGCCTGGCACATGGAGGTCTCTGTACTATATTCAGTTTCTTGTGCTGCCTTGCAGGAGCTTGCCTGCAGGAATAAGCATGTGCCTTACGGACGTGAATGGGACCTGCTCTGCCATTCATACCTTGAATACCATTCTTTGCTCTGTCATTCATACCTTGTCACGTATCGTTCAGAATTGCAGCCTGGCACTGGCCCTACATCCCCATGGACCTTGTGCCCAGCTGGAGCACGTTCAGGTGGACACCCTGCCATATGCTACAATCCAATTTTTGGGCAGTGCCATGTTGGTGTATTTGACCTGTTTCATCGTGGCCAGGTGGGCACTGCATAAAAGTATCACCGGGCGGGGAAGTATCTCCATCGTCGGAGTCTAACACGGTGAATTTTGAACGGCAACACTACACCTCAGATTATCACTAGGGATAAAGAAGAATCCCACGTCCAATTGACCATGGCAAATCCAATTCAAACTGCAAAGGGATATTTTTCCTCCCATTAGGCAGAATGTGATTAATTTCCCATGTGGAAAATTGTTCCAGACAGACGTGCTCGTAAATTATGGCAGAAGAGATCCTATTACTGCAAGCTCCATCAAAACCTACTGTGCTTCCAGAAATAGCAATAAGAAGATAATTATATTAACAGCCTTTGTTGTTATTTGATGTATGGCTGACATAGGCTGTAAGCTTATTTTCTGCCAGATTGGAGCCTCCATTTGAGGATGGATGCTTTGATGTTTGTGGACATGAACAATAACCCTTGGTTTCTGACACTTGAAATTAAAATTGTTACAGGAAAGTTTTTAACTGGGTGATTGAAAGCCAATAGGTGCAAATGAGCCCGGAGTTTAAAACGTCTCCTCTGGGGATAAAGACTTAAAAACTTCTTATCTAAAAGGAAACTCAATTTTACCAGCCAGGATTCTTGAAGGAGCTGTGCTAGGCTCTGTGCTGTTCAACCCAGGATCTGTAAAAGAGGGTAAGTGATATGACTAAAGTAGTTGGTCACACAATTACTCAGGATATTAAAATTTGGAGCTGACTGCAAAAAGCTGGAGGAGGATCTCATGCTATCGATGGCAGAAAGGCAGTTCAGTGTTGGTAACTACAAAGCAATGCTGTGGAGGGGGAAAAAAAAAGTTGTTGCAATCCAGGGATGAGATTTCAGTAGGTCTGAGGATGATTTCACAAAAACTCCATCGCAGTAGTCAGCAGCGGTCAGAAAGCCAAACGTGGTGTTGTAAAGAATTAGGCAAAAATGGAGAACAAAACACAGAGCTTCAGCTGCAGAAATCCACGATTTCCTCACACGGTGAACACCATGTGCAGCTCTCGTCATTGCCTCTCAAGGAAGGTGCAATAAGCTAAGGTGCTGAGAAGGGTGACAGAGGTGGATTGGCTTCTGTACAAGGAGAGAAAATAGATGAGAAATCTTCAGTCTGGAACAGAGGTGATGGGTGGGTTAGTGTAGAAGTTTGTGAAATCATGAAGGATTTGAGAGAGTGATGGAGACATGATATATCTTCTTTTTTTTTTTAAATTCTCTGAATGCAAAAACCAGGTGCAGCCTGTGAAATTTGGAAAGCAAGCCTAAAGTGAACAAAAAGGAGTATGTAATCACATGCCAGGTGATTGAATTAGGAAACTGATTTCCAGACATCTCCATAGGGACCGCAATATCCGTGGGTTCAAAAAAGAACAATTTTTGTAGGATATTTTCTAAAAAATATGTTCTAATTCAGAAGATGTCTGAAAAACTGATGTGCAGTGATGGGGAGTATATATCAAGAGCCAGATCCCATTACACACATCTTGCTCCTTGGATTTCTTCATCCTTTACTGGCCACTCTTGCAGACAGGGAGCTGGATTACAGCTAGACCTTCACCCCAACCAAATGTGACACTGACATCACTGCAACAAAGTGGAGTAAATCTTCTGTCCCTTGTCTGTGTGCCGAAACAACCAGTGAAACTGCTTTCTTGAACTTCAGCAGCTAGACACGGGGATGGTTATTCCCGCCTAGAAATGGAGGAGATGGCATCTGTCCATTCGCAGCCCTGTGCCTGGAGACCACAAGTCTGCAGGCTGGCCCACCCCAGAGGGGTTATCTGAGGTACCCAACAGTGGGACTTTATCCCTCTGGCCAGCCCTGCGTAGCGCTGCACACCAGGACACAAAGGCAAACAGCGTTTGGGGAGCTGCCATTCCAGTGCGGTGGCACCGAGGGAGAAAGACCAGTTTGTTTGGAGGTGTGTATTTTGCTAGCAGTCGGGCCCGTTTGGCTGCTCCGCGTCTCTCCGTGGCTTCAAATGCAATTAATCAGGGCCCGAAAGGGTAATTATCAGCTCACATTCCTAATTCAGATTTCTGTGCCTATTCATTTTGCTGTTTTTTCTTTAATTCAGCAGTAAAGCTGGGGTTATTTTTATGTTTTTATGCTTCTGGCCCAGTGATCCTTATTAAAAATAAAAAAATAACAAAACATTAGTTTCCAGCCTGCCTTTTTTATTTTTTTGCTTCTTCCTGGGCAGTAAAAAGGACAGAGTAACCATGAAAGGGAAACGAGAGCGTGCACAGTCCTAGGGCCCTGCTGTCACCTTGGCTGATGGCACTTTTCCTTTCAGGGGGCGAGTAATTGGTGAGGACGTTAATCCCTGAAAGAGGCTTTTGATTCTGCAGCCGTGGATGGGAAAAGCTGCCGATACCTGACAGGGCTGCTTTCTCCTGTGTTCAGATGTGTGTGAGTGCTCTCAGTCGGGCAGCTGATATGGAGCAAGTGGGGAGAGCTGGCACCCAGGGAGGTAACGTGGGTGGCTTCATGGTCAGGAGTTAAAGAGGAGGTGCTGCTGGACCAGCATGGGCCTGACCCCACAGGCTGTTTTGTAAGGTGTGTTAAAAAGGTGTGTCTGGAACCAGAGAACAATGCCCTGGGTTTGAGATGGTGTCGTGGGCTGCAGACAAGCTTCCCGTCTCAGAGGCTGCCTTTGGTCTGGTTGTTGTTTGGTGACCTTCCTCCCTGTCTTAGCCTGCTGAAAATTCAGCTTAAAACTAGGCCGAGCGTTAAGCTTTTAGCTTGGAGGGCTGTGGGAGAGCACTTCTCTGTGCAAAGAAAGA
Source organism: Netta rufina (assembly GCF_964035555.1). NCBI lineage: Eukaryota > Metazoa > Chordata > Aves > Anseriformes > Anatidae > Netta > Netta rufina. Next base: position 25,060,655 of record NC_140130.1, on the reverse strand, counting down.
ACAGCGCTCTGTTTTGCAGAGCACAGGGGATTTTGTTTCTGAATACTGCTCTCTGAAACCCTAGCTGTTGATTTCCAGTCTCTGACAAGCACAGACACCTAGTTATGTTTGCCGCCGGGTTGTTTGTTTGTTTAATTTCTGTGTTAATTGGTGCCTTCCAAATACCACAACTGCTCTAAGGAGCAGTGTCCCTGCCAACCTGAGTGCTGAATTTCACCTCCTGTAATGTGGGACATGTGTACCTGGCAGCTGACTTAATCGAGGTCGACCATAGGAGAGAATTTTGCCTCTTTTATGGCAGAGATTGAGGATTTGTTTTTGATTAGAACAACTGTTTAAAGAGGATTTTCTGGCCCTGAATGTTACTTTAGATGTATTTTTACCCTACATCTCTACATCCTACGGTTTCATTCTACATCCCCCTACAGCAGAGGGATCTATGGACTGACTTCATTGCTGTCATTAGCGTGTGCTCATTCTGTGATCCTGTGAAGTCACCTTCATTTCCCTACCCCTCAGCCCCTACCTGCCACATTCCTATGCCATATACACCGTAGCACCGAGTTATTGCAAGACCTACCTCCTAATAATAATAACGAGAGACTTTGATCTATGTGGCGTGAGTGCAAATATTATTTTATTCACAGCTCCGGCTCTCAACCAGCACAAGGGTGGAGCCTCCCAGGCGGCGTTACTGCCAGTCACGCCAAAGGATGTGGCTAGGACCTTACTCTGCTTTTCCAGTGTAGTTTGGCAAGGGTGCGGTGCGAATCCACCTCCCTCCAGCGACCTCGCTACAAGGTCTTTGACCTTGCACGAGAAGGTAGTCTTATAAGGGCTTGTAAGATAGTGGAAATATTTTAATAGGCTGAACTCCTTAAGGCCTGTGATTGAAAAGATTGAGCTGGGACCATATGGTCCTCTGCTGATGGTCCATCCCACCCGTGTCAGGAAGGCTCCTGTTGGCTTCAACAGATCCCAGTGAACCAGGTCAAAAAACACACTGAGCATGGGTTTTGAAAGAGCAGAGGAAGAGTTTAGTTAGTGCAGCAATAGGGACGTGGTCTAGCCCTTCAGGAAGAGCATTTTGGTGAAAAACATTTACAGAATCATGTGAGAGACTCTTGCCTTTTTCCACTCTGCAGGACAAGCTGGAGTAGCTCGGATGATGTGGGCATGTTGACCAGCACATACGTAACACAAACAGGGGCTGCTGGTTCCCAAACCTGTTGGACCAACGAACAGTGATCCACATCATTCCCACACTGTCCAGGGAGAAAAGCAACTCTTGAAAATAGCCATGAAATAGCCATGCAGACTGTCTGTGGACTGCTGATGAGTTGGAGATCCAGGTTAGGAACCACTAACTGCCTGGGTGAAAGCAGGATGCTGGTGTCAGCTGATACAGAAGATAAAACAAGTGTTTGAGCACAAGTGATAAGATGTAGTGGTTGGCGTATTTCTCATCAGTTTGGTATAAGGTCTTGGAAGTTTGTTACTGAAGCCCTGATGCTTCCATAGGTCAGACGATTTGGTCCTGAAGATTTGTAAACAGATCTTTTTAGAGGATGTTCGAAGAAACTCAGGGTGCAGTGGCTGTGTAAATGTTCAGATTCTTATCTTAGGGAAGAAGTATGCATATAGGCAAGGGAGATGCTTTGGATCTGCATAAGCTTTCCTGTTTTTCCGTGCCTCTTTTTTGTGGTGGAGCAAAGCCTGTATGCAAAGAGGGGGATACTCCCGCATTCTCTGTGTGGGGAAACCCTGCTGTTTCCTAAGGCAGTGTTTCTTAGATGTTTTGAAAATGTGACCCTCTTTTGGCTCCTTGTCTTTGTGGGACTCTGAATTATCATCAGCTTTGTTCCTCCAGGTGAAGGAGTTGCTGGTGTTGGCTGGCTGCAGGTGTAAACACCATTCTCCTCCCTTGTGACAAACTGACTGCTTTCTGCAATTAAAAGCACTTAGCTCTTGGCATTCTCTTTGCATTGTAACACTGACAGCCAGTAATTACAGAAGAGTTCACTTTCCATGTTGGAGAAGCTGAGCTGTGCAGTTCCAGGAGGCACCAATTGCACTGCAGAAACTGAAGACTTCGCTCCCTGAACGAACAGCCCAGCGCTCTGCAACCGTTCCCAGACTGGGAAGTTCACTTGTAAGGAATCTGGGCACCAGTGCTCAGCTTGAGATCCTCTTGCATGAGGCAGATGCTTTGCTTGGTGGTACTCTGGTCATCTTTGTGGGTTTGTTGGTGTGTGCAGACCAATAATGTCCAGGAAGCCATCCCACAGCATGAAAAATGAAAGGGTAACTTCACAGCCTGCCCATACCAGACCAAATGATGCACAATTTGCCTGCATCATGATTTCTGCCTTGCTTTAGAGAGGTGGGAGACGTGCAGCTGGGGCAGCTGAAGAGATGACAGGAGCAGCGGGTTGTTTGGGTGATAGCAGCAGGACACAGAGCAACATGAAGTAGCTCTTGGCTTATGCAGAACGCTGTACAAACAGTAACAGAGCTGTTAGCTTGAGAGTTGCACCCTGTGGCCCCCATCTGTCACTCCTGAATTTCAGCATCAGTGCTCACAGCTTTTTTCTTTCTTCCAGCTGTGCCTGGTGCTTGAGCTCTCGTAGGCTGTAGTAGCTAAGTTGCTCTAGAGCTGGTGCTGTTATCCCAGGGGATAAGTAGCCAACCCTACAGACAGCTGAAAGCAGCCAGGTTCACAGGTATGAACTCTTTGCTGGTGGGCAGTTCAGCCTCGTCGCTTGCCTGTCTTTGGTTTCTCCTTGTAATTATTCATGGGGGACATATTCTGCTGTATCAGTTCTAATGGCAGAAAATTTCTCTTCCTGGTGATACTCTTATAATCAAGCCATGCTGTTTTCCATCCTATATTGCTTCTCAGTGATTTTCTTATACATTGCAGCTTTTGCACATTAAAAACAGGATCCGAGTACAGAAGGAAACCCTCTGTCCCCCCCATATCTCAGAGCAATATTATTATTGCTTATGTTGGCTTTCCTGGTTGCTCCATCTGTCTCCATCACCTCTTGTCACCTTCCATAGTAATTCCTGCTGATTAGCAAAGGCTGTTATCAACTGAGGCTCTTTGGCAGCCAAGTTCAGCCAACAGTTCTGACTCTGTCACGAGTCTCCACTTATGAAGAAAGTCCTTCCCCCTCCCACCAGTGGAAACAGTATGAATCATTTCCCTCCCCTTTCTTTGTCAGGAGTAAATGCCATCAGTGTTCAACACTGGTTCCCTGACTCCAGGAAATCATGGATGAAACAATCCATGGAAACTGGGATCCCCATGTGAAATCAGTTTGTAAGGAACACACCTCTTTTTTGGCCATTGTCAGATTGCCATCTGGATGATAATCACACCTACGTCCATGAAAAGTGTCAGATTGTTCTTCTATCCCATAGTCCTGTACTGCTGGGATACGTATTTTGCACTGCAAGGTAGCAGTGCATATTTATGTGCTCCATTTGGGAATTACATTGCATGACAGGTACCTGAGAGCTTTCTTGCAGGACTCTGGGATGGATTTCACGGTGTAAATGGGTTGAGGAGTCATATCTGATTGCACATTTATGCTTCTTTGATGAGCAAAAATAGTAAGAGCAGCTATGCGTAAGGCGTAAAAGCCTTCATAAAAATACTTTAGCCATGAAATGGTGTTAGTCACCGTGGAGGAAGCTGCTTAGCCCAAAAGGAGAAGCTATAACTGCTCTAGGACTAAATTCTTTTCTCTCTTTCTCTGGTGCAACCCCAGTGTAACTGCAAAAAAGAGTCTGACCTCATCTCGTAAGCAGACTCTCTTTGAGAATTTGATCTTAAGTTGAACACGTTGCTTGGCAGTACTCACACAGGCCTGGTATCACTCAGGTTCTCGGGTAAAACGAGGAGAGAATTAAGAGCACAATAGCAGTAACAACATAAAGGCACAAAAGCAAGAGCTCTTTCCTGCTTTTAGGAGACAGCTGACTGACTGATGGAGCCCCCACAGCTGTAGCTTCTATAGTTGGAGGCAGCACATGTCTTTTTAAACGTGCATCAGATGAGGCATTACAGTATTTTTAGCATACCCATTAGTATTCAGGCTGTCCATTGAATATTTATCATACACTTTGCTTTATGTAGAGCCCTCTGAAGTGGATTGTCTGTACTTGAGGTAGAAGATTAAATGTGGATATGCATTTGTTCAGCGTCCCTTTTGCAGTGTGTTTGGGCTCTTCCTAACCTCCAACAGAGAGGCTGTCCTTGTATGGAACAACCCTTGGTCAGTCCATCACCCAGACATCCCTTGAAAGGAGAATCAAGCTCAGCAGTCAGAGAGTAAGAGAAAGGTGGATTCATTCCCTGGTAGATTTGGAAAGGAGCTAAACATCTGCTCCCCTGCTGAAGCTCCCTCCTACCTGCCCAGCTCCAAAGAGCAGTGATGCTGGCAGCTCGGGGCTGAGCCACTGATGCAGTGCTGGGAAGATCAAGAAAGACACCTACAGAAGGTCTCAAGGCCAGCACCTTTCCTTTGCAGCGAAAGGTATAATTAAGAGATTTGTTTTCATGGCTCTCAGAGCTTACAAACCACCAGTCTTGAGCAGTGGCTGCTATGACAGCGGGCCTCTACTGTGAGCGTAGGAGTTGTGTGTCATTTGTCCCTCTTCCTTGGAGAGGAAAACGTGGACTCCCTGCTAGGCATCCTCGTGGAGACCTCTGGTGCTTCTCCACCTAAGCTTGCCTGGTGCTGACCTGCAGAAATCAAGTGATATTCAGAGTGATATTCAAGTGAAATCAAGTGATATTCAGATTTAAGCTTGCAGCTGCCAGATAGATGGTCTCCTGGACAGCTTTATTCCTCCCACTTTGTACACAGGATGAAACTGGGGCTCTGTGGGAGAAGAGGTGTGTGGCCATGGAATTAAAGGCTCCATCTATATACACACAGGGAGATGAAGGGATGACTTAAGATGTCCCCTGCAAGGCTGAACCTGATACTTTGCCTCTTATCCACATTAATTTCCTAGGAATAATATTTTCTTTAAAGAAAAAAGGATAAAAATAAATATTGTCATCCTGCACTAGCAGCAGGACTGGAGCCCTGTTTCTTCCCTGTGTCTCTCTTTCTCAGTGCCGCCCTCCTCAGAGGCCTTCCCAATGCACGTGCCGACTTCTTTTGGCCTGGTCCAAGCCCAGTAACATTCACTTGGTCGCTGAGAAAGGAAGCAGTGCTGTATGTACTCGCCCAGAATCAGGTCCCTTCCTTAGAGATGTGGAAACTGCCCAGAGGAAAAGCCGAGGGGTGCGTAAAGCAGCACTCCACCCTCGTGAGGAAGCTGCCCGGGCCGGCCTCCATTTACCAGCCGCCACAACACTTCCCGCCTCACCTCGGTGCTGCGTGAGGTGCTCCCTGCCCCTGCCCCCTGGGGTTTCCTTGATGGGAAAAGCTTGATGGGAAGCTTTCATCTGCTTCCCATTTTCCTCTTTATTTCATTAACAGGATGATCCTAATTACCTTGGATTTGGTCAGGGTCCCTCCTCACTGCCCACCAGAGCAGGTGCTGCTGACTGTCCTCGTTTCTCTTCTTGCCTTGTGTGCCAACACAGGCCTGAGCTATTTGGCCTTCTCCAGAGCTCGGTTCTTAATACCATGGACTGGGCACATCTACCCCACAGTGCTACCCTTTTCTAGCTTCCAGTAGCGGAGTGAAAGTCTCCTTTTTTTTGGTGAAGGGATAAAAATGGAAGCACCTCCTGGGCTTTGCTCCGTACGAACACCACAGTCGTCCTGATATTTTCCATCTCCATTTAAGGACTGAAGGAGAACTCATCATGTCCTGGGGTCTTTTTTGTACTCTGTGTTTAATATAACGTTCTTTATTATATTTATCTTGTTACTTATGTCTGACTCTTTCATTTATTATGTTACTTTGAAGACTGGGCCTCCCTGTAAACTGTCTTTTTAGGAAAGCTGAATGGCATTTGCAGGGGATCTTTAATGTGTTTGAGTCTTTGGTTCCTTTATGTTTTTATATGGTCACCGGTTCTACTTTTGACTCGTGGCTTGAACTGAAAACAGGAAAGCCAGACAGTGAGAACATTTCCAAAACGTCCCTTTTTCTTTGCAATGTATTTATAAAAGTTGCAGAGAAATGCAAGGATCTCCCACAGCAGCATTTGCAGAGCACTAAGAAGGGAAGCAGTCTGTTCCCTGCAGATACCCCATGCTCTCTCCCAGAAAAAAGAAAAAAAGGGCTTACTGCAGTTATGCATTACAAATACAGCGTGATCCTGGAGAAACAGTAAGAAATGTTTTGGAAGTACAGATAATTCCCCCCATTTACTGGGGCTAGAAGGCAGAAAGCAGCAAGGTTTTGATGTGTCCACAGCCAGGCAGCGCAGGGTAATGGACATGTCAGAGCCGTGGTTAAATCACTCGAACACGGACGAACGTCTCAGCCACCTATTGCCGATTTCTCACATCCTCTGTGCTCTGTTACCACCATGCATCACATCCTACAGGCATGGCTCAGCACCGGCTTTGTAGTGAGATAACCACGTGGAAGCAGAGAGAAATTTATGGCACCTTTGAAATGGTGACCTTACTTCACAGAACAAACCACTTGACCAGTTGTGCTCCCAAATTCTCAGGGACTGTGATAAACTACTTTCTCCTGTCTGAAACAAAAGGCTTTAACGCTTTACAGGTTATCTGTTGTGAAGAGAAAAGGCAACCAAAAGGGCCAGACTCTGGGAGGGTTTAGAGCTCTGCTACTGGGCTGTTAAAGGCTATGCTTTCATTAACCTCTCAACTACTGTAATCATGACAAAATCAAAGCCACATATTCGGATTTTGGGTCTGATTTCATCTCCTAGTCCATTTTCTTATCCCATGATCTCTGGATTAGTATTTCATTTGCCTGTTGGCAGAATAAGTTTGGAGCAGGAGGTGGTATATATGTCAGCATTTTTTTTACGTAGACATTTCATGGATTAAATAATGCTGGCAGATACTGTTTTCTTCCACCACAAGGAGAACATATAATTTATTCTTGTCTCAATACATTAAAAGAAATACAGCACAAAAGAAAAAGGGAAGAAAACCACCAAAAAAGGATACGAAGATAAAATCCCTTCAAGCCAAAAAAATACCAGCTCTATGACATCCTTGTGTGTGGGGAAACTCAGCTCCTAGATTATTTTGATAAACTCTGTTACAATCAGTTTAACACAAAACCCAGCTATTTATTTAATCTTAGCTGACTTGCAGAAATGTCATCCATTAAGGACACTGAGGTTATTATTTTTTCATGTAAAAAAAAAAAAAAAAGTTTGTTTATTTTTCTTCTATTATTTGGTTTCCCTCTGTAGATTTGTAAGGTCTCTGTCACCGACAGCCTAATGTTTCCTTGTGTGCTGGCTGTGTGGTTCCCCTACAGGAGTGTCTGCGGTGGGAGGAGGCTGGGTGGGCATGGACGGGGCGTAGATGGAGCTCCAGCACCAATGTGCCAAAGCGGCACCAAAGTGGAAGTGAGTCACAGCTCACACAGGTCTGTGCCAGGGTAATGCAATTACTGAATGGGAACTTGGGAGCTATTTTTTTTAAAACTTTATCTACAGGATAAAATTAGAAAAAGTCCCTTTGCCGTACGTTGGAGCTGGGGATGAGACCCCATTTCCCAAACCACATGCCCAGGGCACTGATGGCTGTGGCTAATGTCTGCTCTCTGCTATTGCACTCTCCCCAGTGGTCAGTGATGCTCCTAAACCTCCCCTGTCCTCTGTTCTCTCTGCAGGGAAGATCCTGTTCCGGAGGAGCCACGTCCGAGATGTAGCTGTGAAGAGGCTGAAGCCCATCGACGAGTACTGCAGGGTAAGAGCAGGGGGACAGCGGGCAGCCCTGCCACAGGGGGCTCACAGGCAGCAGCTGTGTGGCACCATCCTCTAGAGATACTACTAAAAGCTTCATCTCTGCTGAGCCCATCACAAGAAGGGTCTTCTGGAAGCAAGGACAGTCCAGCCCCAGCACCACAGAGGCTGATGGGGCAGGTGAAAACAGAGGCCACTCTTTGCTCCCTTAGCCAGCACTGCCGTGGTGGTTGTTGTGTCAATCCTCAGCTGAGCGTAATGTATACACTGCGCCGGTGCCTCGTTTAATCAGAAAAGGCCATAGGCATAGTCTGCCCTGCTGGGGCTCTTCACATAAATGCGGATTTTATTTCTACTTCAGTCTCCATGAATGCGAGAGTTCAGCAGGCAGAGAGGCCCAACAAAGATGGCATTTTCTCCTTTTCCTTGCCCGTCTGGGCTGCAGGAGGGAAAATTTGGGTTTGTGCAGAACTGGAGATGGGCTGGCGGCTTTCAGGGGTGTTTCTCATAACGAGTGAAAGTCTGGAAATTTATGGCAGGACAGAAAAGCATGCTGTGTGGAGAAGAGGGTTAAGTGACCTAATCTTTCCTTTCCAGCTTCAACTTTATGATTTGATGATAATTAATCCTCTGACGGTAGATTAAAAGTTGTTTCTACACGAGACCAATACCCAGCTCTTGCAGAGGTATTGAGCACGTCAGCGTGTAATTTAAACCCCAGACTTCCTCTTTTCTTTCCCGTGGGGTTTTCTTTCCGTTTTTAGAAAGCCAGAGGAGCAGGTGGAGGGGAAAACCGCCATCCCCGAGAACTGCTCCAGTCAGACATTTGCTCATCCACAACAGGGAGGAGGTCACAGCAGCGCCTGAGGCGCGCAGGGGGCAGCGGTGACAGGGCCGGGCAAAACCCCTGCCATCTGCATCACCCGGGCAAGGAAGCTGCGATTAAAGTCTTATCTCATGAGATCAGGCTCTCTGTGTGACAATTACCACGCTGTCTTCCTGCTGGCGGCCAAAAGTCTCGCTGTAAAATATGCACAGTCCCACTGCACCCCCAGCCTCCAGCCCTCCGACAGGAACTGCCCGCGACGTGAGCGGCGAGGACGAATGTCAGGGTTCACCCAGCAGATGCGTGGTGGAGAAAGCAGCGATTTACTTGGGGGGGAGCCCCTGCCCCGGGCTGCCCTGCGCTGGAAGCTGCTTATCTGGGACCCCATTGTCTGTGCCCAGACAGACAGCCCCGGCCCGGCTGGCCTAGCGGTGCCCTGCCGCTCACCTCTGAGGAATATGTCTTGGAGTCGGCTGCTGACATGATCGCTGATACTGCAGCACTTCCAGTGCTGCCTTCCTCCTCGCTGGGCTTTTCTCTCCACGAGATATCTGGCTCCCCAGCCCCAAGCTGGTGCACGGCCTGCAAGTAGGATCGTGCCCACCTCTTTGGCAGCATTAGCTGTTTTCTGCCTTTTTTCCCCAGCCCAGCAGATGTTTTGACTCTTGAATTGTACAGAACTGTGGAGCAAGAATATCATTTTGAGATTCGTTCCTGCTCATATAAGGGTGCAAAGCTTACATCCCAAGCTAGTCTGAAAACGAGTAGGCAGACGACATGTTCAGTTTTGAAAAATGTGGAGAATGATGCTGGAATGATGTAGGTGAAATTGGCAGAGAAAATCTGATGTGGGATAGTAAAATGAATAAAGGAGACAATAGAGCTTTGTCCGCTGGAGTCTGGGGAAGCAGAGGAGGGAGGCAGATTCAGACGCAGAGTTGGTGGTGATTCCTTTGCCAGATGAGGACTCTCCATCCAGCTTGCCCTGCAAAAGTGAAGCACAGATGGGCCCTGCCAAATGAGCAGTGCAAATGCTCGACCATTTGTTGTGTTGTTGTTGCAGCCTGTCTCTGACAGAGCGCGATGATTTGCATGGCCAAAAAGCAGCTCTGACTTGGGCTGTTTTGAAGTTTTGTTCCTTCACTGGGCATGGAAGCAATGGCAGGCAGGCAAAGGCTGTCCCAGAGTTTGAGGGGAGTTGTGCAGAAAGCGTCGGTCATCAAGGGCTTGAGACCTCTGCTCCCTGCAGCATGGGCCTCCCGACCCCTCGGGCCTGTCTGGTTCTTCGCTGCTCTGTGCCAGCGTAGAGAAATGGCTTCACAGGGCTAATTAGGCCAGTGTCTGTGCTAAGGCCACAAGAAGCTTTGAAGTTGCAATGAAAAACAGACTGGGACATACAAGAAAAGATTTCCAGGGCTTTTGTCATCCGTGCAGGGTCTGGATGTCCTTTGTGGTAACCTGAGCAAGTTAGCAGGCAAACTGAATTTTGCTTGTGAATGTGTGCTGCCCACTGGACTCAATATCTCTGGATGATTTCCTTCCTTGGAATTAATTTAGTGAGATTTAAAGTCTTCTGGGCTCCTTGGGTCTGGTTTTGTTAACTTTTTAATAAGTTGTTGCCGGTGTGGAAGAAAGAGCAACTTCACAGGCTCACCTTGCTGGGGGCATTTTATTTAGTAAGCTTTTCATCTCCCACACACCCCTCTGGTGTGTGCATGTCCAGTATGCATCATCCTGCGTTCACGAAAGGCCTCTCAGGTCAGTGGGTCACCGAACCACCACGCTCTCCTTCCTCAGCCCTCGGGGAAGACTCAGGCCAGCATCTGCAGACTTGCCTCGTCGTGGTTGTTGGTCCTAACTGAGGGAGGTGTCTTTGTGCAGGGGAGCTTTCAAGATGTGAAGTCCCATTGTCATAAATACTTGGATTTGTCACAGGCTTTTATGCTGTCCTGACAGGAGGTGTATTTACGTAGTAGCTTATGGGCTTTTCCAAAGGGAGGTTTAAGTACCCGTACGCACACAATCTAAATAAAAATTATACGAGCAAGTTGCATCAGCGCCAGGAAATATTGGTCATTCCTTTATTAAAGTTCGCAGTTTGAGAGACCACACTTCAAAAAGGAAAAAACATAATTACCTCCCTCTTGGTCTCTCAGTCCGGCCTCTCTTTCAAGGTTTAATCCTTGAACTTGTCAAGACAGACGCACAGACGGTTCTGTCTCTCTCCATCGTACGACTAAGCTAGGGCAGAATTAAAATGGAATAGTAGTTAGTCCTATTCAGGAATGAAGGGGTTTAAGTGAAAAACTTTGCAGTGCCCCTCTCAGTACCTGGTATAGGGCCTTGCTTTCTGGTGCCTTATGGCCCTTTCATGTCAGAGGCTCTTTTATGTCCCAGTTACTTCCAAAATTACACCTGCTTTTCTTCCTCAGCTCTTTATTTATTCCTGCATCTCCCCACTTCTCTTGCCTGAGCCACCAGCACGCACTAGTCTCTGACTGTCAGTGTTTGCCATCCAACCTCCACACTTCATTTCTTGGGGTTCAAGCTTGGAGTTACTTGGAGCTCTCAATAAAACAGATACAGGAAGGTAAAAGAATTTGTTTCTCTGTTCTGAGAAGTGAACTGTTGTAATTGCATCTTCCCTCTTGCTGAACTCGCGGCCATTCCCAAGCATCTGCCACAAGCAATTATCATTAATTAGAATGATAAGCAGTTGAGAACAGGCTCCTTAATATGAAAAGTCAGGGAGCCATAGGCATTCAGTAGTCAGCTGTCTCTGGATCTGTGAGCTGGGCTTAACCCCGCAGAGCATTAGGGAGCTACGTGTCTGAGCTCCCTCAGCGGGCTGTGTGTGGGGAAAGATCACCCCACCCAAAGCCAGATGTCTGTGATGGGGCAGACAAATCACCCCCTGCAGGTGCTGGTCTTCCACCAACGATGATACCAGTCACACCAGTCCCACACCAGTCCCCAGGTTTAGATACGTAAAGTTCAGCGGGGTGAACATCATTGTATGCATACACACACACCTACACGCTCTGTATATCTCTATAGAGTCGTGTCTCTGCATCTGTTTTTTTTTTTTTTTTATTATTTTTTATAATTCTTTATGCATAAACGCAACATGCAGCGTTCAGGGCATATTTACATATCGTGTGTTTTCTCACCCGTGCACATTTATTTCGTGAAGCCGTGCACCTGTAATACATTCCCACCGAGCTGTTTGCTATCCACATAACCTTAAGCATCCAGCCCTGCCCGCCGCCGGTGCTGTGCTCTGCTTTGCCTGCCAGCAGCTGAGTGGTGTGAATCGGTCGTGCCCGATGTGGAGGGCTGATTGCTAACGCCCTGCCTGCCGTGGAAGCTTTTCTAATAGCTTTTTGAATCATCCCCTGCTCTGCGAGACTGTCTGAAACCTGTAATATAGAGAGACAGACATCATTACAGGCTGAAATAACACATAAAAGCCCATCTCCTAAGGAGTATGTGAGGTCTAGGCGGTGCACGTCTGCCTTCGCCGGCTGAACAAGGAAACTTGCTGTTACTGATAATACTTAGCAGCGCTGCAAGGATGAATTCTGCTCACTAGCACTTTTTATCTTTCACCTTTCCTGTGCAAATTCCGTGCTGTTTCTGGATGCTTGCTATACGTAGCTGTGTGCATTTACCTCTGTTTTCCACATCCCAGGAAGAATGTCACATCCCTATCCTTTTCCTCTTTTCACTATCTGTTTTCCTCTTTCTCTTCTTCCTTCTTCCCTTGACCCCACGGTCGTGCCTTCAGCCTGCTGCAGCTCTGTCCTGAAGGCAGTTTGCTGGAAATGCCCAAACTTGTATTTTCCTTGGAGAGGAGTGGTGGTGTTGATCATCTGAATGCACTTTTTGTTCACTCTCTGAAGTTGCATTGCACTTGCCTTGATCACAGGTAGATGTTGTGTGTTTGCTGATGAGGTTTGTTTCTCAAGCCAGTCTTGCTGCTCCCTGCCACTGTCCAAAACAGACCAACTCTAGTTGCTTTTACACTATCATTTGCACTTTCTTAGCATTTCTTACTCTTTCTTAGGGGTTTTGCTCTTTAAAAACAACTAAAAACTGATTGGCTGCAGACTTTACACCTGAGATCTCCCCAAAGCATGCAATGGCAAGTTATTATCAGGTGGTTTTCATTCCACCTCAGTGCACTGGGCTGAAAATTGCAGCACTCTGGGAGGTGATTCAGCAGTGGGAGAGCCAGCCCTGCCCCAGGGCCACCGTGTCGCTGGGGTGGGAGAGCAGGATGGCTGGGTTTGGGAACAGCTTCAGCTGTTTGATTTGTGTCCTCTGCTGCCTGCCTGGGAAAGCCAAGAGCCATGGAGGGGCTTTCCAATTACCCCCTCTGGCCCAGCAGGACCACAGCGCTCCCTTTAGACCTCCTGGAGATTTCCAAACAGGGGAGCACCAGTTCAAGGAGGGTCACATTTCCTTAAGCTTCTGTTCATTTAGAAGCCCAAATCTACACAGCAGCTTACCAAGCTCCTACGTCAAAGAAAACCCACTAACCCACTGTGCTTCGATTCAGTATTGACATCTGCAGCCTGTTTTTTGGGGAAGGGCAAACACCTGCAACACGTAGGGAAGTGACAACTATTTGAGAAGGTGCCTGATGTGCAGGACCCCCTGCGATGGGTATAACTTGGGTATTTATGTTTCCCTAGTAATGATACGTATCGTTTGCAGTGCTTGCTGTTGCCCCATTGACTGCACAAGATCAAGCCCTCAGAGATTTCAAAACACACTGTAGATATTAAATATCTGAGCCTCATAACCTTTCAGCAGATTAGGTAAGTGTTATTGCTCAGCATCGTAAATGGGTAACAGAAGATAAATCCCTGCTGAATTTCATGGAAGGAGGTTAAGGAACCTGCCCAAACCGAGCAGGGTGTTAGTAACAGAGCCATCGCTAAATCTCAGCCCCCTTACACTGTTTGTTAGGTGCCATTACTCCTCTGTAAGCCTCTCCTGCTTGGGGTGCAGCTGAATAAAACACTCTTCAGTGTTTGTGTCCTTGTTGTGTCTGTGCTGGTGAGGCGTTTCTCATTCTCTTTCAACATGCCATGGTTGTTACTATTCCCGGGCAGCTACTGACTTCCAGTGTTAGTCTTCCTTTGCCAGCAGGATGCCTGTGTTTATACACACTGGGAATAAGGGCAGAGAGCTCACACCTCTGTTATGTTTTTAGGCAAGACAGCAAGACTGAGTGGATAGCAGCGCGAACTAAGGCGCCCTTCATTCAAAATAAAGGACTTTAGTTTTCCATCTGTTATATTTCATCATGTGTTAGTGCAGGAACCAGCTCTGTAAGCACGCCCCAGCACTTGGACCCTCCAGGTACTGCCAAGCTTCTGCAGCTGATGCTGCTTCCTCGTTACAGGGTATGTTTTTTTCTGCTCAATAGCACAATTGCACATGACCAAAGGCCAGTGTCTTGTTCTTCACCAGCTTGCTGATACTAGATGAATTTTCCCTGCATTTTTATAACATCCCTCAGCCAAGAAAGGTGAGCTGGAGGTCTGGAAGCACTTGGCTTGCAATTTCAGACTACCTAAAAACAGGACCAGGTCACCTAATACCAGAGACCCACAGTTTCAGAGCAGGATTATATATTTTTAAGCTATTTTCCTTGATGTCCCTAAGCAGGAGTGGTCTTGGAAACAGATTTCTTCACTTCTTAAGCTTGGTTAAAATCAAACATGTGGTTAAGAGACTGCCCTGTCCTGCCTTCGTGCTTTGGCTGGGCCTTCTTGTGTGTCTGACCAAGATAAAGCAGATGTCTCACGGGTTAGTATAACCAGTTTGCCGTAATGCACCTTCATTTAGCTCTGGCATAGTTTTTCATCCATCTTCCGAGATTGTTTGTCCTACTTTCAAGTAGCAGAAGAGCCAGACAATCTCATTTTGTCAAACAGGTTTACAGGACCTCTAAGAAACTCGGTCTATATTTAACCCATGGCCTATTTTCAGCATAACTTAGCACAGGAGGAGGTTAACTCCAGCCTCTCCTCCTCTCCTGCCGGTCGCTTCTGGAGTAAATCTCAGAATCATGACACTTAGAGCTGCCCTCCTGTCTCTTTGTGAGCAGCTGTGTGGCTTCTTTTGGCACTGGCAGGCTCTAGAGCCTGAGCAACAAATTCATAGCATGGTTCTGCCTTGCCTGCTTGTCCTGCTTGTTTCCAGCACACTTCTGCATAATGTGGTTCCCTCCCAGACTGCTCTCAGTATTGCTGAGTGTGACAACGCTGCAGATCTGTACCTTGCAGAGCGTACGGGCATTGTTAGCCAGGATGCACCACAGTGAAGCCTTCTTTGTGCAGAAGTAGCCTCCATGCTTTATTTATTTTTTTTTTCTTCCAGACAATCGCATTCCTTTCCTCTCAGTTTTGGAGCACATCACTGTGTTTTATTTGATGATTATTTTTGAAGCAAACTCTGCCTTTTCTGTTGACAGAAAGCTTTATGGGGAACATTAATCCCTTGTATGAGTGGATGTTGAGGCTGCAGATTTTCACTGCTTGAATTTGTGTGCACTGACACAGAGCCTGTAAGCCCTCATTGTCTGATGTTCCATGCAAACCTGTCACCAAACAGCCCTGCCACGGAGCACTTATCTTTTCAGCATAATGCTTTTGCAGAGGTGGAACAAGTTCTGTTCATGTACACATGGCAAAAAATGACATTGGCCAACTCTAGGTGCCATCATTCATGTAAATTCATCACGCCCTGCTTGACATTTACATTCAAGACACGCTCTTGCCTTTCTTCTCAGTTAAGTAGCTGGGCAGGAAGCTTTCCTTTTCTATTTCCTTCCACCTGCCAAAAATGTTTTGCCCCCTCTTGCTTGGTAGTTTAGATATTTGAGGACTTGTTTTTAACTTGATTTTTCTGCGTGTTTCTCCCTCTTGTTTTCCTCTGCAGGCGCTGGTTCGGCTTCCTCCTCACATTTCGCAGTGTGATGAAGTCTTCAGGTTCTTTGAGGCTCGCCCAGAAGACCTTAACCCTCCAAAAGAGTAAGTGCCTCAGGGATTTCCAGTGGTGCTCAGTTCTTTTTGATTAGCTGGGGAGAAGCTGAAGGTCATTTGCCTTTATTGCTGCTGTAGGTGTGGGAACAGCTTTCAAGCACTGCCTTAGAAAATGCCTGGCAATTACAGCAATTACATACAACCACATCAGGTGTGCGGAGGACAGAGGAGTCAAGCAACCCTCAGACACGTTGTTCAGCCATCCTCTGCCCACTTTTGCATTGTTTTGTGTTGATAGTTCTAATGAGGGAACCTCCCCTGGCTTGCGGGTTTTGCCTGATAATTATCACCAAAGACTCATTTAGTTCCCAAAAGCATTGGCTCAGCAGCAGGGGGAAATCCTGCCAGCAAGCACACCGCTAATAATTACCAGCTGCTTCTTTAAATGTACTCCTGCCCAGAGATACTTAGTTATCTGACGGGAGCAAGATTGTGGTCCAGATCCAAAATTGTCTCTGGAGAGTCTATTCTTTCTAAGCAGGAAACTAAGAAAAGGCTGGGAAAAGAGTTTCCATTGAACACAAAACAGAATTTTAGCCTTTACCTTGAAATGGACAGGCTGATTCATGCTGTTACTGTCAGGGTTCAGAGGACTAATTAACTGAGGGGAAAGTGTTTGCAAGAGGGTATTTACAGGCAACTGTGCTGCCTCCCCTAATATTTCCTATTCTCCTGTATACAGAACAGGATATATTTTGTTGTGCTCCTCTAATGTTTTGACTCAGTCCCATTGTGTTTTGTGCTGCTTTGTTGCATAATTTGAAAGTTCATTGCAGGCTGTGTTTCCATAATTCAGTTTTACGACTGTTAGCACAGCCCCTTGGTAATGAGAAATGGATATAAAGCTTTTCGGAGGTTTTGGCCACTTCAGTGTGTGCAGAACCTGTAGTTAGCAGAAGGCTTTGTATTGAAGTCTGCTGTCTTTGGGTTAGACCTGTAGCTCCAGTGCTCGTGTAGAGGAGAGGACATTTGCAGTTTGATTTCCCAAACTTTGTTTTCTGCACATATACGGTTTTGTGTAACGCCACATATTGGCATTTGTACTGAAGAAAGCACTGCTAGCACAGCTGAGAGCATCCCTTTTGCTTGTGAATGATAAAAGGAGCGGCTTTAAAATCAAAGGTCTGAAAAAAAGAGCTGTTCTTTCTTATTATTTTCTAGCTAGGCTTACTTTACAGAAATTTCTGGGGCGAGCAGACAAAGTGATGTTGCATGTTCATTGCTAAACACCTACTGCAAACGTAGAAAGTATTGCAGCAGGATATGCCTACACTCTGGACCTACTGACTGTCAGAGCTTCCGTTTAAGGTTTGTAAGGTTTGCAAAGGTTGCTTGATCCCACAACACCCATCTCATGCAAGGAGACATCCATATGTCCTGGGCAGCAACAAACCCCCAGAAGAGGAGTAAGATCTCCAGGGTTACAGCAGAGGTCACCTAGAGGAACCCAAGTAGACCTCAGAAATCTGTATTAAATGCTTTCTAACACTCCTGCCTGCTTTCTGTGCTGATACAGAGCTTACAGAGTTAGGCCTGAGTAAAACAGAGTCAGGACTGGATCTCTGCAAGGTAGGGAATGGGGATCAAGGCCCACCACCAGGCTAGCTCTACCATGATGGCTTTCTTTTTATTTTTCTTCCTAAATGTTGTTGAGAGCCTTTTGCTGGGCACCCTGTTCAACAGCCTTGCAGCAATTTTCAAGTTACCCATTTGTTTCCCCCAGGAAAAAACAAAAAAAGACTACATTTTCTCAGCCCAAGCCTTGCATCTTATTCCAACCTAGTAATAAGTGTGATTTATTTCCCTGGAAAATGTAGAGCAATAACCTGATTAAATCTCACTTCACTAATGTCTGCAAGACATTAATCTAGCTGGGTTTAAACAAATCCTACCTCGTCTTCTGTAAGCAAACAGATCTTAGGGAAGGTGTCTAAGGTTTCTGCTGGGAGCGCTTCACAAAAGATGTATTGTTGAAACTGCAGATTAGTCTCTACAAAAAGATGATGTAAAAGCCAATGGAAACATCTTAGTGTTTTTCTTCTGTGAACTGAGGGGGGAGGGAAGAAGTATGGGGCTTGCTGGACCTCTGTGTAGGGTCCGGGAGAAGGACACCTCCAGGGAGATTCTCAGCCCCAGCAGCCACTGCACGAAGGAGTGCGGTCAACCAAGAGAAATCCCTGCTTCATTCCCTCATTTCTCCTCTGCCAAGCCCCTCCAGGAGGAGTGAGCCAGCACTGCCTGAGCCCTGTGAAATCAGTCTGCCCTGGACCTCATTCACGGCCCCATTCATCTCACTGCGGGGGGAGCGAGGTAGCCTGGAGGCAGCATCTAGACTTCTGTGATTATTTTATCTTTCTTCAGCTGCTTCTTTTAGCCCTCAGTGCAGCGATTGTTCGCGTAGTGATGAGTCAGCAGAGACGAGGCATTCAGCTGCCTGCGTTAAAGGAGAACAAATACCATCAAGTGAGGGACTCGGCCACCAAGGGATGCTTGTGCCGCCTTCACGTCTTCCCTCTGCTCACAGTAAAACGGTCTTTAGTTTTGTGATCACCTGCTCTGGTTTTCTGCAGAACCTCAGCCTCCTAAGACAAAGCCTGCCCCGCAGTTCCGTTAGCTAATTTTCAGGAGTGTGACCTTAATCCCGGGGGCATTTTGATGAGCCCCGAGAGTCGATTGGGATATTGCACGTCAGCAGAGCAGGGACTGAGCATGTGCTTCCAGTCAGAAGAACGTGGAAGCTTAAACTTCAAGGGAGGAGGCAAACCCCCCTGGTTTACCTCACAGCCGGGCTTGCTGAGAGGTCTCCATGCCCTCAGCTGCTGAGCCATGACTCACGATGATGCACGTACAGTAACTTCTGTGTTCCTGCAGGAATTCAGTCGTGAATTTGTGCCTTTCGCTTCTGTTCCTGCTGTCCCAAAAGAAACTGCCATTTCCCGGTAGTGCCTGCAGCACTTTTACAAATGAGTTCCTAAGCTGTTCCTTATAACTCCTCGCCAGCCCTGCTGGTCCTCACTGCTTCTGCCTTCGGTGCTTTCCACGTTGCGCCTCATTTGGCTTGCAGGCTGCTCCCTGCAGGCTCATTTCCTACCACTGCTGTGCTCCGGCTTCCCACAGCGCCGAGCAGCAATCCAGCTATAATAAAAGACGGGGTTTCCCAACACTGCTGGGATGGAGCCGGTTTGTTCGGGTGGCTTTGCTGCTTAGGTTATCTCTTTCCTGTTCTGGTGATGATCCAGGCTTTCGAGCCCCGTGACAATAGGCAGCAGGTATGCCATTCAGCACCATTAAACCTCTTCCTCGTCCAGCAGCTCGCAGGCAGGTAGCTGGAGAGATGTCACAAGAGATCACAGCGTATGACCCAGTTGATGGTCTGCTGTCTGCTCCTGCTGGTGAAGCTGAGCTGTGCCTACGGCAGAGCTACAGCTGGGTCAGGTAGCTCACACAGCAGGTTCCCTTCGTGCAGCTGTAGTGGGTTTACGTGGCAAGGTTTTGGTAGCAGGGAGCCATAGGGGTGGTTTCTGTGAGAAAGATCTAGAAGCTGCCCCATGTTTGGGAAGGGCCCCATTGTTTTCCAGATCCGAGCCAATAAGCGATGTTGTTTTGCGCCTCTGTGAGAGCATATTTAAGACAGGGAAAAAACGCTGCGCCACACAGCAGCCGGGAGAGTGAGAGGAGCGAGGAACAGCCTTGCGCCAAGGTCAGTGTAGAAGGAGGGGGAGAGGTGCTCCAGGCGCCGGAGCAGAAGTCCCCTGCGGCCTGTGGTGAGGACCATGGTGAAGCAGGATGTCCCCCTGCAGCCCATGGAGTACCACGGTGGAGCAGGGTTCCACGCTGCAGCCCGTGGAGGAGACCACGGTGGAGCAGGTGGCCCTGCACCGACGGAGGCTGCCGCCTGTGGAAGACCCCTGCCGGAGCAGATTCCGGGCCGGACCTGTAGCCCGTGGAGAGGAGCCCACGCAGGAGCAGGTGACCCGGCAGGAGCTGCTGCCCGTAGGGGAGCCAGGTTGGAGCAGTTTTCTCCTGAGGGATGGACCCCGTGGTACAGACCCATATCTGGAGCAGTTCTGAAAGAGCTGCTGCCTGTGGGAAGCCCACGCCGGATCAGTTCATCAAGGACTGCATCCCGTGGGTGGGACCCCACAGCACAGGGGACGAGAGTGACCGAGAAGGAGCGGCAGAGAAGAAGTGCTGTAGACTGACCATAACCCCCATTCCCCGTTCCCCTGCGCCGCTCGGGGGGAGGAGGTGGAAGAGGGTGGATGGGGGGAAGGTGCTTTTGTTTTTTTTTCCTTTGTTTTCTCACTTCTCTTGCTTGTTAGTTGTAGGCAATAAATCTTACTATCTCCTTATGCCGAGTCTGTTTTGCCCGTTACAATAATTATTGCGTGATTTTCTCGTCCTTATCTCAATCCTTGAGCCCTTTTCACATCTTTTCTCCCCATTCCTCTTTGAGGAGGGGGAGTGAGAGAGCGGCTGTGGTGGAGCTCGGCTGCCCACTCGAGCGGAACCACGACAGCAGCATGGGGGAGACAGCAGAGGACACTAAATCCCTCTGGGAGATAGTCTGGGAGCTCTCTCAGACCATTTCATGGGGTAAAAATGTGTCTTTTGTAAGGCAGCTGGCACATGGGGTGTGCCAGTCCCACATTGGGAGTGTGGCTGTGCACAGCGTGGTTTGGAGCTCAGGGCAGCCGAAGGGTTTGCTGCTTCTGCTCTTGCTCTGCTCCATGGATTAGGAGCAGAAACTTCGAACTATGAGCTCTGGTACAGGAGGAGAAGTTTTCAGCTGCTTAGATTTGTGACATGGAATTTTAATGTTTGAGCAAATGTGTGTGTATAAAGGCAAATGGCTGGGCTTGTGTCTTTTACTGTGCCCATGTAAAGACCAGATCCTGTATTGCAATAGAAAAAGGTATTGTAAAGTAAGAAGAAAGTTTTTTTTTCTTTCTTTCTTTCTTTCTTTCTTTCTTTTTTTTTTTTTTTTCCAGTATTCTACATTAAAACACCATGTCACTGAAAGCCATGCATTTACTGGACGCTTCTGTTAATAATTATAATTACTAATAACTAAGCCAGAGGTGGATTAATTTCAGACTTCTACTGGGGATTGGGATTCAAGGCTGAGGTCAGGCCAGGGCTCACAGTCAACAAACAAAATCTCAGAAACCATTTTTTAAATTATTCTTTTTTACTAAAAATAACATAAGTACCCGAAGAGTAGTATTAATCAAATAGACATTGCATGTGGTTTACTGCTCTTAGGGTATTTTTGCTGTTTGGTTCAAAATATCAGAGCCAGGCTGTGTGGATGAGAGTTCACTTTTCCTTTCTGGGTCTTCATCCAGTATAAAAAGCAGAGCAAGATCCAAAAGCTTAGTTCCCCAGCACCCCCCCTGCAGAAATTCATGCAGGCTCAAAAGAGATTTTGTTTTAAATCACCAATAATAATATTAACAAGTGAATTTAAAGCAGTGCTTATTATCTGAGATTATTTTCCTATAAGAATCATAAAGTGATTTTCAAACACTATGCAAATCCAGGCAAACTAGGGAAATTCTTAACTACACGACATGTTATTATGAGGGTTGATGCAGAGAATGCACGTAATGATGCTGCTCCCTTTACTGAAGCACAGAAATGCTTTATTGTGGTCTGTAGCCATGGGCCTTACTGATCCTATGTCCATCATATAAATAAATACTGGTATAACATCCAGATACCCAGATGCTAGGCAGTAACTTGGGAATGCAAGCTGGATTCTTCCTTTATTCTTCACAGGTTACAAACTTCTGGTAAGGACTCTGGACGGAAATTACCAGGGTAATACATTAACCAAGTTTTAGTTTGTGAGGCTACCAGTGCTAAAGCACAGTTCCTTAAGACTATTTTCTACCCATTACTTCATTATTTTAATTGTGTTTACGGACGACTATTCCTGTTTCCCCAAAGTCTTCTGATCTGCCCTGGAATACCTATTGATAGAGGAGGCAGGTTTTTCATCTGGGAACATCTAGTCTGATTTGTTTGCAATTCATCTTTCTTACAGGGCTTACAGTAAAGATAATTTCCACCTTATTTAGGAAGGTAGTCAGCACCGTTTTGTGACAATCAGTATTACAGTGTGCACTTGGTGATGGTATTGTGACGGCTCAATGAACGCATTTGGTTAGGAACATTCATTCCGCTTGAGAGATGCGGAATGGAAATTAATTTCCCTAAGAAATGCAAAATCAGAACATGATGGAAGTAGTGCTTCGGTATGATTTATCATCTGGGAAGTAAATCACGTTACACAGAGCAGGAAAAAAGCTTTAACAAATTATCTGATATTTTTCTGAGAAAGGTTTGTCTGAAGATAAGGCAGTTGAGACCTATTGTTCTGAAGGGCAGAAAAGTTTCGCATTTTCAAAAAATGACCTAATCACCTTCACTGAGATTTCAGCAGCTAAGGATGTAATAACCTGTTAGGGCTGGGTTTGCCCAATTACTCGTCCAGCTCTCACTGATTTCAGTAGGAACGAGGTGCCAGAGCCCTTTGAGTATCAGTTTAGCAGAGCACCTGTGTTTACTTTTTCAAAGGTGCTTGTTTTAGAGTTGTGTTTATCTCCAAATATTTGGCCTCAGCCCCTAAATTTGTTGTGAGAATGTTTCTTGGGTTTCCAAGTCGCAGAAGTGCTCTACAATATGCTGCCCGTAGCGTGGGGTTGTAAAAGTCTGGGGTTGAGAGGGGAGGCAGTCTGGGGCCCCAGAAACACCGCAGTGAAGTGTGGCTGATTCCTGGCGTGTCCCTCTGTCCTGGGGGGCAGGAGCTCCTGCTCTGGGCCCTGGTTATTGTCAGATGCCCAGAGAATACACGCCGAATTTTATACTGCCTGCTTTCAGGGTCTATGAGAAGGTCCCGCTTGGAGACTGCTGCCTCAAATAAACTACGCCAACGCAGGGATGGAGTAGGCTCTAGGTATGGAAAAAAAAAAAAAAAAAAAAGAACTAACAGATGCATCACACATCCTCTTTCACATGGGAAATTCCCCTTTTGTTGACAACCTATGAATGATTTGGGCTGGAATATCAAATGGAGGGGATTGAAATTTGCTACTGGCAGCGGTGTCAATGGCAGCAGCAAATAATGCAGCCTTTCTGAGACGTGATTTGAATCTTTTTGCTACCTGGCCAAAAAATGAAAAGAGAGGTTATATGCAGATAAATATCAAACAATAAACCTGGGGGGAAGCATAATGCATGTTAAATGAAATAGATTCAGCAACCACAAAAGAAGAGGTAGAATAATGGCAGTTGGAGCAGCATACATCATTGCTGTTGCTGTACAGCGAGAATTTTGTTCCTTGCCATGAATATCACACTTGGATCTGCTCGTGCTTTGTGGATCTGACTGTGAAAGGACACAGGGCTGAGAGGAGCAAAGGCAGTTTAATGCACTGACACTTGGCAGTGGTGGCCAAGCGTACATAAATAGCTTTTGCCTGGATTGGCTAGGACCACGCTGCAGGGTTTAAAAGTGGCGTGCTGTCACGGGCACGGGATGGATTTAGAATAACCAGACTTACTCTGGGTGCTTCAGAATGTGACCGAGGGGGGAGTGCTGCCACCAGGCTCCTACTTCACTGGTGGTACCGGGAACTGGCTTGCTGGGATCAAGAGCAGCAGTGGTGTCAGGATTAGCAAAGGTTTACAGTTTATCAACACAAAACTGAGGCTTTTTTTTTTTTCCTTTCTCTCTAAAATTGTTGGGACTGAAGAGGTATTTTGGAAAGCAGACACTGCCTTTAGAAAAACTAAATGCCAGGCCTCTTGGCTCGAGTGTCTTTTTCCTGTCCAGTAATTTTTCCTCATATCCTAAAGGAACAATCACTGCTGACAATTTGCCAGTGCCTATTTTGTAGATTAGAAAGTAGCAGTTTACTTAATGTTTAACTTAACCCATAAAATTCCTTCCGTCCAGAGAAATGAAGTTCAGTGGTTAATTACAGGGGTTTGGAAGTCTGCTCCTTTTTGTCTCTTTTATTTATTTGGTGGCATTGGAAAGGCCTCTGACGTCTCCTGGCTGTATCTACAGCATGGTTGCAGATGCACACTTCCAGAGATTTGCTAAGAGGATTTGATTCTGGTAAATAAACCCTGTTCCTCTTGCAGTATAATTCTAGACATGATCAGTTACAAAAATATTTTGATTTTAGACCATTTGGAAGAAACATGACTTCCAAAACCTGTCGGGAAAGCCTGTTCTGCTGGTGCTTCTCTGTTCAAAACCAGTTCGGGAGCCAAAAGAACAAATTTATTCATCTGGCATTGGAGAACGAAGCAGGATTGGAGCAGAAGCAAAATAACTGGTTGCAGAATATACATTGTGAGGAATTTTGGACTCCCGTTATCCTTGGGCTCTCACATCTGGAAATGTTTGACCCAGTGAACCAAGATCTTCTGAAAGCCTGCGTTTAAGGACTGGTGGTGCTTGGTTTGACACCCCAGAATAGGGGCAGCCCCTAGGCCCGAATTGTCGATGTTGATAAGCCCACGAGAGATATTTAGGTCCATGCAGGAGAGGAGCATCTGGTGCTGCTGTGCTTTGGGGATGGGCCTAGAGCTGAGGAGAGGAAGAGGGACGGGTATTTCCTCGTCTTATCTCCATTCATTGCTCTGCAGCGAGCCCCTGCTAGCAGGTTAATTGCACACACCGGGGTATCTGTCACCCTTGACTCACGACCCGCCAGGCAGGAGGAGATGGGGTGGGGATTTCTTTTCGCTAACATAACAGGACTGAACATAGCCGATCTCGTTCTCTGTGTGTCACGTCCCTCCAACACCAGAACAGGCAGCTCGGGTTAGAAATGTAATTGCAGAATGGAGAAGACTCCAGCTTGTCATTGCCCTGTCTATATTTAATATCGTCGGGCTGTTGTTTAATGAAGATCTTTTTCCACTCTGAGGAGGAGAGCAGGAGGGACAGACGTGCTCAGTGGGGTGTTTGCTGCCAGGGTGATGAATTATCCCCCAGTGGCGCCTGGGGTCAGACGAGACTTTTCACTGCTCCGCGCTTCCTATTGTTGATTGCTGTGTAATTTTGACACTGCTTATCTGGAGACTCCCTTTATTTTCAACACTGTTGCAAATGAGTAGGCTCACTGGTTATAAAAGGAGTGTTTTTCTCTGGCACGCGTGCCTAATGTAACCATATATGCAATCCTCAACTGGTTGGGGGCGAGGTAAGACATCCCACTAAATTTGATAGGGCTTTATCAGGCCGTGCCCTCTGTGCTATATATAACAAGGGAAGGTGTTGCTTAAAATGTGCTGTAATGCTGTGTTATACAGGGCGGGTGGATGTGACATTTCAAATTTATTTAAGGTGGAGCATATCAAGCAGAGGTGACGTTCCTTGGTAAGCAGGACTTTAAACTTTCAGTCTCAGGTACTGCCCTGAGCATCCAGCAGTTGCCACTGAAGAGAGAGGAAGAAACATCAGGAATAAGAATGCACAGAGAGGTAAAGCCAGGCAGGTCTCTCTGGAGAGCCTCTTCCTCGTTCTTTGAGGTAGCAGTAGACCTGGGCTTGCTTTCTGGCTTAGCCGTATCATAACAGCACGTTAGGCAGCTCCTGTGCACGGTGCTTCACCCATTCACCCCTTGCCACCAGAAGGCTTTGAGCTGGAAGTCCCTTCAGTTGCACAGCCAGGTGCTGGGGTATCACGTCCACAGAGTTTTGTATTCGGCTGTCAATGCTGCTGCTGTTTAAAATCTTGTTTGGAGCAAGCCTGAAAAGAAAAGACATTTCTGGCAGTAGGGGACTCTTCCCTGGAGAGCTGCACGCACCCAATATGATCTGTTTTGCCCTGTCCTATCTCTTAAGGTGGTGGGATTCCTTCTTTAGGCCTGAGGTGGTATAAAAAATACCAGACCTCAAGTGGCTGTGGCTGGAGGAGACACGGTGATCCAGAGGTAGATTCATTTCCACCCTTTCCATCTTCTTGACTTGTCTGCAGCTGACTGTCTCTCAGGCGTGCTGTTCCCAGAAACACAAGCAGAGGATCAAATAGCAACATGTTTTGACTCCAAACTCCGGAGTGACTTATCATGTTATCAAAGCTTTTGATTTAATTGAAATTTCACAGATAACCCGGGACTTGCTTTTAAGTGTAGACTCGAGAGCCAGTGGGAATTCAATTAAAAGCCTCCCCCTGCCCCTCTTAATGCTCGCATTTTTGTTTAGGAGGTTTATGGAAGGGATTTGCTACTGCTTATCTCCAGCGAGAGCAGCGTATCTGGGTTCAAAGATACCCTTTGTGTTCGGGCAACCTTTTTCCAGTTACACCAGGGTTTGATTGGAACGACCCCGCTGACAGTAATGGCCTATTTGAGATTTACACTGATATAAGGATTGCAGATTTTTTTGTGTGTTAAAAGCCAAATTCTTCCCTTCTTTCCATTCACAGCTCTTAAAACAATTGGCCTAAGCTAGGAAAGATGTTCGTTTAAACAGCCCTCAGATATATCCTGAATAGAGGCTTGACTGGGGCTTTGCAATGCTTTAGCCTAATCTAATAAATGCCAGTTATTTGCTGGATTCTTGCAAGCTGTATTTGCTTCCCAGCTCCAAGAAGTTTTAATAGCCACTCCAGTAATGCTGACTGCAATGCGCTGCGGTGAACCTCAGAACATTGTATATGTCTGATTACATTTGCTTTCAATTACCGGCTGGTGGGTTTGAAAAATCAGAGCAGTTCAGGCTCATTTGGGAACCACCGCAAAAAATCACTCGTAACCTGAGATACCTCGTGCTTGAGAATATAAAAGAAGATGTTGAGATGTTGGATGCTGGGGGCCAAAATATCTGCGTTTGGCTTTATGAGGGGAGACCCAGTGCAACAACTGCGGGGTTAGGGCGGCAGGGCTGAAGGGGCACCGTATCTAACAGATAAACCTTTTCCTTTCCCATCCCAGTGTGCTGGGAATGAAGTGTGAATGACTTTTACCAGAGACAGAGTTTGTCAGAGACTCGAATCTGTCGAGGTTCACTGGTGAATTAGCAGGGTTGCCATCGCTGTTGCTCCCCCTTGGGTAGGTTGCTCGGTCCTTTTTCTATGAGCTGATCCTCACCAGCATCGTCCTCACTTGTCAGGGTACTCGATTCGAGTTTGTGAGGATGTTGAGATGAGATTAGTCTCATTTTCATCAGGATGCAGGATTTAGTGGAGATGTTGATTATTCTCTAAACCTGGCTGAAAGTGGAGTTTTCATGGACGCGTTTCACTAAAAATGTTCCTCTGGGTTCCTGTTGAAGTGCGGTCCCCAAATCTGGATAATTTTCAGCAGCTCTGCTGAGCAGCAGGATGGCTGGAGAGTGGACAGACGTGCACGGAGGCGTGTGCCAGCTGGCTTTGCAGGTGACCCCTTCTGTAGTGACATTCAGGTCTCTGGGTGGGGTCCCCATCGTGGCTGGGGCCGGACCTGCTGCACATGGTATAGAAAGCGGGCTGTAGGGCTGCCCCCAACCCCCCAATCCTCACCTCCACACACGTCTTTATAACGAAGCGAGGGGCCGGGGGCAGCTGGGGAAAGCTGCAAGAGTTGTTCACGTCCCTGCGAGCGGCTTTAAACTCTTCCAGCGTACTCCGAGAGGTCAGTAGAAAAATATCTGATTGTTTCCCGGGCCGCCTCAATGCACAAAGCGCGGCTCTGTTGGACGTGCACGAACAACGTTGGCAATGTTCGTGATGCACCAGTGTCATCCCCTGGGGGGAGGAGGAACCCCCGGCGGCTGAACTGCGCAGGCCACAGCAGCTAACGAGCTGCTCCTCTTGCCAGCCCTGACAAATAAGCTTCTGTTAATCGGCATTGTTATCATTTTGGTGCTCATCTGTATCTGCTGCCCTGCGTGTGCTGGGGAGGGGGGTGTCCCGCAGCTGCTCGGCTGAAGGCTGGCCGGCTGCCCCGCTCCGGAGAGGGCTCTCGAGGTGAGCTGAGGCTTGAAGCAGAGGCAAACGTTCAGCAGCCGAGGAGAAAGCCTCGAATCCCTTCAATAAAGTATTATGTCGGAGCGAGCGGCCGCAAGAAGCAGGAGTGCTGCGGAGGACGGGAGATAAAAGGAGGCTTTCAGGCAGGAGAGAGGATTCCTGCCCCTTCCAGATGTAGCATTTGCATTTGGAGAAGGAGAGCTGCCAAAGGGCCAGGCCGATGAAGGATGCTTTGTGATGCTTCCAGCATATGAAACATGCAATACTTGGAAACGGAGGTGCTTTCGGATTATTCGGCGAGGGATGGAGCAAGCATTGTAAAACGAATCCCTGCCCCCTCTCCTTTTGGGAATCTGCTCTCCAGCACATTATATCATTGTTACCTTTCTTCTTCCTTTTCTATCTGCTTTCTCTTAAGGCTTTTGTTACAAACTCTTGCCTCGATCGTTCAGCATCCTCATAAATTAGGCATTTTTGGCTGTGCCGATTTCTGACGAGTGTTTTTTATTTAATTTTTGTTGACAGGCATATAAACTACTGAGCCCTGGTTTACTGCCCAATAAGCCCTGCTCCCTGGCAGGATAAGTAATGTTTGTGAGAGAAGATTGAATTAATATCAGTGAGCAGAGAATTTCGGGTTTAACAAACAAATGTTGCTTTCTGACATGATCTTATCTGTCCTAATATGTGCTCAGAACATCTCCAGTCTTATTTCCATTTGGGATATGTTCTGTTCATATACACTCAAATGCTAGGGAGCTCTACAAGTAGAAGACATGACTCTCATTTTAAGAAGGAAATGACCCAAAATAAATAATTTAACAGCTTGGGGCTGCGAGGGTCCTTTGCAAGTTCCCTGAAGAAGTTTTGCCGGTGATGTCTGTTGCTCCTTTTAAGGCTTTGTTCTTAAAACACCAAAGCAAATTCCAGATTTTGAAAGAAGTAGGACACAGCCCTACAGAGACACATGTCAGAAACATTTCACCTCCAGAGTAACGCAGCCAGATAACATTAAGCGTGCTGTCAGCCCCATCCAGAGAGCAGCCCTGCTCCCCCAAGCGTTTATCCACGTGCGTAGTTTTCTACACAGTGAATGATTGTGTTGAATTCGACAGGAGTACACGTGCACCCAAAGTTATTTGTGTGTTTGTGTAGTCATCTGTGTGTTTGTGTGATGGGAATGAGAAGTTCTGGAGAGGGCTGGGATATCCAGGAGGTTCATTCTCCTGTGCCCCCCTCTGCAAATAACGTTGGCTCTTCTCTCCTCTCTTGCCTGGAGATTGATGTGGGTGAGCACATGGGCTCAGGAGCCATCATAACAAATTTAACTTGAATTAAGTCACCAGTTTTCAAGGGATGAGGGTAGGTGACACCTATTCGTGGAAGCTCCTAAACACAGAAGAAACAGCAAAGAAGCTCAACTGTCCCAAACGTTTGTAGGTTTTGTGTAGCAGACAATTTGTGTGCGCAATAAACGCTCTTTTTATAAGAATTTGTTTTTGCTAATACCTCATAAAGAAAACCATAAAGATACTGAAAGCAATTAGGTATGCATTTATGTCTGTATCTTTGAGAGGACCTTTTAATTGTGCAGCTGTAAAATTGAGGGAGCGCCAATACAGTCTCTTTGTGACCTTTTCCCGTAAGAAAGCTTTGCAGAGAACCTTTCTGGGGCAGTGTTTGCTGCTAGATGCCATCGGCTGCTATTTTCCCCGTGGTTCATTTGCTTCAGCCTGTGCTTGCTCCATGCTCAGGGGGAATTCAGCAGTCAGACAGGGCTGTGCTTTAGAGGCTGCGAAAGGAAAGATGAAGCAGCCCCTGCTGGGTGAAAGAGTTTCCGAGGATTCACTTACTGGCACAGGGAAAAATCCCTGGGCTCCCACTCGTGTCTATAGGGCTTGGCAGGTCTCTATCTGGTATAAAGGACTGGGGCATCCTGAGGTGTCTAGTTTGTGCTGTAGGCAAATGATTTATTCTCTCCTATTTTACATAAAGAGTTAAGTCTTATATTACAAGACTTTAAAAAAAAATTGCACTTTGTTCTTACTTCTTGCTTTCTTTTTGCTTTCTTACCAACCCTGACTGCATCAGCTTCTCTGCCTCATACTGACATATCTTTTTTTTTTGTGCTGTTTTAAACTGTCCCTGAGGTTTTTACATTCTCCTTGCATCCCTTGGATATTGTTTTCTTCCCTCTCAATGCATTCTGCCCTGCTTCTGTCAGAATTTTTATACTCATTTCTTTTTCTTCCACTGGTACTCTGTATGCTGGGTGTATTTGCTGCCTAATGTATTTCTTCCATCACTTTCTCTCTACCATATCTTTTCATACCCAAACCTGTATAATAAATAGTAGAGGAATGAAAGGAGTGTCCTGGACACAGACAAGACCCCGAGGCTGAGGGTAAGTGCATCCTTGCTGATTTGCAGAAGTCACTTAAATGCTGGATTTGCTGCTAACATAGACCCAATCTGGGGGAAATAAAATCATCAGGGTCCCACACCGGTTCGTAACCTGTAATTTTTCTCGAAGTTGTCTCTGCGGCCTGCCAAACAGAAAGTCGTCATATCTGGCCCGAAGTTACTGGGTAATTAATCATCCACGGCGGACAAGGCGGGCTGGATTTTCGGTCTGCAGGCATGGGCTGCTATGAGCTAACCCGCAGCCCCACTGAACCTTTTCTCTCTCCCCTACTTCTTCATTTTCCCATGACCTTAGGAAAAAAAAAAAAAAATCTGCACTTCATAGGTCTTTTTTTTTTCTTTTTTTTTCTTTAAATCACACGTTATGGAACACAGTTTTAATACTGTACGGTGCGTGTTTAATGATGTCCATATGGGTTTGTGGGTACAGGAATTAAATACATAACGGTTCACGATGACATAACACGGAAATGCAACTCCCGCAGTGCTGGTGTGTAGGCTGTAAAGGGTTATTAATAAAAATGAAGGTTTTAAATAGAAAACAAGCTTAGCAGCACCGTTTTGGCCTCGGGCCCATCTCTGAGTGATGGAAAAAAAAGAGGCTGGAATATGTGGTCTTTCCTCAATACATGAAAATAAATACATTTTACCACCCTCCCCTGTTAAAAGTTTCAGAGAGAAAGCTGCAGGCCCGATGCGGGGCATCTCTCTTCAATCAGAGCATGAGCTCAGGGAGGTCTGGAGGGGATATTTCAGCAGGGTGCAGAACACATCAAACAAGTACTAAGGGGGAGATTGATGCCTCAGATTATTAAAACGGGGTAAGGCCACAATGTTTTGATTGGCAAAAGCCTTCAACAGTCGGACATTCGTGTTTCAGAAGAGCAAACCGCTCTGTTTGTGGGTGAGCCAGGAAAATTGCAACTCACACAGTTTGGGGGAATGACCTCAAGGAAATCCCATCCCATCTTGTAACCAGAGTTGCTGCATCAGTAAGCCAAGGAAATTACATAATGCGCCTATTAATATTGTAGACAAACACAAGCAAGCTTACTCCTCTGTGTTTGGCCCTGTCCTTTCTGCAGTTGTCCCCAAGCCTTTCGTTTAAGTCTCCAGAATAAATGAGGCAGCAGCGGATGACTTGCTCAGCGCCTCCCTCTGAGGATGCTGCGTGTGAGCACCTCTCACTGACGCTTGCCCTGGTCTCTTTGTACTCCCAGCTGCTTTCTCCTGCTCGTCCTGCAGTCCCTGCCCTCTCTGCTCACGTCCTTTGCCCCCAGCACTCACTCTCGCCCCATCCTTGCACCTCTGCATCCCCGCAGATGGCCTTGGAGGACGCAGTGGGGCTGCAGGAAGAAGGTCTTCCCACTTTATCGTGTGCTGTCTGGGGCAAATTCCCACCAGCTGCTGGTTCCTTGGTGCCTCAAGTTGCTGTTCGTTGTGAAACACAAATCTCCTTAGCTCTGTGGCCTCTGCCCCACCACTTCACAGAGAAGAATTCAGTCCGTTTTGTGGAGCTGCAATTCACGCAGAATCCATGGCGTCGGCTTTCTTCCCACCTGGCCACAGCCAGGACAGTAACCAGAAATCAGCATTTGAGCCAAAATACTGTCTCTGTGCTGCTGTGCTCACCCTTCAACCCCATGGCTCGAAACCAAGATCCTCCCCTAAAAATTGGTTAGAAAAACTGCTCCCTGCTCGTGCTCTGCCGGAGCCATCGCTGTGCTCTGTCACACAGGGTGGGCTTCCAGCTCCTGCTCCCATACTTTGGCTCACTTCGGGCACACCTAAAGCTTTAGGAAAATTATATTCTGTCTATTTTTCCAAATGTGTTTGTTCTGACAGATGTCAGTTTTTTGTCTGCTGAAGCTGGAGGGAGCTGGACTTTTTAAAAATAGGTATCGTGTCCCTTTAAATAGCACAAAATCCATGGGAATGGCATTATTTTTGTCCCTGGCTGCCTGTAATATATCTTCTTCCTTATTTTAGTCAAACCAAAATCTTCCCAGAGATTGCTCCTAAGAGTAAGACTGAAAAGAAAGCATCTTGTGAACCCGGCAGTAGTAACAACAACGTTACTGCTGCACTGCCCTGCTCTGCTAGAGCTACTCACATTGACCTCGAGGTACAGCCCAGACGCTCCCAGCTCCCTCAGTCAGACTGTAAAACACTGGCTTTATTTTAGAACCGGGGCAGCAAAAGCACTGAACTGGTTTGTAAAGGTCAGCTTTGTAAAAGTTGTTTGCCCTAGGTTACGAGGATGCCATGAAATGCAGCTCCCAGCTGCAGGTCGGTGCGGTCGGTGCTGCAGACCTGGCTCCCTGTGGAGACGAGGATCTGCAGATCGAATAATCTGCCCCAAATTCCTGCCTTTGGGGCAGATTATTCCATCTGCAGACCCTCATCCAGAGTCAGTCCTTGGTGCCTCCTGATGCCCTGTGCTCACTGTGCTGGCTGCCCCCTCCGCTGTTTGTCGCCGTGTCCCTTAGGGCTGCGTCTGCTCGCTGTGTTGGCGATGCTGCAGGCATTTCCCAGCCACGGGGCTGTTTGCAGCAGGAGCTTTCGCTGTGCCCATTCGAGCAGTTGGGAGTTTGGACCGAGTTTGGACTCCTGGTCTGAGTCTTTGTCCCAAGCAGGTGGAAAAGGGACGTGCCGAACGTGCATTGCCCTTCCTGCTGTGTTGTTCTGTCCTGCCTGTCCCTCAGTCCTGTGTTTCCCAGCTATAACTCTCGTGATGGCTGTTGCCTGGTGAGCTAACAAGAGCACATCTGCCTCGGCTAGATCTTAAACTGCCTGACCTCCCCTCGGGGAGCTGCTACGGCTTTCCATTGGCGTGTGCTACATTACCCACGCAGTCCTGGCCCTCGCTTCAGCGCATCTTTTCCTCCCGCAGGACCCTTTGCTGCTCCATGGCTCCTCGCTAGCTTTTGCGCTCACCGAGTGTGTGGTCCTTGCAGCAGCTCACACCGTGTCAGACCAGAGCCCCCAGCTCTGTTCTCCGCTGCTGCAGACGATGGACCTTGTCCCACGCAAAGCCCCTGAGCGTGCCCGTGCCAGTGGGTGAGAGAATGCGCCCTTGCATGTAGCCTTTGTTCTCCTTTGCCCACCTCCCCGCGCGGCAGATAAACACAAACAGCCTCCTTGTGTGCTCCATAGGCAGGGCACAGCAGCGCTTCTCGGCAGCTTCTTCAACAGCACGGGCATCTGCGCGTCCCGAGCCTCATGTAAGTAAATCCTTCGTCACGCTTCACCCTTGCTTTTGGATGGCTTTACGGAGCAGCTCGTCTTCAGCTCGTAAAAGCGTTTTCTGGGAAGTTAGGCGTGGGAGGTGGGCAACTCCTTCCATGTATTGCCAGCTAATCCTTAATGCTCTCCTTTACCATAACAAATGAGTCGGGTTTCTCAATAGCAGCATCTTGTGCGCTTCTTTTATCTCTTTCCTTTTGCTGTAAGGCTGGAGATGAGGTTCTGCCCTGGATGTGTTTTACAGCACAAAACGGCGGAGCCAGGACTCCTGGCTTCTGTCTTCAGCACTGGATGCTCGCCTTTTGTACCGACTCCGGCGTGTGAAATGTCTTTGTGAGCTGGAAGGGGCTGTAGGTGTGCAAACGGCTGGGTTTAGCTGTGTTATTAAACACAGAAGAGGAAAAAAAATGAGGCACAAAATGCTCAAGATATAAGGAAAGTGAGATTCTTTCAAACTGTTCTTCACCTTGAGAATTAGGGGAGCTTTTATGTCCCACCGGTGCATCGCTCTCCCGCTAGTCCCAAATGCTTTGTACAAATGAATGTTCAAAGTTTGGGGAGATTCTCGGGACAAAAAGTTCCTGGTTTGCTGGGATCCATCATCACTTCACACCTCTTCCCTTCTGTCGAGCCATCACCCCCCCTCCTCCAGCCTGGTAGGTGGCACGGGAGGTATCACATCATCCTGCTGGAGGAAAATTAGCATGGAAGCGTCTTGGAATTTGGCAAAGCGCAGCTCTCCTTCTGCAGCAGGGCTCATCTTCTTCCCTTTAATGGAAATTAAGTGTCTGAGTCTTTTTGTCTTCCCCCCTTTCTCAGTTTTACTGTGTGCCTTGGGATGAAGTTTTGTCGTGCTACATTAATTCCTCCTTGCCAAGACCTTTTTTTATGGCCTCGATTTAAACTAATTCCGATCAGAAACAGTGGAAGGCTGTCATATTCCCATGCTGGGGATGGGCTTTGGGGGCTGTTTGCCTTTCTTTCAGGGATAACAACACATCCATGTGTGCGTTGTGTGGACGCCTCGTGCTTACACAAAACCGAAGGATCTGATTCTGGTGGGTCATGCTGGCGGGTGTCCAAGCCCCGTAAATCTGGTCACTGTGCTTTTCCAAATGTTTATTGTGCTGTTTAAGCTTTTATGGGCTCTTGTGTGTATTACATATGGTCTGAATAAATGTAACGCGGCATTACTCTGCTTAGCTGAGATGCAGGAGAGCCTCCGAGGGGATCATTAGAGCCGAGGCAGCCATTGCCAGCGTTTGGAGATGAGTTTCTTGGTTCGTCTTTTCAGGGCTGGTGGCTTCAGCCCCGTTCTGCTGGCTTGTAAATGCCGCTTGATCCGAGGTCACAGGGGTGGAACTGGGAAGCCAGGAGTTGCAACTTCTTGGATTGGGGCCAGGATTAGGGCAGGAAACATTCCCCTTTCTGAAACTCTAGTAAAAAGGGACGGATTTTGCACGGGCTCTGTTTCCTCCACGCCGCTGCTGTGGCAAGATCTGCTCCGATGCCCGTGGGATTCAGGAATGCGTTAAGGAGTTACGGGATGCGTAGCGGGGCAGAAGTCCCCCGCAGAGGAAACACCTACGGGCTCCAGCCAAGAGCCGAGGCTCCGCTGCTCTTGCAGACAAATGGCAGAAAGGATCCTCCCTGCCCCTCCGAGCCTCCCGGCTCCTCTTTGATCTCGGAGATCAAACATGAGCCAGCCCGACTCAGCCGGCCCCACTCCAGCTGCTGGGAGCCGAGGCAGAAGCAGGCACGTGTGGGACTCGTGTTTGAGGGGTGGCTGTGTGAGAGCGGTGCCCAGCACGGGCCTCTTCTCCCTCTGGTCTTATTCGTGGCCCCAGCAGCGTGCAGGGAGCACGCGTGCGGCTGGCTGAGTGCCACGGACCTGCTGCTCGGTGTCCTTGCTCTCTTCTGGCCCAGCCAGCCCAAGGAAAGAAACTGCAGAGAGTCCTGGGCAGGCTCTCACCAGCGCTAACAGCTGGCAAAGCAGCCAGGCCGAGACCTCGGGACCTTCAGAGAGCTTCCTGCAGTTCAGCCCTTGGCTTTCCTTCGCTTGGCCAGACGGCCTTTTCCTCCAGTGTCCCCTAGCATCGTCGCTTCACTTTCCCCACCGACCCCTCTCACCCCGGCAGGAACAGGGACTCGCTGTAAGGCAGAAACGCCCAGGGCTGTGTTTCGGCAGCTGATGTACAGCACCCTGTGGGGCTGGCCATTGGGGCTGGTGTACCAAACACCAGCAATAACTGCTCTCTGCTGCGGGATGTGCTGAAATGGTGGAGGCTTCACAGAGGTACAGGAGAAGGAAGGAGGCAGCAGATGAGATGGGACTGGGCGGGAGGGGGGCAAGCGCCAGAAGCACTGGGAATCTGGTGGTATTTGCCTCCGGAGAGCTGCATCTAACACTGCAAAGCCTGTGCTGATCGGTATTTGTTTCTTAGTTTGCTGCACACTTCAGTAACTGCTAAGAGGGAGATTATTTTTTATCGAGACCAGAATTCAGATATGCTCTGTATCAGCTCAAACATTGCACCAGTGGGAAAGCAGCTAAAAAAAAAAGAAAGAAGGGAAGAAAATATGCATCTGCAATCAGAGTTGGCGTGCTCCTGGCTGTAAAAATGGGTGCTTTTCTCTTCCTTCCCCATTGCTTCAGGCTTGGGATTAAAATGTGGGTTACCACTGGCTCTGCTAAGATAGGAGGCAAACCTCAGCTACTGCTGCTGCTGGGGTAGAGGAGTCGCCTTGCTGGGTACCCAGTGCCGCATGTCCTACAGCCTCTAAAACACGAATGCATTTGATGCAAGGTCATTTACGGAAGAAATCTCTTCTGCTGAAGAGCAAATGTAAGCAACGGGTAGCACAGCTGCTCGGGGCGAGACGGGCTGCAGCTTGCACGATACCAACGGGTTCGCTTTGCCCTGCCGGGTTGAATAGAGGAAATAATATCAGGAAATAATAGGAAAATAATAATTCTGGCATGCTAGTCCTGCTGGCAAATGGCCTGCACCTAAAATCCTTCCTATGCCACGCTGCGAGGGCTGACCTAGGGCTGCTGTACCGGGCAGGCTGTGACCTGCCTCACCGGGGGACGATCCCGCAACAAACTCTTGGTGCTCGCTCCAAGGGTGTCTGGGTGATGGTTGGCACAGCGAGCAGCTTGTTACAGGGCAGGCACCACACGCGGTAAGGCTGCTGATGTCAGCCGAGTTACCCTGGGGATACACTTGTCCTGAGGTTTTTTTGGAGGTATGAGGTGGGGCCGGCTTATTACTCAACTTTGCACCACACCGTGGCGTGCGTCCTGTTTTCTGCCGCTGCGCTTTGGTGGTTGTTGCTGCTGCTTTGACCCGCAGGAATAGTTTGAACCTGCCTGTGCAGAGCTGACAGGAACAGCAAAGTGCTGACACGGCAGCTCAGAAACCTCCTCCCTCCCCTGGCTCACCCCGGTGACTCCTCGGTGCGTTGGTCCCACCAGAAGCCGTGATGCTACTTCACTTCTGTCTGCAGCTGCTCCCAAACCCGTGGGTGACCCTTCTTTTTCTTCTTTTGGAGAAGAAAATGGTCACAATGGTGGTGACCAAAGGCAGAGAGGCTGGCGATGAGTTATCGGAGATGGGCCATCAGCTGTCTGAGTTATCTGATGGGCTGTGAGTGATCTAAGATGGGCTCAGGACTTGGGATTGCAGCACATTTGGCCACTGGAGCTGATACCTAAAAACAGGTTTTAGGGCACGTTACTTATGTCTTGACACGTCTGGGAGCGGGGCACCAGGCGGAGAAGCACGTTGTGTTGGGTGCCAGCAGCACCAGGGCTCCCAGTCCTCGTGCTGGGAGCTGCAACAGCTTCTGGGCTGCCCCACACAGCGGAGGAAGAAGGGTAGGGAACGGGAACAAATACAGGATTTACGGTGGGGTTGGTTGGTTTTTTTTTTTTGCAAACAGCCTGCTGCAGAGTGGTGCTCGCCAAGCAAACCAAGCAAGCTCTTTGGCTTTCATCTCTGCAGAAGCCGTGCTGGTGGGTCCAGCCGCAGGCGATGAGGGCTGCTAGCAGGAGAGTGGCAGGGGCAGGGAGCTCCTCGGTGCCTCCTTCCTGAGCTGTGACCTCCCCAACCTGCAGGGAGAGGGGAGGAAGGTGGGAAATGAGGCGACGGGAGCAAACTTCCTGCGCTGGAGCTGAGCGTCGGGGCTGGTTCTTATCACCAGAAAACAGCCCTGATGGGGGCAGCCGGAGAGGAGCCCATCCCAAGCCTGGGCTCGGGCACCATCCACCACGCACCGGCTGGGTTTTGGCAGAGACAGCAGCGGGTGAGAGCCTCTCCTGTGCTCAGTGTTTCTGGAGATGCCCCTGCTCAGAGCCTGGCTCGTGGTGGTTTCATATGGAGGAACCCATCCTCCTCCAAAGACCAGAGGCCGAGGAGTAGATCTGGCAGCAGATCCCATGTGGGCTGCCCCCGAGCACAGCTTCCCAGCCTGAGGTGTCCTCCAGGAGTAGAGCCAGAGGAGGACTCGTGAGGAGGGCAGCGTGATGAAGAGCACGAAGTCAGGTTTTACAAAGAGCTTCCCCTTGAGAGGCCATCGCGCTCCAACATCCTGCAAAAGGTACTTGTCAGTCTGGCCAAAAAGCAACAGCTCAGAAAGGAGACCTACAAACTCGGGATTTTTAAGGGTCGCACTCGGTGACTCGTGCAGAGCTCTGCCACCCTTTTGCGAAGCCGTGCTGGCTGCTGGACAAATAGCTCCGAAAGGAAGGCTCTGCAGGCAGCTGCTGCCACGGTGTGGGGAGATGGTGCCTTACAGGCACTGACTGAGCTGGAAATAATGCCTCTGGGCTGTGCAGATGTTGGGCACGGTGGCGTTGTGCCCAGCCTCACCCCCTCGCCATGCTCGTCTGGGGAAGCTGCCTTGTTCTCAGCGCCCTGTCTCAGGGAGCAGGAATTGCTCTAGGCAGCAGGGGGAAAGCTGTGGCATGTTGCTACGAACAGATATGAAATCGCCTTTCCACCTGGCTTCTTATTAGGTGTTGCAGCTCTGCCTCTTTCCATTTGTCTTTATTTTTTTTTATTTTATTTTTTTGTGTTTACTGACTTTGCATCTCCGAGTTGATGCGGCAGCAGGAAGGAGCAGGCTCGCAGTCTTGGACATTAACGCTAACAACTCCAGAACCACACCTGGCTCAGACATTTGTAAGCACGTGGAGGAGCTTGCAGGTTATCTAACCGTCTCTTTAGCTGTCAGTGCTGGGCCGAATCACCTCCCCAAGCCGGGGAAGCTGTGCTGATCACCAGGCTCTCCTTGCTCCAGGCCCTCTAAGCTAGAGACCTGACTTGGAAGGGGAAACCTCTCCCATCCCCAGCACTGGCTGTGCTGTGGCACTCAGCTGAGTTTCAGGGTGGAAGGTGTCACTGGCTCGCTTGCGTTTTTGGCTGTGAAAGTCAGAGCGACAGCTCTCCTACACCCAGATCTCATGTGCGACCCTGTTAGGGGAGTTGTCAGCACCAAATCTGGGTGTTTGCTGTCATCCAAATCGTGTTGCCAGTGCATTGCCCGTGCAGCCTGACACACTGCATTATTAATCCAGGTTTTGGCCTGCTTGTTTGACCCAGGAAGGATGTAACCCTGCCACATCTGCTGGGGGCTCTCTTGTGCTGCTGCTCATTCACACCGATGCTCCTCAGCACGTCTCAGAGAAGACATTTCTCTCCAGAGCTTCCCAGGCACAGCTCTTCCCAAGGAGGCAGGGACTGCACCCGCTTGTCCTGTATGATCGCCACCCATCCAGCCGCCCACCCTCAGCAGCGTGGTGTTTGCAGACCCCATGCAGTCCCTACAGGGATCAGGCAGGCAGCAGCTGATCGGTTCCCTGCCAGGCTGAGCTGCTCCCTGCCAGACCTTGCTCCTTGCCTTGGAGGAAGATGAGCAGCTCTCCAAGTCGCTCTCTTTAACCCAGGGTGGGGAATAGATTGGAACTGCAAAGCCTTTGAAAAATGATGGAACGAGGACAAATTTCCAATCGCAGCCCTCCAAACGCTGCTCTGAAGGAAAATTGCTCTTTGTGGGTGAAATGAAAGGCTCGGCGCAAGGGCGGAAGAGTCACAGAATAAAGATTTAAGCACTGAAGAAAAGGAAAGAATGGGAGCTCCCAGGGGAAGGGGAGTGGGGCCCGGGACCTCTTTAACCTGATTGAATCAAGAGACATCGGAGCTCCTGCAATTGCATGAGGCCATCTGACCAGCCCAGAGCTGGGCAATTCACAAGCCACAGAGGTTGAACTGCTGGTAAAAAGCTGTAAGAGGAAAATCCATTTGCAGTTAGGAACTGAAAACCCGAAGAACAGCTCTTGTGGTTTTAGAGCCGTGTCCAGCTGCTGTTGGGAGCTCGGGGTCTGTGCCCTTCCCACATCCTCCCACCGCTCAGCAGGTCTGGGGCAGATCCTTGCAGGGCAGGAGCTGGGGCTGTGTGTCCTGGGCAAGGAGCCCCCTTCCCGTACCTGCACCTCGGGACCTGGGCAGGGAAAGAGGCTGGGAGCAGCCTCCGGCGATGGAAACGCTGACCCAGCCCCAGGTGCTGCGGGCTGACCGGGCTCTGGTTTGAGCCAGCTGCCTTTGGTCTCCTGGGCCTGGGAAGAGCAATTTCTTTGAAGCTTCTGAGAAGAGGCACCAGGCTCAGCCCAGTTACTCTAATCCATGAAATCTGCGTCCACTGGTTTGTTCCCAGAAGTGCTGAGCATTCCCAGCTCCGCCGCCGCTGGTGGCACGGGCTCCCCTTGTTGCGGTGCCAGCTTTGACTGGGACGTGCCTGGCCTAATTGTTTCGGGGCTTGGCCAAGTGGGCTTTTCCCTCTCTTCTGGGAAACTCTGCTGGTTTTGTGCCCGTGGTATTTACAGAGTGCTGACAACCCCCTTTCCTTTACAGTAACAGCCGCCTGCTCAAGGTGCTGGTCCCCGGGGGCTGGCTTTTTCCTTTCAGGGCGTTTGATCCTTCATCCCCGGGACAACTTTGCCTCGAGTTACCCTACGTGAAATCCGACCCTCAGGGCTTTCTGGAGAAGTCTCTCGGTCTGTTTGTCGGTGTAAACATCAGCTTTCTTGATCTGGGGTTCTGTGCTGCTATCTGACCTATTTACTTGGAAGCCTGCGAGGAGGGCTGGGGTTGGAAGGGGGCTGGGTTTGTGATCCAAGCGTGAGCCTTTCCCTGTTAATTGTATTAGCATTAATAATTGCGTGCACATTTCTAAACTGTCACGATTGCCACATCCTTTCAAAACACAGGGCAAGACATCAAAAGGGCTATGCCTAGTTAGAGATCAGCAGAGAAGCAAGAAATTAAATTGCCCGATACTTTAAAAGATACGTGGGCTGCTTTGCCCCCATTATATCAAAAGCGACTTAGGAAAAATAAGCCTGGAATTAGACTTTTGGAGCTCGTTAGCCTTCGGGATTTAATTATCAGGAAGCAGGCTGTTTAACAGAGGTGTGAGCTGCCCCGTGCCATCCGTGGGCAGGGGCTCGGTGTGGGCAGCTCAGTGGGAGCCTCGCCAAATGAGGCCACACAGGCACAGGTCTTCTGGGGTGAGGTGGAGGAAAGGGCTTCAGAGTGATATTCAGAGTGATTTTTTCTGAGCTGCTTCGTCTTTGTGCATGGCTAACTCTGTGCTTCAGCCCTCAGCCCAGCTCCCCATGGAGGATGCCTGTGGCTGATGGGCAACGCAGCGAGTCTGGGCTTTCTCCTGTCAAATTTTCCAAAGTACTGCTGGTGGCAGGGTAATGCCATCAAGACTACGCTTTGGAAATGCCTATTTTACAAACATGGAATATGTGGACATACGTAAGTACTTCTCCACCGCTGGTTCTGCCTGCTGGATGTAGTCACAGAGGTTTGCATTTTCATGCATTGCCACTCCTGCTGTGGCACCTTCAGGCACAGTGAGCCGAATTCATCACCAGCAGGCCTTGTGGGTGGCGTTGTGCAGTTACAGAGCTCTGCGTGTCCAGATGCTGGCAAAAGAGGTCAGAGCAAAGGAAAGGAAAGCGTTGCGTGTAACAGAACTGCAGCCCTTTTGTTCCTGGAGCGCTTCCCATCCCCGCAGCACTGCAATCAGCCACATCTCACGGCGGTGGCGACAGGGCCCTCTCCGTCCCAGCTGGAGGCTGTTTCTTCACAGCTCTGCGCCGTGCCACGTAGCCCTCATCTCTCACTTGGGGCTGTCTCCTTTATTCTTTATCCGTGTAAAGCCCGGCAGAGCGGTGCCTGCACAGCTGTTTGCAGCGCAGCAGCGCGGGGGGGAATTACTCGTGCCTGGCCTCCAGCAGAGCGAGCAGCATCGCCTCCAGCAGCACCCAGACAGCGCAGGGAGCAGCGGATGCAGCCGGCAGAGGGAGCAGACCATCGCAGGCTGCCTGCTCCTTGGATCTTCTCGGATGCAGCACCCCGCAAACCGGCCTCTTTCTTCCCTTCTCCCAGCAGCCCGCTAAGTGGTAACGGAGCGACGCGATAAGGGATTGTTTGTTATGGAAACACGCCACTTTTCGTAGATTTACAAGCAGCTTTGCGGAGCTCCTGATGGCTCGGTGTGGCTGTTTGTAGCCCGTTGCTCCTCCTGATGCCTTCTTGGTGAGCGGCTGAGCGCGGCAGTAAAAGGCCCTAGCGGGGACGTGATGGGGCCGACGCATCGCAGACAGAAAGCAGCTGCCAGGAGGCATTGCTTCCAGGGCTTTGAGGCGTACCAGCAGGCTGTGTCAGCCGGCAGGTACTGTTTCGCAGCGGCTGGCTTTACAGTCAGGCTGTTTTGTGGCTCCTTCACGGCCCCGTGGTGTAGAGGCTGCACAGATGGTTGTGCTGCATTTCGAGCAAAGTGAAATAACACCGGTTCCTTCCATTCCTCGCCGCCTCACCCCGAGAAATTACCGGCCTCTTTTGGGAGCTACTAGTCAAAAGCCCAGCTCTGAACACCTCCAGACTTTCAGCAAAGTTTGAAGCCAGCTCAGGATCTGAATTTCAAGCCTCCTTTTCCTGTGCCAAAACCCCCAGAGCTGAATACCTGGGAACTATGGAGGTGGGGTAACTCACAGACCAAATAACCTCTGAGCTTTTCATTGTCTACCTCTAATGCATCAGCTCTCCCAAAATAATACATCTGGCATGG
Source organism: Netta rufina (assembly GCF_964035555.1). Classification (NCBI taxonomy): domain Eukaryota; kingdom Metazoa; phylum Chordata; class Aves; order Anseriformes; family Anatidae; genus Netta; species Netta rufina. The sequence goes on along the minus strand of NC_140130.1, from coordinate 25,018,116 downwards.
TTCATACCACAGTCTCTGCTGTAATCACCACTGAAACCTGGATAGGTTAGAAATCCATATGTGGATCTGTGTCTGGGTGAGTTTGGCAGGCACAAAGCAGTCCCCAAAAAGCATTTTCTTCCTAGCAAATCATCTGCCAATTTTAGCAGTCCCGATTTATGTTTTTTAAGGTTATTGAGCTCTTTGCTGAAAAAAGTTGCAGGCCATCTTCCATGGCGTTACTATTGAATGTCTTGCAGACCACAGCGTGGCTGGGAGCTGATATCTGTTACATAGGAGATTCCTCTGCCTGTCTTGTTGGTCTCCTGCACTTCCTTAGCTAAACCAAGTGCTTTCAATTACAGAAAAGTAATTGACATGCAGACATCAGTCCTGGTCGGGTTTTGTGCACTGTAGTTTTAAGCAGGGGAGGATTCCCCCTCGGTTGCACTTGTACCTGCACCTTTTTCCTGCTGCTGCACCCTCCAGTAGGGAAGAAATGTGCTGTGTGTGTTCGTAACCCTCCCGGTTTCTCGAACAAACCTTTGCTTTTCTTCTTTTCCTTCCTTTTTTAATTTTATTTATTTGCACCTGATACAGAAAATAGATTAAGGCGGTTGGAAGGACACGAGGGCTGTTTTGTGCAAGGAAAACCCGAGGTGGTGAGCAGCTCCTGGAGCTGTTTGGTTGGAGGAGGAGAGCACAGAGCTGCGAGGAGGTTGTTAGATCGCTTAGAGGGACTGGCTGAGCAGAGCGTAAGCTGAGCGTAGCAGTCTGGAAAGAAGATCATCTTTCTGAAAGGCACAAAGAGGAAAAATAACGGCTCCGTATTCATCCCTTGTGTAATTCTTTTGAAGTCGGTGATGTGCACGAGGATGATTTAACCCCATCAATTTTAATGGGTCCCTGCCGTGTCCCAAGGGTTTCTTTTCGCCGTGCTCCGTTCTGAGATGGAGACAAAGCAGAGCCTCGGTGTCTGGGCTTGAACCCAAGCTCGGTGTCCCCACGGGTCTGCCTTGGGTCCGTCTGTGTTGTGGCTGACTCCAGTTGGAGAGGGAGAAGGATGCGAGAGGTGATGACGTGTCTGAGCCCCCGTCCTGTGACGGGACGGCCGGGTGCTGCCAGGACTTGGTAGAAGCCATAACTTGCCTGGAAAGCAACCCCTGGTCGGAAAACCAGGAAGGAAGGGAGCCTTACATGGAGCAGGAACCAGCACCAGGTGAGCCCTGGTGGGACTCATTTCCACGTCGTGGTGCAGCACTGACCGGGCGAGGGGAAATGAGCTACGGGGAGCAGACAGCCTCTAATGAAATGAAGCGCCACATCTTCCTGGAAATGCTCTCAGTAAGACTGAGGGGAAGGGAGGTGAAGGCTGGGTGTAAAATCAGCCAGAAGCAGCCTGCTGTGGTCAAGGTAAAGATGCTCTTTAGCATCTCGCAGAAGGAAGGGAAGAGGAGCATCGTAAAATTGGGTGAAATGATTTGTGAAATAAAGGTGCATCTGGCCTCCAATTCTATCTTCTCCAAAAGCAGCTCAGCTCAGGACACAGCAGGTTGTTCTTGCATGCATGTGGGCCTTGGTAGGGCCGTGTCTGCCCATCACTTCAGTGGAGCTGGTACCCAGCACCTAACAGTGCAACATTACAAGCCAGTGCACCCTGTACGTGTCGCTATCTGTCTTCTGGGGGGGAGAAGTGTCAGACGTACAGGGCAAAACTCTGCCAAAGCCCAAGATAAGGCTGCAATTTGTTCCAGAGGCTGGAACAAGTGCTGCTGCTGCTCTGCAATGCCCGGGGGAGAATTTCTGCCATGCCCCTGCAACGACAGGTGGCAGAGTCCCAGCAAACCTCGTTTATCTCCCCGGTTATTTTAAGTAACCGCAGCAAGTCCCTCCCCATCACGCAGAGCTGCCTGCGCCGTCCCTGTGCGGGCTCTTGACGGGTAGCACGGGTTGGCAGCGTGAGGGAAGACGGATGCCACTGTTCTCAGAGATATGAAGCCTTTCCTGGAGCAAATGAAGTGACTGAGAAGTGCAGGTGCTGCTGAAATCCTGCCTGCGTGTCCTCGTCCGTAAGCAGGGTCGCCTGCCCTATTGCAGTGGGCTGGTGCAATTCGCCCCCGAGCTCCTGGGATGGCATCCCCAGAGCACCCTATCTGCCAGTAATCCAGCCTCATTTCCCCAGTTACATAGCTAATAACTTTAAATAAAGGGGAACTCTGGAAAAAAAAAAAAAAAAGCAAACTTTACCCGGCAAAGGAGACAGTGAATACGCTGAGCAAAGTCTTTGTTACCGCTCACATGCTCCGCTCAGCCTTAAACGGGAACAGACCGCGGCAGGTGTGAAGGGATGTGATACAGGCCTGGAAATCCTGGAGCGAGCCGAGGGAAGGCCTCCGAGAAGCAGAGAAAAATGCAACGTGATGATGAAACGCAAATATTTTTGCGAATGTGTTTTAAGTGCAGAATCCGGGGCGATCCAGCTGTCCGGGGGCCGCCTTCAGCCAAAAGACAACAGAAGGCAGCGGATGATCTCACCTCGCTCCTCTTAAATTGACAAATCTCCCCCACAGTTGCTTAAGGATGGGTTTCTCTAGAGCTATTCCTCGCCAGCTGTTTGGCAAGCCCTGATGTGGGCCGAAGGTTTTCTTCCCTTCCCTTGCAGCTTCCTTGCGAAGCAGGAAACCGCTCGGGTGCCGGGGGTGGCCGTGGATGGGAGGTAGGACAGCCCCAGCGCATTTCGGAGCATTCAAAGTGTGTCGGCAGCAAACCCTCAGCGTGAGGCCAGCTTTTGGGAGGATAGCGCTGACGTACGGCTTGCGGGGATCAAAGCCCAGGAGAAGCTCAAGCAGGGCTGCCTTCGAAACGCTGGACCCCGCCGATATAATGCGGTCGTTTTATCTGACCTGTGAACATCTCTGACAAGGCACCAGGTCATTAGTCTTGTGCTTGTTATTGTAACATTCGCTGGAATGAAGCGCTGCCATTTTTAAATCGCAGCTATCCAAGCGTATCCTAAATTGTAAGCAGTTTCTTTTCCTTTGTTTGAGTGTATCCCCACGCCAAGTCATTTGGTGCTCGTATCTTCCAAATTGAGCGTGACATTACCAGTGAGAAGCTGCAATTGAGCGTAAAATAATTACTTGAAAAAAAAAATCCACAAAAAAAAAAAAAAAAAAATCCATGCCCTAAAAAAATGAATTGAAAATGACCCCTATCTCATAAAGTGGTTCTGCTTCGAGCCTGTGATAATAATTGTGTGCTCGGTGCCTGAAGTGCTAAAGAGTCTACTTTCGTAGAGTGGAATTTAAAAGACTGTCACTCGAAGTTTTATATATATATATATATATATATATCTATCTTCTGTGCAGTCACTCCCACCCACAACCTGGTTTTCTTATTTCTGCGAGCTGTGACACATTTTTAAGAGGAGTGGTGTATTTTTAAGCTCCGGCTGTGGCATGCGGTGAAGGCCGCCCAGCTGAACTGGGATCTCTGAGAGATCGAGAAACGAAACCCCGGTCTCTGCTCTTCCTCTGCGACTTTGGGCCAGGTACATGTTTGTTGCTCTGCTGGCCTTTGTGAAATGCCACGGCAGCTCATCCCTGCCCTTCTGGTGCCTGAGGAGTGAGATTCACCCACATTTCTGGGTGCTCAGCTGTGAAGGTAACGTGGCCAAGGCCATATGGCCCTGGCAGCATTGAGATGCTCAGAAGTCTTTAGAGTGGGGTCTGATCCCAGTGGTTCCCAGCCTGAACTGTGGTTTTGCTGCTGAGATGTTCCTGACTGTAAGCATTGAGCAAAACTGCTCCTGGAGACGTATTTTCAGCTTTCTTACCATTTTTTTTCTCTTAGCTTTCAAGTCTTCTCAGATTTTCTTCAGCGATGGCCTTGAGCCACAGCCCCAGGGCCTGCACATGGGGTCCCCTCTGTGCATGCAGCCTCCTCTTGTGTGCCCCAGGATTTCAGCTGCTTGCTCACCTTCCTCGATGTACTTTGAAGAACCCCCAAAGCAGGGGCAGGCAACAGAGGGGTCAGGGACGAAGTAATGTTTGCAATTTGAACAGTTCCTCCACTGGTTAGAGACATCCTGGAACCTGCTCAGCATCAGTTGGCCTTCAGACGCTGGGGGTGAATAGGTAGCCAAAACTCACCGACCTTCCTTCTCCATTACCATCCCAGGTTTGTTTTGGTACACACAGGGCTCTGAACTAATATTTTCACAGATCTATTGTAAAAGTGTTTCTTGGGTAAAACCGGAGCATTTTCCCTTTTCTTCATGTTTACTGAGCGAAGGGTCTTGGCGTCATTAGCATTACAAAGAAATGAAATTTATTCCCTACGACAAAACCTCGCATTCTTCAGTGTAGAACAAAGGCACATAAATAACCAGCAGAGGGGACGTGCCTGACCTCCACTATATGTGGAGTTCACTGTTCCAGACCCTTGGTTTTTATTCTGGACAGTGATTTAGAAGGAAAAGCTTTTATCTAATCATGAGCTAGGCCTCAGCACAGCTCCCCAGGCGCTGCTAATGGATGGGATGCACAGCGGAGCTTGAAGGATTTTATCCTAGCTGCGTAAAATGGAGAGCTGAGTTTCTGGTGTTGCACACTAGATAAGGATTGTACCAGAGGGGCCCTGGGAGCTCCCTTCGAACCTCTGCAGTGCCGGGCAAGCAGGGTTTGGCCATTTGCTCTGGTACCAGCACTGGGAGCCGAGGATGAGCTGGTAGCTGCTGCCGGAGAGCCAGCGGATGCAATGCAGGGAGGCCCTGTTCCAGGAATTAGCTTCGGTCCCAGAGGATGACTGGGGAAGAAATCATTAATAAGTAGGTTATTGGCAGCAGGACACGATTTCGCTTTCTGATTCATAATCCCTGCTGCTGCCTCTCACGGCTGATATGCCTGGATTTTGGTTTTTGACCTCGCAGTATTTTACAGCAACGAGAGGTTATTCAAAATAGTATGAATAGTCTGAATTTGGCTCAGTACTGGGAGCCAAGAGCAGCACAGATCTTCGTGTTTTACATTTACAGTCGTGTTTATGCACTGTGGTTGCAGCCTGGTGTGATGTGCTGTGTGTCTGCATTGGCTTTGGTCTTGCTTGGCTGGACACCACGGCAGAGACCTCAGCTCAGGACACGCAGACCTCCAGGGACCACAGGGCTGCTCTCATTCCCCATCCCAGCCTGTAGGTGCTGCTCCACGTGGAGGAGCTCACAGCGAGGCATGGAAGGCATGCCACTGATAGGAAAGGCAACGTTCCTCCTGAGAGTGAATTCTTATTATCCAGCTTCTGGCATTTTAAGTAAAAAAAGGGAGAAAATAGTGCACACAAGCCGACTGCAGGACATGAGCTGTGCAGAACCTGGTCGATATTCTGAGCTTGTGAGCTCCTGAGCAAGCCGGAGCAGCAGCCTAAAAGAAGGGGGTGTGATTCCCAAGAAGGGATGACATTTTCCTTCCACCCACATCTGCTAAGACATAGACACAGCGTGAACAGTTACAGCAGTAATAAGCTGCCAGTGGCCATTTACCCTAGCAAACATAGGGATCCTTCATATTCCAGGCCAGCAGTACCTGTGAAGCAGTGTGCATTTTGAAGGAACAAGTAATTTCTCTTTTAGCCAAATTAAAAGGTCTTCTTCTATAGCCAGCAGACTGGATGGGAATAATTAAATTCATTCATTATTTCTCTTCACTTTTATGGACTGAGAACACGGAAAAAGATATTGGAAATACCACACACACCCTCTTTGGAGAAGTACGAGGTGAATTAAAAGTTAATGTCTGGACTGAGAATTGTCAGGAGTTACATAAAAGGAACAAGGAGAAACTCGCTGTTTTCTGTGGGAGCGGGTCTGAACAACCTCCAATTTTTTTACCTAAACTGGGCTGTAAAATTCAAGCTCTACTCAGACTTTGCACTGTTTCCTAGTGTGTGATGGTACTTTTGTATTTGGCATGCCTTGATGCTTTTACATTCAGCACAATGCACTTTTGAATGTCTATAAAAGGATGACCTTCTGTTGTTTTTTCCAGAGGTGCTTCGTTTTTAATGCTGGTCACCTTAAGAAACCAGTTGGCATGATTTGGGCTGGTTTTGTGCAAGTAAACAGGCAGGTATTTGAGGTCAATATGATTTTTTTTTTGATTTGCCTTTTAATGGCAGTGCTGTTAAGCTTTGTTTCCTTCCCCAGATGAAGCAGGCACTGACACAAACAATCTCTTACACCATCTTGAAGCAGGGGGCTGTTTTAACTGTGATGTGATACCCACAGCACACAAATTGCATTGCTGGTCAGTGGGGCACTGCCCTCGGGGTGCTCACAAAGCGCCTTTGTCCAGCGGGTCTGATGCTTCCAAGGACGGAGCGCTCAGGAAATGCTCTTGCTGCTTCTTTGCAAATGCCAGATCATTTAGCTCTCTAACCTCTTGGGGAGCAGAGAAGAGTGGGACCTGTTACCAGATTTGGGTATATAAAAGGGTTTATGGTCATTACCTTGAAAAGCAACCCTAGTGTTTGAAAGGTTTTGACTTTGGGAAGCTGTCTCTGTTTTTCTGGCTTAATTGTTGCCTGTGAATGATAATTTAAAAGCCTTTCATGAATTCCAACAGTTATATTGAGCAAGACAAACCCAAGACATCTTTTTCCTTTGATGGTTTTGTGTTAGAACCCCATTGTGTGTGCTTTAAGACTGCCTAATGCTGGTAGGCAATCGGGGAAGACAAGTCTGGTTTTAGTAGTTGCCAGCTGAGCAAAATTTACAAGATGAATTTACTAGATATGTTTTGGAGCCTTCCAGTTTCTAAAAAAGTTCAGTTCAAAGGACAGTGATTAGCAAAAATTCCTCAAGTTCATGAACTCGCAGATCTTATATTCAGTGATTTATGTCTCTGACAAGTAAATTAAGAAACCCAGTGACGTGAAAGACCTCTCCATGTGTCACTTTGTAGAAACAAGCAGAAAACAATTCCAAGATATATAAATTTGGTGTCCTATAGGGAGCTACACCGCTTTTTAGTACACTGGAAAGATATTTGATGTTGCAAGACAGTTAAGTGAGGACGTGCTGCTGAGGCAGCTTTGGGGAATGGCTGTGTTTTAATCTCGCTGTTTAACTGAAAGAAGCGTAACGAGGGGAAGAATGACTGCAGTCACCAGATGAACAAGTTGGAGTTGATACTTTGGGCTTGATCCTGTCTTCCCACGTGTGTAGTAAGTTTTTACCTCTGCTGGAAAAAATATTTACCGTTCTTGGGGCCATATGTACAGCAGATGATTTTAAAAAATCAGGAGAGAGATGTACCACTAACCGGGGATGTAAAACTAGCTGGGGCAATGGGGTATTTAGCACTGCAAAGTACGTACAGATGCAGCAGCCATCTGCTGTCTGTGCACGCTGCTGTCTTAATGCTTCAGGTCCCACTCCCCTTGGACACCCAGCAGGAGCAGCAAGGCCGAGAGGTCCACGCAGCATGTTGCTGAAAAGCCAAATGAGTAAGCAGAAGGGCTAGACACCAGCAGAGCAGTACCAGATAACAGCACAAAATTGTTTAATATCAAGCGTCTGGCAGGCTCCCCTTCGTGCTGGGAGCTTGGAGGTCTCACAGGGTCCGGGCCATGTCTGGAAGTGCCTGCAACTCATTTCTTTACTAATTTAGAGCCTTTAAAATTTCAAAAATGCCCCTGGCAGCCTGGGAATTCCCTGCGAGAGGCTCCAGCACATCAGCTGGTGCCAGCCCCGAGTCGGGACGGGCTGTGGGGAATCCCTGGGAGCGATGCCCAGACACGGGGCCTGCTGTGGGGACGGGGAGTGGGGTGGCCTGGGGGCTGCTACGGCCTGGGGGCAAAGCAGGGCATCTGGGGGAGGCTGTGTGGTTATTCCCCTAGTAGTTATTGTCTGTGTTCTCTCTGGCAAATGGAAATGTGGAAGAGCTGTCTTGCTGTTTGAGATCCTTTCCTTCAGGGATTTGTCACTTCTGGGCTGTTTCTTTGCTTACACGGCCACAGCCTGTCCCGTCTGCGCGCTGCCGTGGCTCCTGTCCTTCTGCTGGTGCCAACCTCTGCCCGGGGCTGGCGGGATGCCACCGGCAGGCCAAGTCAGGTCATCCAAATTTTGGCGTTCCTGCTGCTACTCTGCTTACTGGGTGAGTTCGTGCAGTCACCAGTTGTGCACCCCTCTCGCCTCTAGACTTGTGACGAGGTGACTCACTGTCATTGAACGCACGCTCGGTTTTATTAGACACTCATCTCATTTGCTCTCTGTTTAAGAGCCGCGTGTCTCTTTCCTTGAGCATCTTCAGGAAACAATGGGAACAGCTTAAACAGGGGAAGCTCAGCACCATTCACCAAAAAAAAAAAAAAAAAGAAGTCCTATAGGATGTGTCTGGTCAAGTGCTGGATGTGCCATATGGGAGAATTGAGAATGATGAAGTATTTACTCAAATTGCTGCCTTCCGCTGCATTGAAGCCAGAGCCGCTGAAGGCACTGCAGCGTTTATGACTGATTTCCTAAGCAGTGTAACAAATTGAGATGAGGGCCCTTTTCTTGTAACTCACATGTGCAGCAGAAAGCACTTAGCTAACATAAATCAGGATTCAATTGCTTTTAAAGGCTCACAAAACATTTCTGAAAGAGACAGGATGAGGAAACCACTTTGCCACTGCAGAGTGTGTCCCCACGATGAGTCCCATTAAGGCCTGATCAAAGAGCCTCGCTGGCGTTTCATTATGGCCTGGCTGCGTACAGGTGAAACTCAGCAGCCGTTTCGACAGCGTAGGCACAGAAATATGCACAGGAGGTGAGTTTAAGCAGGAGTCTGGACCATCAAAGAATGTGATTAAGGACAATTTAATGTGCTGAGTAATGCAGCATGATTTGGATGTAATTTATCCTAATCCGGTCTGATCTTTTACAGGAGAATATATTACCAGGCCACAGGGAGGTGAGACCAGGGTCCCATCTGGCCTCCTGTCTCCAGCAGTGGCTTATCGCCAATACGAAAACAAAGCAAATACAGAGTGAGCTTCCCATGTGCATCCTCTCTGCTTCTGGCATTCAGCGGCTGTGGGACCTCTTGGGTCAGAGCATCCAGAGCAGGGAGTACAATAGCCACCATTTATCCTCTCCTCCTGAATTTATCTCGTTGCTCTTTGAACCCCTGCCTGGTTTTGGTGATTACAGCACAGAACACCAGTGAGCGCCGTGATTAAGCCGTGTCGTATGCAGAAGCTCTTTTCTTTGCTTTAAACTGGTGGTTTGTTAGTTCGGCAGGTTTTTGGTTATGAGAATTAGAGAATATTTTCCCTCTCTCTCTGGGTCAATCATGGTTTTGTAGGTTTCTAGTGTTATTGCTGCTCACTTCTGTCTTTCCTAGTCTGGAGGTTCTTCTGTTTATTCTTTCCCTCTAAGGAGGCTAATCCGATTTGAGGGAAGATCATACTTTTTCAAGCAGATCAAGAAGCCCCAGACAGTGCCTTGGGGAAACCCTTTTTTCCCCGTTTCCACTCCTCCACCACCAGCTGTGCTCCCAGTATTCCTCCTGGTGCGGTAATTCAGCGTCAAAAGCCTTTTTGGACAAGTTCTGTCTGGGCCTCAGCTCGAGGCCTGGAGATCTGTAACTTTACACATTTTCTTCTCTTCCCTTCCCTGTCTCCTTTTCCAAGGACTGTCTTGAACAGCGCTTTTGGAGAGGATGCTGGTGGTTCCCATATTTCCCCAGCAGAGGTGGTGGCATCCTGCATCCCAGGGGCAGGCTCAGCTCAGCGGGCTGTGGGTGACGTCCCTTTTTGGGAGGTTACCCAAAAAGCAGAAGGGAGGCTGTGTCATTGCAGGATAGAGAGGCCATGGAGGGAGCGTGTAGCTCCAAGCAAAGCCAGCCTGGAACAGCAGAAGGAGCTGTGTCCCCAGCGGGGTACAGCACGGGGTCTCTGCCTCTTCTTAAATTCCCCCTTAGGGCCATGGTTTAGAAACCTGCATGGATCGTGTGGTTGCCAGCCAGAGGTGAGACCCAACTCCCCTTTGGGAAACAGAACATGAGGGGCCCACCCTCAGATCAGGAATGGCTCAGCAGAGATGAGATAAAAACTCAAAACCTGTGCTGCATTCTTAAGCTCTCGGCCAGATCGGTGTGATATATGTGAGAGCTCGTTAGCCTGGCCGGTTCGTAAGGTACACGAGAATTTATGGTTCTGATGTTCAGTACTTAATTGGAAACTGTGATCAGATGCATCTTTTAAACATATCCATACATAACGTACGGGCATGGAGATGTGTGTAACGAAATCCCCAAGCACAAGGGGTAAAGCTGCACATGAAAGTCGTTTATTTTTATGACCTCATTTTTATCACTCAGCGTTTCTGTTGTAAATACTATAACAAAGTGACACAAGCTTGGTCATTGGAAGACAGAGATAAATTTGGCCTCTCCGTAAGGGACAAGCAAGGTCAGTTTATAGGAGGTGAAGAGCACCTCCACCCAGAGGTCTTGCTAAGGTAAATACATTTTTCTGTCCTGTGGAGAAATTCGCAATCTGAAGGAATAAACAGGGTAAAGCAAAACCAGATGAAGATGTGACTGTTAGGCAAGATCTTGTTTTTATACTTCTTTCCAGGAAAAAGCCTGCCATAAACACTCGTGCTGTCCTTTTCAAGGCCACCAAAGCCTTGCAGTGGAGCATCACATGGCATTAGCTCATTGCCCCGGTGTCCTGCAGCCTCCTGCTCGTGCTGAGCCATCGCTCCCCGCTACTGCCAAGGCTGGGCTTTGCTGTCAGATCACCGGGCTCTCTATCTCACAGCCTGCTGAACTGCTGAATGTGCAGTTCCGAAGCCCCGTCTTCCTCTAGGAGGATAATTTCATCATAAGAAAATGTAATTGTGAACAATTCAAGAGGCTAATTCTGCATTTCATCCGCCCGAGCCAAATACTGAAGCTGCACTCCGGAGCCAAATGAACAATTTCACCGCTGAGGAATCTTGGGACAGAAATCTGCGACATTTCCCAATCGTTCAGGGAAGTGGTGGGTTGCCTTGAACCCACCTCTTGTCCTTCGATACCCTTTGTATGCACAAAAGAAAAGCAAACAGCCCCGTGAACACCGGGTCTGAGGGAGGCTGAATACATCCATGCAGATGTTATTTGTCTCAGAGCACCTCGAACCTGGTGGCAGAGCTCGACAGCTCAAGCTGTCCTCTGTGGGGCTAATTTCCAGTCCCTGCTGAGTGCAGGGCAGAGGGCAATGGTTTTCCTCGTGCTGCACTTCCCCTTTGTGATACAAATCCATGGGTTCATGCAGGAGCATTGCTGGAGAGGAGGCAGCGTCCATCTCCTTCCAGCCTGGGCTTTTCTGTGCGAGCTAAGGTTACCCAGGTAGGGAAGATGTTTTCTGCACATAGGGAAGAGTTTCCAGCGTAGTGCTTTGAGATTCTCGGGGAGAACTTGGGTTGATTTTCACTTTGTTGGCTTGAAAGAAGCTGTTGGAAGCCAGCACTAAATGAAGACCTCCAGCTGGGTCCTGGTGAGCCAAACTGGGCCACTGTTGTTCTGTGATGCTGACAAAATCCCTGCAGCCTAAGCAGAAATATATAACATAAAAATATATACACATTTATATTAATGTATATAAACTGTGCTGGTTTTCAGTGCCAGAGCATAGCCACGCTGTGAAAACAACAGAAAGGTGGCAGGACAGCAAATTTTTCTCTTCTGCAGTGTCTCCTTTCTCTTAAGGAGCTGATTGCACAACATGGCCCTACCCTCCTCAGCAGCAAGCTACCAGCCAGCAGAAAACGCCTGTGTTTGAAGCCAGGTCGCCAGTTTTGCTTCTTGCCCCCTCAAGCCCCTTTTGCTGGCGGCAAGGAATTCTGGAGTCTCGGGGCTGCCACAATGGGAGCCTTTCTGACCCGGCTGAAAAGCTCGACCTCTGCTCAGAAAGGACAGATTCATGTTCGAGAGGGTTCCACAATGCAACGATTTATGTCAGGAAATGAACAGAATATTTTGTAAAAAAAAAAAAAAAAAAGCCTCCATCTGTTTATTTGGCTTGGGGAAGAGATCAGCTGTGCCTCTATGATTTCAGAGCATGGAGTGCTGGAGGGGGAGATGTATAGCTGTGTGCATCTACGTTTTTGAGTTTGCCTTCCTGGTGCATAAGATACAGAGCTAATTTTACTTTACTGTGTGTCACGTGGGGCTCAGAGCTCAGGGAGCGGAGATACCTTAATGCACATGGCTAAACTTTTGCACTCCTAGCATCGTGAGTCTGAATTTTAACCCTGCCCTCTCCATCCAGCTCCTGTATGTTCATAAAAGTGGTCAGTTGCTCCTCCAGCTGAGTGGTAGCGGAGCACCCAGTGCTAATTCTTGGTCGTGGTTGATTTTGTGATTTTGTGCTTTGTGAAATCAGCTAGGAGGATTTCAAGATGCAAGACCACTCTCAAGGCTCGGATTCCTGTATGCGTAAGGAGCAGTAGCAAGGTATTTTCGTATTGGCTTACTTTAAAAACCCTGTCCCAGAATCTGATAGCGATGTTAAGAAAAATAGTTCCTGAGAAAGCCGGCAGTCTTCATTACTGACTGCAAACCGTGCGGATGCTGGGAGGGAGAGCGTGGACTTTCTGGTTAAAACATTGCTGTGCTCTTAATCTGCCTGGCAAATCATTGGTGATTAAATGATAATCGGAGCTGTTTGTTTGAAATGTCATACATCTCCACCGCAGCCTCTCCACAGCACTGAAGAGTTTTAGGAATTAAGGAGCATGGGAACATAGACGCCTCCAATGTATTTAAACACGAATTAGCTAAAGCCAACAAATACAGAACAATTTCCATTTATGTATTAAACACTCTGGAGGATACAGATTAACCTCCATTACTCAGAGTTTGTCACCGTCTCATCTCCTTTGGACAGCTAACGCTGAGAAACGGACAGAAAGGAGATTTATTTTTCCTTCAGCTTCTGTCTCGCCTGATGAAATGTCTGCTGTGCAGCTCCCCCAGCCGCGCTCCTCCGTGAGCCCTGCCGGCTCCCCACGCTGTGCAGGCACCGCTTTCTCTCACGGCCAAAACTCACGCTCGTCTGAAATCTCTGCTCGAGGAATTGAAGCCAAGCCTCGCTTTACTGGCACACGGAGGCCCTGGGCTTCGAGGTGATGTGGAGGAATCCCACCGAGTCAGTTTGCTTGGGTCCACTGCCCCGTGGCGAGGGGGAGAAGCCTTTAAAAGAGCCTTTGCATCCCGCCCGCGGCACAGATGATGTTTCCCGACCGAGCACATCGCCTCCAAGGGGCCGTGCAGGAGCAAAGCCACAGCCTCGCAGCCCCGCTGCTGTAGCTCTGTTCCTCTGCAAACCTCCCTGGTCCTGCACGAGGCTTCTGCTGACCTGCCAAACCCCACGGAGCGTGCAGGAGAAACCCCCCAGGCCAAATACAAATCCACAGAATTAGGGAGATGGCTGAAAGATGGACCCAGCATTACAGACATGCCTGTTCACCTCCAGTCTTCTCCTCTGCTTGGAACACCTCAGGAGGCTTTTATTGACCAAATACTGAGATACTCACTTGTTAAGCAACTTTCCAATTGTGCCACCGCTTTTTTTGTAGGCATCTCTGTGTATTTAGATAGATTAAAACACAAACATGGCATGTTTATGTCATTAACTCTCACTGAGTCCAGCAGCAAAGTTAGTCCCTAAAGAAAAGAAGTGCCATAAAGCTTTTCCATAACATTGTTAATATAACCATCCAAATTAAAGTATATTCCAAGTGACATATAAATTCAGTGATGTAATATAAGATTATTTGGTCTTTCACAAAATTCTTGACCAACTAACTGTGTGTAGCTTGATGGGATAACAAGGCAATGATATTTGAAGTAATACTCATGGTCTTCCTTCCATGTTCGCTGATAGGACTCAAATAGGTGATGTTGTCCTGGTGTCCTACTGATGAGAAAGGAGATCCAGCCTCCCTCTCCTTTGGCATTAAAGCAAGAAGAGTGTGTTCAGCCTTTGTGATGAACTTGGCACCAGCGATATTTTAATATCATTAGCAGAGAGAACTACTTTCCTTGCCAGTAACAAGGCTCGGTGTCAACTAAGGGTGGTGCCCCATGGGAAGACCTCAGACAAAACTTGCTATCTTATAATTAAAAAAAAAAAAAAAAAAAAAGGAAATATGCTATTTTTGGGGAAAGACATTTGTTCAAGTATGGAGTGATCCTGGCTGATAGGGAAGGGACCTGCCGGTGCTATTCTTAGTTCCACCTGCTGGTTTCACTGCTTCTCTTGCAGCTATCGCTGAAAGCAAAATTCGGATGCTCCTGTCTGTGCTCACACAGAAATGGAAGAAGTCAGAATGGAAATATGTGTGTGTGTAGAGATAAAGAGATAAAACGAGCCAGAGCTTAAGGGAAAACAAGCTTCCATGTGTAGCTGCAGACATGACTACACCTTTCCTTGGAAGGGTTTTACTTCTGCAAGGCCAGGTTTCTCGTCTGATTGAAGGGCTAGCAGCGTGCCAGGCACAGTCCATGCTGCAGGAGATGAGAGTTTCTGCTTGGAAGTTGTTACAGCTAGGAGAAACCACTGAAGAATTTCCTTTATTGTGTTGGACGCGATCTGATACTTCGGTTTCACAACAATGCTCCTCTGAAAACAGTGAGGCTACGAGGTATTCACCATCTAGGCCGTCACTTGTGAGAGGAGAAAGACATCAATGAATCACATCCTGAATAATAGGACATAAAAAATAAATACGGGGTCAGGCAGGGCTCCTTGCTGCTTGCTGCACAAACCTTTCTACATTAGCAGAAGAGAGGAGAACAGCAGGTATACAAGGAGTGCTTTGCCCAGCCGGAGAAATGATTTGCTATGCCTTCCTTGCTTACTATTTCAGGAGTGAGATTTTTCTCATCTTTGCTGGGAGGAACAAGTTTTGGCTTTCACAATTTCACTGGGTTTTATTTCGGAGGGTTTTATTTCTAGGTCCATTTTACTGCTTTGTCCTGATTTTATGAGGGAAACGTGGGTGGAGGAAAAATGTACGAGACAGGGAGACAGGGGGTCCACGTCTGAACTCCCAAATCAGAACATGATAAAACTAGAGCAGGAGCAAAGATTAGCGTGAAAAAGCTCTTTATGGAGTAATATCTCTTGTCCTCATGTGATCTGCATGGAGGAAGAGGAAAACAGTTTCAAATATCTGTTTTTTTGTTTGTTTGTTGTTTTTTTTTTTTTAATCTCTGCCTTCTTTAAATTGCATGGATGAGTCATTTATGATTCCTTTATAATTAAAAGAAAAAAAAAATCATTTAAAAGCTTGCTGCAGTCACACACACAGGCCCTGAAAAACAGCTTGAGACTGGGGATTGATGCAGAAGGGCAGCGGGATGGAGGTCTGGGTTTGGAGTGTTTTGGGGCATCTGCGCTGGTGCAGAGGGAGGGCACAGCCAAACCATCTTCTTCCACTGTGCTTTCCAAACCTGAACGCTGACTTTGCCCTGATCTGGTGGGCAAAGACATTCAGCACCATCCTTAACCATATTTGCTTGCTCGTTAAGCACAGCCATCCACCAACAGCCCCTTCCAGTCCCAGGCTGTGCTGCTGGGATGCTCCAGGAGCTCGGCTGCAGACAGCCGGGACAGGCAGCAGGGACTGAAGTGATCACCAACCTTCTGCACGGTGGGGCATTAGGTTAAAGCAAACGGTGTGCGGGGATCCCAGCAGCGTTTCCCCTCCTCACCATTTAGCACTGGGAAACGTGAGGCAGCTGAAGGCAAGGACCAGGCAGAGGCTGCCACGTGCTGGGGGCACCGGGCTGACAGCAACCGCAGAGCTCTACGCTGGCGTGGGAGCAAAGCTGGGGCTGCTGATTAGATTTTGGGGGTCGTGCCTTCCCCAGCTCACTGTGAGAGGTCTCTGTTTTGGGCACCAGCTAGTGAGCATTATATCTGCATATGATATCACTTCTTCAGAAGAAGCTGCCTATTCATCAGCAGTAGCATCTTCACATCAAATCCATGACTGCGGAAACAACCATTTAATTGAAACAGAAGCGACGCTGGAAAATTCAGAGAGGGTGCAAAAAAATCCCGGGTAGTTGTTACTCACTGGAAGCACATCCTAGACATGCAAGGCACGGGGTGCATGCGGAGTGCTGGGAGCAGCAGCTGATCGAGATGTAGCTCTGCCCTTCAGACACGCGTTGTTTCTTCAGATGATCCCCTGAGCCCGCTTGAAATTCAGTGCATGAATTAAATACACAGTTCGGGGTAGCTGGGGGCTCCTTTTTTCGCTGTCCCCTTGGAGCACGCAGCATGCTGCAAGGGACAACCCCGCTCCTGGCAGCCCGGGACATTCAGAGGCTGCTGCCGCCCCTGCGGTGGGATTCCTGCAGCCTCCTGCAGGGAGCCTGGATGATTTTCTCACCGTTATCACTGCCGGGTGTGCGGTGTGTGGCCGTGCTGCGGGCACTGTGCCTGACACTGATGCCATCGCTGCCTGCTCTGCCCCTGCCCCGGCTCCCGGCTGCGCAGACCCTTTCAGAGCCGGGGCTGAGATTTTCCTGAGAGCGCCGGGGGGAAGCACAGCCCTAGCAAAGTGTCTCTGTCCTTGCTTCTGCTTATCCGAATCAGTTCTCGCAGCTCTGTTCTGTAATTTCTTCCCACTTCTGTAGCAGCTTTCTGAGCTTTCAGCTGCTCTGTCAAAAGCAAAGGTGCCGACACCCTCGAAATCCCTATAGAAAAGTAAGGGGTCGCTCCCCATCCCGGAAAAAAAGAAGGAGGGACAAAGTTTGGGGTGTTTTTTTTTTTTTTTCCTCAGGGAAGACAAGTGTGTGTCAGAGATAGCTAGGAGGGGTCTGGAGGTTATGCACAAATTAAGCAGTCCCTGAAAGGAGGGGACTGCAAGCCACGCCAGATAAGCCCGTAGCAGCCACAGCCCTGCAGCGAGCAGCTAACTTTCCCTTTCCTCTCCAGGGGAACACCAGGGGTTAATTCAGTAGCCACGCGTTTAATAGCTCGATTTAAAGGGGAAAAAATGACACCCTTCTCCCCTGCCTTGCTGCTGGTGGATGGTTTGCTCTGTCTAGCTGATCACATGCTCCCCCAGCCCCTGGTGCTGCAGAAGCCCCAGCTGCTGCTGCTGATGAGCCGGTGCTGCTCAGGATCTGTCCCAGCCCTTGCCTGTCAATGCCTTGCAGCCCTGACCTCCTCTTTAAAGGAGGGAGTGGGCAGGATGAGCCCTTGAGCATATGGGTGGAAATTTGGGACGCGCCCCTTCTCTCGCCACCGCTTCCAGCTCTAACCATGTCTATTTGTTGTTGTCTTTTTTTCAGGGACTATGGATCTTCAAAGAGAAAATCAGGTAAGATACCAGGCTTTCTATGTTCTGCATGGTTACAGAGAGGACTTTTTTTTTTCTTCTTTCCCCTTCTCCTTTTCAAACCTTCCCTTTATCTTGTGCTGCATGAAATTGTGTAGCAGTAACTTTGGGTTGCTGAAGCCTGCTACAGACAGGCATCAGATTATTTCTTCCCTGCTAGAAAGGAGAAGAAACCTGCCTTGTACAGTATTGCAATTGAAATGACTGCTTTCCTCTAACTGTATTTATGCAGCTCTCTCTCTAATCCAAGAGGGTAGTTGTGTTCAATTTCTTTATATTTTTTTTCCCTGAAGTATGTCTTTACCTGAGCTCAGTCAAACTGCAGCCTGAGAGTTGGGGATCCTTTTCATGGGGGGTGGAAGAGGGAGGAAATGCTTTTCTGTTCTGACCTGAATCTTATTTTTGCCTTTCTAAAAGGATGTGGTAAGGCTTCTGATGCAAAATGTGTCAGGGTTTGGGCTGAATCAATGGCTCAAGCTCAGTGTTTTGTTTTTAACTCCTGGATTCAGATGTCCTATAAAGCCCTAATCTGAAACTACACAAAACACAATTTTCTCCTCCCCTTGGAGCTCTCGGTGATTTTTACAGATGTGCTTTCGATAGGGAGTAGGGACATGTAATTATGGGCCTCTGCATTTGGCTGCTCTGAGCTGGACGTGGTCGGCTTTCCCCCTCCCTTCTCCTAAGCACCTGCAACTCTCATTGACTTCGTTTGGAGTCCTGGGTGCCCCAAATCGCAATCAGGGCATCCAAAGGGGCCTTCTGGACCATTAGCAACTCCTGGAAAACTCTGGCCTGTGTGGATGGGAGGAGAGGGTTTTATTTCTTTAATTTTTTTCCTCTTTAAGATGATGATGATGAAGAAACACTGCAATGGCTGAGTCTCTGGGCAAGATGAATGCGAAGTACTGATCTCAATGAATGTCGCTACCTAGATTGATTTGCTAACTCTGAGAGCTTTTATGCTGCAGCCCTGTAATAAGCTAAGTGATACAGTGATGCAGAGCTGTTCCCTGATGCCATCCTGTGCACTAAATGGCTGTTCCCTTTGCAGGCCAGTGCCTGTGGTGCTCTTCCCCTGAATTCATTCAGCAGTTACTGCAAATGCAGGTGGGGGTGGTAGCAAAGGGGCGATGTGGCACGAGGTGCTGGCCTGACACTAGAAACTGGAGGAGATTTCATCTTCCCCTTGTCCTACAAAGCTTCTATCTGCGTTGCAATTAAAATGGGTCCTTTTACAGAGGTGCAGGTGCACTTCTAGCACCTAACATTAAGTGAACTTTGCACCGCTTGTGCAAAATGGGCAGTGAATTAAATGGGCAGCGGCACTCTCCAGAGGGGCAGGCTGCAAAGCTGCGAGAGCTCCTGGCTCGCAGTGCCAGGAGGGCTTTGGGGCCCTGCAAAAAGTGCTGAGAAATGCTGCTGAAGTCCCTGGGGCGACCTGATTTAGCACTGACCTAGAACAGCCCCAGAAAACCAGGAGAGCTCTGGGGCCAGTGCCCCAGTCGTCATACACGGGAGCTACAGCATTGCTCTTACAAGGGATGCGAGGAATTGTTCCTGCTCCATTCCTGTGGCTCTGTGGAGAAGCTGGGACTGATCTACCATGGTGCTGGGGGAAGAAGGATTAAGTTGAGCCTGTGGAGCTGAGGCACCAACTGCACCTGGTGCTCTCCACTGGCCTCCTGCCCTAAGGCATCCCCAGAGCTGTGCTCATCCATCCAGGAGGCCATGGCTCAGGCTGGGCTCCCCCTCCTCATCCCTCCCACCTCTGTGTGCTGTTTGGGCTCCTTTTGGGGCAATTTCTTCTCTGCTTCTTGCTGGCTGACTGCTTGCAGGACGTGGAACCAGTGGGGTTTTCGGGATGCTCTTTCTCCACTGAGGCTGCACTGACAGGAATGCGAAGCAGCTCCCCGACCAAAGGGAGCTGGATAAAGGGGCTCTGTTCTCAGCCATCTTCTCGCCTGAATTTAGGGTGGCGGGGGAATGCTTGGTTCTGCCTGGAGCTGGATGTTGTGGGAGTACGTGCACAACGAGCCAAGGAACATGCCCAGGGAGTTGGTGGTTACAGCCTCTAACAAAGAGCAGCTTTATGACACTTGATCTAGCGAGGGGGTAAATAAGCACAGCTTCCCAGCCTGCGTTGTAAAGAGCCTTTTAAGATAACAAATAACTTTGAAGCGCAGTTTCCTCTGTAGGTGCGAGCACGACTCCATCCTTAAATGGGACAAAGCGGCACTTTTAAGTGCAAACGTCTCCCAACAAATCGGACCTGAGAGCACACATTTTGCCTTGACCAAGGACGAGCTGGGAGGAGACTCCTGCACGTGAGCACAGCCATCCCCTGCTGTCGGGCAGGAATCTCGCAGCTGCTGCATCTCAGGCGTGGCAGGCAGGGCACGAGCGTGCTGATGGCAGAAACATTTGGGGAATGCCTCCGACAGCCAGCGCCACCTCTGTGCTGACCTCTGCCTTGCCAGCGAGTGCATTTCTAGCTGGTCTCGTGCTCAACCCTTAAAGCAGGGAGAAATTGGAGAAGTTCAGAGTTGAAGAGGAGTTATGGAAACATTTATCACTGCAGCTGATACTGGTTGTAAACATTTGGAGACCTTCTGAACCACGCGCAGCAGCGTGGCCCTAGCTTAGCTAAACAGAAGGGTCTTGCAGTGATCTGGGGCATCTCTGCGTGCCAGCCCTGAGCCAGGCTTCCTCCTGTGCAAAGAGCTCTATAAACACGCAGCCCTTCCCTGGGCTGTGATCTAATTATAAACGCTTTAACCTGCAGCCAGCCCCGAGAGCTGGAGCTTTGCTGAAGCAGCTGAGGCTCTGCGTAGGCACGGGCATTTGGCGTGACCTAAAGCACCACGTGTGCTGTTACCTTGGATTGCTGGGGCTTTGCTTGACGTGCCGCAGAGCTGCTTTGGAGAGCTGCCCTCATATTTCCAGTCAATTGAATCGTTGCTCTGCGACCATCTGTCAGTGCCCACGAGGCCTCAGTACAACTGCGAGGAGCGGTTCTGGTGGGCATAATCTGCGTGCCTGCAACAAGTGCTCCCATCCAGGTCTCTCTGAAGACCCTCTGTAGCAAACAGGGAAGGAATTACCCTTCAGACTGATCCCTCAGTCACATTAACCAAGGGAACAGCAGCTCATCTGTCACTCCAAATAGGTGCTAGTTCTGCACAGGCATCCGCTGGGGCTTTCTCTCCTCAAATCAAAATAAGGGCAGAATGACTTGGAGCCTGGTAAGGGATATTTGCATGGTACATTACGAACCACAAATTAGGTTAATCCACTCTCCCAACCCTACCAGCTCCCATCTGTGCATGGTGAACTAATTAACCCTTGAGACATCTGCTAATCCTGATGTGGCTCGTAAAAAGCAGTTGGAGGATGCTTCACCCCAGAGATGTCCCCCATACACACACTGCACTGTTGCTGGCTAGAACAAGCTCCAAACTCCTGGAGTGTGTTTCTCCCTTTGCTGAGAATCTTTCTTTACTTGTTTAATGCCAAAGTTGTTAGACTCTCAGTTGTGATGCTGGAGCAAGCATCTGAGACCTGGTATTTGGTGGCAACAGGGAGGTGACACGGGCTCCAGGGCTTTTCCATACTGAATCTTCACGTTTCGCGGTTACTGAGAATTCCCCTTTTTAACAGAAGATGCTGTTTCACCTCTGCTTTCAAGGCTAAGGAATCTGTTTCTGCCACCTGCAGGGTGGGCAGCCAGGCTCTTGTGCACACTCCTTCAGTGCCTGCTAGCAAAAGCACTGCTGGACTCCCCCTTCTGAAAGCATAACAAAATCCCCCCCCCCTGCTTGCTCGCTCTTGCTGGCTTTGAGCTGCTGCTTAGTGGCTTTTTCTTACCCCTCGTTGCTGTGGGGTAGGATGTCCCCCTCTGAGGGGAAATAAACGTGAGGTTTATGGCTCCAGCAGCACCGCGGTGTCTCCCCTCTCTAATTGATCGGATCCTGCCTGCATCAAGCTGGCCGGGCTCTGGCGGAGGCTGCCAGCTGAAGGCTGTTTAAATAGCCCCTGGAACTGAGCACTTAGAGAATTAGCTCAGCAGCTCGCTCCAAGCCAGTGGTGCTTTGGTGAGGACGTTGATGAGGCTTGGCTTCCCCAGCACAGAGAAGCATCCTTCAGCTCGGTTCCCACGTCCAGCTCTTGGACTCGCAGAGCGCTGCAGCACCCAGATGACAACCTCCGGTCCCTTCCCGTTCTGCAGCCTGAAATGAGGAAGGATGTATCTGCTGGCTAAGTAAATAAAAACTTCAGAGTCCATTTGAAGCCACTTCTCAAATTCTGTCTTTTTATAGACGTCTCTGTAACGCTCTCTTATCCCTCAATGGGGAAATTAAGCGGAGCTGAGAGAGGGACGGCAACTCCAGCCAGAGGGCCTCCGAGTGAAGGAGAAGCAGAGCCCTGTGCAGGTGTTGCCCCACCTTTAGGGAGATGCCTCAATTGCTGTTTGAGTTATCAGGGATAGATTTTTCTCCTTCCTTTGTAATTATAAAGGAGAATGGCTCAACTCTTTGCTCTTTTTTGGGTTTATTGTGGAGCTGTGCTCATCACCTCAGAGCTCAACCTCTTTGGTCCTGTCACACCATACATCTAGCCTGCGCTTACAGCTCCGTGGCTTGTCCTGCGAGTTTCTTTTCTTTTTATAAATGACTTTATTTTCTTAACTTCAGTTTGAACTGCCTCCTTTGAGGTAATATGGAGAAAATGAATGGTGTGTGCTATCCCTTCTGGGCTTAATCATTCAGCGGGCTCACAGATGTGTGAGCCATTAGCTGGACCTGCGTGGCTGGGGCTGTTTCTACCTGTCCCAGGATCTAGGAGTTGACCCCAGGGATGAAGTCTTGCTGGCACAGCTATGAATGTGGAATCCCCTGCGAGCTCATGGCTCTCTGGCAGGCGTTTAGCTGTGCATGGGTATGGGGAGAGAGGAGGACGCAGAGCTTCCAGCCTTAGCAGGTATTTTATGATACTTATGAGATGGGTTAAATGTCTTGATTTCCTTCTGCCCTTCCTCTCCCCCTGTAACCACCAAGAGGAAGACTGAATCTTTTAAATGGGCCTTCAAAGAGGCTAAACCTGAGAGCAGGCTTATCAAGATGTTGGAAAAATCCAATTAACTACCGTGGTGAATCCCACTGCGAGGCTGCGCATCGTCTGTCCGGGTGATAACTCAGCAGATGTCTCGGGGTGACCTGCGTGGAGTGCATGAGTGACGAAGCAGGCAGCTGGTTGTTGCTTAATGAACCTGAGCCAAGGTGAGAGCAGCAGCAAAGCTGAAATGTGGTTTTCAACCCAAATGCTAGTTTCAGGCATTCTGCTCTCATCGTTCATTTCTCTCTGACATCTGTCTCCCTGTACTCCATCCGAAAGGAAAGCTTTGGCCAAGAAGGGTTTTTGTTTGTTTTTTAAGGCAGTGAATGGGGATCTAAGCTTGTCCAAGCTCATGGCAAGTCCCCAGGAACATCTTAAACCACACAGCTTGGGCTCGGTGTCTCAGTCCTTGCAAGAACTCTGTGGTGCGACGTGATTCCTGCAGGCTGAGGCACGTGCTCTTGTTTGTGCCCTGATGAATCACATGTGCGTGCCGTGCTCCTCGCCTTGTTTTCTGCAATTAGTCCATGCAGGAGCAGTGATGGGGGCTACCTTGGTGTCCTCAGGCTGGGTGCTGAGGCTGGCCTGGGGCTTTTGCCAGCCGCTGCTCTGCAGCTTCACGAACGTGTGTGGACAGGAGTGCTCCTGCTCAGCAATCAGGATCTCCTCTCCCACTTACAATTAACCTCCTTGGCTCCACGTGCTAATTACCACATGGAATTTAAACACCAGAGCAGATTCTGGCAGAACATCTTGGTTCTCACTTAGTGTTTTTTTTCCTTTTTTTTTTAAGCAGGAGGATAAAGGGAATTAGAAATAAAAGAAGGGTAGAGTAAGCAGAAGCGTAGCAACCGAGGCCCAAAACAAAATTTAACATGTGGTTACTGGGGCTGCACATCCTGGGCCTGGGTCTGGAGGGAGCCAGGAGTTCTTGACCCTGATGTGCGTCCTCGGTCCAGTTCCTGATGGCAGAGCTCCCTCTCCTCACGATGGAGAATTAATCCCTCTCCTAGCGAAATGTGCTCCTCTCTCACTGCCGTTCCGTTCACTGGCTTTTGCCTGATGTAATAATTCCCCAAGCAGCTCACTTTCTTTCCTGATTTATTTTAATCAAGTCTGTGAGTTACCACGTAGCTGAAGCAACATCAGCTCTGCCAAAGCAGGGCTGTTCGCTCTCTGCTCAGCTGCACCGGCACCGAGAGGGGTCTGAGGAAGAGCTCTGGCTACGCCAGGCTGTCTCCATCCCCGTGTGTGACACTGTTTTGCATCTCTGGTCGTGGTGTAAATCTGTCCAGTCCACCCTCCAAGCCCAGCCTGGGGGATTCTGGCAGGAGGAAGCTGATCTCGCCATCCTCCTCGCACACCACATTTTTAACGTCGCTGTTTAAACTGAGACGCTTTGGCCTTCTGCCTGAGGCTACTGAAGAGAAGAGCAGATAGAGGAGTTTATTCTTTTTCTTTCAGCCTTCCTGCTGACGAGATGTGTAGCCTGCTGGCTGTATGGGCTCGCTGGCCTCTTCTGGGTGGCCCAGATGCTGGGGGGAGGAAGACAAGGACAGGAGAGGAGCAGTTGTGTGTGCCTTGTGTGGGCTTTCTGCTTCGCCGCCTGGCTTTTAAGCTGAAGTGTGGGGACAGGGTGCGGGATTAGGGAAAGGAATGTGTTTGTGCTCCCTGCGCTTCCCAGCTCGCAGCTAACACTGCGCAGAGCCCCGCGTCGGGGGGAGAGGGCCGGGTGGGCAGGGAAGGGCTGCAAGAATGAGGTGTGGCTGGAGCACGGCGATGGAAGGCAGGACAGCGTGCACCCTGCTGAATGCCCCATGTGTGACCCAAAGGGGTGTGATGGCTCTTCTCCTGATTTTTTGGGGAGTCCTCTGTTCTCCATCTGCTCCTGTGCTGCCTTCCTGCTCGGTCTGACAAGTGGCAGATGGTGCTAACGCTGCCTGCGTGGGTTTTTCCTCTCCTGCACGCAGGGAGCTGTGGTATCAGGTTTTCATTTTGCTGCCTTCGATAAGGCAGGTGAGAAATGCACTCAGGGGCTGGAGTGCACCGTGATGGTCCTCAGCCTCTGCAGGAATCTGTGCATGGCACCGGCGGGCTCCAGCTGCCTGGGAGGGAGGAGCAGAGCTTTCACCTGGGGGTTGCGATAACAATATCAGGCTGGTGAGCACCTGAAACTCAAATCTTCTTGTGAGAAGGAAACCTGGATGGCAGGGTGCGTGGCCTTAAAATACTGAGAGCACTCAGCCCACAAACAGTGTTCCCTAAGGGCCTGAAGCTTAGGGCATGATTTTTTTCACCGTCACATTTGGGTTAGCCTGTGTACAGCCATGTGACAGGCAAAACCTTTACCAGTCTGACGTGGCTGGGGTGGCTCCTCTAATCAGAGATGGCTGCAAACATTCCTTCTAGGTGCTCGGCAGGGGTTATCACATACGTATCAGTGGGCCAGCTCAGCCTGCTGCTAGCTAAACCAGGCTGCCCGGACATGCTGCTGCTGCACTGCACTCCCTGCGCTTGGCTGGGGGACTTCTTGCAGTGGGGATTTGATTCTGGCTCTTTTTTTTCCTTTTCTTTTTGAGTGTTTGAGCCATGCACGACTCCTGGCATTCCTACGTACCTGTGACTTTCCAAGTGTGATGGCCGGGGGCTCTCTGCCCTCCTCCTTGGCAGTGTCGAGGGCTTTTTCTTACCCCCCTCAGACGAGTGATGCTCTCAGTTTGTACAGCTGTAGGTGTGGGCCGGTGTTCAGATATTCCAGGCAATTTCCAGCAACTCTGGGAACTTCTACAAAGCTGTATGTGCAGGGAGCATAGCACTCATGTGGGAAGCAGCCCTCCCCTGCCATGTGGAAAGAGTTAATGTGCACGATGGCTGCCAGAACAAGCCCTAAACAGCCCTGTGTACTTCTGGGCTCGCAAATGGGATTAGGACGGGCTTTTGCAGAAGTAAACAGAGTAGAAAATTGGGACTCCATATTTTTTTTTTCCCAAGCTGTTCCTTCTGTAAAGGACAAAGGGCTGAATGAGGCGGCTGGCGTGCAGCGGGTAAGCAGGGAGCTGTGCTGTGTGCCTCACAGGCAGCCCCTCTCACCCCACAGCTCCGTCCCGACTCGGGCAGGGACTCCTCGGCTGTGGCTTTCTCCCCGGCAGGAGCGAGTTATCCAGATGATGAATTTCTGAGTCACGTGAAAGCCAGATGCGAACCTTTTCCAAGCAGCGTGTGTGGGTCCGGCGTGCGCCAGGCAGCCCTGCTTACGTGGCAAGTGGAAGTGGGCTGAGACGGGTGTGCAGCATGGTGCCGGGGAGGCGAGGAGCCCCAGCAGCTCCGGGGCAGCCGCTTCTGCCCAGGAGGGGATGGAGCTGCCCGGGCTCAGCCCCTCTGCTCCCACCCTGCACACACATGGCCCCTCCGAGCCCTGCCTGTCAGGAGGCTGAGCCCAGCGAATAGGACTAAAATTAAAGGGTTTATTTAATAAATAAACCTGCTGTCAAATCCTCTTACTCCCGCGCTTTAGCTGGATTTGCATATTGGGAAAACGCTGGGGATTATCAACTAGCCAAATATTTGCCGAGATGTAGCTCTTTAAGGGACTGCCTGTCGAGCAGATGGTGTATGGAGCGGAGGTGCTCTGCTTTAGGTGTGTGGGAGACATCTCTGTGAAGATGAGAGACTTTAAAACACACCAAGTCTCCATTTGGGGGGGAAAAAAATAAATACAAAATGGACTTGAACCAATCTCGGAATTCCTTCAAAGGCTATCCTAAAACACTTGCTTTAAAGGTGCCGCCCCAATGTCCCAGCCATAAGAACAAGGGAAGCTTATTTTGGCAGCTGTGGGGAGGGCCGGGGTGGTTAGTGGGACCACCCTGGGTCAGGCACCGGGCACAAATGTTGGTTTTGTTTTGGGTCCCTCTGGGACATCAGTGGCACAGCTAAACAGGATGCCTTGGGCAGCAGGGATTGAAGCAATCGACCAAAACACTCGTAGCCTTTCTGTGCCATCCTCCTGTTTCTCCCGCTCTCTGTTGTTTTCTGCCTAATTGAATGAGTTAATTGTGTGAGCCAGGGGTGTGTGAAAATGGTTCTCATTCAGGCTGAGGCACATTTGCTTTTTTTCTTTGCGATTTGCTCTACAGCCATGTTGTAGAGCTACAGGTGGACTCTGATATGGGATAACTGCTAAAAGCAGGTACTTTGGTTCCTCAGGGGCTGGTAACACCCCGTATTTTGCCCCCCTCCCCTGGTCTAGCTCTGTCGTATCTCCTTACCTTCCCATTTAACCACTGTCAAGCCCCAGCTGGAGGCAAAGAGGCTGGAAGAGAAAAATGAGGTTGTCCCTCAGCTTGGCTGGAGAGGAGGGAAGGGCAGTGATGAGTTGGGGCTTACCTGTTCTGGGCAGCGTGGTGCCCTACCTGAGCAGCTAGGACAACTGGCACTTCATTTATACCAGCACTTTGGCATGCTTGACCTCGGAAATCATGAATGAAATAAAATTTTAGCTTCTATTTTCAGTTGTGCCCTAGGCGAGGAACGTTTCAGTGAACAAGGCTCTAGCCTTTTCTAAGAATTGGGCAGCTTCTAAGAAACACCCCACTGCAGCTTTTTCTTGCTGATTTATCAAATACCGCCGATGGGATGAGAACACCCCCGTTCATCTCTTAGTGCCTTTAATGGTGATGGAGGAGCAAAAAGCATTTACCCCCCCAGCTCCAGCCTGAGAAATCACTGGACCACCAGTAAGTTCTCTGGAGTGGAGCACTGATTGCTGACTTCCCAGGAAGTCAATACAGTGTCAGTTCAGTCTAAAATTATATTACTTACTATTTTCACCCTTCTGGGTAAGTTAGGGAGGGTGAATGGCTGGGAAATGCATCTACAAAATGCTTAGCTCCACTCACTGCTGCAGCCCTTGGCTATCTGAGCCAGCAGTGTTTGATTATGGAGAGGACTAATGCCCTACAGAGCTGATCCCAGTTGGAGAAGGGCAGCCCCTTTCAGGTATCAGCATCTCTGCAGCAAGGCCACCTGTTCTTATACTGCATTTCTCAGTATTTTTTGCTGTACCCCGTAGCTGCAGAGCTTTGTGGAGACTTCAGGATTCCCAGGTGACGTTTGAGGTAGGGCTTCGAGAGAACAGAAGAGCCTGTTAGTTAAATGTCTCTATTGCTGCTATCTGTGTGGAAGGCAGCTTCCAAAGAAAGGTCATGTCTGTGTAATTAAACTTTTTACAGTCCTAAGCAAGGCAGTCCCATCCAGTTCCCTCGTGAGGAACATCTCTGGCAACAATATGCACCCTGTCAACCTTTAGGCTGGAAGCAACATCTATTTAGCAGTATGAAATAATGGGTGCTGTACTCAGCATTGAACTGAGCCTTTGAACACTGCTATTGACAGAAGGGAACCTGCGTCAGGTGGGAGGGCTGTGTCTGAGGGCTTTGCACCTGCTGGACCAGGACCCGGCTGGATGTGCAGGGCTGGAGCGGATCACGGGCGTGGATGTGGTAGCTTTGTGCCCGTGCGTTCAACTCTAGATGTTTTCAGGCGTTTTCCCTGAAGCTTTCTATGCTCTAGCTGCATGCAAGACAACCAGGCTGCTACTCAGATGGGATGAGCGGGGCTGTATCGCTGCGAAGCGTCAGTCCCCAGCAGTCTGGCGCCTCTTCTCTCCCCAGCAGTGGGAGGAGCGGCAAACAAATCGCTCTCGGTGGCGGCAGGAAAGCTTCTGGTGAAACCTAAATAAAATCATGTTTCGTGTGTCTTAGTTCACCATGACAACTGGCTTAATTAAGCCTTCAAAGCCTTTGTCCCTCTACTTCCTTCCTTCCCTTCCCTTCCCCACCTGAGGACTGGGGCTGGCCCATCCCGGGGTCCCCCAGCTCCCTCGCAGCAGCTCTGGCAGGATGGAGCTTTTTCTGTGGCTATTTCTGGGCACTGTGGCTCTGAAGGGAGCCTCCTCAGCGCTCTGCACAACTGCCTTGGCTCTGTGGCTTCGCTGTAATTTATGGACCTGCATTTCTTTGGAGCTTTTAAAAATAATTCCGATCAGAGGGGTTTGTTCTGGCTCCAGCTGAAGGCGGCAGCGAGGACCGGGGGGGGCTGGCGTTAGGAGCAGAGTCAGGATGCCGTTGCCTTAGGAGTGGCTTGCTTTGAGCAGGCAGCTTTAATTTCCCTTCCAAATACTGAGATTTCCCCCCCCCACCCCTCCTCCAAGTCATCTGAGACCAGCCGGCGCTTGGCCGTGCAGCGGAGGGGGAGAGGAGAGGCAGGAAGCGAGGGTTTGTTCGTTTACCGTTACCAATCCCATTGGAAAGCGGCTCCAAGCCCTGTGCAGAATTCCAGTAAAACCCTGTCCTGGAGGGGAAACCCGGGACCGTTGCAAGCTTGTGTTTTGTTGGCGTGGGCACAGCGTGCTTCGGGGCCCTCGACCTCGTCCCCGTACCCCGGATCCCCGCGCAGCTCTCCGTTTGAGCTCTGTGCGGGGCGGAATCCATCCCTAATGTCTGATATTTTTATTATTTGTAGGGGGAGCTCTTAGAAGCTGGTAGCAATTAGAGCTTAAACGTCTTGGAATAAAAAAAAAAAAAAAATCCCCAAGAAGGAAGCTTAATGCTAAGCAGATGTGCGGGAGCAGCTGAAATATGCTAGCTGTCTTCTGCTTCAGGAGCAACCTCATCTACATCTCGCTGCTGTCAGGCTGGGGCAGCCGGGAGGTGCTGCTGCTGCTGCCTAGATGCTGGGGAGCCCACATTTGGGACCTGGGGGGTTGTTTGCCAGCTACTATTTAGTTTGCCTTCTTATTCTGATTTGGATAAATCAATGGCTTTGACAAAGAGAGAAAAAGGTGGTGTTTAAAAGCATGGAGCTTTTTGCTTTGCCCCTTTACGGTGAGCATCGTTCCCCATCGGTTAGGAGATGTCATGGGGTGTTTGTGGGTGTGGGGCTGAGCTCCCTCCTTCCCTTCTTGGGCACGCACATCCAGGGGAGCCCTAAACTTGTCTGAAGCACAGCTTATTCCCTCTTTTCTTAATTGTTGGCTGTCTCAGCCTCTTGCTGCCAGCTTGGACTGGGGCAAACCAAACCCTTCCCGCTTGTTTCTCCATCTTCCTCATTTATCACTGCCATATTCAGGTTCTTCTGCCTGGAAAAAGATCTGACGGCTGACTGACGTTCGTAATCCTCTTCCTGAAGGCGGTGGAAGTGTATTAAAAAGCTAATAGACAAGTTGCTGACAACAACTCCTTCACACCCTTTCCCGTTTGTGCCCCGAGCCTGTAATAGAAACACGCCGCATACTCCCTCTGTAAGCTGAAGCACGGTCGCCCTGCCAGATGATTTCCTGTTGCACTCTACCAGTGCAGAGCCCTCTCCTAATGACAACCCAAAACAAATCATTGCAACTTATCGTGGTGTATTCTGCGCTGTATGTGACAGTGCAGTGCGTGGCTTTGGGGTCTAGGAGCTTGGAAATTTCTCCCCTTTTTTTTCCCAGTGGCCGCTGTAGAGAACTTACTGAAAAGCGCAAGGCCAAATCCATCTGAATTCCAGTCTTGCTCTAATGCAATTAAACTTGTGGGCCCGATATAAAGGAAGAATTTCAAAACCTCACCATTCCTTTAGTGCTGAGGAAATGCAGCGAAGTGTTTCTTGGACCTCAGGTTTCCAGTGGGAATGTTTGAAAGCTGTTTCTCAGGCTTCGCACTGTGCTAGAAATTTCTCAGTTAAACGCGTGCTAGGGATATCTTACTGGCTGCTTTTCTTTTTCTTTTTGCTGTCTTGATGGTATTGTGTGGGTCAAAAGACAATGTCAAGTCAAGTAGACACGGCCGCCAGTACAGATCAACCCTCTCTCCCAGTACCTGAAGGATGCATCATCCTTGCTGGTATCTGACAGCTCCAGAACTGGGTTCCACGTTGCAAATAGGTTTTAAAAAATGTGTTTTGAAGTTGTCAATATTCAGGAAGTTCTCAGCCTGTTGTATGAACACCTCTCCATCCCTTCTCCCAGGCTATGTGGGGGTGACAGCTCTCCTTACGCTCCCTCATCTCCCAGAACGGGAGGGTTCACGGGTTCTTATTTTGAAATGAGGGCCAACCTGTTAACTTCTGAGACATGCTTCCAGTGTATTCAAACAAAAATAGCATTTAATATTTGAAGATTATTCCCAGAAACCCAAGCCAAGTATTTACACCTCCTTTCATGGAGGGGGAGGGAAAACTTTTGACCTTGTTGATAGTAACTGTATCAGCTTTGTCTTTAACCAGATTTCTGCCTTGTATTTTTGGCTAAAAAAAAAAGGGGTATTTCTATTTGTGCTTTGAATATACCTTCATTGGAGCTCTGTGCTCTTTTCCACGGGGCATTATTTGTCTCTTGTTACTTTCCTTACTGCAGTACCAGGGTAACAAAATGCTTGTAGAAACGTGAATGGATTTGCTAAGCTCCATCTCTGTGAGTTGCCTGTTGGTCTTACGGGGATCATTAACAGCTGCAAAGCTAAGTACTTTTGCAGGTCTGAGACTTAATGAGTCAAGCTGTCTCTTGGTATGCATTTCCTCTCCTTTTGGGAATAAGCTCAGAGTGTATCTCATTCCCTGATCTCAAATTTGGATCACTACAGATCTTATAACTTCTGTAAGTCACCTAACTTTTGTTTTACCTGGGTAGTTTGTGTGACTTGACCTTTAACTGAGTCCCCGCCACGCCAATGCAACTCTAAAGAGAAGTTTAACGTTTCTTTTAATGTGTTTTCACTAACTTTCTACTTTCAAACTTGCTGCTGTGACTATTCTTGTTTCTCTAATTACTTTCTCTTTTTCTGCTGCCCTTTTCTTGGATTTCAAGTTTGGATGTCCAGTTTGTCTGAGACTCCCAAAAAGAGCGTTGCTCCAGGTAACTTCTCGTGTGTTGGTGTTCTGCATGCCATTTAAAAGTCTGTTTAAATCATGTGGTTTTGGAGTTGTCTTGAATATGGGTCTCTCCCGGTGAATATCCAGGATCTGTTATCCGCCTGTGCATTGTATTTTTTAATGATGCATGAGTTATGACAAGGACATTGCTTTTCTGACTCCTGTCTCACCCCACTGCTATCACTAGCACTAGATGATGATTTTCCTGTGTGACATCTTCCTTGTCCAGCTCCAGACCCACAACCCAAAGCAGTTTCCCCTCTTGTGGTGCGTTGACCCTGGCCTGCAGCTAAGCACCTGCACAGCTGCTTGCTCGCTATCCCCATGGGACAGGGGAGAGAAGAAGAAGAACAAAAGTGAGAACTTGTGGATTGAGATAAGGGCAATGAACACAAGAGCATGCTCATTCTTTTTCTGTAATTCTCCTTTGCTTTTGCACAGTAGGTAGAAGGGGTGTTTTATGGAGCATATGGGACTGAAGAAGATGCAAAACTTACAAAATTTTCATGGGAACTTCAGACTCCTTGTCACAAGGAGTCAGGAGGGAGGAGGGATCAGGGAAGCGACTTATAGAGGTGTTAAGGCCTGGGGAAAAGTAACCCAATACAAGGCAAAAGCTAAGCTATATAGTATAAAGAATTAGGTTCTTTTCCTGAGTAATCAGTAGATTTCTCTGCAAATATGTGTTGCCTGATGTGGGATACCAGAGAATATTCTTTTATTCTCTTCAAACTTAGTCTGTAGCTTGTGATAGTTCCTTTCTGTGAAGGATGCAGGCCTGGGCACCCAGTCAGTTAAGGCCACGCATAGGCTTCAAGGCAAGGATAGATGGAAAAACCCTGCTGCTTTCCACACCTGACTTACTAAATATCCAAGCTCATGCCCTGTTCAAAGCATGTAAGCAAAAACCCACCGTCCTTGATGGATGAGTGCCTGCTTGTCAGAGGCTTTTAGTAAGTCATACTGCTGTGGTTTCAGAAATGCTATCTTTGACAGAAGTTTAATACCCCCCGGGGGATGTTGTCTCCAATCTGAGCAGAACAGGTCTGATTTCAGGGTGGTAGCTGGACATAACAGTGCAGAAATATCTGAAGTATTCGGTCACAGGAGCCTGGTGGTTAGCAGGTCATGAGGGAGTTCAGACAAACAGAATGAGACTGAGCAGGAGGGCAACGTGTTGAGAAGGAGACAGAAGAGGGGCTCTTTGGGAAGAGTGACAAGAAGCCCTTGGGTTGTCTGGTCTGGGGGAATTGGGATTGTTTTCCTGACTTCCTTGCATCTCTTGGGACTGTTTTATGTTGCTATCTATAACATGGCAAATTAAATACCAAGGCTTTTAAGCTCTCTGAAGAGAAAGAAGGTAAAACCTTACTAGATAAAATTCCTTCATTTCCATTGACTGCTTTTAGCTAAATGCATGTTGCTAGTTTGGCTCCAAAACCCGTGCATGATGATAGGGCAAATAAGTGACTGATTGCACTGCATAGTGCTCAGAAAGGGAGATGCTGATGCACAGTCTCACAGTGAAGTCACACTGCCCAGGCCTTTAGCTCCCTAAACTGTTCCAGTTCACGTGATATGTATCTGCTGCTCATCCAAATGACCCCACATTTCTTGCACAGCTACAGTTCAGTTCGGACCTGCCATGGGCCATATTGCAGATTAACATTAGGGTTGCTGGGGGCACCCCAACTGCTGTTAAATTCCTTGGCTGGTTTGCTTGGTGGGATGTGGAGTAACGTGAACGTGTTGCCACGCTGAGCATGACTAGGGAGAATGCCAAAGTATATAGGTGACTTCAGCCTGGTGGAGGACCCGGTCTAGCAGCTGTGTGAAAAATCTCCAAATGGTTTAACAGATCTGTGTGCAAAATACTTCAGTTTTCTTAACCGTTGCTACCTGTAACCTAGTTGGTTGGGATTGCTGTTCAGAAAGCCAACTTTCCAAGAAGGAGTGGAAAGAGGACTCAACTTTTTTTTTTTTTTTTTTTTTTTTTTTTCCTTTCACCCTCCTGCCTCTAATTTTTCTTGGCGCTCTCTTAAAACCTAGCAGATCAAAAATAAAAAACTCAAAATCCTAACAAGCTCCAGTTGGCAAAGGTCAGCGTCGAATTGCTCCGTTTGTCAGGATTTTATTGGAAATGCTGCTGAGGGCTGCGAAGGAGGAAGAAACAGTAGTGGTGTGCTCACTTGAGAGAGTGCCTGCCATTTACCGTGGGCCAAGCTCGTTCCCGATGCGCTCCCCGTGGGGCTGTGTTTTGCTGCTGCTTTTAGCTGTGCGTCGGACACGTACTCCGGCGCTGGAAGCCAGGCTGCCTTCAGGCTGCCACTTGTCCCAGGCACTTGAAGGCTTACCCAGATCTCCCTTCTTAGAAATGCGAGGGAAAAATAAGCACCCCGTATGCTGGGGAAGGAATCCAGGAGTAACGTTAACTTTCTGCTGGCCGTATTTCCTTCTTGGGGACGGTGCGTGCGTTTGGCTTGGGCTCCCTGTGGCTGTTGGTAGCAGAAACCCGTGGGGCCCAGAGGGAGCTAATGCAGCTCATGGAGTTGCCATCTGTGCCTGGTTTCTGCGTGTGCAGCCAGAGGGATAGTGAAGACCTGAGGCTTAGCTGCTCTGTGAGGAACCCATTGCCCCATCACAGAAAGGCTTGCGGAGCTCATAGGTGCTGTGGGGTGGAGGAAGGTGTGTGCGTGGATGCTCGCTTCTGGAGAAACTTCTTGTGCGTTATTATGGCTGCTATCTCAGGATGAGAGGTGTTGTGCAGTGACTTGGCCATCACTGGGTGCGTGGTGCTCAGCCTCGTGTCACTCTCCTGTTCTGATACTGGGTGTTGGATGAGGTTTTAGGCCAAACTTCTCTGGCTTGGAGTCCTATAAGTCCTAACCCATCCCTTTCTGCTTTTAATTCTGCCGTTGTCTGAAAGCAGAACGTCACCTTCTTTGGAAACTCTTCAGAAAACTCCAAGGAATTGCTTTGTCCTTAGTAAAAGAGCTACCAAGCTGAGCTCAGAAAAGGAGCCATGGACATAACAGTGTATTAATAACCCATTTGGTAGCCTTTCGCAAATACTAATTTTCATCGATAATGGGACAAAAGGGGGTTTGCCAGTATTATTTTACTGGTAGGAGCTGGAGACTGGGCTGGACTTGTACTGAATTCTTTTCATTATTATAGGTGGTGCTGAAGTTCTGCCTCTGCCCCTAAAGTTTCATGGCTCAGAACTGCTACAGCAGGAGCTGCTGATCTGTAAAACCGAATGCTGCTAGGACGGGGGGATTCCTGCCTGGCAGACAGGATGGAGATGGATCCCCTTCCCTAATGACACAAGCCACATCTGACCTTTTACTGCCATGAATAATTGACGTGCAATTATAGGCTGGATTTCGAAGGGGAAGGGGGGCTGAGGATGGCCAGGCTGGAGTACTCATCTCCTGAGTTGAAGGCCTGATTGCTTGGATCATATAAAGAAACTGAATAGGAATAGAACCTACTTTTCTCTGAATCTGCATTGTCCCCAAGGAGATCTGTGGAAAGCTCCGCTAGTCTCATCCCACAGCTAACTCCAGGAACTGGTTAGTTTGGGAACTGCTTTTGAGTCTACTCCAAGACCCTGAGCTCTTGTGTAATCTCACGTGCTTGTCATGGTAAAGTCTTTTTTATCCTTTGTGCAGTACTTAGCCCAATTTTTAGGCAGAACTAAGCTCTGTGTCTTAAAATACTTTGGGCTAGATCACTGGCAGAAGGCTCAAAGAAAACACGCAGCTATAACGTGTTTATTGACCGCGGAGGCTGGACCTTCTGATAAGAAAGGAGAGAGGTAAAAGCTTTAGTTAGGCAAAGAAAATACATGTGCTTAAAGCTGAGGGTGTGATTGCTGTGAGGGGATAGACCGATCTGAAGATTTTTAGTAGGCTTGGTGCCGTTCTGGGCACTCTTATTCTTTAGTCCTTGTCCTCTTCTTTCTCCAAAGGAGTTTTCCCGAGATGTGCAAAGGGTTACCCTTGAGGAATCGGCTCTATCAAGAAACCGCAGCGCTAGATGTAAGCTCCCACAGCTGTCCCTCGCTCTGACTGTGCCGTGTGGCATGCTGTGACACTGGGATGCCTTCCACCAAGTGCCCCGTGCGTGTCCCCAGCAGTTGTGCCCGCAGCTGAGGAGCCCGACTACCTGCCAGCTGCTTCGTCAGCTGTGACTCACGGTCAGGGCATTTTCTGACCGTTTCTGTGGTTTTGGCTTTCTTCAAACCTTCCACTGACCAGCCCAGTCCGAAGTCATTTAGTCTGGATCTGTAAACACTTGATTGATAATCATACAAGGGCAATATAAAAGCCCGCATGCTGTATAGATTAAAAGAGCAGACATGTTTATAGCCTGATAACAACAGAGCGCTCTGGCAAAGATCGGGAGTCTCAGATTTCCATATCCAGATGATTTTATTTTTGGAGTCCAGTTGGTGGTTTTAATTTTTTGGCTATTGCAAAACCATCATAGGTTTTAGCTGTTGCAACACAGGAGGAGGAGGAGGAAGAAGCCGCTTGGAACAGGCGCCCTGTGCTCTTATTTAGGAGGTAGTTGCTGCTCTCTGAGTACTGCAGGAGGAACGATGCTCCCTCCTCGCTGCCCGGGGAGGGGGACGGGGTGCGACTGTGTCACTTCATAGCACCGGCTCTGGGGGGGGGCACGGACAAGCTCCGATGACATTTCTGCCCAGTCCCGGGAAGGTAACCGCAGAGGTGAGGAGCAGGAGGATTGTAAAGTGGAGCCCTATGGAGAGGAGGAGGGCTATCCTCAAGACTTTAACCAGGAAACGGACTCGAGGCAAAAGTAACCGGAGAGGCAAGCAAACTCTTATTTCAGCCAGCGATCTATCGTGCGCTCTGCTCGGGGGGAGGGCTTGCAAGTTGGAGCTGAAGCCAAGCACTAATGCTGCTTTCGGGGGGGAAATGAGCAGGGGGGGGGCTTTACCGGGCACATCAGCCTTATCCTATCCTCTGCTCTCAGTTTCTTCTGCTTATACTGAAGAAGCTTTGAAAAAAAAAAAAAAAAAAAAAAAAAGTGGGTCTGCAATATCCACGGGGCATTGCAGAGTGCATGTGAACTTGCTGGGGGACCCGTGCTGCTCTGTATCCCTCTTCTCCAGCGTGCCTCAGGCTGAGCAGGCTGCGTCCTGTGTTACAGCTCAGAAGCGCCCACGGCAGCCAGTGTAATTGGTGCTGTGCTCTCAGTGTTGCCTGCCTTGTTCTTTTTGCATCCCCCTTTTGGGGGGGAGGCAGCCTGGGGTCTGACAGAGCAGACTGTTAATGTTTTGGGGATCTTAAGAGTCACCGAGAAGTCACTTCTTTGAAGGTGTGCCCCGGGGATGGAGCTGAGCAGGGCTGAAGTTCTTACCCTGCTGGCTGTGTCTGGAGGGAATGTAGTAACAGCCTAAACCAGACTACCTAGAAAACATTTAAGGCTTCTAATTACTGGGAGAAGCTGTTTGCTTTTCTATTCTCTTCCCTTTCTTCTTCCCTCCTGTGCTATTGGTGAAGTCCTCCCTACTGAGCTGTGCCTACTACTAGGAGAGCATCGCCCTGGGAACTCCAGGGACACCCCGACATGTCCCAACCCCAAAAAAGAAGGGCATGATCTGCTGTAGCTATAAATGAACAGGTTTATTTGACCTTGGTTACTTCCTAGACCATGGAATTTATCACCCTATTTTTTTTTTTTTGTCTTAATAGGAGCCCTGTAGCACTTAAAAAAGCTTCTATTAAAATGTTCTCCTAACTGTACGTGTTGCAGCAGCCACTGCTGTGCCAAAAGCCCTCCTGCGGGGAATACCTCATCCAAGGCAGGGCAGGATAAGCAATATTGCGATGTCCTGCTGGGTTTCGGATATCTGCATGCAAATATCATCTATCTTGCTTTTTTTTTTTTCTTATTTTATTTTTGGAGCTGTGGCAGAGGATGGGAAATGCTCCTTCTCTGGCTTCTTTGCTGGCCAAGGTGCTCCCATGGTGCGTGGTCCCTGGGCCAGCATGGGTGGCTGGCAGTGGGGTGTTTGCCAGCCCGTGCTCGAGCCTTGTCCTCTCTTTGTTCCCAGCAGGGATGCATGCACCTCGTGAACACCAAGACAATGCTGTGTGGTGTTTTTTCGTTATCTTATTCCTGAGAAGCCTCTAGGAGGTTAGAAATAGAAGATGTGGAGTGGCTACTTACTAAGTAGCTTCCTGCATGTCCTTTTTTTTTCCCTTTGCAACTGTTCAGTCTCTCCTTTGCCTTTCCATACTCACTGGATTCTTTGCTGATGGACAAACATATTGCCATGATGACTTTTGGGTTTTGTTACAGAACTGGTATGTGTCTCAGGACAAAAATGAAGCGGGGGTTGTAGGTGCTCCTTGCTTATATAGGTTGAAGGAAGATGCTGCTGCTGCCCCGTTCTAGGCTGTCTGGGAAAAGCAGTGTGAAATGGGGGAAGGCACCACATTGCACTCCAGATACCTGAATTAGCACTGTTTTAAACGAGAACAATCGAGTTAAGTTGGTTGGTTGCGAACAGAAATTATACTTGTTTAGAATGAACAAGTATGGTGGAAATTTTTGTTATAAATCTTAAGGTTGTCAGTTCTTTGTTGTGGTCTTTTCCCCCCTGTTCATGCTACTGGCTGTGGTTCAGCCATCCACAGAAGAGCTAAATCTCTTAAACACAAGCTTCTAGAGGAGATGACTCCTCTTTGCAGAAAATTAACCTGTGGAACACGAGAAGAGTCAGAGGCACGCTTAGGGAGCAAGGAAGTTGTCTGATTTTCTGGACTTCTTAAGACTGGTCCAAAGGGAGGCATTGTGATAGTGCTTCCATTCAGGAAAATGTTGAATTAATTACTTTTTGCTTAAGGATCTGCATTTCACAGGATGCTGTTCTAATGGCTGATG
Source organism: Netta rufina (assembly GCF_964035555.1). Taxonomy (NCBI): domain Eukaryota; kingdom Metazoa; phylum Chordata; class Aves; order Anseriformes; family Anatidae; genus Netta; species Netta rufina. The sequence goes on along the minus strand of NC_140130.1, from coordinate 24,979,808 downwards.
CACTCTTTACCTCTCTGTTGGCAGGGATGCTAATTATTTGCCTGCAGAATCACTTTGCATCCTCAGCCCGAACACATCCGACCGTGCTGCTTTTGGAAATGCGGCGCTGAGCATCCTGTGCTTGGCTTGTAGTCCCCTGACTTGTCCGGTGGACAGCTTCAAACCATGCTGCTTCCTTCCTGTCTCTTGGAGCTAATTTGTCTTCAGAGATTCAGGAGACCTGGAGCCTGCTCCTGGCTCTGCCCCCGTCACGTGAAGTGGGGCTCTCAGAAAGCCATACATCTGCTTCTGTCTCCCCTTTCCATCTGCGTCTTAATCTAGAGAGACACGAACTGCCTCGTACTATGTAAAATGTATAATACGCTGTTGGCCCGAGCTGCTCTGCCTTAATAGACAATGCTGCAATTCAGGAAACCTGTAAAATAATTTTGCAGGGAGGCATGCGGCTGGGGGCTCTTGGTGCAGGAATGGTAGGTGCTTTTTGTTCTGCTCGGACACTTTGCAGGACGTGAAAGAGTTTATGGACAAATCAAGAAACCCTGATGTCCTGAAGGTTTTCAGGACTTTGAGAGGCAGTTTCCAGGCAGGAGCAGGCAGCCTGCCCTTGCCTGTGCTGGAGTTGCAGGCCCCCTTTTCGTGCTGTTCGTGTTGCATCAGAGCCGAGGCACACCATCAGCGGCGAGCAGCGCTGCGCGACCATCTCCTCCGGGTCTGGTATGGCAGCCTGCCTGCTTCACGGCTCCTCCCCAGAATGCACGATTTCTCTTTGGGGGTGGAAAAAATCAAAAATAAGCAAACAAACAGAAAACCCACCCGAGAACAACCTGAGGACTGTGGGGGGGAAGGGAGCAGAACGGTTATTTGGTGCCTTTTTTTCAGCCCTGTTTGTATGAGAGCCGACACTCATTCATAAAGGGCTCGGACAGCCAAAAGCCTTCGGTATGAAACGAAACTGTACAACTGGCAAGAATGGCTCAAAGAGCTCCAAAAAGGCACCGAAGGGCGACGGTGAGGGAAGGGGGACAGCCGGGACGCCACGTTCAGCCCCGTGCAGGGGCTGTTTCTGCAGCAGGGAATGCGGAACTGCGGCGCTGGCGGGGGGCAGGCGGGGGGTGGCCGTGTTTTAGCAAGAATCTGGCGCTATAACTTTTTTTTCTTCTTCTGTTTCAAGTAAACACTCTTCCCCGCCCTCCCTCTCTCCCTCCACCCCACCTCCCTCTCTTTCAATCCCGCTCATGTGTTTCTATTTAAGGGCTGCAGTGCAGACGAATATGATTGGCATCTACAGCCCCCTCTTGACTTTCAGCTCAAGCCTTTAGAGTGGAGAAGGAGCTGAGACGCCAAGGGGAGAGCTGTTTTTTCTTTTGGTTTACTGGGGGGATGGCTCAGCTGTGGATTTATGCTGCTTCTGCCCAGGATTTTTCGCTCTGAATGGGAGCAAGGATTGTGGAAACCATGTTGGGAAGAGGTTTATTTTCAGAATCCATCATGAAACTTTGCAACTAATTCACTGTATTTTCAGCTCCTCTTCAAAAAAAAAAATATTTTTTTTCTTCCCCTTTTTCTTCTTCTTCTCTCCAATGTCCCTCTGTGCTGCTGGGTTGTGGGCCAGAGGAGGCTATTTCTATATGGCCAGCCATTTGGGGATATGCTGCGAGCCAAGGTTGTTTGCTGATTCGCTTGGCTCTGGTGACAACTTGGCCTGTCGTGAATCGGATGGACGGAGGTCGCTCTCGAGGAGCCATGGCTGGAAGCTGGCTTACAGCTTGCTTTTTCCCTTCCCCAGGTGCTGATGCTAGCTCTGAACCCATGATCCTGGAGCAATATGTGGTGGTGTCCAACTATGAGAAGCAGGAGAACTCTGAGATCAGCCTCCAGGCTGGAGAGGTCGTGGATGTCATAGAGAAAAACGAAAGTGGTAAGACAAGTTTGCTGCTTTTCTCTCTTCCAATGGTCGGATTTTTGCATGTGTTCCTCTCCTTTCGGTTTCTTCACCGCGACTTGCAGCCGTACATTAGCTCCATCTGGTACAGTTACTATGTCTGGCTGAGGATGTTGAAGTTTCTCGATGTTGATTTGGGCTGGAGGCCAAATGTTGCCTTCTACTGTAAGAATGTTTCATAGGTTTTGTGCGTTAATTAGCCAAAGTACACTAATGGAAAACGAAGGTGAGGGAGAGAAGGATCTGCAGCTAATGAAGCTGATGTGTAGTAGATGATATCGTTGCCATGCTGTCTCTTCAAGTCTCTGTCAGCGTTTCCATTACTAACTCCCTTTTTGGAGGATTTATAGGTTGACTGTTTAAAAATTGCTTCGGATGAAACTTGGCTTGACAGCGTAGCCCGTGGCCCAGAGCTCAGTAGGGAGGGGAGAGAATGTGCGTAGACAAATACGTGGCCATGCACGGCTTCAAAAACTTGTTGCAGAAGTGTTAATTGGGGAATTTTGAGGCAAGGAGGCAGAGCCTGTCCTGTAAAAGCGAGATGAAATCCCTCCTGCCATCCACTGAATAACCAGCTTGCACTTGGAAAATGAGCTTTTTGGCAAGTGTTGGCATAGATGTCCTTTGTGTATTTTAACTCTTGGATGCCTGCTAGCTTGGAATCTGCCTGAACAAATGCATGAGGCTGTATTCATGTGAGTGGCTGGAGCGGGTTAGCAGCTGGTTTAAATAACTGCCTGTCTTCAGCAGCTCCCCCTCCACCCTCCAGCACTCCTTGTGTATTAATCCAGAGCAGTTGTCCAGGACTGTTTTCCAGCCCACTCGTGACTTGTGTGTCCTCATCCAGAGGAGCTGCTGGCACTTGGAGCCACTCGAGCAAAGGCTCCTGGTGTGCGGCTCCACAGCCGGCTGGCTCTGGAGCACACTGGCAGGGGAACCGGGATGCCCTGGTCCCAGCTCAAGTCCGTTTCCCAGCTCTCTGAGTCAGGTTATCCACAATGATGACCACACGTTGTATTTATACCTTTTTTTTTTTTTTTCTTTTACTGAAGTGGTGATTTCTCTGCTGTATGAAAGCCTAATGCTTGCTTGGCTCAGGGCTGCAGGCAGTTGCTGGCCAGTGACTTGGTTTGGTGTCCAAAAGGAGAGTGTGTGGAAATGCACTGGCTAGCAGGAACAGAAATTCTTGTCTTCTGGGTATTGACTGTATCGCTTGCAAAACCAGTAGAAGCCAGAATGCTCATCTGCCCTGCTTCAAAGCCATCCCTGTGATTGTAAGGGGGAGGGGAAATATCTCAATTTCTTCTGGACTAGTGGACAAGCTTCCTCCCTTCCAAGCCTGAGGGTTCCTCGTTGTCAATAATGGGTGTCACTGCTGTCAGAACAAGCCTGGTTATTGTGGCAACTTATATTCATATCCATGATATCCCTGGCTCTGATAATGGCTTATGGAGCCAAGGGAATTGGGTTGTTAAATAATGCAAGAAGTGTCTGAATTTCAAATTACAGCTCCCTTGTGTTTTCTTTTAATGTGGCCTCTCTGCCTTGTGCAGTTCACAGCATATTGTATTGAACCACATGACGTGGAGATACAAAAGGGTCTGAATTTAAGCAGTGGGCCCAGAAATGTGCCTCTCTTAAGAAAACATCCTTGAATTTGGATTACTGTCCTTGAGACAATATTCTGATGCTTAGCAGCTAGATCTCTTAATCTCTATGCAAACAAGAAGAGGGAGTATGGAGCACTGAATTCCATGTTACAGTTCTGCCCATGTGAAAAAACGTCACCAACTGGTGATGTACATCAAGCATCACTTGCTTTGGATGCTTCTCTAAACCGTTCTGGCAAGGAAACCGTGTTTTACTTTTTCCAAGAACAGTACTCTAAACATACACTCCAACTCTCTCCTAGGTTAGGGATACCACAGGAATGACTTCAATACTTCAGATTCTTGTCTCTTCAGCTGAAGCTGTGAATGACATGTAATGGGACTAGCTAAAGTTTTCTGAAGTGTAAGCTTTTGAAACTTGTAACTTACTGTTTGAATTTGGGCATCTGTTTAGTGTAGGCAAGCATGTTTAGAAGATGTGCTTATGAATTCTAAGAATATGGGAACACACTTTTTAAGAAAATATGATTATTGCACTATGCATGTGTGTGGCAATTCATTTTACTGTCCAGTTATATCGATAAGTGAGAAACTACAGCTGTTGATTATGTAAACTGGACTTTTTCCTCCTGACTTTGGCAAGCAGAGATGAAGGTGTTAAGTATGTCACTGCACCAGGGATGGTTTCTGCAATGAACCTCTGCCATGTACAGTCCGCCAGGACAAGAGGGAATTATGACTAGATAGCATGTTAGCTGCATGGCTGAAGTCCTGTTGGACTGGACAGTGTGCTTTGAGTGTGGTGGCTGTTCTGCTGGGCCAGTATCACAAGCTTCCCTGTATGTATACCTGCTTATAACATAGCGTGTGTCTGGTTTGGTTTCTTTTTTTTTTAAACTCTACCTTGGGAAAGCTAAATAGGAAAAGGCACAGCTGACTGCTCGAGTTTTAAAAGCCTTGCCTGAATAGGGTTGCATGCCGATGCCTAGGGACGCTTTAATGGCTCTTTTGTTTCCCAGAGTGGGAGCTGCACAGCTTTGTAGGGAAGAAACACCTTGGCTTTACTGGCCAGATGGCCTTTACACAGGGAAGTTCAAAAGTTGTTTCCAAGCAGTGGTGCCTGTTTTGTGTCTTACTGGATGTTTTCTTCTCACTGCTTCCAGGGCATGAGCTAGTTACCATGTTTGTGTGCCTCCAAATTGTGTGTCCCCCCATGGACAGAAGCACTTGATGCTTTCAAAGGCTGGTGTGCAGGGCAGAAGTAGAGAGGAATAAAAAATCCTCTAGTGTTTGGTTTATTAAGTCTTACCTAGTTATAGTCAGTTAGGTTAACTTCATCTTAAGTGTGTTGCGCTTACTGCACAGCATTATTCAGTGTTGTTTTTTGCCATGTAAGAGATGGGATTTGAAGCATGTTGCAGTTGGACATGAGCAAACCTATTTGGTAGGGCCTTGCCTCATACTTAGTTTTCTCTGTCACTGAAGCAGAATTGTATAAGCGTGTCTTCATTACTGAGCCAGTGAGAGTTATGACTTGGACATCATTTGAAGTTGAAACTTCTGTTCGGTATTATGACTTTAAAAGCAAGGTCAGTTAACATATGCGGTGAATAAATAATGAAACCTTTCATCTTGGCTGTGGAGACCATGGGTCACTGTAACCTGGCTTGCTGCAGTTGCTGGAGAAGCAAATCTCACTGGACTGAAAGAAGTCTGTAGGACTTTGGTGCTGCAGAACAAATAACGCAGTAACATACCAGCTCTTGGTCTTTGAAACTAAGTTTTTGTAATAAATACCTACCTTGGTTCAACAGAAGTTGTCCTTCAGATCTTCCTCTGAATTCTGGTTATACAAGTGGAAGGCCCACATGGTGCCTGATGTGTCTGAGGGATCTTTGTTTTTTCTTCTGTCAGCTGAGGCAAGAAAAGCTGCATATAGCAGTGGTTACAAATGCATCAAGAGGAAAAATGGACGTTTACATTCTTTCCAGATAGCATCCGGGAACAGGCTGCAGTTACGGGGTCTGTTTCTGCCTGAAGCGACTCATTTGTTTAAATGCACTGTGCAGGCAACCTGCACTGGCCAATGCTATCTAAACATCTCCGAGCAGCTTCAGAAGAATAATGTGAATAGCTGACCTGAGTCTCGTCTGTCCAGCAAATTTGCTTCTTGAAAACCTTAACTGAAAAAGCCTTGTGGAGTGTTTTGATGGTACGTATTTGTGCTGCAGCAATGAAATGTGACTTTAAAGCAGGAATCCAAAGCAGATTTCTTTAAGGTAGAAGGGGGAGGGAACTGGGCCCAAACAACTCCTTCTCTGCCAAGTTTTGCGTGGATGTGGCTTGAAACGGTCAAGTTATGAACTGTGGCAGCAGTGTTTGCAATGGAAAACCTGACAGACGGGGAAGTCTCAGCACGCTCCCGAGCACCTCGGCCTCCGCCATTGCTCTTCCCTCACAGCCCCCGCGAGCTGCCTCTGTGGTGGGGAAATCGAGGGGTGGTGTTTTCAGCAGGGCCGCAGCCATTTCCTTTGCAATCGTATAACTGCAGACCAAGTTCTGATATTATATCGCACACAATAAGTAAAACAAAGCTATTATAGCTTTGTTTTGACTTTCTCGGGACCCAGAGGGACCTCTGAGAAGGGAGGCCTGCTCGTCCTGTTTGGTGCTGGGATGTGGGACGCAGCACTACAGTGACACCATAGGAAAGACCTCTACTTCTTAGGGTGCCCTGGCTCAGGAGTCTTGGGACCTGCTTGTTGTCCATAATGTCAGATTAGTGCCCACCTGGCAATGTGCTGTGTTACCCCGTGGTTTCACTTGTGCCACTCACTGGCTGCAGTGCTGACTGGGGAAGGGGACATAGAGAGGCCACAGCTCTCCTGTGACTGATTCCTGGGGGCGTGCTGGCTTCCTGACTGCCAGCTCCATTTTATTAGTATGAAGGCTACATCCTACTCATTATTTTGAAGACTTCATCCTACTCATGGGGAGCACTGCACCCTTTATTTGGAGGGTTTCTGGGGTTTAGTAACTGTTCTCAGTTGCTACCAAGTAAAGCCAGGATTACTTCCATGATGAAATTCTGCATCTTGGCCAAAGGTACCACCTTTAAAGTCATCTAAATAGAAACAGAAACATGTTTTTGGCTTTGTTTTAACATCTTATGGATCAACCTTTCCTCTCTGCCATGCGTGCTTTCACAATTAGCATTATTTTCAGTCCCATTCTTTAGGGTACTTGTTTGCTTTTAATTCTGTGAATCCGATTGTTCCTGTCTCACATCTGCTTTCTGCTGCATTCCCCCTCTCTCTAGGATATTACCATCTGTGTGCTCTCTCTTTTTTACTTGGGAGAAGCATGTCGCTATGTGCAATGGTAGCAAATCTGTGTTATCTTGCAAGTTGGCCAAAACGCAGTGCACTTGTTTGTTCTAACAGATAAGTGATAAGCGAGCAGTTTCCTGGGCTCCAAGCATGGGTACAGCTCTACACCAAATTGCAAATGCCATTACCGTGTTTACTTATGAAGTATCAATGGCTGTGCATCCATTCCTTGTATGTATTGCCACACACAGTATGCCTAATTGCCAACATCATGCTTTATTTCAGGTGCAATTGTGCGTGCTGGCTTTCTCTGCAAAGCTTTTGTGTGGTTTGTTTTTGTTTTTGTTTTTTTGTTTTTTTTTTTTTTTTCTTACGGGGTGTTTCAAGAGAGCATGGTCCAGCAGATGTGACTCAGGACTTAATTTCTGTTTGTATATCCAGCCCTGACCTGCTGTTTGATCTGAGAAAACTACTTCAGTTCTTTGCGTTTCCACTTCTTCCCAGCATGGCTGTGTATTTGAATTGCAAACTTTAAGAGACCACAGTTGTGATATAAAAAGTAAATACTGCCTAGAATGACAGGCCATCCTTGAGCTGTGCCTGGAATGTTAGGAGGAGAAATCAAACACTTGGGTAGGTCAAATACTTTTCCTAGCACTGGTGGTTTTGCCCAAGAAGACGTGTTTAGGTGGGCAGCCAACACTAAATACCTAGGACAGCTTGTGCAACTACTCCTGTGTGCACTGATATTCATAGTTCTCTAATAAGCAGAGCTGAGTGTAAGGACGGATCACCCCAAATCCCTTTTTCAGAAAGTAAAGGTTGCGACAGTGAAGTCCACCATCCTCTTCTGAACTCACTGCTGCCTTGCTGTGCTCCCTGCCTCTCTGGGCCTGTCACCAGCCCTGCAGTGAAGGATACTTGATCCACTTATGAATCAGTTCCTGTCCTGCCGTGGTTTTCTGCCCAGTGTGTATGTACTAAGGCAGACAAACACAGGCCATCTAAGGAGGCAGGGTGGGTGAGGAGGAATGTTTGGCTAGAAGTTACTGGAAAGTTGTTTAAAATCCTAAAAAACAGCTTTTGTAGAAGTTTTCCCTCCAAAGAGGGACAATGCTGGCAAAGCATAGATGCTTTTTTTCCTTCAGACACTCGCAGCTCCATGGCTGGAGAAAGATTTCTCTGTGCTGGCGGAGTTCCTGAGTGGTCTGTGTTGGGTAAGGATGCTCAGTGGCACTCGCTAGTCTCATTGTAGCAGTGTCTGACTCTGTCTTCAGGCTCCTTGGAGCTGGTGATCGAGGCTAGTTGTTCTCCTGTTTTGTTTTGCAGCCGTGTAAGCAAAGCAAATTCGGTGTGTTTGGTGGGATTTATTTTAAGCTTTCGCTGTCTGGAAGCTGGCGTCCGTGGAGGGAGCCTGGATGCCTTGTTTTAAAGTCCTCAATGAAAATGAGGTCAATGGAGTATTGGTAGGATGGGCAGGAACAGCCCATCAGGACTGATCCAGGCTCTCTGACTCCAGAGGAAGCCTGAGCTTGGAGCGGAGAGGTAAAACTGGATGGGTTGACTTGCTCTAGCCAAGTTCTCACTGGAGATCCGCTCCTTTCTGGGAACAGTGTGGCCGACCAACCCTGCAAAACAGGCACTCCCTCTTCCAGTGGCCTGTTTGCAAAATATTGAATGGACAGGGAGAGAGCTTACGCTCTCACCAGAAACTGCCAGGTCAGCAGGAGATGAGGAGGAGCCCTCCTTCCTCTGCTTTTGCCCCTGGGAGCCCGAGGGTGGGGTGACACTGTCTAATGACTTTAGCAGCTGTACTACGCTGGAAGCAGCCCTTGACAGCCTACCCTGACCTTTCTGGTGATTCTGTTTTGTAAGCTATTTTCTAACCTCTTCTCTTGCTGTTTTTTTCTCCCTTTTTCCCTAGACTGATTTGCTTTTTAAATGTCTCTGCAAGGGTAAGAAGGTGGTAGCTGCTTTTCTTTTCTGACTGTTCAATGTTCAGCAGTCAGGGGATCTTGGTATGGCTCAAGCCCTAATTCAAGCTTTGTGGGCACAGTAAATCAACTTAAATTCTCAAAGGAAGAATGCTGCAATGTTTCTGAAGCAGTTACTGCCAAGCTGTGGTTCAAGGATGCTGTGTACATGTGCTTGAACAATAGGCTATTTGGGGCTGATGGTTCTAAACCTGCACCAAACCACTTTGAAGTCTGTATTTTGGGCGTGTGCAGGGGGAAGGCTGTGATCTGACTCACAGGAGAGAAGGTGAAACCTGCTTGTCTGCCTGAAAAAAGGATCAGAAATGAGAGAGAGTTTCTTTGAGCTCTTGCTCTTTGTCGTGTCCAAAATTCCTTGCCCTTACCAAGAAGGAAACTCTGCAGAGCATGAAGAACACCAGCATCTCAGCTGAGGCTGGGAGGTTGCTGTATGAAATGTTTGAATTATGGATGTGTTGTAATGTTCATGCTGCTGTCTCGTGGTGTCTAAATATCTTTCTTCTGCTCTACTTAGAAACCTACATGGCAAGTGTTGTGCGTTTCTGAGTTTAAGAGCTTGGAAGGGAATTTGCTATGCTGGAAGCAAAGCAGGGCTGTTAATGCTCTGGTTTCCAGAGCTGTGTGCTGTCACTGTGGGAAATGAAGTTGTTTTCCATTGCTGCCTCTGAGATACCTGTGTTTTGGGGACTCTGCAGAGGGATTAAGTGGGCTCCTGCTTTTCTGCTGGGAATACTTGTTCAGCCCTGTGACAAGGAGAAGTTCTCCCTCCTAATTGTATTGTGATGTTTCCATCTCTACTGGGAATCCATTCTTCATTTTGTGGACACCGTTGCTTCATTTGTGCAGTCATGACGTGCAGTGTGTCCTTGCTTTTCCAATCACACTTCTTCAAAGTGACCAACTCTCTTTGAACACTTGAAATACGGCCGCCTGGTACCTCCATGCCTTCTGCAACGCCTGCCTCTGCTGGAGCTTTCAGGGGACACCTCCACACTGCTCTGGATCACTGCTAGCAGGGATGTTTTGTTTGATGGGATGGAGGGATTGATTCATGGCTTGCTATTTGGGCCCCACTTGAGTTGGGAACATCTCAATATCAAACCAAAGTCAGCTTCAGCACATTTGTAAAGCCTCGCTAATGTTGGCTGATAGTGCTGCTTCCTCACGTTTATCATGGAGGTTTTCAGTGCAGTAAGGAGTTAATGACTATTTTCCAAGTTACGCTGCCCCATTTAATTTTCCTATGGAAGGAAAAATGTGATTAATGAGTAATAGGGACACAAGATGTCATGAGGTCATACTACTACAAAGCATCTCCTCTTTAATTCCATTTCAGATCCTATCTATGTAGAGTTGGCTTTTAAGTTTTTTTTTTTTGTTTGTTTTTGTTTTTTTTTTTTTTAAAGGAACCTCTCTCCAGATGGAGACACAACAAAAATGAGCTTTCAATGTGAAATCATTCTTACAGAGTATATTTTCCTCAAATGTCTTGGGCAGGAGTACGTGGTTTATTTGCACGTTTTTGTCCAGTTTCCATTGTATTTCCATTGTTTTTCTTAATCTTGGGCAACTGGTATTCTGGCAGAGCAGGCTTAGTTAGGCTTTTTTTTTTTCCCTTTTATGTAGCCATCTGAAGTCCAACCACTTTAACTTCTGCATTCATTGGCATTTTCTTTAGCTGATGTCATGTCTCTGTTGGACAGTTCTCCCACCCTCAAAATTTCTCTAAGCTGGGGGGAAATGTTACTGCTGTGAGTAGGAAGTATTTAGGCACATTGAAATATGCATCTACAGAGCTGGCTTTTTAGCTGTCCTCTAAGCATCCTCTTGAAGTAAATGTGTTCCCTTTTAAACTTCCCTCCACCTGGCTTGATGTAGAACAAAATTCTACCCGTCTAGGGTTCTGCATTTCTCTAATTTCTCAAGAAATTGGAATTGGAGTCAAGGCAGAGCATTTCCTCTGCCTTGAAACACCCAGCCTGCTTGCAGGGGCACACAGGCAGTCTTGAAAGAGGTCCTACAAGGTTACCAGGTCAGCGAGTAGGGACACTTGTTTGCAAACAAGGAGGAGCATAGTTCAAAGCAGGGGAAAAGTCGATGTCAGCCTTTGGAAAGATTGTTTCCTGGCTGCAGCTGCTCTCGCTTCCCCATATTCAAGGGAGTGAAACCTTTGAGAAGCTCTCTAGGAGCAGAGAGGGAACGAGCCTGTCTGGGCTTCGTTTAGCAGGGGTGGGCACGAAATCTGTTGTGGCGCTTCTGAGACTGCCCTGCGAGTCTGGCTGCCTTGGGAGAGGATGGGAAGTGACTGCCGAAACCACGGACTCTGTCCCTTATTTCTCCATAAAGGCAATTCAGCCTTAGAGGAACAGGGTGTGTCTAGGCGTGGAAAAGGTGTGACGAAAAGCAATGCTGCCTTTAAGTTTGCTGTGCAGCACAGCCAGGTACTCCTGAGCAGTGCTTTCTCTCCCAGACTTCTGAAAACTTAAATCCTGAAGTTTCCAGCTGCCTGCGAGTTCCCTCCTCTTTCCCTTCCCCTCTAATCCTGCCGTGCTGAGCCTTTATAGTCAGGCAGATGGTTAAAGTCGTTCTGTTTCCACTGTATACCCTGCTTGGAGCCCGGGATGGCAGGATGGAAAGGAAAAAATTTTACACAGCATCCCTGATTGGAGCCTTCACTCATTACTGCCTCTGTTTATGCAGACACTGCCAGTTTGGGGACCCTGAAACCTGCCCCAAGAAAATGTTTCCAAGGAAAATCTGCTTTTCATATTAGAATGCATAAACTTTCTAATGATTGGGTTTCCTATATCAGCCAAATAGGTCACCAGCTCAGCACTGCTGCAAGAAACTACCCGGGGCCAAGAAGATACAAGGCTCTTATGGAAACCGTCCCATCGGTCCCACAGTTGCCTTGTGGGCTACGTTCCTTGGGATGTGACTGCATTTAAAAAAAACAACCTTCAGAATTGTTTTTTTAGGTCTCTGTTACATCAGTTTCTTTTCAGAAAGCAAGTCACTGAAATAACTTTAAATAAGCCCCTAAAACAGTAAACTTAATGCATGGTGACTGACGTCTTCTGCCCTTTGTTCTACTTAATCAAGAGAGCAATTATACACAAAGGCTTTGGCTCTTGTGGTGACTTTCAAGCCTGTTTTTTTCAAAGTAAGCAAAAGCCTGATGGTGCGTTTTTGTTGTGTCAGATGAGGACAAGATTAATAAAGGATGGAAGAGATTTTTTTTTTTCCCCAAGCTGCACAGCAAATAAGCAGTTCTAATAATACTTTGGCAGTAACGTGGAAGCTGTAATCATTAGCAGACGCCTTTCAGTTACAACCAGCAGCATAGCTCCTTACTTTTGGTTTTCATGTTAAAAAGAGTTCAGTTTCCCCACAAACCAGTGTTTTTGCCCATCTTCAGACGAAGCAAAACCTATAAAAGTAATCGTCTTGCTTCGGACTTTCATAATTCAGTCAGATATGGGGGGCACGGCGGGGGGTGGCTTGAGAGCGGGGTGTATATCTTCCTTTCTGCCCCTCAGGCAGGAACATCAGACTTTCCAGCATTCCTGATGGAGGCTATTTTTTGGTCGAAAGCTGTTGGCTCATGGCTGGATTAACTGAAGTAGTTCTGGAAGGCGCAGGGGATGAGAGGGGCTCTGCTGGATCTCTGTTTTACTGGCTGGCTTCTCTTTACTATTTTTATTGGCAGGTTTTGGTTTTCTGTATCTTGATACTGTGTGACTTCATCTGAAAGTTTCACATGCAATGGGACATCACTTTATTATTTCAAATGAAACTGGACTGTAGTTATATTGGCAGCATAGCTGAACTTCAACGTGGTGATAATGCCAAGTATTTCCCAGCCCTTGCTTGAGTCCATATCTTCTATTTCTCCCCGCAACGCAAATGTGTGCTGGAGAGCCCCCAGCTTGTTGCTTTTGAAAGTTGTTTTAATTCTGTTTGCAGAATCGCCTCCCGCTGCTCTTTTCCCCTCTCACGTTGCACACACGTCCCCCTTTCTGCTCAGTGTGCTGCTAGGATGGGCTTTCATGGATAGACTCGTGCTGCAGACCTAGCCTCAGAGAGCTGTGCTTTGCTCCCATGTGATCCAGCTGGCGTGTGTTTGCTTAAGAATCCCAGGCTGGTTTGGTGCTTGGATAAAAGAAAATAAGCTGCTGCATTTGTGTGATTTGCAGCAGCTTGACTAGCTAGGCTAACACTGGCAGGCGTATGTCTGCACTGCCTGATGAGTGTAAGATAACACCTTTATGACTTGATTTCAGGCACTCCAGTGACTTCAGAACGGTGAACATGTGTGCAGGTGAAATCTGTCCTTAAAGGACAATAACTCTTAAGGATGCTGCATATGAAACAAAATTGCCTGAATTTCTTGGAGAAACTTGATGCATTTGTCTGAGCTGAGTATACCTGGAGATTTGGGATGGGTAATGTGAACCTTTTGGAGATCTGTCACTGAGCAGTTGAAACCCTAGGATTAAACTTGTTTCCAGGGCACTGAAAAAATTGGCTACCACTTTGAAGTCTGTACTTTGAGTGTGTTGGGGGGAAGACTGTGAACTGACTCACAGGAGGGAAGGTGAAGCTTGCTCGTCTGCCTGAAAACTGGATCAGAAATGTGAGAGGCAGTTTCTTTGAGGTCTTGTTCTTAGCAGTGCCTGAAATTCCTTGCCCTTACCAAAAGGAAGCTCTGCAGAGTATGAAGAACCAAAATTACAGGATGGGTGTATTTTCAGGATGATCTTGCAAGTGATTCTCCTGTTTCAAGTAAATCTTCTGTAACCAGAATGTCCTTGAATAAAAGCAGAATGACCAGAAATGGGATGCTATTTCTGTCACCAGGCAAATGGGACAACTAAACCCTATAGAAAGTGCCTCTTGTTCCTCCTGAGTTACAGCAAGCAGAGCTGGTTCCTGAACCAGCTACAAGTTAAATTATACACTTGGTCATTCCAGACATCTTTGGTGTATTTTTGGAGCAGACTGTGCACTTCCTGGGCTTACAGCCTGTTAATTTTAAAATAGGAAATGAGCCTCTCGGGGTTGGTATGTGAACCCTTCACTCAGCTGAGGAATGGGAAGTTAAGCATCTCTCAAAGGCACCCAGGTTTGAGAACCAACCACATGAAAGGGCATTGCCCTTCCTACCCTGCTCCAAGGGGTGGCCCTTGCAAATGATCCTAAAGAGAAACCCCCATCGGTGAGGATACTCCCAGCAGAATGTGCGTGTGGGAACTGGGAGACCGGGTGGTTCTGGGGATGGTTTGTGAGATCCTTGCTGACACTGGTTTAAATTTGGCTTGGGTTAACAGGAATCGTTCAGTGGCATTTGAGGGAAATTGGTTTTGGTTTCAGGGAAACTGCCATTATAGATGAGATGGAGCCGCCCTGTGCAGTGCCGTGCATTTCTTCTTTGCCTCTTGTTTAATCAGACTCCTGAGTAGACCATCTGGCTGGCCCCAGGTAAATTTGGTAAAAACTTAACCAGCATGGGAGGGGAGGCCTGAGGTGAGCATAACCTGAGTGTTCAGGGGGATTAGTGACTTCTTGGTGCCACTTATTCTGTGGCTTTTCTTGTTCCTTTCCACTGCAGAGTTTCCTATGATAAATGCTTTTTGATCTTTTTTTTTTTCTTTTTTTTTTTTTTTTTGGATAGCTAAAGCTTCTGCTAATTTTTGCCTGTCAGGAGTACATTTTGATCTCAGGAAACATAACGCAGCACATTTCCCAGTCCAGGAAACCAAAATGCTGCATTTCTGCAGGGCTGAAGCTTTGCCTTAATCAACCTCAACAGCGTGATGCTGAGGCATTTTTCTGTAGCTGCCTCTGGGCTGTGCATTCATCACGTCCTGGTGGATGGACCAGAGCTGCACTTATAAGGTAGAGCCCTGGAGTCAGCCCATCCACTGGTACTGGTGTTTTTCTTGCGAGCGAGTTGGCAAGAAAGAGCCTCGATTGCTGTAGTTGAGCACTGACCTAGATTGGTAAAAGCAGTCGCCACTTCAGAAAGCAGACATCACAGCTGCAGTCTCCCCCATTCAACTGGAGCCATGAACGAGGTCAGAACTGCTCATCTTTGACTTCTGAAGCTGAACAGTAACTCTTCCTGGGAGAACATGGACTTGTAAGGGCTGTTTTCTGGAAATAGCAAAGTTGCACCAAATTCTTACCTATGGGCAATGCTCATACTTCAGACAGACCCCAACAGACCCCTTCCATTGGTGATACAACGAATAGCCTAAGGAGAATGGCTGAAGAGCCCCCGAGGTGGTACAGCTCCCGGTGTGGAGCAACTTGGCTGCTTTTACTTCCGTGGTGCGTGCTCCTCTGCAGGGTATCGGTAGTCTCAGCAGTATCCCCTTTCATAGCGAGTCCCTCACTCGTCTTTGGGGAGTAGGGGGAGAATATCTGTGTGAACAATCCCCTGCTTTCCCCCTCTGAGATCTTTTAAAGTGGGATAAAATAACACACGGGAGTGATTCATCCCATAGGCTGTGCTGCTGATCCCATGAAGCTGATGGGAGCAGTATGTGGCCGATGTCTCTGAAAACATTCCACATACATTAGTTACAGGAGGTGCCTTGTGAAAGACAAAACCTTCAAAACTGGCTTCGTTCTGCATGTCTTCTCAAATGTGTCACTTTTACGCACCCCATTCTGTGCTAATTAACTTGTTTCCTTTGCTCTGCAGTGTTTGTTTTTATTGAGGAGGCGGAAGATCAGTCATGTAACTGGTTATGTTTCTCATTTCTTTCTCTGCTTTTTTGATGCTTTACATTCAGGGAAGCCAATGCACAGGAGCTGCCTGTGACTTGTAGAGATTTGTTAGTGCATGGATGTGAGCAAGAGCCTTGCTCAAGTCGGCAAATGGTTCCTAATCATCCCCGTTCTTGTAACAGGGTGCCCAACAGAGCTTTGTGTGCTCCTCTCCATCTCTAGGTATAGAATCACAAAATGGTTTGGGTTGGAAGGGACCTTAAAGACCATCTTGTTCCAACCCCTTTGCCATGAGCAGGGACACCTTCCACTAAAGCAAGCTGCTCAAAGCCCCATCCAGCCTGGCCTTGGGCACTTCCATGATCACGTCAGGCTTTTGTGGTTGCTGGATGTGTACAGCATCACAATCTTCCTCAAAACAGCAGGGCTGTGCCTCTTATCACTGACTCATGACAGGATATCCCATTGGGATGGCACGCAGGGCCACAAGCTTCGTGATTCAAAACCAGTGGGCACATGACTGGACCTAGCTCCATTCACTGACAGCTGATGAAATTTGTGATGCTGCAGTAGCCAGGAAGCTCCTGAGTGCGTAGGAGGCTGACTGCCGTTACGCAGTCACTCTGTTTTGTTTCTCTGTTATCCGGGGCTGGAGAGCTTGGAAGTGGATGCTGGCAGAAACGAAACCTTCTCACAAGACTCTTACTTTGTGCTTGGAGAACTGAAGTCACATTGTGAAGTCTAAATCCGTAGTGGAATTTGATGGCGTTGATTTAAGGGGCCCAAAAAGCTACGCCAGAAGTACTTTTTTAAAAATAAAAATGCAAGGTGTTGACTAGTCAAGAAATGTTGAGACATTAGTGGAGTCTTGTGAGCGAGTGCTTTCAATTTGTATTTGGATGTTTGTCTGTCCTCTTCTGCTTCAAAGCCAGTTGCATCTTGTAGGTGGAATTTTGCCCCAAACTGTTGAGATTTCACCATTTGAAGGGTGGCAGAAGGCAATAAGAGGCAGAGGACTTCATGGTGTGATCACGTAGGGGCTGCAGAACAGGCAGCAGTGAGAATTTGCCATTTCTGCTCAAAAATCGTTTCTGAATAGGTGGCAGAGGTTCTGGAAAATCCAAGTGGAGTTTCTCGTGGAAATCGGGAGCAGGCCTGGGGTGAAATGTGAGCTGAGTGCTCAGCCTCCCTTTATACAACTGGCATATTTTGGAACTTGACATGAAGTTACCTCTTCTCAACACATCCTTTCTCTGCAGCAGGAGATCCTCGGTGGTAGGAATATGATCAGAGTTTGCTCCAGTTTGTTTGCGTTGCATTTTTTGGGTACGTTTTGCTGAAATTCTCACTCTTTTACTAGCTTTCTATAGCATTCATAGGAATAAGCTGTTACTGTCGTATGGCTCCTGAGCTACACTTAAACAGCTACACATGGGTTCAAGATGAGAAATTAGGTTTCCAATCCAGACTTTCCCAAAATAGGAGGAATGTAAGTTGTGTTCTGTCTGGCGTTTTTGTTTTGGATAGGAGGCTTTTGGTTAATGTCAGTCTTGGAGGAGGGGAAAGCTGTCAGATGCCACAGAATCCCAAATGCTCTTTGTATAGGCCAAAGACACTTGAGTGTCAGATTTCTGCCGAAGTTAGCGAGCGACTTCTTAATCATGTGACAGCAGCAGAAGCATTTCCTGGCCAAAAAAATGGAGAGTAAGCAAAAACCAGCGAGTCCTGATAGGAATGTGCAGCAACGAGTAACGTTTTTAAGGTATACACAAATATCAGAAAGCTGCCTTGTGACTGCCTTTCTGCTTCCAGCATCCAAATTCCTAGGAAAACCTGACTTTCCCATGGAGTTTTAGTAATAGGGCCATGTGTTTTCCCATCAAATATGCCTCCCTTAACCCACGGTAATCCACCCTGAATACACCATCACGAATTTGATGCCTCCCTGTGGAATATGGCAACTGACTTCCTTGCACACTTACTCCTCAAGGCTGACTGAGTAGCCTGATGGCTCTTTGTGCAGGAGCAGTTCACTTGCAGATGTGGTCTCCCTGTAGGGAAGGGAAGTAGCCTCTTCTCCCCGAAGCTGAATGACCCGAAGTGTGAGTCTGCTCATGGTCAGGAGCTTACTACGAAGTGGCTTCTCTTCCTGAGGCCCATATCCAAGCCATTGTAGAAAATCCGGGCACTTTTACCAATGGCTTTGGCAAGCTGAGAGTGAAATTCTTGGAGTCCATGACTTTCCTCTTCATCCTTCTCCCCTTCAAAGCCCACAAAACTTTTTTTTTTTTTTTTTAAAGTTATTGATGGCTTGTTTCCTGTAACTCAGATATGCAGTGTTCTGAAAACAAAAAGAGCCATTTACCCTACTGCCTGTACGATACCTCTCTATGCCTCAAAAGCCTGAATGTTTGGCATGGTGGATTCTGGCTGAAATTTCTCTTGTAAGACAAGCTGGGATCAAGCTTTTCTTCCACAAAGTACTTTTCAAAGCTCTCTAAAAAAGGGTGAGTATCTGTGTGCTGGTGGCCTCCTTGCAGCAGCGTGTCTGAACGTGGGCAGCAGATGGGCAGTGCTTCAGCTGGATGGCCTGCTCTTGGCAAGCCTTGCTCGAGCAGCAGCCTCCCCTCTCCAGCCTCGAGGAGCCATGGTTATGCTATTGGGCTACACAGCCAGAGAAAATCAAGATCCTAATGGAAAACTTTTTGGAAGACTGAAACTGCTCCTGCACATCTGTCCTCCTTTGGAAAAGGTATTATGTGTTGAAGTCATGAAATATTGTCGGAGGGGAAAGTGCTCGCAGCTCTCCAAAGATCCGAGAGCGTCTAAATGAACGTACACGGGTCAGCAGCGAATTGCATGGTTTGAAGAGCCAAATACCGTGCTCTCCATTTACAGAGAGAACAGAAGTACGACTGTGCCAAAGACAGTTAAGTTGATACCCACTGGCCAGGAGTTGATATCGCTGCCCAACCTCATCTAATTTCACATTGATGTGAAAAGCAAAGATTTGCTCAGACTCCGTGCGACTGGCCTCACATAGCGAAGCGACCCGTGAAGATGTTTGATTTAGCGTATAGCTTTCTGTCGTCCAGGTTTTTGTGCAGTTCCAATTAATTTATTATTATAGATGTTATGCACCCACTTGGAAGCCTGCTCTGTTCATATTTAAAATGTGATTGTATTGTTGAAGCAATGAGAACGTCTTCGTGGTGAGGGTTTTTGTACTGACTAGCCTCGCTTTGATGTACTTGCCAAACATCTGGGTGCTTTCTATATATTTTCCCCTTGCCTTCAGAAAAAGGATGGTTGCGTTTATTTGTGGATGAAATACTTTGCTAGGAATGGCTGTAAATCTGAAGGGCTGAAAATTGTCAAGTGAACTCATAGACAATAGTAACAGAGAATAAGGAATTAAGCCTGGTATGCAGTCTGGAAAAGAATTAAAATTCTTCAGAATTTTTTTTTTTTTTTTTTTTTTTTTTTTTTGCTGGCATAGGGATATCTAGAAATTGGAAATCCAGCAAAGCTTCTGATTTGGAAACTTGAAACCATTGCAAAGTGTGAAACCCTTGCGGAGTGTGGCAGAACCAGCACAAGGGGGACAGAAGGTGCTGGAGTCCTCACTGGCCCAGGCTGTGCTGCATGGACAAGAGGTTGCTGCGGATGGAGATGTCTGCTATCCTCCTAAATCTTCTGGTGCCCCTTAATACCTCTGATTTATAAGAGCAGTGATGCTACTAGTACTTGTTGATGTTAGCTGGACATCCATGTAGTATCGTTGAAAGTTTGACTGCTAAATCCATGGAAAAAAAGAAACAAACATGGTGTCAAGCCCAAAAGAGAGCCTGGTATGCTTGATCTGTGTTTTTGGCTCTCAAGCTGGTTCAGTGTAGGTTTTTTGTACTTTCTTCATGGCCAGATTATGAAGTAGCTGATGTTTAATGAAAAGGATTATAAGGGAACTCCATGTTCTTTTTTTCTTATTTCTTTATTAGGTGACACCATCACAGTAAGGGGTGGCTTCTAATATTCTTATTCCTTTGAGAAGGAGAGAGGAAAAAATGCGAAAAGGGACAATTTGTAGCTCTGTGTTTCTTGAGGATACAGGCTGTGTAGAGAGCTAATCTGTTTGGAGTGGCAATGGCTTGATTTTGGAGGTACAACACCATTAAGCATTTGGCTTTGCAAGTAGAGCTGCAGCTCTGAGTAGGCTCCTTAAGATGCTGGTGATGCCGATGACCAAGGGCTGCCTCTGCTTGCAGCTGGCTTTCTGTAAATCCAGCCTTTTACTGGACACTTCACTGGGATTCAAAATAAGGATGTTTTTGGCATGTTTTTCGTGTTGGAATTTAGATAATCCGAGTGAGAATATAAACCCTTCTAGGGCTCCTCATGACTGTTATTCCCAAGAATCTCCATCTGCCAGCTCGGGGAGCTGCTGGAAGTGCCGTATCAGTGCTGCGGAGATGAGCATCCCTGGTGCACAACAGCCTTCAGCTCAGCCAAGAAACGTGCCCTTAATACAGCCGGGGTGCCCCAGATGCGTTTCATGTAGCAGCACAGAGACGAGCCGCCTAATCTGCTGTGAGTCTCTCCAGCCACGCGTGTGTTTGGCTTGGCCACCATCATCCCCGTGCTCAGAGCTGGAGTGTGTGTTGGCAGCAGGGAATCGGCCTCACTGAGGGATTCTGAGCACAGAGGAATCAAACCCAAGTTCATTTTGTTCTCTCTTTAAACTTGCGACTCGTTTGACTGGGCAGGGGGTGCCTCAGCTGCTGTTCTGTTATCTTGGAGGGTTTTTTAATCAGTGCTTCATCTCTGTAGTAAGAAGTCTCTTGCTATATGTGAACCAAGTTTTGTGCTCCTGAGATTTCTGGCTCTGGTTACAGACAGGCATCTTGCTTACGAAGTAAGGCTCTCTATCAATCTCTTTTTAAATAGTATAGCTGCAGGCACAGAAACCGTGATAGGGAATCACGCCTAGCTCTCTGTTATGCATATGTCTTTTATAAACAAAAACCTTAAAACAAAATAGCAGTCACTGAAGTAGTGAAGTAGCAATGCTTTTTTCTTTTTTTTTTTTTCTTTTTTTTTTTTTTTTTTTACAAGCTAAGGACCAAAAATAGCCTAAAGACTCAGTGCAGTTTAACTGTGTAGCTATGAGACGTGTACCCAGAGGTATGCTAGCAGCTCTTGAAGGCAGTGCTGTTCATATCCTTTATTCTTGACTTCTGTTGCTGCCTGCTAACTTTGCTCAGGTGAAATGGTGGTCATCACATCCAGTTGTAATAGTGGTTTTAAGCAGCAGATGAGAAATCCCCTGAGTTCCAACCTGAAACCAGTCCCTGACCTTAGCCTAAGGTTTGAGGTAGGTAGATAAGCTAAACTTTAGCTTTCTTTAACAATAAATTTTGGGGCTAGGAATGTTTTTGCTGTTGTTAGGCAATACCTGTGTTAGTTGCAAGCCCTCATTTAGTTCGGAGAGCGAGCAAATGCAGGTTCTTCCTTCACTGAACTGAAATCCTCGTAGCTAATTTCCAGGACCTCATCTGGAGAAACTGCTCTGTTTTCTTGGCTCTGTCACAGAATTTGAAAACTGAGCTGTGAATAAATAAGCGTGGGCTCATCCAAAGGCCTGAGACGTAGCTGGAAGGAAAATGCAAGCCAGGCTGGAAGTGACAGCACAAAGCTGTGATGGGTTAGAGGCCTAACGGTACTGCCGTACAGGCATGGCCCGTGGTGGGGTACGAAGGGGCTCCTCACAGATGGGTTTTTATTTCTTTAAAATGTTACTCAGGCCTTGGCTCCGCTCCTCAGCTGAGTAAAGTGCTTAAGCCTGCACTTGACTAGAACATGAGGTCTGGGGGCATTTTGCATCCTACTTTTATAAATAAACTGCAGCACGAACCCTGTTAGAGCTCTAAAAATAGAGGTGGGAATGGCAAGAAATGTGAGCAACTCCATTCCTTTGTGGTGATGGGGACTGGGCTCTGGCAAGCACCAGAGCTACCTCTGGAGAGACGACAAGGCCAGAAGTGGGGAGACTGCCTCTGCTCTGCTTCAGGAGATCAACCTCCTCTCACTCCTGTGTTGTAGGGGGCTGCCCTGAAGGCAGAGAAGCGAAACTGATAGGGAAGTGTGAAGTCAACTGATTAATAGTTGTCTTTATCCCATTTTCTATGGAAAAGAGATATCAGGAAGAAAAGAGGAGGATGTCTGCATCTCCTGGTGGAAAAGATGGGGGGGAGAGCTTCTGGATGTAAGTTGCAGCCATGCTGACATCTTTGTCACATCAGCAAATGTAAAATGTCATACTGAGCTCTGAATTTTAACTATTATCTTCTCCTTTTGAGCTCGGGATTTAAAAGAGGCAAATGTGGGCAAAATTGACTAATTGCCCCTTGCAATAGGAGGGTAGAAATATTTTCCTGAGATCCCCTTCTTCTGTCACACCTCATTTGTTGCATACAGGTAGGAGTAGATCCTATCCTCTAATAGGGTTGGATATTCTCAGGCTGTAGGAGGTTCAACATGAAAGTACTGCTTTGCATTTTGCTCACCGTTGAAAACACGTCATGAGGTCAAAACCATGCTCTGAAATGTCAACAGCTGTGGTACTTACGGCCTTGATTTCGTCCCTCTGATGACAGTTGCTGATGTGATAGGCTTAGAGAAATGTCTGTGACTTTTTCTTGGATCATCCTTGTTTTTCCTGGGACTCTTGGAAGCTGTTGCTGAGGTAACTGCTCAAGCCAAAGCGGCAGAGAAAAAAAAAATGGAGAAAGAAAACTAAAATCTAGATGGGCAAATGTTGCAAGTTAGGCGGAATCTTTCCACCTTCCTGTCAGCTAAATCTTCAGCAGGCATTTTGGGAAGCAGGTTAATGTCTTGTGTGATACTTCCTCAGGTGGTGGTTGCTGGTGCCTGTGTTTCTGGAATATCCCCAGTACTGTACCTTCAGCTATTTAACAAAAAAAAAAAAAAAAAAGCCATGTTCACTCAGAGTGAGTAATCTGGTCAAGGCTAGTAGGCACAGCACTGGTGAGCCAGGTGACGTGGCATTAATGGCCTGTGAGATGCAGGAGGACAGACAAAACGTTGAATCCCTTTTGGATCTTCAGTTTCCTTCAGCTTCAAGTGTGGACTAGCAAGTAGAGAGAGGCATAGCTTAGTGCTGAGATAGTATGTGCTGGCAGATAACCAACAAATACAGGCTTTTGTAGGATTGAGAGTTAAGCCCTTAATTTTAGCTCAATGTAAAGTTGGCTTCCAAATCTTATTAAACCAAATTCTGGTTCTTGTTTGGGATGTCGATGAACTTGTTCACTACCAGAGCAGATTGCAAAGATTGTTTTTAGAAATAAAATTAACAGCCTAATACCACTAATTAATATTAACTAATGACTGACATGATCTACTGCAAATACAGCGTGTGACCTTTCCCAAAATAAGCATATAAAAAGCTTGCTTTGTGCTCCCAGCCCATACTGTGTGTGCTGGTACTAGGCAACCCCGTGGACTTCCATAGCAGCTGGTGACAGATCCGTCAGTCAAAGCAAACGTGATCTTCATGAAAACGGATTGTAAGCACAGAGCAGTTGTCATGCCTCTTATCGTGGGCCTGAGGAACTTCAGGAGGCAGCTCTGAGCCTCCAGAAGGTGTCTTTTACTAGCCCAGAAGCTTGACCAAGAAAATCATCGGGGACTGGTGTGCCTTGGTGGTGGCTGTGCTGACTCCTGCTGTTGAGGGTCTATGCATAAGGTAGGAGAGCTGGAAGAAATGTCCATCCTTCCCAGGGAACACGTGTTGTCTTTGGCCTTCTGCAGGCTGCTCTGCAGCGTTTTGCTGAGCACTGGAGAGCCTGTGCGAACGAGGGGAGGTCTCTGAAGTGCAATGGCCAACCTCCCTCCGCAGTGGGGATTTAGCAGCTGCAGAAGGATGAACTCTTCTGTCTGCTCAGGTTGGGCTCTTCGCACTCCATAATCCTTTCCCCACAGCCCTTGAGAGGAAAGCAAGCTGATAAACTTCATTAGTCATCCAAAAAAGTGCTAATAGTCCAATTGGTCATGCTGAAGGTTCATATTGTGTATACCTCATGCTTGTGCTGCAGTGAACTCCAGCTTACCCTTCCAAATGTGTGTGTAGTTAGTAAATGGGATGTTTCAGAAAAAAATCACTGGGCTTATAAGGGTTTGTTAAACTTTTGTTAAACTATGGTGTTCCAACGTGGTAATCAGTGTGGCAGCTAACAGACCTACCCCAAGACTTATTTGCTGTTCAGACTTTTACGCAGAGAGCCGTGCTTCTGTGATCTGTGCTTTTTTTTTTTTTTTTTTTTTTTTTTTTTATGGCAGTGCCTAAGGCCCGGCTGAGATCAGGGTCCTGTTGTGCTGTAGCCATTTAGGCCCTGTCTCCAGAGAATGGCTGTCTACAGAAGCCTTAAACAAAGGAAACACTGTTCAGATCTGGATGCTGGGGGAAGGGAAGGGAAGTAACCAAGACTTGGAAATTTGGGAGGGAAAATCTCCCCCCCCCCTACACTATAAGAATTGGTTTGATTCTCAGCTCTCCTGCAGAGTGCTCCCCAAAGCTAGGGCAGCTCCCCAGCAGCAGGACAATCCTCTTTGTCCTCGTGGGTACGTGCTTCCAGAGGGCTTTCCAGGGGCCATCGGGTGTCGCTCTGCTTTGAGCTTTGGTGGAGTCGAACAAACTAAAACCAGCCAAACCTGGGCTTGCTTTGCTGCATCTGTATTGGGATGTGCCTGTTGTGTCCTTGCCCTCCAGCCAAGCTGTTACTCAGAGCACCTGAGGGTTGCTGCTTTGCCAATGTGTTGAACCAGCTGTGTGATACTCAGCTTGAGGTGAACGTGTAGCCTCTGTGCTCCATCACTGACCTTTCCCAAGATAAAAAGTGGAAATTGATGCATTTTCAGAGAAGGAAGGGGGAAAAAAAAAAAGGCAGTCAAGCTACAAAAAGAGATTCTGAAAAGTAGAGGGCTGCAGCCTGCCAGAGTTCAAGGTTTTCTATGATGTTGGCATCAAAGTGATTGTGGAATAACTATCTGAGCAAAGAAAGCGGGATGCACTTGCAGTAGGGTGTGCAGGCAGTCCAATCCGTCTTTTGGTAGCATTGCATTGAGGGAAGGGAAGGGTTTGATGTTGCAGGCACCCATGGGGTAAGCTTAAGTGCCTGCATGTTGAAAGGATAAACACTACGCCTCTATCATCTGTCTTACAGGTTTAGGTAATCCCTCACTGTGCTGCTTATTTATTTTAAAGGGTGCTGTATTGTGCAGTGCCTGTGTGTTTGTCACGGAGGGTCTGCAAATCTTAGCTTTTCACCCAAGAACAGCATTCCTCCTGCCCTTGTTTCATGGTTGATTTATTCCTAATGGAAAGGAATAAGCTTCACAATGTTAGATTTGTTTTGTTTCAGCTCTGTGAAACGCAGAGATTGACGGGTTTTCTGTATCTCACTTCATTAATTTTGCCCAGTTGACCCTTATTTAGTATCAGAAGTTCAGCCTCAGTGATTATTGCCAGCAAATCTGTGCTTAGTACCAGCTCTGGCTCTGTCTGATTAAGATTGAATAGAGAGGAAGGAGAGTCGGAGGATGAAACTGTTTAAATATTGGGCCTTTCACTTAGTGCACACTTAACCGTGCCTTCCTGGAGGCAGGCTGGCAACTGGGCAGGCGGTAACCCGGCCTTTTGCTATGAAGGAGGTGTTAATAGGAAAGTTGTTGTCATTCCCACAGTGCAAGCCTTAGCGAGGTGTTTCTGGTCTCTGAAGGCAGAGCAGCTCTCTGTGCTGGGTCTAGGCTGCCTCTCGGGTCTGAGCATCAAAGGCTAACCTGGCTGTGAAGTCAGCACTCCTGGTGGCACCGATTTGGGGAAATCACACGAAGCAAAAACCCTGTGAAGGTGCTCGAGCAGCCTTCCTATCCGGGGCTAAGCCAGAACTGATAGAAACAAGTGCTTAGTTATCTGCCTGCATGCACAGCATCTCCTGCAACATAGGAGGAGTGATTTTCTGTTTAAGGGGAAAGGTAAGCATCTAACCGGGGGTTTTGCCTCAGCAGTTTCTCTATATTTGCCTTCTCTTCTTACGCTGCTGATGCACCTTTTTGTTGGAGCTCAAGGAACCAGATACCCCAGTAATTTCTGTCTGCTTCTTGAATCCTACCTGGATGAGCTCAGGTTTCCCCTTCCTAAAGGTGAATGTCCTCTTTCTACCTGCACAGGCTGCTCCCATAGTCTGGGTCCCCGTGAGAAATAAAACTAAGAGGAAAGGACTTTTCCTTTTTTTTTTTTTTTTTTTTTCCTCTTACTTTTTTTTCTTCTAGTTTTCCTCAGGTGACTATATTTCCTCAAAATGGGGCTGGTTCAGCTTCGTGCTGATCTAAACATAGCAATGTCTCCGTAAGTTTCTAAATTTTAGAGAAGCCTGGAAAAAAAAAAAAAACCTTCCGAAAACACTGAGCTGGGTTTGTAATCTCTTCTGGGGAGTGTGGGTGATGCTGCCTGCCCATGTATGTCCTTGCTCAACTCAGTGCAGTTCATGAACTGGCAGGCTGCTGGCTCCCCGGCTGCTCTTGCAGCCTGCTATTCATCACTCGGGTGCTCATTTCCGAAGCTGTCATTTCCTGCTGCTCTTTGAGGCAGCTCTTTGAGGAGCAGCTCCTGGGGTCACTGCAGAAGCACGGCTTGAATGGAGCTCAGGAGAGGAGCCACGAAGCAGCGTTGGAGGGAGAGCCGAGCATTCAGCTGGGCTTACATCAGTATTCGCGATAAGGTACCATCTGGGCTGCGATCTTGCCAGAGCTAGCTAATGAACAGAGCTGGACAGAGGTTGTGTTTGGAAAGCAGAGCCTCAGGGAATGGCCAGGACACGGAAATGGCCATTTTTGAGCTGGTTGTTGGAGCGGTGCTGCTGCTCCACACGCTGAGCTGGGCACCAGGAGGCTGAGTGCCTCGTTCCTCTAGCAGGAGGAGCTTTGTGGCTCGAAAGCATCCCACAGAAGCTGTTTGTGAAAGGCCGAGGCTTTCATCTGGTGACTCAGCTGCGCTTCAGGCTGAGCTCACGTCATTGTTCGCCTGCTCTGTCCCCTGGTTATAGTACAGCCTTTGTGCCTTGCCTCGAGCTCTTGTCCAGTACTGCTCTGTGTCCTGAGGTTACTTGAGTCCCTCTCAGGGGCAGCTGCTGTAATTTTGATTGAGATATGGGATTCCTGTGTGACTTTGACTCCAGCACCTGGAGTGCTGCGTTGTACTGTTAGGGTCACTCCTAATCCACCGAGTCTCTTTTTTCCTCAATCTGTGTGGTTCTGAGGATTTCCCAGTAAGCAACTGACACCACACTCTCTATAGACTTCGGAAAAAGAAATTAAAACAAAAGTGACTTTTGTCAGTCTGTGTAGGATGTAAATACTGGCTATTCTCTGCTGCCTATGGAGGCTGTTTCCTATCAGCTGGGGTTGGGGGCCTGTAACTTTTTAAACCGCTAGGAAGTAATTTGTAATCTTTGGACAAGATTGCTCTGAGGCCCATTTGCAAGCTTATTCATGTTTTCCTAGAGGAAGGCTTGGACACGAGACGTGTTTGCTCTAAGATTAAGTCCTGTGAATGTAAAGGAAATTACTTGTGAGTTTGCCTGTTGCACCCCGTTGGCTGACCCCAGCAAACACACAACCCCACAGCTCGGAATGACCCAGGGAGTCTCCGCTGGCTCCTGGGGCTGAGATGCTCCTGCCCCCTGGGGTGGAAGGCCGTCTGTTTGCATACCTTTCCTGGAAGCAATTGCTTGTGGCTTTGGAAAATGTGCTGCAGGAGGTGGCGGCACTGGCGTAGCCTCTCTGAAGCCCGTGGGTTGCTTGTCTGCTGTCCCAGGCTGGGCTTGGCCTCTGGGTTCTTGTTTTACGCCGTGTGCTGCAGTTTTTGTCTATTCATACCCCAGCAAACCCACTTGTGGTCAGGGTCTTTTGTAAGTCACTGATTTCTATAAACATCGAGGCTATGATATCACTTTGGGTTCATTGGATTCATCTGTAAAGTAGATATCAACCTTAAGTGTGGGCTGCTGAAGAGGAGGTGGGAGACCAGGCTTTAAGGAGGGTGAGGGGAGACTTATTGCTTAGCTTTCCTACATAATCCAGATCTTCCTAAAAGTAAAAACTCTAAAGTAGATGAAGGACAGTAATCCTTTTGGCAGTAGAAGACGCAAGTCTCTGGGCTGTAATCAATGAGCAGCAAGGAAAATGGCCCATGAACTTGAATGATCAAGGAAGCTGTACTGAAGGACACAGGCAGCAGTTGGTATCCTCACTGGTCAGTTTTGGGGACCTGAGGAAGTAAAAACAAAAAAATTGGTGTCTAGAGAAGAAGAGAGGACTGCAGTATCCAGTACCACTTGATGCCTGTACAGACTTAATGCACAGCTTTTTATACTGGCTGTGAAGTCTGTGTGCTCTCTGGCAATCTCACCTGGCCTTGTGGGTACTAAAATCACAATTTCATTGTCGAGGGGCACATCTCTGTCACTTTCCAAGATAAAAGAAGACACCGGTACAAGCTGGTAGCCTTGTGAAAGCCATTTGCTTATGGTGGATCTCTTTTTATTCAGTGACTGTACAGCACTCAGCATTCACAGGCCAACAGCTGCAGCCAGGCTGCTTGCACAATACAGCATGCCCACCAAAAGATAGCTTTGTTCCTTGTCGTGATTGATGAGATATTTCCTCTGAGTAAAACACTCCTCTCTTCGTTCCTTTTGTTCCTGTAACGACCAAAGTCTGTGAGCCACAAACTCGTTGGATTACGTGGGATGCAGCTCGCATTGCAGTTTCACCATTAGGTGTTTGTGAAACGAAAGCAGGAAAAGAAAAATAATGTTAAATTTATTTTCAGAAGGCATTAGTGTGTCTGAGGATGTGACTGCCTGTACAACCTGCTGCCTGCTTCACTGCTCTGTGCATCTCCTTGTCTCGGTGGGCTGGGATGCTGGCCAGCACCGTGGGCATCCTGGTTGTGTTTCTTTGCAGCTGGCCACGGGCAGGCTTAGGAATTGGTGCTTTTTTTCTCCTTTTGTCTTGGGGAGGCCAGGGTGCTTGATGCTTTAGGGGAAGCTGGTGACATGGAGCTTGGTGGGACCTTGTCTGGGATTTACAGGTAACGTCTAAGGCTTTTCCATCGCTGCTAATGCAATAGGTAGTGCATTTATTTCCTTGCTCAAAGGACACAACTGGTGTAATTCGTACTGGATTGTACGATGGCCTTGTGGAAGCATGTGCCAATTCCTGAGAACGTGTTTGGCAGATTCCTTCATTCCAGCTGTGTCAATACACAAGCTTGAGGTCTTTTTTTAAAAAAACAGGGAGGGGAAGCCCCTGGGTAACTATTGGGCCATAACAAATAGCTGCAGATCCAGGACATGGGGAGTTTATAACATTATCAGAACACAAAGATAAACCGTGCGCTTTACACATCTGTGCGCACGTAAATTCACAAATATCATCAGAGATGAGTAAGTGTTTTTCCAAATGTGCCCCTCTGAAAGACGTGTCATCTACCAGCTTAGAAGACTTGAAGGAATACAATAACGCGGTATTTCCTACTTGTCTAATACTCTGAATATCCATCGTCTCTACTAGTGATGTAACCCACAAAGTATTAGAGCTGAATTGTATATTATCCAGTTTTTGCTTTTCCCATGAACTTTTCCCATGTTCTAAACACTTCTGTTTTTCCAGAAGTATGGGGAAAAGCAGTTTCAATCCCAACAGAAGAGGAGGGTGATAAGTATTTGAATGCAGAGGTCAGGGTGTGAGTTTCCACATCTATACGTGTATTTGTGCATATGATGTGACGTGAAAGCAGTCCAGGCAAGCTAGATGTTAAAGCCAAAATCTGAGACATGCTCTGGGACTCCATACTGAGCACTTATGTACACACCTAGTCAGCTCAGCTGCTCTTGGTCCAGGAAAAACTTGTGTGGCAATAGTAACTGGGATGGATATGCTGTCCACACGTGGTGCACCCCCCATGCCAGCCAGCTCTGCAGCCAAAGGAGCTGGAGAACAGCAGCAAAGGGGAGAGATGCTCAAGACACGGCTGGGAAGCCTCCATCCATCATCCCCACGTGGTTAGTAGTAGAGGTGGAGGAAAGCGACAGTGGAAGGATTGGATGGCAAATCCATAACCACACAGACCTGAAGCAACAAGTTGCCTTACTAGCCAGGCATTGCAGGGAAAAAACTTTCATTGTAACAGCACCCAAACTTTAGGATTCACTTTTTTTTCCCCCTCCTTGAGCTTGCCTGCAAACACCTAGAGCAGTGCTTCTATTCCCCGTGCTGCTGCTGAGCCCTAAGCATTAGCTGTTGCTATCAACTCTTGCTGAGGAACATCAAACCCTGGTCTCAGCTCATGGCCTTGTGGAGCTGAAAGTTGGAACAAAAGGCCAAGTGCTGTTCTGTTAATGGCCAAAAAGTGATATCAGCAGTCCAGCCTTCCAGGAGTCCCCACCTTCAGCTCCCCATCTCCTCCCTCACCTCAGGAAGCTCTCTCAAATATTGTTCCCATCACCAAACTAAGCGAAAACTGCTGCAGCCTTCGCTCTGAAAACAAACCTCAGCTTTCAGACTCTCCCACAAAGGGTGTGGGCAGAGAGGTGTCCCCAGTGGCACTCCACGTGTGCTCTGGGCTGACGGTGTTCTGGAGTGATGCTCTTAAGCTGGGGTTCCTCTTATGTTCCTGGAGGGTCTTCTGTAAAAGCCAGCTGAATGCTGAAGCAAGGCACGGGGGTGTGCAGCCTCTTTCTTTAGTCTTGAATGTGCAGACTTTGTGAAATCATACAAATATTACTCTGCTTAATTGCTTGTGGGGCAGAACGTAGCCTGTGACCTGACTTCTGTACCCATTGCTGTGCGATCACTGTGGGCAGGGGTCAGGTGTGTGGTTCCTAACCCATGAACTGTCAGCTGCTGTGGCACATTCCGTACCAGGAGCAAAACATTTGCTTGGTACATTTCAAATCCTAATCGGATTATTTTCTTTGAGAAGAGAGGAAGGAAGCTTTAAAAATAATAGTCATAAAAATAGTAATACTGGAGTTTCCATGTTTGTAGTTCATCATTTCTCTTTCAGTGATATGACAGAAAACCTGTTTCATGACCCATACAGAAGCAGCAATTCCCCCAGCAGCTGGCACGTTTCCTCCCATGCTGGGCTGCCAGGAAAGGAATGACAGGCTCCTTTCTCCTTTCTCTCACATAAGAAATCTAGCAACTCTGCTGCCCCACTGCCGTGCTGTGGGGCTCTTAGGGTATTTCATCAGCAAATTTGAAAATTTGTTGGAGATGGGCTGGTGAGGTTTTTTGTCTTTTTGTTTCCTCCTAAAGTTGTACCTGGAGTACAACCACAGTGGTTGTTGCAAGCAAGGTTGCAACCTTTGTACATTTGACTGCTTTCGCAGACTTTTAGGGTTGCAGCACTTTGCAGAATGAGGCTCCCACTGGGAAGTGTGGTTGCCCCTGGGAACGTGTGGGCACCGTGCAGCTAGCAGGTAGCTCCAGGACTTGAAGGAAGGATCACGACATGTGGTTGAGCTGAAATCCTAACATGTGGCCCAGCCTGGTCTGGGTATGGCACATAAAAAGGCCGTGAATCTGTGCTGTGAGTCTTCATTGTGCTCAAGTGGGATGTCTGGCACAAATGCTTTCTTCCTCTAGCACATCTCTGTTGGAGCCCCGTTTCCATCTTTAAAGCGAGACAAACATTGCTTCATGGCTGAGTGGTGGCTGCTGCACAGCCCACAGCACACGCAGGCTGGGAGATGTGTTTAAGGATAAAAGCTGCCTTTAATATTTCACCAACTTGAATAATTCATCCAGAGATGACGGCCCCAGTCTGCTGAGTGTTGACTCATGCACAGACCTCTACCCCAAACTGCAGTCAGGTCCATGCTAGGAAGAGCTCTCGCATCTTATCTCCGTATTTAAGGCAAAGATGCCTTTTTATGTGAATTGTGAGGATGACATGCTCAGAAATCAGACACTGGCCTTCACACAAGCTCAACGCTATCAGTCCAGCACCTTTGCCAAGTACGAGGCTGAAGCAGCCTTGTACAGAGCAGAGGCAGCACGTACACTGGTAGTGTCTAACAGTATGGACACTGCTGTAAATGTTTAGGCAGAGGGTGTGAGAACATTCCTACTGCAGGAAATCTCTCGCTAGATGCTGCTTCTGCTACCTTTGCCTTTCTGCTCCTGCATATTTGTTAAGAGATCTGTCTGAGGCGATTATGACCGACTTCCCTGTGCGCATCAAATATACATGCACTGTGTGGGAAGTAAGAGCTCTGGAGGGGAGGAAAAAGCAAGTGCCTTCATCTGCACAGCAATGCTCTCACATTTGAGCTGTTCTTTAAAGAAGCAGATAGCATCTCTGAAAGAAAATGGTCAACTATTGGCATAAAAATGTCTGTGGGCCATGTTTTGAAGAGAGATGATTGTATCTAATATTTTTAGGACATCTCAAGTCGTAGGCACTATCTCTTGAAATTTCTCGATCGAAGTCAGAAGGACTTTAAAAGGGAGCAGCTCTCTGAAGTGCAAGGAGTACACAGCAAATGTACCAGACTACTGCTTGAGTGGGGTTTTTCCAAGGCTCTTGAGAGGTGGAGTGTTGTTTAAGTATTTGTTTAGAAGAAAGTGTAGTCCACTCATGCAGGAGAGATTCCCATTCCCTTTTTACAGCGTTGCTGTCCTTGTTTACTTTGGTTAAGCTGAAAGTTGGCAATAAAAATCTACAGAGAACTTAATGGCTGAGGGGAGAGCTGGAGATCAATGCTCAGCATGTTCGTGCTGTTAACAACAAAAACAAGGGATTCGTAGCACCTTATATGCTACTTCTGTTCACGTTGCCAATTTTCCTGTCTGTGTGGAGATATTGAAGCTTCAATATTGCCATGAGTAAGGGTCAACACAAACCAAACTTGTACAAAATGCAGCCCTTTGATTGTTGTTTAGTAGTTTCCCATGGGGTGGGTTGGGGCCTCTTTAAAAACCTTTTGGAAGGAGGACTGGCAATACAATTAGATTTATAGAATCAATTTTTGGTCACTTATTCGTTCTCAGGCACGATCAGTCTGTTCCACAATCATCAGCTAACCATGAGAGTGCATTTGTGTGGCATGTG
The DNA here is from genome assembly GCF_964035555.1 of Netta rufina. Taxonomy (NCBI): domain Eukaryota; kingdom Metazoa; phylum Chordata; class Aves; order Anseriformes; family Anatidae; genus Netta; species Netta rufina. Next base: position 24,946,998 of record NC_140130.1, on the reverse strand, counting down.
GAGCTTTTCATCTCTCTCTAACCGGTGTAGGTCCATGCCAAAATCTCTCATTCTCAGAGACTAGATGGACCCTGTGAGCGTAGAAACATCTTGTCTGTTGCAGCTGAAGATGCTGACGTGCCAGCCAAAGAATCAATGCATCAGGAGGGAATATTGCATGCCTACAAATTCATATTCCTGGGTTAGTATTAAGGCAGGATTTGGAGTAATGCAGCAAAGCTTGAGCTGAGCTTGGCCTGGGTGCAGCAGCCACAATTCCCCCTACGTCTTCTGAGACTGAAATTCCCTTTGAATCCTCCTCAGGGATGAGGGCTGGGTAACACTCTCAGTCTAGACATCAGTGCCACATCAGCTTCAGAGTTGCATTTTGGTGTCTGAGAGCTGGGGGCATTCGTAAGGGTTAACTTGAGCTGCAAGTCAGTGCCTAATTTTTACAGATGGTGTGAGTGCAAGAGCGAACCTCAGCCTGGCTTGGCAGTGCACAGAGATAACTTTACATAATTCCATGCAGATGTTGCTGCAGAATGGTTTTAATAAGGAATTGTGAAGTCAAGCTAAAATCCAGCATAGAGGGAGAACTCAAAATAAATGTGATGTTTTGTTCTGTTTCAAAAGCGAGTTTTCTAACAATGTTCCTGTGAGGCTGCGACAGTTTTGGGGAGGGACACACAGGAGTTTGCTCCGTTATAGCCCTGACTTTCTGCAAACAAAGGCTGATCTGGCTACTTCATCTGCATGAGCTCGCTAAATGAATAAATTAAAAGGTGCCATTGGTGAGGCCAAGTGACAGCTGCCCTGATATTTCCACCCAGGTGGTAATCCAGAGCAAATACTTCGTTATCAGCTGCCAGACAGTAACTTTCTGCAGTTCGCTGCTGTCATGCACTGCCTTGTGGCACTTATCTTCGCATCAGCCTCTTTCTGCTAGGAGTCTTGGTTCTTGTGCTATGCTGTAATTTCCTTTCTGCAGGGTTATGGCTTAGATGTGCCATCATAATTCGGATTTTATGCCTCAAAAGGAGTAAGTTTTCTCTGCATTGCTTGCTGGGCCGCTCCAAGACCTTGTGTGTCTTGCTTGCGAGCATCCATTTGGACTTCCCACTGTTGGGAGTGCTGCTGGAAGTTTCTCACTCTTCTCAGTTGTTCAGGCTATTTAAGTAAGATGTTGGCTTTGTTTTGCTTTTGTTCTGTTTTTCCTGTGAATGGGAATTTGTATTCCTGCATTAAAGCTTTTCTCCATTTCAAGCTTGGTGGAATTTCAGTGTGGAGCTTATCTCTGAACCTGGGTGCACACTGCTGATTTCTCATTAGCTGCGTGGGCTTCTAGTCTATGCTTTACCCTTGCACATAATATATAAAGGAAATATTTAGAAAGAAATAACTTTCACGAGTTCAGTGGCAAACAGCTTTCCCTTCAGAGACGCCTTGAAGAATCAAAGCTGCTTAAGACCTTAGTTAGTGCTGCGTGCTCTGTCTGCACCCTGCAAAGGACTTGGGAGTGATGGGGAGGCAGGCGTATGCATGCCCAGGTTTGGGGGCAAAGACTTGCTTTTTTAACAGGGAGCCCTTTTTGGATGGATGAGGGCTCAGCTACGCTATGGGCCCAAACGCAGGGCCTTCAGCTCGGCTCTGAGGCAACAGAGCATCTCCGTCAGCCCAGCCAGAGGAGCTGTATTGCGAAACGGTCTAGCGCTGGGCTGGCGTCAAGGCTGTGAGCTCCAGCCTTCCAACAACTGTTTTACCATGGTTTGAGCTTGGCCCAAGCGCACATTTTAAGTGTAGGCAAGACCTTTTGTGCAATTGTATTTAATTTCTTTCTGAGGAAGAGTTTACATAAACAATTCCAGCCTAATTGGTATCAGCTGAAAGCCAGCTTCTGACATTTTGTGCTTAATTATAAGTGTACGTTAAGCTGTGTTCGCTACCCATGTTGATATGTTACTGGTAAAATGAGGAGCGACCGTGAAGATGCATTTTTGAGTCGCTCTGGCAGATTCCAGTGCTCGCTGCTGTGGGCTTCGTGGCAGGAGAATCCACCTCCTGCTGGGGAGGAATAACTAAATTTAAACTTTCCAACCATGAGCCTTGTGAAGCAAAGTTTCCAACCCTCTGCTGGGCCAGAAAATGGAAAGCCATGTCTGAGCTTGGAGAGTAAATAAATAGAGCTACCTAGCAGCTGTGCCGCTGAGGAGCGAGGGGGTTTGTTCCTTGGGGCACGCTGTCTCCCCGCTGCAGGCTCCTGCAAGGAAAATGAGGGTTTATAACTCCTGTCCTCTGGTAGAATCTTTCGTGACAAGTTTTGGAACAAACATGGGTGATTTTTAACGTGAGAACTTAGGCATTATTTCAGATGGTTCCTTTTTTTTTTCCCTTTAAAGTTGCAAATTGCATGGCCATGGAGCCCAGCAGAGTCTCCCTTCCCCTTACTGGACCCAGGGCTTCATCTCCTCACTGCAGGAGGGCTGCGTGGCCATCACACGAGTCTGTGCTTTGTCACAAAAGAAATAAGTCTTTGCGCCCCCATCTATTTGCAAACCAAGCTGGCTTGTCTCTGCCTTAGCTCATCGCAGGCAGGTTCAGGTTCCTGTGAAATTTCTTGGTTTTATGATAGCCATTAAAGTCTGTAAACCGCGCTGAAGCGCTTGTACAGAAATAACTGTTTGCTCAACTCCCTTTGGGCAGGCTCTAAAACGAGCGTTGAACAATAGCTCGCGCTCTCCTGACGAATCAACTTGCATTTTGGGGGGAGAGACTGGGAGATGATATAAAACAATGGGAATGTTTTAACTGCTTCGCTTTTTATGGTCCTGTATCTTAACCCTGACCTTACCTGACTGCAGCAGAATCTAGATGTGCTCCAAACCTAGAGCTCTGCAGGCTCGTGGGTGAGCAACTCCATCAAACTCAGGGGAAGGTTCAATAAATCAATGAGGCCAAGCAAGAAAAGGGGTGAGGATAGTTGTGACTGGGATGCGTTTAACTGAAAGATGTTTCACCTAAAATTTTATTCATCCATCCATAGATACGACCTAAAGGTTGTCTCAATAGAGTTGGTGATCACTTTGTGTTTTTTAGACGATAATATGAACATGGAGGTTCAGGTGGGAAGGTAAATAAACTGGTCCTTATAGCCTGAAGTCCCATTTTGGTTGCCTTTTTCTTATTTCTGTGGTGTGCAATACTTTCTAGGTCACTGAATACTGGTAGCAATTGTTGAACGCTGGCAATGGTGATGATAAGTGTGCTAGGAGTGTTTATTTTGTGTCCTATTCTGAAATTTGTGCTCTTCTACTGAAGTCTTTCCTGCTTCCGTTGTTTGACTTCTGAGACCTCAAACATGGATTTGTGCTAACAAAGTATTTCAGTTTTGTAGATGTACATGCTGCAAGACAGGCTTTCAGAAACTCAGTTGGAGAACTCAAATCAGAGTTCTTATGGATAGATTTCAGATTTAAAAATAAACTGTTTGCTCTTTTACAATATTTTTTTTATGTGTGGTCTGCCTGTGTACTCATCAGGCACTTTGAGAATATCTGGTAGAAACGGCCTCTTTTTAGGAGACTGCAGAGTAACTCAAACCTGCACCAAAGCTTCTGACTCTGTGCTTGCTTCTCAGTAGCATCCCACTATCCTTGTTCCTCTTACTGTTGACTGAGCAACTTCTCTTGCTTCTTTTTGTAGGCTGGTGGTTTGTGAGCACTGCAGAGGAGCAGGGCTGGGTCCCTGCTACGTACCTGGAATCCCAAAATGGAACCAGAGATGACTCTGACATCAACACATCCAAAATTGGGGAAGGTATGGAAAGCTTTTTGTTGTCAAAGGCAAACCAATATTCACTTGCTGTATACTTCTCCACCAGTAGGAAAAGAGCGACTTTGAAATCTTACTACCACTCATGGCTGCTAATCCACCACGTTAATCTCTTCTGCTTTTTTGAATCAGTAAATAAATTTAAACTGCTGAAGAAATTAGGATGAAGTACCATGCCTGTAATTCTTTTGTGACTGTCTTGGACTGTCATTGTGTTTAAAAAACAAAACAAAACAAAAAACACTGAAATGATACCCATCTTAATACCCTTAAACTATATAAAAAAAAAAAAAAAAAAAAAAAAAACTCCGGTGCAAGTCCAAGCAGCATGTTCTGACAGAGGTCTTGGACTATGATGTCTGTCAAAGGAAAGAACTTGCATGGCTTGTCTGCAGAAATTATATAAGTGAGAGCTTTTATTTGGAAGAATATGCTTTTTGGAGCCACAGGTGATTAAAAGGAGTGAGATTTAACTTCAATGGTGGCTTCTCAGTACATTTTTGTTAAATTAATCCTTAAAACTAGTTTAAGTGCTGGTTGCTGTGGTCTGTGATTGTGTGGAAAGGTAACTTCATTTGGTGTGGTCTTACTCTGTTACAACTGAAGTGCCATTTGTCATGTATATGTATCCAGCTGTGCTGTGTTTTTGGCTAAAGATGCTTAATTTGGGTTCCAGAAATGGAATAGTGCAGCCTCACATGTTCCCCTGTTCCATTATGAAAGACTAACCACATCTTAATGGACTTCTCATGTAGCAACTGTGTACAAAGGACACTTTTATTATCATTTGCTTCATTCTAATGAATCTCTAGCTAAATTTGTAGGTGCTTTTGACATGACACTTACATAAAACGTATGTGGAAACTCAGCTGACCTTTCCTTAGCATAGAGGAAGGGGGTTTAGAGATGTGTCAGGGTGACAGTCTGCCCATTAAGATAGCAAACAGGCAAAACGTTACTTTGCTGGGCCTCAAGGGTGACATCTGTGGCTTTATTGAAATCTTTGGCTCTAACTCATTTTTCCCTGCTCAAAGCTACCCATATCCTGGTTCACTTAGGGTTTAGAGGCTGACTGTAGCCTGGTAGGCAGGGAACCAGTCTGGTATGATGCAACACCCTAGCAGATGCAGTAAAGTTTCCCTGTTAGTATAGACCAAAAAACTTGCTGTTTTCTGAAAGAGCAGAAGAATGCTTTGTCTGTTGATCTGTAGCTGCCTCCCTTTTCCTGACTCTTAAATATGAAGCATGCTTGACAGCCTTATTGCTTAAACTGCTTTCATTTCAAGCTCTCCTCCTCCTTTCATGTTGCTCTCTGGAGTGTACTCTGCTGAGGGTTGTTGCTCCGTGGCAATCTGTCCTGGGAAATGGAAAATCCATCAAATGCTCCTTATCTTCTTCCTCTCGGTCCTCTTTAATCCACTACATTGCTCTCCTCAGCTATGGTCAGCAGTCACATTCCCTGCCTTACTGCAAATCCAGATACACTGAAACCTGACACTGTTCTTCCCTTCTTGTTCAGATCCATCCCAGTGACAAATCTAATTGCATTACCTCTGCAGCTGCTTTGATGTGCCCCAGCTTTCCCTTGCTTTTCAGTAACTTTGTTCTATGTTGTTAACCACATAAGCTGAGGCTCCTTTTGTTCTTTGTTTTTCTTCCCCTTTCTTTCTCAGGTAAAGATGTTTTACTTGAGCTATTCTTGCCATGTAGTTGAATGGCCTCCCAATAGTTATTAGTAGGAAAGAAAGGCTTCCATAAGAGAGGAAGGAAAAACTCGGTTCACTCTCTTAATGAAGTGTGTAAAACCAAACATTTACACAGACAATTTGCCCACTTTCTCTCAGTAGGCAGAAGGAGACTCCAATGTAACTGAGGAGGACGATACTTTGACTGGGTTAAGTGCCCTAGCCCTTGCATGTGGAGTACATACTATTTTCAGAATTAATTCTGTAGATGTAGACTTCCTGCATCTATGCCATCTGTACTGTCTGCTTTGAAGGGCAGAGACACTACTGAAGGGAACTTTCTTTATCAGCCTCTTGGCCCTCTCCATTTTCAGAGGGCCCAGAACAAGTCCACAAGCCAGGCAGACTCAGAGGTCCTCTGTGTGGTGGCAGACCCTTGTAGAGATAAGGAGGTGCTGGGTGCAAGGTATTAATAATACTACCCCTACATATTAGTATTAATTCTGTGCATCTCTGGTTTCTTCACTGAGAGACAAACGTGTTTCCTCCCTGTGTTTGAGCCTGCACAACATCTTTGGTCAGGATGAGGGTAGAGAGTCAGCTGCTACCTGGGCCTGTGTTTGGAGTAACACCCTCTTACGGAGCTTGGAAAACATTCAGAAAGCAATCTAGAGAAACTTGTGTAGCCGCAGGAGCTGTTAAAGTAAACATCTTAAAAAGATCCCTTAAAAGGTTTAGACACTTCTTGATAAATAACCTTTCTGGTGACTAACTAAGGGATGGCCACCGAAGTCCAAGTCCGGGATCGCATGGCAGAAATCAGTATTGCTGAAGATGAAAAACTGACTCATAAAAATGTGGCTGAAGTATAAAAGGCTTCTTACTAGGGACAGCCTACAACTGTTGTGTAAAGGAGAACACGGTGGATCTGTGTGACCCTCTGTGGGAGACCAGGAGATCCCAAATAGCTGAATCCTCCACTCAGCTCTGCTCTGAGCAAGAAGCTGTGGGTGACTGACCTCTGACACGAGTTTCTCCCCTTTCCACAGCCCTCCCCTTCCACAAACCTATTAGATCAATGTCCTTAATCTCCTTGCTTCTTGGACAGAAACCTCCTAACACAGTCACAATCTGTGACAGCGTTACTGTGATTTCAGCTATAGCTCCTCTCTCTGCTATAATCTGTATGTCTCCTAAAATGTCTTGTGTTGTCTCTCATGTAGTGTGTGTGTAACTGGCAGTCTAACATCATGTGGATTTGGAGAAAGATACCAGGTTAAGCCAACGTGAAAGAAAAACACTACCAGGAAGGACTGAAGACAGCTACTCATTTGTGCCACTGTGGGCTTCCAAGAGGATTACTAAGTCCCTTTAGCCAAAACCACAGTGATCTATGTAGTTAAAAACTAGCTCCCCAGAAAATTCATGGTGGTTCTCTGCTTTGATCCACGTGGGATCAAAGGAGAAGTACAGAATACCACTAGCTAGACATTGTGCCTAGACACCACACCTCTACTTAGGGTGGCTAGGGAAGGTTTAGGCCTTACAGCAAAGGAGAAATTTGAGGTGAATGAGCTGGGTGCAGGAATTTGCACTAAGCCTCAGTAGCTGTGAAGGGGAAGAAGGCGTCAGCTGCTTTTTTGGGGGAAGTTATTAACACTTGTTCAACCAATCCTTCCCCTGATCAAAACATTTTGCTGTTCCTAGCTGTCTGTAGAGCATAGTGTTAGAAGACCACGAGTATGAGGGCATATTCCCAAAATGACTGCAGAGTCGAGCGATTATTAATGAGATAATGAGTTGATGAACAGCTTTCTCAGCATCACTAGGAAAACGGTTGTGGTCGTGCCCTAGAGATAGCTGAAGTGTAGTATTTTGCATTACTCTTGTCAGCACCAAGCATACTTTTGGTAGTTGCCAAACTAGAGTGGAAGCCCTTACATGGGAAGAGGAAAGCGTTTGTCTGTGTTTGTGCCAGTCCAGTGGTTCCTGTGTTGTTCACATCTCCACAACCAGAAGAAGGAACTGAAGTACGGTTCCAAGTATGCAATCTGGAAAACAAGTGGTGTCCTCTGTGCACAGCTGTTCTCACAACGCCATTTCCATAAGTGTTTTGTTTTTGTTTATATTTTGTTTATATTTTAAGCATAAATTATTGTTTGAATGTGGGACTAATTCTCGGTTCTGCCATGTTAGCTTCTTGAGCCTGCTCAATAACAGGAAGGTTAGTTTGCTCATTATTTTCTCTTAATCATGATCTAGACATCAACTATTAACATAATGAGCATTATCAGCGGTAGTGCTTGAGTTGCATGTTGCAAGCAAGGAGACAGCAGACACTTTCCAGCTGGGTGCAGTTCCTGAGTGCTGTTACAAGTGAACTCACATATCAGAAGCTACCTTTTTTTTCCCTGATTTTTTTTTTTTTTGGTGATGTGGTAATTTATTTAGAGAGCATTAGAGCCCCGTTGGGTTTGATTATTGCATGCAACGGAGTGAATTCTCCGGAGACCCTGTAGCTTAACAAGGAGATCCAACTGCAGTGATGTTGATCTGTCCTGACCCTGCAGCCACCTTGGACACGTTTGTCTTTGTTGTGCAGCTTGCTTTGTGTCTATGTCTGTATTTTTTTAAAGAAAACTAATATCAAGGGTGGCAATTTGTGACAGTTGTAGGTGGTTTCTGTTACCCAGGCTCAAGAAGCTAACTTGTTTCACTGTACTATATAAACTAAACCAAAGTTTCTGCATCCCATCTAACCTGTTCTGCTAACAAGACCAGTGCTTGTAAATGCCATGTTTTGTTTTTATTCCTCACCCTCCCATCATTTTTTTTTTTTCCTTTTATGTTTCCATCCACGTTCCAAACTAGTTTCTAAGCGACGCAAGGCTCACCTGAGGCGCCTGGACCGGCGATGGACGCTGGGCGGGATAGTCAACAGGCAGCAGAGTCGAGGTGAATGAATAGCTTCCTATGGCACTGGCCTCTAAGGGTGCACCAAAAAACATGCTACTGTGCACTGGGGTGGTGCGGCTGGTGTCCTTGGTCTGCGTCTGGTACTCTGCTAGATATGTGGATTTCGTATGTGATGGCTTGAGGGTGTCTTGGATCCATGGTTGGGCACCCCAAGAGCTGGAGGCTAATAACCAAGTGTAATTCTGCAGTCGGGTTGCTCGTGCAGCCTGGGGAAGCTCACATCTGTTGTGTTTTAACTTCAGGCACATCTGTACTCATACTTACTGAGGTAGGAAAGACTAAGTGATACTTTCAGGGCTATTAAAATGAGAAGAATGCCAAAGAGTCACGGTCAGAGATGTGCGTACTGGAAAAGCGCTTGGTGTGGAAAGATGAGAATCATTCCACTTGGTCTCCTTTCTTCCCTGCAATAAGTGCTTGGTACTAAAGGCTGACTTCTCTAGAAGTTTTGGGAGATTTTGATCTATGTCCTAGGTGTTGAAAATATCACTACTAGCAGCATATTTTTAGCTTTGCTGGTCTGACAGGGAACATAGGAGGGGAAAAACCAACCCCACCACCTTATGTTTTGAAGCGGCCTTTGGGTAAAGTCTGAGTAACCTTCCGAACAAAACATTTCTCTAGTGCATGCAACGCATCTTTCCCAGAGTAAAAGTACTTTTTTGTTCTCTTCCTCCTTCCTTACAGGATCATCCAGGTGTGGTATTCATTGTACTTTATAACAGGGAAAAAGAAATCACTTGTGTAAGCTTTACATAATTACATAATCTTACTGAGGGATGTGGATCCAGATACAAGCAAAAAAGAAGCTTACCAGTTGAGAGAAAAGGTTCCCTTTTTCTAATAGGGAGAATGTATTTTTAAAGTTTCAAATTTATCTGCCTCTGGGTTTGGTGTGTGTGCAGACCCATGCAGGTGTGAAGCAAGGTATGAATTCGGTGACACTTTACCTGTACTTCAAAGTATCACTGAAGGATTTGAAGCAACAAGAGTGGTGTAGCTATTGTAGCTTCACCCTGCAGCAGCCAATACTATCGTCAGAAAACATGGTCTTGCTTCTTAGTCACCAAATATACCCTGAAGGCACCAAAAACAAACAAACAAAAAAATGTAAGCACGGGAAAACAACTTATGCTTATTTCTGTTCCTAAAGAATTTAGGAGCTACTTATTTTTGCATGTCAAAATCTGGCAGATACTTCCTGACAATTTAACTGGGAAAAATTGTGGCAATCAGTTTCCTAAACATTTTGTTTACCAGTTCAAATAAATACATTTTCCTATTCATACCATATTATTTAAAAAAAAATAAATCCATAAAATACCAAGGCTGCAGGGTTGGTCCTGTAGCATAGTGGATTGGTATAACTCAAGGATCTGAGTTCCAGTCCCAACTTTTCCCTCTTATGCCCATCATCTGCATGTGTGTCTTCTCCAGACCTGCCCTCTGGCTGGTGTCGCAGTGTCTTCCCTGGCAGCCTTCCACACCACAGGCTCACACAGTCTCTTCCACCCCTGCCTTTGTCTTGCCTGGTAAAAGTTTCTTTCCTTTTAGGTCAAGCAGTGCTGGGTTTCTGAGTTTGGGAGTGTGTGCTTTATCTCCAACTAGATCTTGGCACAACCTGCAGCATCTCAAGGGTTGGGGCTCATCCTCCAAGGAGGAGCTGCTGCTATGAGCTCTTTCCAAGGCATTTCAGCCCCAGCTAGCCAGGTTAGCAAGAACTAAGGTGTTCAACATCATCTGAAATAGTAGGTTAGGAGCTCTTACAGGAGCAGGTTAGGAAGTTAAAGTGGTTTGAGCTTGAGGGCAGGTTGGAGGCAGTATGCATCTGGCATAGCTGCAGCCTGTACAGACGTTACTGCTTCCAAACTGCTATTGTAGAAAGTATGAGTCTCTTTGGGTGTTCAGCCTGCTGCTCTCTAACAGATCACAGTTTATGTGAGGTCAGGAGAGACTCGTTTTCCCTTCTTTCCCTCCCATCCCAGCCCAAAAGGCATAAAACAAGGCCAAATTTGGGTGGGTTTGTGCAGAAATGACCGAATGCCTGAACTGTACGCACGCTGCTGCCAGCCTGCAGGCTCTTGCTCCAGAGCACAGAAGAAGTAGTGCTGCTCAGACAGGAGGCTGCCAAAACTGTTTAACAGAGGGTAAACAGCTTCCCCTCCCCCACTCGACCTCTTTCTTGGAAATAAATCCAATTAAACATTTTGGCTGAAACTCATCCCACCCAGTGATATTCTGCTTGTGATAGTCCCAGCTTTTGGAAGGGTTAGCTCCAAAAGTTCACTGTAGTTTAAAAGCAACCTGTAAAGGATGCTTCCTTTTATATTTATGCTTGGGTACCATTGATAAGCATTTTTTCTGCTAGGTTTGTGGTCAAACTACTTAGAAGCCAAAATTAAGGATGGGTTTGAAGACTAGGACTTTCCAAGTGACTTGAGTGTTTCAAGTCCCACGTACCAACCTGGGAATGCTCCCAGTGCTTTGCAAAAGCAGGCACTTGCTTCTTGTCTTCTAAAAAGTAGGATCTTGGTGGTCTAGCATGTCATCTGCAGTCAGCCTGGCTGTGCCCCTGGTTATGTGCTGGGAGCATACCCTCTCTAGCTGAAAAAGCCAGTCCTGTGCCAGTCAGGACAGCTCAGAAATATCTACTGCCCTGAGACTGCAGGGATTAGTGCAGAAGAGAGGGCTTTTTGCCTCCCTGGGAGAGACTACTTGATGGGGGGAGATGTATCACGGGTAATGCATGGCTTATTTATTTCCACTGTTCTCAAGGCCATTCAAAGAAGCTAAGCAACCCCGAAATTTAGATATTTGGGAGCAATGTTACTGGGTCTGCGAATAAGAAAGATGAAAGACAAATTATTGAATATCGTGGTAGCGCTCCTTTATTAAAGCTGGAAAAAAATCTGCAAAGAGAACAGCTGTAGCCTGTTTTTACAAAGAGAAACAGATGACATTTGTTGCTGAAGTTTTCTCTTTAAAATGTCTGTGGTGTGCCCAGATCTAAGAGATTACATTGGTTTATGTTTCTTGTATAGTTGCAGAGCTTGGTTGTTTTTTTTAAACGTTAAATGTTTTTAAATGTGGGAAGTTTTCTAAACTTTTGTCTATACATACCGAAATTCAGCTAGTACAAATACCAGTCGTGAGGAGAAGCCTGAGCATTTGTAGTTTGCTTCAATACTGACCCTTGTTGGACCTGCAAGCTACAGTGTTGGTGCTCGCTTGCACCAGGTGAAACGCTGTTTCTACAAACGCGTTTACTTGGAACTTCCCCTAGGAGAGGGCTTAGGATTGTTTACAGACTGATTTCATGAGAAGTCATTTGTGTTGTTAGCATTTGGTCAGGCAAACTGGGGGGTTGCATGCTGTTTTATATACCAGATATTTGACATAAGTTATGGCTTGCCTGGTTTTGTGCCCAGCACTCAACTGGAGCTGGTACGATGCGGGAATAGCTTGATTCATACCAACAGTGCAGTGACATATGGGCTGAGTTTCTGCCAAATGAGCCTATTACTTAAGAGTAGCTGCTAGCACGAGAAGCAAGCTATTCAATGAAAGAGTTAAAGCTACGATTTGGAAACTGGAGGTCTTCCGACTGCTTGCCTAACTTACGGGGAGGGGGAGAGGGGGCAGAGGGAGGGAAGGCAGCTGTGTAACCACTGAATCGCTCTTGATGCTCGAACCCCATCTCCCTGCCCAGGCAGGTCGTTCTGCAGCCAACTTTCCAGCTGTGCAAAGAGACCTTGTTCAATAGCAGCAACCCAGCCTGGCTGCTGCGCTCGTGTGCTCTGACCCTTTCCTGCGTCTTACTGGATCCGCTCTGCCTGCTTCGGCAGCCCCTGCATCGCTCAGCCCGCGGGACTTCTCCCTTTCTTTTCACTCCTTCCCTGCTTGTCCTTCATCCACTGACACCATTCGTCACTGGTGGCTTCGCAGCCCTAAAGCAGACGGGCACAGCAGCACGTTTGGGTTGTTCTTTCTCCATCCTCCCCCCTACCACGCTCCAAGGAAAGTAGTAAATGTTTATTACCCCTTGCTGGTTGAAGAAAGAGCATGTGCAATGCAAAAACCGTTTAGAAGAAACGTCATTATTGTTCTTCTTTGTGTTGGCATCATCTCTTCTGGTATTTAAAAAAAAAAAAAAAAAAAAAAGAGGGGGACAAGAAGGGGAGAGACAAAAGCCGAAGAGCTCCTGTCTGCAGATGAACGCAGTTGATAACTGGATAGTTATCCTCTCTGCTGAATATTTAGACAAGTAAAACCAAGTCGGTGCTGAATTACTGCCCGGCTTTCTGGAACGGGGAGGCTTTTTCCAGAAGCAGGTCTGACAAAGGGGAGGGGGGTGGAGCGGAGGGGTGGGGGAGGGCGAGCGCAGACTGCTGACTGAGGGGAAAGTATTTTGTAAGAAAATTCTTCTTGCGGTTTGGAAGACGTAGGGTTGGGGCTGTTGCGTTTTGCTGAGAAATCGTTAATTGGCTAATTTCTAGCCCGTCTCCCCTCTATCCCCACCCCATCAGCATTTCAAACAAGGCCGGGGTCACAGAAAGTTGGGGGCACGTACAAAAACACCAGCTGGGCAAAGGAAATTGCTCCTGTGCTTGGTCGGCTCCCAAAGTGCCTCCCATAACTCGTCTGCTTATTTGTGGAGACCAAAAAGAGCAAACTTCTAAAATATAGGTGAAGGAGGGGCACCCAAAGCGGGGCCTTCGGATCTTGGAGGCAGAAGCGTCTGAGCGCTGGCCATTTGCCTGGGAGAGATGAGGCTGATTGCGCAGGGCTGGAAACGTGCATGGTATTTTAGCTGCTTAAACGCAAGGTTCCTGTCCCAAATACTTCACAGCCTAAACAAAGAGAAAGAGAGCTCGTGCATCAAAGGAGCCCGGGCAAGTGGCAATTTGGCACGCGTCTTACTGCGACCAAAAGGTTTTTCACAGTGGAAAGTGATACTTGTTTGGTATTTTTAAAAGCTTTTAGAGAAGGGCTAAAGCTAAACTTGTTTGGCAAGGCAGGAAGCTGGGGTAGGTAAAGCTTGTTTTAGGAAGGATTTGAGAGTTTGGGGTTATTTGATATGATGGAGGAGGGAGCCTGCTCAGGTTGAGCAGGAAAAGCATCATAGGAAAAGCATGGAGCTGAGTGGGAAAAGATGAAAGGATGTGGAGGAGTGGGAAACGCAAAGGGAGCAGAACACTTGAACGTGTAGTAGGATATAAAAGCAAAGTGGTAGCACTAAGGCTTGGAAATTCAAGCTGGGACTACTTAATTTGGTGTAACACGTGATAAGTAATCTGGTTGAAGAACCAGAGATGGTCAAGAACAGTTTGCTGAAAGGCTGGGAGGGGAGCAAAAGAGAGGATGTGGCTGTGCAAAAGAAATCTAAAGGCCAGATCAGAGCTCTAGCAGAGAGGAGCAGCAGTGATAGAAGATCTTGAAGATGTTGGGGAAAGGAACTGTTACCTTGGTGATAGACTAGGAGGAATCTGAAATAACCGGTGCCAAAGGAATTGGGAAGATTGAATAAGGAAGATTTGGAAAGCACTACTGAAGTTCTACGTTACAACTCCAGCAGTAAAACTGCAGGTCTGCTTTCCTTGACCTGACAGTAAGTATAAATCCAGACAGCCAGAGGAGGGACCAAGTTGTTTCTCAAGACACCTCGTAATTTTAATGGTGTGTGTGTGAGCACACGTGTAAAATCTGAAGCCCTGGTTTGACAGATGGGATTGGAAGGAACTTCATGGGCTGTTAAGTTTGGTGTCTTGCTCTCTCAGACCATTAAGTACGGCTTCTTCAGGAACTGATGGAGCTTCATCTTAGCTGTTTCATGGTTTTAACTGAGGAATAGGGCTTTTTCCTTTGTCTTAGTGGGTCACCTGATACAGAAAGTGCCATGTCCCATGCCTAAAAATTCTTTGAGATTCCATTTTCACCAGTAGACAAAAATACAGCAGGTGAAACAACCCATTTAGGTTTACACTGATTAAAGGGATGGTGATGGAATGGACACGCCTGCTGACCCTTTACATGCTGTAATCCTACACACAAAAAGAAGCATGAAGCATTATTGTCCTGGGCTGCCATTATACAAGAGTAAGTGCCAGTGATTTTAAGTCCTTCTAAATTATATTAAGTTAAATGTTAATATCGCTACCTTTTCTGCAGCCAGTATGTTTTATCAGAGCCAAGGAACAGGCTGGGTAAGATAGAAGTATTTCAGTCCCTGCTGCACCGTGGCTGCAAAAATGTCCTTTTGCTGCTTGATGAGTATTGCCAAGGTGCCTGTAGGTCATCTTGCTCTGCTGTAAATCATGTGATGATATAAAAGCAGCTTTATAAATACTATTTATGTAGAAAGTTGTGCTTTATCAATATTTTTTTAACCCAAAAATAGATGGGAGAAGACATGTAGGCACTCCTGAATTGTCCTAGCATGGGTTTGGATTGCTTGATGAGAGTTGCTCTCACACTGCTTCCAGCAGCCTTAGAAACAATCTCTATTCTCAAAACCAAGAGAAGCTGCACTGAAACCTGCCTGGCTTAGTACAGAGAAGGGAGTTTTACACAGGGTTTGTGGTGCCAACACTTCAACATTTTTTTCCCCTTCTTTCTTTCCACGAGCCGTTGAGGAACATTGTACGTCTCTGGCTTACGAAGGAATGACCCACAACACTCAAATACCACTGGTTTCCTTGTACCAGGTCTGCTGAAAATGGCATGGCTGCATACGTCTGGGACCACGCTGTGCAAACCACACGCTATACATAGCAGTAATGCAGGGCAATGTACAGCTTAAATGCTTTGTACTGTGTATGGGCACATGTCCTAGCTGGGCTTCAGCAGCCTGTGTTACACTTACTGGTGGGAAATCTCGGTTGTTAGACAAAGCCTTTCTCCAGTTTTGTGGTCTGTCACATGGCTGCTACAACTGTCTTTTACTATCCACACAATTTTCCCAGTGATCCACCAGGATTTGCATCTCAGTTTTGGCCCCAAGCCTCTGCTGTCCTTCTTGAGGAGCTTTTAGGTAAAACCAGAGTAAAATAGAAGCTTACCTTTCTTTGGGGGGGGAAAAAAGGAAGGAGAAAGGTTGGTAGGGAAGTGGGGTTCTGCAGTAACTAGTGGATTCAGTGCTGGGCTGTCAGCCTGCCTGGGAAGGCTGGGCTAAACACTTCTGCAAGGGGGTGGCGTGGGTCTGGTAGTCCAAACAGCACAGAAATCCTTGTGGTGTGTGTTTTAAGTAGTCTGTGTCTGGGCGGGAAGGATGACACACTAACTCCTTCCTTCCAAGCAAAGTGGGTTGCAGTTGGATAATCCATGATGTGACAGACGTCGTAGCTCTTTGCCAAACAGGCTTTTGCTTCTTTGTGCTTGCCTTGTTCGGGCTTACTATGATGGCTGAATCTCCAATGGAGCTATCTCCTTTGGTTCAGCCGGGGAAGATATCTTTGACCTGCAAATTAGAGGTAAGGAAATACACGTTAAGGTGGCTGATTGAGTTATTAACACATCTCTGGGTGTCACAAGCTAAAAACAGAGGTATCGTTGTGCCATTTTCAGCTGATCCTGAAGAGGGGTAGGACCCTCATCCCATTATTTCCAAAGTGCAGCCTTTTAGCTGGTGTATGTGTTTCGTAGCACATACTAAAGTTTATTCTGCCCACTTGACCTCAACGGTGAAGTTGATGTAATGGAAGCTGCAGCTGGGGAATACAAGTTATACTCGTGTTTGCATTTTCTTCTGCTAATTGTTAAGTCCAAACTTGATGAATCAGAATTAAGCACTTGTGAGTTCTTTGCAGATCTGGGCATACAGCTTTGTTGGTAGGTCTGGGATGGTTCACTGACGTGTGTTTTGTAACATCGCCTGTCACAGTATCTGAACAAAACCAGCATATTTCAGAGGTGTCTGTGTAACTCCGTGCAGTGTCTTTTCCCTGGCTGCTGCTCTGCTGATTCTCTCATGAAGCCATTTGTCTGCGTTAAGCCTTTCCAGTAACTTCATGTATCTATCATGAAGTGTCAAATAGCTTCTCTTAACGACTTGTGAGTAGCTGTAATCTGATCTGTCGAACCCTACATCAATCCTCTGAAGCGACACATCCATTGAAAGCTCCTCAGCTCCCTCCAGCAAGCGGTGGTTTAGGCGTGACATCCTCTGGCTAGAGGATGTCTTTGAGAAGCAATCCAGAATTACACTTGGGTTGCGAGGGGGCCCCTATCTTCAGAATACGGTTTAAGTTACAAACCTCATGTGTGTTTGTGGTATCCCCTGCACCACTGAAAGAAACCAACCGCGTGTAATCTTGGAAATGACCATAATTTTTGCTGTGAAAGCACTTTGCAAGGGGAAATTTTAATGGTGCCTTCCTGTTTTTGATCTGGGGGCTTAAAATAGAACTGCTAGGCACAAACATTGTAGGGACCCTCTTCTCTGAGTGAATTTTTAACCCAGTTTTGATTTGTCTTGCTTCATGGGAGAACTTTGGAAAGCTGCAGCTCAGAAAGGCCCACCAGTCCCTCCTGTGCATCCCAGTGTCACGACATGTGGATGAGGCTGCACCTTCCTTAGCAATTTGGAGTGTGTTTGAAGAGGTGGCCTCTGTCTCTGGTCACTTAGTACCACTGATGAGCAGTGTTGTGTGGTGTATGCAAGGCAGCAAGGTGAGAGCAATAGGCCAGGCAGTATTGTCATACATCTGTTATCCTTTTCCCTGGTAGCCTATCACCTAAGTGTGTAATGGAGGGAGTGATTTGTGTAGAGAAGGAAGGGATTTGATGTTCAGAAGGTGATTGCATCCTAGTTTGCAGAGGACCCTTGCCCCAAACTGTCAATTCCCCTGAATCATCAGACCCAGAAATGTTGTGAGGTTGATGGGAGACCACTGTGCCCATTCCTCAGCTACAAGAAGTCGTGCTGGAGCAGGCGTTTGGAAAGCTGTGGTGCAAATCCAGGCGTGAATGCTGAAGCCGTGACCTCCCCTGCCCTCTGCAGCAGTAAGGAGGTTGCATCCCTAGAGAGAGAGTGGGACCGCTCTGCCCAGCGAGTGGAGCTGGAGCTAGCTGAAAAGCTGGCTTTAGCTGCAGCAGGGCCTGCTGTTTATGTGAAAGAGCAATAAGATAAACAGAGAAACTTCGGCTGTAGCTGTAGTGGCAAGGGTGAACTCCGATAGAGCAGCTCTGGTATGGGGGAGAGACAAAGCAGAGCCTTCTTCCAACACTAAACAAACGCGTGGCTGAGCTCTGCATTGCTGGCCTAGAAATGGAAGTGTTTAAAGCAATGTGTAGCTGGGAGCTGCTGCAGCTCTGCACACCCAAACTTCTCATCCCTTTCCTCTTGGGGACAAACTCTGGGTGCTCAGGGACCTTCCGCAGTTCAGCTCAGTGCTTGGGTTTTGCAGGTGGTAGAAACCGGACTCTCAGCTCCTTTAGCAGAAGTCACTTTAAAAAAAGAGGAAAAATAAGCCTGCCTCTACCATGCAAAGCAGAAACCCAGCACGGAGAACTGTCCTGTGACTTTGAAGTTGGGTTTCGTGTCTGTGGGGAAGGTGTGGTATCTTGATGGTGCTAATTACAAACTAACTGAAATTCCTTAGCAGTAATAAAGTGGCTGCATTAACAGGGAGCAGGAGAGAATATTTTCCTCTTGGGGACAAAGATTTTGATGGATTTTATTCCATCGGAGTTAGAAGGCTCTACTGTGACCCGTCAAAGGAAGTTGGCTTATGAAATGCAGTTTTGCTGAATTTTCTGCCACCAGATGCTCTGCCAATGTTTTTTTTCCCCCCATTTCAGAGGTATTATTTCTTACTCTGTCTCAGTAAGGCTTTTCTAAGTTTCCATGTTTCTCCCAGCAACAAAATGCATTTGAGCCACAAGACCAAACAGATGGCTGGGTCTGCTTTGCTCTTTCCAAACGAGCGCTTGCCTCAAGCTGCTGCAACCTTTTCATAGCTCCTTTGTTCTGCAGCGATCAGGAACTCTGCATTCGCTTAATTTCCTGCCAGTTCCTGTGCACTGACAGCCCCCTGTTTGTTCCTGGCCGTGCCTTGTTGTGACTGCCAGCAGAAAGGGCTAGGAAGGCCGGTTGGGGTGTGCTTTATTGCTTGCCTTCCCTGCCTTTGATCTAGCCACAGAAACTCGTGCTGTTACATGCACTGCAGCCTGGGTTCAGGAGAGGGGTTTGGTAACTTTTTCCACGTCTGCTGCTGCAAAGCGAGGCTGGCACTTCATGTTTTCAATGCCAGTTGTAATTTTTCAAGCTAACGGAGGGAAAGGTTGACCCCGAGCGTGATGGAAGCGTGATGGAGGTGTTGCAGTAAATGACCCCTGGTGGGCAGAGGAAGATGCTGAGAAAGTGTCTGTTTGCTCTGCTCATTGGCTTGCACTCAGCAAAGTCTGCTCACCTCTGCCCAGCCTGGAAAGGAGATAGCATCCCCATCCACCCCCAGCAGCTAAGTTTTTGGCTTAACCCCCCTGCTTGAAATCCGGCCTGTGCTTTTGAAGTACGTGTCTCGGTTCTGGCCCTCCTTTCCTACTGCCACCTGCGTACTTCTCTGGGGTGAGGTCTTGCAGAAGCGTGTTTGCAAACACTTCACAACCCATGAATGCAAGATGATGTATGGTCTCCTGCTAAATGCACACCCCTTTTGTTCACATGTCACTTCTTTTAATGGTGTCTCAAGCTCGTTCCTGTAGCCCCACGCCGCTCTGGAGCTGCGGGGAGAGCAGCGAGCGTGCTGGGCCAGCCCCTTGGAGCTGGGGAGCATCGGTCCCTCTCAGGATCCAGGGCTCGGGTTTCAGTAACACAATGCTTCGTGCAACCATGTGCGTGTTCAAAAGAGCCAACTGGCTGGAGCTCCCGCGGTGACGCTCGGCTGATTTGGCAGCCGGGCTGATTCTGTCAAGTTACAGTATGGGAGTTAAGTCCAGCTTCAAATCCTCTTTCTTACCCGCTCGAGGAACTTGGGGAGGGGGGGAAACTCTCAGGGGACTTTGTGTCATTATTGGCATGGAAATGCTCGGTGATTATCAGCAGCAGGGCAGTGGCAAGGGGCTGATTATCTATCATGTCGTCAGCATAAATAATCAGTGGGCCCCTGAGCTGGGCTCCGCCTTTTGTAATGGCTCCACGTAATCACTGCACAACAGTTTAAAAGCAAGCAGAACAGAAAAACAGCTGGACTAATCCTGACCCTAACTGATGTTGCCTTTTCTCCCTTCACTAGAAGAGAAATATGTCACCATCCAGCCGTACGCCAGCCAGGGGAAGGATGAGATTGGGTTCGAAAAAGGGGTCACCGTGGAGGTCATCCAAAAGAACCTGGAAGGATGGTGGTACATCAGGTAAAGCAGCTGCACGGCCACATTGCTGCAGAACCTGTGGCAATGAGCTTTTCTGATCGTTTGCTTAATGGTAGTACATAAGTAATTCTTGTTGGGTGAGGACGCCCCTCTTGCATCTTGAAGGAATGTAAAGAAAAGGCTAAGACCATGCTGATTAAAGAAGTATTACAGTGTATGCAAAAGCTGTAGACTTCCAGTGGGGAAATTCCTTAGCTTCTCAATGTTTTCTTCTTCCTTCAAGTTAAAAGCCCATCTCTGAGTTGATACGAGAGTCCTAACAGTGATTTCTGTTGTGTGTGATTTTAATGTGCTTCTGGTATAGGAGGTTTTCTGCAGCCCATTTAAATCTATTTATAGCAACCGTGAAAGGCTGACTGTGGTCTGCTGAGCTATTTGGGCAGGTGGTGTTATTCCCTGGGACAGAAAAGATAACTTTGGCTGTGGCCCTTTTCCAAACTTATTGATGGATTCGACTTATCAACTAATTTGCCTGACTTCTGCCTATCCAGATCCTGCATTCAGGCAAGCAGAGGGACTGTGGTTGAAGGGCAGGCGAAGTTATCACTGTGTATCTACCTTTGTTATGTATTTGAAATAGCAGTCATAGAGGAGAGACTTGTGACTCAAAGGGATTTTTACAGGAAAATGTAGGTTGGGTGTGTCTAAGATAGTGATATAAGGTGTAAGGAGAAGTACTTAATGAGATCTTTCTCCATTTGGGTCCATGCAGCGCTTGGGTTTGAGTGCTCTGTTGTGATTCTGCCCCTTTGTAACATAGACATTGCTTAGATGTGTGGACCTGGCCATACGGACACCCCATGCCTTAAAAAGGCACCACAGGTGGCTTAAAAATGCAGGTTTATCTCAGGCAGTGCAAGACATCCCAGCTAGTCATATTTCTAGTCAGCATGTAATCACGATTCTTCTCCTTTCCCTTCCCCAAGCTGTAACTTGCTTTTGTTTAAATTCTGCTTGATTCATCAGCTATGAATGAGGGCTATGAAAGTGCTGACTGCAGCAATGTTTTTGTTTTTCTTGATGTCCTGTACTCAGTAAAGGGATTTTTTTTTTTTCTTCCATCTAATGCTCCCATAGAGGGAAGAGGCTAATAAAGATAGCAGTGGAGTCAGGAAGGCACTCCAGATAGCAGGAACACAGAATGCCTGGGTTTGGTCAGGTCACATTTTTTTCTCCTTTAATCATTCACAGAAGTGGAATCCAAAGTTGCAGATAAAGGAATCAACAGCACATAGGTTTTCTGGGGGGAGGAACATTGTAAGACATCTTCAGTTTATTCTGGTTACTTTTCTGAAGCGCAGCTGTATTACTACTGTAGGTTCCCCTTTGCCATACCAACAGCTGTACAATAAGAAGTCCTTTTTTTCCCCTTTGCCTTGAACTCTGCTTTGTACCAGCCACGTTTTTCTAGAAACAAAAATGTGTGTGTGCTTGTCAGGCTTTCTAGCAGAAGTGCGTGTAAGTGGTTCCTTCACACTGATCCACATGAAGGGCAGTGGATGCCCCAGCCTCCCCACGGCAGTCAGGGAACACAACGTGCCCTTGGCTTTGTTTAAAGAGAGATTTTGAGTTGAGCAGCCCATTTTTGTTGAAAAGTGTGTCACCCTATGAGCGTGATGACCACGTTGGGTGTCAATTATCATCCTCTCTGCCACTCCAGGCACTGCTCTGCTGTCTGGCTGGAGAATAAGCAGCTCTTAGAAACTTTACATTTTTTTCGCCCCTTCAGCAAGACTTTGGGAAATGTTGATGAAGCGATCTGTCCCTGACAAGCTGGTCCTTTGCAGCCCAAGTAGCTATCTCAAACTTATTGTGCTGTTTATTAGGTTTAAGCCCCAATGTGTATTTTGCCATACCGCTCAGAAAAAGATTCCCCTTCCTCTGGAATTACATTTTTCCAAGATCTGAGTGCCTTAAAAATAGCAGCTCTTTTCTCCTGTGGTGAACGTGAGGGGAGGCAGGAAGATACCTCAGCCGAATCCTGCTGCCGTGTCTGCGGAGCTGGGTAACAGAGGCTGGACACACAAATCAGTGCTGAGAAATAAAAACAAACCCAGCAGCTTGCAAATGGAATCCACCTTAAAGACATTAGCTTGTTCCACCTTAAATATGTAATTTCCCCAAATTCCTTGCCATGTGCTGATCCTCATTTCCTGTTCTTCTTTTTCTTTTTTTTTCTTTTTTTCTTTCTATTTTTTTTCTCCCCCAGTTTGCTTCCCTCTGGAGTAATTCCAGTGCTCTGGAGCTGGAAAGCAGATGTGACTCTCAGACTCACAGAGGCACTTCTGACTTTTTTTTTTTTTTTTTAACATTCCTATGGTTTGAATCCATTTTTTCCTTCATGTAATATAAACAGGGAGGGTTTTGGAATCACTGTGGAACCAAATCACTGCACCTAATTCTGTAGCCTTCCCATTTCATTGCTGTAGAAGCTAGAGGCAAGATTGGGGTCTTCCTTTATTTTGCCCCTCATGCATTATGACTTTTTTTTTTGAATGACTTGAAATATGGATAAATTAAAGCTCTGGCCTGGTACCCTTCTTATTCCACTGGGCTCAGTGGATCTGTGCACCTCTTGTTATGACGAGAGCTGACATTAACACCCCTTATTTAAATCTTGATTTCTAGCCCTACCCTCACCTGGAGGCAATCTTCTTGCAGGCCACAAAAGTAGCAATATGCTACACAAATCTTTTGTTATTTGCCTGCTTCTTCAGCCTTGTTGGTTCTTCTGAGACTGATGAACGAGGTGCAGTCGGGGTGAAAGTAAATGCACTAGAATTGAGAGTGATCTAGGATGGGGTTTGAAATGTCTCCAATAGGCTGTGATTACAAACCGAGGAAGGATATTTGTGATCCAGCTCCTGGATGTGAAAGGAAGGTTGTTACGAGTTCAAGGCTTCTCCAAAGCTGGTCAGCCTTCACCTGAGCTCTTGATCTCCCCGTTTCATAGGTGAAAGTAGCTTTATAAGGTGATGTTTGCAAAGAGCTTTGCAATTGCCGAGTTCAAGGGCTAAGGTGAAAAAACATAAGCCAATTTGACTTCCATAAGAATCTTTTATTTGTGGAGTAACACAAATGAGCTGGCAGTTGCTGGCAGCTACTGCTCAGCATTAACTTCAAGTTGAATTTACTAACTCAGAGGAAGAAATAACTCGCAACAGCCTCTCTACTGAGGGTATGTTGCCCAGAGTTATTAACTGCCCAGCTATTGCTGCTACTATTCATTGGGAGAAACTGTGTGAGATCAGAGGTGTGTGAAGCAGCGGGGTTATATGGGCTGATCCAAACACATACAGTTGGCAGGAGAACTAACGAGCCAGTACAGAACCTGCCTGTTGCAGCTTTTCTGATCTTAAACATGTTAAGTCTCCCACAAACTGAGATGGATGTAAAATGTTTTTTTTTCTTGCTGATTCTGCACAATCAGGCTCTGTTGAAAGTAACCTTTGGAATTGGAGCGCTCAGTGCATTGGCCAATGTGGCTTTCTCACAGACTGAAATCTTAACATCTCCAGATCATGTAAAGCTATAAAGTCCTTCAGAAAAAAAAAAAAAAAACAAAAAAAAACAAACAAAAAAAAACTTCCCTGATGCACATGCAGCAGAAAGCTCTGGGCAGTAGCTGTGCAAAAGGACCATCTACTGCAAAACCAGGTGGGGTGAAAAGTCTTCAGGACTTGAAAACAGTACCGAGAGATGCCTCTCCTCAAGGGAGGATATGGCATGAATGGGAGTCTCTATTTTGAGATTTGATTTGAGGTTTATCCAAAAATCCTCAAAGGGGACAGGATTGCGTAGACCCAAATTGCATCCTGATACAGTATCAGTGCCTAGATGCTGTGTTTCTGTTGGAAGCCACATCAAGTCATTACCACTTCATTATTTTTTGTTAGTCTCACTGCTGCAAACAAAGCTCAGAGCTATTGAGATGTATTTTTTTTTTTTTTTTTAACACCAGAATCCTTGGAAAACCTTATTACTAAACTATCTGAACAGAGGAAATCCCGTATCTTTGCCGTCACGTGTTACAGAGGGAAGCTGCTGTAGGGAACAGCAGCATTTATGTGCGGTGTCCTTGTTGATCTAGATGTGAGAGAAGGAAAAGGCAAGCTTTCAAACACACAGACCCTTGTGCTCCTTGCTGCAACTACAGCAATTGTACTTGCTTTTGTACAGCAAGATGTTAATGAAAAACGTCTAAGGAAGCAAACATACACTACGTCTTCCTGTTCCCTCCATAAAGTCCCAGTGCCATTCACGAGTGTCTGGATGTGGAAAATGAGCCCAGGATATGCCCTGGTGCAGAAATAGCACAGTGAATCCCAGAATCCATGCTTTGCACGACAAATATACATTCGATAGAGAATGATTTGCTGATATTTTTTCCCCTTCTCCAGCTCCTTAATCCTCTGCTGTCTGATTCTCCATTTGCACTGAAGAGCCTTAGAGTCCTACTGTTTTAACCTTTGTGTTTCCTGCAGATTTCCTGAGCACCAGGAATTTAATGGTGCCTGCTTTCCTACTTACAGTTCAAGCACCTGCCTTGGGTATCTTGAGAGATTAAAGAGAGAGGGGTTTCAGTGACTCTCTCTGTAGCAAGTTACGGTTTCATTAGGGAAAGCAGAGTTCATCCACGTGGTCCTCCCTGGAGTCTGATTGTAATCTGAAATCCCTGCTGAGGTGTTAGGAATGGCAGGAGTTAGAAAAACCATCTTCCCAAAAGCCCAGTTGTGGAAGAATGACTTCAGTTTGAAGTGTAGCATAAGCAGCTCAGCCTGGTGCTCTGGGAGCACGTGCTGGATTCAGGTGCCTGTTCAGATTTCCCAGTTTATTTCTTCAAATAGCCCCTAGCTTGTTCAGGGAAATGAGTCTTCAACAAAGCTGTTTTTTCTAGTCAAATTGTTTCTTGACCTTGCAGTGATAGAGGAAGTACAGTGGTTTAAGAATCCCATTTTCTCCATAAAAGCTGATCAGACTGGACTGGGAGTTATGGGAGGAGGGGAAGTGTTCATTATTATAATTATAAGGAGATAGGATTTCACAAGGGCCTTTTATAGAGCAGATGTAGGGTCTCTGTACTGGGATGAATTTTACTTTTATTTTTAGCCCTCTTTCATTTTGAGTTGCCACTTGGAAGGATTAAAATATTTTTCTCACTGGCTTGCATTTTTGCTGTGTGGAAGAATACCGAGTTTATCCAGTAGTGTCTAGATGTGGCATAAAGCAAAATGGTGGTGCCCTTTGTCTTGTGAGTAACTGTGTGCCTTGCCCAGGGACTCCTTCCTTTATGATAAATGACTTAACAGCAGTCTGCAGTTCGCTACTAACTGAGCTGACTCTAAGATGTCAATAGGTAATACATGAATCCAGACCGCAGAAGCTAGTCTGAGTACTGCACGTTCAGTTTTGGATGTTACCATCCATCATTTTGCCTTTGTTGTTGCACCTGAAATGCTTGAGAAGGCTGTGTTTGATATTTCCTTTTGCATCTTCAGGTATCTCGGCAAAGAGGGCTGGGCCCCGGCTTCCTATCTGAAGAAGGCTAAAGATGATCTTCCGTCTAGGAAAAAGAACTTAACCGGGCCAGTGGAAATCATAGGAAACATCATGGAGATCAGTAACCTGCTGAACAAGAAATCATCCACTGACAAAGAAACTCAAGCAGAAAATGAGACCTCAGAATCACATATCACCAAGAAAGAAATCAGTTTGCCCATTCTCTGCAATGACTCTAATGGCAATGCCATGATGACCCCAGACAAGCAGGCTTCCAAACTGGCACAAGGATCCCCAGCCGTCGCAAGGATAGCACCACAAAGAGCTCAAATAAGTAAGGCAGTAAAGTAGTTTGGATTACCACTGGCTTGCAATGAATTCTTGTTTTCTGTCTTTCAGGGCTGGCATTGCTTAAGGTCAGCTGAGGTCCTGTGTGTCCTGGCCTTACAGCTATGGCTGCCTGAGCAAATCTTTGCACTTGTCTGTAGATCTGCAGGGACACCAAGATATGGTCGTTTGTTAACAGTGATAAAATTTGACTGCACTTTTTACAAGGGCTAGCTTGTGCTTGTTTATCTTAGCCCATATGCAGTCACTTAACAACTTTTTCTGAAACAATATGCTGTTTTTTTCACCCATTTTGAACACCCTAAAATGTGCCACCCACCCTCAGTAATGTGGATAGCGTGATCATCTGTTCAAGTCAAGAAGACCACCTATGTCTTTCCTTGCATTTGTTTTTCTGTTTTCCAGGGGTTGAGAAAGTCAAGTTGCTATAATGTTTTTACTACTTCATCTACAAAATGCAGATGCTAATACTATTCTGTTCAGGGAATGGCAAAATGCTATGATACGGGACAGTATGAATGTTATTAATTTAGCGGATTATTTTTACTGCTGGGGGGAAAGCTAGATACTAGGCCAATTCTTTGCTGGCCAATCTCCAGTGGAGCTGGTCAGTTCCAGCAGAAAATGCAATCCACTACTTTCTGGCAGTGACTTCCTCTTAAATTTGGTAGCTTAGCTGAGATGAACAGCAAAATTACCTTAGTATTTCTAATATAGCCTCATAGTTACCTCTGTGAAACAAGATAGGAAGCTTAAATATTATAAGTAATGATTTTTAATATTCTCACTGTCACAGAAGAGAGCTGCTGAGGAATGTGTTTAGCAGTAGTTAGAAAGTTAAGTAAACTTTCCCTTCCTCTTTCCTTCTCAGGTTCTCCAAATTTAAGAACAAGACCGCCCCCACGAAGAGAATCCAGTCTGGTTTGTATTGTTTTACAGTATATAGTAGCAGTGGGAAGGTGTGTGGGTGTGCTTTATGAGACTTCCTACATCTGCACTGGAGTGGTGGTTGTAGTATCTGAGACATCCTTTATTTTCATGGCTGTTCATTTTATTGTTTAAGTATTGAACGAACCTAGACATCCTAATGTTAACTGGAGGATTTGTTTTTCAAATCATTGCCCTAAGTCAGCAAGTATAGAACTCTTCTTAAATTGCTGCCACCTCCCAGCTAAGAATGTCTTAGGGCTTTGCTGTGTCTGAACCTAGAAAAAAGTTACTTACAGTCCTACTGAAATAAGTACTGTGAGAAGAAATTCATGTTGGACACGAGGCGTTTGTACAGATCTAGATATTAGAAGTCCTCATGTGTGAGGATGTAGGACTCAAACTGATATGACCCCATAGCTTCATGACAATCCCTCAGCTGTATGATGGCCTGAATATTTTCACAGGAAAAGGATGAATTTTAAGAAGGGAGTGTGTCGTAAAGCTGTTATGTCCTGTGCATGCACATTAAAGCTTGTTTGGCCAACACAGAAGGTTTAAAGTTTCTCTAGGTGTCTTTTGCGAGGACTTTGTCTTGACTTTAAGTGATGACTTGTCTTAACAACTGGGAATCTCTCCCTTCCTTCCATTGCTCCCATCTTAAAGATGGCTAAGTGTGACTGTTTTATATGTTTAATTGACTTTGGATCATATGGAAGGGTGTGTTTTACAGGATTGAGACATCTCCTATGATCCTTTATCCTCAAAGCTGCAAGTCTGCACTAATTTATGTCATTTGGCCCATCATCTTCAGATGGGCACTACTCAGTAATCCATTTGCACAAAAGTCATAACATAAGCTAATAACTTATTTATAGATAGGCAATAAGTAGTATTAAATCTTTGCTGTACCCTTTATGAAGAGTATGTGCCTTGTAGTTTGTCACCTGAGCTGCCTCTCAACAAACTAGATGAATATCATCCTAGCATTTTCTAGACTTTGGCATTACATATGGTTTTAACAAGACTACTACACTTAATCCCATACTAAAAATAACAATGACAATACATGTGAAACCCTGAACACATCTGCTGTTTCCAATTATCTTCATTAAAGCCAAACCATCCTATTATCTGAAGACATTTTATTATACTGTACTTCTGCTGTGTTTCAGAATTTATAGTGCTGAAACATCCAATTACAACATTGTTAGATGCGGTTTCTAAGGTGCAGCGTTGCATTATCTGCAAAATGCCACGTGCTGTGTGAGATGAAACATGGATTGGTAGTCATGGGTATTATCTTAAAAATGGGGGAGCACGTGAATAAATGCAGTATACAAATTATTTTTCTCTTTAATGGTTTAGGATTGTTTTGTCTTCTGCTATCCTGTGTCAGTGGCAGGTTTAGCGTGTGTTCAAGAGATCCTGGCATATTGGAGTTCTTGTGTTAAGACCTGAAGGAATGAAGTGCAAAAGCTGGGAAGCTTCACCATCCTCTAGTCTACCCGTAGATACACAGCTTGAAAAGCTTCTGATACTGAAATTCTTGAAGGGACTTTTATCCCGTTTATCCTATTTATCACCTTAAAAATAATTGTAATGAACTCTAAAAGGTGACAGCTTAATGTAAAGGCACTTAGCTCTTAGAGGAGTCTGGTATGCTGCCAGAATGGCTGTAAATAGCAGTGTCCTGTTTCTGGTGGAGCTTTTATGCAGTTTAAATGCAGGTTGTGTTGGTGTGCAGGTGTTGGGGTTGAATAGAAGTTCTGGGTCTGTTATGGGGAGGAACCAGAATCTTGTGATCCTAAAGTCCTTTCCCATTCCCCTATCACTTTAGCTGAGCAAAGCTTCCCAGGGTTTATATTATCCTTGTTTTTTGCTGTGATAGATGCCTGTTAGGTTGTATCACTGAAGAATTCAGATCATTTAAAATCTATCAGCATATTAAGAGCAGTAATTGATTAGGATTAAATTTTAATGAAGTAGGATATTTGGCAATGGGCAGAATCTATCTAAATGGGCCTGTTGCAATGCAGTTTTCTGCAGTTGTGACAAGCTATCCAGAACTGAGTGGTTTTTTTTTTGACAAAATCTCGGAGTAAATGGGCTGTTGTTACGGTGGCTGGAATGGCAGCTTACACTTTATGGCCCGTCAGTTAAATGTTTTACTGTTCAGGTAAAGATTATCACAGTTTTAATAGCTAGTGAAGGCGTCGTGAACAGTGCACATTTTGAAAGCTTTCTCTCTTGTGGCCAATCTCAATACTTCAGCTTCCACTCCAGAGAATCAGGAAGTTGTCGTTAGGAAGTAGCATGGGAAGAAGGAAGAGTTTTAGTGACTAGCACATCTAAGAAGGCAAATACTTGCTTATACTACTGTTCAGCCCACTGTTTCTCAGCTTTAATTGAACAAAACTTCCTGTTTGTCATAGGGGTTTCAGTTGCCCAAACCACCAGAGCCACCCTCTGTGGAAGTGGAATACTACACCATTGCAGAGTTCCAGTCGTGCATCTCTGATGGGATAAGCTTTCGTGGAGGACAAAAGGCAGAGGTGAGCCTTAATAGTGCAACTGAAAAAAATAATAACGCTTGGCTGTTGTAGGGGACTGGGTTGGAAGGGGAGGAGCGGAAAGCAATTTGTTGAGATTTTTGTGTAAGTAACATGTTCCTTGTCATCTCATAGGTTATAGAAAAGAATTCTGGTGGCTGGTGGTATGTGCAGATTGGAGAGAAGGAAGGATGGGCTCCAGCATCTTACATTGACAAGAGGAAGAAGCCAAATTTAAACAGAAGAACCAGTACTTTAACCCGTCCAAAAGTTCCTCCCCCAGCACCTCCCAGTAAACCAAAAGATTCTGAAGAAGGAACAACAACTGGAATGGTTTCTTCAGGGGATACCCAGGACTCTCCCCACAAGCTCAAATATGAAGAACCTGAGTATGATGTGCCCGCCTTTGGCTTTGAGTCAGAGTGTGAAGTAAATGAAAGTCATGAAGAGGGCACTCCTGAAAAACGACTGTTTCAGCCCCTCAAGCCCTCTCCTGTGTCATCACTTCAGAAAGCAAAGTTCAAAGTCGGAGAGTCTTCAGAGGATGTTGCTCATGAAGAAGAGACCATTTATGAGAATGAGGGATTCAGGCGCTATGTGGAAGATACTTTGTCCAATAAGGAATCTAGTGGAGACTCGGATTCTCAGAAAAGCTCCTCTCTCTCCTTGATCCGAAGGAACTCTCCATGTTCCAACTCCCCAAAATCATCACTTCTGAAGCCCAAGATGGACAAAAACATCCAACCCGATCTTGGAAAATGTCACTATTCCAGGAATGAGGAAACAAAACCAAGGTCAGCTTCAGATGTCGGCGTACGTAGCATGCCAAGAACGGGTGTGAAGAAAGAGCCTGCACAGAGTCCTTCCATTAGAGCAAAGCCAATTGTTAGGCCCAAACCATTCCTGAACAAGGCAGATTCTCAGAGCCAAGAAAAGATGGATATCAGCACTTTAAGGCGTCAGCTGAGGCCCACTGGGCAACTCAGGGGTGGACTTAAAGGTTCAAGAAGTGAAGAGTCTGAGAGCCCCCCACACACAGCTTCTGAGAACCAAGATGATCCTGTTAGAAGGAGCTCAGCTGACCTCATTACAGCTCCTTCCCGTGCCATTTTCTGCTCTAGCCATCCAGCCAAAACTGAGCAAGAAAATGACTCCAGGTGTTTCTATGTGACCACTGACTCATACCAAAAGGTACAGGATTCTGAAATTTGTTTCCCGGCGGGTGTAGAAGTAGAAGTTCTAGAAAAGCAACCCAGTGGGTGGTGGTACCTGAAATACGGAGATATGGAAGGCTGGGCTCCTTCCCATTATTTGGCTCTCCCGGATAACCAGCGAGAAACCACATCAGCAGAGACTGACGCCTCATTTGCCAGGAACAGGAAAAATGAAAACAAGTCAAACAGTTTAGAGAAGATAGAGAAGAGAGTTCAAGCTTTGAACACCATCAATCAGAGCAAGCGTGCTACACCACCCATCCCAAGCAAACCTCCTGGTGGTTTCTCAAAAACGTCAGGGCCAGTCAAAATGAGGAATGGTGTGAGGCAGCTTGCTGTCCGGCCTCAGTCAGTGTTCGTGTCTCCCCCTCCAAAGGATAACAACCTGTCGTGCTCCTTGCGCAGAAACGAGTCTTTAACATCTACTGATCATCTTAGAAATGTCCGTCGGAATTCCTCCTTCAGTAACACACGGTTGCAGCAGGGTGATGCGAAGGGAAAGCAGCCTGAGCGGTCAGGCACGGATGGCTCAGAGACCACCTCCAACCTCCCCACCCAGAGGAACGGGATCCCTGTGTCCACTGTCAGGCCAAAGCCCATTGAAAAGTCCCAGTTCATCCACAACAATCTCAAGGACATCTATGTTTCGATTGCAGACTATGAAGGGGATGAAGAGACTGCAGGGTTTCAAGAAGGTGTCTGCATGGAGGTCCTTGAAAGGAACCCAAATGGCTGGTGGTACTGCCAGATCATGAATGGTGTGAAGCCATTCAAAGGCTGGGTACCCTCAAATTATTTGGAGAAAAAGAACTAATATTGCAATATCTTTAACGCCCCTAATTTATACTGTTCCTGCTGTGTAAATGTGGAAAAAAACAATTACTACACAAAAAGACGTTTCCCTGTGCCCCAGTTTGTACAAAGGGACAAAGAAGTCTATGCTGAGGACAAATCTGCTATGTTCTGGAGAGGATTGTGGGGTTAACATGTTGTAAGCAACTATGAGGAAGATGCAGCATAGTCAAATGCCTTTTTGTGAAGTTGTTAATAATCTTGTATGTGTAACAGGGTATGACATCCCATCTTTCCAGTTATTGACAGGAAACCAAATGTGTGCCTTTCATGAGAGAAATACACATGCATCTACCTGGGGAGTTTTGTGCCAAACTCTTTTACAACCTTGGCTCCCTTTCTCCTCGTTCTTGTCCATACATGGAATACCCAAGAGTTTTGGATGCATTTCCACAACTTGCAATGAGAAGCAAATGGAGGTTTCTGAAACACAGAGGGACTCTAATCCTTTGGAGAAGCTCACTTTTTTTTTTTTTTTTTTTTAAACTCTTCTCAACAGTTGGTTGGTCCAGAGTTGGAGCCTTTTCATCGTGGAGAGATTTGGTCTCTGACTTCAGCTGTAGTTTGTTGTTACTGATAACTCACCGGCAATGGCGATCAGGTGGTGTTGGTTGGGGGCTCTTTGTTTCCTTTCTTTCTGTCTTGTTCTTTGAGTTGATTTCAGGTGTTCTAGGGCAGCAATGCCTACTGGTGCTTGTAAAACCAAACCTACAAACCCCATGCTTAAGCACGTTGATTACTTTGCAGGCTCCATATTTAGTTCTGTGCTTGACTTCTGCCAGGAGATCCTGGCTGAATTTCTTTACAGAGCTGGGTTTCTCAAAACTTACCATAATATCAAAATGTACAAAAGTCCCTTAAGACACTGAAGACAAAGCTGTCAAATGTGTTGC
Organism: Netta rufina; assembly: GCF_964035555.1. Taxonomy (NCBI): domain Eukaryota; kingdom Metazoa; phylum Chordata; class Aves; order Anseriformes; family Anatidae; genus Netta; species Netta rufina. The sequence continues at coordinate 24,914,875 of NC_140130.1, read as the reverse complement.
TTCTGTTTTTTTGTGATCTGGTCCAAATTCAAGCGTGCTGACTGCTGGCAGGGCCCACTAAGGTATTAGTTAGAAATAGCCGTAACCTTCTGCAACAGCAGTGTTTACAATGAGGGGGAAAAAAAGCCATCAAACTCAGTCTGCACATCCTTAATTTGTATATTTTTGGGGAATTGTTTTTGTGTTTTTGTCTTTTCTGTGCATTCTGGGTTTACTTTTTTTTGGTCTTGGTTTACCAGAAGAGACTTAAAACTGAAGTAGGAGCCAAATGTGTTTCTGTTCCCACTTGAATCCAAAAAGTATGTTTGTGATGGACAGTGTGCCTGGGCTTTTAATGCTCAGATTTAATATCAAAAGAATTATGTCTAAAATTCATCTAACCAGGAAGCTGCCTCTTCTAGTTCCATTTCTGTTTGCCTTTCTTAACTCAAGCTTTCAAACATGGCACATGGTGGGGGTAGTGTGGTTGGAAATAGATGAGGCATCCATTGGAAAAGGCTTGGAATATGGAGTTATTCTTGAGGTAGCCAACTCTTGTACTGTAAACATCATTGGCCAAATCCCTACTGTACTTGAGAAAGTCTTGCTTTTTTTTTTTTTAATGGCCTTGTTAATCACTCAAGATGAATATCTGGTTCCTTTAAATAATAGGCAGTATTGTATGTCTGTTTTAAGGGGGAAGGGGCAGACTATTTCACTACTGGTTTACACAAAATGATACGTGCCCTTTTTTCCCACCAGAGCTTCATACTGATTTGGCTTGGAAGGTAAAGGTTATAAAGACTTCAAAATAGCTGGGATCAAGGGACTGAGTAAAACAGCACAACAATATTATGTGTTACCGGGGATGTTTCTCTGCCAAAAAAAAATTACACAATTTATATGTTGTTCTTGTCTTTATTCTTAATTTTCTTGGGGGGTGGGGTTTTTAATTGCCATGGTAATATCGAGAGAGTTGCCTACAGCTGACCTGACTGAAAACAGGTTAACAGCTGAAACAATATCCAGGTGCCACAACTGGCTACGAGCAGTGCTGTGGCCCGAGCAGCTCTCTGCATCCAAATAGGGAGGGGAGGGTGTTTGGTTGGGATCCCTTTTAAATTGTGGTGGCAGGAGAAGGAGGTGTATCTGCACAACAGCTCGTATCACAGTGTGCAGGGTCCTCTTTGTACCTTACGTCTTGCTATATAATATATATGTATATATCCAGTTAGCTACATCTTACTGGATGTCTATCCGAGGCATTGTGGCCCTGTCTCTCATACTTCTCCCCATTTTTAGTTGTACTAATATGGTAGCAGCCATAAAAGACTGCTGGAGCTGTTGTGAGATTATAATAGAAGTATTATATTCTTCTGCTGGACAGTATTAAATAGAGCAATACATAGAGTTATCTGCTAGATTGCAGTACTAATAGTAGTGACTTAGTGACTCGTATTAATGTTGTTATGATTTATTTTTAACAATAATGATGCGGAAGTGGTTCATTATTTTGAATTAATGCACTTTAACAATAAAAGAAACCAAAACGGAAGCCAATGCAGAGAACTAAGTGCATTATTTAAAGGTGCAGTATATAATTATCATTTTCTTGAAGCACATATTTATTAAGAATTAACTTATTATTTAAAATATTCTAAAGTTTTGTTTAGAGACATTCCCACTAGGTCATCTCTTTGGGGGGATGTAGAAGCACAGCTCCCAGATCTTCTGCATTGAGCCACTGAATTCTCCACGTGCGGTGCAGCGCGATGTGAGCCGCTGCCCAGCGGGAGCAAAGCAGCACGCGATTCAGCCAGGAGAGCCCGGACTGCTAGAAATGTTCACGCTTGCATCCAGCAAAGCCGAGCCCAGAGCACCTCTGAACTGCAGGAGTCCTCGCAGGGTCTGGGGAGGCTAAGCTGCTTTTGGTGGCCCTGTGTGACACTCGGCTGCCACGTGCCTTGCACGATGCTGGCCCCAGGTGGGAGTGAGCTTGCTGTAAGGCTCAGGTTAGTGTGAGGGCTTTTGGATCTGCCTGTGAAACACAAGGCAGCCGTCTAACAGAAGTTGCTCTGTCCCACAGCTCCCTCTCCACCTTGCTGGCTTGCTCTTCCAGCCCTGGCTTTTGCAGGGAGTTGGTTTGGCAAGCAGTGCTGGGGGTGACACTGTCAGTGCCTGCAGCACCACCGGGCTTTTCTCGAGCATCAGCCCAAGGCACATTCTGGCCCAACTGCTCCTTTTTTCTGTCCAGAAGGCTTCGTGGCCCTGAGGAGAGCCAGAGCCTGTAGAGGGACTGCAAAACCAGGCATATGGCCTCCTTCTGCCCCCACCTGCACCAACAGAAGGGAGGGGTGCAGTTAAACTACTTGATGCTAGAAATGAATGTGGGCTGCTGCCCAGCATGCTGTGCTTCCCACCAAGTGGCAATGCTTTGGTTTGGGCTTCCCTTTATTTGATTTTTTTGATGTTTGGTGCTTTAAAAGGGCATTTGTAGAACAAATACCACCCCCTCACACACCCCAGACTTGCAGGTATTTTCTTCCTCTCTTTTTACTGTTGTCATAGCATCCCTGATTTTTTTTTTTTTTATTTGTTCAACTGAAAGATATTAGGACAATAATTATTGTCTTGATTGGCAAGCAGCTACTTGTAGTCAGCTCTGCTGACACCCAAAAGTACAAGCGATTTTTTCCCTGTTAGTTGTGAAACAGAGCAAAAGGCCTTAGACCAAATCATTGAAGCTTGACTGTAAAGGCAAGGAAACCTGGAAGGGTTTCAGAGGACAGTGTAGTGCTAGAAGCGTTTTAGCTCTGCTCTAAAATGTTAATGTCGCCTTAAGCTTTATTTCCTAAATTTGTCAGAACTGACACTGGATCACGAGCAATATTTAAATGCCACGTACACCTCAGTGAGCACTCAATGCAGAAATCACTAGTACTGTTTAAATGTGTCTTTTTTCTGGTCTCTTCTTGAACCAGACTGCAGAGGAAGAGCTCTGCAGGGCTTCGGCAAGGCTGTTTGCAGCTGAAGGGGGCCCTCCTCCGGGGGAAGAGGCGGCTGCTGTCACCGCGGGGCTGGCGCCTTGCTCGCACCGCTGCCCGTGCTTTCCAAAAAGTCTTGAATTTGGACCAGCAGAAAAATCCAAAACCCGATGCCGTAGAACAAAATTTGAGAATGTGAAAAATTGTCTTGCTGTATACTGCAACTTTAATAATAATGAGCACTTCTGAGTTCGTTATTGAGGTTTATATAATGCCTGAAAAGTTTAATTGCTGTTTTCCTTTGTCTCCCCATTCAAAACACTTTCTCGTAACAGCAGCAGTGATAAGTTTTTGTTAGCTGCCCTTCCCCATGGGAGGCAATTCCTGTTAATCGTCTTAGCTCTCATGCCTTGCAGTGGGTGGGTGTAGTCGTACCTACCAGCCTTTTGCAAGCCAAACTTTTCAAGATAAAAGATACGATGGGCGCGTGCCAAGATGTGTCAGCTGGGTGCGTGTGTCAAATCGTCTCGACAGGAAGTTTTTGAATCAATGTACATTAATAGCAAGTGCACAATAATGAAGGATTGAAATTGGCTCAAGGTTAGACTCCAAAAAAATAATAAAAAATTAAAAAAAAAATCACATCTGCACTGGTACAGCTAAAAAAAAAAAAAAAAAAAAAAAGGATTTGGCCCTTGTGGATGCACACCCCAAAGTCTCTTTCCATTATGATGCTATAAAGTTTGACGAAGGCATTATATAATTGTTTGCATCACTTTCAGATCTTAATGAATCGTATTTTATTGTAATATATATTCATTGCTTTCCTCAGTTAAAAAGAAAGTTACTGCTTTTATCTTATATGAAAAACGAGGGAATTTGATAAAGCATTCATTATTTTCATATTACTAGTATTAACAGAATAGAACTAGTACTATTTAATTTTAGATCTTCATAGCTAGCTTGTTAATAACTCATATTTTCCTGTGTTGTATCCTAATTTTCGTCTATTTTTCCCAAATACTCTGCATTCTTGAGAAAAACAAATCCAATGAGAGGATAAGTGCAATATTCCTAGAATAAACAGGCCCCTCATCCAGGACGTGGAGTGGAACGTGCAGTGTGAAATGTTTGCAATTCTCTATTCGTGCACTCTTAGGGGAAGGGAGAATGCAGGGGAGGGTGCAGCTGGATGAAAACAAGGACCCTTGGGTAGGTAGGGACTGATAGCTGGGGTTGTTTGGGGTGGGAACGGTTGCTTTTTGTAAAAAGCATCGCCTGTTACTAAAAGTGTAAAGATTATGCAGCATGTTGCCAGGTTTATGTACAGAATGTGCATTAACATCCTTATCAATACAGGACTTCTGAGCTATGCTTTAAATACTTTGTATGTCACCTATGCATGATACTGCTTTCTGTTACGTCTCTGCTGGTGGTTGTCCTCTCTTACGCTTCAGAATCGACTTCAAAAGGGAAAATGCTGCTGGTGCAGTCCCAAGTTTTGATAGTGTATTGTTAATTGTATTTATTGCAAAAGCTATGGAAATATTTTTACACGTCCTCATTTCTTTCCTTTTTTTTTTTTTCCCCCTTAGGTTAACAATAAGGAAGAAAGTCCCCATTTTAACTAGATTATTTCTCACCTGCAGAATTTCACAGCCAATTTGGGTTTTGATACCGTATTTATTGGCTTGCAAAGGATGATCTCTCAGGTCCAAAATAAAGTTGGTCAGAAACTCTGCTCTTTGAAAGCTTTATTCTAAGTCCTATTTGAACGAAAGGAGAACTTCCATTTATCCAAAACAATGTGATTTCCATGTAGCAACAAAATTTTATCTCTGAAAAACTGGACTGTTGCCATGAGAGTCAAAAGAAATGTGAAAGCCAGAGCATTTGGTTCTCTGAGCTCTGGGGAGCACATCTCCTGTAGCTCTGCTTCTTGTCCCTGGAGGGCAGTTGTACCTCAGCTTCCTGCTTCAGTTTTGTCCTGCTGGTCTTCAGTTTGTGAACGTATGAATATTACCAGAGACCTTTGCATTCAAATAGAGAAACTGAATTCTGCAGCTGTACTGAAATGTTATCAATGACGTGGTTTTGGCAAACATCAAATACTTTACAGATCTGGTTTTGAGGAGCCAACCTAGTTCTTTCCCGTGCTCTTGTCTAAACCAGCAACAAGTCCATGAGCATCAGTAGAGTTGGCGCTCGCTGTGGGCCATTCTCAGCAAAAGCCAGCACCCCTGCTCGGTCCCCGTGCCTCTGAAAGGATCACAGGACCACTGAGCCCCGGGGCTGCCATGCCAGGAGCTGCTTCCCAGCAGATCGTGCAGCTTTTTAAAACCAGAGCTTTGCTGCTATTTTGCCGGTGTCTTCCCGACACCAGCAGCTCCTTCTCTGGCAACTTCAGATGCTATTTACCTGCATAGCAAAGTGCTGCGTGTAAGTCCAGTGCTCAATAGCTGCCAAAAGCACCAATACAATATTCCGAGAGCAAATGTTTAAGTTATTTTTCCCCCTCGCTTGATAGAAGCAGGGACCACCAATGTGGCGGTGCGCGGGGAATGTGTCTGCACACTTTACCTCTTCGATGGCCTCTGCTAGCCATGCTCAGTGCTTATTATTTCTCTTCCTCTCCCTCCGTGCTGCTCAGTGGCCACATCCATTGTTTGTCTGTAACTCTCACATAACGTACTGTATGTAGGGCCGGATCCAGAGCCCCCTGCACTCGGTTGACTTCAGGCCGCAATGTTGCTGTTGCTGCTTTTCCTCCTTTCTCTTGGCCCCAACTCTGGGCAAAGCAAAGATTCCCGTAGTGAAGTCACCTGTAGCTCTTCCTAGTGAGATACCTCTAGGTGTCAGCTTCCTGGGGTGTGCATGCACTGCCGAGGTGGGGAGCGAGGGTGTCCTTTTTTCTTGGGTGTCCTCACATCAGGGCCGGGGCTCTGCAGCGAAGCCGTGCTGCGTGCGGGCCTGGCTGGCGTAGGCAGAACAAATTCGCTTCTCCCATTTTATAATGTCAGGGCTGGGCTGGTCCCATAAACAATGTTCTTCATTTGTTCTTGCATCGAGGTAGCATTGACTCTAGTTGGAGAGTGCAATTTAATTTTTTTTTTGTTTCGTGTTTTTTTTTTTTTTTTTTTTTTAATAAATAAATTTGGTTTAAAGCTTCACACTGGCGTTTTACAGACCTGTTTTTGTCAGCAAAAGCCACTGCTGTCCTGAGTTGAGACTCCTGTTTGTTACTGAATCAAAATAATGGGAATTATATTAACAATTGGGAAAGAAATGAGAGGTAACTATATTGGCAGGGGAGGGGTAGATAAAGATAAAATATGAGGAAAAACTTTCTAATAAGGCCATAAATTATTGGGTCTGACACTGCGGGTGCTTTCTCTGTATAGATGGTTTTAACACATCACTGCTCTGTGTTAGGGTTTTCCATTACTGAGAAAAGTTGAGTTTTACACTCCATGACAGGCTATGGCAATCTGTGTCCTGAAGCCAATGACCCACCAAAGCCAGACAAGCGCGTGGTGCTGGTAGCAGAGGCAGTTCGTGTGGCTGGGAGGTGGCGTTCATTGAGGTCTGGCTGGCAGAGCTGGCATGGGCTGCTGCTCCACACCTGCCTGCTGGCCTTCAAAAACCAGCCAGGTGCTGGTGGAGCTGTTGGGAAATGTTTTCTGGCCTTATCTGACGGTGATCTGCCCCTGATGCTCAGGGTTACCCGGGTGCAACGGTACCTTTCTTTCTTGGTCCCTGCAGGGTGGAGGAAAGAAGCAGAGGGGAGGGAGAATCACTTGGCACTGCAGGAGAATTTCTGAAATGTAACTCTTGATACGAAAGCAAATATTGCAGGCTCTTCCAGATACTCTGCTCTCAAAGCTCTGTTAATGCCTCAGTGTTTGAGATCTGAAATTGAAGCGATGCAGGAGGCCTTCGCTGTGCAAACAGTTCTGGTGTCATTTGAGAGCTTGTTCTCGAACTGTGTCTGGGTCAACAGGGAAGGAGTAATAAATAAACAAAATCCCATCATCACCAATGGGGTTTAGGTGTGTGTGTGGGGGAGATCAAATTTGGTTTTGAGTCCAAGTCCCCCCGAGCATGCAGATTGGGTTTGTCCCTGTCCCTAGTGAAAAGGACAGAAGAAAATGCTGCAGTCACTGAGCTTAGTCTGTAACAATTAGTGAACTGGAGCAAGTAAAAGGGGAATTAAAAACAAACCTTTTTTAAAAAATGAAATATTTCTGTGAATAGCCGGCTTAACTATTTCCTGTCTTAGGTTTTCATGAGGGAGGAAAAAAAGCAGTTATAATTGTTTCCAGTCTCTAGGAGAATTTTTTTTGCCCCGTGCTGAATGGGCCTGCTGAAAAGACTTGCTCATTACTCACCGTGGGTTCAAACCTGGAGTATTGTGAAAGCAGAGTGTGTGTAGCGTTACAATGACTTTTTTGTACTAAGGGCCCAAATTGACTGTTGTGGGGTCAATAGCGTACAGAGTAGGTGCACTGCTGTTGTCTGGCAAGGCTCGTGTTATGTCAGTGCCGTTCTTTTATTATAGGTTTAATCACAGACAGCAGCGTTGGTTACTCTGCTCCCAGTCTTTGGGTGTAATCAAGCAGATGAGGCTCCTCAGTTAAGACTCGATATCACATTTCACGTGGGAGAATTCTTGCCAGCAGTTTGCTGCTTTGGTCAAAGTTCAAATGCAGATAACTCGAGGAGGGTGTTGAAAGCAACTCCATTGGGCACGTACCTCTGTGGCTGTTTCCAGAGCTGTTAATTAGCCCAAAGAATTTCTGGAAACAGGAGATAATCAGATACTGGGAGCCTAAACCTGTCACTGAGTGAAGGCTGAAATCTGTTCGAGTGGTTGTGCCCTCCTCCATTAGGAGAGCACTTGCACGTGGCTTGTTTGGAAAGCCCTATGGGTTTCACTCTACCAAATTTGTGTTTAATGACAAAATTGATCTAGGCCTGGTCCAAATGAGGCTTTGCAATGGGTTTCCTGGGTCATCGATGTTCTTATTGTGACCTTGAATATTAAATACTGCTGTCATTTTTTGTATTGGTGTAGCACTCCATTTTCTAGCGGATAGGTGGTGGGAATGTACCTGGTGGGGGTTTGGGAGAGTATGTTGGTGACCAGAGATAGAGAAACGTGTGGTTGGTCTTAGTGTGTGTGGTCAAGCTGGTGATGCTATTTGTTTGTTTTTGTTGTTTTTTTTTTTGTTTTGTTTAACATGGGAACCATTTCGTCTGTTCTGCTTGGGAAAAAGTCTAGAGGTTGGTGTGGTTTCTGTCACTGTGTACGTGGAGAAGGAATAACTGAGAGATTCTTTTGATCTTGTTTTTATTTGGAGAGAGGTTACAGGCGGGAGTCCGTTCAGTTTGTCTTGGGATGAGAGTTAAGAGTTGAGCCAAGAATTGAAGAAAATGAGTTTGGGGAAACCTTGTGTTCTTTTGTTTGCCTTTTTTTTTGGTTCGGTTTGTTTGTTTGTTTGTTTTGTAACAGCTTTGGACCATATTTGCTTGTGGCCTCTAATCTAGTTTCATTGAAGGCAGTGGAGTGAATATTGGTCATAGTGCAGATGTTTGAGGTTTTGGCCAAGTATCGGTTCTTTTAGAGCTGACAGGGTTTTTTTGACATTCATGGCATCAACCATTAATGTACCTATAGCAAATGCAGGACTAGAAGCAGAAATAAATACTGCAGCCTCGTGGATTGTCCAATTTTTATTTAATAAACTTGAGGTGATCAGTTGGATGAAACTGTTTGTACAGTGAAGAGCTCCTGCTAGGGTCCAAATGTGTTTGGGTCTCTGAGGTGCACCTGATTTTCTTTTCTAGGAAAGCATGAAAAATATTGCCTTTCTCAATCATTCCAGTCAAAACCGAAAGCCAGAAAAATGGCACTCATGCATGCAACAGTACCTTTTGTCACTGGTGGTATGAATTATATCATCAACGAGGGACAAAATGCCCCCATCAGTCTGAACTGGCACAAAGTAGACCTTTCTGTGACCAGTCCCTGAGTCTGCATGTGAACTTGGTAGATTCAGTGCGGATTAGATTTCTAGCTAGAAAATATGAATGACTTCTTCATGGGCCAACGCAAGAGTTGCATCCTCAGTGCAGAAAATAGAGCTCTCCTTTGTGCCAAGTGATCCTTAGCAAAGTCCCTCAAGCTTGTAGATCATCTGGGGACCTGTGGTGATGTAGCTGATGCATATGGTACTGTGGGCCTGCTTCTGGGACTGGGACATCTCTGTCCTAGGCTAAATTAATGAAATTATCATAGCACATTTTTTTTTTTGTCACTCTAGATTTGTCTGGGCGAGGGGGATGACAATGGCTGTGCAAGCCATTACCTTCCCCCTAACCCAGACTTGAAGACTTGATTTGATTTTAATGCCCAGTCCAGAACTGGTTTCAGATGGCTCTGCTCTGGAAGATGGCTCTGCTGCCCTGGCTGGGACAGGGGCTGCATTTGGGGTGCTGCCCTCATTTCCATGATTGCCTAATGGCCACATGCCATGGCCAGGTGCTTGCTTGCTCAGAGAACCACAATACAATGTAAAGCAATGGAATTTATGTGTGTGGTTTGTTTCCTTTTTTTTTTTTTTTTTTTTTTTTTCCCCTTAGAGCGGCATGTGCTGAAGCCATGAAGTAAAAACAAATGTTTGGGGTCGGGATTTTAATCATGTCTGTGTCTGTAGAGGTGAGAACTCTGTATGGTCGCTCAATGGAGAATGAGAAAACTTCTCAGGCAATTGTGCTTGTGAAGATGCAGAGCAAGAACTTGAGATTTTTGTCCCTGAAGGTAGATCTCAGCATCCCTCTTCAGTCATTTGTTACAGCTTGGAGGTGAACAGTGTCTAATAATGGTTATTCAGGACTGCTCAAAAACTTCTGGAGGAAAAGAAGAGACAATTTGAGGTTCTGTACACTTGTAGAGCAGGGAATTAAAATAAAATACTGTCAGGTGCTTTATGGATTTAATTATTTTTTTCCTAGGATTATCACAAGTCCTCATGAGTGTATTCTGGCTGGTGCTCGTGGTGTGGCACAGCAGCTGAGTATAGACACCTGCAAAAATTCATAGCTATACATCTGTGGTGTATGTGTGTACATTGGAAAAGATCAGCCTAAAAAGGGCCTGGAGTAAATAATACTTGATAAGAGCTCCTGATCCGTGTGTTCCACACACACCACAATAATGTGTTTAGGCAGCTTTAGCTCCTCTCAAGGCATCTGACAACACGCGGGTGCTGCAGCCTGGGCTTTGGAGGGTGGCAAATGCTGGTGGAAAGGGCAACTCTGGGTGCACACCATCACCCAGCCCTTCCTGCTCTTCAGCTGTGCCCCAAGCCAGAGCTCTGCCATGCCAGCGCAGGATCAGGCCCTTGGCACAACGTTTGTCCTGTCCAACAGAGCCAAGCTCAGCTCTGCCGAGCGCTTTGAGGGGTGCAGTCATGAGTGCACTGCCCCACAGCAGTGATGTTCACCTCCCGTGTGTGCAGGCCCAGTGGAGGTTGCGAGGGATGGCCAGAATTTGAGGGCTGTTTTCTCAGCGTTACTACAAGTTCTTGCAATGTGAACCTCTAATGTTTTCAAAGACTCAGGCAGAAAGGACTTGCTAAACAGACTGTACCTGTCATCTCCCAGTTCATCGATTGCTTGGACCAAAGGTGGTGCTAAATCTGATCCTCATCTGTAATATTTATATTTTGTTGGACTTTTTTTTTTTTGAAGTGTTTGATAAAACAGATGCAGTGTCCTTCTTACATGAGAAGCTTGTTCCCTGCTTGGGACTTGTCAAAATTCACTGGACCTTCAGGGTCCAGAATTGTTGCTTGATAACATTTGAGCAGGCTTGCAGTGTTCTGGGGGGAGGTGGGGAAAGGGTACTCTATCTTCAAATGCTTGCAGACTGTAAGAATTGACTTGTGATTTTTTTGTATTTTGTTTACATTGCCTCTTATGCCCTAAGGAAAAATAAATTTTTGACCTTTTTAATTGTGATCCAGTTGGCTTATTTTATTTTTTTTCAACCTTTTCAGTACTGTTTTAATTCCACTCAGTTTGTCAAACCACTAAATTTAACTTTCCCAGAATAACTTGTGACTTACGTGTATGTGCAATTGCAAATTTCAGCTCAGGCTTAAATGGATAAAGGATCTTGTCTTGTCCCCTGGCTCTGAGTTGTTACTGTACCTGTATTTTTGTCTCCTAATTCACAAAGTTTTAGGGACTGCTGCCCTCAAATACAAAGACCCTTTGTCTGTGTTGAGCAAGGTCTTAAGATACATGTCAGTGTGGTTTTTTGGAGTGTGATGAGACATCAGATCCAAAATAAGAAGGGAAGCATCCTTTTGCTTGAGTGGCCCTTCTGTGATAAAAGGGTTTCTGAGCAAGTTGGGATGAGTTCTTAAACACCTCTGCATGCAGGCTGCAGAGCAGGCTGTGCTTGAACATGAGATTTTAAGATTTTATCCTGCAAGGTTGCTGGGTCCTGTGCTGGGCCCTGCTGACTCCTTGCTGGGTTTGGAGGCCCAAATAATAGGCAGAAATTTCCTGCTATGTGAAGCAGATGAGTAAAGGAGACTGAAGAGCTTCTACTAATGGATCCTTGCTCCTTATGAGGGGTGTCCCTGAAGGATGCAGGGGGCAGTGGGATTAGGGGATGCAGAGTGGGGTGAGTTGTAATAAGGGAAGTAATTCTAAACAAGACTGTTTTCGAGTACATCAATCCCCAGCTCAGCTATGGGACGCCTCTATGAAATATTGTCCACAATTGTCTGCTTCCTTGTCTGTTAGCAGTTTGCAAATCTGTAGGTAAAAAGGGTCATTCCTGGTGCCTGGCTTCCACATTGCAAAGCAGAGCTGCAGAGGGGGGTGGCTTTCACTAACTCCTTGTTGCTGCAGCGGGGGATGGCTGAGCTTGCCTGCATGTGTCCTTCATTTTGGCAGGGGGGCATGCCTTTGCTCCCTGCTGCAGCACTTCACAAACATCTTGCAGAGAAATGATGTCCCTGGAGATGGGCCAGCTGTCTTCAGAGGCACAGCATTTGCTAACAGCACTTGTGAGATGCTCCTCCATGCTGGCACGTAGGTGGGTGATGCACAAGGAGCCCTGCTTGGGCACCTCAGCTCTCTGAAGGCTGCAAGGAATCACCAGGGCAGCACCCAGTCCTGGGTGCTTTAAGGTACAAACATATGCGTGAGGAGCACGCCTGGGACCTGTGCCTTCTCTTCTGTGTGTGTAGGGTTGGAAGGGTTTTTCTAGGCCAATGCAACCAAGATATTACTCTAACATACACCCTTGTATATTGTAACCCACTATTAATTTTTCCCTTCATTCCCCATTTTTCTCTGAGACCCACCATCAGAGCTATGCTGCACCCGGACTAGTTCCTCTGATCCCACGTGTGTGTAGTTGTGAAAAGGACCAAAATCAATCCTTCAAAAAATAGATTATTAAGTGCAGTGGTGGGCGCGGAACACCAGGTGGCGATGGTGCACCAGTTCTGCCACTCATGGACCACTTTCGGAGCATCCTCCCCCTCTTCCTCCTCTTTCCTCCTCCTCCTCGTCCTCCTCCAGCGCAGCCCCACAAGCCGCCGGCCAGGGAAGCCCTGGGGATGGATGGCCGTACCTGAAGCATGAGGAGGGCTGCAGGGGGTCACAAGGAAGCAGCTTTCATGCCACCATTACTCTTACCTCAGCTTCTTCTTCCTGCCTATCACATTTTGCCACACTTGCTGAAGTGGCAAATACTCAGTCACTCATGCTGCTGCAGGATGCCTAAATCAACTTTATTCACAATCACAGTTATCCAATTTTTCACAATTAGTTATTCTTCTCTTTAAACAGAACACAAAACATTTTAAAGTAAAGCGATGAAATGCAAATGACACAAGAACACAGAGGTACGTGGGAACCTACACAATTCAAACAAAAACAAAAGGTTAGGACTGTTGTTCTTACTGTTACTGCTTTTGCTGTTTTTTCTCCCTGGAGAGAGCCTTGCTCTCCTACCTGCTCACAACTGGAGGCCAGCTGATGCTGGGAGCAGGACTGAACCCCAATTTTTGAGCTTGGATGCTGGGGGAGCTTTCAGCTTCTGCTAACTCCTAGAGTTTGGTCCACAGTAAAACAAACACAGTTATATATTAAAACACTCTGAATTCAAAAGGTGAAAAGGGAATTCACACCACTGCACTGATACCCATGGATGGAGTTTCTTGAAAAATAAAATGTACCCATTGGCTTGCCCTGCACAGGAGGGAACCGGTCCCAGTGATGTGGTAAAGGCTTGGGAGGCTGCTTATTGCACGTTTCCCTACATCCACTATTCCACGGACATGTTCCTACCCGTTGGGTTTTCCCTCTCTGAAATTTTTGCACTGGTGTTTGTATAACTACTGAAACAGGCTCCCCATGCCCGCCAGTCACTGTGCTGTCCTGGAGGCTGGCTCCATGGCCACAAACTGGCTGTGCTCCTGCCATGGCAGCGGTCACCCTTCACCCTTTCCTCCCACTCCTCACTGAGGGGTCCAAGCGCAGGAGCCAGGGTGCTCCAGGGCTTCTGACAGCCAGCCCAGAGCACAGGGCTGAGCCCCTGGGTTAGGGGTGGACATGAGAAGTGTGCAAAGAAATAACATAAATCCCTGTAACCAGGGTATCAGCGTTCAAGTCACGGACTGCCCACCAGGCGGGCAGGGGGTGGCTGCAGGTCCCTGCAGTAGGCTGCAGTGATGGCGGTGCCTTTAGAGAAAGGCTCTAAGATGCGCCCTCCAGCTCTCAGCATCTTCATTGACTTCTTCAAGGGGACACAGAGCAAGGCCATGTTTTCCAGGTGCTCTCAGGAGCATCCCCTGCGGGTAGGTGCTCCTTCACCCACTCCACTGCACGCAGGGCTGTGGGTAGCCATGCCAGGAGAAGGCTCAGCAGGATGGGCATAACCCTGTGCCCCTCCCCAGCCTGGCCTGGTGGGCAACCCCCCTCTGGGCCCATGTGCCTCCTCTTCCTCCCACACAGCCCTGGAGGCACCAAGATGGGGCCAGAGGGCAGACAGGGAGCACCAGCTACAGCAGAGCTGCCCTGGCTGGACCCAAGGCCCGGCAGCTCTAGGCCAGGCCAGCGGCCATGGTGGTGCGGTGGTTGTCATGGCAACCATGGGGGCCGCCATTACAGGCACCCACAGTGGGGTTCCCAGCTGGGGCAGGGGGGCTGTTTAAATAAACCAAAGCAAACTTAAACCCCTCAAGCTATAATTTTCTTTTTCCCCTTCTAACACCTAAGGACAGCCATGTCCTGCCGGCGGGCTGGCTGTTGAAGGGCTGGCTAAGTACCACCTGGCTGTTTTTGTCTTAAAGCACAGTGATAAAGTTACCAGTAAATGAGACCCGCAGACATGTGGTTTATACATTCTTCCCCAATGGGGTTGTTTTTTTGTGTGTGTTTCTGGATTTGTTTGTTTTGTGTTTTTTTTTTTTTCTTCTTTTTTTTTCTTTTTTTCTTTTTTTTTTTTTTCTCCCTTAGAAGTGTTGTCTGGATGGTAAAGGGAGGAAAGGCGAGGGAGGTGCATCTCCCTCTCCTGCAGGCCATGGGGGCAGAGATGCTGCTGGATCCCTTGTGCTGCATGGAGACCATTTGGGACAAGCCAGCTTGGTGGTGATGGGGTGTGAGAGATGCTTGTCATGCAACAGGATGGTGACAGGAGGTGGCGGGATGCTGCTGGGAGGGAGGGTGGCCCATGTTGGCTGCCAAACCCACCGTGAACGCCTCCGCTGGGGAACAGCAGGACAGTGCTCAAGGTACTGCCATGGTACTGTTCTCCTCCTCATGTCCATAGGGAGAATTTTGCTTCAAAAGTTCCAGGTCTTTTTCTGCACTGGCTCCAGGCCTTCCACTGCAAATGTGCTCACTGCATCTCCCTTGCTGGGTCAATATTTGCCTCACTCCACACTTTCTAATGGGCTTCCTATGGGCAGGCTAGTTGTACACAGAAACACATTGCTTATTTCTCCTCTTCTGCCAAGGTGTCCTCTGCACACACCGTTTCTTCAGAAGGAGAGGTGCAGCACTGAACCTTTTACCACTTGCTCTCCCTGCTAAACATGGGAGATTCCCCTCCGCTGTGTATGGTGTAGAAAAGGGATGATTGCTCCAGCTGTTGTTTGTTTTTTGTTTTGTTTTGTTGAGATAAAATTTAAAATCTGTAGGAGAGACTAGTCCATTGTGATTTCTCTGACGCACTGGAGTTCAGTCCCAGGGCTTGCTTGGAGGGTAGAAGAGCAGCATCTAAGCTGGTGTCATCTGTTGTCCATGGAAGTGGGGATCAGGGTGGTGGTGGGTGATGGTTTTTGAATCTCCCAGGTGATGAATAGAGACCGAGACCTGCATTATTTCACAGACTCCTCTCCACCTCCCTAGTCCCACCACAGCATCTGCTGCTGCTCTAAGCGCTGCGGTATGTTTTGATGATATCTTTGATGGCTCGTCTGCAAATGGGACAGCAAGCATTGGCCATCTTCTTGAGCTTCAGCCCACAGGAATAGCAGAGACACATGTGTCCACAGGAGTAAATGACCGTGTCTACCATGTTCTCATAGCAGATGGCGCATTCGTCTCCCCAGGGCCCTGAGATGGATGGGGAGATGGGTGACTCAGGCAAGCTGACAGGAGAGTTGGGAGCTGTGCCTGAAACACAAAGAACAGGGTCACTCATACTGCTTAAAAGGTTTCTTGACACCCTGAAGCCAGCTGCAGAGGGAGGAACCATGGCCTAGAAGAAATAGATGCTTGAGGTTCGAGGGTCCTTTCTGTGATCTGCTGGCCCAGTCGCTGAGACCTGGTTCACATGCCAAGGCTCAGTGCAGCAGAGAGGCAGCATCTGCTGGGATCTGCCACCCACATAAAACAAACCAGGAGACAGCAGTTTCCAAGCAGCAGGGACAAAGAGCAGTTTCACATTTTCAAACCTCTGTCTAAATATTAACAAAGGAGGAAAAATTAGAAGGGCTAGATCAAGCCATCTGCTTTGATGGTGGCACATGGTGGCAGCAGCTCCCAAGACAAGCAGTACTTCACCTTTAAGTCTGATATAGGGATCAGACTATTTGCCTGGCTACAAATCACCCTATCCACGTGGCAGATCCTCCAGCAGAGGGGTGAGGTGGTGATGACATGGACTGCATTTAGCTCATATAGGGCACACTGCTACAAGAGCTGCAAGAGGCTGCAGTAATTATGCTTATAGTACACACCTGTGAGAAAGCCTCCCCATGAAGCCCGATGAGGTAGCAAGATAATGAATTTTTTTTATATTCTCCCCCCCAAAAAACATTAAAAATCTTAATATTTGCTGTCACAAGTTATTAGGCCTGACACTGAAAGTACCTTTGTGCCTTCAAAGAAGAACAACCCTGGTTAGGACAATGGTGACAAGGCTTTGGTAAATTATACAGCTGTGGGATCATGCAGGTCCCTGGGGCTTTAGAAATTCTGCACAACATCCTATCATTTGTACCGCATGTATATTTTATCTAAGTCCTACTGGAATTCATTGGTATGTTAGAAATACCTGCCTTTTTCTGAAAGGGATAGTGTTGGTGTGTGGAGAGGGAAAGGGGGGGATTAGGCATATTCAGAGCTCAAATCGAGTTAGCATGCAACGTGTCACTGCCACACAGCGCTCCAGGAGGAGCTGTGCGTCACAGGGCCGTGAACATAACAGAAACTTTGCTGCCTCCCCTGGGACTTTTCATGATGAAAAGGGTTGGAGAAATATTGCTGTCTAGGCATCTAAGCGGCTTTCACGTAAGAAGACTGAAAATAGACTTTGCAGAGGCTCTCCCTCCCCAAGGGAGCTGACAAGAGCCTCTGTTGATCACTGTGTTTTTAAAGCCCTTCTGGGAGACAAGTCTGAGACCATGAAGGGAGGCAGAGCAGGAGTGGGCAGGGGGAGGCAGAGGAAAGGAGGACAGAGAAATCTTACCACACTTACCACTGATAGAGCTGCAGAGTGGGCCAGAGCCACATGTCGATAGTATGGGGTCAGAGACACCACTGCAGAGGATGGTCGGGGAATTGGGTGTTGACGTGGGTGAGCTTGGTGTGGATGGCCCCAGCCGCTCGGTTAGTATGGTGGAACCTGCACCATGAGAAAAGAAACCAACAATTACTTTTAAAGATCAGGTCTGTCGAGGCCTGAGGATGTGTGGCTGGGGGTGCAGCTCTCGATACTAATCAGGACTCACGTCTTATCAGCTTGAAATCTAGGGAAGAGATCAAGAAAAAAAAATATTTACACACCTTTTCAAATGCTAGCAGCTGGCCCAGAAATCCCACAGCCCCTGAAATTAGCTGCTGTTCCTTTAGCCATCGTAACCCTTTGTTTCTGCCCTTTAATGTGTCTCAGATCATTAAGTGCAGTTATTTTCCTTATGGTCTCATGCTCATATGCGCCCTCAGCACTATATCCAGTGACGGGCTTGTAGCCAGTAGAGGACAAAGCCTGCAGCAGGGTGGGCTAGGCTCCAGCACGAGAACATATCACCTTGTCAAAGCACTTTACATTAACCCAGAGTAAAATACATCCCAGGCTCTGATGAATTCATGCTAAGTCACCCAAGGACTTCCTAGACACAAATGTGAGGGTTTACTGATCAGGAAAACGGATCTGTTAATTGCTCTGCCTCTTTTCTAGGGTGGCCTCTGTCAGAAGAGGGGATAGCAGGTGAGGGCAGAAATGTGGGTAGAAATGGCTTCAGGCCAGCCAAGAGACAAGCAACCCAAATGCATTTGAATCTTGGATGAACAAGGACATCCCCCTCAAATCAGCAATGTTTTATCCCTGTATGCCTGATTGTGATGGCTCAGGCTTGCAGAGCTCCTTGACATCCTTCCTACATGTCCCCAGCTCTGCTGACTCCTGCTCTCAGTGCTCACCATCAGCTCTGGGTTACTGTGCTGTTTGCCAGAGAAGCCAACTCTGCCCCCCAGCCTGCTTTGCATCCTCCCTTCTCCTTCTGTTAGAATAACAAGCATCTTAAAATCCTTCCCAGAAGGAAGGAAAAAAAAAAAAAAAAGAAAAAAAGAAAAAAAAGGAATGCTTAAAATTCTGGCTGCTGCAAAGGTTTTTGTAGGAGATTCATTGTTAATGATACAGCCTGGGCTTCAACAACACAGTGGTGAGACAGCAGCATACACGTGCATGAACCGAGATATGGTTTCTTGGTGGCAAGAACGAGTTTTGTCTGCAGTTTTAAAGTTTCTCCCTGGCAGCTGAGAAGCTGGGGTAACTCCAAATCAGTGCTAAAACACCACAGCTTCTCTGTGTGGCCTTATAAGGAGCCCAGAGACACGGAGGGCTTGGAGCCGCAGTGTCCTTGATGGGTCGGGAGTTACTCTCCAGAGAAAAAGCAACAGTAGGAGGCCAGAAAAACCCTGTTTTTCCTCCTGTAGAACGGGCCTTTCTGTTCCTATCTGCAGGGAGACTAGCAAGCCAGTGAGGACCAAATCCAGGAAGCGGGGACTCCAAGTGTCAGCTCTGGATTGTGTAAAAAAGCAAAAGCACAGATGCTAGATCCTCCTGCCCTTTGCAGAACACCAGGACCAAGTAGTGCAGGTGTGGCACAGGGACCAGGAGGTCAGCAGGGAGCACGTTTGTGACTCTCACACTTGAGATGCTGCAGAGCAGCACCTCCTTTTTCGCAGGGATGGGAGCTGAGGCTGAAGCTTGGCTCAGTAAATATGCAAAATGACGCAGCCTCTAATGACGGCCACTAGCAATGTCTCCTCTCCTCCAATCTGACAGATGACCGTAGCAGAAAACTTGCCCTGTGGGTAACACATGCTGTAAACAGGCCCAGCAGGGGCACCAATTTCAGCTCACTCACTGCACACAGAACAAACGCGAAGGCTGAACAGCTGAACAAGTTTTCCACGCCTTCCCTCTTCTCCCTGCAGCCCGGAGACATTTCTTCCATTCGGCTGACACACAGCATGTTGCATCTCCAACACCAACCTGGTCATTTCATTAAACGCAAAATAAGGCCTATTAAGAGCACTTTTTCCTGGGCTGATTGGGGAATTTGGAGGCACCCCAGGTTTCACGGATACGAACTGATGAAGCCTGCTGGCACCGGTGCAAACGGCCTTTCTGCAGTGCAAGGAGAGTTTGTCAGTGCAGGATCTGCAGTCTGCTCCTGCTGAGCGGCAGGGCTGCCTCCCAGCATGGCCCTGCCCAAGGCCCAAGGGCCAGCACACCCCTTCCCAGCTCCTTCTCCTAATGCAAGGCACAGTTTTTGACTTTTCTCTAGTGTAAGTATAGAGCTTTGTTTAGAACAATCTGAGTTCCCTACCAGACAAGACACGCTTCTCCCTTGGTGACAGGATAATCAACATAAGACAAGTTACTCACGCTGCTAATATATTGCTGGATGGTGTGCAGACACCATGACAAGGAGCACGGAATGAGATCATGTGCAGGGTGGAATGAGTGTGGCCAGCCTGGCTTAACTAAAACCAGATACATGTGCTCAAGGCCAAACACGCTCACTGTGTGCACAGAGCTCCTACCAAAAGCTAGCTTTCAATCTATGATTTTTATAAAAACCTAAATACATCTTGTTAGATACTGATTTTAAAACATTCTACCTCTCTGTAAAGCCCCCAGATAACTTGTCTCTGCTGCTATCTTGCCTCGTGCTTGATCTCAAACATGCTGAACACACCAGAATCACCTTTTTGGATTTTGAATCAATTCCATTTGGTGTTTTATCTTTGCAGCACTAACATTAGGAACATCCGATGCAGTTTGACTCTTTCTCTGCAATTCTGTGTCATCACTGTGGGAGAGGTGTAAATAAGCGAACCTGTATGTCCACCCACAAAAGGGAAGAGTATTATATTTTCAGTAGAAGAGAGTATGAACATGGAGTGTGCAGACAGCCTCATGTGGGGACAGGCTGCTAGTACGCTAGTGGTTTTTAACTCAAAATGGTCTTGCCAAACCAGAACTAGAGTCAGAAAGGAAAGGGAAGGTATTCAATAGGATGAAATGAGAACTGTAACACTTAAACAGAGATAATCAGTCACCAAAATACAGGCCAGGGAATTGGACCATTCAATGAAAAATACAGCTGTCCTAAAAAAAAGGGCCTGGGGATTGCTGGAAGTCACCAGATAACCATGAATCAACAATGCCATCCTGTTACGGAAAGGTTACACCAATCCAGGGTCATACAAGGGTGCTTAAGCTCTGGAGCAGGGGCCTGAAGGCACTGTGGTATCCCTGTCCCTGGAAACACTCAAAACTCAACTGGTCATGGTCTTGTGCTCACTTGGCACTTAGTCCTGCTAATGAGCCCAAGGTTGGACTAGATAATTCCCAGGGGTTGCATGTGACCTAAAATGTTGTATGATTCTATGATTTCAAGATGATAACAGCTTTCACAGGCTGCTAAAATGAGGGAAGAAACAATCTGTTCTCCGTGAAAGTTCTGCTTAAGACAAGAAATCCTGGCATTCCTAAGGCATAAGCTGAATGTTAAGGCACTTGGGTTGGACATTATATAGACAGTGAAAGCACTGTAAAGCAATCAGCCTTCCCAGAGAGATTACGGAACCTCCAGCATTGGAGTCCTTAAGGAAAAGTAAGGTGAGGTAGGTCAACTCTTGGGATACAATCCAGTATTGATGATTTTTGTGAGAGTAGTTATCTGTATCCATAACTGCCCTTTTATAGAAGGTCTTAAAAGTGACTAAAATGCAGCAGCTGTGGCCCTCGGAGATGCTGTTGGCTGGCTTTGTCTATTGTGGTGAGCAGGGTGGTTTCCCAGAACATTGCATTCCGCTCTCTGGGGATACCCCCTGGGGCTGTCCCAGCTTTTAAAAATACATCTTTTTGCTCCTCTCTTAATTGCAGCTGTCTAGGGAAAGCTGTGCCACTGAGGTTTTTAAGTTGGCAAACGGGATAGATACAATGGCAATATTCCCTAAAAATACACAAAATTTGCCAATTAACATTCCCCCCTTAACTCTCTCATTTATAAGGATATTATTTGTACATTTCTTTCTCATAACAAAGTTCTAAGAATAGCACTTATTACTGTGTAGGCCCCAAAGAGAATATCAGAAAACAACCACAACAGCAAAACCAGGTGGGTAGTAGCAATGTGCTGCCTGTATTCTCCTTCTGAACGTGCTCAGGGACATTTGCTACGCTGCAAGGAAATACCCAGGGCACTTCTGTGACCTGGAGCAGGGATTAGCTGCCTTGAATCTGTTCGGCAGCACTCCCAACCCAAGCAGTACTTGCAGACTTCCAGGCTCCAACTGCAGCTGAGATGGTGAGAACAGATCAGTAATACCAGTAGGCTGCTTCCTTATTACTGCTGTCTTCGGAAGAATGAATGAGTGCCATTTCAAGGTGTTCATAACGCACTTCTTCATCTGGGATCTGTTCCTGAGAGAAGAGTTAGAAGGGCAAGGCCCTTCGTGGGACTCATATAATGACAACAGGCTGAGCGCCATCCTATTATGAAAAACATCTATCAGTCAGCAAAAGGTGCCCAGCAGTTTTGGGGGATTTGAACGGAGTATTTCTCATGCTGTCTCAGATGGGGAGAAGTGTTCATGATCGTAAAGAGACAAAAGTAAGACTACCCGTTTTACTAAATCTCTGTCTTCCTCTCTTATTCCTTTCCCCCTCATAATTAAATTCAACATTACATAGTCCCACTGCACTTTTTCAGATCTGAACCCAGAAGGCCTGCAAGCACAATGTTTCTTTTGGACCACTGGGACCGTACTCATGGAAGTCTTGCAGACACCAGGCTCCACAGGCTGAAAATCTCTGCTGCTTTGAAGTGGAAATGCAGTATTGCATAGCCTGGAGACTTTGTTTTCAAGGAAGAAAGAAGCAAACCAACAGGCCAAGCCCAGGGTTTGCTGGCTACCAACAGGAATGAACAGTATGACTTCTGTGCCCAGAAGGGTTTCTGGCAATAGCAGATGCCTGTGAAAAGCACCATCGGCTGAATATGAGCCAGCAGTGTGCTCAGGTGGCCAAGAAGGCCAACGGCATCCTGGCTTGTATCAGGAACAGCGTGACCAGCAGGGCTAGGGAGGTGATCGTCCCCCTGTACTCAGCTCTGGTGAGGCCGCACCTCGAGTACTGTGTTCAGTTTTGGGCCCCTCGCTACAAGAAGGACATGGAGGTGCTTGAGCGGGTGCAGAGAAGGGCGACGAAGCTGGTGAGGGGCCTGGAGAACAAGTCCTACGAGGAGCGGCTGAGGGAGCTGGGCTTGTTCAGCCTGGAGAAAAGGAGGCTCAGGGGCGACCTTATTGCTCTCTACAGATACCTTAAAGGAGGCTGTAGTGAGGTGGGGGTTGGTCTGTTCTCCCACGTGCCTGGTGACAGGACGAGGGGGAATGGGCTTAAGTTGAGCCAGGGGAGTTTTAGGTTAGATGTTAGGAAGAACTTCTTCACTGAAAGGGTTGTGAGGCACTGGAACAGGCTGCCCAGGGAAGTGGTGGAGTCACCATCCCTGGAAGTCTTCAAAAGACGTTTAGATGTAGAGCTTAGGGATATGGTTTAGTGGGGACTGTTAGCGTTAGGTTGGAGGTTGGACTCGATGACCTTGAGGTCTCTTCCAACCTAGAAAATTCTGTGATTCTGTGATTCTGTGATCTCGGGTGGTTCATTCAGTTCCTGCTAATTGCATTACCTGTCTAGGCTCTTAATGACTATTTCACAAGTATTATAAAAATAATGTATACCCACTGCCTGCAATCCAAGGCTAGCCATTAAACTTCGTTTTTCCTGGCTCACAGGGTGCTGTCGGTGAATGACCACTGCTGTCCAGCTTTAACGGGCCTTCCCCACCCATACTTATCACAAGGACCATGCCAGGATCTTAAGTAAATGTGCCTGAAAGAAAAAATAGGGGAGCATCCTGCCATGGTTTCTAAGAAAGGTAAAGTCTTGTGCAACATACTTGCACATATGTTGAGCCCCTTTCTGAACACATCTGTTGCATAAATACAACAGCTAATAAAGACCAGATAATTACCAATAGTAATCACAGATTTTCAATGTTGTTCCACACATCTGCAGGTTCCAGAGCTTCCAGCACACAGTGGAAATGACTAGATGAGAGGCTGAAATCTGGCTGCAGCTTTCAATTGGCACTTTTAAAGGGGCACAAGAGAGCCATGCACTTCTCATACATTTTACCCAGTGAGCACTCGGCACTTGACAGTCCCACTCATTTAGCTGCCTTACACAACTCTCAATTTGATTTCTATTTGTTGGGAACCAGATTTTTAAGCCTGTCAGCTAAAATAATTTCCTTATCTCAAAATCTGTGCAATATATGTTCTCACGTTTAACACTCTGCGTGTATCAGGGCCATTGATTTTGTTATCTCGATGGGACCAAGGCTCTTTGAAAAATCTGGCACAAAAATCTGTGGGTACTGAGCTCATGTAAACAGCTGACTATAGAGATCTGTGCCATAAAACATGCGCTCCTACGCTGTGAGCGAGCTGAGAGGTTACAGAGACTGGATATTCGAGCAACTTAACCCTGTAAAGTGTCCTATCTTCACTTAATTTTACTTGCTACGGATCTTTGGCCTTATGGTGACCCCTAGTTCGTGACCACCTGTGGTAAATGACCATATGCAAGACTCTTGTAGGACCTCAGTTTCAGTCTTTACTATTTTTTAATGAGAAGTCTCATAGTTTTCTGCTCCTGGATGTAGCCTGTGTGGAACTTTCTCACTTCGTTTTTTTCCTCTGTTCATCTTTCCATTACAGAAAAAAAATGAGTAGATACATACCTATATTTGTTGCAGAATGCAGACTTTGGTGGAATTACACAGCTGTTATGCATATTACGAGAGCAAAAGCCAATACTGAAGATGCAGTCAGGAACCTGGAACTGTACACCAATGTGCCTTCCCTTGACCTTGCAATCTCGTGGCAGGACACAGAGTACTGAGATCTCCTGGGTTCCTTCCCCTGTCTTCTCTCAGGAAGAGAGACAAGGTTTCTCTTGATATTTGCCAGACAGATCTCTCACTTGATACCAATACCAGAAAACTTGGTATTCCTTCAGTGGTACATCCACAGAAAGGCGGGCCTTATAAAGACAAGCTTTGCAAGGGCTGAATCCTTCTACATTATATTTCAGTAACTGGCTTTCAACTAATGCAAATGCTCCCATCAGCTGTAGAGAGAGCTGCAAATACCAACCACAGTTTTAGCGAGCTAGTCTCAATGCTAAAATAACAGCTGTTCCCTCAGCACGCTCTCTGTTCCAAAGGACAGCCATGTAAATTTATGCATATTATCACATTTTCTTGCCTCCAGTCAAGGCTGCAGGAGAGCTATTCTGTCCCATGGGGCCACCCAGGTCTTGCACAAGAGGGCTTTTTGAATACGTCGTAGTAAAACAAAGGAACAAAGCACCTGTAGCTGCATGGGCACATGGTAGTTAAAGATCAACAATAATGCTAGGGAAGGATGTAATCATATCCATCACTTCTGACTGCTATAAAACACATGTATTTACACAGCCAGTTGTTATGTTCCCACGGTGATGGGAACAATACAGCATTGACCAGCAGCCAGAGCTTCCTTCCCCTTGGGCTCACTGTTTGTGGCCAACCATGCTCTCAGAGCCCGGGCTCTGTGCTGCAGTTCATCTCTACCTCTCAGGTGACTGACATCAGCTGGTGATCCATGGGGAGTTTTGCATTCAGTATTTCCTGGGCGATTTTAGTTCTGAACAGAACAATACTGCATTTCTGACCAGAACAATGCTACATTTTGTCCTTTGCAAGGCCGTGAAAACACAAGGAATTTTGCATTGTGCTACAGAAATGTCCAGAAAAAAGGTCAAAAAGCAGCCTGGCAGATTCTGCATGCAAAACCAAGAGGCTTATGTTTGCAGATGGGTGTCAGACTTAACCACGGTTTGGGGAAGCAAAAGGTAGATCCAAATCACACGTAGAACAGTTCAGACTTCCCTGTGGATCAGAGGAGGAATGTGCTTTACGGCTTCACGGGAGTGTTGCTGTCTGCTGTGTCCAGAAGGGCAGCAGGGCACCAGCACAGCCATTATTTGCTGTGCAGTTAAGCAGGAGAAATGAAAGCTCCAGATGCTACAGCCCAGAATGCTGTCTGAAGCCAAAGAGCACATGGCAGACTGACAGGCCAGCTGGTGTCCCTCCTGACCCAAAGGGTGAAGTTCAGTGGTTTATCAGCACTTCATCCTGAAAAGTCCTGCAGGCATGGACACCGTGTGATGAGCATCTAGCTGAAGCGAAGTGAAAGAGCCTCAAAGAGGGCTCCATCTCACTTTCTAGACCAACAAAGCACCCAGAGAGATGTTTGGACCAACAAGAGGTCAAAACTGAGCCTAGATTAAGTAGCTGAAATGTATGAAAAGTGAGAATTGGAACTTACATCTTGTTTAAGAAAATAAAAAGCCCTCTAAAGGAGCACAGGTATTACTTACTGTGACCAAAAAGGCTCCTGTTCATAAACGGTGTCTTTTCCAGCCTAATCTCAAAAAGGTCCTTGGGCTCAGGGTAACTGGGAAACTACAGCAAAAGTGGTTCTGTGAGCACAAGGAAAACTGCTGCCTAACCCAGCTGCTCAGCACTGTGCTCTGCCTGGAGGGACGTGTATAAATTGGGTGGCAGATACATACAGGAGACAAATACTTCCACTTTTCTTGGCCAGCACTGCTCCAAATTTCTATGGGACACACTGCTGGATGAAAGGGGTTTGACAAAGAAGGAAAAGCAAGAGTTTAGTCTGCTATGTCACTCTCTCGGTAGCCAGAAAAACTAACACTTGCCAGTGCTGGCTCAAAGAATAGGCAGATTTTATCTCCTGACAGATGAGCTGTAAATCAGAGAGACCTGTACATGATCCCTTATCCTGTACATTCACTGTAGGCAGGCAAAGACGTTATGAGATAAGGGATATCTGTACATCACTTTTTATGAACATCTCATTGCATGCAGGGATAGTTTATGATCCTAGTCGTGATAATCGCTTTTACTCTTACAGAGGGAAGTGTAGAGGGGCGAGACATTTGCATGCCCTGGGGCTGTCACTTGGAGGAGGTCTGTTTGCTTTACCCAGCCTCTGCCCAGATGCTGCCTGATAACTCAGCACACAGGCTAAAGCTCACTGACTTACCCATGGCAGGAGTGGGTCCCTGCGTCACAAGTGACAAGATCTTTAGCTGGATGGCACAAGCCCCAGGCAGGTCCTAACTCTGACATTGCTGACACTGGTCCAAGGAGACAAGCATCTGACTGCATCCAGAGCTCCGGGATTATTAACTCTCTATTAACTCTCTTCCCTCATTTTTCATGTGCTTCTGCAGTGTCCTCCTGAAGCCCCTTATTTCCATTTTGCTGCCTGCTGCTGCAGGGAATCCCGAAGACCCAAGGATTCACAGTTGGTCTGTCCGGGTCAGCTCTTGCCCCCTGCCCCTTCCCTGCTCTGAGCCCACTGACAAAGTTCAGCAAAGTCTGAAAGGAGGATGGAAACCTCAGCAACAACTGATTTCTAAATCTCTTGCAGTGGGTGGCCAAGCAGGAGCTCCAACTCAATGTGCACTGTAAAGGAGGCAGGAGAGTTTAGCCCATGCACACTCTGCATTTACACAGCATGGATGTGAATACACATACCCACACCTAATGCAGGCTCTTGGCCAGCATGAGGAGACATCCAGGGAGCTGTAAAATTGAGCAGCTGTTGCAGAGGGGCTGCAGTTATTGAAGTGTGTATGCAGACAGGACGCAGATAAGCTGGCAACTCAGCTTCATCAGTACAACTGCTGATGGAACATATTATTTCACTGCTCAAAGGAAAACTTCAATATTACTGGAAAGGATGAGATTCACAAAGGAAACCACACACACAGACACATGCAAAAATATAAAGGAGAAGAAGGATGGTGTTTTACATTCTGGTGATTCACTCTGAGACACAAGAAAATGAAAGAATCTCCCCAACCATTTGGCTCCCCAAATACTAAATATATAAACTTGTTGCTGTGATAGCTCCTCCAGACATGAGTCATACATTTCAAACCCTTATGGGGTCGATCAATTTAACTTCATAAATGAATTACACCACCAAAACCAGACCAATGTATCCAGACTGGCTCGTTTCAGTCTTTCAAAGCTGTTGCTAAAA
Source organism: Netta rufina (assembly GCF_964035555.1). NCBI lineage: Eukaryota > Metazoa > Chordata > Aves > Anseriformes > Anatidae > Netta > Netta rufina. Next base: position 24,887,675 of record NC_140130.1, on the reverse strand, counting down.
CTGTGTGAGAGTCCAAACGCTTACCAGCAAGAGCTGAAAACAGTAAATCAGCTTTAATAGGCTGTTTTTGTCTACTGTACAGGAACAATGCCTGAAAACAAAACAAAACAAAACAAAAAAAACACCACCCAGACCAGAACTAACAGAATTCCTGAAGGATGTGCAAACTCTGTTTCATTTCTACATGCCTGATGATCTGGGTTTCAGTTTGGTTGTCCTACATACATAACCCACAGAATTTCTGAATCAAGACCAGCACTTTATATCTAAAATATTTAGAAATGCTTCCAATACTGACAAAAAGATCTATTGCCTCCCTCAATAGCTCATTCCTGTTGCTAATTACCCTCAGTTATGTCTAATTTAAATGTGTCCCTTCATTTGCCAGCAGCTTGATATTCTTATGCTAGTATCTGCTACATTAATGCACCCTCCCCTTTCATTTATCTTCCCTCCATGTAGTAAAGTTGTCTTTTAACCTTTTCTTTGCAATATCATTGACATCCTCCTGCCTCCCTTTGAAGATGTCTGTGGTCTCTCACCATGCTATAGTGGTGCTTCGGTTTCATTTATTTTCCTCGTGGTAGGGAGGCAAAAAGAAAAAAAAAATGTTTCCAACATCATCTTCATTTTCTGCTTTTTTATTTCTCCTGCAGCAAACACACTGCCAGCATAAGATGCCAGGCTGATAAGATTGAAACAAAAGTCAGAATTTACTATCAAACCAACTTCACACTGCCCTGCTCTCCTACAGAGTGCTGTAAGACCATCAGCCTGGGTAGAGATGGTGTCCCCTGGTATTTAGATTAGGAAATGTTGTACCAATACCATGGAACAGCTGCTGGTAGCAAACATCAGCTTCCACGGTAAAGACAGTAGCCAGGAGAGCCCTGAGCTTGGTCCTTCTCTGGATCAGGACCAAATAACTAATCTCAGGCTGTGAACTGTATTATCCAGTGAAATACCATGAGCCTTCCTTGATTTTGTTCCCCAAATCAAAAATAAACCTTCTCTAGATTCAAGGTTGGTGGTGTTGCTTTCCACATTCTCCATCCTCTTCAGAAAAGATGAAGAAGCAGAAAGAACAACTTTCATTTGCTGCGTTTTATGGTTCACTGTGTGTGTGATGTTCTTTTAATACTGCATAACAGTGCTTTGATTATTCCAATAATGGCATGCCCCCAGAAGAAGAATGACATCTGCTATATAAGATAGGTTTGGTACAATTATGCCTCTTGCAGTATTTCTGTCTCATTTCTTTCAAGGACATGGAACTTCACGTTTTCCATTAAAGCTAGAAAAGATGACTATAAACATGTCTTTTCCTGTGATATAAAGCTCAAACTACAAAAGATAGATCACACAAAATTATTCCTGTTTGCATTCTGAAGACGGAGCTTGTCATTAGAAAGATGAACACTTTATATTCTTCTTACATTTTCTAATATTATAATGACAGATATTATGGCAAGTGCCATAATCTGTTCCACTGCTGTGCAAACATTGCACATCACCTCCCTAATAGCACTGCAAAAGCTAGAGATGGAAGTTCATTATTTTCTTTGCCTTCTATCAGGGTATTGATGATCTATATAATTACTGCAGGTGCAGAGATGCGCAGTGGTGAGACAGCACCAGCACAATTTTCCAGGCAGCAGCACTGTACTGATACTGGGAATGTACTGCTTCCAGCATTATTATACTGGAAAAAAATAGGTCTGAAAAGCTTGGTTTGTATTTTAGCACTTGTTAAAGATTACAGGCAAGCTCCTGTTTTATAGTTTTTAACTGGGAGACAGCAGCTTGCTGCCCAAGCTGATGTAGCTAAAGCTGTATGCCCTGCAAGGTCCTACCATTACCTTGAGCAAGGCAAGGTCAGCAGGTTCAGTTCTCTTCATTTACATCTCATGTAAGAACAATAACCCATTTTCAGCTTCTCCTCCAGCAACAGAGGCCAGGAAGTCTGTTATGTGTATACAAATACAGCTAGTGTGGAGTTTTCCAGCTCAACAGATTTCCACTGGAAAACATGGATTTATCTAAAACATCTACTGGGAGTGTACCAGTTTGGGCAGAACTCATGAGCAGGTAGGGAGGACACCCACGGGGACTGGGAGATAACTTGCTTAGCAGTTGGTTTGCCCAGGATGCAGGACACCCAAGTCAGTGCTCTGCTGAATTCTCTATGAGGGCATGAATCTGATCTTCTGCTGAGACACATCCTCTCTGACCCATTTCAGGACCTATTACATACAAACAAGCTATTCATGCTGTGCAAAAGTGCCAGAATTTGTGATCTCATATGAAAGGGAGTACTGGTTGATGACTTAGTTTTACCAGAAGCCCATTGACCTGAGGATGGTTTCCTTCTTACGTATAAAGAAGCATTTAATCTTCCTGCTTGGACTGGGATCTGTTTGACTTCACCTACCATTATCAAAATTATGTGTTGGTGGACAGCAGAGCTAGCCATGGATTACATACAGTACCCTCCACAAATGTAATCAGGTTGAATTATCAGGGATTGAATCCTGGGCTCCTGGAAATAAATCGTAGTATTACATTTGTCATCTCTGATCCTTTAATAGCCACAAAACACTGACAGCAAAGGCCTATGGTCAACCTTAAGCAAATTGTTTAGGGCACTTTGGGCTGTGGTTAATGTGAACTGGACCCTGCAGACAGATATGTGTGTTCATAACAATATATCTTCAAAAACCCTCCAAAAATCCTAAGAAAAGTGGTGTTGGTTGGGTTTTAGTTGGTTGGGTTTTTCTTATTGGGTAAAAAGGGTATTTTAATAGTGAGGATTTGAAGCAAAAAGGAACATATGTGTACTGAAATGTCTATAACAGTATGAACAAGAAAGGAGCTCTTTCAAATAATCTCCAGTTAGCACGGGGCCAGGAATTACATCATGTTCTCAGAAACCATCAATTACTTTCTGACAGCAGAACCATGATAAGGTCCAAATTCAAGGTCAACCACATCCTACACTTGTGATCTTGTGAAAATGCTTGCCCAATATCCACACACAAAGTGGATCAGTCACTTTTATCTTTCTTTTTTTTTTTTTTTCTTTTTTCTTTTTCCTTCTGATTCTCTCCGCCATCCCACAGGGGTGGGGGGTGAGCAAACGCCATGTGGTGCTCGGCTGCCTGTTGGGTTAAACCACAACAAGAAGGAAACCCCTCTCCTGTTGTGCTGGTCAGTGCCATGCTCTCTGCACCTCTGGCATTACAAAGCACGGGGCTTCCTCTCCGTCTTCCAGACTGCCTCTCACGTATGAGCCTGGGGAAAGCAATGGGACTGCTTTTGGGGAATTAGACTTGCCAGAAATCTAATGCACAGAAAAGGGAATCCGTTCTCATTTTTCTTGCGGGCTATACCCTAGATTAGCTCGTCCCAAAGCACCTCTCCTCCCCCTTCCTTGCTTCTCCCAGGTCAATGGTGACTCATTGGTACTCAGTAGAGGTTTCTGCAGCTTAATTCATTGTCAGAAAAAAAAGGTTTGAGACTGTCAGATGAAAGATACTACAGAAGTGGAAAGAGGTATGTCTTGTAACTCTGCAGCCATGCACTACGTACATTCCTTTATTTTATTTTCCCTTAAAAAAAAAAAAATTATACCTGATCCTAGAGTAGAGAGGCAGCTTTTTCATTCATCCCCACCACCCCTCCCCACAGCACGTCCCACCTTGCTGTTTGTACACGAGGCTTTGGGAAAGGCAGGGGTCGGACATACCCAACAAACGGATCTGTATGACGGCACCGTGTAAACCAAAGAACATCCAGAGGGGCTGGGAAGAGTCCACGCAGACCTGCATGCCGGTGCTGGCACCGTTGTGACTCAGGTGCAGCTCGCCGTCCGAATTCACCATAAATCCCAAGATGTCTCCGCTCTGGAGGGGCACCAGGACCCGGCAGACAGCCCAGAACTCCTTCCGATCAACCAGGGACTCGGGGTTATAGGGGAGGTCGCTGGGGCGCAGGGTGCTGGGGTCGCAGGACGTCACCCCATAGGACAGCGTCCCCGTGCGTGCGGCGTTGGACTTGTTAATCTTGACGAAAATGGTCTCGTTGATCCGAAGGGGTCTGCTGGTGAAAACCAAAGTCCTCTCCTCCCGGGCGTGTTCCAGGCGGGCCACGGTTTGGTCATCGAGGATTTTGACGTGGGCTCCCCGGAGGTGGTGGAAGCGGAGGTCGCTCTCGAGCTGGGAAGGGAGGAGGTGGGAGTGCTGGGAGTTGAGGGAGTTCTGCGGGATGGGGCACGTGGTGGCCGTCACGTGGAAGCTCTCCTCCTGCAGGTTGAGGTCGCACAGGCTGACCGAGAGGCGGGCGTCCTCCGTCTCCTGCCGCAGCGAGGGCCGGCGGATGGCGGTGAAGGAGCGGGGCCGCAGGCAGTCGGGAGGAATGATTTCGCTGTCTGCGGGGAAGGGCAGGAGAAAACAAAAGAGGTGTCACTGCAGAGAGAACGAAAAGGGCCCGGGAGTTTGCAAATCGGTTTGATTCAGATGTTTAAAAGGGAAAATCAGAGACCTGCTGCCATTAATACATTTTCTCCTTTAAAATATGGGAGCGGAGTGCCATAAAAAGTATCTGCAATCGATTGCTGTTCTTGTGCTCTCCACACCAGCACCACCATTTTCAGCTTCTGAGTAGGCGGACTCAAAATCGATGGAAAGAATTGACCAGGGGAGGGTCTCCTTGGAGAGGGGAAGCGGAGTGTAAATATATGAAATACACCCCGAACGTGCCAATCAATACCCATGCAGGCTCTGAGTTTTCGTGCCCTGTTCATTGTCTACAGTAATTCTCATAGATCTAGGAAATGAATTTCTAACTAGATATTTTTTGCTTTGAAACAAATGCTATGTTCAGTTCTAATTTATTTATCATCATATGAAATTTAATTTGTATTCCTGCATATAATTAATCATTAGTGGTCTGGTCCTCACTGCAAACCAGTACAGATATGGATTTCACGGTGTAGAACTTGGGCATATGCTGCTTTCTATAAATAACACACAATCATTTATTATCTCTAAGACAAACAATTAAAAATCAAACCCATAGGCATATAACAAAGAAAGATGACGCTTACGTATTCGTACCCATCAGTGGAAACAGAATTGAACCTTATCCTCTTTGTTAGTCTCACCTGCTGTTTCAAGAGCTAATCATCAATTTATTCAATTCTTTTTCCAGGAAACATAATCACCTGCCTTTAATGCTTAAATTACTTTTATTTAACATATTCTTAGCTACACTGTTACCATAGAAATTTCAAAGAGCAATATACTGAGAAAAAAAAAAAGAAAAAAAAAAACATTACTTGAACAGATTATAAAAGTAAGCTGAGATAATGCAAAGATTTATACATATGCTTAACTTTCTGTGCTGCACGAAGCCTATCAGCGTCAAGAGACTATTCTCTGTAAGAAAGCTGAGCATGTGGAGAATTCTCTGCAAAAATTACAATAAGCTATGACCCATATCGACTATTTCCCCACAGGAGCTATGCCTGCCCCAAGCCTGAAGACTGTGTTGTGGCTTCAAGCCAGGCTCCAAACGACATGAGGTGGGAACACCCCATGCAATGCAATCCCCTGACAGCGGCACAAAGCAACACTGCCTGATCCCAGCCCAGGACCTGCCACAAACATGGCACAAGGTGGAACAACAAGAGGAAGAGGAGCAGAGACTCATTCCTATCCCATGGGTGAGACCCTTGCAGGGGACACTTCTTCCAGCCACGTCTCCTTGGGATTTTCTTTTATGATAACAAAAGAGCAGGAACCCAGGTTATTTCAGGATTTTCCCCATGGGATAAGCCCTCTCCTGGTACACCAGAGTAGTGGTCCTGCCCTGGTGTGCCAAAATAAAATGCCAGTTTCTGAATAACCAACATCTCCCGCGATGGGTGAGGTCTGACTAACAGCCGTTCCTGCCCATCTCTTCTGGGAGCCCTGACAAGAGCACACCCACACACAATTTGGCTTCAGCAGAGATCTTTGCTTTGCTTTGCTTAAACTGGATTATTCCAGGCTTCTCTTTAAATAATCTGCTATTACAAGGGAAGCACAGTCTCAAAATAAAAAAGGGCTTTGTTTCTCATATTTGATTTTCCCCAAACTGATATTTCAGCTTCTCTTCCCAAAAGTTAATTAGAGAAAAAAGAGGAATAAATAAAATCAAAAATTACCCCAAGTAATTTAGAAACAGGTTGCATTAATGCTTTGTAATATATGGGCTCGCATTTGCATTGCAAGTGCCCCTACTGGATAGAATTAGATTTATTTTGCCTTCTTTTGGCTGGAAATCCACAGAGGAGAACAAATTAATACTGGCAGCTGATGACGATCCTTTGGTGTAGGTGAATGGGTAGAGACCTTTCTGAATAGGAACAGAAGGTCCTTTCTATTTTATTCCCTGTAACTATGCATGTGCAGCCTGGCTGACAACTGTGATGTGTGGGTAGCTTGCAGCCAGGGTTTTGAAACAGCTTGTTTTCCACCAGGATGCTTGCATTTCCCTTTGGCTGCTGGACAAAATATCTCTTTCTATCTGAAAAGAGGTTAAGAGAGATGAAGTTCTTCCGCAGCCAAGACACATGGCAGTGATAGCAAACCAGGGTTACGCTTCCAACTGTTTTACTTAAACCCATCAGTAGCTCAGATGCCTAGCCACATAAGGGATAAGATGTCTCAAGCATATGGGATTGACTGTGAGACTTAGTTCATTAATGTTTGCAAATATCCATGGAAAAAAAGGATTGCAGTTTACTGGCATTTGAAGTAAGTTTGTGAAAATTTTGAGATGACTCTCAAGAGATGCTGGCCTGCTCCAGGGCTCTGTTTTTTTCACAAATCACAAGATAGCCAGCCAAAGAAGAAAAATAATCCCATTGCATATGAAGTAAAACAAAGTGGGATTCATCTTTTGGGGTGGCAGATAAGTTGGAAGAGATGTGATATGCCACTTATCCAGAATGAGTGATAACAGCCAAGGGCTATGAAAGAGCAATTCTGGTGAAATTTGAAACAAATGGGGTGACTTTGAGCAGTTTCTTTCCCCAAAGGAACCCAGAAACAAGTTGTTTTCTTCCCCCAAAGCTTCATTTACCACTTTGCTAACACAGACCCAGCTGCTCAACTGACTTTTAATGCCTACAAAGGAGGGACTCTTCATGTAAGTGTGTTCAGGAACATTTCTATTTGCAGAGACAAACCAAAAGCGCAAATCAAAAAGACAGAATGACTTTATGTGATGAGACTGTTCAATACGAAGAGGGTCCCAGGGCCACCACCACATGCAGCTTGGCACAGGCTGGCTGCCCAGAGAGGTTTTGTTGACTTCTACATCAGTACAGTTCTGATGCCGATGTTGTATTCATAGACTTAAATTTCCAGTAGTGATCTAACCTTAGCCAAAGCAGAAAGGATTTCCACTAAATACAAATTTTCTGCTCCTCAGTTCAAGAACCTGAGGCACATTGAATTTTTGCAAAGGAGGCCTGACTTCACAAATTGCTTTGTATCTTCTTCTGGCTTTGATTAAAAATAAAAAATGAAAAAAAATGAGTAGGAGTAATTTATTTAGCAAAGTAGAGATGAAGGGCACTTAAGCAGTTCAACAGTCTTCTGTTTTCTCCCCCTCTTTAGCGATGTATATCTACAAAATTTATATTCTCAGCAGCTGGTTCCTTGCATACTAAATTAACTTGAGGTATCTTCCTCAGACAAGAGGCTTCAAAGCTCTCTGTTTTCCTGCTCAGAGGGCATGGAGGAGCCTCCTGCTTTCTGCAGGCTCACGGTGACTGCAGCAACACTTTAAAACAGAGGTTATGAGGTGCTGGTGAGCAGCCAGATGCAGCTGGAATCGCTGCATCCAGCTCAGAAGTGTGTCACTACCGCCTTTTATTTGAACCGCTGCCAAGTGTTGACTTCTTAAGACCATCTATTTCCTTAAACACGTGTAATAAAAGTAATATATATTTATTACAGTTATCACATGCATGCGTGTTTACTGTACCGATGTGCACATTCAGACACAAATGCATTTCTAGTCACCAGCATGCACAAATCACCTCAGCCCTACACAAACCCAAAGGGGATGTACTGCCATCAGGCTGTCAAATCATTATTTCCTTCTTTTCCTTCTCAGTATTGTTTGTTACTGCCTGAAGAGTTGACTTTCCAAGGTCATGAGCAGCAGGGATTCACACACCTGTAGAGGATTTGAGAAGGCAGAGTGAATTTGGCACCCACACACATGCACGCACGTACTGGAAACTCCAGATTTAACTGCTAGCTCTAGGGAAGCTGACCTCCTCCTCTCCATGAGTTTTCTGAGACTGGAGCAAGCCTCCAGCCTCACATAAACTGAGTGGGCTGCAACCACCCTCCAGAATGAGCTACAGAAGACCTAACATAAATAAATCAAACTTGAGACTTATGACTAAAAGAAAACAAAACAAAACAAAACACACACACACATACACACACACACACAAAAAAAAAAAAAAAAAAAAAAAAGAAAAAAAAAAGAAACCAACAACCAAAGCCTTAAGATTTTGGGAATCAGGCTGATAACCTGATAATGTAAGAACCCATCCCATTTCTCATGATCTTTCCTCCCAGGAGAGAGAGATGCTTAGAAGACAAAGAACAATCTAGGGATTCCTTGTGTCTGGAGAAAATTTCTGTCCTCTGCTACTAAGTAGAATAAGGAATTGGTAAGGTCAGAACCTTGCTGGCATGTTCCTCTCCTTCTAATACACATCCCCATGTTATTTCCTTCCTTCTGTTCTTTGCTTTACTTCTTCACAAGTGCATTTCTCTTCTTTCGAGCCCTCATTTCACCAGGTAATATTATTTTTAATGTGTACTGGTGCTCACTATGTATTTTCCATGACCAAAGAACCTCACAGGTGCTAAGCTACAAAAAGACAGCCTACAGTCAGTGGCACCTACAGGAATGGACTGTGTAAATGTACAACTGCAGAAGGAGTTATACCGTAGCACTCCCACCATGCTGGAGCACCTCCATTCCTACTCAGGAGCTCAAAGGAAGGCTGCTTTCCCCACTATCTGTGCTATCTGTCACACGGGGTTATGCAGGGAGGATAACGGGGCTTCCAGCACCATCTCCTCCATGGTCCACAGCAGACTTGTGCAGCCAACTGCACATCTGGCAACACTTTGCCATTGAAGGGGATGTCTCTGAAATATGAGGCAGATGTATTGGGCTGTAAAATAATATCACCCTCAAATGCAATCGGGACAAGAAGCAAACCTATGCTCCTGGAAACCCTTCATCACACACAGCCCCGTGTTCCCCATCGTGGGAGTGTGGGTATTAATCCTGACCACAGTCCTTGCTGCCTTGCTGAGCCAGTCATTTCGAGCTGATGCATGCTGCTGGGAACCACCACACTTCAGCCCAGAAGTAGCCAGAGGAATTTCTATACATCGCTTATAGCTCCATTTATTATGAGCTCTAAGGCAGCTGAGGACTGAAAACTCAGCAAAATGGAAACAAATTATATTCTCACTAATCCCACAAAAATGAAGGATGAAGATCATTGTGACCTGGGGGCAAGGAGCAATACTGGCTCCCAAATCCTTTTGGCTGCCAGCTTTTCCAGTGTGTGTACAGCACCCAGTCCACAGCACCACCTCGACTGGAAAGAAGAAGAGCAGCCCTGACTGGATCTTGGAAGAGGAGTGCTGCCGTGTGGCCCTGGGTTCAAATTTCACCCAAATTAAGGGGCAAATGGAAGCCGATCTGCTGCAGCTTGCTGCACTCACAGTGTCTGAGATGTCCTCACTACCAGAGGATGCTCTTGCTCTAGGCTATCTCAGGCTCTGCCACGTGTATCTTAACTGTTTTACTGCACCAGGACGAGCTAAGCAAACAGGAGAGTGAAAATCACCCTTACTTAAAATAAACATGGAGGAAAAAATGAGAAGTGAAGAAAGCCGAGGCCACGCTCATGGTCATTAAGAGACAAAGCTCCACTCACAGAGCACGTCCAAAGTGCTCTTGCCTGCTGGCAGCGTGTCAGAGCAGACACTTGTAAAACTATTTGTTTTTCTGCAAGTTTGTACGCTCCATGTGAGGTCTGGGGAGGAGGCTGGGCTCTGCTGCGCTCAGCGTAACGCTGCCGAGACCCGCACGCCCGAGTGGATGCTGCTGCTGGGATGCTGCACACGGGTCTCCCCCTCCCCTCCCCGCTTGTTACTGTTAAATCCTGAATTTATATGATCCGAGACCACTCCATTGTGTTTACTTCTCATAAACCATCAGGCGCCAGAATGCAGCTTCTCGGATCATGCAGTGAAGCCACTTTCAAGAATTATTGTAGCATGTGGGAGGCAAATGTTTAAAATCTCTCAAAGGAATGATTCAGACTAAAAACCTCCTTTGCCATATACTTAGGAATTCACTTCTACAAAGTACATTTCCCTTTATGAACAACCGAGAAATCAAACGACCCAAGTTATTGCCTCAGATCAACCATTCCTTCTCCTTGCAAAACACCCACATAGAATCAAGGACATCAGTTAAATAAACACCTACTTATACAATACCTGCACATGTGCCTGTCTATTTCGTTGATAGTATAAATAGTTTCAAATAAAGCTGCTTCCTTCTGCTCTCGTTGCTTTGGCTCCTTTTTTTGCATGATTACAGGAATATATGCAAAGCTACAGCCAACAGATGATTTCACTTGTAGCAGCTATATGTGTAAGATGCCCAGGGTGCTCTTTAAGAGACAGCAAAATCTGCTCTGGGGCAAACAGCATCGAAGATCAGGACCCAGCTGCTGGGCTCTGCAGCAGAAGATGCTCCTCACCGCATGAACAGAAGAAAGGTGTAAACGGTGAGTGGGAGGCAGAAAGAATTACTGTTCTTATTTTATAGACTGGAAACTGTGGGATGGGGACAGTCCAAGGGGACAGTCAATTTCTCCAGCAGAGTTCTTGATTGAAAGCTCTTGGGTTTCTTGGGATTCAGCCCAAGGCACAACAAAACCACCCCATTTCCCACGTTGCACCCTCTCATTTCCCACCTCTTCACTCAATGTTTTATTCTCTACCTGCTGCTCCTCTGCTTCCATCTGCAGGTTCCTCTCTCCACCTCAAAACTCAACCTCCTTGGGGCCCCTCATCCATTACAGGATCCCGATGGTCAGTATGGAAGCTGCTGTTCAATAATTCCTTCTTCATCAACACACCAGCTTGGCTTCACTGCATGGTCAGCGGAGAGCAAATGTGTTTTTTATGTGCATTCCCATGGCTAATGTGGGAGTTAAGGGTTACATGCAAATTCTGGCTTCCTGCTCGTTGCAATTTGGAAGCCGAGCTAACTGATACAGCAGCCATTTTCATTGCAGGAAGGAGAGCTATGTAAATCAGCTGAGCCCATTTATTTGCCTACAACCAACACAATCCAAACTAGCTTTCTGAAAAGACAGTCAGTTGTCTTGCCAATACAGCTGAAAACATCAGAGAGAATTACTGCTGTAGCCAAGGGGTAGACATCAAAGTCCACTCCAAGGGTTACAAAGAGACCAAAGCTGGAGTTCATCTGTGGGAAAAGTCATTCATGATTATGCAAAAATTGTCACCAGATTTTAAAACTGGTCTGCAAAAGAAGCCAGACCATTGACCCTGTGGAGCCAGCTGCAAGGCTATGAACATCTTCTGCTTTCACAGAAATTATTGGAAATCAACACTGCTTAATTAGCACCTCACTGGACTGGCCTTTGCTTTGTGTTCCTGTTTGTTTGGATCAAAATCAACATTTCTTTCCAGGCATTTTGGGAGAGATTGAGCACTAAAGCTGTTTGGTTTGCATGATTCAGTTTTGGAGATGTGATAAAAATGGGATGGAAGAGAAAAACTTTGCCATGTCATTGCTACCAGCTCCTAGATGTTTGATTAAATCCTTGTGCAAATCTGGTGATTCCTGTGGCTGTTAGCACCAAATCCGGCTTTTGAGGGAGTGGTGCCTTTGTACCATTAGTTCCATCAGGTGTCCTGCCTAAGGACATGTGTCCTAAGGATACAAATAGCCTTCTCGACTTACCAGGATTATCACAGATTTCTTGTCATGAATGGTCAGTGCTGTACTCAGAGTACAGATGAAATATCACAGCAAAACAAATCAGAAACAAACAAACAAAACAAGCAAGCAAAGAAAGAAAGAAAAAAACAGATTTTAAAAGAGGGAAAGGAATGTGTGCTTACGTACTGCAAGCCTCTGAGTTGGAATATCCAGAAAGAAAAAAAATACAAAACCCTGACTTTAAGAGAATTGCAGATGTTTTTAAGCCAGAGTGAACAACTGTGGCTTTCAGGCCAGCTTAGTAATTGAATTGATCATCTGTGTATTTTTTAATAACGTCTATGGAATGAAAGCATACAATTTCGTACATGGATAGACTATAGTTTAAGGGACAAAGGTTGAGTACTGACTTATAAATCATAGTTTTGGGACATGTGCTATGTAACAAAGTGCTCTGAACCAGTCTGGTTCATAACAAACATTCATGCAATTCTGCATAACATCTGTAAGCATGTCAAATTGATTTGAACATATGAAATGGCACAAAAAACATAACTAGCCTCATAGAATTAAAATAAATTACTGTTTTCCTTAGCAAATATGAATGTTTTGAAAGAGCCTGACAGTAGATTATGAAGAACAAACTTCCATACGCGTGTTATGGCTGTGGATTTGTTTTCTTTTCCACAAAAGCTGATGCTCAGAGTCTGCAGGGTGTTGGCAGCCTCTGTGTTACAAACAACACATTTTGTTTTTTGTCCAGGAAGGCTTTTCACTCTGGGTAAACTCATCTTCCCCAGCCAGCGGTCACGCAGACAGGCAGATGTCCTCAGGTTAAGGATGTGCTTGAGCACTGCCACAGCCACCTCTGGATGTTGGCACCTCCTTGTCTGGTTCCCTGTAATGTGGTCATGGGTTTTCCATTTGATGTTTCCTAATTCCTCATGAAGTCATAGAAAGAAGGTTTCAACAGAAATCAAGTGACTTGGTTTTGTGGAGACCAGTTAATCCCCATCATTCCCTCCTCAATCTATCTCCTACTCACACGCTCTCTGAATTTTTCTCCCACCCCCAATGAAAGGATTTCCATCTCCATTCCCCCAGACCTGCTGGACTCCATGATCGGATATTATTATTCCTGGTACAAACCACAGAAAAGCAATCAGCACTTCTAGGATCACAGCTGCACTATTTTTAATCTCAGTCCTGCCCCCCTCTTTACTGTGTCTCACCTTCTCTTTACATGTCCTCTTATTCTTTCTACCACTGGAAAATCTTTTACTACTTGGTTTAATTACCTGTGCAAGACCTAATTCTCCATGGAGTCTGACAATCCTTACTTCATCTGAAGCTTCCTGATCTTTGAATGTGAATTCCTCTTTAGAAAAGTTTTTTTTCTTCTTCTTTATTTTCTTTCTCCATGGGAAATTAAAGCAATAATTACAATTCCTGGTTGTCTAATAACTTTACGGGGCCCTCTTTTCATACCCAGTGGCTCCACCAGCACTATCATCCCTTTTACACTCCTTGTCTCCTAAAAACTTTGACCCTCTTTTATCATAGCTATTGAAGTAAGACAGTAGCCCAGCATTACATGCAGAGCTAACCCCACAGCTTTACTTTTTACCACTTACTGTCTCAGATTGCTATGGGCCCTCCAACAACTCTATTTCTAATGCTCTTTGCATTACTGTGAGAATGTTTCCATAGCATCTCAGTGCTCACAGCCAATTTCCAAGCTGCATCAGACACATCCCTTTACCCCCTGAATCATCTGACAGCAATTTTCTTCCAAACAAGCGCTTTCTCCCTCCTTCCCATCCATCATCCTCCCTCCTGTGGTATTTATGTACCCTGCATTTATCCTTTTTCACCTGCTTTCATTTCCCCCTGTGTTTTCCTGCCAGGAGTGGAGATGATGAGTACTTCCCTAACTCCTCACCACATGTCCCAGCGAGAGGCTCCTACCATTGCTGACAGCTTTACAGCCAGCTGAGCAGTCAATGCAGCAACAACCCCCTTGTCTCTGCCACAGCCTCCTCAAGGTCCAGCATCTCACTCAGCATCACTGCTCATTGACCTGAAATACACCACTAGGTCTTCCCCACTCCCTTAGGAATCAGAGAAATGCTGCTAGTGATCACCTGTGCCCATAAAGTGCCTCTTCTGGGGCTCATTGCAGTCCCTTTTTGTCTGCTAAAGGCACTGATAAATGATGAATGGTCTGGGCATCAGAGGGATTTTGCCTCCTTGCAATTACCTAACTAACAGAACCTAAGAACACAGCATTTTCTGGCGAAGACACAACCTGTGTAGGGCAGTGATAACACTTAATATTTCAATCCACTGTCTGAAGAAAAAATAGATTGAAAAGATACAGCATTTCAGGATAACCTGAAACAAAGCACTCAGTTTATCTCGCTTCCTTTTATCAAAGCAAATGACTATTGAACCAAGAGCTACTGCAGTTGATTTCTGGGGCTTATTTAGAAATTGCTCTGGCAATTCTCAAGATTAAAATGTTATTTCAAGACTCAAAATGGAAATACATCATTTTGAAAATAATGAAAGAAAGCAGCTACAGTTTGCCAAAATTGTTTCAATTTTTTTTAGCAATGACTAATTAAGTTTACAGAACATCTCTCCTCCTCCATGCTGGTTCCTCACCTAAAGATCCAACAATTACATTTCTGAAAGAATGCACATAATGCTATTTGTCCATAGTATTTTCTTTGTCTTAATTCCCAATATCCACTTCTTGGAGAATTTCTACCCCAGAATCTCATATGAAGAAGCTCTCAAAAAATGTCTGACTTGTTTTACACATGTACAAAATGGCACTGCAGCTATTACACCCCATCTACTCCACTCCTATTCCAGAGCTTCTGTGGTCTGCAAGAACCATTCTCCCAGTGATGCACAGGAACAGTAAATCAAGGCTTTCTTTGATGAGCTTGGTCTAAAATAACACAACTATTGCAGTCAGCACCAATTCAGAAAAGTTCAGCACCTGTTTAGGTTTATTCCATTTCACAACAGCACTTAAGCATCCACATCATCTAAACAAATATTTATATCCCACTGAATACAACAGGACATACACACGAGTGCATTAGTAGTCTCAAATCAACATAATTTTCTGCACCAGGGCTACACAGGGAAAGATTTAAAAACTATGTTCCCTGACAAAAAAAAAAAAAAAAAAAAAAAGTTCTTATGGCAAACTCCAGTCTCCGCCATTGTCCCATTGCATGCTGCTGGAGGAGTAAGCAGCAAAGGAGATTTCCTAAAATAGTAGCCCTGAATCAGTCATTTTAGCTGTCACAGATGGATGAAATTAGGAGGGAGAGTTGATGCTCAATTCTGCCAAGGTATGCAATTGGAAAGTTCATCTCTTCCATAAATTCTTTATATATTCAGTCATGACAAATGCCCATTAGGCTTTTGATTTCTTTACAAATTATTTTGATGCCCTGAACTAAAGAAACTATGCATCTTGTTACCAGAGTCTCACCTAACTCCTGAAGCAGAGGTGAATTCTGCTCTCACTTACCCCAGGGAAAGCTTCAACACCTTGGCTATCAGTAAAGCTGATTTAAATGCACAGATGATAGGACGTGGCCTCAGAAGGTTCAGACAGAACAACAGGAGGCTTTTCTGAAGCTGTAAGTTGAAAGTATAAATAAGACTAAGCCAGAGGGCTGCAGTCTGGCTGTCAATCAGGGCAGTGTGACCTTGCTGAAGCCAAGGGATTTGCATGAACAGAGTCCATCTGACGTGCGCTGCCTGATGCTGAATTCAGCTGCAGCCCCAGCAGACAAACCCTCCTCAGCCCCCTGAGGAAGGGGGCCTGGCCTGAGGACTCGGGTGCCAAAAGTTTCTGCTCTTTCCACATCCCACCTTCCTACAGCACTGCTTTTCTTCCTCTTCCTCCTCCCTTCTCACCTGGTGCTATAAGCTTAAAAACCCCTGGTCCTGCTGGGATCCTGGAGTTGGAGCCAGCCTGGAATAACTCCAACAGTCCTGTGCTGGACTGTCAGATTTGAGTCATGCACAGACGCAGGGGAAAAAACCCTCCTGGGGTCATTTCACAGCTTCCTCAGAAAAACACCACACCAGCTATAAACATACCACCATAGAGACACCTGACTTTACAACTGGTTTGTGCTATTACTGATCTTTGGGATCTGTGAAGGAGGGGCCAGGGATGGTGAAGACACAGGCACCTAAAAATGCCGTGATTTTTATTATTTTTTTTTTGGCTCTCTTCCTTTTCTACAGGGTGATTTTCCTTTCCTTTTTGACCTCTTCTTAAATGACCACGGCAGGTACCTTCCTCTGTCATTTCTCAGCAGCTGCCTTTTGCCACATGATGCCCCATTGTGCTGTCTGTGCATTTTCACTAGGATTTAACATTTCAGCTGATGCCGAAGGTCACCCTCTCTGACTGATGTATGCTCTAAACCTCTTCCTTACCTGCTGCTAATGCATTGTTTTTGCAGCTATTTGCCTAGGACTGGGTACCCGTATTCATTCGTGCACTTTCAGGTTTCAAACTGTTAAACTCCTACATCTTTATTGTCACCCTTCGTTATTCCATGATGCTGTACTTCTCTAATTTGGGAAATTGTTGATCAACCTCTATTTTTTGGTGGTTTGTAAAAGGTGATATTTAGCTCCAGAATGTCATGAACAAGCCTTGTTTTGGAGATTAGACTGAACTGAGTATAGCCTGCAACAGAAGAGTCAATACAGCAACATAACAGGCAAGTACCCAGCTGAGATCTATATGGGTAAAAAGATGGTAACCCATACAGGGATGCAAGGATTTTTCACCCCATTAATATACTAAATTTTTCTACAGCTTCTGCAGCAAACTTTAAAGCAGTATTTGGTGACAATGTTATTGTGAACTTCTCTTCATGTACTCTGAACTGTTGTAGGGAACTATCAAATCCTTTCTACATAATAATAAAAAATGCTGGGCTTGACTGAAATGTCTTCGCCAGCGCCAGTGATGTCTTGTTCAGTCTGAGGAATCTGGGATGGATCCCAGAGCCGGTTATCAGAGAAAAATGGTCCCTCTCACCACACTGCTCAGTGCACTCCAACCATTCCGGGTGCTATAATAGCACTGGCTTTTAAAATGTGTGACTGTTTTTTCATTTTCAACAGAGAAAATGTTCTTTGTTACCAAGCACTGACACAGCTCAGTGCAAAAGTCTGGGTAATTCACATTTGCATCCATTTTTGACTGCCAAAGGATGGCACAGGGAATGCACATCACTAAAATCCATACCTTTTGTAAAAGCTGGAAGAGAGGAAAAAGCAGATGATGTACTCAAATCTAGCATTACCCTAACATCTAAATCAAAGAAAGAAGGATTACTACAGGCTGAATTTTTATTCTATGACTCTTTTTCATAACAAAACAAGAATTAAAAAAGAGGAGTGCCATGACTTTCTCCCAGAAGAAGGCCCAGGATGTGTGCAGGCCGGGCCCACCACGCCATGCATGCTCTGCTCTGCTTAGGCTGGAGCCGTGCTACCGGCCCCACTTTGCTCTTTATAGGAGACACAAAACACACGGACAGCCGTTGCCATAGCTACCCCTTTACGTCCTCGTGTCAAGTTTCCCCGAGCACAGAAATATTATTTATAAGGTGGCTTAGGTGTGCTTTGCGCCTGGCAGTTAAAAATGGCAGGTCCCATCCCAGGGGAGCTCACGGCCCGAATTAGACATAACACAGCGAGAGGGCACGATAAACACGGCACGGGGAGAAGAGGGTCGGGGAGGGACAGCGAGCTGCCGTGTGTGCACCCTGTCAGGGCTTTATTCTCCACATTAAACCACATTACAGCTCTGCATCCCTCTGCAGTTTTACTGCAGTGTCCTGGCGGCCAGCTGTGACTGCCCAGCCATGGCAGGGCCCGACCCGTGGCCTCCCTAGGCAAGGCCACAGCCTCCATCCCGGAGCTGAGCTGAGTCCTCCCCACACTCCGCTAGGGCGCAGTGGTGCACAGGCACCGACCAACCTTGGTGCTGGCCTGGGGAGCAGGTTTAGAAACCTAAAACTTAAGTAGACCAAGTCACTGCAGCCTTCCCTTCCCTTCCTCCCACATGCTGTAAAAGCGTTACTAGAGGTGGGCCAAATTGCCAGCACCAGAGAACAGAAAGTGCCTCCACCTGCCGGCTTGTCGACAGCCACCATGGGGCATCCCAAGCCCTTCCATCTTGCCCAGCAAGGCGAGGTTCACCAAGATGTGGCTTGTGCTTGCTTCATGCTGTCTGTGTGCATGCTGACCTGGTGAGAGGACCTCCAAAACCTGCAGATTAGAAGGCACCACCCTCCAGCTCTGTCTGGAGGAGGTCACCTCTACACCCACGCCTCCTGCTGACTGCTGGTCATGCCCCAGTGCCCAGGTTTGGAAGACAAGTCTCAGCTGCAGCAGGGTGTTGGCGTGGCCCTTCCCAGAGGCACCAGAGCTACAGCATGCTTCACAGTCCATTTGAAATCAGCCATCCCAAGTAACCTTCAGAGTCTATTTTCTCCACCTCTCAGCCCTCCAGGAAACCCTCTTCTCTCCAGAAATCTGACATTTCTTCATCCCAGCTTGTTTTCCAGGTCAGCAGCCTCATTCCCCAGCACTCCCAGTCATTGAGCATGGGTGTTTTCAATGCTGTCACTGTCTCTGTGCCTTTGCCATCCTGCTGAGTGCTCCTGCTCCATGGGTGGCTGGAGGCAGAGCTCCTGGAGATGACTCCTTTGACAGCAGCTCCATGCTTGCTCAGAGGATGCTTCACCACTGCTGTCTGTACCTGCCATGTGTCCCAAAGCCATCCCAAGCACACATATTGCCAGCCTCAGAAATCAGCAGGATGGGAATGATTCAAGAGACAGATAGAAGTAAGCTGTGCAGCTAAATTCAAAGTTTGGGCAGTCCAGTGGCATTTTGAAAAGGATTGGGATGGCACCAGGCAAAAATGTTATTTGGCCCTAAATTAACTAGATGTAACACTGGATCCTGGGCAAACCTTGTTGTGTTGGGACATCTGACTCTGTCCTGCTGCAGACAGGTATTAAGAAAAGGGACACTTTTCCTCCATAATGAACAAAAACCCTATGAGTGCCTGCACCCAAGCACCGCCCAGTGCCAAAGCTGCATTTCAGCCACAGACAGAAAGCCCAGTGCAGGCTGCTGGCTGAGGTGAGGATGGTTTCTGCCTTGCTGCAGCTCAGCAGCACCAGATTTCTCCCATGCACGAGGAGGGACAGCACTCACAACTATTCGGCTGTTTCTGATATTTTACACTGAAAATATGTTGCTATGGAGAGCGCGGGGCAGGAATGTGCAGCCACTACAACGCATTCTGGCAGAAGCAGCCCACAGCTTCGGCTGATATTTGCAGGCCCTCTGCTGCCATCCCCATCAAGGCTGAAAATAGACCTAGCACTCAAATGAAGCATCCGTAATCCTTCATTTCTTCCCATTCCTCCCTGAGGCACAGAGACTTTTCACAAAAAAAAAAAAACATACCGAGCATCCCACGTGCACCCTGACATCACATCGCCGGTTTCTAATTCCTCACTGCGCACGTGCCTTGAAAATGAAATTCCTCCAGCTCCATTTTAATTCTGTGTCCTATTTGTGTCTGGAAAGCAAGTCCCCCTCCTGAGTCACCCCCTGCCAGTAATCACAGGTGCTGCTCAGTCCTCATCACCTTCAGCCACAACATAAAGCCCATTCCTTGTGCTTGCCCACCTTGTTGCCCTGCTGGCTCCACTGCATCTGATCTCCCTCATTTAAACCTGACCTTAGCAAAGGTCACTCAGCTGCAGGAAGCAATCTGCAAATACACATTTGGCACAGGAGAAACCTCTTTGCACTAAGTCTCAGCCTTTGCAGTTTCCAAAATGCTTGGGCCAGATCCTGAATGATGCTGAGCATTTCTGCTCTCCCTGACTTGATGAGACTTGAGAGAGCTCAGCAGAAGCAGCGCAGACCTGAGTCCCCAGCACCATGAATGAAGAACAACTTCGGGGTTTTTCTTTCCTGTGAATTTTTAAATATCTGATATCCTGTTTGTTTTCTTTCTCATATTCTGAGGGACTGATAAATCCTCAACCACACCATAAACGGCCAGCCATCAGCCCTTGATTTCTAAAAATGTATTTGTATTAAGCTAAGAAATTATTTACAGAGGCCATAAACATCCTCCCAACATCTGGCAGCTGGGAGAGACTTGGAACTCACAAATTTACTTACATTGTAAACCACTTTCTAATAAATAAATAAGCTCTTAATATCTCACCCACAAGAAGAGGCACATGGTGTACAGCACTATATTTGGGGTCCTTCAGAGGTGAAGGATTCAGCAGATGAATTTCTCTGAGGATCTTTCTTTAGACAGTGCATGCTTATGCCCAAATGAATCGTGAGCTGAAAATCTTTATTTTGACATCAGCTTCAGATTCTCACATTGGTTTGGATGCTGGGAAAGGGGTTGCTTGGTTCGTGTTTTGCCTGAACCAGTGCCAAATTCTGATCAAAGGGGCAGAAGAGAGCACTTAAAAAAAAAAAAAAAAAAAAAAAAAAAAGCCAAGTAAATGCGTGCTGATCCTTTAGTAGTCATCCTCATGGGATGGACTGCTGAGCTTATGAGCTGGCTGCTGGGGTGAGAATGCCATCAGCTGCCATGCCAGGAATGAGCTGTGGTCGCTAGGGCCCACGAGGGGTGGTGAGAGCATTTAAGGTGATGCAGATGCAGTTTTCAACTTCTGTAAAATCCAGCTCAGTGCCCATGAGGATAAGTGGCTGGCTCAAAGCAACCCTGGCCTAAAACCAATGTTGCCAGATCAAGCCTGATCCAAAATTTATGCTTTGGAAAAAAATAACAATAGCCTTGTACAAAATCTGAGGCAAAGGTGGACTGTTTCCACATCCTTCACTTATATAAAAATAAAAAATAAACTCTCCCTTAATTTTAACCTTTGCTGGTTCACAGCAAAGTTTAACTAGCAAACAGGAGGAAAAATGTTCCACTCATCCTCCATGCTGCAGATATGGAAGACAGGGAGGAACTAATCAATTATTAAAGTCAGTTTTGTTTTAATCGTGTGAAATTATACTCACGGACAGCTAGAGACCTGAATGAAGAATTGTAAAATAGGAGCCCCAGTGTAACCAGGTGCTACTGTATCATAGGTGCTCTGTGGCCAAGCTTCCTATGAGGGTTTTCACAACTTATCTACAATTAGAAATACCCTCGGAGATCTTTGACTAATTCCAGAGGAAAATAAATAATAAATAATAATAATAATAATAATAATAATAATAATAATAATAATAATAATAATAATAATAATAATAATAATAATAATAATAATAATAATAATAAAACTCCCTCTCCTGTCCCCTGCATTCCCCATTGCCCCACTGGGAAAGATGAAACTGGACCCAAATTCCCCCTTCACTGTTGAGTCCCCCACCATGGGCACTTGGCACCTTCTCTGTAGGTAGCACGGCTAAGCCCAAGCACAGACATGATTCTATCTGAGGGGTTGAGGCAGAAGGAAGTGGATGGTGAAGGTGCTGGTAGTGACCCCAGCTGGCAATAAAAACATAACCAGAAGCAAAATAGCCTCTCCAATGCCCCCGGTTGCTGTGAGTCGTCTCCCCCACGTGTCCCTTGTGTGGTCAGTGCAAAAGCTCTGCAGAAACATTTCTCAAACACAGTGAGCTATGTCCTGCTACATATTTTTGTATAGCTAGTATTTTCCATCCAGCAAGGGACTATTCCAGTAAAATTAGGCAGAATCTCTCTGTTTTCTTTAGTAAGATAAATGAAAGGCAAATACTCGCTGTTGTTCTTCAACAGAAAAGCATGTGATTTTGCATGTAGTTACCGAAATCCTTGAGGCAGCACAGACTGCTTGCTGTTGATCAGACAGATCTGGGGTGGGGTTGAATGAAAAAGCAGCTCTGTGCTTTCAGGAGTAATGGTCTAAATTCACCCCTGTTGTAACACTGCTCCACTCACCCCAAACACGAATTCAGCCCTACAGTTTTGAAAGCGTGCATGGACGGCATGAATAAATCTCATCACCAAGACTTTCCTACCACTCCTGCTGAATATCCATTCCTATTAGTCAATGTCAGGCCCTGGGCAACATGAAAAATTGCAGAAATCCATCCTGGCTGTCACTGGAAATCAAAGGTCAGTCTCAAAAACCAAAAGGCTCCTTTGAGCTTTGGAAGGCATTCATATTTCCAGAGTACAAAGTGCAATTGTCAAAGCTCTGCACGTTCATGTGAAACAGGAAGGAAAAATCAGACCCCGACACCAGTACGGGACAATGGGACCCCGGGGAAGCACTGGAGGAATGGAGCTTTTCCTGGGAAGCTGTTTGTCAAAATGTTAAAATACGATCTATTTACACAATAGATTGGAAAGTGCTGACAGCCAACACCATGTTAGAGGACAGTATTTCAGATTAGAAACACTGGCCTGGTTAAATTGTGAGCGTGTCCTAAACTAATTTATGGATTCTCCAAACAGAGCAAAAATGCTATTCTCTGTCCTGACCTGTTTTGGTGGGGTTGCCACCTCTGTTTTCACCATTAAGATTCCCTCCCCTCCACACCCACGTCCATCTGCCTCCTCCTGTTCCCCTTCTCCCACCTCTTGCTCTTCATGCTGCCAGCCCTGCCCAAAGCTTCCCCACCACCACTCTCCCACCACATCTGCAGCCCCCAGTTGTCACTGCAGCTGTGAACAGGCCGTGCTGTAATGAGCTCGAGAACAAGACAGAAAGTCAGGCTCCTTAGCTTCTATTCCCATCCCGTCTGCTCCACAGAGGGATGCCATTTCATCCCTGTGACCCATGACTTGAGTCCTCCTCTTGTGAGCAGCTCATGATTCTCTGAATGTCCCCAGCAGGTCTGCGGGGAGGTAGGTCCCAGGGCCTGCGATTACAGGTCCAGTGCTGCCTTGTTAAATGTCAAAACTTCTTAGGTGTTAAAAGGGAGAAAAGGCCCTTTTAAGTGTTTCTTTGGTGAGCAGATGGCCAGCAGCTGAACTTCTCTTGTAAATCTGTGCAGTTTTAAGTGGGAAACACAGCCCAAGAGACTTTAAATAAATCTGTTGTACGCTGGCGTGAGAGAAGTATACAATCCCTCCTGTCCTTGCTGTTACCACCACGCGGTTCAGCAGCCTTCTGTGTGGCTGAGCCTTCCCTGTCAGTTGCAGGAAGCTTTCTGCTGTGCTCCTAATCCTTGGAGGACACCTGGGATCAGGTCTCCCTTCCCAGCCCTCTGCTTTGGTCATATTTGTCACCTCCATCCAGTATCTAAGGAAAATCATCAGAGACTTCATGTCTGATGACTCAGTTTTTCAGATCTGAGTCTCTGCTTTTGGTCTGCACACACAGAGGTATCTCCTGAGAGAAGCACAAAGCACAGCTTGGCCAGAGCACTGGCTTAAATACATTTCAGATCAGTTAAGATGATGCTGACAGACAGAAAGGAGACGCTTGGGCTTCTGTTTACTCATCTGCTACCACAATCAGAGGAAGGAACTCTATCTTTGGTTTCGTTGTGTATCATGCCATAATCTCCTTTCAGGCTTCACATGCAATAAGATGGGGTAGTATTTCCAAATTGCCGTGTCCATGCTTCAACCCACATAGAAAAATGCAGAAACATTTCAGGATACTTGGAGCATTGCTTTCAGAATACCCTAATAAAAGCATATCTGAGGAAATTGTCCTGGTAACAAGGACAAAGAAGAAAGCTCTTTTGTATCTGTCAAGACTGTTAGTTTGGGTATGAGAGTCTCCTAAATTTAGCTTGAAATTCAGCTCTGCTCCATAAAGCAGTCAGCATCTCCTCTGTGCTGGAGACCGAGCACGGAGGAGCAAACCCTGAATAACCGTTGTGGGAACAAGCCAATACAAAGTAGCTCTGCATTCTGTAATTCCACTAAAATAACTGAACACATCAAGAAGTATTCTGGTTTTCAAGGGAATTGCCACACTTTCCCCTACACAGAAGCTGCATCCTGGGCTTGTTGTGCAATGCAGAGAAGTGCAGGACCAGAGGAACACTCCCATGACAACAGAAACAACAACAAATTTACTCTTCTCCTTCACTCAGACCTGTCAAGTACTGTGAACACATAACCTGTAGGAGCTAAATACATTCCTTTGCAGTTTTACTCAACTTTCAGTACGTGTAACTCTTATTTTTCAGAAGGATGCCTCTGAGCAGCTGAGAGACGCTTCAAGCTGCAGCCCTTCTTCCCAGATGCAGTGCCCAGGTGGACAGCTTGATCTCACTGCTCCCCTACGCTTTTCAACAATTTCTCCCTGCTGTCTGCATATGATCTGCAGTCCTAAGTGAATTTCCTTTTTCTGCGAGACACATTCTGTTATTTCAGTATAGCACTGTCTAGACAACTGAAAAAGTGCGAACAATTTAATGGATTACTCTCCCCCTGCTTTTCATGAAAACGTTGAAAGTCTGGAAGATTTCTGGTCCCTGTGCAGTCTGTTTTGTTTTCTGTCGTTTGATTGTATGATTATTGAAGGGGGGGGGGGAAGGAGGGAGGGTTGTTGGTTTTTTATACCCAGAGCTGTAAACAGTTATAAAGAGAAGCTCAAAAAAAATGTTATTATTTCCATTTAGTGAGAAGGCTGTCCCACCATCAAGTTTTCTACAAGATTCAGTAATTTGTCTTTATTCAGACAGTTCTGTGAATAAAATGGTTACTGTCCTAGCAGATAGAAAGCAGACACCGTCCTGCCTCCCCTTGTAAAGCAACCGACACTCCTTGGGAACAAGCAGCCATGGTTATTAAACACAAGAGAACAGTCCCCTTCACCCCTCTGAATTCCATCCAGCCTCATCATTTCCTAAAAACCAAGAAAAAAGATGACACTGCAAAATGTCTTACATAAATTTTCCTGTCCCAGGAGCCTCCACAGCCAATCCAAAGGGTCAAAGTACTTAAAGAAACCAGATTCTTTTGGGATTTCCAGCTCCCACTTCCAGATCTCAGTGATTAAACTGAAGGCTGCCAGCATCACCCTTGACCCGTTCCCACCTCTGCAGCAAGCCTGTTGGGGTGACTGACCCTTTCTCGGGAGCTCTCCAACGTTTTCCGGAGAACTGTGGATAGGGAAAAACCCATCAGCAGCAACAGCATGGCAACAACTGTAATCTATTCCATTTCTATTATTTTTTTCTCTTGTTTTTGAAGAACATACATTTTCTAACTTTTTCCCAGTGCAAACTGGACAATGCAAGTAAAACTTCTCCACATCTGCATGAAGATGAGACAGAGGAGGAAACCCATGTGCATCACCAGGCCTTGAAGCCACTGGCAAAACAGTGTCTGAAACATGGCTCAGTGCTGGCCAGGGACCTGGCCAGGGCCCTTCACCTCAGCAGGGGCCATCCCAAGAAACATTTAAAGTGATCATTTACACAGAACTTCTCCCTGTTTCTACCAGAAATGAAGAGCTGCTGAAAAAAAGATTTTTGGTACCTCTGGACATTCCCAGTTAAGCTCATTAGTTCCCACACTGCACTTAGCTTGTATGTTATCCAAACGAGTGCAGCAGGGCCTAATCCTGACGAATAGCTGGGCAGCTATTAAAATTGTTTGCCTTCATCAACAAAATGGAAATGTGAGGGCTTGACGCTTGAGCTAGCATTTAAAATGGGCCCAGGTAATCAAAACACCAGATCAGAGAGTGCTGGGGGCTGTGGAGGAGCTGAAACTCATTTCAACTGCACACTTCTAGTTTATTACAGCAAACAATTCCCACCAACAATAAATGAAACTAGCCCCAGCTCCTTGTGGAGACCGGGTGTACCTGATCACACAGGTCCACACCGGCTGCTTAACTCTTTCTGGCCAGCAGTGCTTCTTGTGCAAGCCAATACTGTCTGTCAGACTTTCAGTCATGTCACCTTGGGATGCCTCTTGGGAAGGGCCACATCACTGGTCATCTCTTGCTGAAGATACCTGAGATGCCAGCATCCTAGATACTGACTTCTCTCTGTCCAGGCAGCAAACACCCAGCACAAATTTAGAGCAACAAACAGCATGAAAACAACTCCGGTACCTGGAGGGGCCGTGGGTCCTGCATGCTGCTCTCATCACCATCCCCAGCTGCTCTGGCACCTGGCCGGGTGGGGACAGGCCTATGATGATGGCACCTGTCACCACACAAAGCATAAGGATGGGCGAAGGGAAGGTGGCAGAGCTGTGTGGCTGCCCCACAGAGCTGCTCCCCGAGCACGCCGTGTGGGGCCGGCCGTGGGACGAGCAGCTTGGGCAAGCCAAGCGGTTGCCTGAGCCATGCGCCTCTGTGTGTTCCTGCGCAGAAACACCCTGCCAGGAAAAACAGGCCTAAAGCACGCCAGCTGATGAATGCCTCATGAGGAACGAAAACACAGCCCGGGCATTTCAAGTAAGTAAACTGGACATTGGTGTGCGTAGAGGCAGGCTTGCTGCATGAGGAAAGCTGAGCCCAACTGGGCTGGTTTCCTGAGCGGGCTGAGAGCAAGCTAAACCAGACTCCTTTCCAAGCCACATCCCTACAAGGAAGCCTGCATTAAAAAAAGAAAAGGGAAGAAGAAACCGTATTCTGAGCTTAACCAATGCTGTGCACGCTTCACCAATTATACATAGTCTGAAAAATGCAGTAGTGGGCTAAACCAGGCCGCAGAGGCGGAAGACCAGCGGTGCTCCTTTGTGGCAGCCCCGGGTAGCTGTGGGGGGGACACGCATGGTAGCTGCCACCAAAACCGAATGGAGAAAACCTTGCTTCCATAATCACATCCATGTAAAAGGATTTGGTAACAAGTCCAGCACATGATAACAGTCCAGCTTTCACACGTTCAACAAAAAATAACAGCCATGTTAAATGCCCAGAACACCTACATTTCAGACAACCTGTTGTTGTGTGTGTGATACGAGGAAAGCAGCAGTGCTGCAGGGGTCCAGACCACAGGTAATTCAGGTGTTAACTGAGAGCAAAGGGATAACTGCCTTATGCAGCCAAGTCACTGCAGGTAGAACTGTCAACACTTGCAGAGATCTGATATATTTTGGCTCATGGCATGTGAGCTGTGACTCAGATTTCACTTCGGAATGAAAGATGATGCAAAGATGCATTAAATACTTCTGTTTCACCTTATTTAACCTTCATCTGGCTGCATCAGGCCAGCTAAGGGTGCCCAAGAGAAACAAAAGCAGAGCACTGTGTGGGACTCTAAGGGATACATTAGGAAATCTGAGGGCTCACAGCATAATCCATCAGGCTGCAGGGCATCAGTACATGTGTTTTGGTACCCTGTGCCAGTTTTGGGGGTGAAGCTCCTCTCCTTCCAGGTATGAGTGGCATGCGACACGCCACACCTTAGGGAGAGCTCCCAAAATCGCAGACTCACCCTCAAAAGCCACAGGCCAGATGTAAAGAGGAGAAGAGGACTTTTCCCTGCCCAAGGCAGCCCCACACCACAGCCCCTCATGGGTTGGGCATGCTGTAGTTGCTGGGAGCATGCAGCAGGAGCCAAGCGTGAGCCTCACGTTCAATGAGACCTGACACATCCCACCAAGCTCTGCAGGCAAAGAAAGCGCCTTGGACCACCAAGCCAGAGACAGCCTCATCTGTGCCCAGCCCCAGCACACTGGGGGCACGTGGGATTCAGTGTTTGGATCATCTCACAGCAGGCTGGCAGGGACCCAGCAGCGCAAGCATCATCCCATTTGCACGAGCACGGCACTGGCTTGCCGTGCACTTTTACCCTTCGCATGGGGGCAGGCTGCGTGCACAGGGACATTCTTCACTTGTCACCCCCAGGCTTAGGCTGTTTCTGTCTTCGCCGTTACCCAAAGGTGAGGAGGAGTTGAAAAACATTACGCTGACAGCGCTGGAGGAGTTGCGGATGTAGGGCTTTCCGCTACGCGCCAAGCAAGCCCACTGGAATGGTTTGGACGCGATAGGTAAACAGTGTCGGGCTCGCTCAGCGGGGAGACATTTGTATTTAGATGTTATAGATAAGTGGTGCATATTTGAGACATCTGAAAGTTATTATTCCAGGCAGTTTCTAAACAGAGAATCGCAGTTGCGTAGCCCCTTAACTCCGAGCTGACAGGCAGGATAATGATTTAAATTATTGTTAAACATAGGCTCTGTTTTAAGTGGATGGAATTCAACAGCATGGTAGGTTTGGGGGAAGAGGGGTGTATTGCAAAACACAACATTTCCAGTTGCTGCAATGCTGAGCCACGGGAGCTTCTCCGCCAACACCAAGCATCACTTTTCACACTAAGAAAATGGTGTGAAGATCCTCAAAAGGCAACACCATCCAGCTATCTTCTGGATCATTACTGCTCCCTCTAATTGCAATGACTTTGATTAAGAAAAATGACATTTTTAAAGCAAAACAAAAAACAAAAAACAAAAAACAAAAAACTTTCACAGGCTGTGATACAGAGTTCAGCAGTGAACTGTAATCATTTTTTATAATGCTTTTGAATTACAAGCGATTTATGCTTCCTTGAGCTTAATAAGGTTCTGTTTATTATGCTATCACTTTTTTTTAATGAAGAGTATACTGATTTGCTCTTCATTAGAAGCACAATTACTGTATTGTATTAAATCAGAGTATAACATTTGTTTCATCCATAAAGAGTTGTTTTCCAACATTTTAATGTATTGCTGATATCTCAGTCCCACACTCCTCCCATACACCATCCAAGCTGTGAGCCAGCCCAGCAGACGCTGCAACCAGGGCAGGCTTTTTGCCCCCACCATGTGCTGCTTTCTGCCACACCAAAGGTTAAGTGTGACAGTTAAGTGTGACACTGGCTCCGTATTGCAGCCCATATGCCGGCAAAGGTCCAGCAAAAACAAACTGGTCTCTTATGTGGGAAGGAGAAAGAGAAGAAAGAATTAATTTCTTGCTTATTCAGCATCCGCTTGTCTCTCTGTGTCACAAGCGTGCTCCCAGGCAGTATCTCCAACCACTGCATTCTCATTTCCCAAGTGGGTAATTCACAATAATGCAGGCCAGAGGGTCTCATCTCTGCCTGTAGCCTAAAGACGCAATTGGGCCTTAAAAAAGCAATCGCACCTTGTCACTTAAGGGAAATTATATGGATGATTAATAATAGATGAGCCTCGGAAAGGCCACCCTTTCTGCACATACCAGCATCTTATTCTAATTATCCTCATCAATAATGCCCAGAATTGTTTGGAAATTTTAGGGGAAATTGAGTTCACTCGGCTAAGTGTTAATAACTGCTGTGCCTTTGACACATGAGGGGACCAGTAATTCAGAGGAGTGGAAACCCACAGTCCCCTGCAAGGAAGAAAAGCATCATTGCCACTCTGCAGCAAGCAGACACATCCATGGTTTGTCCCAGGTAGGTTAGAAATCTGAACCTGAACTAGGAGCTGAATCCCTTACCACTAAAATTAAGGATGGTTTTTTGTCCCTTACTGTTAATATTAGTTATCAATCTGATATACTTACACCAGAGTGTAAAGGCTGAGGAATCTGTTGCTTGGTTGCTGAACAATTAAATCCTAAAACGCATTCATATTCTATGAAAATAATGATCCTGACTTTGTGCATTTTTCTCACCTCTTTTAATGTGGGAAAACAAAACAAAACAGAACAATAACTAGAGCTTGGTAGGAAACAGGCAAAACACCCAACTGGGTATTAAAGCTACTACTACCCCCTTTGAAGAACCCAAGAGAATCACAAAAGGGAACTGCAGCGATCAATGGAGAACATGGAAACAATTCCTCAATCCTCAAGCTGGGCATTGAATTTGTGCCTTGACAAACCCATGTGGCGTGCTCAGGGGTTTCGCCTCCTGTAAGCAGGGAGAAGCAAGGCCTGCCCCTTCCTGCTGCCCTTTGGCTGCTGCTCAATGGTCAGCAAGCACCAGGAGAGCTACAAAGGCAAGTGGAAGCAGGATTTCCTTGCGTTTGCCTCCAGAGGCAGCGGCTCTGTGCAGGGAAAGGGAAGTCTCACACCTCCAAACACCTCCTGGCCAAAGCACAGCCCGATGTGGAGCAGACTGACAGCAGCCTACACTGCCAGTGGGCAGCCAACATGGTCCTGGACTCAAGGCTTAATATTTGAGAGGCACACATGCATTGGAGAGAATAAATTATAAAAATCCCAACAATAAAGACAGTATTTCCCATATATTTTCTGTTCTGGCCTACTTTTGGTAACTCCAGATAAGCTACTCATTTAAGGAGCTGAACCCAAAAGGATTCAAAACCAATCTGAGGAGTTTTAGCACAGCACATTTCAGCAGATGATCCCAGCATGATACAGCTGCTTTGAAAACCCATCATTACTAAATTTGCATGTCCTTGCAAGAGCTGATAAAGACATGCTTCCTTCCCAGTTGTGACCCAAGATTTCTAGGTCTCCAGAGAAATAAATCCTACTGGTTTCTGTATTCATCATCATGCTGGAGAGCAAGCGTGGACACAGCTACCTGATGGTGGGAAGCTGCAACACTAAAACTGGTCTGCGATATTTATTTTTCTTACCTTGTTTTCCACCTGTGACATTAAATAACAAGACAACAGGCAGATCTCAGAACAAAATTGCAGCACCCTTGATGGCTTGGCTCTGCAGGAGTCAGAAAAAAAGGATATTAAATACGGAGACAGGCTTGCAATCAGCCTTTCTGAGGAAATAATAACCTGGGAAATTCTGACTCATGCTGATTTGTGATCAAGGACTGTGACTGAGATACCAAAAAAAGGAATTGAATCAGATTTTCATGGCTGTGTCAGAATGAATTAATTCTCATCATATAACTGGAAAAGATTTAACATCGTTGAAGGATTTTTAGAATGACAGCAGGATATGGAGGCTGTGGCAAAGAAGAATTTTTTTGAAGAAATGATTACTGGGCTGGAGAGACTGACAGCGAGCAAAGATAAAAAGAAACTACATATACCATAAAATAATAGCTTGGTCAAGTAGCTGCCAACAGGAACATCCTCGGGAGGGGATGGTGGTTGTGAGCATCTGGCACTGGTGGCTGCAAATATGTCTCAGACAATGCTTATGCCTGAATAGTGGAAGTTTTCAGGGGTGAAGAAGTTGTCTTCCTGGGACAATTTGAGAGGCTGCTGTCATTCACCACTGTTTTTCGTCCTTCTGTTAAAGCCAGGCAGAGACTGCTGCCACGGTTTGTCCAGTGGTGTCGTTTACCCTCATGCCAGTTTCAAAGTTGGGCCAGGATTTTTCATCCTTGCTTCTGTGGTTGCCACAAAACTTTTAGAGTTAACCCAGTATCAGCTAAGCTCACTCTGAATCTATGTCAAATCAGGCTATTTGAACTCCAAACACTTGCCTATAGAAATGATGAAGGTAGGCATAACTGGTTCTTTCTAAAGCCATGCTTGCAATTGATTTGCATTAATTTTCCACTGTTCCCATTTGTAACTAAACCCTCTGCAGAAAAGCACTGAACTCAGTACACATATCTTAGAGGTTTTTGTTGTTGTTTTCTCCTCGACTGATTGCTGTAGAGATGCTACTAAGTAGAAGATTAGACTAAAGTGCAGCTTGATAGACGGGAGTTCATCTGGCAGCAAATTCCACAGACAAAGCCAGAGGAGTGTGAAATCCCCATTGCAAACTATTGACCAACAAAAGATTCTACTCTCTCCTCACAGAGCCTACTCACCTTCATCTAAATCACCCCCTTGATAGATCTGTCAATGTTCACTAGCAGAAGACTTCTATAATAAATTAACTAGATGATAAAGAGTGTTTTTGCACAAAGAGGAATAGGTGCTATCAAGAGCAGAACAGAAAGCCACCAATCTAATTTGGGATGTAAGAGACATCTGACTCAGATATTTCCCCATGGGTTGTTTTAATCCTGTCTCTTAATGATTCCTTTTATAGGGAGTGTGTCAGTAGTATGTACTTGACTCGATAAAAGAGCTGACTTATCTGCAAGGAACATGCCGGGCATCCAAAGTGGCCCATGCAAAGTGGCTGAAACACTCCTAACACCCCAGAGCAAATAGCATCAAATATGCTGTCGAGGAAAAGGAGAAAAGAAGAAAAAAAAAAAAAAAAGAAAAAAAGCCTTTGGGTTATAATTGCCATCACAAAGTCAAAGCAAGGCAGTGATTTACACATGTAACTTCACACTAGTAAGGAAACCAGGCAAGGCAGGGATGGTATCCTGATCATGGAGCTGTTTTTCCCTTCCCTGCCAATATATCCTGATCCTGCTTTGCCAAGCCTGCTCTTCCTTCCTTGCTTTCAGCCAGCAGTTCACCCGTTTCCATGCTTTTATCTTCTTGCCCTCCTCCTGCTTCTGGACCCTGTCTAAACCTCCCTGCACAGAAGCTATCCATGTTTTCCAAGAACAGCAAGCACTGCTGGGAGGCAGCCTCTCCACCTCTTCTCAGGCTGCTGCAGTACATCCAACCTCCCCCACTCATGCTCACCTCTCTCCTCCTGAAAGAGTCTTTACTTCTCAGGCCAGAAAAACCATTAAGCACAGAGCCTGATCCTGGTATAACCATTGATTACTGATTAACCACAGATCACTGGTTTTAACCTAGCAAACCCTGCACAGAACCCAGTAACAAGCAGATGGCGAAGAAAAAGATCCAGCAGGGCTCTTAAGCACATAGCTATCTTTAGGAATGTGAATTAACAGACTTACTCAAGCATATACTTAATTTCTGGCACGCCGGACACAGGCACATATGTGTAAAAGGTGGGGAAGTATTTAACGCTCCTGTTGAATTCAGGTCCTGCAGCCTATGCAGTCTTCTGAGCAAATGAGAAGGGGTTGGGAACTGCACACATTTAAAACCTGCTATTTTACTTCCCTCTTGAATTTCTCCTCCATCAGCTTTCATCCATTAGCCTGCCAACACAGAGCACTCTGCCTCACCATTTGATTGTTATTTAGGCTCTTTGGAGCTCATCCGTTTCACATGGAGCATTTATCCTTTCAGTCGCACATTCAAAACTGAAGCACTAGAAATTATAATACGAATAGTTATAATAGTGATTGTGGCCTATGAACAAATTATTTATGTATTTCTCTTGAGTAAGCCAATTAGGCTGAGCTGAAAATGCCAGTCCCTGCAGCTCCACAGTGAAATTCTCCATCAGTTCAGTTTTCCTTCCAACTGTTTCTAACACTGACCTTCAACATGAGGCCAATTTCCTTCCACCTGGCCAAGCGGTGTTACAGTCAAGACCTACAGCCTCTACCATGTTGGGAATGGAGCGATAAAAAAGTGTTTTGACAAATGCAGCACCAAGGCTCATCTCAGGCAGGAGCACACTCCAGTATACGTAGCCATTGAATAAGATCTAGTTAGAACCAACCAGGCCACAAATAGGAACAGAAAGCAACAGGACCGGCATTCTTGTCAAAAAGATGCTTTCACTCAAACCATGCTGGGATAACAGAGCGGTCTGCCGATGCCTGCGGAAGGCTCAGGAGGATGATGGTTGCTGCCTACAAATGCTGAGGAGATCAAAGAAAAACAACCAGGTAAACGCCACTGCAGAATGAGGAGGAAATGTAAGAGTCTATAGGAATACATTGATCAAATCATCATCAGAATCCCAGATCAGGTAAGCTGAGATCATGGTGCTGAGGTCCTCCAGACCAGGGTATGCAGAGAAAAGCAGGACACTCTGCATTAAAGATTTCAGGGGCTTCAGTTCTCTCCATGCAAGATGCACAGTGTTTATTGGCATGGTACCAGCATGGCAATAGGATTACTGGATTCTAAAGGCTTTTTCCCTAGAGCGGTCTTTATCCTCTTAAAAGAAGATAGAGCAATTAAACATTTTTTTTTTCCCTGAAGAGAATTAATTGTCTGTGAAGGGTCACACCAGTGGCCAGATGCATCACAAGAGATTTTCATCTTCTTAAACTCACCAGCAACAGCCAGTGGTACAAGACCACTTATCAGACTTAACTCTAGCTACAGACTAAAAAATTACATTTCCAAGTAAGTTTAATTTCAAATTCTAATAGGAGCAGATGGAATGGGAATTTCTTTTGAAATATTTCAGTAAAGCCCTTTAAGATCAAAGTGACATTGATGAATCAGAATCAAAACCTGTAAGTGACTGGACATACTGTTCTAGCCTATGTGTACGGAAATGCTTTTTATAAGGTTTGCATCATTCTGCCAACACCCTGCTATAATACCCATGGCAGTACAAGGAAGCACTTACCTAGCACATCTTAGTATAAGAGATGTTATTTTCATTAAAAAAAAATATATATAATAGTACCAGAAGAACATATTATGATAATGTAATAAAAATAGCATGGTAAAAGACTACAAGGTGCAGGACAAAGGAGCCCAGTGTCTCTCTGAGAAAAGCACCTTGCAAGATCACCTGCAGCCTAGGCAGAACTAATGTAACCTCTGCATTGAAATTGGAAGTAAATTTAATGCAGGTAGAGAATCTTAGAGAACAGCTTGACATGACTAAACATGGAAGGCAGAAGAAAATATCACCTGTTCTTGCAAAATTTTCTTTCCAAGAGGATGTGGAGAGCTGGAGATACTGTTCCTTTCCAGAGACAGGACACTGGATTCAGTGGACCTTCAGTGACACAGCATGTGTCCCACACTAAAGCAAGGAGTAGGAACAAGACCACAGCAAGCTCCAGACACGAGTGGTACAAAACCAGGACCAGCTCAGCCCCAGGCTCTGTCTGTTTGCACAGAGCGAAGGAGACTTGCGGTGAAGAACACACACGCTTGGGGCAGCACAGGGATCTGTTCTCCATGCTCATTCCCAGACCTTCCAGCCCCAGAGCACTGGCACTGCCTACCCTGGAAGCACCACTGAAAATTTCACTGTTAAGAAAGTCTTTCATTTGACTCAACACGTCTTTCATCTAGACAACTCCAAAACTTGCACTGTATTGTTTGTACAGAGACAGTTACATGAATTGCATTTCATACACGAGGAAAGGGTCACATCCAGCTGCTGAACAGAGAGGCTTTTTTTGATTCATATGTATGAAATCCCAACTAATTTCTTTGGAATAAGTGAATAAATGGGTCATTCTAGCCCATCTAGCCTTATCGGCATGATGATTTAATGTGAACTTGGTGTCTAAGGCCAGTTACTTGCAATGAGTATCAGGCACACTTAACAGATAACTTTTAGGGGGAAGAAAGCACCATAATTTAGCAATGGTTACTTTGAGAGGGCGGTTTACTGAGTTTAACGCTGTGGCACCAGGCACTGTGTACTCAGCCGTGCATTGCTGCATCAGCCCTTTGGTGCTGAAAGGGCAGCTTGCTGCTCAACGCTTCCTCCTGCCATCAGGACAGTTTGCCCTTGACATGAGGATGCAGAACCAAGTTGTTAATGAAAGAGCTGGGTCTCCACAAGCAGATGACACCCCTTGCACTTTTGCCATCTTTCAGACACCCGTGAACAGTTACACTCGCACAGACCCCTGGAGGCTCTTTTCTCCTGACAAGGGTACTTAGAAGGAGAAGCCCTGGCTTGAATCAGCACAAGTTTCCCCAGTCCAAAACTCCTTTGTTTTCTTTGGGACACGCCAGGAAAGGTCTGGAGGAGCTTCTGTTGCTTGGTGTTTGGCCAAAGAGAAGTGATGAATAAGTAAAAACCAGAGGCGAGGTTCTGCTCACAGCGTAAAACCGGAGCAACTCCACAAAGCGGCTGCAAGCTGGTAAAACTGGTCAAAATGGCTGGTAACACATTGCAGATCAGATTAAGGGTAAGGAGTTCCAGACTGAGCCCAACAACAGCTCTGCTTAAGCAGCCTGGGAAAACAAATGGAAACTTTGGAGTATAATGCAAGCTCATTTTTAGCTCTGTTGCTGATACAGATGGAAAAGCAGATTTAATTTTATTAAAGGTGTCAAACTTTTTTTTAATAACTCAGACACCTAGAGGGATAATAAAATCACATCCTCTGTACGGTGAATTGCATGTTCAGCAGCTGTGATACCAATTAGATACTGAAATGATGAAGTACTTTCTCATGCCAGTGGAGACATACAGTACAGAGCCAGTGTTTAGTTTTATCATATAAGCAATGTTTAGCCATCATCTGTCATACAGACTTAGGGGAAAGGGCCTCCTCAGCTGGAACAGCTGGAATTGCAAGATTAGCTCAATAAATTGTTTTTCTTCTACCAGATCATCTATCAGTTTATATACATTACTCACCTCTAGCTTCAACTGCCTTCACTGGAGAAAACACACACTTTCTGTCAAGCTCTAGCTTTATGAACAAAGAGGAGTTCGCCTTCAGCTTTCAAAGACAGGGTTTGTGAGGTTTAAACTATTTTACTGAGTATTTTTGAGGAAAGTATTCAGAAAGATGCAAAGATTAATTCCCTGTGTTAGCACGTTCTCTCTACTTTTCTTTTTAAAGACTCCTCTCACTTCCACAATTACAATAGAAACCACATCAGACAAACTAAGGGAAATGCAATTATACGCCATGTAAGTAACAATTAGGAGAATGCTTTTTTTTTTTTTTTAATGTTGTTTTAACCTAATGGTTTAAGTCAAAATACTAAAACCTCTGCTAATGTAAGTAATTCTTTGAAATCTTTCCCAGGAGTACACACTGCTCCATTCGCAGCGTATTCTTATTCTCTAAGGCCCTGCCTATTCTGGAAACTTCTACAACGAACAAGAGCTGTGTAATAAATTCTGCATATATTCAATTATTCCAGTAGTTTATACCTCTAGTGGACGTAAAATAAGGTCAAAGCACTTTTAATTGGAATCACTGTTTCCAGACTACAGCTTCCATACTTCTGCTAAAAAATAACAACACTTAGCAAAGCCAAGATGAACTTCTCATTGAAAACCAGAATATTTACCTCCTTAAAGCAACAGCCAAATCAATCATGAAAACAGATATTTAACGTGAAGATATCTTTAAAAAAAAAAAAAAAAAAAAAAAAAAGAAAGAAAGAAAGAAAGAAAGAAAGAAAGAAAGAAAGAAAGAAAGAAAGAAAGAAAGAAAGAAAAGAAAAGAAAAGATAAAAGAAAAAGAAAAAAACACTCAAGAGCTTATCTTTGCAGTGTCATTATCTAACTACAGCACCCACATACCCATGGTGTAAACACCACTTAAAATTGTCAGTTTTCCCTGCGCTTTTATGGGTACAATGGAAAATATTATTATATAGCCTTTCTTGCCTGTGTTAGGAACAATATTTCAGCATAGCAGAACTAAAGGAACTTGACAAAGCACAGAATTTATTTTCCACTGATCCTGCTGTCTTGTTACAGTCTTCATTTTTCTCAGTCTGGACAGTAATAGCCAGGCTAATCCCTCTCCCGTTTATTTCTACCCAGGTTCAATTGCAGTTTCTCCTGACACCAATGTGAATACAATTTCTGGTGGTGTACATATCACCAATAGACTTTTATATGCCAGATTTTGTCCTTTCTGTTCCCATTTAGTAACGTTTTAGCTCCCTGAGCAGTCCCGCTAAGGAAGAGGCAGTTTGGGCCAAAGCAACAGGTACACCCTTGAGCAACAGCGATAAGACAGATGTAATTCACCACT
Source organism: Netta rufina (assembly GCF_964035555.1). Lineage (NCBI taxonomy): Eukaryota > Metazoa > Chordata > Aves > Anseriformes > Anatidae > Netta > Netta rufina. The sequence continues at coordinate 24,849,967 of NC_140130.1, read as the reverse complement.
TCATCGAGACCCAGGCAAGTCCAAAGCACTGACCCCTCGGAGGCCGTGTTTGCCTTGGCGCCTGGCTGTCCCAGCTTGCTCAGAGGTTGCTGTCCAAGCGCAGAGCCTGAGCTCCCCAGGGCTGCCAAGGCACGTGGCAGGAGCGCGGCGCGCAGGGGCCATGTCACGCGGGACCCTGGGGAGATGCCAGCGCAGGCTGATGTGCCCAAATTCTCTGCTGTTTACCATCAAAAGTGAAGAGAAGGAAAAAAAAAGTCGCTGCCATGATGAACTCGGGCTTGTTTGGAAGGGCTGTCCCCAGCAGCCTCATTGTCGTAAGCAAGACAGACGGACCTGGAGGACAGAGAAACCTCCAGATACCTTTGGGTTAGCCGTAACTTTTGGTACCTATCGCATCTGGAAAAAATATATCCCTCCAGAGATGCCAAGGCAAAGAAGGGATTGATTAAAACGGCAAGAGATGAGTTATTTATTAAGCTGTTTTCACATTTTTAGCAATGTTAGAGAGCTTCCTGCAGCTGCCATAGAGACAACAGCTACAGACAATAAAACTTTATGAGCAATTTAAATTCTCTCTCCCCTTAGGAGATGCGGAAAAACAATGACAACTGACTGTTTGCAGGTTGCATATATCTTGCCTTCATTAAGTAGGACTCTGTTTAAACACATATTATTCTTTTCCATCAGATTGTCACAGACTTCCACAGAGAGGGTAAATAGTTTATAGCTTCCACTTTCAACAATGCACTGTAAAAATACACTGCAGTCAGATTTGATTATCCAATTTCATTTAGTGCGAGCCACTCTCAGCACATCAGCGTGCTTATTTGCATGTTTCAGAATAGCAACAGAAATGGATTACCATGGGCAATGGAAAATAAGTTTTTGCACATGGAAAATAAAATAGTAATAACCACATTGTAAAATTACAGATGCATGTGATAAATCAGTTTTAGCCTCAGTCTTATACCATTCACACCTGAAATTTGTGCATAAATCCACCTCATTTGAGACTTATTTAATGTTTCTTCTAAAGGTGCCCTGGAGCTCAAGATTCAATTTACCTAAGAACTGACATGGGTAAAGAAAGAAAAACATGTTCCCTTCCTTCCCTACAAAATGTGCAATTTCCTTGTCAACTGTGCACTAGCTTGAGTCTCAAGATGGGTAAATTTTCATGCATGATTGGTTCACATTTTGACTTTTGTCACTTTGCAAGCACAAAGTGATAAGAAGCTAGGAAGGAAATATGGAGAAAGAAAAGATCTCTTAAATATCTAACGTAATATACAGCACTGTCAGTTAATTCTAGCAGAATCTGTATACATATTTGTGATTGACATATATATTTATACTCTGTCTACTTCAGAAGAATTTAATATATGTACTTTTTAAATTTTCCTGGTTTGCAAGGTCTTGCTAGACTACCACTTATTTTATATTTACAAGAGGTGGTGAAGCTTTACTTTCAACAGGTGCCTTTCAGTGTGCCAACCTAAACAAAATTACCTGTGATTTTCCAAGTCGTAGCTAGTAAAGACCAAGAGGACTTTGAAATACTGCCTGAATGAGAATACAGATGGATGAGAGAAAAGAGTGAACAAAAAAATAAACAGGAAAGGTGTTTGTTTGCTGACCATACTGGTAACAAATGGTATGAAGAGGAAAGCCAATAAGTTATTCCTCATGTTACAACACATAAATATGGGAGAAGTAGGGCATGTACTGAAATTAAAATTTCTTTGCAGTCCTGTTTCTTTATTTTCAGAGCACATCTGTTGTGCTTTGAAAGAAGAGACACTGCTTGGACTAGATGATCTCTGCAGGTGCCTTCCAATCTCAACTGTTCTGTGGTCCTGCACTACAATGTCAATGAAATGGGGTAATTTTCAAAAAGTCAGAACATAGTGGGTAAAGCTGAAACTCTTCACTAAGAGGTACAGAAAAATGCTGAAAACACATCTTATTAACCTGTGCATCACTGAGAAAAGTTGCTATCTTTGTTGTCCTGCACTGAATCCATAGAAAGAACACATGAACATTTCTTAGCCTATGCCAGGCTTACTAGCCAAGTTCTGGGAAGAAGCAGGCTAATGTGAGACAACACCATTTGGTTCCCATGAGCTGCCATCCTTCTTCCAAGGCTCTGAAGACCCCAGGAGTTAACAGTTGGCCCCTTCCTTGTCTTTTTTAATGCTTTATTATAGCAGTGAGGCAGCAGACTGCTTATATCCCATTTTTCTCGGACTCTTTTTAAAGTGTGAATGAGTATGTGTGTATGTTGGAGTGATAACATAAGGCTAAGGCACATTTCTAGTAAATATTACTTTAAATTATCCTGGAATGTAAAAGTGCACTTGTGCAAAACTAGCTGCCCAAAAAGGGAAGCAAAGCTGTAAACCATCCTGCCTGCAAGCTGGGCATGTCGGCAGGAGAGTGTCACTGTATAAGGGTATGTTTACAGGTCACTTCAGCCTGCATCTATGCACCCTATAGCACTGAACCTCCATGCACTTGACTGCAACCACCTCTCCTATGTGGGCACTTACATTGTGGCAAGAAAACAGCCGAGACCTTGTGGTTATAGGAGCACCAGCTTCCTGGATGAATTTAAGACATTTCTTCTGTAAAATGTGGGTAGAGGTGAGCAAAACAAGGAGTAGCCTCCCACGTGACTGACCACATGGTGAACTTCATCACCAAAGCCACCTTCAAAGTAGATTTAAGCTGGTCTCTCATTTAAGACTTGTTCCAGCAGTGATAGCCAAGACATGGCCCAAACTCAGTTCCTTGGTCTCCCTTTGGCTGAAATTCAGTGAACCATGCAAGCCATTTTTACCTGTTTCAGAACAAAAATCAAGCAGGCAAAGAAGCTGTTTAAAGGACTCTGCTTCTGAACCTACAGTGGGGGCATTCAGACCCAGGGACACCTGTGATAGTCACATATATTTATGCATTGACTGCAGCAATTAAGTGTGTAATTAGCAGTAGGGAAGAAGCTGTGGGTAAAGCCATAAGCACAACAAAACCGAACATTAAGATACAAAACAGCTGCTTCTTTCATCCACTGCCACAATTTAGTGATGCTGAATGCTGTGCAATACTTGTGAAGCTGATAGGGAGGTGAAGAAGGACTGAAATAGGCAGCACAACAAGGCTGATGGCATCCTTAAAGTGGATGCTGCTGTTGTATACCTCCAGCAAAGAGGTTACCTCTCACAGCCTTCTGTCCCCTTTTTCCCAGGTTTGCCTGTATTAAATCTGTAATACAAGAGCAATCTCACTGGACTTGGTCATTGCCATGCTTTACCACATCCCTAATTTCGGCTGGCACTATTATTGTAATGCAGATAAGAAAAACAAAGTTTTGGAATTTGACTTTTGGGGACATAAATGAGTTTCCCTGCAGAGTGGGATCTTGCAGTGACTGCTACACATCTTTCTCCGGGACAAGTCTGATTTTGGAAGTGAAGTTACGTATTGGGAGTGGGGAGGGAATATTTCTGCAATAAACAGAAAGACAACCACCACAAATGGTAAAGCTTTTGGTCAGATTCCTGGGTGAAGCACACATAAAATCAAGTGGAGGCAGTGCAGAGGTGCAATGTGACACTGCAACCCTACAGTCTTTAGGAAAATAATGAGGCTCAAGAACAAGGAACACATCAAGGGGGACAGGAGGCAATAAATCATTGAACTGGAATCTGAAATGCTGGGCTGTTCTGTTCAACGTACCACTCCAGCATCTCCAGCCTCCATCACATGCCCTGCATGCCATAATGGTCTGAATTTGACCATATGTTTGTAGCTAAGCTATGAAATTCATTTGTCAAGTCCCAGGAGTTTTTGGCAAGTTGTCCCATACTATATGTGTGGTCTACTACACTAACACATGCATGCAAAGCTTTACAGTGGGTATGTCTATATGATCCAGAGGCAACGGAGCTGATGATTTCAGTGCTCTGATTTTTAGTGCTCTGTAACAATGAATGGAGATAGAGAGGACTCAAGCCTAAGATGTTTCAGCACAGTTGCTAGGACTAAAGCCTGCTGAAGGCTGCTGGAACATGCTATAAATATGTATCTGAGCTCCACGCCAACTGTGTAAACTCAGAAGCTGCTTGCTTCATTCAGAGAGTTTATACCCACCAGAGCTGCAGTGAGAGTTCAGAGCCTGTTAAAATAGAGGCAAAACAGTGGCTGGCAAGAGTCACATTTTCCTTGTGAAAAGGGATGTGGAAGATGCTAGGACAATGCAGGGGTGGATGACAGATAGGAAATCATTTCTCGGGTGTTTTGAAAGGAAACACATAATCCAGAGTTATGGGCCCTCATTAATCAGGCAGAGGAGTCCTGAGGTGCCAAATCTCGCAAGAGCAGCCCAGAGAACTTTGAGTCATTCGTAAGCTCTTCCTAACTGAATCCTTAATGTGACATTTGCCCAAATTCTAGATCCCAGTTCAAATATCACCTTCTTGGCCTAAGAATGGTTGCCTAGTGGCTCTGACTCAAGCTGATTCACAACAGAAGATAAATCTTTCTACTCCTAAAAGAAAGCAAAAAGCTGTCGAGAAATCCCTACATTCCTCTGCCTTGTGCAATCTGGGGCCAGTAGTTTTTGCAACAAGACGACAGTCCCATTTCTTCATGTCCTGAACCAACATGCCTCTTAGAGGCTGTGTAGGTTGCTATGGGCAGCCCTGCCACCGTATTTCTTAGTACCAGTGCAGAAAGGATGCAGAACTGCCAAAATAAGGCTTCATTAAAGTCCAATATATATCATAAAGGTGAGAGGGTTTGTTGGTTAAGAGGTTAGCAGGCTGCATGAAAGAGAAACCAGAATCTCCCTCAGCCTAGCAGGATCATCTAATTAACTTCAGCTCACGGTAGATAGCAGCTACCATCTAATATTTTTCTAAAGTCAAAACCACACCTGTGAAGCTGCTGTTACATGGGTGAAATGCTGTGATTTGCCTCCCAGCAACACCACAAAGCCAACTAGGAGACTGCATGCTGACACCTCTGGTCCCCACCAGCCTAGCAGACCATTAAGTTGGGTCCTTGGAGACTCTTTTCAGTTTAAGATGTATAAACTCAAATACCCCAAACCTTGCCAAGACTGCATGCCTGGGGTTACACTGAGTCCTCAGGAGTGCCAACAACCTTTATTTTAGCTGAGGATGGCAGAATGCACAGATACTCAGCACTCCCCATCCTCCAACCCCAATCGCATTTCCAATCCTCTGGCTCCAGAGCATGAATGTAACTAACTCCTCTGTGAAAGTAACCTCCTGGCAATACCAGCCACAGCTTCTCCCAGGTAATCTGGATGATATCCACGTTTTAGATCTGTCCACTAACCCAGCCAGAAAACCGCAATAGCGCCATCCAGGCAGGAATTACCCATAAAACAAAAAATGCTTTTCCCCACTTTGGCACAGGGAAAGCATGTCAGACAAAAAGAAAGTTTTGCAAGGTATGTGCCACACTCCAGAAGATGCTCGGATAGAGCGTAGTTGGCAAAACATCTCTGAGCAGAAATCTACTTACTTACAGATGGCTGCCAGTGATGCACTGTTACCATCGTTTCCCCCCTCCCTGTGGTGAGGTATCTATGTGCTAAGCTTCAAACACCCACTGGGGTGGTGAGATGCTGGAGGGAGAATGGAGATGTCTCCATGTCACCCCTGGGCACGAGCCCAGCTCATGCAGTACTCACCTAGGAGCTGCACCCCGCGGGTCAGCCCGTAGACATCGATCAAGGCCCAGAGGGGTTCTGCCGTCCTCACCCCACTGAAGAACAGCATCGCGGCAGAGTCGTTCACCCGATAGAAAACCCGTCCTTTCTTGTCCACCCAGAAGGCGATGATGTTCCCCTCGTTGGCAAACTCTTCAGGCAGAGCCTTGGCCCAGAAACCAGTTTGGGAAACCAAATCGGGGCACGCGTACTTCGGCAGGGTGTCAGGGTTAATCCTTGATGGATCCTTAGAAGTAAACCCGATTCGAAGAGCCCCACTCCAGCAACACTGTTTTTTAGTGATCTGCAAAAAACAACAGCAGCAATAACAGCATTTGGCACTCAGACTTCTATTTACACGCTCCAGGCTCCATGCCATCAAATATCAAAGGCCACCGTGCAGATAAACCCACCAGATTTAGGAAACTTTTTACCCAAACATTGCTGCGGATATCTCATCTGCAAGTAGCAATACTGCACACTTAGGATATAATACACATATTTTAAAAAAAATTTGCATCAAATCTATGGGGAGAGATGAAATGTAATTACAGCTGCATGATGACTCACTTCTATTTCGAGGGTAATTCCTTTTGGCCTAAGAAATGTCCTCTTGCAAAATGTGCCAAAAAAATGGCCATAAGAGCTTTTATCTCAGCTGAGGCAGCACCTGCAGCAGCAGAGCTCTTCCCCCCTGGTGTTTGGATGATGGGGTTTCTCAGGACCTGAGGGAAAAGCACTGGCTCCAGAATCACAGTCACCACCATAGGGTTTTCTGGGTTTCCCAGCCAAGCTAAAGACAATCTCACCCTTCTTTAGCTTGTCAGATTGGATGAAATCACAGCTTTACAGCAGAGAACTTGTGTGGGGAAAAGCACAATTTAAAGTATTTAACAATATTTAATAAATAGTTAGGGGACAATGATAGATGTTGTATTATAAGTGATGAAAACCTATTCATTTCAGCCATGAGTGGTGGTTTTCAAGATATTTGGTGCTCCCCTATATCCACCCTCCCTCTCCCCATCATTGTGTGGTTACTTAGTGTGTTTGAAAAGCATGCTAGAAACATTGGCTAATAAATTTTGGGATGCTGCATGAGTCATACCCACCCTTCTGCACCTCAGAGAGCAGAACAAAGGCTCAGAGATGCCTCCAGAGCCATCAACTGCTTCTCACCTGAACTGGGCCCTGAGCTGAAGAGGATGGGCAGGGAATGGGCAGTGGGTCCTAAGCACGTGCAGAACACCAGGAACACCACCCAGGCACAAGATCACCTTCTACCTGCAGAAGGGGGTGATCTCCAGGGTGGCAGCAGGGTCCCCACATGGACATCATGCTTGCAGAGAATTCTCTCTCATATGGTTGCTCGTTATGACCATGCTGGGAACTGCTCCTCTCAAAAGCATACAGCCCATCAGCATCCAGACTATGAAATGAAAACCTAAGAATGCTGAATCCAATCCTTCTGCAGGGCCAGGATAGTCACTGCCTGTCAGTTGATGCATAATTAGCGTGTTTATTTGTGCACTAAACCTGCAGCGCCCAGGTAGCCTCAAGCAGTTTCAGTATTTGCTGCAGGACAAGAGCAGAAACAGGAATAGGTACCACAGAGCAGATGTCTCACACAACTTGCTGCCTTACTGTAATTTCTCCTTGTGTCCAAGTGCTGATGGCTCGGGTGATTGGCAACGCCAGAGGCTAAGCTGCCCAGGACTGCTGGATTTTGTCCTCAAAAGCCTGGCAGCAGCTCCTCATATACCAGTGTGGGAGCCAGCAGTGCAGGATTTTCACCAAGGGATTCTCTGAGACATTTTCTTTGGATTTCTGAATAGTTCTGTAATAACATTTGTAAATATTGCATTTTTTCTTTCGCATGTTCCTCTCCAAGGCAAATCTGGAACACGTGCCCTTGCGAGCACAACAATCTCACCACAAGGACATTGCTGAAAGCCTACAGATTTCTGCTTTATTAAAGTGTCAGAGAAAACACCTCAGGGCTTCAGGAAAAAAAAGTTACCAGCTGACAGACAGTTTCTCAGTTGAGTGAGTGCTGCTCTTTACCCCTCCTCAACCCAGCCAAGCACCTAAACTGTTTACACAAAACAGCATCAGACACTCAGAGCTGCCCTCTGCCCTGGGAATGACACTCTGGCTTGCAGGACAGGCACTGGGGTGGCACTAGAAAGGACCGAAGCAGATTTGTTCTTTTATATCCCTGGTTGGGCTGGGCTGGGATCACACATGTCCCCAGGGGAAGGGGGGTGGATGGGGGCATGCATGTGCCAAAACAGGGAATATGCACGCACTCCAAGAAGCGGCCAGGATTATTTATTGTAGCAAATTTACTGCAAGCCCTAAAAGCTTTTGGGACTGAGATAAATATGGCCTCATTGTTATTCGTACAATTTACTCTTTCACAGTCTCTTGCCAATACTTTACAGCAATCACAGGCTGCATGAAGTAAATATTCATATGGTAATCTAGGCTGCACATGTTCCATGTATTAATCAGCACCTATAAACAGTTCTCAATACAGTCTGACCACAGGCAAACTAATATCCAAATTAAAATCTTGTATAAAGCCTGCCAAGAATTAGACACAGCTGGACAAAGGATACACAGTTTTGCTAAAAAAGGCAATGGTTAATGATGGACCAGATTCTCTCTTCAGCAGCCACTGCTAGTAGAAAGGCTTGGGAGGTCCCCTGGGTACCAGAAGGGGAGGAAAAGATGCACTCCAAACCCAAACTGCTAAGCTATAGCTGCTTCTACAGACTCAGGCTCCCACTGAAGTGCTGGAAGGGACCCCCACTCCCTAGCAGTACCCTGAATTACATGGAAGAAACCAAACTGGGGCATGCATCTCAGAGGCAGAGAAGGAGGAAATCTTCCTGAACCCCATATGGTTCCAGCAGCTTGATGGGATTCTCAAAGCTGCAAAGAAATCTCAGAATAAACCTCAGAATAAACCGAATGAGACCTCCTGACCTCTTTCCCCTAGTTTTCCAAAGGGAGTTTGGATTTTATAAGACCTGAATAACTAAGTTAGTGGCTGGTCTTTAGCTGGTAAGAAACACGAAATGTTTAAGATCCCATATTCCACAGGCACACGTAACAATAAGGCTTATGGACTTATGAGAAAAACAGAGGCATTTTCACATTTCTATCCGTCCCTAGGGTACAAGTTCTGCTGAAGCCTGCTGATCACTCCCAGGAGGCCTTCCCAGTAGATTCAGCAGGAGCCCTGCTCATAAACCCCTCATGCAGAGATGAAACATTTGCATGCATATTCTTCACATATGTTATGCAAACTAAAATCCTAAAATATACAGTAATAAACAACTGAATTTCCTGAGATAGTTACATTGTTTCAGAATGAGAAAGAAATAATCCAGAACCTTTGCCTAAACCACTAAGCCCACTCAAACCTTTGATAGCGTTTTCAAAAAGGAAATGTTGCTTTCATCTCCTCCCAAATCATTTCTTGCAGTTGTTTGTCCAAACTGCTAGCCAACATGGAAGAAATCCCATTAGGCAATGTGAGGGAGTCCTGCTGTGTTTCCAGCCTGTATGGAACCAGTAAGAACTCCACAGGAGACGAAGCAAACCTGTAGGGGGGATTTTCTGCCTATGGGCCTGAGCCTGAAATCGCTCTACATTTTTAAAAGGAAGCATCTTCCTCCTTTCTTGCTCCTTTGCTGGCTATAAGGGAAGAGGCAGGGAAGCCTAGCATGCTGCCATAGATCCCAGCACATTGGGATCTCTAGCAATGGACAACAGCAGGATCATTCAGACTAGAGATGGCTAGAGATATACCAAAGCTGCTGCCTCCCAGGACGCCCAACATGGCTTTTTTTTCTTGCTGTTTTCCAAGCAATCTCAACTTAATCTGCTATTCCTCATCTAACATCCAGACAAGCTCTCTTGGAGCATGGATTTCCCTTTTCTTCAGTTTCTATAGGGGTCTGTACTAATGGGTCTGAGAACGATGGTGACAAAAGCAGAAAGATTATAGATATTTAAGGCCAAGGTCTGACTACTGTGCTTTGTGTGGAGGGGATAAATACCTGCTGTGAGCACCTGGTACACCCCAACAGTCATTCACAGTAGCTACCATACCAATAAGGGAAGGTATCGACCACTCACCTTAAGCCTGACTTGTTCATAAATAATGATGGGCCTGTTGCTGAAGGTAATGGCGTTGCAGAAGCTAGATTGGCGTTTCACTGCCTTCTGTGTCGTGTCCATGATGATCTGGGATCCCTTCGTGTGGGGGTGGAAAAGCAGAGGGCTGACTGTCAGAGTCCCACACTGTGGGATGGGAAGGCAGTGCTTCTGCTTGTGGTGGCATCGGTGGGAGGAAGCTGGAAATGAGCCACCTATGGAATCTGAAAGCAGAATGAGGAAAAGTGAGGTTTAAAATCTGCTGTAATAAGTAAAACAAAAAACTATCAATGAAAAAAATTGGGGGGAGGAGGGGAGAGAAGGTTGTAGAGCAAAATGAAAGTCAGTCAAATCCTGTCTGTGTAAACTAATAGAGGTTTCTAGAGCATCTTGAACAACAAAAGACTATTAGGACACCAAAGTTTCCCATCCGGGCAATCTGATGGTACAGAGCCCGACATGGAGAACACAGCTCAGCTCCTGAAATCTGAGGCCATTTTGAGGCCACACATCAGAACACAAGGCAAGAATCAGCTCCAAAACTGGACCAAAGCATGTGTGATGTGTGTGTATCAAAGCTGTCCCACCCAACTTGACCATTTCTCCCACTTCTCCTTTGCAACAGCAGCTCCATCAATCCTTGTGCCCATTTGCCTTTGTGTGCTGTTCTATCCGCTCTCACTAAGTGCCAGCTCAGACACATAAATTCCTAACTCATACCTGAGCGCTACTCAGTGATAACCCACCTGGACTTCTCCACCCACCTACACTCCTCTCTCCTCCAGCGATGGGAGCCTCAGCTGAGATCCCACTCGTCATGAAGGCACTTACCAGCACACCATGACATGGCAAGGAAAGTGGAGAGGGAGCAAAGGTGTAAAGCAGGGAGGAGCTTATGTCTTTAACCAAGAGAGTCAGTGCACAACTGACATGATCATGACAGCAGCTTTGTTCATGAATGACAGGATTCATGAGGTTTTTTTTCAATAGGGAGCCTGAAGCAGTTCAAGCACAAAACAATCATTATACTGAACAAAAGTCATCTGCTTCCTTTTCCTTGTGTGCACAAACAGAGTGCATTATGCACGTATGTTTGGGAGGAGATGCTCATAGATTTGGAAATAGAGTACCAACAGAGTAATGAATTATTCCATGATAGACTCAGGGATGCAATGAAAGCAATGTGACCTTAAAGCTGTGTCACTTTGCTTGTGCATGACTAAACACCGGTTTAAAACTCTATTCCTCTAATGCACAAACTACATAAACTAATTATATACATTCTTCATGCAAATTAATTGCTGACACTTATGTCTTTATATAGCTACTATAAAATAATGCTTACACCTCTAATGTAATTCTTGGGAGGTAGAAATGTAGAGCCTGAACCTTATTCCTCCTAGCTTTTAGGGCAGCCTGTAACTATGTGACATTGCAATGGTTCATCATCACAGCAAGTCTAAATAAGTAACAACAGAACTCAGAATGCTGATTTCTGATGAGAACATTTTGACGCAACTTCAACATCAGCCTCTTCAGCTTTCTGCTCTCATCCTCTTGCTGTTCTGTTTCTCAATGCTATCCCTCCAGAACAGAGCAAAGAGGCCAGACAAGTGGTTTTACCTTGAAAAATTCTCATCAATGCTGTAAGGGAGAGATGAACCAGCTGGAAGTGATTTGATGCTAAAAATTGTGTAGAATATAAGACATCTTCCTGTTTCTCACAAGAGAAGCAAACACCAAATATACATTCAATTCAAGCTAAACTTGCATCCAGACCTGAATTTTGTAGCTCCAACTTTTTGCTAGCAGCCACTTACCAAAACAAACTTGTGAAGCATAAAGGCACAGACATTTTAACTTGTTTGCATATCTCTGCTCTAATTTTACTGGATAATTTGGCTGTGATTATAACAACTGCTGCATCTCTCCCTAGGACGTGGCACCCTTTTAAAACATGGTAATGAAGTGACAAAAACTGCTCACAGCTTTCAAAACACGCTCTGATAACAACACTACATATGTCCAGAGCATCTGCTGGAGCTGTGTTACGGAGCCTTAGGGTCCTGTCTGCCCCCACGGGAAAGATGTTAGAGGAATGCTTATTTTTTGTGACAGTCTGGCACTGCTGAGTGAGAATGGGTCAAACTCACCCTAGGCCAATGCCTGCAGGAGAAGTGCCCCTGTGCATACAGCTGAAACTCAGGGCAAATACGTCCTATGGGAAGGAAAGAAATCACTCAGGGAAGGGCTTCCTCAGGTGGAAAATGCAAATGGGGAGAAGACCCTTTCCTGCTCCCACATGCTCTCACTCAGCAATGACTCTCACTTGAGGAACAGAGTTGAATAAGGACAGGAAACTATCTTAATTTAGAAAAAAAAGTCTTTATTTAAAACCAAAAATATTTGGGTTTTACTTTCACTTAACAAATGTTTAGAGAAGTTACAAAGCAATGGGCCAAATAGGATAGATGCCTTTGCTCAGTTCTTCAGGACAGTATGCCCACTCCAAAAGGAGGATACACCATGCAAGTTCAGATGGATGGTAACACAAACACCAAAGACTGGACTTAAGAAAGGAAAGGGACACTTCTGAAACACAATATGGTGATACATCACTGTCCTTGCTTGGCCAGCTAAAAATAAATCATCTGCTGAAAGTTTTTTTCAAACTGAGCTTGACCTGAACTCCAGTCTTCTCCCATTCACTTATTTAAATTACTACACATTTCAACATCCTTAGCTTTTGCTGCTAGGAATATTGGTACAACACATCTGAGGCCTTTGCAGTAGGTTTCAACTTAGTGTTTTTCTTCATCTTCATAGAAAAGAATTGAGTGAAGCTCACAAACCTGGAGTCTCAGCTGGCAAAACAGGCAAAAGTCCTTCTGGCATCAGAGAAATCACGTGAGATTCCATTAGCTGGAAACCTAATCCTCCTCCTCCACAGCCTGACTTATCAGTCACTTACAAAGGAGAAGTGAAGTAATAGCTTCTAATAAAGTTTGCAAACAAACAAGAAGGCTCAAATCCAAAAGCATGTTCAAGGGCACCACAGGTTTCCCATGCAACAGCACAGCTGTAAAATAGCCAGGCAAAAAAAATTCCTCCTGACAAGTGGGACTTGTAACAACGTACCATGATCATGCAAACAGCTGGTATCTTGTGACAACAGTCACAAGAGTCAAGGCATGTCTGAAAAAAGCCCCAGTGTCAAAGTGCTGCAAATCTAGAGAAGCCCCATGGGTCCCCATACAGGTTTCCAGGTTTCACATTGTGGGTCACAGAGATCAGCATCCGCTCACTCTCATGGTTTTAAAGATTGGATAGGCTTTAATTTTCAATTCATGCTCAACAACAGATGCTGGTTGTACCATTTCCTTCAGTACTGGAAACCACAACATGAAGCACTCCAAGCTGTTCTGCCTTCAGATGCCTAAATGCATCCTTTCTGGAGCCCAGGCTGTTTGAGAAAGCAGAATATTGCCCCACAAGTGGCACGCTTCTCCCTTCATGTGTGCTAACTGTCCCTGGGCTCAAGAATCTCAAGGCCTGAGCAAAATCCACAAGCCTTATAAAAGGCAGCACTGGGGCACTGGATGTTCTCAGATTAGAAAATGCATCCCAAAGCCTGTTAGGGGTTTTCACTAGAAGCGTTCATGCTTTGCAAAAATGAGACAGTCTTAAAGGCTTGGATTTCTTAAATGCTGCAAAAAAAAAAAATGACTGGAGTTCATTTTTAACAAATACGTCTTTTCCAGTTGAAAAAAAATCTTGACAGGCACATATCAGAATATTGTCAAAACTCATTTCAGAGTGGAAACTAACTGCAAGGTATTTAAGATTAACTTATTTAAGCGTGTAATATGATTGGCACTCAGAACTGAGTGAAAGAGAAAAGACAACTTGAAACCAGAGCCCTGGGACTGACTTGAAATACAAGTGGGAATGACAAATCCCCATGTACCTGGTAAAGAGGAAAAGAGAGGCATAAGGGTTGGTGACAGAGGCATGCCTGTCCTGCAGGCCAGTGAGAGTGAGAAGAGTGGACAGGGCAAAACACCACACCAAAAATCATAGAATTCTTTAGATTGGAAAAGACTTAAAGATCATCAAGTCCAATCATCAACCTGACCTACCAAGTCCCGTCTCTAAACCATGCCCATTAGGGCCACATCCACATCTCTTAAACACCTTCAGGAATGGGGAAACCCCCACTTCCCTGGACCGCCCCCTCCAAGGCTTGACCAGTCCCTCCATGAAAAAAAATTCTTAAAAAGAAAAGAGTGTTTCAATACTGTGACTTTATCAAAGGGAGATGAGAAAGTTAGTTTTATTGCCAGGTGGCTGTACCATATATGTATTTTACAGGATGGATTTTGAGAAGGAAGAAAATGAACCACTGTGGGGAATGCAAGGGACACAATTCCCTGGGGACGTGAGCAAGGTGCAGCAGGAAAGCCCTAGCCCTGAAAGTATCTGCACAGTCTCTCCAAAGGCATATTAATAAAGATCAAAAGGAGAAAAACCACAATGAACTCCTTGTGCTAGGCTTTGCAAATGTATTCTTAAAAGCACTTTTCAAGATATGGCTTACTAAAAATAAACATTAGCTCAACACCATGGGAAACTGAAAGGGGTTGCAAACCCTGTTTTCCTCGCGTGCAGCCTGACCCTGTGCATGCGCACAGGAGAGAAGGAACTGTAAACAAGTGCAAATGAAAAAAGCTTTTTTTTCCATTGCCTTCTCTTGAAGGAATAAGTAATCATGCATCTCCAGGCTATAACCAACTCCCCCTATGTCTGTTATGATGATAATGGCCTTATTATATCACTGTCACCAGGTCAGCTACTGATCTTGGCATTACAGAATGACCAAGATAAACAACTTTGCTCTTCCACGAAGACCACAGCTTTGCAGGAGTTGAGGCATGCAATTATAAGAACGCAAAGGGTTAATTCTTTAAGAGGAGCATTAAAATGCTTAAAAGGGGAGCATTAAAGCCAGACAACCTGAACTTATACAGCATCTTCAGTTAAACTTCAGAGAATTAGGGACTTATCTACAAGGTGGATTTGAGCCAGCAGGTCAGATCTAGCACTCCCATCCAAGACTACAAAACTAGTCAAAGCCAAAACATAACTTATTTTCATCTGTGCTATTTTAGCAGTGATGAGATGTATCAAGAGAGTAGGTCTGCACATAGTGTAAGATTTTCCACTTAAACTGCAAACTGTGAGACAAGAGACAGGTGTGGACAGACAACATGTACATGAAAGGAAATAATACCAGCCAGGGTGGGGCTTGGAGATGTGCTATTTTTTAATTATTTTTTCTTTTAAGCAACCTCAGTGGAACCCATTGAACAACAACTCCATGGCTACAACCTGAATCCTGGATGCAAGACTTTATGAGGGCTTGCTTCAACATTATAAGTTTTAGCAAGAGTCAGGAGAGTGGCAATTTTTATGGAGATTGAAAAAGAAGGTCAAAGAGCCTAGGAGAGATAAAAGAGCTCTGTTTCAGTTCTATTAAGCCCATATTGTTTGCAATATTTTATTTAAAAAGCAAAAATAAAAATAAAAATAAAAATAAAATCCTAGTGCAAAAATTTAGGTTGGCCAAAGAAGACTTAAGTACTACAGAGGAGCAGTAAATCTGTTAATTGTCTGTAGGAAAGTTACATCCAAACTAATGTTTGTGGTTGAATTTACTCAGAGAAAGATAAAGATGATGCTCCTGGGCAGAGCCTAGTGGAACCTCTCCTGGATGTGCAAAGGAAGGTGAGGAAGACCCTTGAAATGACATGCAGGAGAGGCAGGCAGGGAGGAGGCAGGACGGAGCTAGGGAGCAACCTCAGGAGCAATAACCCAGTTGACAGCACCACAAGTGCTTAGCAAAGCTAAGTACCAAGAGGATGGCTCATTATGCTCTTTTTTTGTGAAGAAAATATGATATGAGAAGAGAGCTGTGAGAATACAGAAGTATTTCTATATGCATATAGGGCTGCTTAGAAGAAAACCCTTACCAGGAGAATTAATTTTTAAACTTGCCACCTTCAGTAATGCTACCGTGTAATCATTAACAATTTCTTGGCACCTAATAAGCCACTCTTTACTCAGCATCTCGCACAGTCACTTGGAACAATTCAGCCACCCCCATTACCAAGAGCTCCAGCACCGTGCTGCCTTCTGTGGGTGCAGCTGCCTTTGCAGGCCCCCTTCTTGCCCTCTCCCCAAGCCCCCACAGAGCAGAAATGTGCTGAGCACATAAGACCAGCAGGCACTAAGTCGGCAGCACATGCTCCTGTTGGCTGTGTGAGGAGAAAGATGGGCTGAGCAGCCCCCTGGAAAGAAAGAAAAAGAGAAAGAAAGGAAAAGGAGAGATAAAGAAAAAGGGGAAAGGAGATGGAAAGGAGCCAGCAAGTGCAACGGTGCAAGTCCCTCCGTCAGCAGCAACCACGCTATTTCCCAGAAGCTTCACTGATTCTTGCAAGCAGGAGCAACTTGGGTGTGTTATCTATTTATTTATTCTGGGGAGGAACTATGGACTTCTGACTTCATCCTCCTTGTCTCAAAGAAAAGTAGATACACTTTTGGACATTAAACTATAAGATTACATATACTTAATAAAATAATCCCAGAGTTATCTTTGCTCCGCTGTTCCAATGTATTAATGAAGTAACTACTTGTCAAAGCTCCTTTTCCAAAAAACATTAACATCATGGTCCACCTTGGACAATCCAGTGTCATTTCCCATCTAACTTAATTCCATTTATTAATTTTCTTAGTATAGAGCAGAGCTATGCATGGAGCACTCTACACCTGTATTAACATTAGAGATCCTCCTAATTTATAATAATATAAACTAAGCCTAAGTAGATATTATACACATTTAACTAAGAATGGTGCTGCAAGATTAGGGCCACCAGCATCTCTGCCTGTCTCTCTAACTTCACAGGAGTGCACATCCTCTGATGGCAAGGACAAGTTCAGCTTCTGCTTTCATCCATGCTTTTCTATGGGACTGCCAGGAAGCAATACACTGGCTCCTTACATGCTGTCCCCAAGCAGTACGTCTGCTCACTCGTGGGCTAGACAGGCTCCAGAGCTGGTTTCCCTGTTGTTCTGGTTGAGAAAACAGCGTTTTGCCCTGATGGCAGCAGCAGTGCCAGCTCCTTGGGGAGCATGTGGGCAGCTACTTGCTCAGCTTTTCCCCCAGAAAAGCTATGGGGGTCAGAAGATTTTTGTGTCCCACCTGGAGGTGGCCAGCATGCTGCTGCCCAGGGAACTGCTAAATGCAGTCTCCTGGTATAACAAGTTTCAGCCAAGGTTCTAACCCACTGACTGGTTATCTTAGATGTAGCTTCTAATGGTCCTAGACACATATCTGACCATCACTGATATCCTGGCAGGCCCTAAGATACTGTGCAAATTCCCTGGAGTCACGTTACCCTGCAGGCATAGCCAGAAGGCACTCATCCCAACAACAAACATTGCATCGGTTTTAAACCAAAGCATCTTTCCCAGTCCAGTATTTCCACCCTAGCATAAGGTGCTTTTTCCCTATCCCTCCTGCAATGCTGGGCACAGCTGTGATGAACGGCGAAGCTGCTGCCCAGAGGTAGCTGTGCTCCGTGGCACAGCCCACAGCACAGCCATGCCTGGAGGGTTAATGACACTTCACGCTGGAAAGAAGTAGCTGCATAAAAGCAGAGCCCAACTGCAAATATTTTATGGCCATGTAGTATTTCCATGGACTACAAATCAATGTAAAAGATGTTTTCTTCAAGGGGCCTCATATAGACTGTGTTTTTAAAATGCATTCCCTCTGCTAAATATAAATCAGTAAGAGTTTTTGTTCTTCCAAAAGATTAACTAGCCTCAGTATTTTGGGATCTAATTCTGGAATACTTGTAGATGTGCCAGCATTCTCTTCCAATTTAAATAGTTTAATGGAAAGTCTATCCTGGGCACACTTTCCATGTACGGTGTAATAGCTTGGAAGCCCGAATATTGAGAGTTCACCACAAAATGAAGTGACCCGTAAAGGTTAAACTTAGATATTTCTCAGGACAAGAAAGAAGGTGGGGACAATAGAGATCAGGGAAAAAAAAAATAATAATTAATAATAATAATAATAATAATAATAATAATAATAATAAAAAGCAAACCTGCAAACCTGCAAACCTAAAAGTATTAGAGACAAGAAAATGGGTATGCAGAACCAAAATCCAAAATCAAGTAGAAAGTGGTGTAACCTCCCAAACAGTACAAAGAAAATGCAAGTTGGAGAAGCTGTTGTTCTAAACTCATCTCCTTGAATTAGCTTTGAATCATACCTGTATAAAATTGAGAATGTTCCTCTGGTCTAAAGATGCTGGATTAGGCTTACAGCAGGCCTCTCACACCCCATATTTACAATACAAAGGGCTGTATTAGGTTGCTTTTCTTTAAACACTCCCTCTGTCACCAGTAAATAGACACAGGGTCTCAAGTTGGTAATGAAGAGCATCTCTGAATTATCTTCTTGTCTGGATCATCAACTGGAGGATTCTCTCCCACTGTTCTACCCCATCCCAGCGTATAAGACTATACATTAGGGATGCAGAAGGCGCTGGCCAAAACCCTCCTGCTGTTTCTGACCTCTCATGTATTAAGCGTTCTGTTTAGCAAAGCTCCTTAATCACAGACCACTTTGCACTAAGACAAAAATCAGACACCCTCCTACCTTGCTCTCTACAAAAATCATGGCTTTGCTGTGTGTCCCTGGAATAGAACAAGTGAACAATAAGACACTGGAATAGCACGGGCTCCCCAAAATAGGACAAAAATACAGGAATATTTCTGCAGACACAGCATTTGCAGGATGGTGGTATTATGTTGGGCATTCAAAGCTTGCATTCATAGCTGCAAGGCACAGAACAAAGGCTGCTGGAGGGATGAATGCCTCTAGAAAGAGCCTGGATAACACTTAAGACGTGGATAGCACCATTCACCTCAGAGCAAACTCTACACTTGCACTAATTGAAATATCCCCAAGGTTATAGAGATTTAAGCTTCAAATACCATCAGCTCCTCAAAGCCACAAAATGTTCAGACACCAACGGGCTAGATGAGCTTAGATCAGCAATCAGCAAAGAGCTCTTCCTCAAGAGCTCACAGGCTCAATCACATTGGGGATTCAGGATCTTAACGTACTTTCTGCCAACCCAAATACCCATCTCTGGGCACAGCAAGGGTATGCCCAGCACCAACCCGACGTGCTTCTGCCTTACAGCAGCATATGTGAGTAAAGCATAACATTTCTTTCAATCCAGAAACATTGACGACAACTTTGGACTGAAGTTGTGAAACCTCCAGTGGCTGTGTTGCCTCTTCCGTATTTTGCTGCTTGAATTTATTGCAAATGTCACGTGTGAATGCCCTCACTTTAATTTAGTATCTGGTTGGTCAGGATATATAATCCAGAGACTGTTTTTTACTTCTCTTCTTTCCCAGCTGGACAGCATAGATTATGTTTATCATTCAGTACCACATACCATGAAGCTTTAAGCCATAATGCCATTTCTAAAGAATCTCAGGAAGCAGTTTTTCTCTCATACATGACATTTACATTTGGAGCGTGCCTTCTTTCCCAATATAAACCATCAATTTAGATCCACTTTGAGGTACCATAAAGTTGGGTCATTTTGTGTTAGTCTTCTTTAAAAATGCAGCGCGCTCAGGTCATGCTTATTTCAAATTCTTCCTCCTAAAGTTCGCTGCCGTAATTTGCAGGGTCCTTTGAGAGCATGCCTGCTGGAAGCAGCTCCTTACACCCTCCGTATTTAAAACTTAACAAGCACTTCTAAAATGCTGTGATTATTTTTCCAAGCCCAAGCAGTACTTCACACTAAGTACTTCCCTTCCGCTGCTTTCAGAGCGCATCTCGTTTGCTGGTGGCTGCCCACAAGCATGTGAGAAACAGCTCAGGTCCAAACCCAAGAGCCAGTGCTCCCCTTCCCATGGAGGGGACACTGCAAGGTGACAGCACAGCCAAAGGACAGTGCCCAGCTCCATGATGGAGATCTTCTACCCCTCAATGGAAACACCAGGAATTTCCTGACTGCCATCGTGTCTGTCTGAGGACAACAATGACTTGTTTTGTGACACGGAGCATTTGAATCTTTTGCAAAACCCTGCTGGTGGTGATGTTGTAATACTCAGACCATTGCTTTTTCCTTCCTGCAGTTTTTTACTGGTAGATGTGCTGTTACCCAGTACATCTTCTGTCTTCTTTGGTACGTTTTTGTTCCTCTCTGATCAAATGAAAATTCACTTTTTCAGTGCAAGAGGATTACACTGCTTATTTTGCCATTTGTTGGTACAGTCTTAAA
Source organism: Netta rufina (assembly GCF_964035555.1). NCBI lineage: Eukaryota > Metazoa > Chordata > Aves > Anseriformes > Anatidae > Netta > Netta rufina. The sequence continues at coordinate 24,829,684 of NC_140130.1, read as the reverse complement.
ACTATTTACATCTATGCCAGTTAACCAAATAGCAAGGATTTTCATTCAGTATAAAGTGCAAAGCAATCCTACAGGGAAGCCCTTTAAGTATATAATTACTGAGGGTCTTCTGGTTTCTTCATTCACAAATTAAAATTGCACTTGAATTTTTGTTTTTGACATGCTGTCTGGCCAATCCCAGAAGATATTGATCCCAATGGCTTTATTCCTGATTACATTTGGCAGTACGTAAACCCTTAAAGTGTAGAGTTACTAAGAGCTAACGACTTAGCAGGTACGTGAAAATGTGACTACTATTTGGCCATGTTTAACAACCTCATAAATGTTTCAGGATTACAGGAACAATGTACTTCCTTGAACTCCTCCTCCACCATTTCTGTATTGAAATCCTCCCGCCTTCTCCTTCCCACCTCTCCCTCTCCATCTGCCATTCCTGTGAGAACTCACAGACCAGATGACCTTCACTTCTGCTTTACCATTCCTTCTCCAAAAGATCTTCCTCCTCCTCCTTTCTCATAAGTACTCAGCCACTTCCATCACTGACCTCAACTTACTCAGCACATTTCTGTCACATCTTTACTCTTTTTCAGCTCTTATGGTCTCTTGTCTTGTTCTCCTCTAAACAGACATGCTTCACTTCTCATTTAAAAAAAAAAAAAAAAAAAAAAAAAAAAAAACTACCCCTCTCCTAAAACAAAACAGATCCTAATGAGTTGCCAAGGCTCCTCAGCCCCAAAAAGTTAGAACCAGATTTTCTTCTTTTGGTGGCACCCACTATTTATCCCATAAGGTATTTCTGCAAAGTAACTTGCAGTGGGCAGTAAGTGAGGTTATGGAGTTTGTCATCAGCAGGGGATTTTTGATACAATTCACTTCAGGTGCATTGTTATGATTAAAACACAGGAGCTCCAAGCCTGACTTCCACAGTCAAACTAAAAAACTTGCAGCCCACCCAGAAGAGCTGGAATGAGAGCACAGAAACAAAGGTGCCAGCCCAAGGCAGGACTCCGGCAGCCTCCTGCCTCACAAATAGATATTATTACCGAGAACATTTGCCCAGACCAGAAAGGTCTCCAGTAGCACTAGAAGTGCTAGCCACCACACACAATTAAAATATTATTTTTCCAGGCAAGTAATTTAAGTACTGCTGCAGCAAAAACAGAAGAAAGGGCAACATTTCTCCCTTTACACAAGAATTTGGCCATCCACTGGCGCATTCCTTCATTAATCTGCAATTTATGTGCAGAATTATTGACTTTCCCGCTCTCATTTGGCTCTACAGAACATTGCTTGCACCAGTTTAAACACCCTCTACCAGTAATTAACCCTGTGTTTTTTTTAATTTTGTTTTGTTTTCAAATCAGCATCTGAATCCAATCCTTTGAATTCAAACATGAAACTTCAACGGCCAGCCTAGGAATAAAGTTACCGTTTATTTTAACAAAAGACAAACAGCATCCCTGGCGCTGATTACAAAGAAAAAGCATGAATACTATTCCATCATCCTTCCTACCAATTCCCATGCCAGACCCATGAAGTTATTACTTAACGCTTTGCTATAAATAACTGCTGGAGTAGTCCATACAGGAACTTGGTTTCCTTAGTGTCTGCTGCAACAGGTCACCCAGTAAATGGCCAAGGGTCTTACATTCATATTGCCTTAGGAAGAACATGCAGAGATGCTTTATGTCTTTCAAAGTGATCCTACCTGCTATCCAACCCTTCTTGCTGAATATCACAAACTGAAAGAAGAGGTGGGTCTTGCCACACCCTGTTTACAGTCTGGACGTATGAAAAGAAGCCAGTAAATTGGAGTAAAAGAGCACAGAGTGTACTTTGGGGAAAAAGGAAAACAACTTTGTAATCTATCAGGATGAGTTCCCTTCAATACCCATGGCCAATGTGATTCCTCACACCAGAAGACAGCAGGGAGGTAATTCCACCCCTCTTCTGTCACCCTAACAGCAGAGGAAAGAGCTCCAGTTCTCTCTGATTTATGTAGGCAAAAGTATAATTCAGACTAGAAAATTAAGGCTTGCATATTAAAAGCCCTCACAGAGTTTCCATAAATATTAATGACTATTTTCTTATGACTTGTGCAGCAGAGTCAACTTCTCAAGTTTTTTTGTAGATTTGTAGAGGAGGTTACTCCAAAATTTTTTGTGAGAAGGTGCCAAGGAAGTTCTACCACTTCTAGCTTGAAGTTGTGTTAACATCAACACATGCAAACTATGCAAAAGGCAACCTTTCAGCAATGCAATATTCAGCAATTTCATACTGCTGCAGGCTTGCTCACATGGCCACGTCTTATTCAGATGACCAGTTACCATCAACCAAAGTTGGGTACCTTACAGTAGGAGACTTGGGAGGAACATCGTGAAGATGACTGCATTTCTAAATAGCTGAAGGAAGAGAAAAGTGAGTGTTGGAAAGGCAAGCCAGCTTGGGAAAAAGGAAGGTGGTTGTTGTTTTTTTTTTAATTTGTGTAAAAGGGCTTTTTTGCATACTGGGTTACAGGTAAGAATGGAAGGAGGAAGAAATGCAATGTCACGCAATTCAGTGCATTGTTCCTGATGTAGCCATAGTTGTGGTGTGACTGCCTTGAAGGTCTGCATGAACAAGAAACAAGCCTAGAGGACTCAAGGGGCTGTATTCTCTTGGTGGAAAGACACCTACACTATTTCAGAAGAGCAAGGAGCAATTAAGTGCAGAGGTAAATTCATTCATCCATTTTCCTTGCTCTTTGTAGCTTGAAAATTTGTGGAAAATCCTTTAAGTCCTTGTCCTGCTATGGGGCATTTTTTCTGACAACAAAGACCATTTAATTTTTTTTTCTAATATATAATTGCTCCTGATTTTGTAAGCCACAGCCTTAAATTCTGATTTAATAAGGAGCACACTGCACCCCTGACAGATATCCCTTCCTGCTAGCATGCAGAGACTTGCAGAGCTGTTGAACTGGAGTCTACAAATCTGGACTCCTGGGCAATGAAGCATTTCTCTGCTGAGTTTCTCTGCACCCAAAAGCACATCTCAACACATACTGTAAATACTGTATATAGAGTAAAACCACAATATTTGTCATCAAATTGAAGTTGCACAAATCTAAAACTGCTACCAACCTCTATTTTTTCCCCAGATTGTGCACTTCAAAATTACTTCTCTGGAGTGGAGAAGCTATTCAATGTAACTTGCCTGTATTTACACTTTATTACAGCTTCCCACACGATACTATACACCTCCTCCTGCCACAACTGAGCAGCAGAACCAGGCATGCATGTGTCACAAAAGTACTGCTTCTGGCATGCACAAAGGACCTAATGGACCTAACTTCAAGCACAGATTTCCCAAAGTGGAAAGGATTGGAAGATGGACATATAGCCAATGAAACACAAAAGATACCAGCTATCATATGCCAACTAACTTCACAAACTACTACAAGAAATTACCTGTACACTGTGTGCTGAACGCAGCTTCAGACTTATGGATGAGGCACGACCTTTGGAGTCCCCAAAGAGCAGCTTTGCTGTATGAGGGTTCAGAGAGGGAAGGTCTCTGAAACTGTGGGATAACTGATAAACGGGTAAAGAGAACTCAGGTAGACACTTTACAGATAAAGGGATAGAAACATCTTCCAGGAAATGGCTGGGGTTACCTGACCTTTGGCAAAGAGCCTTTTAAAAACTGCAGTCATCTCTTGCAGACATACTGAATGTTTTTCGCACCCTTTCAAATCCATTTGGAGAACATTCAGATGATATTTCTCCGCATTTTATCCTGTCTACCATGGGAACAGATAGCCTGAAAGCTTTATCCTTTGCATGATAAATGCCAATGCACATCTGCCTAGGAAGGATACAGGAAGCTGGAATCAACACATCTCTATACCCTATTTCAGCAGACTTGGGATTGTCCTTAACATCAGTTTATATAGGTATAAATCCACCTTAAGCAGGGCCATGGGGATCTGCAATTACAGCTTGCAGATCTTTGTGTTCACCATCTTAATTACTAAATTTAGCAGGAATTGCACCTTGTTCTGTGTCAAGTGGGAAACTCATGAGAGCCTCTAACCCCAGTCTCACAGCAGGATCAGATCTTTTGCAAGCAGGAACACCCCAGGTGTAAGATATAGTAGTGGGGAATAAAAATATGCTGCTTCAGCAGGTGGACCTGGCGAAATAAGAGGTGGTCTTTCTGCCTTCTTTCCCCAAAACAGAAGATTTCAGGAATTAATTTCTAAAATAGGACAAGATTTTCTACTGCATTCCAATGACAGTCTTACCCACTTTCCAACCTAAGCCTGACTGCTATAAGCCATGCTCAAAGTAGCAGAAGTCAAGGAGAATTAGGTCATTTTCTAGTCAATAACCATGCAAATTACAAGCCATAAAATACTGACACATGATACCTAAATACTGAATCAACTACCCTTGCTCAAGCACTGGACAGGAAGGAACAAGATTGTCCAGAAATCTCATCACAGTCATGCCACTTGATCAAGGTCTCTTCAGGCAATTTTTCAAAGCCTCTGAGGGATCGAAAGTTGGACAGCAACTCCTACCATATTGCAGATCTTACAGTGTGAGATGGATAGCTTTACTCAGAACTGGAATACAAAAAAAATAAAAAAATAAAAATAAAAAAAAAATCTGAGGGCAGCATTGAAGTAATTTGTGATAAGCAGAAAATAAATTAAGCAATTTTCATTCCTTTTCCACGTTATATGAAATTGACAGAATCAGTAATGCCTTTGTAAAAGTAATTAGATACTTAAGACTCTCTTTTATATTTGATAATCTGATTCTGTTTGGTGTGCAAAGACAGAAGTCATTTTGATCCCAGATGTTTCAGCACAATATGGGTGTCCCTAAATTTCCATCTTCCAGGGAGACTTTTTTTTTTAAATCTCAGTCTCTTTGTAAGCTGCTATTTTTAACCTTTGAAAATACCAGTTCTTAACAATCTTTATGTCTCCAGTCCTTCACCCAACAGGCCTAGAGAAAAGTAAGGTTTTATTTAAAGTACTTTTAGTTGAGTCAGTGAATATTAGATATAGACAGACCAAAGCTGAAGCTGTAGCTTCCAAAAATCTCCCTCTAAAAGCCTTTTCCCTTCTGTCTCTTACTCCACAAATGCCAAAGCCAAAAATCATTTGTCTGCCTGTCTTCTGACCAAAAGCATGATCTGTGCAGCAGAAACTGAAGTCCAGAATTTACTTCATTCCAAAACCGCATCTCCAATGCCCTTGCCTCCAAGGTGCCATTTGAATGGTTCTCTAACATTTAGCTTTTCCAAATAAGAAAAAATAAAATTATGAAGACATTCTCCTCAAGCAAAAGATGTTTACCAGAAGAAATCTTCTTTACTTTAAAGCAGCAACCAACCCACAGCGTGTACCACGTTTACACCAGAGCTGTGACAAATGCCTGTTGAGCTGCAGCACTTAAACCACTTGCATTTTAAACAGCAGTTTGTCAAGTGATGTTAATTATTTGGGAGGTCTATGCTCCTAGAAACATAAACATTTCTTTTTATACTGATCACATTTTTTTTTTCCATGAGGTGCTTCCAGCAGAGACTGAAATTAAAATGGCTTCTTTGTGAGCCACGGTGTGGTTTATGGCTCAATTCTCCCTCTGTGCTTGCAAGCAAAGGGTAGCATCACACTGAGGCTCTGCACAGTCCCCTCCTCATCCTTGCTTTGGTGTTGGCAACCTCTCAGCAGGTGGGGGAGCTCCTCCAACCCTACCCACTCTCCTCGAGGTTATGCAGTTTCCTCCTGGCTGGTAACACAGGCCTGGGATTTGCAATAGCCTGAGGATCACTTGTACTTCGCAAAGCAGGCCAAGGGCTCAGTTGCTAGGAAGCACCACGGAGAACAGAAGAGGAACAGGCTCTTGCAAGAGGCTGAGTCAAAGCAAACCTCCAGTCCTGGCAAGGTGCAACTCAATCACAAGCACCTGCTGCTCCCCAACCACCTGCTGGTTCAACCGGTGCCGCTTCCAAGGTTGCTTGGCTTAAGCAGAGCTAAGACACTACAAGCCTCTCAGTTTCTTCAAAACCAAATTTTTAGTCCTGCCCTGGTATCTTACAGCAGGTCCTGCTTTCACTGACAAGCCTACCAGACTAAATGTTCCAATGCTGTACCCACACTGTGCCACTTGGCTGCACAGGCAAGGTGAATCACCAGGAAGATATGCAGCTGCTGTCCCTGTTTCTCAGATGGAAACCCCTTGGCTGAGAAGAGAGTTTGTTTGCTGAAGATGGCCTAGTGAAGTGCAGCCAAGAAGCCTGACTCCCAGGGCCAGGCTGGCCCATACACCCCATTGCCTGTGGCTCATTCCTGAGACCAGCAGAGAAAAGGGAGCAGCAGCATCCTCTACGGATTCACAGAAACTGCTGCCTCCCAGCTGAAGTCAAAGCTGAACTCTGCTTCCCCAAACCCACACCAAGACTGACCTGTTTTGAGTGGTACACGCTGGCTATGTCAGACAGAGAAGACTTCATGCAATCGCAAGCAGCACACCAGAGCAAAACCTGCAGAGAGACTAAAAGTGGCGTTTTCAGAAGCCACAGTGAGCAATCTGCATGTTGGCTCTGGGCACTTTCTCTCTCGGGCCCCATGTGCTTTGATCCAGAGAAATTTCTCTTCAAAGGTAGTCAAAGATGGGAACAGCCATCTGCTACCTAGGCAAATTTTATAAAGAAGTCACCAAACATCTTTCCTGTTTGGTCAAGTGTTGGGTCCTTTTTTCTCCAGACTTCATCAACAGTCTGCTGTGAGCAACTTTAGTTCCCCAGGGGCTAAAGCAGTGTGCCCGTGTGGGTCCCCACACCTAGAGCGGCCTCTGGGCAGGACTGCTGTGTGAGGTACACCATAAGGTGGGACAACTCAGACCCAAGGGACTCTGTGGTACTTGACCCCTGATGCATCCCCTCCGTATTAGCATTCATTTACTATACCAGTGTAGGCAGAAAAGGCTGTAAACCAAACCATCAAAGAGGAACTGATTTTAATAGCAAGGGGCCTTGGTTTATCTCTAAGGCTTCTATTAATAGAGATTTTTATCTTGAGGAAAAGGACAAGAACTCCAGATTTCTGCCAACATGGGCTGTTGCAAGGGAGGCAAGCAGGAGTATACAATTTACATTCTATATCATGTTCATTAATGTATATAGCTTTTATTATGTCCCCTTTTTACTACTATCCCTTTTTCTTTAAAATAACATTGCTATTAGCCTTTACAAGGGGAAAATGCATTCATGCATCTGATCAATTATTGTGGCTCTCTCAGCCCCCCACTTTCGCTGTGCTGTCAGACCCACCATAAGTCTCAGATAAACCAAAGGACTCATCTGCCCAGCCCCATCAACTGCAGTCATCTTGAATGTTATTTTTAATGCCAATGAAGTACAGCATCCCTTCAAGAGAAAATCAAGGACAGAGTCAAGGAACAGAAATACCACTGAGACCAACTTGACAAGAGCTATGGAGTAGAAGGCTCTGACTCATCTCAGACCAGCTTCACTCAGATAAATACATCATCAAAGCAAAATGCTGTGATTTAGAGGGGGTATGGATGGGAAAGGAAAAGAAAAAAAAAAAAAAAGCAGACAGCAGCAACACTAATAGGGATCAGCCCTACAGCAAGATACCGTCATACAGAGGGCTGCAGCATATGCTCTGATCACGGGCACATGGACCACAAGGCTTGCAGCTGGCAGGCATGCTCCTCGTTTAGCCTCTGGGAGACAAGATCTCTCCTGACCTCCACCTCCACTCCCTGCTGTGCCTTCAGTAATCCCTGCTGATTCTCTAGGGCAATCCATCAGGATCAATTCTTTGCTTTCCCTTCACTTTTCAAGAAGCTTCCATTCCTCAATGATTAATCTTTTTTAGACTGATCTCAATTCTATCCTCAGCATGTATGGACATCATTAATATAACTTTTTTTTTTATTTAAAAAAAATCTATCAATTTTGAGATTATATGACTAGAGACCACCTCTTCTTAATTCCTTCTTGATGTCAACAATGGTAATTGTGTTTGTTTCACAGATTTATTTTATACCATTAACAGTACGAATCGCCTGGCACTGGGAGTACTTGTTTTGATTAGGCATGCAGATGATTCCCTGGGACTTGTCAGGGGATCTGACAAACCTTCCTGAAGAGACACCTGCTACCTCTAGATTAATTGAATGATAGCTAAATATATCATCCATAATTCTCAACAAAAGAGAAATTAAGTGAGGAACAGGTGAAAACAGATCAGAGGTAAGAACGGTTCCCTGCAGGGAGGGAGAGGGCCTGTCAAAGAGGGGACATATAAGACAACCAAATCTGAAAAATAACACAAAACATGCAGTCCGTAGGTCCTACCACAGCAGAGCATCAAGAGGACATGGAGAAATGAACAGGGAAAATGCCAGGAAAGCAAAGGACAAAATTAGAACGGGGATGCTCTTTGCTCTCGTCACTTATACCAAGACCTCTACGGTCAAATATAGCCACAACTAATGAAAAACTCATTTGCCTTTCACAACAAATAGCACTGTTTTGAAGCTTAAGTGTGGTTGCCCATAAAATCTCTCTATATGGAGGTACTCCACACTTCATTTTCAAAAGCATTGTCAGCAGTCAATACTATCAGCCACCTAAGGACACTCGAAGGTGACCTGCAGGTCAGAGGCACAAACTGAAATAATCTCTGGGAGCCCCACTTTTAGCAAATGCCAGCACTGCTTTGGCACCCTGCCCAGGGTCTTCTGCACCAGTTAATCCAACCCTGAGCAGGATTAACTTCTCATACGCGCACACACACACACACACTTGCTTTCAGAGCTATATAGCAATCTTGCTGAAAGCAGGGCGAGTTTAGTAAAGAGCCTCTTCTCCTCAGTCCCATTTTGGTTATCAACGAGTGACTGCATGCAGATTTTAGCAAATGTTAATCCACTAGTGAGGGGAACCAGTTTTCAATCATTCCATCACATCTGGGAGCTTGATAAAATGCCCCCAAAATCCAGACAGTAATTTAAAGATAAGAATACAAAGTAACATTGGTATGCAAAGAAATCTCACTAAATTGGTGTTGTCAGGTCTTCATTTTTCATTCATTTCTTATTTCTTCTGGGACATTTGCAGTTTTAATTAGGTGAAAGCAGCTGGCAATTATTAAACTTGAAGGTGTGTACAATAGTATGCACTGGGGTACAATTCTGTTTAATGATATTAACTGCATGGGTGAAATGTGGTATTGGGAAAGGTTGTTGCTGTATAGGCACTGAACAGAGTGGGAAACAAAGCATGGGGCTGGTTCCAGCACTTGCCTATGGATATACCATTCACTACACTACAAGGAATTAAGAGAAAAGCTAAAAATAGAGCTCTATTGTGCACAGAAAGAATAAATGAAGTTACATACAGTAGCTATTTTGTATTAGGGAAACAGCCTCCACCCTCTGCCATTCCCTAAAGCCCTACAGCAGCTGCTTCCAGCAAACCCCAAATATCCCAAAACTCCTATTGAGGTGAGCAAGCGATACCCATGGATTGTTCTTCATGGGAAGAAAATGCAGGTGAAGGACAATACCAGTGCTTTACACCTATTTTGCACAGGAATGAACGAACAGCCAGGTGCAGGAAGGACCATGGCAAATAAGATCCCAGTGAAATTTCCCAGTGGGGAATGAGTCCAGATAGTTACCCAAATGTCCTTATCACCATGCAGTGCGGATGGAGTGCTGTTACACCACAGCTCCCACTTCCTTCTCCTGCGTGAAAAATACAGCACACAGCTGTGGCTCTATTGCATGCTAACTAGCACCTATACACTGAAAAAGGTGAGGGGAAAATTTGGCCATACGTAATACTTACACCTGTATATGTATCAGACAGAGACACACGAGCCATTACTTGTATTGCATCCACAAGTTACAGAGCATCATCCGCTTAAGAAGCTTAAAAACTTACCTGTTCAAGCCAAAAATTACATCTGTCAGTCACTGCTCCTTCCCAGGCAAAAAGCTGATGCGTTCTCACCAGAGACTTCATTGTAATTATGCTGATGCCATATAATTACAGTTTGGGAAATGCGACAAGATACTTTTTTTCCCTGCCCTGTGTAAAAATTATTCCACTGCAAAACACTGATGAATGCATGTGACATCTGAGTAATTAAAACAAAAATAAAACAAAGCCCTGCAATGAGGGACTTATTAGTGACAATGTCTTGTAGGAATGGAGATTATTGAGCAAATGTGCATGCATGCACAGACACACATCCTCAGCACATGAATTAATCCACTGTGTACCCTCTAGCTTGTCAAAAGCCTTCTGAAGGGATGCGTACATGTTAATCGCTAACCCCTGCACGTATACACACACTGAATTCCTCTCCCAGTACAGTGCAGCAGCTTCCTTGGCTAAAGCGCAATTTTTTGTCAGTTTGGTTCTGAGTGAATGAGGAGGAAAAAAACGAAAAGCTCAGAGCGTTTTTCCCAGACAAGATCTCCTGGATCTGGCCCCCTAAAATTAAGAATTGGGTCTTCAGGAAATAGCATCTCACTCATAAGGAGGAATTAAAAGCTGACACAGCAGGTAACGGTTGAATCAAACGGATAACAAGAACATACTTATGAGTTATGCATCTATTGGAGATGCTTTATGCATGATTAGTTAGCAAGTACTGTTTAACATAAATATTTAGTTAAGTCTGCCTATGCTGTAGGAACACTATAGCACACAGTCATTCTTGAAGAAACTAGCCTCAGATGAACCACGAGCAATCATATTAACATTTCCTGTTTAAAATATTGCTAAAGTAAACACCACATGTATAGATGTTCTTTTTAACATACCCTGTAAACATCCTGTCCATCAAGACTGTGTTACCACTCAACTTCCTATTCTGACTTTTTGCATGGAGAGCACTGGAAATCCCCCCAGGGACTTCTGCACACAGGTTAGGAAGGGGCAGGAGGAGCAGGCACCATCACGGTGCCAGTGAGAACATGGGCATGCAGACAGAAATTGCATGAGGATGCTTGAGCAATGCACATCATTTCACGGAGAAGGAGGAGTGGCAGTTCCCAACACTTGAAGCCATTGGTTATCCCTTTTCAAAACTAACGGTGCTGCCTTTCAAGCACGCTGGGGTTGGTTTGTTCATGAGAAATGGAGTCAGAGGCAGGTTTCTCCTGGGAAAGCAGCTACTGCTGCTTCACTGCCCCTTGGTTAATTGGTTAAAGCTCATTTCCAGCCTCGTTCCATGTTGAAAACTTCCTTTGGGTGTGACTCAGGACATGTTCAGTGCCCAGCTCTTATCAGGACACAGTAGCAGGGCTCTCCTCTGTTGCCACTGTACCTGCGGGAGAGCAGCTCTTCCACCCAAAGCCCCCTGCAGCCAGGCAGGAGCTGCCTGCCCACACAAGTGTGCATGTACTCCCCAGGCAGCTCAGACAGGACCACTCACAAAAGCCCCTGACAGAAGAGCAAATCCCAGGATATCCAGCATCACCTGCCACTGACCACACGTCACACAGGTTTTAAACATCGCCAGCCTGCTTTGGTGCTTTTTTTTTTTTCTTTTTTTTTTTTTTTGAGAGGATGCCATCCTCACCAGCCAATATCTCAGTTCACTTTTCCATCCCCACCATAGTCAGGGTGGGCAGCCCCAGCGCAGGCATGGACCCTGTGCTCCAGCCCAGACATGCTACTCAGGAGCTGGCAGCTGCCCTACCAGTGGCAGAGCCCCACACAGCCCAGCAGCACGGTTTCGCCCTGCCCAAGCTGATTTACAGCAAGGTTGAGTTACTGAGGTGCTTGTGAAAATCCCAGCCCATCCTTGCAACACAGAGAGGTCACCAGAAATACCTGGAAGAGGTGAATTTGGACTTTACCTCTGGTTTCTAAAAACAAGGGGTGTTAACCCCAAGGGCTGTCAATACAGCTCCCTTTTGGTATTGTTACATTCAGTTTCAATTATCTTTCAGAGAAATGGATAAGGTCTTTATTCTCTTTCCCAGCTATTTTGGGACACATCTGAAATAGAAATATTCAACAGAAATAAGGAACTGGAGGAACAGTAGCCACAGACAAACCACAAGTCCAGATGCAATCTATTTTCATCAAATGTGATTTGCTGCATGACTTTTTATTATTATTTTAAAATACACTATGCATCCATTTTTTAAAAGCATCATTGTGCTTGACACCACAGTGTCTCACCTCTGATTGTAACAGCCTGTAGCCCCTCTGTGTGGAGAGGAAAATTTGACAGAGTTGATTACCCATGTCTCCTCATCACTTTCCATCTCCCAACAAAATAAAAGAGAACCACACTCGCTGGAGTAGCATCGCTGAAAGGCAGAAGTTGCAGGATTAGCGTGCAGTGGGCTGCTGGCTGCAGACAGGAGAAAGCCCCAGCAGGAATACCAGGTCCCTGGCATGCACAGGGAACACATATAGCTATTATTCTTTCCCAGACAGGTTTTTCATTCTCATTCAAATAATGTTTCAAAGGGGAAAAGGAACCTATAAAGACAACAGCCAAAGATGTGCTTTTTTTTTTTTCCTTAAATGTTGACCCAACAGTGCTCTTATTCTGCATGTAACGCTTGTGTTGTGACATTACAGGAGAAGTAAGAAGGTCAGACTACAGATGAAATTTCAGGACACAGATGATGAACAAATTAAAATCTCTATAAGGATGTGCTTGCTAAATACCATTAGGGAAAAGTCATCTGCCTCCTAACTACGTCCATTTGCTCCTTACACTGCAGAGTTTGGACTTGCTGGAAAATACAAGAAGAACTAGGACCATAATATGAATAGTCACAGTCTCAGTATACACCTCCTGAACCTCTTTTCAAAGAAAGCACGTGAGATAGTTCAAGCTTACATGATGCTTTCTATCTGTTTCCTATCTGTGTTTACTATAGCAATAAGGAAGTTTGCCTGAAAACACATCCAAACTGCACGGAACACGCAGCACATCTTTAAGCGGAACATTGCAGCGTGATCAGCACGTTCAACCAGCACAACATTCCCACCGACACGCTTAGGGCATGAGATTTGTGCAGACACAGAGGCGGCTAGCATCACACACTGCCTGGACATCCCAATTTTGCTGCAACACCGGCCTGGGCAGGATACTCAGGTCCTTTTGCAGCCCTCCCGCACATCGCTTTGCATTACCCAGCTGACAGCAAGCGGTGCTTGATAACCTCAGCTTAGCCCAAAAGCAGCCAGCTCAGCCCCGCATCCATCCCAAACCCTACCGGCGTGACACCAGAGAGAGGAGAACCCGCTGCTAGGATGCAGCCACGGATGGAGAGGAGAAACGAGGTGACAGCTCCACCAGCCTCCCCCCGCCAGATGCGGCCACCCCACGCCCCCACTCCCCACCCGTGCCGCGACCCCTCGCCCTCCACCCTTGCCCCCCACCCGGCCTTTTCGGGCTCCTGTCCCCCCTTCCCCTTACCGTGCGGCGCCCCGCGGGTCACCTGGCCCCCCATATGGCCTCAGACAGCAGCGGGGCAGGGGCTCATTGCACCCCCCCCCCAGCTCTGCTCCGCCAGCCCCCGGCCCGCCCGGCAGCCGCCTGCCCCTCGCCGCTTGCCTCCACCCGCTGCCGGCCCTAGGAGCCAGGAGCTGTCCTTTCTATTTACATAAGGAGGAGGAGACTTCGCGTCTTCCTGAAATAGCTGCCGACGCCGGGGAGATCGGGTGCGGCCCCCCCACCGCCCACGGCCCCCAGCATCCCCCCTCCGGGGCTCTCAGCATCCCATGGGGGCTCTCAGCATCCCCCGGCCGGGGGCTCTCAGCATCCCATGGGGGCTTCCAGCATCCCACGGGGGCTCTTCGCATCCCCGCCGGGGGGCTCTCAGCATCCCACAGGGGCTCTTCAGCACCCCCCTGCCCTGCTCCAGCCCCCTTTTCACCCAGCCGAGGGGGGGAAGAAGGTGCGGGGCCGGCAGCCGCCGCGGTACCCGGCTCCCAGGCAACGCGCAGAACAAAGCCCGAGGCGCTGCCAACTTCGCTCACGACGTTAAGGACTTCATTTAGAAATATCAAACGGCTCCGGCCATTTGAAACTTGCTTTGGTATCCTAGGGAGGAAAGTGGAATGGCAAAAAAAATAATAATAATAATAATCAAAAATCAAAATAAAAAAAAAATAATAAGAGGAAAAGAATTATTACCAGACATCACTGCACCAGAGTCTTCAAACGGCCTCTGCTGGTTAATTATTAGTTATTTAAAAGCAAAGAAGAAGTGCTTGAAATGCAGACGGGTACGCCACAGACTGTAATAATAAAAACATTACCCCCCGTCAACTCTTTTGTGCGAGGCTTGCATGCTCCGTCCAGATACAGTGCTTCCTGCTCTCCAGCCCATTGCCTCTGCTGCCGGATAAGGGCCAGCAGCACTAAAAGCAGGGGGATGCCGAGGGTGGTCGGGGAGGTGCACGGGGAACCGCAGCCAGGCTTGGCCCCTCGCTTGCTCCCTTTATGCCACGGTTCATGCAGGAGCCAGCTCCCTCCTGTCCGTCTCCAGTACCACATGCCCCTGCCCGCACGCATCTCTCTGCATCAGTCCTGTCCACGAGCCTAAGGGTAAATTAACACAGCAGGCATCGTGCTGCCACAGCCGGCCATGGTGTGTCCAAGCTGGCTTGTTGAAAATCTAGTTCATGCATCTTTATGGCATGCCGCAGTCGCTCTTCGCTCTGCAAAGGAGTGAGACCCAAAGTTATGCAGCCACAAGCACAGCTCTGCCTCCCAACTCTTACCATGGTGCTGGGCAAATCCTGCCATCCCACTGCCTCGACTCTCCCACCGGGAAACTGGGAAATAAGATTGCTCTCACCCGTGTTGTAAGGTTATTGCTTAGGATGGCTGGGTGCTGAGGGACTCAGCACTTCTGAAAAGAGGAGGGGGAAAAAAAAAGCAATGCAGAAAAGCTCAAGCCAAAGAAGCACAGTCAGGGTGTTTGCACTAACACTGCGTGCGTGAGGAAGGCTGTGCCCAGCGTTTCAAACCTGCCAGAGGAGCATCTCCAAGCCCCTGAGCAGCAGCCAGCACCACTGCCAGCACCCAGCTCCCTCCTGCCCCGCCGAGGAGACTCACGCCGGGACCCCAGAGCCAAGCAGCAGCTTTCCCCAGGATGAGCGGCGCACAGGCAGCGCTCAGCTCCTCCCTGCCCAAACTCACACTCTGCAGAGCTTACGGCAGCTTCTTGGCAGAAGACTTTTTTTCCTTTTAATTCCTCCCCTCCCGGACGATGCTGCATTTACAGCAGCAGCAAGAGCACCGCAGCGCGGCCCGCGCACCCCGAGCAATGCAGGGCATCTCTCACATCGCACCAACCCAGGGCACCCTGCTCTGCTCCCACACCACCAGGGACCTGCAGCCACCACAAGGACATCACTGGTTTTGTCCCCTGGCGGGCAGCCCACCCGCTCGCCCTGACAGCGAAGGGACCTCTGGGTGTTGACACCACAACCAAGGCATTTCACCCCAAGGAGTGAAGATTTACTCCAATAGCCAGCCCCAATTTTTCTCTCTTGCTCTCTCAGCTCTGCTTTCCATCCTTACCTTAATCTTCCTGCAGCTCTGTGAATAATTGACTTTTTGGTTCACTGCCTCAACCAAGAGATTGCTAGAAAAAAAAATATCATTTCGTGTTGGCCCAAAACTGAATGCTTTGTATGTCTTGCTGAACAAAATGTTTCTTTAACTCAAAACGAAGCATTTAATTTTGGAGTTATTTTTACCTCATTTTTTTCAAGTTACGGTCATTGAATCCAGCTCTGAAATGATGTCTTGAAGAAAACATTAAGCACTTTGTTCTGAGTATACCAAAAGGAAAAGTTTGAACTGTTATCTTTTCAGATTATTTTACTGTTTGCGAGTTATTGGTTTTGTTTGTTTGTCTGAGGGGGAGGGCCAGGAGGGCAAGATGCCAGGATGAGTCATCCAGTTTGGCAGAAAATTGTAAACGGTTTCAGTTGATTGAAAAATTGCCTTTTTTATTTTATTTTTTATTTTTTTGAAAAAACAGTACCCCTTTTCCCCAACTTCCCCCAGTGCTGTGGAACAGCTCCTGTGAGATGCAGCCCCCAGAGCCACAGCAGTGCAAGTCTGCCCCGTTCTAGCTCCTCCAGGATTACTTGCTGTATGGCAAAGCTTTCCCACATAGCCACATCACACCGGAACTTATCTTTGATTCGGGCTTATCAGCTCCAAACCCCTTTCAGATCTTGCCCTTTCCCAAATTTCTCTTCTGTCCTTCAGGCTTCTGTTTTTGATCTGGACAAAGAAAACCTATCCACAACCCCATTCCCAATTACAATTCTCCATGCCGATACCCTCTAGGTCCCCTTGGGTTATTTCTCTGCCCTTGCCAATCCCGGCAAGGCCTCCCATTGTGGCATGAAGTATATAAAAAAAAATAATCAATATCTCCATTTGTGCTCCCTTCTAAATTATTGACAAAGGTATTAAGGCTGAACCCAACAGAAACCCAGCCCCTAAATCCATTCCCGTTCATGAACTGCATCCAGCAAACTGGGGCCAAACAGCACTGCTGCTATCCAAGCAGGGATCTGCTACAGGAGCACTTTGAGGCAGCATCCAAACTTGCTAAATATATTTATTAACCAGAAGATCAGAATGCTGAGGCTGCAGATGACTTCTGTAGACAGATACGCAGTCATCAGTCCCCCTTGTTAGACTAAAGCCTTGGATTTTTCTGAGCCAGCCTTGAGCAAGAAAATAGGGCACCTCTCCCACAGCCCCAGGAAAAATACCCAGCCCCGGGCAGCAGCTTTGGGTAGGAAAGGCAAGGGGTGATGAGCAGCTGCTTTGCTTCCCTGTGTCCTGGTCAGCAAGGCAGGAGCAGGCTGGCAGTCAGCAAGGAGGACACCAGGGACCCACCAAGGTCTGGGAAAGGACATCTCAAAATAGCTGTGGTGTCTGATGACCTTTTGTTGTGTGGACCAAAACCACCTCACTCTTCCTTTGTGCTCGCTGCATCGCTCAGCCTGCCCCTCTCCTGATGGGGGTTTTGCGCCCACTTTAATGGTGATGGCACCAAGATTTCTCCAAGAAATGGCCCAAAGAGTTTCCCTGAAAATCAGTAAGGAGGAAAGATGGAGGAAAGCAGGCAACTGTGGAAATCAGTCTGATATTTGCCAGGGACAAGGAACCTTCTCTTAATGACTTCAGTGTTTGAGAAGTTAACAACAGTTTCTCTATTACCACTTGCACTCGGTGTTATGGTAACAAACTGGTTGACTAAAAGTTGTCCTTTTTCACTCAGTACAGTAGCTCTCTGCAACCACCTGGAGATGATGTAGGAAGATAAGACTTTAGGGTTCAGAAGAATGTTCTCAGGTCTTTTTTCTAGCATAAGCTCCTGACTGCTGTTACAGCAGGGACTTCACCTGTACAGAAAGCAGACTTCATTTGGGAACCTCTGACACTGTAACTCCAGAGGAAAAACTATGTTCTCAGCAGGAAAGCATCCAAGAGAAAGTGTCTCATCAGCATGTGCTAGCACACAAAAAACAGTGACCAGCGCTGGGAAATCTTACATTCTAAGCCTCCTCTTAACATGAATTTATTGCCCATAGTGGAGAGGGCTTAGACCAAAGATGCATCTCTGCTTTCCTTTCTTTATCTGTAATGCAAAATACATAGATCCTGACCTAGCAAAAGATTTTCTGACTAGATGATGCTTATTTGAAAACATGATGAGTTGTGTAATTAAGTATTACCCTGGATTAAAGTCTAATCTCAATATTTATGTCACATGAAATTCAAAACCCAGGCCAAAATTCTTGAAACTGAAACCAGGATTGACACCTGCAACCTACGGCACAGTGACCATTAACCCAGGCACTCGGTTACCCCGGGACAATTCACTGCAGGCACAGCAGGATGGAGGATTTAGGGACGGGGAAGTCTTTAGGCTGAGCATTCACCTCACACTTGCACTCAGCGTAAAAGAGACATCAACGCCATTTGCTTTGGTGACAGGAACCACACAGGCACAGCGGTAAAGGCTGCTGCTCGGTAGGGCGATGAAGACATCAGTGAGGTATTTGAATGGATGTCCACAATGTGGGTTGGTTCAATGAAAGAGACACGGTGGCAGGAGAGCCCAGCCAACCCCTGCCTGCTCGGCATTTTCTCATAATCCCTGTGCCACCATCTGCAGGAGTGGTAGAAGGGAAAAGTACTAGAAAGAGGCATGAGGCTGAGCGGGGAAAAGGATTTCCAAGGCAAGGAATTGAGCAAACCCCAGGCTGGGTTGTGTAGTATCTCACCATCATGCAAATGCTCAAAAAGCCCCACTGGATGCAGCCTTTATCTTCAAAGCCAAAAGCATCTCCTTCCTCACATATTTTTGCACTTTCAAGAGATAATGTAGGTTAGAAATCTGCACAGAATATTGTAAGGTAGCAAAGTTTGGAAATGATAAAAATGATAAAATTAATGTAAGATGCACCTTGCATTAAAGCATTGCATTGGGCTCAACGGCACTTCTGAAAAGCAACTTTTAGATAATACAGAAAAGCTGTGCACACTCTGGGGCAATATCATCTGGAATTTGCCAGAAGTCTATCCCCTGAGGGAAAACATGCTGTACATGACACCTACTGCATTTTTGAACACTTCTAGTCCTCACATCTATTTATAAACCAAATTAATAAAATAGTCTCTCTCTCTCATTGCAGATTAGCTCTTCATCCACAACACTTCTTCAAAAAGAGTTTTAGACCTATCTAGGTGTAATGAAATATGAAGATAAAAGCAATCACCTCACCAGAAGAAACATATTAATCTAAAAAAGACACAAAGAAAGATTGGTCTATACCTTTCACGCTAATGATGCAGGCTTTTGCTTTGAAAGAAAGTGTATGAAACTTCAGTTTCCTTTCTAGGTCTACCATCAAGCAAAGATTTTTCTTAATTCCCCCTTGAACATCTTCATTTTGACTCCACCCATAGACACAGCATAATGGCAGCAAGGCAGTACTGAGAAATCGTATTTCAGTCCCAGTCCTATGTCTATCAAATGTTTGGAAACTTAGAACAACAATGTTCCATATGATATGGCACTGCAATAAGCTTTTAGCAACAAAAGGAGAGCACTGTTTCACACAAATCTACAGAGAATACTTGTGCACTACACATACATTTACATCACATAAAGTAGCTCATTCGCACTTTATCACAGGCAATATCGAAACTCTACACTGAAAAACGGAATTACCTGCAGAAGTCATAGCATTTTTATGGTGCATGTTGAGCAAACACACCATTTGTTTTCACAACATTCCTGGAAGAAGTGCTGCCTCTTCCTGAGCTAGAGAAGTGTATTCTGATTTTTGAGGGGGAAAAAAAAGGCACACGGGGATCTGTGAGCAACAGGTTAGTTTGCCCTGACCACCTTAATTCCATGCCCTCTGCTTGGTGCTCTAGAAAGTGCACAGGCAGGAGCTCTGTGAAGCAAACAGCTCCAAGAGGCAAGTAAGGTAACCAGAAAGCACTGGCACCAGGGTGAAAGTGAAGGTTAGACAGACTGCTTCCATCGGGCACATGCTCACTTTAGAGAGCTTGACTTTGTAACCTTGATAATGTTCCCTTGGCGTCGAAGTGTAATTTCCAAGATTTTTCTTAGCAAATGAATACATGTTACAGGATAGGACAACCTCAGTGCTTTATGCCCCACCCTTTCTGAAAAATGCCTCTCACACAGGCAGATGTTTGTGACCAAACCAAAGCACTGTATGTTTGTGATGTAAATATTAACCCAGCAGAGAAACACCTTTTTATTACCTGAACTCCCTACCCTGCTAAAAGTCCTTCGGAGAGGACAGGAAAGCACAGTGGAGTTCAAAACAAACTCTGGGATGACCAGAGAGGTGAGATGCCACATCTCCATGAGACCATGTCCCCACCAAGCACCCCCAGCACTAAGCTTCAGGCTGGGCTCACAGTGGAAGGTCCCAGATCCTCTCCCAGGACTGGATCCCATCTCACCAAAATCTCCCTGCCCCCTGCTGCAGGGCTGTCCTGTACAAAGTAGGATTTATTCGGATTTATTTTTGAACTTTGCCCTTACAGGGCTGCTTTTGCGAGTTCTTTTGCATTAGACTTCGAGGAGCCAAAGGAGATGAAGGTTAAATACTTTAAGGGCAAATTGAACAGCAAGGGTGAGTTTTTCAGCCCAAGCAAGATGAATCTTGTGGGTGTAAAAATGAAACAAGCCATGTAATGCCTTACATGCACATTGCCCCTTCCCTCTGTTCATCTCCTGCTTATCTCTTCTCTGGTCTCTTCTCCCTCACCTGATGCCACTGACCTACACCCCTCCAACCCATTCTCATCGTGGCTTTTCAAGTTGTATTTGAAGTTTATCCTTCCTCCATTATTGTACTTTTTTCATTTAAATAATAGGAGAAAGGAGTTAAAGCATGTTTTGCACATAATTCAATCTCTCAAAAGCACCACAAATGACCATAAGCCAGATGCAGTGGGTAGCTACTATTGGAATTTAAGAAAAAAAAAAAAAAAAAAAAAAGAGTGTTGGTTCTTCATCTCAGGAAAAAAGGATTCTATCAGGACGAAATCAGAGCTTTTCTTTTATCAAATGACATTTCTTTAGGGCCTAATTCAAAGCACACAGCGGATAAACAGAAATTGTAAGTACACTACTGAGTAGAGCAATGGTCATGTTCCCCTCCAGCCACTCCATCCAACATCCCTATTTCCACCAGTAGGACGCAAGATTCATGAAATTACCAAACGCAGAAAAACATCTGTATGCTTCAGATCTAAAACATGCTAATATATTCATCACTACAGCATCTAGACTGAGTGTCTCTGACCTACCACAGCTTCTTCTGATCTGCTGCAAACTTTTGCAAACCAAAACAACTCTGACTGCCATTACTTTCTCTCCCTCCCATGCACTATGCCTTCAGTCCAAAGGTCTTTTTCACTTCTTCCCTCCCTCCCTCCCCCATTCTTTGCCTCAGCATCCTCGTCTGTGCCGCCCACACACTTGGAGAGCAGAGAGCAGACCAATCTGGCAGGCTCAAATAACAAAAAAAAAAAAAAGAAAGAAAGAAAAAATAATAGTAAGATGTTTTCTGGCCTACAAGTCTCCTTTTCTCTGTGTTTTTTATCTGGAGGGAACAGTCAAATCTCTTTTCCTTTCACCAGGAACCAAGTGGAACAGCAATGGCTCCCAAGGTCTCATGTTCTTGCAAATCAGCCCAGAGAAAAACAAGGAGGAGGGGGGGGAGAAGACTGGCATTTCTCCCCAACACACAGGCACCTTTGAACAATAACATTAAGCTTATTTTTAATCGTGTCTCCTTCCAGCACCAAGCACCAGTTAAAAATATCCATTTTTTTACAACGTGGGGTTTGATTAGCCAATATTCTTGTCTGCTTTTCTTGAAAAGGCTGAGGACAAACTCTGCTGCCTGGAGGCTCGTTACCCAGCCAGGCATTTACTGGCGCTGTGGGGACCGCTGAGCTGGCCGGGCACACACACATGCCCACACACATGGCAAAAGGAGGGGTCCAGAAGGACACACACCTCCACGTAAAGCTCTGCAACTGGCAGAGCATACCCAGTACGGCCCCAATCTTGCAATCTCATCAGCATATGCAAAAATCCACTCCGACATAAAGCATCTAATGACACTAATGGCACACAGCACAGCGATACAGTCCAGGCATGTGGAAATAATCACAGGCCCAGAACCCAGAATGACTGATTTTTTCCCATTCAACATATGTTTTACTTAGATGTCTGCATCTTCCCACCCTTCTCTCAGTCTCCCAAGCTTATTTGTTTTTGGTAGAACACAGGCAGATATCTTTAATACCAGAATGTTATGTTAAATCACACCTATCTGAGAAAGAAAAAATTGATAGCCTGGAATATAAACAAGAGATTTTATGAAATTCACACATTCCTAACAATAGCCAGAAGCTGACCCCAGTACATTTGGTCACTGAACAGGCAAAATACATCTGAACTCTGTTCAGCCCAAGGCTCTAAAAATAATATTTGGGATTTCTACACAAAATTAGAACAGAAGAAGTTGAGTTTCAGTTGAGACATAAATATTGTTTATTAGGACCACAGCGTACGTTCCACAAGATTCAAAGACTCTATAGCTATTCTGCACAGTTATTAGTTTTCTTAAGGTGACCTGTGAGCCATACCCCAGGCTAGTAAAATCAGCAATGACTTCAGCATTTGCCCCATCACTCTAAACAAAGCATCTCTCCCATCCTATCAAGTCAACTTAACTGAGCTGTTTTTATGTCCCAGAGGTGTTTTATCTGGAAAAAAATAATAATTTTACCTGCATAGTTACATGTCAGCTATGGTGACTTTTGTTGCTTTAGCTTTTGGTAGACACAAAGACCAAAAGTCCATTTTCAAAGTCTTTATCAACACAGTTAAAGCAACAGAGCCATCGTAATGCAGACAGAGTATTTCAGTAGCTAGACTGCTCTGTTGAAAGCAAATGTTCACAGGTCTCTTTGGAAGTGTAAAAACAGCCACTCTTTTTGCCATGTTTCTGACCTGTCAAGGCAGAAGTAGACGTTTTCATATGTTAGCTCCTGCCTTGTAGCTTCAAGAGGCAATATGAAAGCTTTACTGGAAATTGTACCCTTGCCCACAGGAGACTGTTGCTCCTTCCCAGGGAATCCCCACTTGACTCACACCCAACCTTTACCTTCAAGGAGGAAACAGGGAAGGTTGGTGCTCAGCACTCCCCTCCTTCCACCAGATCCTTATCAAATTACACCATGACTCCTTGCTGATCCACAAATTTACTGGCATTTCCAAGACCTCATTTGAGGTGTGACAGTGGTCTCACTCACACTTTAGGACTATTCCCCCTGCAGCAGCAGTGACTTTGGAGGATGGGAGAGAGCAGCTACCATTACTATAGAGCATCTTAGAAATACAAATCTTTCTGTCCTAGATTAAGACAGGAACACTAGATGTGGGACACGAAAAGATTTACCATCTCCTTGCATCCGGTGTTAACAGGACACATCTATACATTACATGGCTGTTATGTCAGACGATGGCCCTTTTAACAGTTAGAAGTCTATTTGAGATCCATGTATTGTGAGGTTTATCATCTCCCCAGATAGAAGTCTTTGCTACAAGACAAACCCCGATGCCATCTGTCAAGGCAGAGGATTATTTAACAGAATAGGTGTGAGATTTGGGCAACCCATACCACAGCAATTTCCCCATGAACCAGCTGCTCTTGACAGGGTGGGTGTAAAGCAAACTAGCCCAGAGCAGAGGGGTTGAAACTAGATGATCTTTAAGGTCCTTTTCAACCCAGGCCATTCTAAGATTCTGTACCCCTGGCTGCTCAGACCACAGGGCCTACTTTCTAGTCACTCCTTTTGGATATTTTTCAACCAAAGATCAGTAACTTGTACTTCCTTCCCCACAGTCCCTACTTCATATTCCTGCTTCGTAAATCTGTGAAACACTGGACAGTCTGGCCTCAAAACTCAGGCAACACAGGAAAACATATTTATTCGATAGCTCGTTTGACCTTCTAGCAAACAGCAGCAGGGCCTACTGCAGCTGGGATGGGCCTTTCTCTGGGTAAGACCTAGTCTGAGCTAATGCTTGTCTGGATTTAGACAACTTGAATTGAGGAAGGACACTTGGAAGACATTGCAATTTTAGTGGGAGAGTTGTGCAAAGACGCACAAAAATATTTAAAGGAGATGGGCACAATAAAGAGGAAAGACATTTTTGCTGGCTCATGAAAATGAAACATATGCAGGGCTTAATCTGCCACCAGTGAAATCAATGAGGATTTTGCCAGTGAAGCAAAACAAAAGCAGAAATGGAAACAACATCTGACAATTGCTATGTTAGACCCATACAAATTGCTGCAGTTAATAGCCTATGAGCTGGGTAAATAATGTACCATAGGCAGTGGATGATTTTAAACCTCCATTTTCCAGTACAAGAGTGTCATGATCTGGAGAATTTTGGAGCTTGTAAAGGCTGCTTATGCTGAGTCATATTTGGAAAGATTTTTCACTTGGATAATCATGCTAAGTCTATAGAGACATCAAACAAATAACACGTGAGAGGGAAAAAAAAAAAAAAAAAAGCAAAAATACAACAGAGATTAAGGTTTAAGCTCAGAAGTAGAAAAGAATTTGGATAAAATTGTTTGTAAATAATTTATTGTTCAAGTAATCCTTAAACTTCTTTGTATGTAAAGGAAAGTATTTCTGCTAATCATTACTTTTTGGGAATTGATTATATAAACCTAGGTTGCCAAGTCATTATCTAGTAATAAATAAAAAGCATCTGATTTTGTACCTTTAAGATTATAATGACACAGCTGCGGAGGGGTCAAAATGGAGAGAATGGTATTGAGGAATTAATCCCTCTATGGGCACAAAACACGTAATGGAGATAAGGCAGAACAGAAAAACAGGATTTGGACCTCAACATCAAAACACAGGGATTCTCAGTAGATTATTCATGCACGCAGCAGAACCACACTGGGAGAGGGAAAAATAATGGCAGGAGGAACCATGCAGAAAGAAACGATGCAGCAGCACAAAAGCAGGAAGGGAAACAAGAAATAAAAATGAAAGTCATGTTGGACACTTCAGAAAGCTCTCGTCTCCCACCTAGCTAGCAAATAAGGGGTCATTTTTTCCAAAGCTCAGCAAGCTGAGTACCAACCAGACCAGCAAACGCCAAAAGCAGAAACTTGGAAACATGGCCCTGCATGTCCCACTCCAACCTCTCAAAAGCAAAGTTTCTGTCCAATGTGTTTTAGGCACGCAGATTCTTACTGAGCAAAGCTCTGTGCATTTCAATCTTAACCTGAGTGTGAGCTAGCCTGCATCACACATGGGTCCTTCTGGCTTTTCACACCTCGTGACTGGCAGTGATGGCTGTCTGTCTGTCACATGCACAGACCCAGCTCTGGGATGCAGTGTAAGAGACCTCACTTTTAGCACTACAGTTTTGTAGGTACAAAACCACCAGGAGTGCAGCTCCTCTCCCAGGCTCCTGCAGGAGGGAGGCAGCTGAGAACCCCTCTCTGCTGATAGCAGGGACAACAGCTGATGCAGAGATCACCCAGCCAAGAGGAGGAAGATGAGCTTTAAAACACAAAATATTTTCCAATATTCCCATAGTAAACACATATTGAAGGATCCAAGTAATAGGAACAAGGTGCCATCTCCCCACCTCCCAGGGCACTTGCTCAGACGCTGCCAGCGATGTGCCGCCTGATGGCCTTTACCCACATGGCTGTTACACCATCACCACTCGCAGCTCCATCCCAGAGAAATCCCTCCAGACTCAAAGACTGGATGGGCTGTGAAATCCCAATTATGCAATTACATTGCTAATTTCTCCACAACTGAACAATTTACACTCCCAACTCTTTCATAGGCCTGTACTGCCACTCACTCACTGTCCTAATATAAAGGCTGAGGTCTTCAAGGCTTTGGGTTCTTCAGCTGGATCATCTTCCACTAACCCCAAACAATCAACATTTGGGTAAGTAACAGAGCAGTATAAAGCCACTACAGCTAGATCCAAGACTAGCAGTTCAGGGCAGTCAAATCCGGGTTTAGGTCCTTTTCTGGAATCACGTGTCTTAGGGTTGTTCCCACGGTTTATAGCCCTTGGGAAGCAACAGGCTCTAATACCATCGTTACCTAAATATTATCTGCATAGCAGATGTTGTGTGTGCGCACTATCCCTCAAGCCTTTGCCATCTGTTTCTTACCTAATAAGTCAGGTGTTCGTTTTTTTATTACTATTATTTTATTCAAAGGAATAAAATGTGGGGGTTTCTTCTTCAGTTGTTCTCTTCACTTACTTTCTCAGTAAGAAACAAAGTTAGAAGTTTCTGAAAACACTTCTGAAGCATTAAGTGTAATGATTTCCCTTTAGCCATGTATGAAAAAAGTCACACGGGGTATGTGTTTTTTCATGAGGGTAAATTGGCAGCATGCACAATGCAGCCTGACACCACCTGGCTCTTTCTCCCTTTTTAAATAAGCACAAAGTAATATGAAGAGGCATCACAGAGGCAGAGAGCCCTGACACCAGGCAAGGTGTGTAGGAGGAACAGTAATGCTGGATGAATGCTAACATCTAAACAGGGCCAGCAAAAGCCAGGGACATGACAGACAGGCTGGACCCTGAGTCCTTTGAGGACATCTGACTGCCATCCTCAGCCAGCTGTAGGTCAGAGCCCAGATGAGACGGGAGAAGGTACCAGTGCCAGACCCATAGAACCAGGACACCACGGTGCTGAAGAACTGCCCGCTGCTCTGCCCCTCTTCCTGCCGGGGGAAGGGGGTGCTGCCAAGCAGCAGTTTAATGGACCATTGCTGGTAATGGACCAGCTCTGACATTTGGCAAGTTCCTTGTTACCAGCCCCAGAGAAATGGCAACCACTGCAAATCTTGTGCAGTTCAAGTTCAGCATGTTTTCTGACTTTTTTTTTTTTTGCGGACAGGAAGCTTCGCTGATGGAGCAAATTCTTTTGCTATTTCTTCACATTCAGAGAGTATTTATAGGATTATTTTTTTTTAATATCATTTTAAATCTACTTCAAAGCTAAAAGATGCAAAATCAAAGAGTGCTAATTCCTCTCCTCATTGTCCAAGCCTTACGATGTGGGAATATCACAGTTCTCCCTCAATTAGACCTCAGTAAATAGCCTTGGAGTGTTCTGATAAACACCAGTTGTAAATATAAACCCACCATATGTGGAAAGAAGTTTTATTCACCGCTGATAAATGCTCAGACAAGCAAGACTGCACTAATAGGAATGTTTAGAGAAAGTATATTATTCATCCCAAGACAGAGAGCTGCAATCACCCAACCAGTAAGCAGAAATACTACCACAAAGAGATGTCACACTGGGGAGGTGAGCAGTGAATGAACACTCTTGATTAATAGGTCAGAAGCAATTAATTGCTTAACCAAGAGCAGCCATCAAATTTCAGATAAATACACAAACATCTCAGATACACCTTGTGCAATTAAGGAACAGGACAACTCCACCTGTTGCCTGCACACAGGGCACCCAGCTGGAGCGGCCGCTGCAGCCCATGGGGACCCCACGTGGGTGACAATCCTGCAAGGCCATGACCATGCTGGCCTTCACCCTGGTCAGTGAAATTGCAGTTTAATCAGTGAGTTATTACCTATGATGTGAAAGTGGAACCGGATCAAAAGCAAAAACAAAAGCAAAAGCTTTTGACCTTTCACACGGGTGACTCAGATGCCAACACACTACCTTCAGCATCCAGAAGGACCGTGCAGAATGACTCAACACCAATAAAAGTCCTATAAAAACAGCCGGAACCCTTTGTTAAGGGTTATAGGATTTGCGTTATTCCCAGTCCGCAGAAGATAATACATCTACCACAACACCAGTTCAAACGGCAACTCACTGATTTCACTGTTTGCACTATCGTGTTGACAAAATATGACTAATGCACTTCCTTGCCTGGAGGCTTCAAACAGAAGGTCTCTTAGAGGACACAGCCTGCTCTGGTGGTTGCCAGAGCCAGGCCAAGACTGTGGATGGAGGACAAGACCTCACAGGTCCTCCATCACTCCTCTCCCCACACGGGGCAGAATCCCCTCACATGCATACCTTCTTCCCATCCCCAAACCAGCCTCTGCTCACCTGCTGCGACTCTGAGGGTGGGACAGAGATGCACAAGGTCATTCCTAGCACTGCCCTATCCAAATGGGAGCTGAAGAAAAGCCCTGGAGATAAAGGCTTTGTCCTCCGAATGCAAGGACAGGTGGCAGTAGGGTGTCACACCCAGGAGCCCATGCCTGTCTGGGATGCCTGAGTGGATAAGTTTTCCTGGCTCAAAATGCATGTTACCCTGCTCAAATAAAGAGCAAGTAGTTTCCTGTCTTTAAGCACAACAGCCTTGCAACACCCCACTGGACCCATTGCCAAATGATCTCCCAAGTGTCACAAAGCAGGCAGCCATATACTTTTGAGGGGATAATCAAGAAAAAGAAAAAAAATCTAAGGAGAAAACACGAGGCACATGGCTGCCCTGCACCCAGCTTGCAGACATCACAGCTGCTACTTCTATAATCACTTGCAGATGAAAGGAACAGGTAATGGTGGTCATGACTACTCTTCATCTCACTTCTGTCCCCCATCCCTAGAAAGTTTATTAAAAAAAACACGTTACATGATTTGTCACAGAGAAAAGAGTGGCCGCAAAGACTGCTGACCAGTGGGAATATGCTGACCATGGGATATGGAGAGCCCATAGAAAGGAAAGGAAAACGTTGTTCAGAAGTCCCCATAACCTTTATGTGAGGCCATGGACACAGGGAGCTTCCAAAACAGAGGACAAAAAGGTGGGATCTTTGTGGGAGAAAGAGGGACATAACCGCTGTACATGCAATGCACTTGGTTTACAGAGGCAAAAATGTGCAAACCTAGTATGTAAACAAAGATCAAGAGGGTATTAGGTTTATTGACACCCTTCCTTTCACTGTTAACATTGCTGCAATCTGACCTCAGGCTTTTGGAAAGAGCCTGACAGAGCAAACTTCCACTGTGCAGCCTGCCAAGCAGAGGGTAGCATCTGCAAGCAGACTGCAGGAAGTATCCCATTGCCTAAGTGGAGGATGCAGAAAGGCCACCCTCAGCACTGCCCAGCCTAGCAAGATTTTCGTCTCTCAGACATCTCTCACATGGTCTGGTTCAGGTTTCCCAAATATACTCTAGCATAAAACCACATGAGCAATTCTCATTTTGAGCAGCCCCTGGATGACACTGCAAGACAGCATAGCGAGCCTACTTGCAGATGCACAGGCTGTAGGGTGATGCCCTGTTGTGTCCAGGAGACCAGCCTTAAGCTCTAAATCCTGCAGATGCTGAATCCTACAGAGCTGGGCTCTTACATGAGATTTAAAAGCTCATGGCAGGAAAGAGAAAACCAAAGCAATAAAAAAGAGCATTTCCACTTTGCTTTTAGAGTGAGTTTTGTGACTGATCTCTGGGATCTTGTTCTCTGTACCTCTGGGGGTGAGTACCTCCATCACAGATAGTCTCTAGCCCAGGAGCTTCATTTGGTAAATGAGCAGTAAGTTAGAGAGGCAGAACAGGGAGATAGCACCTGTGGAAAACACCTGCCCTATTCCTACAACCAGAATAGACCCAAGCCATCCTCTGAACTAAGAGTTATTTCACACACTTTCATAGAAAAGAGAATATGTGCCAGATAGAAACACAGTTGTGTGTTTTGTTAGATCCCACAGGTGCTAAATGTTTCACAGCTTAAGAGACCAAGGTACTCAGTACCTTACAAATATATATGCACTTCTGGAGTTGGAAGTTAATCAGTACAAAAATCCATAGTTATAGCATTACACATAACTTTGTCCTAAATTTGTTCACTATTGCTTACAGCATCCACCTTGAGACGAGCAGGGCTGCAGAATTAAAATCAGCCATAAATATATATAAGGGACTATCTGATCCAGCCCCAGCAGAATCCAAGGGAAGGGACTGTCAGTGCTGTTACTGCAGCCTTAGTCACCTTTCCTATATGCCAAAAACCTCTGTTATATGTTGCATCTACATGACTTCTCCTATGCGATATCATTCCTTCAAAGCTTTCAAGATCCCTGCACATCAGGTAAGCAGAGCCCTGCAGCAGAACATGAGCAATAAACTTTTTCAAAAAGAGATGTTACTGGTAAATTGTAAAATACTCACTAAATGTGAGACAGTGAACATCATCCTTGATGATCCTAAAGGCTTTCAATACTCTGGGTGACACAGAATGGTTTTGTTTGGTTTCCAGACAGCATTTAAGCTTAAAGATATGAGTATGAAATCTGGTCATGGTTGGTTGCACTGCTGTAACAACCCTGGCAATCTTCAGGCCTGCTCATAATGAGGATAATCAAAGGGAATTTGAGCAATGTTTAACCCCTAAGGAAACATCTGAACTGCCCATTGGATTTCAGAGTTTAGTGGTTATTAATCAAAGAGTTTCAAAGCATTTTGCTTTGAAATCCCTTCTCCCATCAGATCATCCAGATCTATTTTTGAATCTTACTGCCTCTTTTATCAGTGACTTTTCCTAAGTATGCAAAACTGAAAAAAAAATTAAAAAAGCACTTAAACTAACAGAACCTGAAAGACAGACTTTTATGTTATGTGCCATAAAACAGAAAAGACTATCCCAACACAACAGGATGAGCAGCCTTTCTGCAAGCAGTCTTTAACACAAGCCTACTTGGGCATCTTGCAGCAAAACATAGCAGGCATTACCACTTTGCTTTAGGTTAACTGACCTTTCAGGATTAATTTTTTTTTTATCATTGCATTTCAGCAGAAGCTTTCCCAAATGGTCTTCAGCACTCATTTACTTCTCATTTCAGAATTAGAGAAAGACTTCCAGTGCTGCCACAGTCAAAAAGCAAGAGGTAGGCTCTCTCTCAGCTGCTTTTAGCAGTGCTGGATGCACCGGTCACTTGACGTACGCTAATCCAGGGATTTCTAAAGTTGCCTATGTCAACGTGACACAGAACTGTTTTCTTGTATTATTCCAAGAAACCAGAAAAGACCATCTCAAATCAGATCAGGGCACCTTCCATTTCAGAGGTGACTTGCCCATTTTAACAAAAGGATCACATTAAGTTGCTGTCCCTGAGCCTACCAGGCTACATGCTGGGGTGAATGTGGAGGGGGAGACGGGGAACGCTGTTTCTTTGTGCCATTATATAAATGTCTGGTAACAACAATGGCTAAAAAAGGCTGAGAATTTAAATGACTTGGCATCTTAGTGAATTCACTGGAAATACTTCTAATTTTTTTTCCCTAATAGATAGCCTGAAGATATGCAGAGACTGGAAAGTGCATTCAAGATGCTGAATCTGATGTTGCTGTCTATTTATGTCAGTGCAATTTCCAAATCAAAATACTGAAGCAAATGGTCTTCCCCAGGGAACAGATGTTTGAATGCAGTGAGGGGGATCAATTTAAGAACATAGATAGAACTGAAACATTTTCACTATTTTGAGGCTTTGGCCACCTCTAGCAGAGATGCATTGTGATTCACAGAGGGGAGATGACTTCATCAGAGACAAGGATAAAAGTTTCCCTTTTCTCCATTAGTGGACTTGTGGAATTTAGGAGACTGTCTTTCCCAGGGAGACACTGCCTTGCACAACAAGTCAGCAGCTGATATTTTTAAAAGAAGCAGTAGTGTTCTCCAAGCCAGTTGCATACAGAGGACAAAGTCCCTCCAACTCTTCTGCTTCTTCAAAACCTATTTGCCCTCTTGTATTTAGTTCCAATATAGGGAGTAAGGAGGCACATACACCCAGTGACACAGTTTGTATAAAAGACTTGAGAAAACAAGAAAACAGCAGGTTCACTGGTTGCTGCAACGTGAGTATTTTCTACTTGCTTCTTACAAGTTCACTGCCTTTGCACCTAAATATGTTATTTACAATTTACATTTCAGCAACATCTTGGAGATCCAAGTAGGACAAAGGCATCATCTTGCCAGGCTCTGTACAGTTACTGGTAGGCAATCCCCGTCCCTTGGGGCACATCACCATAACTAACACAACATTACAGGATAATGCTGACCCAGAGCACACACTTGAATTCCTAAGCTATGTGGTGGTTTACTGCTACTGTGTGTAAAGCAATGTTTTAGTTTACACTGTACAAACAGCTTTTATTTACCCATGCAAGAGAATGACAAAGACTATGGCAGCCTAGCAACTTCAGCAGAAGATAGCTTCAGATGTAAATTAATAATTGTGGTTTTAAGAACAGTTTTCCTTTCCACCTTTGTGATCTAGCTCTTAGCAAGATCAGAAAATACAACTCAAAAGAGTTGAGCTTTATTTCCAGCTCTGGCAATGGTTTTCTGACCTTGAATGCCTGTTTCTAGTTGCTAAATTTACAAAATAGAGATGATAAATTTCCTCCACTTTGGATAGATTTGGAGATCTTCAAATGACAAGTGCTATATAAAAGAGTATAAGTTTCTGCCAGCATACTACTTAATAGATGGCCTCTTAGACAGCAAAGCAGCAGCCAGAGTAAGCAATGCCTGAGCAAGTCATAAGCCCTCTTCAACCAAGAACAAAGAACTTATCTTTTAGATGAGTCAAAGAGCCCAGGGCTCTTAGGGAAGGATTTCCTTATCTGCTCCATTTTTTTTTAATTATTTTTTTTTAACCCCAAAGTCTTGGGGAGTGGGGGTCCATCAGTAAATACTTCGTTGAGAGATATTGATGGCTACTGTTGTCACTGATGCTCTGGCTCAGCATAGCTCTCGTATTTTCTCCATTGTCATTTCTGAAATTAAGGCAGAGACCAGTTTGCCAGTAAGCTGTCTCTGTAACCAAGTCCTCACAGCTTTTCCAACAATACTGATTTAATTGCTGTGTCTACAGCAGAACAAAGTCTGTTCTTGTACCATAAATGAAAGCGGACTGTAAACTGAAACTGGACACAAGGCTTTAAATTACATGTAAATTCTCACTGAGGTTATAAAAGGGCCACTTGAATATGAAACAGATAGTGAACAAATCCTGGAATAAGCTTTTAAAGAGAAAGGAATCCAGGCCAAATGGAAACACACTAAGTATAATTTATAATGAGCAATGTGTAAAAAGCTATCCAAATCATGGACCTCAAAATGAGAATAAACAGTGATCTTCCAATAGGGACAAGTACAGATAAGCTAAGTATCTGCTAAAAGGCTGAACTTTGAGTAACCCTTGTAGGATCAGCTAGTAACACCCAAAGTCACCACCACATTTCAGTACTGACTGAAAAGGACTATAGCAAAAATAGTACACACTTCTGTATGGCTAACCTGGAATTCAGTACCTGTCATCATGTACAACAGAAAGCAACTACTGCAGTGCAATAAGTTATGTAAAAAAAAAAAACACACAAACCAATTGTCTTGTCCACAGCATGCACAGCTGATCTTGCAAGAACCAATCTGCCCCAAA
This sequence comes from Netta rufina, assembly GCF_964035555.1. Classification (NCBI taxonomy): domain Eukaryota; kingdom Metazoa; phylum Chordata; class Aves; order Anseriformes; family Anatidae; genus Netta; species Netta rufina. The sequence goes on along the minus strand of NC_140130.1, from coordinate 24,796,577 downwards.
AGATGGAATATTGCCTGCAGCCACTTAACTACTGCAATAAAGAATATAATGAACAAAAAAAAATGAGCCTCACATTGAGCATGCATCATGTATTCATCACCATCGTGATCTGCACAGGCAGAGAAGATCAGCACGATCACTCTGAAATGTGGGATGCATCAGGTATAAGTATCTTAGAGTACTGCACAGAGCAGAAAACCAAAGAGAATGAATGCCTCTTACATATTTCTATACATCTGAAAGTGCTTTCACAGTTGTTAAGGCTCTTCGACAGGTCTCTTCACCACTACCTGGTGGAAATCAAGAACAGTGCCAAATCATTCAAGTGGCACAACAAATAATGTAAGGAGACTCTCAGGGCACTGACAGACACCAGTGAAGAAAGCAGTCTGGGTGGCTGGAGAAATGCAGCCCCCAGGTGGAGCTGGGAGACCCCAGGTAAGGTGTGAGTTGTTCAACCATCATGGTTATTTTCAGACTGCTGACAGCTGTTGCTGATGACAATAGCTATTGCTTGGTCTCCGACTACAATTAGCTTAGGTGATGGGTTTAGTTCTTAAGTAGGATAGTCCCTTAAAATATAGCCATGAAGTGACAACTTTAACATAGAAACCTTCCTCTACAAAGCTCTGGGAACAAGAACCATCATCCAGCATTTTATGCCTGCAATGAGGTGAGTCAAGCATTTCCTGAGCATTGGTGACAATGTCTGACCAGCAAGCAGTCATTATCCACACCCCAGGAATGAGGAAATGTACAAACTAGAAATTTGACCAAGTGTCATACTGGAATCAATCACCTCTCACCAAAGAGAATAGTCAGCACCACAGAGAAACTATCTAAGGCAACAGTGCTCTTGCTGCGGTCCATCACTCCAAGCCACTTTTTCACTAGCTTTCTATCAGAAAACAAAAAGGTGAACCCTAGACAGCTGAAAAAACATGATGTCACATGATTGCCCATTGCTATCACTAAGCTCAGCAGCAGAACTTGGCCAGCTCAACAAGTATCTTGCCAGGTACTTGAGTTTCCAACAGAGATGCTGCAGTTTCTTCCAAAAATGTTGCCTTCTTAAACAAAGTGGACAGATTGTTGTGGACATTCTAAGAGAATGTCAATCTGCTAAATGTCAGAAAGATTTTGACTAAACTAGGAAGAAAAATAGTCAGGAATTGCGGCTACATAATTAGTAACAAATCTTTAATTCTGCATGTTTGGATAGCAAGGCTGATTTAGAATCAATTGCTGAAGTGGGGCAGCCAAGAGGACACATTCAGATCTTCTTTACACCAGTAGAAATGCAGGGTAGCACCACTGAAGCCAAAAAGTATGTAATGCTGCAGCCGTCCCATGCCTTATAGTTTGTTAAAAGCTCATTCAATGCAAGCACTGCCTTATTATTTTTTCTTACTTATCTTTTTACCTATTCATGAAATGGACCCAAGCCCAGAAATGCTGGGGTTCCTCAAAGTCAGGGGCTGAGCCAGGAGCAGGTCCAAAGGTGGGCGAGCTTCCTAAGTCAAATGCTTGTTTCAATACCTGAAAGCTCAGACCCCAGACTCCTTTCCTTCATGCAATTTCTTTTCATAAAGACCAGTTACATTGGTGACAAATACCAATCAGCGTACACTCTAATATAATACTAATAATACCAAGCAAAGTACCCTCTGAGGGCACCTTTTTCTTACTAGAATGACTGAATCACAGAGCCACACTTCCGTGGCAGGCATTGGCCTTCCACCAGGTTGCTAGGACACAGTTTAGAAGAAAGCTTGTCCAAAATGTGTACAATTCTTCAAACTCACAAAAGAGCAAACTAATCACAACCTGTATCTGGAATTTGCTTTGTGAACTGACATCTTCCTTCTTACATGTTATTTGTATAAACTGTAGAAGTTGACTGATCCCACAGTGTCAAATGTCTTTTGAGCTAAAAATGCCTCCGGTGTCCCTGCTGCTTTATCAATTGAACCTTGAGTCACAAGGGCTGAGTGAGGGTGGTACACATCACTGCAGAAAAGCCACTGTTTAATTGGACTAAAAAAAATTATTTTTCTTCCTGATGTTGTTACTACCAGCCACTTTAGTACCTGCTATCACCATCTTGTACAAAGGAAGCAAGGCCAGAAATTTTTGCCTCTTTTCTAATGTCAGGAAAGGTCTTTTTACAACACATGAACCAAAATGGTGAAGTAGTTAAAAAATAAACCAGAAAACAATGAAATAGAGCTAATATCAGCCATTTTAGACACACAAAAATGCGTTACAGAAACACAGTTTCAAACCTTTTCATAATCTCCTTGTGAGGACTTTAACATGATAGTCTTGGATGAGTCAGTGGGATATTTGCCCAAGTAAAAACCTCAGGACTGTACCCTCCAAAATTATTTTCACCAAAATCCAGAGAACTTGGCAGCCTTGATGTGCTCCCACAACGTATTTTGTGTCATTCCAAGGATGAATTTTGGCTTACCAAAATTCTTTGGCTAATTAAAACAAGGACAAAAATACTGGTGTCTACCAAACTGAAAGGAAAACAACAATCTCAGAGCCATTTGTCCTCACAGTAATTTCACTGTTATGCTACAAAGATCAAGGTGCCATATGGCATTCAGACATGGCCTTCACCACTCCTCATAGCAGTTAATAAGATCGGTTTGGGAGGAATGTTCAAAAAACAGATTTTGGTGGTTGAATATGGTACAAGGAGATGGGGGAAGGAAGAGAGTGGCATGCACTGGACAAGAAAAACAATGGGATGGAGCTTGGGTTTGGGGTACAGATTTGGGGTACTTTGCGCGTTCCAGCACAAAATATTTTTTCCAAGGTCATAAAGTTTATGGCAGGGGAGTGATTGCAGGCATCTGACCACCATCCCAACCCCAGCCATTCTCCTTCACCACGTTATTTTCAATCCAGCCATGGGGAAATACTTAAACTGTGCAGTTGCAAGGAAAAGTGAGAGGAGCAATTGTCCCTGGAAGTAGACAGAGGGAGCTGCAAAGTATTCCTTGTGCCAGGTCAGTTCACAACACATCCATCACTAGGCTTCTCCTGTACTATCTCACTCATCCCTCACCCCCATAGTGCCATCCCTTTTTATTTTTGCACATTATTTCACAATAGTGTAATATATGTAAATGCTACAAATGGCACTCAACATCTCTACCACCCACAGTCTCCAAGGACCTGGAAGCAAAGAGAACCTCTCAGCTGTACTCAAAGATCTTGCTGTATGAGGCTTGTTGTCATCCCAGCCCTTATAGCACACCTGGCAGCTTGGCTATTTTTACGGTGGCTTCTCACAGCAGCATTTTCTCAGAGCAAAGCAGCTCACAGAACCAGTGACAGAAGCTGAGGCCACCTGGCCCAGAGCTGTGCCTAATGTCACAAAGGGGATTTTACTGAGGCTGTCCTTAAGAGGATTAGGGAATCATCTACTTGCAGAGAACAGTCGCATCTGCCGCTCCCGCACAAGTCGCTCTTATCTGCTCTCACAAAGCTCATTTCTGCCCAGTCCTGACTCGTTCCCATATTGCAACACAGCACAGATGCTCACAAAGAACAGGGGCTGGATACAGGTGGAGGGTGAGCAACAGATCAGGTGTATTCAGATAGCTCAGTAATTGGCTTCATCCATTGCACTACACTTTAAATAGCACCACTCAGTAAACAAACAAATAGACCTAATTTTGGGGGGCTGGATATTCACAGCAGGCTGGATATCACTGAGTAGTCAAACTCCTGGGGCTTCAGAGGGGATTTAAGAGGACTGTGGAGTGTTCAAAACCTGTGAACATTTGTCTAATTATCTAGAAGCTTAAATGAGTTAAACAAACCTTAAAGCTCAGCTCTGAAGTGTTTTTCCTAATACACATCCTATCTCAGAGACAGAGAAATAATTATGTCACACAGAGGTATGAAATTGCACCAACCCAGTACATCTGAAATGAAGAGGAAAGGAAATCAAGTCCACTAAGACAGGACCTAAAACCTGATGAGCTACTCTCAGCTACTTGAACATGACAATATATGCAGCGCAGTCAACTTCATTTTTCCTCTTTTGTGTTAACAAGAGTTAAGATCAACAATGTGTCTATAAGTTGTTTTTATAACTTTTACAGATAGGGGCTTTTTCATTGTTTAGGCTTTATTGCTGGAGTTACAATTTAGACGTCAGCCTCTTGAAAGAAATCCAGGATTGCCCACTTAGCCCCTACACAAACCAGTCCTAATCCTGTAATACAATATTCCTCCACAGGATTGAATGCCCTTTCACCCCCATGGTGGTCCCACCAGGTCAGGATGAAGCCACTGTACTCTTGCTTGTGCCACTGGCAGCACCACAGTGTACTTGATGCGTGCATTAATGAGGGGTTCTGTCTGTCAGAACTCCATCTGTCCTCACCAGGAGGACTGACCTGGATGCCTAGAGCACAAGGAGCTGAGCCTGTTGGATGCTGTCTGACTTGTCACTAATACCTCCCTTAAAACAGGCTTCTCCTGTTTTAGCACTTACCTATGCTAATCTCTGGAAGTTTCTCCCAAATATTTGACAGAAATGGTCCAACAGTGATTGCCCGTCTCCTACTCTTGAAGAAGGGCAGGGGATTGCTTTGCTCTGCAACAGCCTTCTCAAAGGCCTTCACCTCCCTTCACCTCCCCAAGGAAATGAAGCCACTTCCTTCAAATATTCTCATTGGAAACTGCTCCCACATCCTCATTGTTCTTGTTTATCTCCTCTGGGCTCTATTAAGTTTCTACATCTTTCCCAAAGCATGCAGGACAGAACCGGACACGCTGTCATAGCCTGTCCAACAAGGGGGTTTCCATCACTTCCCTTGGGAAAAAGGCTTCCTTCTCCTGCAGCAGAACCACACCACTTCTCGCTGAGCTTGCCTCCCAGATCCACATCACACTAACTTATCTGCACCCACAAATTCTTCTTTTCAAGAACAGCATCATCCTACTATCTTTACTGAGCCACATCTGCCAATTCTGAACTATTTCTTAAGTTTTATGATCAAGATCCTAGTGAGTAAAAGTGCTTCCAGATCTGGTCTACTGGTAAAACTTACTGCAGTCACCTGTCTGCAGATTTCACACAAAAATTGCTTCCTTTAAATAACTATATGAACTTACCCTCCTTCAGATATTAAGCCACTACAAAACCACAACTAGGCATTTTTCAGATTATCTTCTTTTCAAATATAGCCATTGATACAGTTGTTAATTATCAGGTTTTTATGTGCACTCAAGAAATCAGTTTCCTGAAAATCATCTCTTCGATGTCTCTAGCAGTCACACTTTGTATCTTTGCTTTAGAGCTTAGCTGTTCAGGGCAAGATCAATATCATAGGCAGAGGGCTGCTGCACGCACCTGATCGATTGAGAGATTTTTCTTTGGCCAGTTCATCGCTTTTAAAATGATTTGTTCTTATTTGAGGTGCGATAAATATTCCTTTAACGTCACTCTTGACACTAATTCTAAAGGCTGCTCTTAGTGGCTTTCTTAGATAGCCACTAATGAAAAGCAGCAGCTTCTTGAACTGGATGGAGTCCAGCTTCTGCACAAGGTTTCATAAAGGAATTAGGAATTGCTGTGCTAGGTTAGGTCGTTGATCCAGTTAAAGGTTTGAAGGCATGGGCACATAACCAGTTACTTAACTAATTACCCCTCCCTCCCCCCAGCAAGCAAGTCACACTAATTGGTAATGTCCAAGCTCTCAGCCCGCTGAAACGTGCAGTAAAACACTATAGCTTCCCTCATCATGGAAGTAAATCTATTCCTGGGGGAAGGTTTGTTAGCAGCATCCATTTCTGAAGCATCACAGCTTCAGAACAGCCTGCCTTAAGTGGCAACTTAATTATCACACAAAAGATAATCAATATAGAGAGAGCAAGACAAGTAGGTTACTTCACCAAATAACTTGAGTATTTGAAGACTCTCCAGGACAAGAAGCAAAGCATAAGGAAGGTTATTCCTGACTAGCTATTTCAGAGCAAACCCGATGCTGTCAGATGCAGCACTGTTCTGTGCACTCCTGGTGCAGCAGTGAGGAAACACAAGCCACGTGCTTGGCTCCTCACATCTGCAGCGGGGATCACAGATGCTATCAGGTTGCAAAGTCATCTGGGGAGAGGGGAGAGCCACTGCTGTTGCAGCAGAGTCCAGTAAGGACAAGGGAGGTCCCCATGGGGGACAGATGCCTGGCTGGCAGCTGCTTTGGGAAGACAGGAGCTGCAGCAGTGAGCACCTGACCCTGCAGTGCCATCAGCAACAAGCTCCCACGCAACATTTTGTAAGGCTCAAATGTTCAACTGAAGCTAAGGCACAATTTGAACATTCTCCTTCTGAGATCTTCAGTAAGGGGAGAAATGCCAAAGCAGATCTCATCTTCACATGGAATGAGGAGTTAAAGAGTAAAAATAGCAGCAGCCAGGTGCCCTCCTTCATCAACTTGATTGCATTCAGCATGTGAAACATAGTAAGTTCAAAACAGTAATTACAGGATAATACAGATGATAAAAGACCCAATTCCCCAAAATGAAAGCAATTACAAGCAAAATTAGCTGGGAAAGTATTATTGGAAAAGTATGACTGACGGAGATGTTTTGCCAGATGTCAGAAAAGTGACAATTAAAAAAAAGACTGCTTTAAAAAGTCTTGATTCAGAAAATAAGTGAAATCAGTTAAAGTCCAAAGTTACATGAAAATGTGGCAAGATGAATTTGACAGAATTAAATAATTCATAAGCCAGGAATCATCTTACAAGCTGATTGAGAACAACAGACATCCATCAGTCAAGTCCATCAGCAGGTGGAAGCAGCTGAACTACTGGGAAGAAAGCAGCAGCAGCGAGGGCACAGTAATTAAATTCTACTGAGCAAACACCTCTATTTGGGAGAAAGCCCAGGTAGCCATATCATCTCTTGGTGGACAGGTGCATAGCCAGGCATGTCACGCTAAAAGGGCCACAGCGCATTAAGTGAAATGGTAGAAGACACTAATTAGAAAATCTAATCAGCGGGAAGAATAAATAAGTAAGGAAGAGGTGCTGGCAGAACACAGCAGGAAAACAGACTCCAAGGATACAAGCTTGGTACATCCGGAAGAAAAAAAACCCTAATAAATAAATTTCATGGGGAAGAGAAACCTGCCCATTTGAAAAATACTGTTAAGTGATAATGAAAAGTAAATTTGATACGGTGTGAAAGAGGCAGCGTGAACAACCGAGTCATTGCAGAAGACTGGGATTATTACAGTCAGATTATGGGTGATACACGATGATTACTCCTGAAATGCTCTATGCTCAATACAGCAATTTCCAGCCCATTTCAGTGGAAGATAATTATTTAATAGGTAGAAGTGTTGCTGAAGTCAACTGAGGCAGGCTGAATCTACACCATCCAATCATCTCCCACCCAAGATTAAGTCCTGATGGGTCACACATAGTATTTCAGATTCCACAGACCTGGGATTAAATACAGACATTTTTCAACACGGTGAATATTTTAGCTTTCCACTGGTCTTTCCTCTTGAAAATTAGAGAAACACTTGTTAGAGAACAGTATCACTGCAGTTTGAGTTCACAAGCCATTAAACTGAAGCACCGTTCTCTGGCTGCACTCTAATTGCTACGCAGAAAACATTTCAGGGTGCAGATTGAAATATTAAGAGCCTTTTAAAGTGTGTTCAAACAATAAAATATTTACAAGCAAGCAATGATTTTAGCATGTGTTACACAACATTAAAAGACAATTCAGAGCCTGGTTGCAGAGGGAAACCCAGCTTTAGCTAGTAAGCAGCTATTTTGCCTTATGCCACAACCGCTATTCACAGAAATGCTCAAAATTCCTTCACCTTAAATACAGATAAACTCAAATATCCAAAAGCATCTTTTTCCACAATTTCTTATGACAATACAAGCTTCCCACTCTTCACCTATCCTGCATAACCCATACTTGATTGAAAGAGAAGATCTCTGGGACAAAACAGATAGCTTCTCTGCCCTTTAAACCAACGCCTGCTATCCCGAACCTACAACATGAATTGAGGTCACTTGGGTAAATTCCAGAGATGCATCTACTAGGAAGTCACTGAGGACACAAACTCAATTCTCTACTTGGCTACAATGAAGTTTCGTGTTAAACTGTGACTGTATCTGAGCAACACCCATTATTCAGAAGAATGAGCAGCAAATGAGAACAAGTGACGATGGCTATTCGTATGTCTAATTTTCAGTGACAATGACAGCAATTACTGTATGTTAGCTCAAAAGGATAAAAATATCTGCAAGAATGGGAACAAACTGCAGATAGGTCATTGCCTGCTGCAGCCATCAGATAATCACAGAAGTAAGAAACAAGCAGAATATAAAAAATATAGCAAATCCATACACATCGCTGAAGAGAGAAAAGTGCTGCAAGACACCTTAATTAGAAAAGAACCAACAAAAATAATTCCTGTTTGAGAAAGGCCCATACTTACATCAACATTACATTTCTGCAGGGAAGAAAGGACATGGGGCTTAAATCAGCAACACATGATTTAAGAAAAAGTTATCTTTCCCAAACAAAAATTAGGAGGGAATAAACCAGAGGAGCTTATGTCCCAGATGTCCAATAGCTACACAATCAAAAAATAAAGCCAGGCAGCACACACCCACATTACCTAGAAGTATCCAGAATTAATTAGAACAAAACCCATTTTCCTTGTTTTTAGTGGAATGCACAAATAAAACATTTGGTTGTGATTACAAAAATTAGTGATGTCTACTCAAATTCCTTCTTTCCTGCAAGAAAAGAACTTTACAGCTGAGCTCTGCCCTGGCTGAAAAGATTGTTCTGTCTTCTTACCTTCTGCCCTTCCCATGCCTTCAACCCAGAGGTCTTATGGCCAGATGTGATCCCAGACAAACACTACAACAACTGCACTAGTGTGCATTAGCAGCACTGCCCAGGCTGCATCTCACCGTGCTGCTCCCCTGCCACATCTCAGGTTTGTCAGATAAGTGTAAAACACAAGAGTACACAATTCTTCTGCTGCTTTATGAACACCAAACAGCTTAAATACAATTACAGTGACTCTGATTGCTCTTCTGTTTATACTGTGCTAGCCCGTCCCAGTGTAGGAATTAAACAATTAATGATAAAACAAATTAAGCCACTCCTAGCCAGGGAATAAATACTTTCTTGGTGCCAGTCAAAAACACAGCATCTGTGCACCTAAAAAACATTCCCCGACAGATCCGTGTGCTGGGGATGCGCAGCTCCCATTCCTTTACAGCAGAAGACCAACAGATGGAAGTCATATTAGCAGTCACCCTCTTGGCTGCCCAGCTTCATTACCTACAACGTTTAAGGTTTCTGGACAGAGTGAACAATGTATTTTATTGCTATCTCAAAATCCAAGCTCTGTGGCCTAGTTTCAATCTTGTTTACACAAAAACGAATCAGGATTTCCTTCAGAGAAGTCAGTGGCGTTTTAGGCAGGCATCAGAATCAGGCACTAAGGGAGTAAGTATGTTTCAATAAAGGGAGACAGCCGCAAGAGGACAGGTAGACGGGCACCCGGGGGATGTTTAAAGCAGAAGGCATAACTGTAGGGCAGGTGCTTGGTAATTTCAGTATTGATAATGCTGAAAAGTTTGTTGTGGGAAGCAAGTGATTCGTTTTGTGAGGCTTCACCAATCTCACAACAGTGAGAAAGGAAACATTCCTTTCAGGATTCAGGAAACATTCTTCCTTTTGGCAGAGGAGATACAGAGCCAGAGATACTCCAGCAGGACAGGTCCTGTAAGAGAGCTGAAGACAATGCAGGAACCTGGGCAGCCTGCCCACCTGTGTGCAACTCACCCAGGGGATGCTGCGCACCCCTGCCCACGATGCTGCTGCTGCACTTTGCTCCAGAAGTGCTGCGCTTCTGAGCAACAAGGGGTGAAATACTTTTTGCCAAAGTGAAGTCTACTGAGATTTCTAATGAAGAAGGATCTTGTAAAAGTCTCTTTAAAATGATCAAAATGATTAAGTATTTAATAATGCCTTATTATCTTCTGCCAGAAATTATGGTTTGTTTCTTTACTGTGGAAGAAGAAAATCGATTGTGTTAGCACTGCCGTAAGCAGCCTTACAGATAACACCACTGCACTCAAGAAGTCACCCAGCTGTAGGCTTTACAATGAAAACATGCCCTGAAGGGTAACAGCAATTGCTCTTGCTAAAATCATAAAATCTGCCAGCTAAAACATCAGATGATAAACTAGACTTGAAAGCATTATCGAGGCAATGCTGGGTGCAGTCACGGCACTGTGCATGCAGTGCTGCTTCCCCTTCACTTGCCAGAAGGGCGACTGTCCAGCCAGAGCTCCTCTCCAAAACCTTTGGTCTTGATGTTCACAAGGCTCAGTTAGCCTGCTGGGGGCAGCTTGCTGGGCACACACGCAGAATCCGGCCCTCATGCTGATATGTGATATCACAAGTGTTTACTTTCTGTGGCACCAGCCTTAAGTTTGTGGTGGGAAGAATTATTCTCCACCTGAGGACTGCCTACACACTCCACATCCCTGCAATGCCATTTTAAATAGAGCTAATGAACATCCTCAAGGTGCTTAATATCTATCCTGTGACTAAACACCCTGCCTCTTCAGAGAGAGAGTAAATCATGGCCAGAGACACATCTGGCTCTCCTGGACTGGTCCTGGGTCCGGCCAAGCAGGGAACACACAACGCAGCCGTCAGACACGAAACCAGCCCTCTGCAGATGAGACCTTGCACACCAACGAGACTGAAATTACAGACAACAACGTGCAAAGCCATGTCCCAACCCGAGCAGCTGCAGAGCACTATCTGATCCATTTCACGTTCGCCTCCTGACAGCCCCAGGGCTCCCAGCAGATAACATGTCTCACGCAAGGGCAGCACGCGAGAGCTCAGCTCCGCACGTCTGCGCTTCCAGCTCCCCGAACACCGTATGCATGGTAGATCTCACACTCGATATCATGCTCCGAGAATGTATCCTCTCTGCAGCGCTGGCTGTTTTCAAGTCAGAATTGCTTTTCTAAAGTCACTTTTACATACCAAAAACATTTTTCTGCGTATGATTCAGAAACATGCTATAGTAATAGAGGGGAGACAGGGAGTCTGCCCAGCTCTGCTCAGTTTTTATCTCTACCAGCTGCTGCACAAAGCACAAGCAATTCAGGAATCATGGCAAAAACATTTTTCTAAACAGTCCTATGGTCTATGGAGAGGGACGGAAGTTTATTACCATCCATGACTCACTCCCTGTTGAAGCTTTTTCCTGGATGAACTGCGTTCTGCACTATTATGTTCCAGTAACAATAAATTAATAATAGGCAAGGGAATTCATAGTTTGCCTCACAAAAATGTAACCAAAGCAAGGAAAATATGGAATATGCTATAGAGATTAAGGGAAATATTTCATTCCTTCCCCCTCCAGTGTGTAGGAATTACAGCCCTTCATAACAAATTTCAGTCTTTGTCACAAGACTTGTACAGACACGAAGCATGGAAAATGAACCGTGTTTACACCAAATGTAAAACATTTTTTCCACCATCGGTTCATATAGTAAGCACAGAAAATTTGCTTTCCCCAGTACAGCCTAAAAGTCAAAAGATATCTCAGGATATCTGGGTCAGCTCTTGATCCTACTAATCTTCCTCTGCGATCCCTGACCAAACACTTCACTTCCCTCTGCCTAGAATTTAGGCAATAAACCTTCCACCTCAGCAGCGAGTGGTGAACATGTCCTCTCTTAATGATTTTAGATCCACATTTGGATATAGGGAGAAGGGAAATGCCAGCTTAAACCCATTGACATTAACTAACCAGGTTCCTATTTCAAGCTGACTTCACATTTGCATTCAAAGCCAGGTTCATTCACCTAGCCCTCATGTCATTAGCTTTGAATTTCATGCTATACATTACAACTTCCTCACCTAGAGGCTATAAGCTTTTTGTTTTGTTTTAAACTATAAAGCAGGGTGGGAAACTCCACAGAGTAACTCCCAGTTTGCAAAAATACAACCTATTTTACCACCTGGCTCATACTGAGCTAATGTGGAAACTATAGAGTTTTCTACTGCACTAAGAAGGAACTTCTGTTCACAGAAAAGGTTTTCAAATCTGGAAAGGATGCTTTAAGTTTCAACCCCTTCCATATCTGAGAACCAAAAACAAGGCTTCCCTCAAAACTGACTTGATTTTGTCTCTTCCGTCCACATCATTTATCCATTTTATGATCTGTTCCTACCAGGATCCTAACCATACGCCAACATAGTCATGAGCCCTCCCACTCTTCTTGAAGGAGTCCTTATTTCACAGGTTCAGCCCCAGGGGCATCCGTCCTCCAGATTCTGCCAACCACAGAGTGACCCAGGAGAGCATCTCCCATTCAGCCTGTGCAGGCAGAGATACGTCTATTTACTGGCACTGAGGTATGACACACATGCAGCCTATTTACAGGAATGATCAAGATTCAATCAAAACTTCAAAATATGCCAGATGTCAGGCACTGTGTTTACAGAGAGAGCAAAGTGATTCAAAAGGCATCTGTAATTACTGTTCTCTCCGCAAGTGGGAGTTTTAAAGGGAAAGGTGGGTGTAAAGGGGGAATAAACTCATGGTTCTGACTGTCAGTTAAGAGCCTTAGTACAGAAAGCTTAAAAAAGGAGCAAATTTACAAAAGCTCATCCCACACGTCTGAGTAAGCAGGCAGAAGTGAAGAGCTTGGCTGCTCCAAAATGGTGTGGGAGTGCGCATTCCGACCAGGACCAGGATGCTCCTGCTCCACCTGTAGCATCTTAATTCACACAAGAAGAAATCTCAGTGGCAAAAGGGCCAAAATCCCAGACCAGCAGCTACAGCACTCACAGCAATACTCAGAGGTCCCCTAACTAACTCAAGAGAGAGGGAGCTGGTTCCTCTGGGCCTTATCCAATTCCTGCCATGTGAACTTGGCCTAACTCTCTTGTAGTAGGTGGAATTCAAATATGCACTTAAACACTTTGTTAAACAAGGATGGATTGCTGAACCAGATCCAGAATTTATAAAGCACCTTGAACAGGAATACAAGTTATTACAATGACTCCTTGGAAAAAAATGCTGCGTGAAAAGGAAATATTTCTTCATGGTTATACAGGTTTCCATCATCTTAAAATCATCATTAGGACTTGAGAAGTATCTGTGAAAAAATTCAAATGGCATGAAAGTAATTTAGACAGTACTTAACCCTTCATTTTTGGAAATTTGGTTAGATGACTATGAAATGATAAATATCTACTTATAAAAGCAGATTTATGTTCCAACACTATGAACATATCTATGAACATATTCAATAGAGACAGCTGCATCAAAACCAAGCACATTGATACTGCAAGCACTCTTGGGAGGACAGCACAGAATTTGGGACCTGGGCTCAGCAGTGCTTTTGCAAACTAAAAAAAAAAAAAAAAAAAATATTGGCTCTTTCAGTGATGAACGCGTATTCAAGTATCATCATGTCTTAAGCGTGCTCAGCATCTGTCATACCAAATATTAGCTTGCAATGCAGTTCCAGCAAACAGAACCAATAAAGGTGTTTTAGGGGTGGAAGACATTGGATAAAGAGCACTGCCTCCAGCAGCAACGGCGCAAAAAAGGCTCTCGTACTAGTAGGGAAGGGAGTATGGCAGTGTTGCAGGAGAGTGTAAAGAAACAGCTCAGGGACAATATTTAACTTAAAAGTCAGAGGTAGAAATGAAATACACATATAATTTTCTTTCTGCTCTTGTCAAAGGTAAATTGTAATCAGCTCTCCAAAATCACATCAGTGATTCACCAAAACCAAACTCCTAGCCAAAAAAAAACCAACACTCCTCACCAAAACCAAACTCCTAGCAGGAGCTCAAAAAAAAAAAAAAAAAAAAAAAAATCATTTCCTCTTTTTTTTGCTGAGGACCGGGGAAGTCATTTCTGAACACAAAACACTGTTGGTTTAAGAGGCTTACAAGTGTGCACCACCAGCAAGCTACTGAAAATCTTATGCCAGTAGAGAAAGGCATAAATTAAGAAAAATATAATACACAAACAGGTTATTTTGTGCCCCTTTCTGCAAGATTAAGACCACGACGTCCAGACAGAGCAGCATAGCAGTGAGATGAGGATCCCACATCATAGTTACCCCACATCATAGGTGTGAAAGGGGACAAAAGCTCATCTAGGAAAGCACACACGGAGGATTTTTGCTCTGTAGAAGGAAAGCAAAAAATCACATCCATGGAAGTGACATGGAAAAGTTTGCCTCCACACAGATTTTACTTTCTTTTGCATAGCATCCTTGTACACCCTATGCACAGCCGACATAGACAGTGCAGTATGGGACTCGTCCCAGTGTCTGTGGCTGCTCCAAGGTGCCCTGGGCCAGCCCCATGAGGAAGCCCATGGCTTACAAAGAGCGGCCCTGCACCCCAAGGGTCCCCGGCAGCCCTGTGAATGCAACGCCTGTGAGTCCAAATAAGGGAACTTGTTGCAAACTCCCCTCGAGCTGCCTGGTTCTGGCTGGTTTATGTTAGGGAGACAAGACTAAACAGACCTTCATATTTGCAGAATTAACCACTAAAAATGAAAAATTGGTTGTTTGTTTCCAGAGTGCAGATGAAGGAGAGCCCTGCAGCCTCTTCTGGAAACCGTGCCGCGGCGAACCCAGTGCTGGGTTATCTCGTTTTTCTTAAGAGGCTTTGGGACAGTTTCAGCAAGGGATAACCACATGCAAGTCCCAAGGAGGGACCAGCTCCAGTCCCACCTTGGTGTAACTGCACCAACTCACTTTTTAATTGGGCTAACATGTGGCCCCAAAGTTTCTATTTCCCCACTATTGTTGCAGTGCAGAAGTCAGATTTTTTTTTAATTAATTTATTAAGTGTCAGATTAGGAGAAGTTTCAGTGCTTTGCAGCAGAACTTACACACTTCCTGTTCCTTTTAATTGCTGCTGTGAATTTAAATAGAAGCAGGCTACTTCCTTCCCGCATTGTTTAAATTGCCTTCCTATTTAGTGCAACAAAGCTTGAAGTGGGTAATTTTATGCCATCCCTCATGGGCAGATTCAGCCTTGCTCTGCCCTCCGAGCCACCTGGACACTGTATGAGCTCATCTTAAGGTTACCTGCCTCTCAGCAAAGCTTTATTTGCTCAGGTTCGGCATAGACAAACTGAACCCCCTCAGCCTGCATGTGGACATCTGCTCACATCCCAGCTGGCAGGATCTGGTTGCCACGTGGTTAACCCTCCTTTCACTTTCCCATCTCTGAAGAGCCACGACCTGTTTACTCAAACCTGGTAAACAAGATAAGCCTCGACGTGGCAAGAAATATGGAAAACAGAGACATGCTGCTAGGGCTGTGACATTTAGTTAGGAGCAGAATTTCCATACGGTGCTTGTGGTTAAACAAGAAGAGAGAGATAGGGGACAAACAAGGCAAAGTCCACCAGTGCTAAACCCCGTTGTTCAGCAACACTCAGAGAAACTTCATCCCCAGCTGCTCCTGAATAAAGTATGTCTAAATCCTATCAGTCCCATAATTCTGTAATCCACAAAAAATAAGGTATTGAGAAGCCTCATGCTTCCCGAAATGCAGAGCAGGGGACTGCCAGCTCCCCAGCCCCACACGGGGAACGCTGGGGGGCTGCACCAGGCAGAGGACCACCGTAACCAACAAGCAAGGACACAGCCAGGAGGCAGCCCAGCTAGGTACTGATTTCCCTGTTAGTGCTGTGCACTGCCAGCTCCCCGAAGATCCGTACAGAAACCACCACATCAGTATAAAGCAATTAAAAATAGACCGGATGAGCGCTGAGCAGCAGCAGGCAGCTGCAGGCGAGAGCAGCAGCAAGAAGCTTGGAAAGGCCCAAGCTGCTGCTCAGCCTCCTTCCAGGAGCCCAACTTAATGGTTTCAAAGCACACACCAGTACACCCCATTTCTGGTGGTGTTTAGGCACATCTAAGTGTCTCATTAGAGAAACAAATTGACTTTTTGACTGTAATGTGCCTATTTTGCATTGAAAAGCCTCCGGTACAAACACACAGTGACATTAATGGTGCAGGCAGGGCTGTGAGCACAGCTACTTACCTGGCTGTGAACCAGCCCGCTGCACTGCCAAATTAAAAGCAGAAATGGAGATGGGAAAGATGCCTTTTTCCCCACTAGTCACACATGTACCTTGCACAGACATTGTCTGACATGGGAGCACAGACACACACACACAAAGAAAAAAAAAATTAAATGCAACCAACCTCTTCCCAGGAAGCTTCCCATGCAGCTCCCACTGCACACAGGCACAAGTTCCCACGAATTCTTCACCTTTATAATCAGTTCTGCTAATCTGGTCAGGAGCTGAGAAAACTATTGAAATCTATCAGTTTGCTGTTCTGCGTGCTTAGCTTCATGAGAGACAACTGACAAGAAAACATGGGTTTGAAAGGAGTCAAGTTGAAGTACACAAACAAAAAGCAGGGGCTGGAATCACCCATCTGTCTCTGCCAGGAGCTCGCTTTCTCCTCTGAATTACATCTGTATGAGACAGGATCTAATCTCAGTGCAGAAATTTGTCTAGATTTGTGCTTGCTTTTACTGTAATTTAATTTTAAAGGTCAAATGCTGGTCTTTGCTGCAAATCTGGAGCAACACCACTGATGGATGGCATGACTTCCAGCTGCATCTGCATCTCACAGAAGAATCTGGTCCAATAGGAATGGGAACGTCACGTCCAATGTAAGGTGACGTGTAAAACATAGGGTGCAGGCAGTCTGCTGCATAATCTCCACAGAGTACATGAATAGTTAACACAAGTAACACTATGACTCAGTCTATTCAAGTATCAGGTTCTCGGTTACCTGAATGCAAGCAAAACATGACGACAATATATGCGTATTATCTCCCGAAACAGGGCAAATGCCAGGCTGATTTCAGCCTCCTCTCATCTCATGTTGATCAGTACTCACTGAATTTTGTGTTTACCAACTGAGGCAGTTAAAGTACAATTCCTCAAAGGGATGTGAACTGTTCCTACAGATAGCTGCAGAGTATCACTTGGCGAGCACGCAGAGAACACCTCCATCTCTGAGCTGCTTCCCACCGGGCAGGCAAAGCTCCAGCTCCTCCACTTTACAACCATATACAGTTCTCCTGTATTCAACCACACCAGGAAAATTCACACAGAACACAAGGTGGAAGAAGCTGAGTGCATATGTATAGAGATAGGTACATGAATACTTATCCACATGAATGCACAGCTTGATTTCAGTAGGAAACTTTCCCTCTACACACTGATGTAGTTTTCAAGTCTGCAGTACCACTTGGCTCTGATGTACCAGGCTCAGGGCACACCTGGCCCTGCTCTGCAGGCAGCTGGGGCTCACTCTGCACACATTTGGGGCAAGGCCGGAGAAGGGGGACTGGAAGGGGGTTATCACCATGAGATACTGCCTGCCAGATCCTGCTGTGACCACTACTCCTGATTTACTAGCTACTTTCTTCCCCTCAGTTTTACAAGCCATTGTTTAATCAGAAGTAATTTGAAGGAGCTTGAGCTCTGTAACAAGAAAAAAAAACTGAAATTGTTACACCCAAAAGAGGGAAACGTGTATGTGCTGCAATTCTTGTATTCCCCTACAGAACCTTATAATAGGCAACAAAATTGTGACTTCAGGAACACATTCTTAAGATTGCTAAATGCTCTGAGTGTGAACCAAGCCTCCTTGGCTGTTTGGGGTAAAAATCATCTTAGGCATTTTGCAGCATCTCTCACGAGAGGCCCAGTTCATCCTGGGGCCAGCTGGGAGGGGTGTCAGCACTCAAAGGACCAGCTGCAGATCCCAGCCAGACAAAATGCACCCGCTGCCCCCTGTGTGTGCGGCAACAGTGACAGCTGGCGGACATGGGGAGAAAGCCCCACACATCAGCAGCCCACTGGTGCATGTCCTCCACCTCTGGTTAGTCTCAGCTGAACCCAAGAGCCTTGGAGTGAGGAGCCACAACAGACACCGTGTCCACAGGTTGCTGCTCCTTCAGTGGAAAGCACCCAGGACCAAGCCCTCCCTGCTGGCTCAGGCAGCCCTTTCGCCCTTGTGTATTAATCAGCAGGGCTGTACACCCTCCCTCTTATGAGACCTTGGACAGTTATCCTCTCCTTATGCAGCACAGAGCAGGAATTGGAAAGAGTTATTAGCACAATCAGTGTGTTATTCACTGCCTCTGTTTGCTTTCCACCCCTCCTGCTGCCTGCAAGACTTGCCTGCATTTGCACATTCTCTTTGTGAGCATGAATGGGATGCTTAAGGCACAAAGTCTGGCTTAGTAAACTTCAGATTGCCAGCTCTGGACTCATATTGTAGGGGAACACGTGCAAGGTGATGCTGAAGAAGTTACCAGCAGTGCTGGACACAAGTCCCTGAGGTATGGAAAAATCCAGAGGCAACAAGCACCTTTGGGTGCAGCCAGCTCCAGACCAGCAGGGCCATGGTGCCCAGGGGGGTGGCACTTATTCACCCCAAGATGCTGAGGCAGAGCCTAAAACTTGCTTCTTCTGAGGAGGAGATTGCTTCTTGATGTTGTCCATTATTTTCTCTCACACCAAGTAGGGAACAGGCTGTACTTTTTGCTTCTGATTCACAAATACTATATCCCCTCTTCCCACTATTGGTGACTCAGAAAAGTGACTCATTCACCTCTAGATAGTTTTATTTTCCCCACATCTGATATGAAAAAAAAAAAAATCTCCTATGTTGGACCCTTGGAGGGGGAAAAATAATCTTTTCTTCTATTCATCAGCCTTTGCTTACAATACAAAGATTAAAACAGATCATTTCCAACTCCAGACACCAACTCACGGCTCTGGCTGCAGTAAGGGAGGAGCCGTGCCCTGGCCTCAGCTGCGTTGATCTCCCCACTAGAGGCTGCTGAAGCAAAAGCAACAACGGTCCTGCTCCGCGCAGGGTGGCCCTGAGCTTCCCAACACACCTGCAAGCAAAGGCAGAGCCCTAGAAATAAGCACAGAAAGATGGTGGGAAAGCAGGCTTGTTACGTGGGGATGTCTTGTTTTAATTACAACGAGACTTTGCAGTGAGTTGCAGATTCAGAGGAGCTGCAGCCCAGCCAGGCTGTTGGGTGATGGAGGGTGGGAGAAGAAGACACTGACACCCTCGCATACATGCTGCCATCTGGGAGGAGAGGGGAGGAGGAAGATCATGCCATCCCTCAGGACATTTTCTGCTGCACAAAGCACATTCATTGTCCTATTGACAAGGAAAGATAAATGTGATTAATTTGAAAGCACTGGAAGCAAAGCAAGATGGCTGAGCAGGAATTCAGGGAGGAGAACAGCATTAAAACCTTGTGAAGAGCCCAACAGCACCAACATCCAAGGACCTGGATTTCCTGGCTACTGCTTTGTGAGGACTGCAAGATCCACAGCACCCCCCTGCTCTCAGATCAAGGACAAGGAAATCTACAGACTGAAGAGATCTCAGGAATAGAGGACGTGGAGGGGGAGACCTCCAACCCACCCAGGAACATCCTTGCCCATAAAATAAGTCCACAGCACATTGTCAGCAAGGCCTAAACACAGATTTTCCATACTGCACCAAAGACCTTTGGGGCAGCCAGCGATAACTGCTCTGTATATCTTGAGCCACCTGTGTCAAGGAATGGAGGAGCAAGGTGTACCACAACCATTCATCCTTTTTGCTGTAACTGCTGGCTATATCCCAGAAGAGCAAAGAGACCAAATCTGAGCCTGGTCAATTCAGAAAGGTTTTTGCCACTAGATTTATGGAAAGCAATATCATATCCTACAAATCCTTGGCCTGTTCATCATCAGCAGCCCCTTGAATCACCAATGCTTTCTGGGTGCTAAAGCAAAGCACAAGCTGTTAGATGGACCTCAGAAGAAACTGGAGAAGAAAGAGGACAAAGGATGTTTGTAACCAAGTAACAGGGGGA
Source organism: Netta rufina (assembly GCF_964035555.1). Lineage (NCBI taxonomy): Eukaryota > Metazoa > Chordata > Aves > Anseriformes > Anatidae > Netta > Netta rufina. The sequence goes on along the minus strand of NC_140130.1, from coordinate 24,776,579 downwards.
CACACTAACGGCAGGGCAGTGCACAACCTCCTTGAATGACTGCACAGTGATTTTCTGCCACGGACCTCAGTTTTTCACATTAGCCAGGAAAACTCAAACCCCTGCAAGGTCAGCATTGGTCCCCTGTCTTCACACCATCACTGAGACCTCAGTGTGGAGAAACCTTACTGTGCCATTTACTCCAGACAAGGACCAGGTTACAGGATCAGAGTAATGCCTTCATACTCAAAACTATTATTTTTTCTACTAGACCGGGATTCTCCCTAGACTGAATTTATTACACAAAAGCTAAACCAATAAGTTGGTTGTTACAAGGCCTATGACTTCTCTAGCAGTGATGTCTCAAGGTTTACCTGCTAATCATATCAAGCCTTCCCCTTTTATTTCATCCTTGCTACATCCCAGTGAACATGTTAAATGCCTTCCTGTCTTGTGCTTACACCCATCAGATACAATACAAGCATATCTACTTATTTAGTCTTTGCTTGGCAAAACTACTCAGATTCAGCTTTTTTAATCTTTGTTCTTACATCAATCTCCTCGGTCCCATTGGTAACCATATACTTTTTCTTCTTGGAATTTATCAGTCTTTCTAGTAAGCAAGTTCCCAGAATTAACTGCAAGAGAGAAAGTGCAAGCAATTGTGAAAGAGCAGCAAATCATTGTACAATAAAAGCTGTACCATGGACCTTAGCCATGTGCCACATGGCTGGAAGTGACAGGAAGCTGAAGTGGTTGTGGGATAATAAACATGAGAAAGCAGGGTGCATGCACCTGCATTCATGACCTTGTCAAGTCACACCTCACACCTTCATCCTCCTCTCCACAGTCACGTACACAGCCCTCCTTATCAACAAATGCTTGTGCAAAGGGAGAAAAGGCTGTATTGCTTGATGTACAGCATGCCATCAGAGGATGCTTCTGTTGAACATTGTCATTTAAGATAAAAAATTGTTCAAAAACAAACAAACAAACACCTATTACTCTGCCTTCAGCTGAGAGGTGGTGTAACTGTTTCCTGCAGGAGGAGACCAATCTTCAGGGTGTCAGAGCAATGCCTCACAGCAGAAGACAGATGTGAAGTCACCATTTCTGAATGCTCTTAGCAAAGCAATTCTTCAGAACACACACAGCTGAACACGAACAGTACCCACAGCCCCAGATGAAAAGCTGCAGAGCAATTTTTAATTTAAAGATCCCATTTTATTGCTAACTGAAAGAAACCAGTACCCTCAGGGTTAACATCACCATTCCTATTTCCCAAGGACAGGCTATACTGTGGGTTTCATTATTCCAACCCCTTTTAAGTTGTAGATCTCCCCTCAAGACCAGCATCAGAATGTTAAATATCAACAAGCTTGTGTTTACTAGTATTCTTTCATTGTGATAAGTGTTGAATGGATAAGTCTTTATGCAATAAAAAAAAAAAAGGGGGGGGGGGGGGGAAAGGAGGTACAAGAAATTGAGATGGTGTTTCCAGCAATGCACATCTGATTAGTAACAACTCAGAGGAAAAATATATTTCCCCACTGAATAACAGCTACCACTTTCTTTGGTATCCTAAATTTAGAAACTGATTTTTATCACCCAAGACTGCAAGATTTATTAGCAGAGTCAGTACAGCTGGTACCCAACAGCAGGCCAGTTGGCACTCCGGGAAAACTCAGAGCAGGGTCCAAACTCGTAGGGGCTGAGCCTCGTGTCTGCTTACAAACTTGGATGAAATCCCAGCCAAAGAGACAATACAGCAGCAGGCATCAGCAGAGAAGCTCCAAGCAAACTTAAACACAAGAATTGGCCATCAGAGAGACTCTGTGAGGTTCACCCTCTGTTATCATATGAGAACATAAACCCCATTCCAGGACTTGGGGAAAGAAGGAACAATATAACACTGAATAGTCATTAAAATTAAGTGTGCCCAGTGGCTCTGCTCTCCAGGAGACTGAGTCACAAGTCTGAAACTTCTGTGATTTCACATTTCATGAAGACATAAGAAGTGTGTGATACAGAGTTCGTTGCTACCTTTTAACTTCCAGGCTCCAAAAGAGCTGCCAGAGAGCATTATTTTTAATGCACTCTCACACAGGGAATAATGTTTCCAAGAAAGCTGCCAAACATAGCAAAGGTTTGCCCTTTCCTTTTCCAACACTTTCTTAGAAAGCTGCAAATAACATTACCTTACTTAAGTTGCTATTCTAAATAAATTTCTTTTGTTTTAAAAGCAACAAAAGAAAGAACAAGCTTGAACTTCTGAGCACTTTAAGCTGTTGCTTTTGACAGAGAACTAAATAAAGCTTGATGGACAAGCCACAAAACGAGATAGAAGACCTTTTCAAGAAGGATGCACATTCTCCAAGGCAGAGCTTGCGCTCCCCAAGCCCTCTTTGCTGCACCAAACCACATAGGCCATAATCCTAAATGGGGCCTCTAGTTTACTGTAAGATCAACTCCAACAACACTGGTTATTACCACTTGGAAAGCCAAAGCCTGGTCCTGCTCAAGGAAATGAGAGCAGAGGAGCCTTTATGCTCCCTTCTTTGTCCCAAGAAGCATTATTTGAGTAAAAATACAGCTGATCTGGGCTATACATCAGGACTGCACATTTGCAATTAAAAGCAGAGCTCCCAACATCTGCCTGCTGCTTGATGCAGACCCCTCCTGAGCTACTCATACAAGAACACCAGTGTCTACCTGGGAAAGAACAATGCACGCTACCTTGGCTGCAGCCAGAAGAAGCAAATACAGAGAAAACACTTGAGTGGAAGGCAACATTTCCCACTGGTTGCTGCACGGTGAGGGCAGCCAGGTCTCACAGCTTCAGCTCTCACCTCTGGCTCCCAGATGCTGCCAGGGAATCTCCTCATCCTCCTGCTTTCAGACTGGGTGGGAAGGGATGAAGGGTGTGGGGTGGCATTAATATGCGGATGGGAGGAGATGACTCAGCAGCCCCTTCCAATCAATTCCAATGGTTTCCACCCAAAGAAAATTAATTCCAAGTTTTTAATGGTGGAGAAGAGCAGGAAAGCACAGCAATGAAACCCCCCATTTCCCACCTGGGCAGATGCAAACCTTTTCATTCAGTACTCTGTGCTTAGCCAAGTTTATCACCTATCTCTGGCTTCTCTTGGTCATTAAGTAAGAAAAACACACAATCCATAACGCTGCCCAGGGCAGCAGAGGTCTCAGCACTAGCAAATGCTATTAATGTAGCAAAGGAGAAACAGATTGCCTGGGTTGATATTCCAGACTTTCCTGATTGTTAGAAAGAAACAATCCCCACACTAAATGAGGGAAGGAGGCTGCTGTTTTCAAATTGAAAGGCATCAGGAACAAAGGTTTGGGATACAGAAACAGGGGATTTTAAGAAGGCTTAAAACATACCTGAAGGTGTGTAGATGGGTGCTGGTCTCTGGGACTGAATGTCACCCAACGACAGCCTCTGCAACCCTGACAAATGGCAGCAAGGATCCTTCTCTGCTATTACATTTTTCTCTTCAAGACAGATACTATCACTACATTAGTCAAGCTAGGGCTGGACTGTCAGAGCTTTTTTATTATTATTTACCAGAATGGTTATCAGCCAGATTTGTACTATTAAATTCCTGCTTCATAGAATTACTTTAATACCCAGGAAGAGCACTATTAAGGAATGCTGTTGTTTGCCAGCTTGCCTTTGCTTATCTCTTTGACAAGGCTCCTTCTGCACTGGCTGCTCTGCAGGAGGCTACAGAAGTCAAGTTGTACCCTGGGTCTTATCCTGCAGGCTGCCACAGCCCTGCTCTCCTGAGCCAGGCTCTAGCCTTTTACATCACTTTCTATTTTATTTTATTTTATTTTTAACCTAAACTATTCAATGCAGAACATAAGTTTAAAAACAGAAAAGCTTAATTTTTCCAGCAACCATTTTGTTCCCTACAATAGCTCACACACAAGTCCTTTGAGCTGACTTCATGAAAGCACTTCAATTTTCTTAGCAGAATGCTAATATGGCCCTTGCAAGCAATCGATTGAAGCTTACAGAGGCGGCACAATCAGGCCTCTGTAGCGAGGCCCACAGACGATGAAGAAGCAAATGCGCTGAGCCTTGCAACCGGCCCATTCCTCCCCAGACTGAGCTGCCTTGCTCAGCCTCCATGCAAGGCAGGACACCAGGTCCTGTGATGGAGATATGTGGATGGAAGCGGTATGGCAAGGCTGCCTCATTGACTTCATCTGCTGAATTCATGACAGACGGTCTCTTGGTTCAGAAAAATGTGAAAATCACAGCCCTGGGAGACTGGCCCTCAGGTGATTCTATGATTCTGTGAACTTGCAAGGGACAGCATTGCAAATCAGTGCAGGTATGGTCATACCGGCTGGCATAGGGCTGCCACCAAGACCAAAGGAGGTGTCAGCAGGAGGAGAATCTAAATTGCACAAGAATTCATCAGATCAAGCCGACAAGCTGGTCAAATGACAAACCACACACTGAGTTCAAAGACACCTCCAGTTTTCTGAACGATCCCTCCAGTGGAGTTAAATTTTCAGCAAAGGCACATGGATTGATCCTTCCAAAAGGAGGAAATTGGGAAGGAAGGAAACGGTGGCCTGCAGCAGGCCCCACATTGATCAGCTCAACCTGCCTTGGATCTCACAGTGAGTTGCAAATTTGGGTCTAAATGCTGGCAGCAGGAATCAGGAGCTGCCTGCTCTTTCCTGCCACTCAGTTCTGGTTCGAATTAGTCCCCAATAACAATAATGCAACTCCACATCTCTGCTTCTTTTATCTCTGTACGTGGGCACCGTGAGGCACAGAGAGGTGAATGCCTCGGTGTCTGCGTGGGAGAGCTGGGAACATCAAGTAGAGGGATTTATCTCCAGTAAGCCCTGCTGTGACTAGCAGACCATGCCGTCCTCCATTAATAAGCAGATTTCTGCAGTGCTCAAATTATATTTTCCTACAGAGACTGCTGCAAAGCAGACGATGGGGAGAGAAAGTGCCAGGTGCTCCTCAGAACTGCCCCAGCATCACAAACGTCTCAGCCTGGTGTATGAAGCAGCGAAACACTTCCCACTCCCCCCACTTCACCTGCATGTGGTGTGTCTGGCTGCCCAAAAAAAAACAGCAAGAAAACTGCCTGGGACCCCACGTTGCTGGCTGTAGAGGCACAGCCATTAGCCAAATACATTGCTTAATTTAATATTTGTTTCCAGCCACCAGGGATTTCCTGAGGTTAGATGCTGTTTAATGAAGCCAGAGGGCAGCCAGTCAGCACCTGCCCCACAAAGTTTAAAAGCCACCTTAAAGTAATTAATAATAATAATAACTGTGGCAAAGTAATACTGCAAACTATGTTTCCAACACACTTTCCCCCATTCCTCTTTTTTTTTCGTTCATTTCTGGGATGTCACCACCTGTATGAACACCAAGACCAGCACACGACTGTGCTTCCCAGCCACACAGGAGCAGCCCTTTGCAGTAGCAATTCCAAAATTTTTTCCATAATCCGGTGAATTTTTTAATCTAGAGGTGTCACTATTAGATTGACTGACATACCTACCCATCCCAAAGGCCCTCCATCCACTACAAGAAACATCATGAAGTGCATCCAGAAGAGCTTTGCTGTCACGTCTCCCTGGGGCAGTACAACACCCACCTGCACAGCAGAAAAGCTTCAGGAAGCAATTCCTTAGGGTCCTGTTAGGTTTGGGCAGGTCTTTTTACACTCAAGAGTATAGTGAGGAATAGCTTTGAGCCAGTAATTTGAATACACTGCTACAAATGTTATCTAAACCATATTTTCCTATTTACAGGCTTCCACCCATCTGTCAGCAGCCCACGCTAGCATTTTGGGGGAGTGGTATTTAAAGCGTGCTAGTACTGGCAGCAACGCTTTTCTGGGTTCATGCGGGAGCTTTAGGCACCATGGGGACATGGGGATCATTCCCACTATTTCACTGCTCTCTGAATAATCCCTGGAAGCTGCCACCAGGCTGGGGAACGACTCGGGGTGAGAACAGCTTCTGCTGGAAAATCAGCCCTGTTTTGCCTGGTGCTTTGCAATTTATTTCCTATGTATATACCAGCCCGTCCCAGCCCAGCAAGAAAGCCTAAATGCCACAGCACAAGTTCCCTGGCTGCAGATGCTTCTGATGTTGATTCAGAGTAACCCTGTGCAGGGAATGGCACAAGTCTAATGACCCACTGCAAGAGATTTTGATTTTTTAAGAGGATAATTCACTGTATCTGTTCAGCTAAACAGAGAGCCCTGTGTCATAATAAAGCTGTCATGATGTTCTGGAAATATGGTCTCACTGGAGAAACACATTGTAATTTTATATCCAGCTATTTAAGAAGACGATGCCAAGCCCTGAGTGACAGACACTTTGATGAAACAACACATGAATTAAACATAATTATACTAGAAAAACAGTAAAACAACTAATCATCAAGACCCCCGTGCTGTGCTGCGAGTGGTGACATTTGCATTGGCACAGGGCATTCCCATCCAGAGAGCTCCAGATCCCCTGTGACTACCAGCAATTAAATTGTCCCCAGTGCAGCCGGAGAAGTCAGCATCCCACCGTGGCTGGCCCACAGAAACCCTGGCATCCCCCTTCATATGTGGGCAGAGGTCTTCTCCACCTCGTCTTCCCCTGCTAACGATGCTGCATGTGCCAGCCAGGTTTCTCCTGCAGGTCAGACCCCGGATCTGCAGTCACCATGCCAGCGGAAAAGACTCAGCCTATTTCCCCTCATAAAATTAAGAAGTAATTTTACGTAGGCCTGCCTGCTATAAACCTGTCTCCATACGTAATGGTTTCCCCATGTGTATTAAATCAAGAGAAAAGAATCCAACTGCATTTAGGAAACCTGTTTTTTTCTCAGTTTCCACACAAACTGGATCTCAGAACCATTCTTTATGTCAACAGCAGGCAACTGTCTCGTAGACTTCATCAGACAGGGTTGGTAACTAACTTAAAAATGGCAGATGGAAACATTAAATATTTATTGGACTGGAGTGCATTGATTTTGGAAATTAACACTTTGCAAATTACTTCTGTGTAAACAGTAATTAAACAGTCGGGTTTCGGTCCAGTCCAGGTTCTGAGTAAGCTGCAACTCTTTTTGTAAAACATATGTATATATTAAAAAAATGCTAAAGTGAGATGAACCAACACTTCTTTACCGCTTTCCATCTGCACACATCACATTGCTCTGCAACCATGAATTAAAATTAATTAAAACTTCTGAATGATTTTCTGCTTAAAATTGGAATGGTGGGAGCCCTTGTGGCTGGTGTGCATGTTAAATTTGTGCTGAGCAAGGGTCAGTGATACATTGCTTTAAAAGACCAAGGACTTTTGTTACCTTTGGTTACCTGTTCCCAGTGCTACTAACCCTGGGACTGAACTGGTGACAACATTGGGACTGAGGTGGTACTTGTAAGAGAAGGAAACCATTAAAAAAAAAAATTAAAATTTGATGCAGACAGGTCCCTTGCAGGCTCTGCACTTTCTCCACCTGTAAATGGCATAAAGCTGCGGTTTGCTGATAAAGTCTCCAGGTCTTCAGTTTCTCCAGTGGGAATAGGTTTGCTCAAGAGGTATTGCAGTTTTATTCCCTTATGCAGAATATTAATCTCCCACTTGTGCTATTGCACTATCTGTAATGAGATTCACGCTGTCTTTTCTTTAATAAACCTTTTTTAAAACAAAATATGTTTTAACTCTGCTTTAGAAGGCGCTGCACTTCCAGAACTACAGGTCTCCCTACCAGACACTGCCCATTATCCTTTCCAGGACTCTTTCCACACTCCCTTGCATCTACACACTCAGGACCTCAGGAAGGCAAGCATTCCCTATTCATGAAAGCACTCACACACAACACACACATGCTTCAAAACCTTGCAGAAAGGAGCACCCTCTGCATGGGGACAGGGAGCATGTGGAACCCACAGCACCACCAAAACGAGGTGCTGGGAGAAGAGGAGACACCAGAGGGTCCTCCATCACCTCACAACCTGGCAAGGACAGGGTGCTGCTGAGAGCACAGGAGAGGTTACCCAGGTGCAGGACAGCAGCGATGCTCTGTCAGGGGTCTGGATGGGACATGGATGTGCCGGCAGGGCTGTGCTCATTTTATTGCCTGCGCGTGCACACAGGCTTGTTCTGTTTGTTTTTCCCTCTCTTTCTGCCATTACAAGGCACAGATTGGATTCATGTCCCCAAGAGCTCCTATAGCTCATGAGTTTGCAGAAGAAGATGAAGAGAACAAGGCTGCCAGGGGACTTTAATGAGGACTGCTTCTGGTCTCATGGTGCAGTTAAGAGTCACATAATGAAACAGAGGCTGGTTTGTTTGTTTTTTAATGAGCTCTATTTATATTTGACTTTAACTATCCGCATTCATTTTCACTGAATCAAACCTCTACTGCTGAAGTCTTGTGCATCAGGGTTAATAAAGGGCAGCTATAATCTGATTTACTGCATACTTCCAAACACTAACATACTCACAGGAGGTGCTGATAGTTTACAGCAGCAATGCTCAAAGCTGAAGAATTGATAGCAAAATTGAACATAACATCTCAGCTGTCTCCCAGAAAGCTGAAATAATCCCACAGACTTGTCTGGAGGCATTTTTCTTCCATGTCTTTATAACACCAAGGCTGAGGCTGCTGCTAAAGCTAGCTTTGTGGTTTGCAAACTGGAAGCGGGTGAAAGGCAGGTGCCTTACCCTACAGACTTTGTCTGACTGGTAGGGACACCTGAGTTTCAAGACATCAGAGAGAGAGGAAAACCACAGGAATCACACTTGAACCAAGGGATGTGAGATCCTCAGGCTTTTTACCTTCAGCAGCTCAAAAGTGACTAAATCAATCAATCGGCCAAGGGGGTTTGTGCCTTGCTCCCTGCGTAGAGGATTAAAACAAAAAACAGCAGTACCATTCCCTCTACTTCTTCCCCTCCTTAAAACAGACAAAACACTGTTGACAAAATAGCTAGAAATCCGAAATTGAGGTTGCCTTCTCCAAGGAAGGAATTTAGCCCCTATCTCCATATTTAAGCTTTTAAACAAACACGGCCTCCTTCAAGAGGAGCAGCTGTGTAATTAAGCCAATTTTGGGATGAACAGTGTGAATCAAGAGGCAAATACTATCCTAATTATATACATTAATATTCTGTTGAGAAGATGCTTATCGAAGAGATAATTCCTGTTATTGCATGAGGAAGGCCACTAAAAATATAAAAATAACAGACAGGGGTGCCAGCGAGAGAAGAGACACTGCGGATGCCTGCATGGCCATGAAAGCAGCTCCAGCTGCAGAGGAAGCACACAGCAAGTGCTAATAAACCCATCCGAGCAAGCAGAGAGTTGCCAAAAGTCATCTGTTGTCAGAGGTGAATGCTGAATGAGAGACTTCTGTGTCCATGCCAGAGTCACCCCGGGAGGGAGTTTTGGCTGCAATCGCTTCTGTTTGTTTTTCGGTGAAAAAGGGAGAAAGGAGAGTATTCACAGGAATGGAGGAGTCAGGGCTGGGGGTCAGGAGGGGGCTGGTAGAGAGGAGGCTTGTGTGCTGTGTTGGGTGCCTTGATATATCCAGTTCCCATCCTAAGACCACCCTGACTGCCAGCAGGAGGATGAGGGGCAGCGTCCGACCCAGGGGCTGTGAGGGGGAGGGAGCAGTGCAGGACAGGAGACGTCCATCAGGCCCCAGCAGGGACACAGGGATGGAGCAGCCCCAGGAGTATCAAGAAAGAAAAAGAAGAAAAAGGATAGTTTTCCTATCCCAATTTGGTTTAAAAAATGATGCCTACAAACCACAGGTGGCAGAAACACAGCAATGTGGCTGTCCTGGAGGGAAACGCTGCTGTGCACACAGCAACCAGAGGGGCAGTTTGAGGGCTGAGCTCCCATTTAGCTGTCATTTGTCCGGGTCCCCTGTCCTACTAAGCCATGGGCCACGGTGATGAGGAGAAGCTGCTCCTCCACTGCAGAACAACTTGCATGCAGAGCCAAACTTCACCTCCAAAGCAGTTCCAAACCTCGCTGCAGGAAGGTCATCGTGCTGCACTTGGTATCCAAAAAACTCACCAGTGCTGCTCTAACCTCTAGAAGGCTTAGGAAACACATCTCTCACCCTGCTCAGGAGAACATCACCTGCTTGGGTTTGACAGCATGAGGTAAAGACATGTTTCAGACTTTGCTTCTTGTCGCACATGAGGCCAACAGCCCCAGCACTTTCCCCCAGGAGGTAGAGGAGACCTGAGGGCCCCCCTCTCACGAACAAATGTTTGATTGTTCATCATCGGAACAGCAGATTCCTAATCATCTGAACACGGAGGACCAAGGTCCCATTAATTAGCACTGACATTTAGAGTAGAGGCCACGAGATAAGAGCGATATGAAGATGGATGAATTCCAAGAGGATTTGGGAGGAAAAAAAAAAAGGGCTGTGGGGGATGGTTGGTGTTTGGTTTTCTTTTTAAATTCTCCTTGTAAAGAGAGGCTATTGACATTTCAATTCCCTTTACATCAGAAGAGGAGAAATTGCAGTCAGCCTGTTGCCACGAATCTAAATCACAAGGTGCTGTACACTGCTGAAATGAAGCCCCTTGGCCTAACCAGCCCCAAGACCCTGGGACCTGTAATTACATACAAACCTGATGGTCACTGGTCAAGAGGTGTTTGGCTGCAAGGGTCTGGCTTAGCTTTGGTTCTGAGGGTCTCCCCAGAAGTGCAGAAGTCCACCAGATATCTATCTCTACCAAAGCAGGGTCAAGATCATGATAAAATAAAACCATCTGCTCTCAGACTTTCATCCCAAACCTGAATAAACCTCTTCTGATGCCATTGTAGACTTGGCTCCTTCCACCACTGTCCTTCATGTGCTGACATTACCAGGCATTCAGATTCCTTGGATAAGATCCTCAGACATCAACAAGTGGGATTAAAATAAAGATCAGTGTAAAACAAAAGCATTGGCAGAACTTTTGTCTGGTTTCTGAGTTTTGAGCCATCAGGTCATATTGGTTACGTACCTTTCAGCTTTTCTGTGTAAACGAGAAGTATACAGAAGGGAAGGATGGGGAAGGGAAGCATTGTCAAACGAAAGCTAGGATTCTTGTGCAATCCCTGCAGTTTCCCTCATGAATAAATAAATAAATAATATAAATATATATATATATTGCATGAGAGCTGGAAAAGCTGCCACCATTCACAACTCTTTCTATATAGAAAAGTTGCCTCTGCCAACATCAGAGCAACTGCCCTGTTTCTGAGCACTAAGTTACCCCACTTCTCACCTTCATCCCTACTGCACTGCTGCTTCCTAGGAAAAGGTCTTCAAAATTCAACAAGAAAACCCAAATCTGGTTTTGGAGAGGCAATACACTGACAGTGATAGTGGGGCAGGGGAAGTGACTCGGCAGAAGGGGAGCAGCTTCTGTGCTTGGTCCCAGCCCAGAAGCAGATCCCCTACCACCACACTGAGTGAAGATATCACGGTCACCCTCACACTAAGCGCTGGGGTCTCCTTCCCTCTCCCCTTTCTATCCTGTAGGTTCAAAACTCACCAAGACATGAGGATGCCATTAGGCATTAATACCTGCAACCTGCATCCCTTGGAGAGCAAGGAGAACAGTGTGTGCCTGTCCCTGAGAGGTGGAGGTGCCATCAGTGGCAGGGACAGCACCCTCCTTTTATTTAAAACATTATTTAAAACAATTCAGATAACCCAGTCACCACCAGTGTGTTTTTCCAAAGAACAAAACGTAAAATGCTAACAAGAGCTCCTACCCTCCAAACTGCTTTCCTCTCCTCTTTTGCCTTCCTGCTAATCGTGGTGTCTGGGGCTATAAAAAGGCACAGGACAAGAGCAGGACTCTCTTTCTGATCTGCTTCCGTGTTTGTAACCATCGCTTATCTAATGACACTTAGGAAGTGTTACCAAGGAGACTATTTGCATCCTGCATGATGTTGCTAAAGCAACACTGCTAAATTAGATGCAGAGCTCTTAGCCTTCACCTAATGTATTTGCATTGCTATGAAAATTAAATAGTCACAGGCTTAAACTATATTTGGGTTATTCACTCATCTGAGCACCTGAAAATAGTCCCACGGCAGCAGCTACGGAGTTCCCCCTTAAATCTAGCACATCTAGGTCTCCATCTCGTACATGTATTTCTAGCTCACGTGTCAATGTGACCTGCAGACAAAGCAAGCCATCTTTTTTTTTTCATACTGTAACCTTCCTACACAGGACATGGTTTCCTTATATGTTTGGCTTTTATTTGAATACTCCAGGATATTTTAGCTGTCATAAATTTTTTCAGCATCATATTATTTGGTGGAGCACAGTAAAAGGCAATTTGTAAGTAGCAGTTACTAATATTAATTTCTGAGGCACAAGATGGCCTCAGAGGCACTGGAAATGCAACAACTTCTGTGAAGTTTATGGGTCACCTTGTTCAGCCTCACCCTGCATCTTGATTCAGCCATAAATTGTCACCATTCAGGGGCTTCAAGATGGCCTGTGGGAAGTTGAAAAGGCTAAATAATGGCTAAAAAGGGTAAAACGCTCATTAAGGAGGTGATAAGATAATAAAATAATTAAAAAAAAAGTAAAGAATTAGATACAAGCTATAAACAAAAATTAAAGGTCAGAGTCTATTTTAGGTGAAGTTACAGAATAAATCAAGCAAAACAACACTACTGGCAATACTACAGAATAAATTAAATGGAGAAAGACTACTGGTAGGAGGAGAGTGAGCAGAGAACCAGGAGGTGTCTTTGCAATGGTTTCCAAGGCAAGTAACAGCTTCTCTACAGTTTGGACATTTATCAACATGCTAAAAAAAAACATATTAAGATAATCCCCTCTCCATGTTAATGTAGAAATATGGACAACTGGTAGGAGCTTTACAGCAAAAATTATAACTGCATAGTACTATATTATATTCACTTGTGCTTATACAATAAATATAATTTAATCATATTCTTTATGATACCACATTAATGTCACAAAAAAACATACTGGTTGCTCTGAACTCAAGTATTCTGGTGTAAACCTAGAGCAATGTATTATCCCTGCAGCTTTCTATTCTGATGCTCTGAGTAATATACCTTGGACAAGCATACATAAAAATAAAATACCACCCCACCAATACCTAGCTGGCACTCTCCATCACTACTTAATATGTTTATTCCAAAAATAGCTCCTGCTTTTAACACTTTCTAATTTAACAGATAAACTTGGGCAAGGACATAAATCCTTGGCATCTGTCACCAAATTCAATCAGATCCCTGAATCAGAGCAAAAGCACCCTGCTCCAGCTCTGCTTCACCACATAACTTGGTTTGGGTGCCTCTTATTAATCAATCCTTACTTCAGCCCAGAAGCAGTACTAAAAAGCACACCTGGGAGCATTTTACTATATATATATATAAAACCTCTGTTCCAACAGCTGATTTGATCTGCCTGCAGAATCTAATTGCTAGGAAGGTAACTCTGTTCCCTGGTGAATAGGCTATGGTTCAAGAGTGCCTGTGCCCAGAAAGCATTGCAGATGCCACTGTTTCTGATTGCTTATGCCTATGAATTTAGCTGAAATAACAGAATCTGGGGTGGTTGGAATAACCCAAAGAGTTTGCTAGCAATATTGGGCCTCAGTTCAGGCAGGTAGACTCAGGGACATTCTTTGGCTTGTTTGCCTTTAGCAATATTTAAGGATGATTTTCAGATTTTCTGCAAGAGGCAGAAGTGCCCACCTCAGTGAGTCAGCTGAAGACGACTGCCTTCTCGCAGAAGGATGCTATGGGTGCTGTGCTGACCAGGGAATGGAGTGGGTGATGTAGGTACGTGGAGGTGAATGCCTGTTTGGCTGCATCAATGGGCTGGGAGTACAGGTGGAAGCTCTCAAGTCCCAGCACTTCCCTGGGAGACAAAACTGTATCCTGACCCTGGATTACAAGAGCTCTACAGGAACTGATGGATGTAGGACTGCTGTGTCCTACACAGCTGATTAACTGAGTCTTCCTGTCACTGAATTGTTGTGGAAAATAAAAACAAATCATGTTACCTCCCTAAAAATCAGCTTGGGAATCATCCCTTGTCCTATTTTTGGACAAGGGGATGGCACAAGCTCTCTTCCCTCCTCCCAGCAACAGCTGCAGGGAGGCTCAATTCCTCAAGTTTCATCATTGCTTTTAGCTGCTTCACGAGAAGGCGTTGATAGAGGCATAGAAGAGGACTTCTGTAGTTGGCAATGGCTGGACAGCATATATGTGCAGCTCCACCGAGCTGCCTGGATGTGCTCCATCGGCCCCAGCCTGGTCCAGCTGGGTGCTGGAGGCTGAGAGCCTCCCTCAGGCTGTGTAGTGTGGAAACACTGGGGTTTGAACAAGCATTCAAAGCCTTCGTGCTCCCCTCATACAGCAAAAAGTGGATGGTTTGAGTCTTTTTTAAAGATTTAAAACAGCCATACTCCCTCCCACCTCTTCCATGGCCACTATAAGTTTGTGTCACTTGATGTAAGCTGAGGAGGCAATCCAGAGTCCCCTGTGGAAAAGGATTATTTGTGTCCACACTCAAAGGCTACAGAAGGTTGTTTTCAGCTGCCCCTGCCCAGGGGAAGCATCCCAAAGACTCAGCTCTCCTTACTGCCTTCAGGTGCCCCATGTGAGATGGGCTGGGGAGGGCTCCAAGGAAGGGTCAAAAATGGGCATCTGCATCCCCAGCAGGGCAGGGAAGTGGGAAGAAAGGAGCTATCATCTCTCCTCCAGCCACCTCTGTCTTCTCCCATGGGAAAAAAAAAAAAAGTTCAAAAGGAACAGGAGGTTTTCTCTGCACTAGCTATGCCCCTGTGAAATTTTCTAGCATCGTCTTGTTGGTTTTGGATCAGGTCCAAAACCTCTATGGACAGAGTCTGTGCTGTGTGAGTGTCTGGGTTATTCATTAGGGAAGGTTTCTCTCTGCAGCCCACCACATGGAGCACCTTCTTATAAAACGCTCGCTTTGTGTTGAGCCAGTGGAGCTGGCAAGAAGTTCTCACCGCACCCTGAGAAATGCCGCCGGACTCCAAATTATTGCTTCCCTCGTCTCAGTTCCTACGTGGCCTTATCTAAACTATGTCATAAATCTTCGGGGTTTTATCTGAACTCTCCTCCTGCTTGTGACATGCTGTACTTGTGAATAATGTTGTCTCCGTAAGAATTACAAGGGGCAGAACAATAATGCTCCGGCAGAAGCAAGTGAAGCAGTGGGAAAATAGCTAAAAGCTACACTGCACTGTTTCCCTATTTGTAATCTTCTGTCATATTCTGAGTTGGAAGATTAGATAACGAGACTATTTATAGTGGCATTGCTGGGTGTGTATCACAAAACCTTTATTGTAAGACCATGGCAAGAATGAAATTTTAATTTTGCCTGCCACTTCCCTGTGTCACAGCTTCATTTGCAGCAAAACATTAGGGTTGTGGTTTTTCTTTTCTTTCACAGTGGGGTTATTAATAATAGATGTCACATTAACATTTCCAAATTGGGAGTTTACCCTCAGTCTCTGTTCCCACCCATCACTCGGCAGTTTTTCCTCCTGGGCTTCACATTGGGATGACAACTGGGGACTGACTCTATCTGCTCAGCCACCAAACACGCGGAGCATGGGCGAGAGCACCAGAGCTCGCTCCATTCATCACGAAACGTCCCACCTGCAGGAGCTCTCTGCTTGAAACCTCCAGCTGATTTTTAATCTGTCTGCTAAGTCCACCAGTGCATGACAATCCAGTCTGAGAACAACCATCCAAAGCAAATGCACCGTGTACCAGACCATCCGTAGAGGCTGTTAGGCATCCAGCTTAGGTGAGAACTTTCTGCTGCAACGAATGCAGGACAGATTGCAAGTGGAGGTGTAAAGCTCTTGATGCCTGTCCTCATTGCTTGGCATCTCTACTCTAAACAAAAGGTATTCGTAGATTTAAATAGTGAGCACTTTTTGCATTTTTATTTTATTTTATGCCTATTAAGAGATCCAATCACTGAAGAGCTCTACTATTAAAACAAATACAATAAATGACACACCAAGATAGCAATGGGAATATAGAAATCCCGAACATTACCCAGGCCCTTCATAATGTATTTGCAGAATATTTTATAAATAAATTATTTCAATTACTTCTCCCATTTTTGTATTTGCTGAAATGCTGAAACATGACTGACTGGTGAGGCACAATTTTTCTTTCCCATTTTCTATCACATGCTCAGGTGACTCACATAATACACAGCTTCTGTTTGAACTCTTCCAATTGCATCCTGTCTTCTGAAGGGAGTCAATATGTCTGTGGGAAACCATCTCTTCCCTTCCTACCTAGTAAATACTTGCTAAATACAAAGTAAACGTATCATGGCCAAAAATGATCCAGTGAGATATATATTTTAAAATGCAATTCCACCAATTGCTCAAATAAAAGAAATCATCCATAGTAATATCAATACAATTAAATGCTAAATTAAGCAGCTATCACGTAAGGAGGAGATTTGAACTGACCTTCTGATGAACAGTTGAAATCTGGATAGTAAATAAGCTCTGAATCTACTTCTGCTCAGCTTATCTGGCAAAAGCCTGTCCAGCAGCGATTTAAGAGTCTAATACTAATCTTTACATTAGATGGTGTTGATGAGCAGCAGAGCACAAAACATAGTCACGGCTCCATCCAAGTAGCAGTTAAAGGGAAATCAAGCAGAGCTTATGCCTAACAGAGGATAAAAGATGATCAGTGGGGTTTTTAAATCATGTGTTGGCGTATGGGAAGTCAACATAAATTAGAATGAATCAAGCATAACATGATTATATTTCTTCTAAACAAGGGTCAAGGTGTGAGCTCCAGCTTTCAAGTAGGGTGAAGCCAGAAAGACGTCCAGACAGACGCTGCTCACAAAGACTTTCATGCTCCCATTCCGCTCCATAAGTAACACCCCAAAAGTGCCCCTGATTAATTCCTCTGGGACAAAGGATCCCACATTTCCACCTCTGCACAGCATCCTGCAGACCCTTGTCTCTTCAAAAGCCAGGCTCCTTCCTTCATACCCCATTAGGATGAAACTTCTTCTCAAAGCATAACCCAAAATGCCTGTGCTAGCACATTAGATATTTCTGTTCCTACAGTGTTTTGATTTATTTGCCTTTTAGCAAATTCAAATACAATATTTTCAATGACTATAAATATGTTTTTCAGATAAGAATTCTTCTCACTTGCCTGAGAAAATGTTATAAAATTTAATGGATTTAAGCACTGAGACCTTTCTTTCACAGAGAAACTCAATTTACCAAACCCAATTCCATTACTATTAAAAAATCACCCTTTCAGGAAAGGTGTGACTGTTGCTGAGAAGAAAGGCCCTTGTTGGCAGCACCCTTCCCTTAATTTTGGAAAATGGACCTATAACCCCTTCTGAATCCCCTATTTCAAAATGAAAGGAAATGCTCAAAACCTGCCAAACCTGACCCATTTGTTGGTCCCATCTAAAAGACTTTCAAAGCATTTTGTTTGAAAGCAAATTCAACTTTTTCATTTACCCAAACTGAACAGTTTTTTAAAGACACTCCCAAGAGTAGAACCATTTCCACTGGGTCAGTGGAATTTTTCATCAACTTTCTTCCCCTTTGATTATTCACACAACTGCTTCCCAGAATATTCTCCTGGCCTAGCTGGGAAAATAGGCAGCAGTGGTTTCTGGAGTCACACGGGAAGTTTTAATTAAACTTGATGTGTTGCTTCTTGTACCCCTCCATGAGACAAGCCAAGGGGAGCACAAAGGGGAAAGCAGGAAGGCAGACTTCGGTTGGATAGCAGATATTTGCAGCCGTAGCTCATGGCCAACCCACAGACCTCTGTTTCATCACGAGTAGTTGGCAATGGCCAGCTACAGAGCTCCCCAGCCATTGCTTTGCTGAAAAGGCTGTAACGCATTTAGGAAATAATGTGGGAGCTGCCAGTCTTCTCACGTCCCGGTGCTAAACAGTGTGTGTGTTCTGGCCATACCATAAAATGATGAGCTCAACAGTCAACAGGGAATCCCTGCATATGCCCATGCACATGTGTAAGCCCACACATGCAGGAACATCTGGAAGCATCAGTGTTACCAGCATGAAACCCAAATACTGAACATGAAGGAACAAAGAGAGGAGAGAGACTTTGCAAGCAATGCCAGTACTTTAGAATTTATTTTGGCTAAAATTTTAGTATTAGTTTTCCAAAAGTGTTTACACAATACACGAAGCACATTTAAAAAAAAATAAAAAATAAATAAACTAAAAATCTGCATGGTATTTTATCTTTCAGGCTGGCTGAGAACAATTAACATTTACTTTCTAGAATTTTGCATAAAAATAGCCCCGAGGTTTGACCTGATCATCTTCTAAGAGCCAAGAATCCTTCCCCATGCTTCAGCGAAGAGATGAACCGAGTGGGACGAACAGAATTGTATACATATAATACTACCATGGCACCCTCTGCTCTATAATTTTAGAATGCAACTCTATTTTAATCATGTTACTGGAAGGCCAAATAACCAGTAATATAAACATGAACTAGAATCTTATATACAACTTGCTTTTACCAGCTAGAGATGCCCAAGAATGAGCGGAGATGAAAAGCTGCCCTGGCTTAATTTTAGCGACATAGTTGCATCAACCTAAGACCTTCATATGGGGAATTATCCACGTGCCTACCCTCCTCCCCAGATGCACTGCTAGCAGTACCCTACCCAGTTAGGTTACAAGGCAGCTCAGGTTTATGTACACGTGTTTCAGTCACAGCAGAAGCTTTAACATTGCCAGGCTCTGTGTTTCTGTTAAAATTCAGCTCTTGTCTCCAAAACTACTTTGGGATTTGTCAATTTGTGGCACAGAACCAAGCACCTCTACAGTGCTGTGATTAAAGTCAGAAACAACTTGGGGATTTGTCAGTTTGCAACCCGGCACTGAGCACCTGCGTGGTGCAGTGATCCACGTTAATCACAAATCAACCATGGATGGACACTGGAGAATGGACACGCTACCAAAACACAGGTGTTGCAGACCCCACTCTTCAGGACAGTTCAGGAAAATTTCAAGAGAGCCTAAACCAGGGCACATGTGGATCCCCACCCTGAAATAAGTAGCCACTGTGAAGTTACACACCGTAAGTAAAATGACATGTACTTGTGTACTTGCCACGGGCAACAATTTGACCGATGCAGAAGTAGCTGGTTCCTGCAATTATCCTAGCAGCAGTAGGTAAGAACAGCTGCCAAATCTGAAATCTTCCAAGCCTCTGCATTAGAACCTTCCCCAGATACAGGGATATCCACAAAAGCTGATATTTCAGTAGTCTAGGAAACAAAACAAAGCGGGGGCTGCTTACACTCTTTGTCACTCGGGGGGGTCAAAGTAAGCAAAGAGAACCTGTTTTCTCTTACTCACAAAAGCCCTCAAATGCAAAAACACCTTTATTTGTCCAAACCCTGGGGTGCAGGAGACATAGTCTCATCCATGAAAGATGTGGTGGGAGTTTGCACAGGGACCTTGTCACAGTCCCTGCTGTCTCCCAGATAAAGCCTGGATGTTCTGTTCTGTGCATGACTCCGAGGCTGCCGTGGTGATGAACCACTCTGTAAACATACAGGCAGGGATATTCACAAAAAAAGAGGATGGATCCAGTTAGAGACCAGCCAACATCAGAGAAGGCTGTCCCTGCAGCCATCAATACAATCGCTGAACATCCCAGCTCCATCTGTCACTGGTGTGGAGAAATGTTGAGCTCTCATCTCAGCATTATCATTATCAGCTGATTATGGGTAGCCTTAGGAAGACCCCCTTAGAAAGCCCACACGAGCAGGGTGAGTGTGTGGGTTTTGTATGCAGGAAACTTCAGAGGATTCCTCTTTCATGACCGCCTCCAATGTCATGTAAAATTGGACCCATTTTTGCACTCATAACATCCACTATTAATGAGCTCTGAAAGCTACCAGCCACTGCAGATGGCAACAGGCTCCATCTGCTCAAAGGGAACTACCAACTTCACCTGATGTCCTCATAGTTCCTGTACTGGAAGAGACAGCAGAGTGTGGAGCTCTGCCCCTTCTCTGCATGCCAGCCAGGACTTTTAAATCTCTATCATTTACCACCCCAGCTGTCCCTTTTTCCAGAGGTAAGAATCCCAGTTTATTCAATCATTCCTTACATTAAATTATTTCAGACCTTTGATTGTCACCCTTGTTGCCCTGCTCCGAACCTTTTCCAGATTCCTCGTACTTTTTTTAAGATGGTGGAAAGGGAAGAACTAGAACTACAGACAACATCCAAATTTATACAATTATATAATCGTATCAATCTATTTTTTGTATAAATTGTATACATCTCTATTTTCTTCTCTTTGTTTTCCCTTATGATTTCTACTATTTAATTTGCTCTTTTAACTACCACTGAGCCTTGGACTAACATTTTCAGCTCAATCACCTCACTGCTGTTTTGCTTCCTAGTGGTTTTCAGAAGCAGCCTTTCTTGCCCTTGTGAAATACAGGCAAAGCACCACACCGTTTCCTGGGAAATTTCCAACTGCATTTCCAAGCTGCACCATTACCTGCTTCACCAACAGGCCTCTGTACCTTATGGAAGGGACAATTGGAAAGAAAAAGTAAAGTCAATAAATTGCTGTGTTTGGAGCATTGGGCGATTTTAGACAGGTTAAATTTCAATACATCAAAGTTCAGTAACTTGGGGAAAAAAATCCAGTGCTTGGGAGAAGGTAACATACACCTGGAAACCTCATGCAGGACAAGCTTTACACCTATGACCCAGATAGACTGACAGGTCAGAGGGAAATGAAACCCCAGGACAGAACAGAAGCAGAAAAGCAGGGAGCCAGAGGCAACTTTCAGAGCCTGTGATGGTGAAACTTCTGACTCCCTAAGGCTGGAAGAAAATGAAATGATAGTTCAAGGAACCAATTATGACAGCACTGGGAGCCGAGGCTATCCCACAGCACCATGGTTGGCATTCTCCCTGATGCCCTGCTTGCACCCCAATTTCTAATCCCCTCATTCACCAGCTGCTGACGTCCTTTTCCTCCCCACTTAGTTTTATCCGGCAAGTACAAGAAATGGAGCTGGCAGCACGATATTCTTTCCTGTCAACAACATAAAATTATTGAAATGCCTCCACCATCCAGATTCCTATCTCCCGCATTCATTTCAGAGGCTCATAAAATACCAGTGAAAGGAGAAAAATGTCCGACACATTTATGAGTCAATGGGACATGTAAAATTTGGAATGGCAACTGCAAAAATGCCGGCAAAGACTACAGAATCATGTAAGATGTGTAGTGATGACTGGTATCCCCAGGGGCTAAGGAAGGAGGGAAGCTCCCATCTCCACGACGCTGTGCTGCACAGCAGTTGTGTTTTTGGAGGCTCACAGACAGAAGGGCAGGGTCCCAGCTTTCATCAAACCACTGCTGGCCCTGACATCAGCTTTCCAAGCAAAAGAAGAGATTCAGAAGAACTGCCCTGCCAAGGTAATAACCTGCTTCTCATGGTTCTTTAGAGATATAAGCCCCTAATTGTCCCAGAGATCACACACACCCACGAGCAAGAGCTATCTGTCTGAACGAGCAGCAAGCACAGCACACCCTTTCAGCAGGGGCTGTAGAAACACCCAGCCCAGCATGACTCAGATCTCTACAGGAGCCTCCAGATGCCACTGCAACACAAACAATAACGAATAACCCATGAGTAATCACCCACTGCTGAGAAGAGGATCCCTGAGTACCTCAGGCTGTCTCTAATGTAGTGCATGCATTCTTTTGCATAAATATCATAACCCGTCAGAAGAACGACGGGAAGAAATCCTGCTCACTGTCACTCCCCATGGAAAACAGCGTTCCAAGGCAAGAGGAGGATCAAAAAAGAGCAGCAAACCTGCCTAGGATGCTCAAGGAAAGGGTTTAAGAGAGGAGACGGTATGATTTCTTAGCTTCTACAACATGATATTGATCTGTGGTCCACAGAAACTGCTAAGCCTTCTTGCATCTGAGGACGTGGAGACAAGCGAGGATAAAGAGAAGCTTGCCCACAGAGCCCAGGAGATGGAATTTGGGCCCACCTCTGGTCCACCACCAGGTTCACCTCTGGTCCAAGAGCTAAAAACACATTCCTAGCATCCAAGACCAGCAAATCTGGGAACAGCACAGCAGGCCTGATGGAGTACACAGCCCACAGATCACAGCAGGAAGAGTTAAACGGATCTAGCAAGGCTGAGCAATAGCTAAGGAAACAGTGCAACAGCTACAGGTGTGTGGAAGTGGTAACACTAGGCAAGGAGGGCAGCTTACAGCTACAGCAGGATTACAAAGGAGAATTAAGAGACACCTTGCTCGACAGCAGTCCCAAACCATATTTCAGAGAGGGTGGACAGCAAAAATTTCCTGGAGTTTATCTGGCTGCAACGTAAGGAGATTTTTCCCAGATAATCACAATCTTTTGCTCATTAGGAAAGTACACAATGGATCACCTTCTGTCACCCCAGAGAAACAGCCATGTCTGGATTATGGGAAGTGAAAAACTCTCAGGAATACTGAAAATAATCTCACCTCAACCTCCCCATCGTTATGCCATCAAATGACAAACTCCTTCCAGCCACTGGCCATGGCCTCAAGATTAACAGCCACATCAAGACTGTGGCATCTGAGCAGCTGAGGACTCAAATGTCTTCTGTTTTCGCTGACTTTAGTTTTCACCGTCTCCAAACTGGCCAAAGCCTTCAGGCACAACTGTGACACTAATATCAGGGGTGACACAGTGTTTTGGAATAGGTAACACCAAAGTCCTGGCATCCAGCAGTTTCTAGTGAACAGAAACAGACGTTTCTAAGGCTGGACAGATCAGATTTTAAAGTGTTGTCTAGCTCTGAAAGCAGCAGTAAAATCATCTGCCTGGGGTTCCAGATTTACTCTCACCAGCACCTTCAGTAGAGACCTGCCTATTCCAGCTACCTGGTCTTAAAACTGAAGCTGAAATCCAAGAACCCAGCTGGGTGCTGTCCTTCTTACACACAGACACCAAAAGCACAGCAAGTACTCTGCCAGCCATGCCAGTCTTCAATGATATTTCTGTGTCTTCAATGATATTTCTGTGTCTTCAATGTCACCCAAAGTATCTTAGGGTCTTCAGACGATGTGCTTAGTTAACGACGAATATTTTTAGCAGGATTAGCAAGAAAAGAAAGGTATAAAAACTTTCAGTACATGTGGAAAGCAGATCTATGGGGGTCTTACTTCTTACACAGCAGGGACAAATTTGGAAGGTTCAGGGACTGGCTTCAGAGTCCCCAGACCACCAATAGCAGTCAGAGCTTCTTCTTGAGCAAAGATGAGTCTAAATCACCCCTGGCACCAGGCTAGGGGAGTACTCAATGGTGGCTGAATTATCAAAGCTCAGTGTCCCTCTCACTGAGCCAGGCACCAAGGGAAGAAGAACTGGGGACCTTCAATTAAAATACACTTTACAAAATGTTAAATGGCAGATTTGTAACAAAACTGTGTGACATTCATACTTTCACTGCGGTGCCTCCAGAGCATTTTACAGGAACCTGTCAGATCCAATCAGACTTGTTTATTCTGCATTTAAATGTAGGACCTGAGGCAGTTCGGTTTCAAAAAAGACAGAAAAGGCACATATTGTCCCTGGCAGTCGCTTGGTTTTTACAACAAAGACAATGTCTTGTTAACTCTTTACTCCAAATCAAAATGATGTCAGTGCTACAGTCTGAGAACATTTCTACTTGCTGCCTTGGCACAGGTAGGAATTTCATTAAAATGGAAATTAAAGGAAGAACAAAACAAACAAAAGTGCCATCAGCCTCCCTCCCCCCAGATCAGGTGATTCATACGGAGCATCCTGGAAATCTCACGTAAGCCACTGGTAATTGATTAAGTGGCAGTGTCCCTTCTGGCTCCAGTTTATAAATTCTTATCTGCTTAAGGTTGCTCCAGAAAGATTTCTAGCTGACAGCATGATTCTCAGAGATAAATCCTCCCTGGCAGTTTACAATTGCACACCAGCTACTACAGCATGTCATACACCTTCTTGTTTGCATTGACAGAGCTGATGGTTCACCATCTAGGGCTCAGCACCCTTCTCACAAGTCTGATTTTAAGCACGGCCATTGTCTGGGCCGAGTTTCTGACTGACTTTGTCCATGACAGAGCAGCAAGCATCCGTAATGCCTCCTTGCATGGCCATTAACAGCCATGGTATGACCACCCTCAGTTCATGCAACTGTTCCAAATCATCCAAGCACAGAGGTGGAAGGGAAGTATAATGCAAGTATTAGAAAATCCTTCAGAAGAGCAACCAGTTGCCTAGCTCCTTATTAACCCTTTCCACTCCCCTATCCTATGGTTTAAAAGCTCAGTAAAAACGAGGGTGAATACCAACATCCCCATCTCCCATGCTGCTGGCTGCAAATCCTGCAACACTGGTGAAGCTGCAACAAGTTCTGATCTCCTGAAACGGCTGCAGGGACAGCACCTGCCCTCGATCCCTGCTCACAGAGGGATGGCTGACATCCTCTG
The DNA here is from genome assembly GCF_964035555.1 of Netta rufina. Lineage (NCBI taxonomy): Eukaryota > Metazoa > Chordata > Aves > Anseriformes > Anatidae > Netta > Netta rufina. The sequence goes on along the minus strand of NC_140130.1, from coordinate 24,751,991 downwards.
CTTAACAAAGAGGTACCCAGGTAGCAGTGAACACACACGGTGTGTGCTGCTGCCCAAGGAAATCCCTCTCCAGAATGACAGGTTATTTTCTGCTACCAGCCTCCCAGCCCAGAGAGGCAAAAAAGGGCAGGGACAGAGGAGACTTTGGCAGTCACTCCTGCTCACCTTACAGAAGCCATCCCCATCTGGTTTGGTCCTGCCAGTGCCCAGGGATTTCAGAAAGGGGATTTCATCCTCACGAGGAGGAGAATAACCACGTAAGCTGCTCAGGGTGCCCCAAACACCCCCTGCCCTCCTCCAGACAGGGCTGTCAGCCCCACGCACACAGACACATTCCCGTGGCACCCAGAAAAGATGCCAAAGCGAAGCGTTCCCTGCCAGAGAAGCACCTGGGGGCACTTCAGCTCTCCGACTCCTCCGACGGGCTGTCCCCTCGCTCCCCAGGGGTGCCGGCACGGGACCGTGCCACCCCACAGCACCCAGGGGACCCAACGCGTCCCAAAGAGGAGCCCGGGGTGCCCACCCCACGTCGGGGCGCTCCGGGAGCCCTACCTTTCAGGTGATGGTGGCGGGCGCGGTGCAGCCGGCCCTGGCCGCCGCGGGGCAGCGCAGGGATGCTGGAGAAGCGGCTGCCCATGGCAGCATCCGAGCCCCGAGTCGAGCCGAGCCGAGCCGGGCCGGGCCGGGAGGGCACCGCGCGGGGTCTCTCCCGGGGAGCAGCGGCGGCGGAGCGGGCTGGGATGGGATGAGGTCGGATGGGATGGGGTCGGATGGGAGGTTTTGGAGGGTTTAAGGGGGTGGCAGCTCACCGCCCGCCCTCCCAGCCCCGCTCCCAGCCGGCCCCATAGCCCCGCGCTGCCGCCGCCCTCCGCGGGGCCGCGCCGGCTCCGCTCGGCTCCGCGGCGGCTCGGTACGGCGGGGCGGGGCGGCGGCACCGAGACCCCCCCGCCGCGCCCCGTCGCTATGGAGACAGATGTTCTGCCCCCCCCTTCCTTCTTGACCCCCCCTTACAGCGGGCATGGGGTGGGGGCGCCGCTGGAGCGACAGGTGGGGGGACGCGGGGACCCCCACGGCTCAGCTGCGGTGCAGGGAGTGGGGTGGCCGGGGTCTTGGCAGCGAGCCGGCATCCCCCTGGCATCCCCTCATATCCCCCCGGTACCCCCTCAAATCCCCCAGGCATCCCCCAGCATCCCTTCACATCCCCCTAGCATCCTCCGGCATCCCTTGACATCCCCCAGACACCCCCTCAGCATCCCTTGACATCCCCCCAACATTCACCCATCTCCCCAGCATCCCCCCCTTGCACCCAGCAGCACCAGTCTCCCCTTGGAGCATGACACTTGAACTGATGTATGAGGCATGGACATCTCAGGGCCAGTGCCATTATTTCCCTCCCCAGCCCCCCCCAAAAGCCACCTTGTGCAGCCATGCACCACCACCTCCCTCGCGCCTGCAAGGTGTGGAGGTGCTCCACAAAAGCAGCTGGGACTGTATGGGGCAGTGAGGTTCCCCTCATCCTCCCCCAGCAGCATCTAGGTCATACAGGGATTTTTACTATGAGGAGCACAACCCAGGACCTGAGGGAGTTCAGGAGGTACCACATTAAAATAAATCCCCACAGGATGCTGGTCTACTGTGTATTTGTATTAACTTTTCTTCAAGAGACCAGGTTCTGGAGATGCACACACCTTGCAAGCTTCATCTGGGGTTTCAGCAAATGTTGAAGACTGAGAACAGCTTCAGTTCAGCTGTGTCAGGGCTCCAAAATGTCGTCTTCCTTCCTTCTATTGAATGAAATGTCTAATGCTCAGCTTCTTTCTAAAAGGTGGTTTTATCCATCTATCTATTTAGTTCCACTCTGCCTCTTCCTAGTAAGTACAAGAAAAGCTCTTTCTGGTCAGGGACCACACGTGAATATTTTTTCACACTGAAAACAGCTATTGCCACGACCTCCCCACCCAAAAAGCCAAAGGATCCCCTGTTCTCTGAAAACACTTGAACTGCTGCTCAGACACAAGCTTGTCGATGGTGGGTGTTGCTGGTGTGTTGGGTCCTGCTCCAGCCCTGTGGTAAATCCACCAGCAGGCAGCTCATGAGCAGAGGTGGGACAGAGACTGAGAGACTGAGTCACATCTTTATTTATATCCTTTGTGAACACTACTTCGAGACAGCTCATCACAGCGAGCTCACAAAGAAGCACAAGACTGGAATGGGCATCAGACGGGCAACTCCAGCTCCTGCCCCCTTCCATCCTGCTGAATCAAATCATCTGCAACCAACAACAACAACAAAAAAAAACTCCACTCTTTCTTATTTCCTTTTGTCTATTCTCCCTCTGTGCCTGTCCTTGAATTGTAAGAGGTTTTGAGTAAGGACTTACACTTTTCTGGAAATCATGTTCTACATGGTAGAAAGAAGCATCATTGTAAGGCAAATTATAACAGAAAGGTGCTTCTTCTCTTTGGATAAAAGAGATCATGAAAAAAATATTTCTCTTTCCCCAAGTTCTTAACTGTAGGCATGGTGGGCATCCAAATAGCAGCACAGGGAACATCTCTGTGCATCCACCCATTAAACCACAGGCACTCACGCATGCATCATGCCCGCTAACTGCGCTGTGTGATACCTCGCTGCATGCTGGGCTCACTCCCAGAAGAACCAAGTGCCTTTCACTTCCACCAAATCCAAGTTGTAGGCATCAGGCACCAATTTAATCCTGGGACCATGGCAAGAATATTAAATTATACCACACATGGCCTGTAGATTATGTCCTCAGCCAGGTCCCTGCTGCCCCTGGGGAGCCGAGGTAAAACACAATTCCATCAGTGGAAGCAGGAAGCCGTATAGATCTGCCTTAGCAACGTGCTCAGCTTCTCTGAGGGATGGGCTTCGCCTCGCCTCACACCACAGGCTGTCATTAACACTGTGGGGAGGAATGCAAAACAGCACCAGGCTTTTGCTGTGATCATATCTTGGTTCACTTTATCAAAGGGTATTTGGATTTGCTCATAGCTCTGCTTGGATAAGGAATAGGAAGGAGGGGCTGGTGCTGTCCTTGCCAACTTGTGTCAGTTCTTCCTGCAGAAAATGTTGAGCAGGGTGAGAAATATGCTCTGTGATCACAGGGGCCCTTGACAGACAAAACAGGATCATACTGATTCTGGGTTTTTGCTTTTTTTCTTGTGCTTCAGCAACAGGGAACATTGAAACAGCTTGCCAGAACTGCAGGACTTCCATGCCCGTAAGTCAGGATACTGATTGTTTCTTAGTACCAGTAATATCGATTGAACTGACTAATTAGGGACATATAATTTCTTGGTACTGGTCCTGTCAAGGAGTGGGGAGGGTCTGGTGGAGCAACAACACTGTGTGATAGAGCAGGGTGAGCTTGCACTACGTTATAATTCCCTTCCACCTCCCGTACCTGTGCATAGGCAGCTGACCACTGATCTGCAATCCATGCCGAGAAGTCTGTCAGGACAATGAAATCAGTCCATGAACTTCACCTGAAATGAGCATCAGCTCTGGAAGAGGTGCACAATTCGTGATTATCGTTTTGAAAGAACATGAGGGGAAAGCCACAGCGCAGTCACATCTGTGCATGAGACAGCCTCTGCTGCCTTAAGTCACGACAACACCCATGAGTTCTCTACCCAAAAGCCGAGTGCAAGGATGAGCTCCAGCTGTTCAGCTCGGGCATACGTCAAAGGGGAGAGAGGCTGGATGTGGAGGAGGATTAGTGAGACGGCTCGAGGGTAGCATCTACTGTCACATGCAAAGAGAGCTCGCTGGAAAAGGATGGCCAGGCTGTCAGATTTGGTACTCAGGCACAATTTCAGACTATGAAAAAGGCAAGATCAGATGAAAGCACTTGCATATAAGGACTCTGGGTGTTTTGAAGAGATTTCTAACTCCGGAGTGCTGTACAGCAATGAAGAAAATGTAGTTAAAAATTCCCTTTGCAAAGCCTGTGTTTGTGCCTTCTAGGCTCATCAACCCTCAAGGGACTGCACACAAAACCAGGCAACCACAAACAAGGAGTAATTATGAAGAATCACATGAGCAGGAGTACACATAAATCCATAGCCAGAAAACAACAGATTACACAGCAGCATCCAGCACTGTCTTGGAAGATATATTCAGAAATATTACCTTAAAGCGAAGGGGCTGATGGTGCAAATCTCCATCGGCATTTATAAAATGCTCAGTCTAAGGCAGCAGTCAGCAAAAGGACATCATGACAGGTGATCTTCCAATTTGGCATTCCTTCCCTGAGACAGCTAAATCTGAGGTCACCTCTCTCACAAGAAAAGTAGATACTCTTTTTTTTTTTTTTTTATGAGTGAGATAGGGAAAAAGTTTCAATATTTCATGACACACTGGCTCTACAGTGTGTAGACTAGGAAAACATGTTTCACACAGCCAGCTTAATGCTTCAGATTAGTTCTGTTTGTTTTCTGACCTTTACATTAGCAGTTCTCCCATTCGTCAGCACAGGACCTGCACAGGAGCAGAAGCTGCTGTCTGACCTTGAAGACAAGATGCAGAAACACAAGTAGTACTTAACACAATATGTTGGTGCCTCATGTATACACAGACATCCATCCTGGAAGCCACAGGAAAAATCATTCTCCTGGGCTGATGCTTATGTGGCCCTGCAGGATCTGCTTCCTAACAGCATCAGACTTCTGGAGTTGTTTTTCAGAGTCCCAGCTCCATCCTGCAGGACCACAGGCCTTAGTTAACCCTGACTGCCAGCATCCCCCAGCATGTCAGAGTGTCCCTTTTTCCATTTCTGTAGAAATCAGCCCACTTGCAGCCTCTGGCCTATTTCTAGCTCTGCACTGTGCAGTTCTTCATGTCTCTTGCCCCACAGGCTCTGGCAAAGCCTGCCCTAACCCTGCCTGGCTCTCATCCCCAAAGCCAAATGGTACTGCATGGTTGCCAGAAAGGGAGAACTTTCAGAAGACGTAAAGAAGCACAGAGAGACAGCATGAAATTTTCTTATTTACTTCTCTGTTCCCTTAGCCTTCCTACATTCCTCCCCTTCATGTCTCCTCTGCAGCTGCTAGGTTGAGATTAACCACCTAATAAATTTTCCATCAAGCAGCTTCATGAAGTATCTTCACAGCAGTGTCTATTTAGAAGGCATTTTCCATAAAAGTAAGCAAAGTTCTTTCATTTCCCATATTAAAAAAAAAAAAAAAAAAAAAAAAAAAAAAGTAATACAATCCCCTGTTGCAATGCCCTATAAACCTTCCCCAACAGTCAGTGCACGTCTGTGTGGGGACCACTGCTGACCACAGTATCCAGCATCATCTTGCTCCAGTGTAACAAAGGGCATGAAACTCCATCCTGTGACTCCTGCACTGGAGTGCACTAGATTTTCAAGATCTATGCTGTGACCTGAAAGCACAGCGTGACAGCAGAGAACTCACACTCTAGAGAAGTTACTGCTACAACAGTTGGCCTCCCAGTCAAAAATGTGTGCCTGCTTTCCAGCTCTGAGTTTGCTAACTTGAACTTCCATGTCTTGCCCCACCTAGTGTCTTCCTGTGACAGGTGAAGGAGCCCCATCCTCTCACAAATCTCCCCACGCAGATTTTCATGGAACCAGATCAAGTAAGACACAGAGATGCCTTTATCTTATCTTTTCATTTTCCATTTCTTTCACTTGGTAATTTCATTCTCTCTGAAGCTGCTTGTGCGAAAAGCTTCATACAAATCCAATAACTGCACTACATGACAAAGCAAGGAAAATAGCAGAAGAGAACTGCTTCCTTTGGACAATTGCTTCAGTTGGGAAGTTTCATTTTAATGAAGAAAGTCAGCTTGGTTATGGGATGGAAGTCATGGTAAGGGTCTCGTCCCTGTATTGGCAAGCAGAACCCAAAGACTTTTGCATTTTTAAGCCATTTGCAAAGCATTGCTTATGTTTGCTATGAACTAGGCTCAAAATTAATGTGATGAAGATAATTATTGACCAAGTAGAATAAATACGATGGTTAGAAAATATGTATTTCTCCCACACTTACTGCTTATATTTTTTGAGCTCTGGCATGCACATCTCACCTATAACCTTATAAGACTTACCTAAGGAGATTTTAACTCACTTTTCATTCAGACTTCTTGTGCTCCCCACACTGGGGAGTTTGGTAGGGCCTGCTGAACCCCACATATGTATTAGAACAAGCCCAGGGCTGCTTCTTCCCACAGAGGAAAGCTCCCAGGAGCAGAGAATAACCATACTGCAACACATTTGTCCCATATCCCAGAAGCCCAGATCTTACCGCTAAGCTGGGGCTTACATGAAAGCCCTGTGCTGAGCAGAAGTTATTTCCAGGGGAATCAGCTCCTCCCTCTTTAAAGGGTCCTTTGATCTACAAGAGAAATCTAACAGGATTTTAGCATAGTTAATAATCAGGTCTTTGATCTTCCCTTTGGAGTTTCACTGTCAGCCAGACCGAACCCCCACTTCCAGCAGCACGAAGCAGAGATCCCTCCTGGCACATTAAGGTGAATTTACCAGCTCCACAGATGTACCGGCATTGCAGGGTAGTGTTTTGGGGTTTTTTTTGTTGTTGTTTTTTGTTTGTTTGTTTGTTTCCTCTCTCTCTCTCTCTTCTTTTTGTGCCCATTCACTTTACTTTTGGGTAACTTCTCCCTCAACATTTCTCTTTGATTAATAGACCTTCCTGTCAGTCTCTCTTTGATGTCCTGGTCTAGACGATGGATATTTCTGATGTGGCAAACAAGCTGTTGTGGAAGAATAGAGTTTGAGGGATATTTGCCTTTTAAAGGAGATCCCTAATTCTTTGCAGATCTAAATGGTTTTTCTGTTAAAACAGGAACAAATCGAGACTTTGATGACAGATGCCAGTGCCAACCTCATACCTCCTTCCTATTTCTGCATCTAAATATTTGCTTTTAATTAGATTTACTGCCCAAATTAACAGCCGAGGTGCTCAGATTTCTAATTGGGTCATTTCTAGCCAACTTTACATCATGCTGAGAAATCAGCCTCCTCAGGGAGTACTGGAAAAAAACAAACCTTTACTAAATATGGTCAGTTAGAAAAAGGGCAAGTGCCTTAAGGGTTACGTCTAAATGTGCTTGACATCCTCAGTGCCTAAAAATGTGGTCTGGATTATCAAAGGAAGAACTCTGACATACTACTCAATACTCAGTTGCCAAGGTATTAAGGTCTTGACCCTACATGATGTTTTGCCTACAGGTGGAGTTATTTTATGGTAGTATTTCCTAGCCATATTGCACATGATGTTTTTACATCTTTTTGGTCCAGATCCTTCCCATCACTGCACATTCCTCACTGAATGGGCTGCCAACAGTCCCTGGCCCCACTCCTAGCATAGTGATGGATGATGGGCCAACCTAATCCTATTCTTGTCCAGACCCCTCAGCCTTTCCCCATTGGGTTCTTGGAGAGCAGTATAGTTTCACAGCCTCAGAGGGTTAAAAGTTCCAAATAAACTTCAAGCAATGGGAAAAATCTGGATTTTTACTTCCAATTCCTCTACAGTCTGCAGAGGCAGCAAACAGCCCCACAAAACCACCATGCACCATGTCAAAAGCTGTGCTGAACAGCCAGACAAGCTAGACTCACCCTTAGACTGATCTTAGAAGCAGGATGCACCCAGTACTTCGCCTTCTGACCAACTTCCATCCAAGCTGTCCAGCCCTTGTGTAGTTCCTGAAGCTGAGCACCACCTTCAGAGGTCCCCAGACAGGGCTGACCATGCTGCTTATTAATTCCCTAATGGCCTCTGTGGGGATTCCTCAGCCAACTTCACTGATTTTGGCTGGATCCGAAAAAGGTGACCTGGAAATAACAGCAGTTATTTTTTTCATCCCCATCTACAGAGGCTGTAGTGCTGGTGGCACTGGATGTGCAGCTTGCTGGTAGCATCTGAAGTCAGATTTTCTTCTTTGCTCTGACTCAAATGGTAGGAACCAGCCAGAAACTCAGAAATGTCAAGTTTAGTATCATATAGCCTCTTTGATACACAAAGACAATTTGTAGTGCATTCATGATGGAAGCACTTTTCACCAGGAAATTATTGGGGACTGCTGAATTCAGCAAAACAGGTGCAACTATTTATTTATTTATTTATTTATTTTCCAAGGGTACAACACTGTCCCAGCAGTGAAGACTAACCCCACAGGCAAATGTCAGCCTTAATTTTGGCTTGACAGCCAGGAAGAGCTAGCATGCATTTCAAAACTAATCTCAAAATGCACATCTAAACCAAGGAAGAACAGAGGAGAAGCACAAGTCCCCAGCAGGGCTTATTTGAATAATCTTGCTGACAGATCTGTTCTTTTCTCAAAATTTCCAGTCTGCACAAAGGATCACAATATGAAATCAGATACTGTCACTGGGTTCTGATAAACGTGAACATAAGGACTAAACACTGCCTTCCTGTATGAATAAATACTTCATTTCTAACTGCACCACTCGCATTGTTCACGCTGTCACTAAAATCCTGCAGGCGGCATTATAGCCTTGTGACTGAGCATTATCCATCATTATTCACTTCACGAACAGATATAGATTTGCAGTTCTCACTTACTGATGAACATATTCCTGACATTATTATCTTTTCTAAAAGTCTCTGCATGAGTTATGCCTGCTAGATTCAAAAGGCAATTTTGCTTCTCTGCCTAAGAATTAGTGCCAAGATTTTCACTGTCTCAAACATATTTAGAAAACAAATCCCCTTTAATTTTAAAGTTGCAAGTAAAGGAGAAGCTGCCACACTATTAAACTAAATTTTACAGTGTTTAAATGACTGTCTGTTAAAAACTTGCAACTCTCTTCCAATCTGAATTTGCTGAGTTGCAAGTTCTGTGCCAGTGGAGCTCATTAGTTGTTCTTCAGTTTGATCCAGCAGCCAAAGAAGATACTTACAAATTATCGTTCCTTGATTCAACCTTCTTCTCCACAAACTGAACAGGTCAAGGTCCTAGTTACAGGCTTGCTAGCAGTTAAGGTGAACTGCCAAGATAAGGGCCTTGCTTCTATATAATTCTTACAGTTCTTACCTTTACTTTCTCCATCTTTGCAATAGTCAAATCCCTGTAGATTAGAATCTAGCCTCATTTTGGGAAGGAATTTGAGAGCAACAGCTGGGGTTACAATGCTTCTATCTGCTTCCAGAGTGCACTTTTAGCTAACAGAGGAAGCAGGCAATGAAACAGTGATTATGCCAGACGCAGAGATTGAGAGTTTGATAATCTGAATAATCCAAAATACAGCCCCTGCCTTGCACTTATATGGCTAATCGTTCTGCTCTGCTGCTCAGGTCAGAAAGCCACGGCTCAGAGCCAGAAATCAGAGTGAAGTCAGCTCAGAGTGTTGCTTGTAACCCACAGCAGCAACACCGGTTTGCGGTTGTTTCATGGCCACTGTTTGCTGGCTTAGTTCCCCCAAAATCAGTTTAAACCACACAGTGATGACTTACTCACAACGAGCAAGGGTAGCTCTTGGCAACAAATGCAGGAGACCAGATGGGAGGAAGAAGCTGGAAAAGCGAAGGTAAATACCAGAAAGCGTGCGGGGGCACCAAACAGGCTGAGCTGAAGGTGCTGCTCCATGGCTGGGAAATCAGCTGCAAGAAAAGTGCTTGTCCATGAGCTGCTGAGGGACCCCGGCTGAGACCTCAGGTATTTTCGGTGGTGTCACTACAGCATGGTATTTTGCAGAGCAGGGCTGCCATCAGCTAAAGAAAAAGGCAAATTTCATGAGGTTTAAAGACAAGAAGTGGCACAAAGGGACAAGTGGCACTACAGAGAAGGAAGGGGAAGAGGCAGGGGGTGTTTGCCCACACAAGGTCCTGATGAAGGGAGAAAGATACATTAACAACAACATATTTAACGCTGAATGTGGTACCAAAGTTGAGACACTGAGCTTCTTGGGAGGTTTAACACTGGGCAGTTCAGGGGTATTCAGAGCTCTTGGAAAAGGCCCATACTCAGAGCATTGTTACTGCAGATGAAGCCTGATGGAGCAGAGGGTGGCAATTAGGAAGCCACAGGATCCTATCATCCTTGACGGCGTGATGCTAGCTATTTGCTTCAAAAAGGCAGGAGTTGTTGGACAGAGATAGGAGGTTACCAAAGGGAGAGTGAGGAGATTATTACCCTCTGCAGAATACCAGGCACAGCATGTAATTATTGCCTGTGGAACCACAAGGATCTGGCTTGAGGCAGAGAATATGGAAAATTGCAGTGTGCCCTACAAGACCGTTACTCTGTTGAGTCCATGTCTATCAGTATTCAGTAGGGTTAGGAACTGCAGCCCATAGTTTCGTCTTCCAAAGGTATTTTGTGCTCTGCACTGAGGATCAAGACTGAAGGGGGCAGAGTTTGTTTCATGAAGCAGCAGCTATCTCTGGGGATTGGGATGGTTGTTTGATTTTCCCGACCCACAGTTTCTGAAACTACCTGGTGTTTTGGAGGAAGTTTATTGTTTTCTTGGGATTGCATCTTCTAGAAACATGTGTGAATTATTCCTCACAATTGTATACACAGGGACAGTGAGCAGAGACATGCCAGAGGCCAGTCATGCAGCAGTGAACCCGCAGCAACCTGCGGCCACCTCTTCCTCCCATCTTCCCTCTGATAAGCTGTCAGAGCTTGAGCTCTGAAGCTTTTAAGCCCAAAAGTAGGGTCCAAAGTTAGAGCCTGACAGGGAGAAGAAAAAAAATGGGCAGAGAAAGAAATACTGTACCTTTGAGCCTGAGCATACTTATCTCCCTAGGATTTGTTGGTTTCTTGTTTATCATGGCCAAGTGTAGATGAGATCTGCCCCGAGGATCATTCACAAGTCACTTGTCATCACAGACGATCTGCTGTTGGTGGAGGGAAGAGACCCCCCTGAGAAGTTAAGGCAGGCTGTTATTTTCCTGGGAGAAAGACAAAATTGCTATAATCAGATAACAGCACTTGTGTTCACCACATTCTGGAGACACCCAGCACTCTATAAATAACATAAATATACACAGAGAAGAAGATTAATGATGTGAGAAGGTGGCTTATGTACACAGAGAAAGTCAAGACAAGACAGCCTCGTGAAACAAGACTCTAATTTCGCCAGCAGATGAATTACAGCTACTCAGAAGCAGCAGTTTTACATGCCCTGGGATGTGTTTTAGTTCCAGTGCCCTAGCTTCTGCAGGTGAATGAAACAACATTTTTATATTGAAGTGAGGATTTTACTTAGGAACAGAAACCCACTACTACTCTGCAGAGGAACTGATGCCCAGACAACCTAACATCTGAGCTGTTACCTGAGTCCCAGATCCTTGGAAAAAGCTTTTTTTTTTTTTTTTTTGAGCAGACAAGGAGAAGAGCTACGAGAGAAATTTCTGATATTTGCCTGGATGATTAAGATGTCCTCTTTACAGTTTCTAAACCATCCTACTCTTGCTAATCCTGAACAAAACATCTGAAAAAATAGCTCTTCTCCAGCAGTCAGAGCTAGGCTGAGCCAAAGGAACCTGAAGACAAGAGAGATTTCTTATCTGGAAGAAAAGGCTTTTAGAAACACAGCAGCAGCTCAGGGCAGGGGATGCCTGTGCCGGCAGCACCCCGGCCCAGCTGACAGCACTGCAGCCAAGGGGCCAGAGTGGTTGGTGAAGGTTGGGACTAAGGGCTCCTGATGAGAAACAGCCGCTCTATCTCTGTGGAGAAATGCTGTAATGAGCTGAGTTCGTGGCTCACTCTGAGCCCAGGCTGGAGCTAGCACTGGAGCCTGAGAGAGAACCCAAACCCAGACCCCAAACAGACTACTACCCCTCTGTGTGATGGCTCACACCTTAGCAAGGCACATATCATGCCTCACCACCTGCACAGCCTCCTCTTGTAGAGGTGGGTTATTGTAACTATCACTATGGGCAAGGGTGAGTAACTACACAGTGCACTGGAAGAGCACATCTCCCTGCTCACCCCACCACGAACCATGGACACAGGATGAACTTTTACCCCTGTGGAGAGGGATCAGATTTTCCTGCAGCAAGAAGCAGTCTGTAGTGTTTTGGTTCTGATGTCTCAATGCATATCCCATTTTTCTCAGGAAACTCCACCTCCTGTTCTGTGGTTCACAGCGCAGAGGAGTGGAGACCATCACCTTTAGCAGCACCCAGCCCTGCCAGCGGGATCGCTTCCCTCTCAGCTACCAGAACAACCTCTGCAGTTTATTCACAGTGCATAAGAAGTATTTAACACTGCTGTACCACTATTTAAGCCCAGAAAAGATTTACAAATCTTTCAAGATTTTTAGCTTCATAAATCTTTGTACTTGAGATACACATATAAAATGAGCTCAAGTGTACCTAGTGACTACCACGCTTATGCTTCAATCTCTAACACCATACTGATGGCACCAACGGTCAGGCAGTTGTGTCACTGAGCGACAACACAGCAGGGACAGCAATGCTGATGTTCCTGGCCCTGCTGATGAGTGTTGGCCCCATCCTGGGATGCTCAGTGCTCCCAAAACATCCCCCTCTTGCCTCTGAGTATGATCGGACAGACCGATGGATGGCCAGGAGGAGCGTAGGATCCCTGCTGCATGCTGAGCTCAGGCTGCACAGCACTCACTCCTTTTCAACATGCTGTTACTGATGTGTGCTGCCTGCCCTATAAACCCAGATATTGCTTCATGTTGAACAAAAAAAATATATATTTATACAGCTCTTAGAGCTTTTGCTCTAATCCCTTCCATCCCCCCTGCTCTTGTTCCTATGGGTGCAAACAGCCAGAGCTCCCCATTTATAAAACCCCTCTTTCAGAGCCCAAAGCCTGACTCAAAACCACAGTCAACTTTTTTTAAGGCCATGGTTAAGTATTTTTTCTTGTGAAGAAGAATTGTGAAATTTCCCGATGAAACTTTGTCTTTACAAATGTCTTCCATTCCTAATATGTGATAGAAATACTGTATCACTCCTAATAAAAGGTCTGTCACATTATTCAGTTCCTCATGAACTTGTACATCATTATTTGTGGATCTTGGAGGTATTAGAATCAAGCCTGATCACAGCCAGTACAGGTGGAGTCATGTTATAGCAATTTACCCATAGCCACAGTAGACTTTTAAGAAATCTGTGCTGTGGCTCACATCTTGTAAACACAAGGGGCTTATGTGGTCATACAGTTGGGTTGCTACCCAAGTTGTTGGTAACTGATAACAGAAAGTAGTTCGTATGTTAGCGTTAGGTTGGAGGTTGGACTCGATGACCTTGAGGTCTCTTCCAACCTAGAAATTCTGTGATTCTGTGATTCTGTGATTTCATCTCTCATTTTCATTGCCAACATGGAACGATTTGTATGGAATTAGCCTCCAAATTTTGTTTTGGTATTTTATAAAACCATATTCTCTAGGGTTAAATCAGGCAAGATTTTATAATTTTATTGTCATTTTAGTGTAACAGTCAGGAAAAGAATAAGAGCAAACCAGCATGGGATGTGAGCACTGGCAGCCAAAGCCCATACCTTAAGAGCTCTCACACCCACTGACCAAGAGATCCTCCAGAGACTGGAAAGAAATACAGCTGCAGAATCAGCTTTTAGCTATGACTTACCAGAGGATCCTTGGTGAATTAACACTGTAGAGGCAGAGCTACTGGCTTAGAAGGCACGAATCCAGCTACTGAAGGTCTTGCCTGAAGCAATGACACCAGTGCAGGACCACGTCAGCCCTGACAGCTGCCCAAGCTTGAGGTTACCACACTGAGCTGGGCTCCCTCACCCAAGCCCCATTTCCTCCTGAACACCTCAGTGGTTTCTGTGACACCTCTGCGCACCGAAGACAAACTGCTTTATCAAGAAAAGTTTGTTATCAGTGGCTTTCAGCCTGCAAACTGCAGGCTCCCCAGGGCCAGAGCCTAATTTTAAGAGTCTGAGAAAAATAACAAGGAAAGCTAGTTAAATGTCAGCAGCTTTAAATCTGCTATCTGGAGTTTGCACCTCCCTTAGAAGATGTGCGAGTGTTATCAGATCAGAGAAGTCTGAAAATCACTGAGCCAGGATATTAAGCGATCAGCCTGATTCCCTAATTCTCTGCCTTATTCCCTAATTCACTCCCAAGACGAGAAGAGACTCCATCTAAAATGATCTCGCCACAGCATCGGTTCAAAGCCAAGCAGATAAATGGACCTGCAAAACACTCTCTCAGTCAGAAACTGCGTGAATTAGGTCAAGGTTGGGATAACGCAGAGATCGGGAAACAGGGCTTTCACATAAGCCAGAGAACTAAGCTTTAATGGCCAGGAGAGCAATATATAATGAGCTCTTAAGAAGAAAAGCACAAAACTAAGCCATGTATTTCCTCACTGGCACTCAGCTGCATGTTGGTGCTTTAACGAAGTTATGAGGCAGAGCACAGGAGCATACAATCTCCAGAGAACGTTATTAGTGAAGACAAACTACATTTCACAATGCTGCCATTATTTTTGCTAGCATCTCGTTAATCATTTAATGGTCATTACTCGTTATTTGCTTAACCTGGGGAGAGTACTCAGCTCTGCAGAAATACTCAGATGTGGATGCTCCCTGCTCCATGGAGCTAACAGTGCCCTAGTTTGTCTCTGCTGTCAGTGAGCTTGCACATTATTTGGAGGGAGAAAACACTGCCTATAGCCTCCTTCATGTGCAGCTGCAATGGAAGGTGGTTTCTTCCATGATAAATCCAAGATGCTGAAAGATTTCCAAGCAGCGAGGGGTAAAGTCCCCCGCCAGCTTTGCATTTATTCTGTTTGCCTGGAGGAAGAAGGCAGTGATGCAGCTCTGCTGTCCCCAGAGACAGGACCAGAGTCCTCCTGCAGCGACTGGGAGCACCCAGCTGCTCTTGCACCACAGAGGTGCAGTAGGTTGCATGCGCACATGGGTGCAGAAACACAGGGAGGCCAAGGAGAGGAGCAGTCTCTGGATGCCTGCTGCTCCTGGCTGCACAGCACTTGCTGTAACACAGTGCTCACTGGAGGTGGCATCCCTGCCTGGCAAGTAATGAGCCAAGAAATTAGGAAGGAAGAGACGTTCGGAGCTAAATTGATTTCACAGCCATCTCCTGCAGGCTGGTCCTCTGCTCCTGGTTTGTCCCAGGGTAACTACAGGGCTGGCAGCAGTAGCACAAAAAGGAGCAGGGGGATAATTTGGGCTCCTGGCACGCTGGTGGGAAGGGACCCCTGCTCCTATTGGGAACAGTCACAACCATGCCCCCCAGGTGGGTGACAGGTTTGCTGTGCGTTTTCAGATCAGTTGCACAACCCCCCTTTATTAACAGAGGAAAATAAATCCCTTTTTTTTTTTCCCCCTTACATCAGCCCAGGAGCAGCTGACCATTCCATGCAGCAGATTTCTAAAAATATTTTGCCTGAGGCAGACATTCAGGACAGAAAAAAATCAGTCCATGTAATTAAATAATTTGACAAAGTTATAAACAACTGCCAGTGGCTCCTAATGAGGTAACTCAGCACCTCCCATACCACAAGTGCTGGTGCCAAAGGCCTTTTTCCAGCAGAGCAAGCTTTGGGTGAAGTGTCTGCTCCCCAGGTACCAGCTCAGTCCCAGAGCAGAACAGGGATCCCAAAGCATGCACAAAGCTGACTGCATCATCCTGCTGAGTTTGTCCTACTTGAAATGAACAACATGAATTTTGGTGGTGAAATTATCCTCTTTCCTCAAGCAAGAAGTCTGTGATGGAGTAAAAGAGCTTTCATCTATATGATGAGGATTTCCCATGCCTGTACCCTCCATCCTCTCTATCATCTCAGGTAAAAAGCCCAGGCCTGCTATTTTACAACCACAAAGGAATAGGGAAATGTGTCCTTTTTCCTTTCCCCAGTGCTCTGATGTGCTGTGCTGCTGGGTCAAAACCAAAGGGCTGTCCCACATGGGCACACAAAGGGTGCACTGAGCAACAGCAGCTCCCAATGTAGTCTTGGAGATCAGCTGCCAAGGAGCAGCTGCCTAACTCAGAGGACGGTGCCCAAGTCAAATGAGCAAGAGGGATAGTCAAATGTGCTTGGGTTTGGAAATCAATTTGAACATTTCTCCATGTTTAGCAACTAACTTACCTCCAGGGTTCTTTCTCTCTCACCCCAGGAAGCTCCTTTTGCAACAAATGGAGGAATATTCCCTCCTATGATTCAGCAACCCCATGTCTCAGCTCAGAGTTACTGGCAAGACCCCAGATCACAGCAGTGCACAATAATTGCTGTGAGGCATCCTGTATGGACCTCTGACATCCAGGCCAGGAGATCATATTCTGGAGAAGTAAAAATTCCTTGTTGCTTGGGGTGCACAGAGAATGTTTCTTACTCTTACCTCTTATTGTCCTGAATTGTAGGGACCTATTTAGTCTTTCCTATGTTTTTGCCAGAAAAGCTGTAAAAACAAAATAATTTCTTTAAAGTAATTGTTCTGCAGAAAGGGCACAGAACTTTCCCAACCCATCAGCACATAAATGCAAGCCATTAAATGAGAAACCCAACAAGCATTAAAGCACTTTGGAAGCTGGACAGGCTGCTTCCTGGCTAAAAATCACCTGCAGAGTTCAACGAGGGGTCCTGATGCCGTATGATGGCAAAAATGCAAACAGTGGCTGATTAGCCACGGGTTTTTACTGCTGATGGATGCACTTTAACAGTCAATTCCATTCACTAGTCAAGGACAACACAAATATGATGGCTGGTACAACTGCATTTCATTACAGTAATTGTGCAAGTTGCTGTTTAGATTGGAGGAGACGACACGGTGACCCCATGAGTCAGCACACATTGCACAACACTCTGCATGCCCACGAGCATCTACGTTGAGGTACAAACCCTCCCTATAGGTGTGATCCCACCGAGGCAGCCTGCCCCACAACAGGAGCAGTGGGATAAGTGGGATAAATGAGCTCTTTTGGAGCTTTCCTCATGCTTTTTCCATGATAGCTGCTGTGATTGCACTGTGCTCTCTGACAGGGAGTGAGTAGGAGCCCCTCCACATACAACCTGCCCTGTGCAGCTCATGCCGGCTGCAGGATTTCCAGTGCACACTGAGCCAAAATGCACATTCAGTACCAAGGATGCCTTTTCACTGGCAGGCAGAGCCACACAACCCACAGCAGCACAAGCAGAGGCTTTAGAAACAAACACATGAGTTTTCCCTTCATAAAACCCTCTCTTACACAAAATGGAATCTTCTGACATTCACCAGCTTCATGACAAGCATCTTATACGGGAAATATGAGCTGCCACAATGCAAGGGTCTCAAATGTGGAGGCAGGTGTGCTGCAAACGCACAAATGGTACAAAACCTTTGCCATGAGGTGACGTTCCAGGCTTGGAAAACTGTTAATCCTCACAGCCTCTACACTGCAAGGTTGGTCCTTTCAGCCCATTTTCATTTATGGAAATCTGAGCTGGAGGTGATAATGTGGGCTCAAAGCCAAGCGTGCACTCCCTGCCTGCTCAGGGCTGGGGATCTGCTTGGCCAAAAAGAGACAGGGAGGCAGAGGTTGCACAGATGAGCAAGTTGGACTCTCCTGGTTTCTCCCAGCTGATGAATTTCTTGATGGGGAAAGGGCAGCTCCCAGGCACCTGCTGACAGCTCACCACTGTGAGTGAGCAGCCCTGGGAAAGGAGGGAGGGACCAGTGCTACTGAAGGCTGTCACTGGCTGGCACATGGGACAGCCATGAAAATGAGAAACAGGGCAGAAAAAACAACCCCCAGAGGCTGTATCCATCTGCTCACCTAGAAAAAGCTACCAACAGGGTGAGAGACAGACCTGTGAAAGCTGTGTGCCCTCTTCCATCCTCATCCTCCCCAGGCAGCAGAAAGGGGAAGGAAAGGAGACAGACTGTGCTGGGCAGCCCAGGGACTTCCCAGGAGGAGAATTAGCCAAAAGAGCACAATGGATCGCTTCCGGATGATCTTCCAGTACTTCCAGTCCAACTCGGAGTCTGTAATGAATGGAATTTGTGGGCTGTTAGCCCTGGCCAGTATAAAGATTTACACCTGCTTTGACTTCAGCTGCCCCTGTCTGCACCGGTACAACATGGCCTATGGCTTGGGGATCCTGTTCGTGCCCCCCGTTGCCTTCTTCCTCTGTGGCCTCATCCTCAACAGACAGTCCCTGGTGATGCTGGACGAGTGGAGGCGGCCGCAGGGGCGCAGGAGGAAGGACCCGGCTGTCATCAGGTGGGGTTTGCAGCAGGAGTGGTGTCCCCCCTCCCATTTATCCTGTCTCTCTCTGTATCTTTGATCCTCTCAGTCACTTGTTTTCCTCTGAACTCGGTTCCCAACACCTTACCCCACAAGTCCAGACTCTGGGGCACTGTCAGTGCTTCCCAGGTGGCCACAGCAGGGAGCTCCACAGCCCCATCCCCAGCAAAGAAGGGCAGGAACATCTCGAAACAAGCAGCTACATTTACGCTGCCACCCTGGGAAACTGCAGTGCTGCCTGCCCCTTTTGTGCACACAGGGGTTTTCTCAAGGGGCTTAAATGTGCAAAAAGATGAGGTTGAATGTGCAGAAAGTGTGGCATTTCCATCGCAGTTTTCTTTATCAACAGCATTGTGATTTCCCTCCCCTCAACTAAGTTATTACAGACTTGCACTGGTAAAAGGGGGAGGAGAATCGGCTTCACCCTGTGGCAGACAAACCTTTACCCAGAGCACAGGTTGGCACACAGCAGGATGAGAAAGGTCTCTGAGAAAAGGATTTTCCAAGTAGAAAAAAAAAAAAATAATAATAATAATAATAAAAGCCCTGTTGTGCACTGGACCAGACCTCACACTGGGGATCAGCCCCAGCAGAGAGACCCCAGAGCAGAAGAGATGTCACCTGGAGTGGTGTGGGGGAAAGTCATGCATCTGCTCTGGGAGGGCTGCAGAGCCCAGACAGCCTGTGTCCATCAAGGCTCTGGGCGAGGAGAAGGCTCCCCACATACCTCCCATCCCACGTCTCCCTCCCACTCCAGGTACATGTGCTCCTCCATCATGCAGCGAGCCATGGTCGCCCCAGCCGTCTGGATCGTGGTCGCCCTCCTGGATGGCAAGTGCCTGATCTGTGCCTTCAGCAGCTCTGTGGATCCTGAGAAGTTCCCAGGCTTCACCAATGCCACCGCAGAGCAAGCGCAGGAGCTGCTTGCCAAGGTGCCCTGCAAGGAGGACGAGTTGGTGGGGAGCAGCACGTCCCGCAGGGCAGTGTCCAGGTACCTGCGTTGCTGGTCCCAGGTGGGTGGCTGCCAGCACAGCCCTGGGTCCTTAAGATGCTCAGCGCAGGCATTTGCTGATCCCACTCTTCTTTGATTCAGTATAGCCTCACTGCAGTCCTGCTGGGAGCAAGACTGCTCTTTGCTGCCTTAAGCCCCCAAATGTTGCTGCCCTCAGTGATGATCTTTGAGTCACCCAGATAGGGAAGAGGAAGGAAGGAAAGGACTTGTTAATTAATTGGATTTTGCTTCTAGAAGAGCCAGCAACTTCTAAACCCAGATAGCAAAAAGCAGTTGTAAGGAATATTGGGGTCTCCTAAGGCCCTATCTCTTCAGGGTCAGAAGACCTTTTTAACCTTGAAGGCAGGACCTGCTGCTTCAAGGACAGTGAAAGCTGAGAGAGTTGAAAGCTGTTTGCTCAGGAACAATGAGAGAGTGAGACATCTGAAACTGGTGTAGGTGGCAGGTGAATGTCCTGAAGATTAGTATGTGCCCATCAGGGGAGCACCAAAGTCCCCTTCATACACGGTGCTCCCATGCTCAGAGCAAATGCTCCAGACCCACTTTTCAAAGAGTTATTCTGCTGAGCTGCTGATGCACAGATAAATGTCATATCCACCTCCCCAGCACTCACATCCTGAGTGCAATTTGGGGTGCTGGATTGAAGGGACAGATTGGGGACAGCAGTCTAGATCTGCAGCCACACAGACTCCCCGTCTCAGTGTTACAGCCTGTGCTGCCTTCATGCTGTTGCTGATCCTGTTCCTCTGCTTATTTCTAATCACGCAGGCCCTCGGTTGGAGCATTTTATTGATGCTCATCATAGCAGCTTTCCTTGCCCGCTGGCTCAGGCCTTGCTTCAACCAGGCTGCCCTCCTGCAGACCCGTCACTGGAGCAACTACATTGACATTGAGCAGAAGATTTTTGAGGAAACCTGCTGTGAGCACAGCCGGCTCTTTGCTCACAAATGCATCCTCCACTTCTTTGAAAGCATGCGGGAAGAGATCAGGCAGCACAGCTTTGACTTGCCTAAGGAGGAAGAGGAAGATCTTCTACGAGGCATCACACACCAGGATCAGGTGAACAAACTTCTGAAAACATGGTACTATGAGAAACCTCCCTTGGATGTGAGCCAAGCAACCCAGAGACATCACCTGGGGAGAGAGAGACCTCCACCCTGGACAGGCAGTCCCCATGTCCAGTCCAAATTCCCCCAACACACCAATGTGTAAAGGGGGGTTTGGTCCCAAAGATACTAAAGCCTTATCTCTACCCAGAGCAGTGCCCAGAAGATGGATGAATGTGGTGCCTATATCTTCCTCCAGAACCCCAACCCCAAAGGCTGGGCTCTGGGGCATCCACCAAGATTGCCCAGCTGAACTAGTGAGGCTCAGCTCTGAGGATCCCAATATCCCAGACTCAGTTACCATTCTGGACATTTCTTATCCAAGGTCTCTGCATAGCACTTGTGTCATCTTTGAGTTTGCAGCTCCTTACAGCTGTGATAAAACCATTCTGCCTTGAGGAAAAATTTAACCAAGGCAGCAACATGTGGCTGCATATGCAAACTGGCTGGAGCACAAGTTCCAGGAGCAACAACAGATTTGTGTGTTCCTTGCACTAGCTGTTCCTTCACCTCCTCTTCACATACAAAGACAAACGTGTCTTTCTTTCATGCTCCTTCAGGAGTAAACAAGCCAGGATAGATTAAAGCCTCTTTCTTCAGGTCAGTAAGATCCCTGCCTTTGGTTTCAGTGAGAATTCAGGCCCTAACAACTCAAGTGTCTTCCGGACGGTGTTTCTTCTGGGTAGGATAATTTCATTTCCCTTTTGAAGACTTACCAGCATGCAGTAACAAAAGCAAAGGCATAAGACGGTACCTGAGGCACAGGCTACTTTTCAGCCTGCAGCAGATTATAGGTATGATATCATCCTTTAATATCGTATCTATATATCATGATAGCATATCACGAAACGTAGAAAACTGCCTGTTGCTTCTCAGGTTTAAAGTTTTCCCTGCAAAGGTGTATGCAAAGGTGTAATCAGCTGTTTGAGTACAATTCTCACGTATACATGAACATTTTCCTCTCCCCTTCCCAACTTGGAGTGCAACAGTTTTCATCATACTGTTATAAATTCCAAGTCAACTTAGCTTTATGAGATTTATTTATGGGGTTAATAAAAGGCAAGTAAAGAGCGCTGGGTGCACGGGGAGTCTGGGCTCATCCAACATGCACACACGTTACATCAGGTGGCTGCTTTTTATTCTCCTAGGCTAATAAATGTTCATTACTACTTCTAGAAAAGGCAGGGTTATTATAATTAGTTCCCAGATTCCAAACCCTCCCACTGGTGCATGTGTATCAGTCCCCAATGGTCCCTCTGGGGGTCTCTCATGCTGAAGGCTCGTAGTCTTCCTCCCAGGCTTTGTCCTTGTCCTTTGTCCTTCTTGGCCGGATATCAGGCATTGCCTCTAACTCTATACAAGAAAGAGAGAGAAGCACACCTTTCTACTTTGTCAGCTACTGGCAAACCTAGAGAAAAAAAAAATGTTGTTAATTAAAAAATAATGTTGTTTTAACGCATTTCACAAAATACATAATATTTGGTAGAAACCAGACAACAAATGAAAGGGAAGAAGAAACAGTAGAAGGTACTTGCATGGCCTTAATTTACATGGCAATGGACAACAACAACAACCTGCAATGATTTACAAGTGCCTTACACCATTCACCCTTGAGACAGAAAAAGGGGATTCCCATATGATGTAAGGGGAGTGCAATCCCTCTCAAAATACAAGAGCCAGGGGGATGCTACTGACTACTGAAAATGTTAAGGCTAAGCAGCACCAAACTCAGAGAAGGGAGGCTGAGTCTCTCTGGCTGTTCACTTAACAGACAAGAGCCTCAGCTTTTAGCCCTAAGCAACAATTCGTAGTGCCAGGTGGGGAACTAGTTCTTAAGCCAGGGACCATTTCAGCATTTTAAAGCTACAGAAAGGCTTGAAGGCTCTGTGGAATCATGTTCCTGGCGCAAAAATCTGGGGACCAGGACAGGGCAAGTGGGGTGCAAGCGTGTTGGGGAGCAAGCTCTCTGGGATGATTACCAGAGCTTTGAACTAGGTTTGATGGGGGAAGAGAGGGGAGCTAAAGGTAACAGAGAAGGGCTGGGGGCAGTAGTCATTACTGTCACTGTTGAAGACAGGGAAAGACTTCTGATCTCTCCCATAGGATTGTCTGAGAGTTCCTCAGAGAAGGTAGCATTCCTAATCCCCTGTCCAATATCTTCTTCTTGCATCCTCCCAGGGGTAACTGTATCTGCTGCTTCCCTAAAGTGCCTGTACATCAATGCACGGAACAAGGGAAATAAACAGGATGAGCTCAAGATCTGTGTTCGGTCGCAGGGCCACGATCTCGTTGCGATCACTGAGAGGTGGTGGGACAGCTTGCATGACTGGAACACTGTCATGCTGGGCTATATCGACTTTAGGAAAGACAGCCTGGGGAAGCAAGAGGGTGGGATTGCCCTTTATGTGAGGGAGCAATTAGAGTGTACCCAGCTCCAGCTGGGAGAGGGTGAAGGACAAGTGGAAAGCTTGTGGGTAAGAATTAGGGAGTGGGCTGAAGGAAAGTGCAGAACTGCTGTCTATAATCTTTGAAAGGTCCCGGAGAACAGGTGAGGTGCCTGAAGACTGGAGAATAGCCAATATCACTCTGGTCTTCAACAAGGGCAGGAAGTAGGACCTGGGAAACTATAGGTCAGTCAGTCTCACCTCTGTCTCTGGAAAGGACTGGGGACCGGGACTGAGGACCAGGACCAGGGACCAGCTGAGAATCCATCTAAGTAACTTCACTGAAAACATACAAGGTGAATTAAGTACTCAAACTCCCCAGCACAAAATCACTGTAGAACCTAGGAACACTTACTACCAGGGTTTTCCTGTTCTGAGAAGTCACCACCAATGTAACTAGCTCATAAAGTCTCCAAAACTATTTCACAGAAATCTATTTCACAGAAATGGTAGAAAACTTGAAGAAAAAACAGTCTACTTGGGAACACTGAGTTCATTTCACCAGGACAGTAGAAAAGCACCCTAAGTAACCTGAACCTCAGACTCCCCTGGAGTGGCAATTATTCCCATAAATCCTCATGCTTCCTATATAGCAAAGGTCAAATGATCTCCACCTGGCAGATTTCACTTCACATGTGTGGAGCCATGAGACCTTGTGGAATAGGCTCATCAACCTGGTTTCAATGTTTTAGGTTCAATTTCTCCTTATCGCTAACAGAAATAACCTGACAAGGGGCTTAGTGATTAGAGTTGACCTAATTAATTAATTATAAAAGGCATGTAAGGGTCATATTTCTGCTAGTCATTCTGTGAGGAAAATTAGTACAGAGTCTGTTAAAATAAGATAAATAAACATAAATAAAAGAAAAAGGAAAATGACCTAAAAGGCAAAATTGCCGTCATAGATTTTCATATGTCTAGTCACGACAGATAAAGAATATAGCAATCAGAACGACTTTTCTTGACATTAATGTTGTTTAAATTTGCTTTTCTGAGATCTCTTCTTTATGCAGGACTTTTCAAAATCTAGTGCCATGACCTCCGACTGCAGTATTTACTTTGGCTGCATAGAAACAACGCAGCCTATAAATGCCAGATCCTCACTCACTATTCAGGTCCAGGACGGGGCTTAAAGTTTGGGCTTTAATTTAGTTACATGCCTTCATTGCTGTTTTCTGGCAGGTCACGGGAAGAAGATTGGCTGCCTTGGGGGAGCTTATGTATACATGACTTATAGGCTGCAGCCAAAGTGTTCCTCTAGATTTGGAAGTTTGAAGATGGTTGCAGTCTCCAAGCTTAGATACAACCACGTATTAGTCTGGCACAACTGATTTTGCAGCAGTGTGCCCTGGCAGCCAGGTTGGCCAACTGTACCCTGGGGTTCATCAAGCATGGCATTGCTACTCAGTCAAGGGAAGGGATTGTCCCACTCTGCTCTGCATCTTGAGCACTGTGTGCAGTTCTGGGCACCACAGTACAAAAAGGGCATTAAACTGTTGAAGAGTGTCCAGAGGAGGGCTACAAAGATGGTGAAGGGCCTGGAGGGGAAGACATATGAGGAGCGGCTGAGGGCACTGGGCCTGTTCAGCCTGGAGAAGAGGAGGCTGAGGGGAGACCTCATCATGGCCTACAGCTTCCTCAAGAGGGGCAGTGGAGGGGCAGGCGCCGATCTGTTCTCCTTAATCACCAGTGATAGGACCCATGGGAATGGTGTCAAGCTGAGGCAGGGGAGGTTCAGGCTGGATATCAGGAAGGGGTTCTTCACTGAGAGGGTGGTTGCTCACTGGAACAGGCTCCCCAGGGAAGTAGTCACGGCATCAAGCCTGTTGGAGTTTAAGAAGTGTTTGGACTGTGCACTTAGTCACATGCTCTGAATTTTTGGGTAGACCTTGTGGTGTCAGGAGTTGGACTTAACTGTCTTTATGGGTCCCTTCCATCTCAGGATATTCTATGATTCTAGGATAATCCTTGCATCACCTATCTGGCCATTTCCATCCTCAGTTTCAACACCATTTGAACGTAACCCCTGAGCTTCTAAGGCCAATCACTTCCTTATCTGCCACTATCCAGAGTGTGTTGTAGATATTTAGTCTCAGCTGTGGAACAAGTTTGGCTGATATTGCTGCTTGGGTGCATTAAACTTCTTACTGCAAACCCCGTGATATATTGTTCTCACTTCCCTCCACTCCATTCCCCATTTCTCAACCCCATCAAGAGCTTTTGTTATTTTCACAACAAAACCAGCTCTGGCTGGACCCTGGAGCTGCCCTGGATGAGCTCAGAGAGCACAAAGCTCTCTCCACAAAATCTGTCTTCATCCCCGCTCCTCGATGTCTGTTCCAGGAGTGATCCTGGGTTCCTCCACAATGCCCTTTCCTGAATGAGCTTGCTCACACCAGCTTGTCGCAGGGTCCTTTTGTCCAGACCACCCCAGAAACACCCTAAGTTATGTGTGCAGCACCCACTGGGACTAGCACAAAGGTCTTCAAATGCTCTTTACCTCCAGGGAGGTGTTTTTTGTGTTTGTGTGTGTGTGTGTGTGCGCTTTCCTTTGAAATCAGCATCACACTTTGAATTTTAACTCTGGTTTACTATTGCCAGACATAACCCTACAAATCTCAGCCTGAGATTCGGTTCGGACTCACCACTCCACTCTAGTCAAATCAGCTATTTTCCTAACCCAGCTCGGACCAGAGGTCTGCAGCTCCTCTTTGCATGCTGCTTTCCATGTTCTCAGGTTTTAAATCACCCCAGAGTGGCTGCAAAATACAAAATGCAAAAAAGGGCGTGAGGAACAATTTGTTAGCTATATCAGGAAGGAGAAGGAGGGTCGTTCACAAGCTTCAGCAGCTCTTTATCTCTCAGGGCTGCCCTGATGCCCAGCACACAGATACATCTGTCAGGGTCCCTCACCTACCAGGAGCCCATGAAACAGCAGGGCTGCTGAAACAGCCATGAAACACAAGGACAACTTTCCCAGTCTTTCACGGACACTGTTTTGAATCCCACTGACTTGTTTGCCTCTGTGAGGATTGCCATCATTGTACACCAGGCAGCCTCAGACCCCTCATTCATCCTTAATGAAAGGCAGAGTTTTCCTGGAGATCAAAAACCTCTCTGCTTTTTACAAGGTTGATTCATGCAGGCTTTGATGTGAACTGCCCTTCAAAAAGCCACTCGACAGGTGAACAGAGAAGCCAGCTTGAGTTCTTAGCTAGCAATACAATAAGCCTCATCTGTTTTCATACAGCCAAATCTCTTTCTGTTTGATGAGATCATGCAATTAACCTCTTCACAGCAGGCAGAGCTAAGACCGACCAGGTGTTTTCAGCATGCTTTATGCTCACCTCTGTGGTGGCCTCTCAGGGAGGATTTAGCATCATCTACCCTATCCCTGGCAAGGGGAGACATCAGAAACTGCACTGACTAATGGTCAAAACACCTGGACTGGCTTCCTACCTCTGCTACTGATGCCCTACAAAGCTGTGGGGAAAAGCATGGCCTTTTTTCTATGGCTACTCAGAGTCCGAGTATTTCCCCATTTTTTGGCCATCTTGAGAGAACAGCCTAGTGCTTCAGGCTTCAAACTGCTTTGTGAAATGGGAACAGAGATGCAGGACAGCAGCAGCAACAAAATCCACTTCTTTTTGGGTTGTGCTGTGGGAGCTAAGCCTGACCCAACCACAGCTATCACATCTCATCAGTGCACTCAAGCCCTTCAGAAATGCTCATTGAAAGTTAGTGTAAATAATAAATTTAGTGGGGAAAAAAATGAATTTCAGAGCTGTGCCAGGCAGGGAGCACTTCCTGAGAAAGCAGGGACACCCTGGGTTTGGATGTCTTCACAGGACCAACCTGTGGAGCAGGGAATATTCTCTGTGCCCTGTCCCTGCAGCCCTCGTTTCTTTCTCTGCCTGTTTTTCTGCAGCACCAGAGCCAGGAAACACATCGTGTGCCTCTGGATGACACCAGACCATGTGAGCCAGGGCTTGAAGGATACTTTAGCCAGCCCTGAGGGCAGAGGGTTGTGACAACCAAGGAGCTACAAGTGTCAGCTTGCAAGTCTGACTGAAATGTGCAGGTCTGCAGGAGGGAGGGGAGCTGCTAAGAGTCATTGACAGCACACACACTGCATCCCACAGCACCAAGAGCTTTATTCCTCCTTCCTCTGCCTTTCCTTTTCTCTTCCCTTCCCATTGCAGAACAAAAAACAGACAAAAGCAATTTCCCACTGAAGCAGTGCAGGCGCAGAGCAGGGCCTGGCAGACACAAGACACTTGCATTAGACAACTCCTGGGGTGATGCAGGCGTGGAGGGGGGAAGCTGTGGAGCCCCATTTTCCATATGTGCCAGCAGAGCAGAGGTGGGGCATCCTGCCTGCTGCAGGGAGGAGCACCCAGCTGCCCCGCTGCATTTGCAAACAGGATCACGGAGCCCTGCCAGCAACTCCCCTTCCTGCCAGGCCACAGATTGCTCAGGGCAGAGCACAACTCTGGCAGCACCTGCATCCGACAGCCAAGGAGACCGGTGACCAGGAGACAGCAGAAATGAGGATGTGGAGAACAGAGAGAGGTTTAGCAAACCAGAAACAAGGCAGGCCTCATGGGAACAAAGAAGAGCAAGAGAAAGCAAGCCCTGAAGTTGGGCAAGCAGCAAAATGAACAGGAAAAAAAAAATGTTGAGCTTTCTGCTTTAAATATTGGGGATGTCAAAGCATGTAGGTGAATAACGGAGCTGCAAGGAGACTTGCTGGCATCAAGTCTTTGCAGAGGGGAACTGAAAGAATGAAGTAAAGCAAAGACGTGGCTTGGACCCTGGTGGGGGAAGGAATCACTTCAAGATGGACAAGTTTCGGATGATCTTCCAGTTCCTCCAGTCCAACCAGGAGTCCTTCATGAACGGCATCTGTGGGATCATGGCCCTCGCCAGCGCCCAGCTGTACTCAGCCTTCGACTTCAACTGCCCCTGCCTGCCGCGCTACAACCTGGCCTACGGGCTGGGCGTCCTCCTGGTGCCCCCCCTCATCCTGTTCCTGCTGGGCTTCGTGCTGAACAACAACGTGTCCATGCTGGCGGAAGAGTGGAGGCGGCCCCGGGGCCGGCGGGGGAAGGACGGGGCCGTGCTGCGCTACATGTTCTGCTCCATGGCGCAGCGAGCCATGATCGCCCCGGCCGTCTGGGTGTCGGTGACACTGCTGGATGGGAAGTGCATCACATGTGCCTTCTGCACCTCGCTGCCCATGGGGGCCCTGGGCAATGCCAGCCACCCCGGGCTCTCCCAGGAGGAGATGAAGAGGGTCTTGGCCCGCATCCCCTGCAAGGAGATCTACGATGGGCAGGAGCTCGTCGCCAACGAAGTGGCTGTCAGGTACCTGCGGTGCATCTCGCAGGTAAGAGGCGTTGGGACCATGCCCTGGCTGGTGGTTTAGGGTTAGGCACTGCCAGCCTTAGCTTTTCCCTCGAGGGAGTTGAAATAAAGCTGCAGGAGGAATCACAGAATTTCTAGGTTGGAAGAGACCTCAAGGTCATCGAGTCCAACCTCCAACCTAACGCTAACAGCCCTCCACTAAACCATATCCCTAAGCTCTACATCTAAACGTCTTTTGAAGACTTCCAGGGATGGTGACTCCACCACTTCCCTGGGCAGCCTGTTCCAATGTCTAACAACCCTTTCAGTGAAGAAATTCTTCCTAACATCTAACCTAAAACTCCCCTGGCTCAACTTAAGCCCATTCCCCCTCGTCCTGTCACCAGGCACGTGGGAGAACAGGCCAACCCCCACCTCGCTACAGCCTCCCTTGAGGTACCTATAGAGAGCGATAAGGTCACCCCTGAGCCTCCTCTTCTCCAGGCTGAACAAGCCCAGCTCCCTCAGCCGCTCCTCGTAGGACTTGTTCTCCAGGCCCCTCACCAGCTTCGTCGCCCTTCTCTGCACCCGCTCAAGCACCTCCATGTCCTTCTTGTAGCGAGGGGCCCAAAACTGAACACAGTACTCGAGGTGCGGCCTCACCAGAGCCGAGTACAGGGGGACAATCACCTCCCTCGCCCTGCTGGTCACGCTGTTCCTGATACAAGCCAGGATGCCGTTGGCCTTCTTGGCCACCTGAGCACACTGCTGGCTCATATTCAGCCGACTATCCACCATCACTCCCAGGTCCTTCTCTGCCTGGCAGCTCTCCAACCATTCCTCTCCCAGTCTGTAGCTCTGCTTGGGGTTATTGCGCCCCAGGTGCAGGACCCGGCACTTGGCTTTGTTGAACTTCATGCAGTTGACCTCAGCCCATCGGTGCAGCCTATTAAGGAGGGACAGGCAGTTTTGTGGGGGTATGAGTTGTTCAGACTCAGCCCCATTCACACTGATAATTCGGTCCCTCCTCTTCCCTGTGTCATGCTTACGGGTGCTCACAGCAGCCAGAGCTGTTTAGGGCAAGTACAGAAGGGGTTGACGTGGTCGTTACTCCATGGCTGTCACCCGCACTCGTAACCCACCAGTCACCCGTGGCTGCTCTGGCTGCTTGTTATAACTTGTGGAAGCGATGGGCTGATAACCATCTATGCCGCTTGCTGCTTACTGTGAAACAGCTGGCATGTGTTTATTAACCTCACCAGGCAGCAACAAATGAAGAAGTGCCACTAACTCCTTGTCCTGTGCTTAATTCTTCTCAAGCCCTGCTTCTGGCCACAGTTGGAGACAGGATGGTCCAACCCACTCTGACCACTCGACCTGCTTAAAAGCTCCTTTCCCTGCCCCCCTTATGGAATATAGGAATAAATTATCCCCATTTTCAGAACAGAAATGGAGTCATATGGTCTTCTCCCAGACACAGGAAGATTTCCCTGAGCAGACCCCAATTCCCAACTGCCGGGAAGCTCTGGGAGCTGCATCACAGGGGGTGCTGCCTGGACAGACCCCAACCAGGTAGATGTTCAGTGGGGTCACCTCATGAGCATAGACTGGGGCTGTCTCTGCCCTCTTCTGTTCCTCCCTGTCACATCTCACTATCAGGGCATCCCATTACTACTGATCCCAGTGAGCACAAATGTCACAGAAGTCCAACAGCTTGGGAAAAGGGGGTGTTTATGGTCTGCCCATGATGGGTCCGGTCTCACCCCTCACCCCTGCAGGCCCTGGGCTGGTGCTTCATGCTGCTGATGACCACGCTGGCTTTCTTGGTCAGATCCCTCCGGCCCTGCTTCACCCAAGCCGCTTTCCTGAAGAGCAGGTACTGGTCCCACTACATCGACATCGAGCGCAAGCTGTTCGACGAGACCTGCACCGAGCACGCCAGGAGCTTTGCCAAGGTCTGCATCCAGCAGTTCTTCCAGGGCATGAGCACGGACATGGAGACTGCTCACTGCCACCTGCCCAAAAAAAACCCCACGGATGATGGGGAAGCTTCCGAGAAGCTCTTGGGCATCACTGACCAGGGTACCATGAACACGGCCCTGAAAAGCTGGCACAGGTGTAAGCCCCCGTTGCACCTCCACCCAGATGCCCCATCCCGTGGCAATGGCTGGGCTGGGGAAGGGCAGCCCCCCCTGAAGCCCCCTCCAGAGCCTCCAGCACCTCGGAAGGAAATGGCTGCCTACTACAGCCGGGTGTGAGCAGAGGCATGAGCCACACTTTTGGGAGAGGGGCTGCAAGGGGATGTGCACCCAAAGGGCGGTGCTGGCACCCAGGTGGTCCCATCTGCTCCCCAAATGCAGTTCTACATCCTGGTAAACGGAGGCAAGAAGCTTTGGGCTGCCCGAGGCTGTGATGGAGAAGCCCTGGGGGAGCCAGTGGGCACGACGTTGTGTGTCCCATGCCACAGGTCTGTGTGGTGGCAGTTGCTGAGGTGGATGTTGCCAGATGTGCAAAATTTCCCTTCTTTTACCATGTGCACCTCCAAGCCTGTGACAGAGCTGGAGCAGGGACAGCTCCTTGCAATGCTGGGCAGCACTCTTGGGTTCGGGCACTATTAAAAATTCCTCCATAGGGAATCAAGCTGGAATGGCCCTCTCACTCTGAGACATGAAACCCCAAAAGTCTCCCCATTACCATCTATATTTTACTATCCCTCCCAGACACACACACAGTTTCAATGTGGTGAGGAACTTTAAAATAAATTTGAGCCAAAAAAATGAACTAGTAAAGGGGTATCCCACACTGTATTACCCATGATAACAGTGCAGTCGGGTGTCATGGGTACAATTCAAGGAGGGGACTGCCAAGACAAGGAGAGCAGCCATCGCTCAGCAGCACAGAGGGTAGGTGCCAGGCTGACCCCCTGCCATGGATTTTCTGCAGGATGGTGAGACCATCCTTGTAGCTTTACCTGGATTCCCCCTGGCATGCAGCCCAACATTACAAACAGCCCGGATGTTTGTTTACGGAGCCAGCAACAAATAAATAATTCAGGCTTGCCGTTCCAGCTCCGCGCTTAGGCATGAGGAGTCATAAAGGCTGTTTACAAAAGCTGTTGGGGTTTCTTTATTTGAATACAATGACAAGGACCTGAGGTGGCACACGGAGGCTGGCAGCGAGCTGGCCGCGGCCTGTGGTGGAGCTGAGGCGGCTGCATTGGCTGTGGGGAGGCAACACCGTCCCTGTGCAACACCGTGTGGGTGCTCATTTCCCTAAAACGTGGAGATCATGGGGCACAGGCCCTCAAGGTGACTATGGAAATCTCCATGTTCCCTGATGGCCTTGATTTCATTAGCAGCGCGCAGGAAAACCCCTTTTGCAAATATGAATTTCTCCCCTGCCGCGTCCCTTTCTAAACGCTCATCCCCTTGAAATTTTTCCTACTGCGTTCTTGTTCAAACCGACCCATTATGGCTCACCAGTTACTGAGGTGACTGTCTTGCACATAAACCTTAATTACTGGTGTGCTACTCCACAGAGGCTGTGGGGAGAGGAGAACAAAGGACAAAAATGACAATGAAATTCTCCGAGCCGCTCTGCGGGAGCAAGAACGAGCCCATAGTCAAGGGCAGGCTGAATCTGGCTGACTCCCAGGAGAAAGGAGCATGACACAGATTTATCATTAATCTTCACACCCCAAACTTTAATTAAGGCACCTGCCCAGAAATTAATAGGCACAAAACCTGATTTACAAAGCAAAGGAGATTAAAAGATAAAGCTGGTTTCCACTCCTACTATTTGCAGCTCAGCGCTGTTAATGGCTCACTCCACATCCCACCACAGCGGTGATTAGAATATGGGGCTGGCAGGCTCCAAGGCAGATCCATCGAGATACCAAGGAACTCGTGTGCATTTGCAAAGAGAAGCTTTTGGAGTTTTAATCTAGATTTTGAAATTGTAGCCCTGCCCCACACAGTGACTGGCAGAGTCCCCACAGAGCAGGCAGCGTGTCCACTTTGTGTTGGCACTTTGTCCTGGCAGCTTCCCTGGATTTGGGGGATGTATTTCATCACTGTTGGGAGCAGACACCTCACTGGGGGACCCAGGACAGCCCCTGTGGTCTCAACTGGGCTGTGGTCCCAGAGTGCAGGGCCTGGTTGGCAGCAGGGCCCCAAGCAGAGATGTGGGACTGCCACAGGGTGCAGCACATCCCAACACCACCGAGCTGCAAAAAATCCTCCTGGGGCTGGGCAAGCGTTGAGAGGTCAGGTCTGGAGCCAAACCCGCGTCTGGGGTAGGGAAGAGGACTCGGGGCAAAGATTGCAGCTGGACTGCAGACATCAGGCTTGGCTCAGGTTTGCTTTAGGCAGAGGGAACATGGGTGTTGCTGAAGGTTTTCCTGGGCTAAATACGTCCTCTGGGGAGGGCTGAGCTTAACCCTGGGGACATGGTGACAAGGATGCTGGCAAAAGAGAACGGGAGAGCCTCTGGCCACCGAGACAGGCTGGAGCTGGAGGACAGACAGCAGAGAGGAGGGAAAGACGCAGGGAGAAAGTGTGGCGTCCTCCACTGCCTTCCAGGCATCAGACTGCAGAGGAAGTGGAAAGCGGAAAAGCAGAGGGGGCAGGAATGCGCTGTGCTTGCCAAACTGTGGGCTGCACCCAGCCCCCCATCCCGTCACAGCTTGCCCCGGACCCAAATCACGGCACTGCATGGCAGCCATCACTCCCCTCTGCTCACCCCACGAGAGCGGGTCTGTCCCTAGCAGCAGGAAACGAAACCCGATGGAGCTCATGATGCCGGTTTCCTGCTTCTCCCGAAAACCCAGCCAGACTGGCATCTTCCCCGCTGGCTCAGCCAGCTCTCGGGCACGAAAGCAGCAGTTCCTGTCCCTTCACCTGGGACCAAGGGCTTCTTCTCCCGTGCTGCCCCTGCCTGCTTAGCTCAAGTCCCACCCTTGGTATCAGTGGATCCATCCAGCATCCCATGAGGAGCATAGGGGCCACATCCAGCCCCCAGGCTGAGGGCTTTGGAGTTTCCCCTTCATGCTCCAGCAAGGCATCCATCGCTCCTGTCCTCCAGGCAGACCCAGTTCCCTCCACAGCCAGCATCTGCACAGCTGTGTGGCAGATCTGGAAAAGGACGAAGTGATTTTTCCAGTGACTCATTCTCGGTCTTTCCTTTTTTTTTTTTTTTTTTTTTTTTTTCATTTTAAAGGCACATCCTCAGCCTTGCACCCAGCAGAAGCCAAATGCCTGCTCATCGCCCCACCCAAGCACAGGGCCCGAGAACAACCCCCGCCCTCCTCCCAAAAGCTGACAGCTGAGGGCACGTTGCAGACTGAAAAAGGAAGCTGCCGAACTCCAGCGCTGTTTTTACCCACTTTCACTTTGTCCATCAGCCTGGCCAAAGCTGGACCCCCTCTGCTGCACAACCTCCCTCGCTGCTGGGAAAGCCCCACACCCAGAGCCCGCGCAAAAAACAGGCGAGTTGCTGAGAAAGCTCCAGAACTGATTTCAACAGCTTTCCAAGTAAGTGACTTCATTTTTTACTTGCTTTCATGGATGCTTCAGGGAAAGGCTAACACAGATTGCTAAACAATGATCTGCTGAAAACATCTCTTCCCTTCCCATCCTACCCCTCCCTCTCCTAGCCAGGCAGCTTAAGCCAAAACCAAAGGAAGGTAGCCCCCACACCCCCCCCAAAAAAAAACAATTATTTTTTGCCAGCTCCTCTTAATTTTGCTTTGCCTGGTGCCAGGCTCTGGCAGGGAGGTTGCAAGGCCTTGTTTATCAGTGGTAGTTGCTGCTCTCCCTAATAATAGGCCTTTGAACCCTACGCGCCAGTAAAAGTTTGTAGGTTCGGTGCCCTGCTGCAAAGGCTGCATGCCACGAAGCGTGGCAGCCAGAGCTGCAGGCCTGATGTGCTGTCATGTGGCTGTAGTTTTGGGCTGGTCTGGCTCCTTTAATGCAGGAGTTTTGCATATGGAAAGCTGGGAGGATGCAGGAAGAAATTAAGGGCCCTGGCTGCTTATGCTTGAGCTGGGTGATAGCATGGCTTTAAGGGGATTGCCGTGGGTTAGACAGAGTGGGAAAACAAGGCTAAATTTCTAGCTCAGTTTCCTTTTGCTTGCCTGTGGAGGAACCAAGCAAAACAGGCTTTGGGGGGTGGCAGAAGGTACACTAGAGCACAAGATGTATGTAAAGCACAATGCCTGAGCAAGCATTGTAAAAGAGGCTGTGGGAAACATTTGTCTCATCTGCACCAATGCCCCCATAGCCTTTCTCTGCAGGTGGGGCTGGCCCAGGGCCACCTTGCCCTGTGCATGCTGAGGGGGAGATGCATGCATCAGGGTAGCTGTGTGGGGGTCAGGGCTGTCCAGGAGCTCTCTGCAAGGATGTGCACCGATGCTGGCACTGGAGGATGTTAGTCAGGCACCCAGCTCCCTCCTGCATCCAACAAGCCACAGTGGCAGCAGTTCCCCTGAAGTCCAAGGGTTTCGTCACAGGGTGAGGGCTTTCCCAGCAAGCGAGGCAGTTGAGGCTTCCTGAGATAAAACCACACAAGGGTGCAGCGTAGATACAAAGTAAACCAAGAAATTAAACACAGGTTGCGAGGCTTGGTTACCACAGGACAGGAGGAAGGGGCATCACTGCACAGCTCAGATGCACTCCCCAATTAGTTCCCTGTCCTCCAAAAAACTCAAATAAAAATCAGGGTATGTACTTTCCCAGACTTGATCCGCACTCAGCACCTATCCTACCCAGTATAACCAGTGTTGTACTGAGAGAAGTGCTGGAGGAAGACACACAGCACGGTGCATTGCTGGCACCAAGGTGTCAAGGGACAACTGTAGGCCAGTGGAAAGAGGCTGAGCCAGGCCTGTAGGCCAGAAGGGCGCACACAGTTATGTCAGCCAACTGTGGGAAATATCACCCTACCACACCCAGTACTAGCAACAACTCCTAGGTAATTGTAGGCCAAGCTCTATCTGCATGTGATGTTTGCGTCTTGGATCATCGTGATAAGATTTGCTTTCCCAGAAAGTAACGTCCTTTGCTGGCACCAGCAGTGCCCTCAGCACCTCCTTGCCCCGTTCTTGAGTCTCACACTAGGGGAATAGGGCTGCAGTATCTTGGGGCTGCCACTATGGGCAGGACAAGGGAAATCACATGCAGGGCAGCTGGACACCATCCTAAAGCAGGGTCTCAGTCCCAAGCTGCTTCCTCCCTACTCCCCCCCCCCTTTTCCTGCCTCATCCTCCACACCCCATCTCCCTGCACCCAAACCTGCCAGACGAACTACAAGCACCCTGAGGCCCACCTCCTGCTGCCTCCTTGACGTACCTTAGGCTATTACTAACTACTAACTCATCACATTGAAGGGGAGGGGGAGGAAAATCCCACAGTGCTCACATGGGAGCACAGCAGTGGCATGCTGTGTGTGTGTGCCTGAGCTGAAGCGTGAGTCAGGAGCAATGCTGGGGCCACATCCCAGCCCCAGTGCTCCACTCCAGTTTCCCCAGTAACACAGCATCCTCCTTCATTGCAGGCTTGGGAGATCGAGTGTCCAGTGGTAACTCCACTGGTAAATCACTTCTGTGGGAGGTGACTAAAGCCAGAGGAAAGACAACGAACGTGCAAACAGGGGAAGAAACAACTGTCCCCTTGCTAATCTTTGCTGCAGAAATATTTTTGGAGAATTTAGTGGGAAACTGAAGAGTCTGAGTTTTCCCTTCTTGCTTAGGCTGAATCCCTCTTCAACCCATTTTGAAGCATCCCTAATATTAGCAGCCAGCTCCAAGGGCTTGGGGCACCAGCTGGAAGGAACAGCAGTGAAGGTGGTGTGCTCCCAGAACGGCCCCTTGCATGTCAGCAGGCCCAAGGCCACTTCACCCCGCATCGTTGTGCCCCTTGGTGCTGGGACAAGGGCCAGCACAACCCCCTGCTGCTCCAGGCACCTCTCAGTCCCTAGCCCTAGGACGAGATGGCCGCCCTTGTTGCCGAAAACTTTCGCTTCCTCTCCTTGTTCTTCAAGAGCAAAGATGTGATGATCTTCAATGGCCTGGTGGCCCTGGGCACAGTGGGTAGCGAGGAGCTCTTTTCCGTCGTTGCCTTCAACTGCCCCTGCTCCCCAGCCCGTAACTACATCTACGGGCTGGCTGCCATCGGTGTCCCAGCTCTGGCCCTCTTCCTCATCGGTGTCATCTGGAACAACCACACCTGGAACCTAGTGGCTGAGTGCCACAAGCGTGGCACCAAGAATTTCTCCACTGCTGCCACTTTCCTCCTCTTTGGCTCCATCATGGGCCGGGCGGCCGTGGCACCTGTCACCTGGTCGGTCATCTCGCTGCTGCGGGGGGAGGCTTACATCTGTGCCCTCAGTGAGTTTGTCAAGCCATCCTCCCTGGACAAGTTCCCGGCTGAGTACGGAGCTGAGATGCTGGCAAGGTTCCCCTGTAAAGACATACCATCGAACCTCACCAAGTTCAGGGACGAGGTGACACGGAGGCTGAGATACGAGTCCCAGGTAGGCATGCTGGGGAGAGAGCTGCATGGAGCAGGTAAGACTGCCTTGATACATCCTAACACAGCTTCTCTATTCTCAGCTCTTTGGCTGGCTGCTCATCGGGATCGTTGCAGTCCTGGTTTTCCTCACCAAGTGCCTGAAGCACTGCTGTTCGCCACTGAGCTACCGGCAGGAGGCCTACTGGTCCCAGTACCGCGCCAACGAGGACAAGCTCTTTCGCCGCACAGCTGAGGTCCACTCCAGGATCCTGGCAGCCAACAACGTGAAGCATTTCTTTGGTTTTGTGGCGTTGGACAAGGAGGAGAAGGAGTTGGTGCAGGAATTCCCGGTGGAAGGTGTCCAGCCAAGCCCCCAGTGGAACGCCATCACGGGTGTCTACATCTACCGGGAGAACAAGGGCTTCCCCCTCTACAGCCGGCTCCACAAATGGGCCAAAGGGGTGGAAGGGAATGGGCCAACGCCAGAGGGCCATGAAATGCTCTTTTTGGCTTCTTAACACAGACGGGCACTGGGAGCAGTTCCCCAGACTGCCTGAGAGGCCTATCAGTATCGGTGTGCAGCTGATGGATTCACTGGGAATAATTGCTCCCAGCAGGATTACTTTTCTCAGAAGGTAAAAAGGGTTCAACAGCCTCAAGGTAGAGGCCGATAAGCAATACAGTGAACTCAGGAACCCCTCCCCCGGAGAAAACCATCTTGCCAATGATCCCAGAGATACAAGGTGAGCAAACAGCAGATGCACACCTTACCTCCAGGCTGGTGGTGAGCCCTGCCGCCTAATCACCAGCTAAAACCTCAGGGAGCAAGAGGTGGGACCATTTCTAACTGTGACTACTGCAGTCCCACCCATCTTACCCCCAACCCCAGCAGGGCTAGCCCTAGCCTTCCTACACACCCACCTTCTTACGCCATTCTGCAGTGCCTGTTATACAGAAAGGTCATGGAGTGCTTTACAGACTTCCCAGAGCAGGGCAAGAGGGAAGCAGTGGGTAAATACCTGTGGCAGCAGGGATGCAGTAACAGCTGGGAAGGAGTGGGTCAGTAATACAGCAGCACGCCAAATAATCAAGAGACTAAGGCAGGAGGAATCACCAATGTTCCTGGTATTCAGAAAGTCACTGTAATTACAAAGCTGAAATATGGGTAAGACACCAAACTCTTTGTCCTTACTGAAGTGCCTAGCCATCTCTAATGAGCCCAAAGGGTCGCAGCCATGAGTTTATAACTCTGAAGATGGCACCATCAGCAGAACAGCTTTCAGGTAAGCTGGCTGGGTAGAAGAGCAGTACTCGCAGTGAATCACAGCACTGTCTGCAGCTCATCGCATTGCTCATCCATCACTGGATGAGAGTCCTGCTTGTTTGTGTTGATGAGTTGCAGCAAGACCCCAGCCAGAATTAGTTATATACATATAATTATATATACACACATACACGCACACTGAGTAATTATACTTAGCTGTACTAATGGAGCATCTTTCTTCCAAGGAAAAGGGGCAAGAAGCTTGCCTGCCAAAATCCATTACATGAACTCACCTGCTGCATTGACACTGCAGCCCTACGGTGACAGGAGACAGTGGGAATGGGATAGGGGGGCACAGCCTTCTCCCTACTCTTCCACCACTGAACTTCCTTAAAAACTCCTTTCACTACTTTAAATGCTCCCTGCAGCAGACTCTTTTGGGGATTTAACTGTACTGAGAGAGAGGAACCAAAGAGGTATAATATTACTGCCATTGCTGTGATGTTGTGCTGACTTTGGCCTAAAGGTTATTCTTATGGTAATGCCTTATACCTTTTCACCCCATATACCTAACGGTTAAGAATTGGCAGGAGTTTGGTTTTTCTACTCGGACTGTTCCATCATAGATACAACTTCCATTTACATTGTGCCTTTTACTGAAAAGCCTTGAACTGTTCAAAAACACAACTCAAACCCACTGAACTCAGAGGGGCTTAAGCACAAAGAGATTTGAAATAAACTATTAAATTAGTTCTTTTTCATTGCCTTCTGATTTTGTTTTTCACTCAGAGGGGCACAAAAGGCATATTTCAATATTCTCTTTGAACCTAAAAACTGGGTATTTTTTCTATTAAACATCCACATCTCTTCTAGTTTCTAGATAGAAACTCCACTTTTTAGTTTTTCCTGGATTAAGTAGTGCAGATTTTGTACGTCAGAACACATGACTGCAGCAAGGAAAACATATTTAGAAATCTCTTTACAAATATGTCCCCTTGCAAGGAATAGCTGGGAGGTATTCCCTCACTGAAAGGGAGGGCTATGCCTCTTAATAGACGATGCATCCCAGGACCCCTGCTCAGCTTCTCCATGCTTGCCTTGCATTTGTGGGAAGACCCAGCTCCCAACTGCACCATCAACTAATCTGCAGGAACGATCATATGCAAGTTAAACAGAACTGCATTAACGTGAGATGAAAGAGTTAATTTGCATTTCTCCTCATTGGCCCTCAGGTACAAACATGCATACACGCATGCCACCCCCACACGCAGGTCAGGAGATGCAAGGTAGCTTGCTGAAACAGTCGCATGTGTCTATTCCTCTTCATTTACTTCTCCCACCTCTCCTTTGTGATAGTCCTAGTTTTTCCTTTGAACCACCTCCACTGCCACTTCCTCCTCCTCCCCTTCCCTCCTTTGAAGGAGGGGGACAAGACATATAATGCTTGTGAAATAATTTGTTTATCCTAAGAACACAGCATAAGCGCAGCACAGCCTTCGCTCTGCTTGCTTTTCTCTCCTCACCATTAACTCCAGCTGTTTTCCATGTATTGGGATGGGCCAGAGCCTCATCCATTTTCCCTCCCTCTTCTTGGAGAGGTTTATTTACTGGGATGCTGACAGTGAGGAGTAGAACAAGCCTCTGCAGTCAGAAATACTTGTTTGCAATTGGTAAGGATTTTTTCCTCCCTTCTTCTGCAACCCTGAGCAGTTCCTCATAACAGAGTCCTGGGCTTCTGGCCCACCAGTACCCTCATGAATATTCCTCCCTGCCAAGGCAGTCACTCATTCTCCTCCAGTGACAACGCTGAGGTGAGGTCAGCACAAGGAAGAAAGTATTGACGGAAGAAAGGAGTCAGGGCAAGAGCTACCAATTTGTGGGAAAGGCTGGGAGCAAAGGAAGGGGTGGGGAGCATAGCCTTGATTTGCTTCCACAAAAAATATTCCAAGTAGGATATTAAACCTGCACAGCTTTTTACCCCAGTGCAAGCAACCAGAATACCAAGAGGGAAGCTGAGCTGCCTGTTTTCCTGGCATGCCATATCACACAACCTGTGAGCTCACACACTCTCTGCTTTTCTTGCACAGGCTGACAGCAATGCCTACAGGTTGTCAGCTAGGGCATACTTCCCAGCAGCAAGCTGTGCTTAAACTGGGCTCCTCCAGTGCACAGAATTACCCACAGGTCTTTCATTTACCCTGCTGACAACTGTAGAGACAATAATAGCCCCAGTAATCATAAAGTAATAATACCTCAAAGGGATCTTGGTTTCTATTGCAACGCTTATTTACGTATTCTATTATGTAACTAATCCATCCACACACAAAAAAATAAATACCAGCACTGCAGCTGTGCTGTTAATTTAAGAAAAGCAGCAGCTGCTAACTAGACGTTGCAAGAAAGCAGCCTCCTCCCCCAGAAGGGCACTGAGCATGAGAATATGTACAGTACCCTGCTCTCCCTGGAGGTAAGCAGTAAAATAACATGTTTCTAGATCCCAGTGGATTTGGGAATGAATTAGATGCATAATCATTCAGCCTTGCCAACAATGGGCATTCAGAGATGTAGAAGGGTTTGATCCTGGATAAGTCTGGTTTCGAGTTCAGAGTACCTACAATGAGTAAGTTTAGTCTTTTGAATTTGGGCACCCACTTGCCAGCATTTGCATTGGATAATCACCTGCCTGCATCTCCTGCTTTCCCCCTCACCTTCAGTTCTCCATCTATAAAATACGTGGATGATCACATACCCATCTTACCAGAGAGTTACAAGAACAAGGATAAAGGCACCAACACTATTGGTTATAAAACAGTCTCTACTTAAAAAACTGTCTTCAAAGTCATCAAGAGACACAGATTTGTAACATCCAGACAAAGCTGCAAACATTCATCAGATCTTTTCCTTAGATTGTTTGATCTTTCAGTTTGGTTTGGTCATAGATCAATACTGTCCAGAAATCCACTGTCCATGGACATCCACAGTGGAACTGCACACCTCTCAGCTCCCACTTCGCATGGAGAGACAAGCCTCTCTGCTTTTACTTGTACTGTATTTAGGCGTCAGCAAGGGAACTCTTTGCCTCTACATACTCTAGCGCAGCTGTTTTAACAGCCAAGATAGTTTCTTCTGTGCCATATTTCTTCTCATAATCCAGGTAGCGTTTAAAGAAGAATTTCATCTTCTTCGGTGCCAGGTTCAGGTGTATGACCTTCTCAAAGATGTCCCTGCAAAAAATCAAAGCGATTCAGGTCACTGTGTTGGTGACAACACTCAACACAAGCCCTGCACCTGCATTTGAACAAAGTGCAGACACTCAGGGGAGACATTCAATCAGCTGCTTGAAAGATTCATGAGAACTGGTGAAAACCTTAAGGTAGAAGCCTTCTGTTTGCTTGCAGAACTCTTAACATCACCGGTCAGCTTAAGCTATGATCCAGTCATTGTATTTGACCCTACATTCATATAGTGGCCACAGCTGGATCTATAGTGTAGGAAATAGAACTTCCTTCTGTCAACTCTTGTCAAAAAGTGACCGTTCTCCTCAGTTTTGTGTTACAAAACATGGAAGGGATGAACCTCAGTGCAAGTCCTCTAGTTTTTGTCATGCACTCCTTACAAATCAATCCTCCTATGCCTTGTAGATCTCCTTGCAGTCACCCCAGTCCTGGGGAAGACAAGCCTTTCCACACGCCCCAGTTTTCTTTCTCTAGGTGATGCAAATCCACCTTTGCTCTGGGAGGCCCTCAACATCACCATGCTGCAAAGCACCTCTACTCTTTTAAAATGTAACTCTAAACACCACACTCTGCCCGTCCCCAGCCTGCTGTAGCACAACTCACCGCACTTCCTTCTGGCTGCCATGTTTGATCATGATGTCCATGTAGATTGACCAGATGTCTGTCCGCTTGGGGTAGCTGTTGAGGGTGCTATCAAAGAGGGCTTTGGCATGCTCTGTGTCCCCAAAACGGAACTCCAGTTGTGCAAACCTTGAAATAACATCCACATCTAGAACAAGCAATGACATATTAGAGGATCACAGCAGCCCTCTTCCCTATGACGAGGCACAAATGAGTTATAATTATGCAGAACAGGCAAGCAACAGAGACAGCACCAATCTCTACCCAGAGACAAATGACTTTTTGTAAAGCAGTTCTGGTCCAAGGTGGAAGATCACAGTGGAGAAAGGGTCACGGTTCACTTCCCATTTCAGCTCTCCGTGGATGACAGAAGTTTATATGTATATTCAAAATGAATCCTGATGTCTGCAAGACTCAGAAGTTCTCTTGGCTTTGGTTGCTTTATATATAATGTATAGCCTTGATATCCAGGTTGACATTTCCCCTCCCCTTACAGTGAAGGGCACCATGTTCAGCACCCACTGGCTGCAGTTTTCACTTATTACACTATCACAGACATATTGCAAAGCAGTATTGGAAATATTGCTCAGCAATATTGCAAAAATACTGGAGACCCATCAATGCATAGTCTGAATTACGGATATGGAAGAGTGCTTACGTTCTTTAGTGGGCAGAGCCTTGAGAGCACGTTCCAAAAGCCTGTGTGTAGCCTCAGTCTGGCCTTGCTTCAGGAGGAAAGAGGCGTATTTCAGCCACACTGACTTCTCCTGACGGAAACGCCTCAGCATTGTGTGGTACAATTCTTCTGCTTGCTGGAAGGACAAAGTTGGATTAGATCACACAGATTCATAATAAAGCCTTGCAGCTCTAAAACTCGTGCTCCCAACCCAGGCATCTCCGAACATCTGTGAGAGGCAAGTATCAGTAGTTCCTTTTCTGCCACCAACCATAACTGTTAATCCCTGTTAGGAACAGGATGGGCCTAATGCCTGGCACCTGGAAGCTTACACAGCCAGGACTGGTAGCTTAATGGCATGACTGAATGGGATACTTGCCTGGGACCTGCTTGCACTATCTTACCTTGTACTTCTCAGAATTGGCATAGATGTCACACAAATGCTGGAAGACTTTCAGAGGCTCATTGTATTGAACAGCTCTCTCAAAGACCTTCATCAGTGTCTCCTCAGTACCATACATGTTCTCTAAGTTCAGCAGAGCAACCCAGACGTTCAGCTTCTCTTGTTCTTCCCTTGAAGCAGACAAACAAGAACATTTAGGCTTTTACCAGCCCTCATCAGCTTTTTGCAAACCACCTAAAGACTCGCTGACTTGTAGCCTGTTACTGAGACAAGGGAGGGGAGCATACCCCTTCACTGAAACAGCACTCCTGGAACAGAGCACAGCAGTTGACACTAGAACTTCTGATCACTGTTGTTTATAATTAAAAACCACAAAGGTGATTCAGGAAAGCACAATATACTTAATCATGCTGCGGAGATGCTTTAATACCCAAGGGTGTAGCCCTATGAAAAGGGCAACGACAGCTTCACAGTTTATTTCATGTTTTCATTTAAGGACATTACTGACAGTGCTTTGCTCTTCCCAACCCTTCCAACTGCTCAGAGGTAAGCCCATGTGCTCAGTGATACCCTGGGGAGTTACTGTGACCACAAGCTGCAGCAAGCCAGCTGCAGGCCAAGTGTGGTGACTCAAGCCAGACCTTCAAAGGGGCAGCTCACAATTGCCACCATTTAATCCTTCTGAGCTCACTTAGACTTTTCCACTTCACATGCACACGCACCAACGGTGCTACCAAGATTCTTCTCCCATCACCATGAACCCACCATTATCCTGTGGGGCAAAGAAAGGCAGAACCCCATTCTTACCTGAAGCAAATTGTTTTAAGCGCTCTCTCTGCCACAGCTCTGGCCTTCTCAATCTCAGTAGCCTGGAGGTGGAAAGCCATGTACTGCAGCCAGAGGATGGAGCTGTCGGGACTGCTCAGCACCAGGCGGTCAAAATCATCTGCTGACTG
Source organism: Netta rufina (assembly GCF_964035555.1). Lineage (NCBI taxonomy): Eukaryota > Metazoa > Chordata > Aves > Anseriformes > Anatidae > Netta > Netta rufina. Next base: position 24,708,191 of record NC_140130.1, on the reverse strand, counting down.
GGGCTGACGACTAGGATCCATCAGAGCTGCCTCTAATTTGCAAAGCTCTTTCTCCTTTTTCTGCTTCTCCAGCTCCTTCTCCTTCTTTGTTTGTTTCTTCGGCTAAAAGAGCAAGAACAGAGGATTGGGGAAGAGCAGACACTTCATGTGACAACAGGCAGAGTCTGCACATGTACAGTTCATACCTCCAAAAGGAAGAGCACTACAGGAAATCTGGTTTCATTACCAAAATACATTGAGAGTCAAAAGTACTTCGTTAGCCTTGCACCCCAACTGCAGTATTCACACTTCACAACCACCCACGCTTTTATTCTTCCATCTAAACCCTTTATTTAGGCCAGTGTTCACCACTCCCTTACACTCTAGAGAACCACAATACATAGGGAGAAACTGTGCAAGACTAGGGTACGTTGCTGGATCACTAGGGTGACTGATGTCTAGACTGAGAATAGAAAATGGCAGAGTTCTCTACACAAGGCAGCTATCCCCTGGGCAAAGCACTGGCCATACACAGCCTCTACAGAGTTGAGTTTTGAGGGAGAAGGGAAATCCTGAAAAGCAGACAGAGCATTTCATGAGTTCATTTCCAGTTTTGTTGGATTGCTCACACTGGAACAATTCTAAACAAACAAAAAAAAAGTTAAAAATCACAGTACAGAAGAATATTTTTGGTGCTTTTTCTAGGAAAGCTGTAATTTGAAAATGTTTTTCCATCTCCACGCTTTTCTGAATATATTCCAAATTTAAAGGAAAGTAAAAAACAGATGAAATCAAATACAAATATTTTAATTTCATGGAAGTGTTTGACCCTACATACTTGTTTTTATTTTGTAGTATGCCAACAGGAGAAACCCTGTTTTGATGCAGCCATACTAAAATAAGGCCTTTTCTCTTCTGCTTCAAAGATTATCTGCTGCTAAACCCCGGGGTCAGAGTAGTTAAGGAAGCTCTGTATTAGCTGTCAGGGATAGTCCCTTGGGTTAAGAGGCTTTGCTATAGGGCAGACAGACATGCAAATATCAAGACAACACATTATGGCCACCATGTGGCGGCTTCTATGCAGGCAGTACTAGTACACGGACGGCACCTTAGACTGTGGATTCTCCTCCTCCTCCTCACTCTCCGAGCTTTCTTCCTTCTGATTCAGTACAGCCATATCCACCGCTTTCATGTCCTCATCCCAGGTGAAGCCTGTGGATACCTGCAGCCTGGGAGCTTCACCGCGTTTCCTTATCTGCTTGGAGGAAAGGTTTTAAATCTGATTATTTTTATTTATTTATTTATTTTAAACAGAGACCAGACACAGATGCTGTTTGTTTGAGACTTCTCTTCAGACAGTATTATTGACTTCTCATGCTTGCAAACAGCCCATCAGAAAACCATCAACTCTGGTCACCTTTGCTGTACCTCAAACCCTATCCACCTTGCACCATTCACAGCTGACAAACACCAGTCTGTATCACTCCTATCTGAGAGGATGATGCTTACTGTCATCCCAGCCAGAACTGATACATCTCAACAGGGCTGCGAAGTCATGTCCAATTCACGCTCTCCTCCAAGCTTCTCACCTTAGATTTATTTTCAGCTGCCTCTTCCTCCTGGTCACCATCCTCCTCTTCCCGGTAATATACCTCAATTCCACTGTCATTTTCATCTGTTGGACAGACCTTCCTTTTTTTTGGCTTTGCCTCCTGCAACAAGAGGAAACAAGTCCAGAGTGAAGGGCAACAGCTGAGATAAGTATTTAAAACAATTCTGAATGCACACTATGCTCTCATACGATGGACACAACAGAATAAACTCACTCTTACCTACATATGCTGGCAAGACCAACAGGACAGGTCACATAGGCAACACAGTCAGGCTGCTTATTCAGTTAATTCCAACCCAAAAGGATCAGTTTCTGAACTTGCTGATCTCCAATGTAATTTAATCTTTTTTTCCTATTTGAATTCCTGTGCCTGATCCCAGGGGCTAGTTCCAGTCACTTACATTATTTAGACCAATCAAACCCTCCAGCAAGTCCTGAGTAATCACACCTGTACCTGCTCAATTTCAGAACTCTTTCTCCTCCGTTTTGTCTTCAGTTTACGCTCTTCTCTTTCTGCCTTGTCTTCTCTTTTCTCTTCTTCTCTTTTCTCTTCCTCTGCATTATAGCGTGGCAAGCCCAGGGATTCAGGCAAGACACTTGGCATCCCAGTGTCTTCAGGCAGGAGAGACAGCTCAACGTGATTTTCTTTTTTATTTACACTTCAGTTCATTGCCAGGAACAGTGAGAAAAAGAGAACCAAAATAAATAAATAAGTAGAAAGATAAATAAAAATAAAGAGCCTTTACAATGACTGCAAGTACATGAACTGGTTTCAAAAATTCTTCCTACCATTTACCATTACCCTCTTTCCATCCCCACCTCTCCCCCTCATCTCCCTTCTACTAACTGATTACCCCTTTTCAAGAACCTCGGACTTACCCAAGGACCTTGGCAGTGAGAAACTTTCCTTCAGGCAGGTATTTCTCATATAAGGAGTGTTTCTGTACATAGTAAATGGAAACATTCTGAAACAGGATTCGGCCCTGAAGAGATGCAGACAAGCTGAAAAGAGGAAAAAAAAAAAAAAAAAACACATAGTAGGCCGTAGCAGAGGAAGAGAAAAAAATCACAATGATGGTATCTGTGGCACCATCAGTTCTACACAGGCACAAAATTTTTCCCATACTTTAGTTTCCCAGGCTCAAGAAAGAAGCAATGACATTTTGATTCCCAGGATGAAATCCATTTTGCAACACAGAACTACACCAGACACTCCCCTAAACAAAATCCCAGAATTCTATATCCAAAGTTTGCCAGGATCCCTTATTTTGCGGTATAATTTTTGTTACTCACCCAAAGAATACACCTGATGGAGTGACTGATTTGACGTAGCCTCTTACTAGCTGGCCTTTTTTAACATCCTTAGTAGATGTTATTTCAGGATCCTCCACTTTGCTGCTGTTCCTTGGGTTTAGTCTAAAGGAAAAGAGAGGTTAGAAAGTAAAGCACTCATTCACCAAGGGATACCACATTCTGCTCTGGATATTAAAAAAAATAAATCAGTATTAACAGCAGCCCCCATTTGTTTCTAAGATACTTCATTCCAACATGATTTATGCATTTTTGTTGTATAGAGCAGACAATACATGAGGCTGTTTTAAAGGACATTTAAGACAGTCTGCTTTTTACTCAAAACGGTCCAAATTCAGCTGAACACTGAAAATAAAGTGTTTGAATTGCAAACTCACTGCAGGAGCTTTGTTTCTTCACAAACAACAACAAGAAATGCTGTCAAATCAAGTTGAGAAATGATGCAAAACAAAAATTCTATCTGAAAACTCTTGATCAGCTCTACATTAAGTGTCGGGTTTTCCAGACTTGTTGATGCACTAGAAAAATAATTCTTGTAGGAACAAGTCTTATCATTTAAAGATAAAAAATAAAATAAAATCTAGTCCTTGTCTTTTGAACACTTTATAATGAACAATGAAATCCAGTAGCGGTTGGACAATCTTTTTCATCACAGACAGTCTGGAAATTGACAGTCTGGAGGGAAGACACCTACCTGGATTGCCGAAGAGATAACTGGATTTTGCCATTCTCGTTGGCGAGGATGTAACACCTGCGTGGCAGAGTAAGGGGGTTAAACAGAAAGCTTTTATACCTACTGAATAAAGCCACAAGTGGAAAACAGGTATTTTCACCAGCAGAACAAAGCTCTAGAGGAAACAAACCACACAAACCAGCTTGACAGAAAGGATCATGACACCAGGTAAAGGGCTTTTTGGAACAAGTCTACTTGTTGTACCTCTATTATGAGTACAAAAGAATTGGAGATTGCTACAGCCGAACAACTTGGTCTGTTGTACCCTCCAGCATTCCCATCAAGTCTGTGTAGTAGGGAAATGCAATTATGTGTACATTACACATGTAAAGACAGCTGACTTGCCAAATAGAACCACAGCAGAGCTGGGATAACTGACATCTCTCAGTCCCAACAGCACCTTAGCTAAGAGAGTATTTTCTCTCAAAAGGCAGCCCAAGAAGGCAGCCAAAATAAGCATTCATACAAAGAAAGTACAAGGCTTTTTCAGCCAAACATTTAAAAAGGTTATAACCTTCTCTTCTAGAGGCAAAACAACACTATGCTTTAGCATTCATAAACCTCAGTTTCTTGAGATTGAAATACATTTGACCCAGAAAGTCCGTGTTACTTCATAGCCAAAGGCTGAACCTTACAGGTCTGACATCAGTGAAAAGACTGCCACCAGAGAGGGATTTATTTCTACGCCTTGCTACTTGAAGAAACAAGAAAGTTACTGACCTGACAACCTTGCCAACTTTGAAGTCACTCAGAGGATTCTCTGTGTACTTATCACTCAGGTGAAAGATACTGACTTTGCCAGTCTTCCCACCTGGCAGTGTGACGGTCAAACCAACGTGAGGAATCATCTTTGCTATCACACCTACAGTGATGGTACCCTGTTGCAGTGACGGAATTCCTGGAAAAAAAAAATCAAAGGAGAGAGAAGGCTTCATAACACCCCAAAAGCATGCAACCAAGGCAACAAAGATACTGAGCCAATGAAGCTGATTTTGCTGATTTTAGTTACCTAGTCACATATCAAACCCACAAGCTTTTGGCAAGGTACAGTCTTTGTGTTGTTTACAGTAACATTTGCCTTGATAGCACAGAAGTCCCTTAATTGCACAGTTCTAAGATACAGGATAACTGACAAATGTTCTACCTTATGTTTGAGATCAGAAGGCAATATATTCATAAAGGCTCAAAGAAAGACTTCAGTCTGAGACAGTAGGCAAGCAATTCTTTAGACTAAAGGTCTGAGCTCTATCACCTTACACACTGCTACACCTGGGTGAGTGTCCCAGGCATTAGTTCTGTCCTACAAGAGGTACAGCTTGGCTCTGGAGTGCAATAGCTTCCCTGGAGAGGTCAGTGCAGACTCTCCTCTAAGAAAAGGATCATATGCAGGCAGCTCCTGCTATACCTATAGTCACTATAGGTATGACTACTTGTCACCATACCTATGAGTGACAAGAAGAGGTTTGTTTCGGTGACACCTGTTCCAGTCACTGTAGCAGACAAGGCTTGTCCATTTTTGAAGTTCTTTTCTGGATGTTTTAAGACCTGAAAGGAAAAACAGACCTCAGCTTATTACTAGGAAGAGCATTGGACAACGCTGACTGCTATACTCTCCCACGAAGCTTTACACTTTCTAAATGTATCTTAGATGTGTACCCTTGACAGACAGCTCAGCCTTCCTACAATGGCTCTGTTATCCTGGACTGAACTAGCTCCAGGCACAGTATTTGCTTATCAGTGAAGGGCATGATGCCTAGAGCAGAGCACTAGGCTTGAGTTCACATGGATGTCAAAGTGTCTCTGGCCATTACTTGCAGCCACACGCATAGAAAAACGTGTGTAGTTTACCTATAATCACCTCTTACCTTGGTGCTCGGAGACAGCATCAGATGAGGGACTCTTCCTCGAATATCAGGGGTGACTTCTACCTCCAGCCAATTTTTGAGGACGTTGTACTGAGAAGACACAAAACAGACAAAAAGAAAAACAGAGTAAGACCTTGTGGAAAAAACTCTTCCTCAGTAGACTCACTAATTTTTAAGGCGAGAAATGATCACTACAGCCTCTGCTCTTACACCAGGCAAAAACAGTGATTTCAGTTCTATTCTTGTGCGTATAATGCTTCTGTGATTCACAGGCGAGCACACAGAGGGGATCTACAATGCCCATATTTGGTGCACGTGGCATACATGATATCTCAAAGCCATTTTGCTAGAGCACAGGGTGGGAAGCCTGTTTGTTGACAGTAGATGTACATCTAAGAGTTTCCATCAGCTTGACCCTCTCAAGAATAGAAAATGTGCCTTTCCTCTATTCTCCCTATAAGAGGCTGCGCTTTGCATGGGCCACTCTCATGGTTAATGAAGAATTGGTAGTTTGTTTACAGGTTTAAGCTAAAGCCTGTGGGGTCACCTTCAATTGCTGTCTCCCCCAGCACACATTTTAGGAATCCTCTGACCTCACCTTCTTCACAAAACAGGTGACTGTCTGTCCAACACTGTAGAGTCCAGGTTTCTTGAGGGTGCCATCTTTCATTGTTTCAGCTTCCCCTTCTATTTCACTGTTTGCAATAGAAAGAAAGAGGACATCAATAAGAATATTTGGTCCTAGCAATACAGATAGGAATTAGAAACCCAGGAGACTGCGATGAGTCAATGCTACTGTGACAATGTGTTTGGGATATGCATCCCTATCCCCTCCCCTGCTGCATCCTTCCACAGGGAATTAATCCTTCCCTGGGTTTAAGAAGGAATCCTGCCAACATGAAGGGACATTCCAGGGTCCAGACTGGCAGCACCTCAAGCCAAAAGGATGTTCAAAGGAAGTCACGCGCTAGGAGAGCACCGTGATCTATAGCAGAATTCAGATCCAAGTTAAGGTTAAAAAAAATAATAATAATAATAATAAAAAAAAAAAGCATGAGGCCTTGCTACATCTGCAACTCTTTACTTATGGTCAGCTCCTTCATAAAAAGGAGGAACAAGGCAGAGAAGTTACATGAATACAAGGTCTGTGAAACATCTGCAAACAGCTCAGAGGCCAATGCTCACCTTGGTCGAATGCTGAGCTCCGGAATAGACCGTGTGAAGTGTGGATGGGTGATGGGCAGATACCTAAAGAATAGGAAGATGATCAAAGTTTCTTCTCATGACCTCACCAGCCCCCAGCCACATGTAATCCCTCTGCATTGACAAAAAACAGTGAAACTTCCCTAGAACTACCAAGCCTTCCTGTTTTAGCCCTTCCTAGCACTATTTCAGTGGTAATTTAGGTATCCAAAGTACTTCAGCGAATTGACTGTCTGGAGACAGATTCCGCTTGCATTTGAGGTTTCCACTGAACCATAAAAGACTGCAAGAAATATGTCTAATCTACCTACACTCCAGATAAATACACTGACATAGGTAGAGAGAGTTAATACACCGAAACATGGATTTGGAATACAACAAAGGAGCAGATTTTCTCAAGGTCTCAACTACTCCAGCAATGGTAGCTGCAACAGCATCTGGTGACAGACATAACAGCCTAGATCATTTGAATTAAGTGACTGTGCAACTTCTCACATTTCCCAAAAAGCAGTATTATATGCTTATATTCCCACCTGTGAGTATTCACATCTCTGCCTCCAATGACCCGGGCAGTCACCTTCTGTCCAGCTTTCAGAGCGTGTGTTGGAAAAGAGTCTATGGGCACTTCATCCAGAATCCGGGATGCATGGATTGAACCTGTCAACTTGTCATCAATAGCAACTGTGACATGGGTTGGTTTGACGGATTTAACAGTACCAGTGACGATATCCCCCACAGAAAGAGAGTGTGTCACAGCAGCAGCAAGCATCTCTTCTAAAGTTGTCTCGGATTCTTTCCGGACCCTTACAAAAACATTCTTCTTTGCTGGGTCTTGTACTGCTAACACAACTCCATGGTCATTCACCTTCACCATTTTTAGGGTTACATAGATTGTCTGTCCCACCTTCAGTTTTTCTGAGTCGAAGCGGAAGGTATCATTGAAGTGAGAGGCTATGGGGATAGCTGCCAGCTGGCCTGTTTCCAGAGACACGATGGCAAACTCTTCTGCTATGTGCTGCACAATGGCAGAGTGCTGGGAGTTCTCTGTGAGTTGCTAGACAGAAAAGGAGAGAGTGACTTCCCTCAGCTGAGATTCTGATCCCCTTCGCTCTACCTCATAGAATGGCTTGAATTTGGAGGGACTTTTAAAAAACATCTAGTTCCAACCCCCCTGCCACAGACAAGGATGACATCCACTAGATCAGGTTGCTCAGGGACTCATCTAACCTGGTCTTGAACACCACCTCCACAGACAGGGCATCCACAACCTCTCTGGGCAACCTGCTCCAGTTTCTCACCACCCTCTGACTGAAGAATTTCCTCCTAATCTCTAATCTAAATCGCCCCTCTTTTAGTTTAAAAACATTCCTCCTTGTCCCATCATTATCTGATTGAGCAAAGAGTGGCTCTTGAACTTTTTTGTAAAACAACTTTAAGTACCGAGAGGCCATAAAGAGGTCTAAAGCTCTGAAGAAGGAAACAGCCCACTCCTTCAAAATTCACCCACCGGACTTTGACACGTGAACAGAAACACTCAGGTCTTAGAACTGAACACATACTTGCTTGGGTCTTTGCTTTAACAGTTCTTCTCGAAGAGAAACATACACCTTGGATGTGAGGGCATCCACATGAAGAACCAATCCCTTTGTCTTCTCACCAGGAGCAATACTTTTATCTACAAATTAGAACAAAGATTACATCATGATGACAGTGAAGAATTTCGAGCTACTGAGCTAGTGGCACATGACAGATAAGTGGTTCAGGTTTAATTCTTAAGAACTGCAGTGGTAAAGAGACTGCTTAGTTGCTAATTTTAACTAAGTTACTTGAGCTAAGTTAGATGTATTATATATCTGGTACTAAGTTAAGAAGAGAACAGATTCTTCCAACATTAATGGTAAGGAGGAAAAAAAAAGGGTTTTTTATTTGGAAAAATGAGTCCGATACTTTTATGGAAGAACTAAATTGACTTTTACAAAAGATGCAGCTCTGAATAACATTGACAAGAGACTGACTAAACACAAATTCAAAGTAAGACAGGTTTTGCAAGAGATTACAATTTTTGTAGAAAAAAGTCTATTTGCTGCTGATGAAGCAAACACTCTTCTGAATGTAGAAATGCTGGGTTTCCACTCCTGCTGAACTTAACATTTGAGATTGGTTTAATTGATTTATTCATTATCTCTGCATGCGTTTGTTGGGTTCTGTGTAATAGGCCATTTCACTGCTTTAATCACCGAATCACAAAATACTGAAATTGCAGCCCTATTTTAAATTTACATCGATTTAGAAGAAAAATTAACAGCAATTTCATATGGAGAATAGTCCAAAGAACGCACTTCCAGAGAAAGTAAAAAAAGACAGTAAGCTGGAGCTTGTATGAGTATTTATCTCTATACTTTGTCTATGTACATAGACAAAGACTTCAAAGCACTAACTAAATCTTACAAGATGCTTGAGATATGAGGCAGGATTAGGTCTGTCTTACGAACTAGTTAACAGTGGCACAGGGAGGCTTAAGCAATGCATTCCAAATGATGCAAATGGATCAGCGAGACATCAGAAAACTGAACTACCTCTTTGAGCCTGTCCCTACTCTGAGCAGATTCCTCCCGTGTTGATTCCTCATCAGAATTAATTTCGTGATGGAGGTTTCACACTACAAGAGCAAAAGCCAAAGCATGTAGTCAAATAAAAGATGCCCTACCTCCCAAATGATAGCGAGTGGCTGTTACAGTCAAGCCTTTCACACAGCTGCCACTGAACAGTGCTGAGCCATCCTCCTTCACATCCTGCACAACCAGCTGCAGCTCCTTCCCAGGCATCAATTCACAAAGGCTTCGGGCTATGCCAGACTCTTTTAGAAAAAACAAAGAGGTTTGACCAGTGAGTTTTACCCGTGCCATTTCTTAGCATAATAAAGTTTTCACATTTTCCCAAGAGAACATGAACAAGCATTCACATCCACATCTATCAAGGAAAACACAGTTTAGGCCCCTGAATCTGTAAAGATACAAAGAAGTAAGTTCTATGACTTAATCTAAGTAGAAACATTTGTGACTGGGTAACTGTTATACTGGAAAACATTCTCTCTAGGAAGAGTAGCACACAGCACTGGATATAGTAAAAGGTGAAAGCAAACAGGAATTAATACTAAAAAACACAAAACAGATACATCACTTCACAATCATAGGAAACAAAACATGAAACATTACTGCATATAGGGACCCTAAAAAGGCAGTCAGAACTTGATTTTAAAAAAGTGAGATATCCAGTATTCCCAATACTAATAAAACTCCATTTTAGAAAACATTTGCTGAAGGACTTCTTCAGCAAACCTGTAATACAAGTAGAAAAATCCATTTGCACAAACTCATATGAGTACTACGTTTGGGCTGTCACAAAATTCGAGTGCCAGCATAGTTATCCTAGTGCTGAAGCTAGTTGAGGCAACACTATAGCTTCCAGTTGAGCAGATCCTAGCTAAGACTCAGAACAGTTTAAAAAACCTCTCCGTGAAAAAAAATCAGGCATTCCATGCACCTATATCAGTAATAAAAAAAAAAACAAGTTAATGATTACAGTGTGCACAAACAGGGATTTCTACATCATAAGAATAGTAGGAACAGTTCTTAATTATCCATTAGAAAGAATGCTAGGGTCCTTCACTGCCAGTTAAAATGTTAGATGAAGTTAGAAATGTTACTGCCTCAGTTTCTTAACTTTTAGACTGGTTCATAAAGCTATTACAAATATTCACACTGAAAAATGGTCTCCTGCAGAAAGGCTTTGGTCCACAGACCATCTAATCTCACCCTGTTCTCTCTCATTTTTAACTTCACCGATATTTTGAGGTACCCATCTACTGGTTCCATTGCATCTCCCCCACACTTCATCCACTTATTCTCTTACTTTTAATTCTTTAAGTTTTAACCTCAAACCAATGCCAGAAACCTAGCAGACTTCAGTGAAAAGAGCAGATGCTTTGGCTTGTTCCAGCTGTAGTTCCAAAAAGCCTTCTTGTCAATAGCAGACACTACACATACATCCTTTTACTAATCAACTGGTCTTGAAAGCCAAGTCTCTGCTTCAACTGAGCTCTCTTTCATTTAAAAGGAAAACAGTTGTCCCTTTTTGTACCTCTGGAAACCCATTTTTGGGATATGATCGCTTTTGGCAGAACATGTGCAATCTTTTACCTCTTCTTTTCAACAAGTTCCTGATTTCCTTCACCTCCTTGAAATATTGATTCAGTAGGGAAAAGCTCTCTGCAGCTGGATTGCCTGAGCTGCACTCTGACACCTTCAGATTAAGGAGCACGCGCTGCTTCTCCTCATCAGTGCTCATCACCTTTGCAATCACAGTCTGTCCCACCACAAAGTGGTCCTTGGTGTCTGTCACAAACTTGTCACTCATGCTCTGTGCAGAGAAAACAAAGCAGTAAGGATTATTGAGCACAGATGCTAATTATCAGCCACCTGCAGGGCTCTTGAGAAGGGTTTTCTTGAAAACACAAAAAATTAACCAAATTAAGAGAAAGCTGTCAATTAAAATCAATTACTGAAGTCACATGAAACATCACGTGAAATCCCTGATTAAAGTCCTTTTCTTCATTTTGGAAGTGAATAAAAACACATGATTAGAAGTGTTTTTTATCCCACTGAGGGAAGCTGTATAAATGCAGGACCCCCCCAACACTACTGTTCCCACCAACCTTGCTTAAAAAACATTTCAACCTTTTTTTGCTGATTATACATGCTGTTTTCCAAAGACAAGTGAATGCATGACTTACCACTTTGGGTGCCAGTCCTGTCACACCAAAAGGAAACTCCACAAACACTCCAAAGTGCATAACATTCCTCACGTAACCAGTCAACAGCATCCCAGGCTGGATTTCAGAGAAATTTCTCACGACTTGCTCCTCCTGTACAGCAGAAATCACCGCAGACTTCCTGCACAGTATCTGAACAAACAGTTAGGAAAACTGGGAAAAGACGAATGAAAGGAGCCTGATGCCAATCAAATCTCTTGGTTCTGCTAGCCACTGATCTACAGCACTTTTGGAAGATTAGGCAGTAATGCTACAGTTTCAGTTACAATCTTGCTGCCCCTACACTAAAATTTAGCAATCAATGTCTCTTAAGCTCCTCAGCATTAAAGATGTATGTTTCACACCAGCTGAAGTGAAAATTTCTTAATATTTCAGTCCTGCCTTTCTGCTATAACAAGAGCAATTTTTTTGCTATGGTTGTGATTTGATCAATGCTGATGCCCAGAAGCTGGTTGGGAAGCTCAGTGATTTCGCAACCAAGTGCTGGTCTTAGTAGAATGCTAAGCAGCAGCCAAGCTTCACTTAACACAAACAAATTATAATGACTCTCTGAAACACAGATAACGTGACAGACACTTACACTCCAACACATTAACTAGTTTGTTGCAGAGACTCTGGATTCCTGACACACACTTCTTTCCTTTCCCCCACCCCTTTCTTCTCTTCCACCTCTTACATTTGACTGGTGGAGATGCCAAAGGATACAATACGGTCCCCCTTGTCGCTTAGGCACATAACTCTGGGCAAGACATCTCCCTCTTGAAGACAATGCCACAGGAGCTTGCAGTTAGCAACAAAGTCAGAGAGGTACACTGTGGGAAGAGAGGCTATCACATTGCCTTCATCTTCTAAGATAGAAACCTCTAGCCCATTCTCTTTCTTCTTCAAGACTTTCACATCAACCATCTGGAAAAACAAAAAAATAAGATGGTATAAAACCCAAAGTGCCTTTCAAGAATGCACAGGTTACCAAATGCTGTGCTCCAGGGGCTCTGACACAGCCTCCCAGCTATATAAGGAAAAATCTGATGAAAACAGGGCTTAGCCTCAGAAGCATGCAAACACAGTAAAATAAGAGTAATTCTCAGCTCCTAGAGAAGCCAAATGCTAGAAACATTCTTTTGGTTATAACTTTCAATTTGAAGGCTGAAGGGTGCAGGGTGTTGGAAACTGTTCATTCCAAAGACAAGAAGGAAGGAAAGGACATTTCAAAACATTTCACTGAAGTTATCTTTTTCCAGAGAGCATAAGCAGCTGCTTTTGGAATGAATACCACTCAGCAGCATCCAGAAGAAAGATCACCTTGGAATAGAAGCGTTAATTAGTAACTCCTATAAGACTGTCCTGGGACTCCTTTATCCTGACAACATAGATCTTGTTTTTGATCTGGCCACACAATAAGAAATGCACACTTAGAGCTAGTTCCTGACCTCCAACAGCTTTTCTTGAAGCAGAGATGCTCAAAGCAATACAAATTTTTTGGTAAAACAATTAGAAAGAGACAAAAAGAGGAACAGTCATTTAATTCAATACCTCTCCTATTTGATATTTCACTTCCTGTTTCTTCTTTGGAGTATGTTCACTTTTGCCCTCAGGTGCAGACATGCTTGATAACTTGAAGGACAGCAAGAGCCTTTCCTGCTCGGGCTCACACTTTAAAACCATTACTTTAACAACCTGAAACAAAAAAGATAAAACAAACATTTAAATAGGCCTCCTCGGTTTACTAACACCTACAAAATGAGACGAGAAAACACACCAAAAAAACCCACAGCTCTGAAATACACAAAGAGCTGTCCCTTTCACATGCTCCATTTAAACAGATGAAACTATTACTTGAAGTGAAAGATGAATCTCTCTTGATGCAGTTGACTCCTCCGGAGAAAATTCACATTACAGCTGACTCAACTACAGATTTCTCTTTTACATTCATTTACAAGACATGGCATAGATACGTTAATTACCTGGCCTTCCTGGAAGACTTTATCAGGACAAGATATGGGCTCTGCGCTCAACTCATTCTTTGGTACCAGACCTTTGACATCATTGTAGAACTTCACAATGCAGCCAAATTCCCTTGCACACACCACAAAGCCATGTGTGATCAGACCTGGTTCTGCATCTTCGTATTTGGAGAGGATTGGAAGTTTTGATTGAATAAGAGTTTTCTTTAGAGTAAGGAATAGCTTCTTTTCTGCAGGATTGCACTCTAGCACCTACAAGAGTAGAGTACAAAAGTGTTTAAAAAACGTATTTGCCATTGTCTAATCTATACAGCTGCTATTTTCAGAACAAAATATGGCAATTTAAAGCAGCTGAAGACCCTTTCTGGCAGCTCTCACCCGACACTTGACTTCATCTCCTATGTTGTACTTCTTCTCAGGCTGCTTCAGGATTACATCAGCAAGATGCAAGGATGGCACAAGCCCTTTAATTCCATCAGTCACTTTCACCTGCATCCCAATAGGTTTCAGAGCCAACACTCTGCCCTAGAACCCAAGGGATAGAAAAGGATCAGTACATTCCACAAGAACAGCAGACTGTGCATAGACAGGAAACAGCCAAGACACTGTACCACATCCCATCATGAAATTTGACAGTGCTCCATAAAATCTTAGTGTAACCCACACTACACCTAATAAATCTGACCTATTAACCGTTACATATTGTATAAGTTTATTTTACAACCTATCTTCCCTAAACGTAGGCTACCTCTGTAAATCCTACAAGGAAAGGTCTTCCTTCTCGCTTTCCCGTCACTAGTCTGAATCAGAAGTTGAATACACACATCAAGCAGAAGAAATGCATATTAGCTAGATCAGTTCTTTAATTACAATTGCATCATAGTGTCAGTCCTCCAGGAGCTCACCTGCACCACATCCCCTGTGTGAATATCCTGGTACTGCAGAAAACGAGCTCCAATAACTTGACTAGGAAAAAGACACAGTAAGAGATGACCAGTCAGTCAACTTGAAGAGAACCCAGGATAAGAGAAACAATCCCCTTTACACCGTGTCCCAAATACCCATTATCCCATGCATACCCAGCACTTTACAACACCAGATTTCTGTGTTTTACTGCCAGCAGCAATTCTGTGTTTTACTCCCAGCACAGCTCTCTGGACAAAGTTTAGGGAGGTTTACCAGGTTCCATTCCAGGTGACAGCCGCTACGCATGGCTCCAAGTAAGGGGAACCCTATTGTCTTCACTACTTAAAGCTACAGATGGAAACACTAAGATAGAGGAGCAAAATGGACTGGGACTTGGAAGAACAACATTCAGTTTCCTGTTCAGTCAATCTTCTGACATGATCTCAGTAAAATTCTTTCAGCCTCAGCCCACCAACCATACAGGTGGTCACCCTATGGCTAGGGTAGGATACATGAGATATCTAGACAACCTGACATGAGACAATACAGATAGAGGCCAAAAAAAAAAAAAACAAACAAATGGCAAGTTCCAGTTCAGCAAAGCAATGTAGTATCTTCCATGCTGACCAAACCCCTCTAATTCTTCGATCAGTTTCTTAGAAGAGTCTATGGCACTTACTACTTCAGAGATAAAATACACATCTCGTCCATCAGGCTGTAGTCAATGATACGACATTTATGTTTACATCCTGCCTTAAATGCTGCAGGTTTAAAGGATTTTCTGTTTTTTGACAGATGTTTCAACTAGAAAAAAAAACAAATAGCAATTTAGTATCTGGAAAAGGAAGCACTTACAAATAAACTTAAGGAAGACCTTACACTGAAGTAGTAGCAGCTGACAAAAATATTTTTTTCTAACATACTCTTTGTGCAACAGGTTCCATCAGTCCTTGAACAACTCAGCTACGCTCCAACCCAAATAGGAGAGGCTAGATTTAGTCAACATCTTACAGATTTTGTTGTTTTAGTCTCACAAAGAACATTAAAGGGAGAAAGTAAAACCTTGTCCTACCTTTCTTTCCCAAGAAGCTGGTATCTATGAAGGAGTTCCCTCCCTGCCCTGGTACTTACCCGTGCGAATGCATGAGTGCCATCATCAAGCTCAAAGATGGCACCAAACTGCTTGTAGAAAGCCTTCACCGTTGACTCCTCCACCACTGCCCCTATGCGATCATTGGAGAGTTGGTTTGGGGATCCTCCAGGATTGAGGAACGACTGCCGCAGAGTGAGCCGTACCACCTTGGCGGTGGGATGAACAGAGAGGATACAGGCTTTCACCTAGGAGAAGGTAATGTTTGTTAAATACCAGTTCACATACAAAACAGAAGAAAGTCATACAATTCATGGCTTTTTTAGACCTGCTTGATGCCTGAACTCTGCTCACAGGAACACTTTCCCATATTGCTACCAAAACAATCATCTCAGTTTTTACAGCTTACAGATCAAGAGGTTTTTGCTTCCATCTGTTTATGGGCTAGTTCCCTCAATGCAATGAGGGAAACAACTGCACAAGTCATTTGCCACCATCCGCAAGTCTCTCACGCTTCCCAAACAAGTCTTCCATTACCCCTGGAACGGCTTTGCTTTTTACAGCTCTAAAGTAGCCATGATGGTAATTCAAATAAAGAAGACAACTATCATCACTAAGATTTCAGAGATGATTCCACTGAAAAATATCCATTATCTTCTCCAGCAGCATTTTGGGGAAGGATGTTGTAAGCAACATACCATTTCTATTTGTGTTTCACTTTCTCCTTACCACTTGATTTGGAGAATAGTTCATGGATTTATCTGGGTCCACGTGCATGAAATCCACAATGCCAGTGAAGGAAGACAGAAAGGTCAGACTGATCCCCAGTGGATCTACCTAGAGAGGGGAAGGAAATTACACACAAAGATGTCAAGAAAAAAGAAAAATAAGTTGATTAGTTTTCACGTAGCTCAGAAAGTGAGTGCAGTTCACACACTTCACAAAAAGCCACTGTAAGTGCTAAACAACAAGCACATCAAAATAGACAGGAAAACTCCTAACAACTTTGTTTTCTGTACTGATTTGTAAAAGTAATCCTTTATTTTTTCGCTAATATCACATTTATTCTGAAGACTACTGCTACGGTGTTGAATACTAGGCAAAGACCATAGAAGCATAAAATGGAATCTGTTCTGCTCTAAGGTTCATCACCATCTCCAGGCTGAAGCCTTTACACTCATACCATCAGAACCATAGCAAAGATCAGACCTTAGGTGGACCCAGTGGGAGTGTCTAGCTGAAAAAAGCGCTTGCCTTTCTCATGGAATTGAGCCCAAACTAAGTTTTCCAGGGTACAAAACCTCCATCTTCATCTATCTTCAGGAAAGCTCAAAAACTAAAGAGAACACCAGCAAAAACAGAGCTTACCTTCTGCACTTTAGCTTTCACCACCAGCCCTGGCAGTAAATTAGAGAGCGTCCAGTTCTGTTGCTCTGTTGCAAGGGATGCAGCAACCTCTGATCGATCAACAGACAAACGGACAATTCTTCCCTCATTCTTTACTTGCTCGATGACACAGTTCAGGTTCTGACCTATTTTCAAGTCAGGCCCTACAAACACAAGCCACAGCATAAAAACCCCTCCAGGAACACTAAGGGATTGTCTTTTGCCTACAGTTTTCTCCAAAGCTTTTTCAGAGCTGCTATTCTTAAGAAGTTTGAACTCCTTTCAGTCAAAGTCTATTGCCAGCAAAAATGGGTGGGCTTGGAGCAGAAACACGGTCTGGCAGAAAACAGGTTGAAATGTAACAGTTTGCTGCCCACCAGCCAAAAACCTGCTGTTTTCAACAACTCAAAGACTCCAACATAATACTGAGGTGCACTAACAAGACAGCTACAACAGGCTTTAATCTCTGGAATTCTCTACATCCATTTTAGCCCCAGAAGCTCCTCTTGTACTACTACTTACCTCTCTTGACTGCTTTGATGTAATTTTGGGCTTTCTGACGAGGCAGAAAAGCATGAGTCCCATTGACTCCAATATCAATGAGGTAGCCATGGTCTTCTGCACTAGACACAAAGCCTGAGAGCAGCTGTTGGGAGGAAAGCACTGCAGTTCAGTAATGTGAAGAAACAGCTGAGTCTGCACAGAATACACATCTAGCGAGATGTTTACCACCCGTGTGCTCACTTGGTACAGAGAACAGAATTTTGGAGAGCAGAAGGAACACAACATTCCTTCCTACTTGCAAGCTCATCTGACAGCAAGGTCTCAACTGTACCCCTGTCTAGCTATGCATGTACAGAGTTAATAAACCCATTGGTTAAAAAAAAGAAAAAAAAAAGAGGGATAAAAAATAACAGGTGCTCTAATTGCAGGCACATACCTGCAACCATAAAGCTGGAAACAAACGACAAAGCACCTCTGCAAGACAGGTTGGTAAATACTACTGTCTGCATAAATAACAAAGAATCCTATGTAGAAAGAAGTAATAAAATAATTTTTCCAAATTCAAACAGAATCAGGTGAATGGATTTCATGGGTGACACCCTTCAGGCCAGTAGCCAAGAACCAATATTGCCCTCTCCTCCCAGGTCTATTCCACTGGTAGCAGCAGCTCCGTGTTCTGCTCTGATACCATGCAAGGACAAACTGAAGCGTTACCCCCCTGCCATGCACTGTTCAAGAGGCACCTCCAAAGCCTAGAGAGGCTGTGGCAGACCCAGAACTTACCATGCCTGATGTTAGTGCTGAAGCATTCAGACCCCTATTGACATTTTTGGGGTTGATTGATAACTTGATACTCCGACGTCCATCAGCACTTTTCTCAACACTGGTCACAATGCATCTGACCAGCATCCCTGGAGAATACATGTCCAAGAGAGAATGCAAGTCCTGCAAGATGATCATAAAAGTAAGAACGCATACAAATCCAACAATATTACATCACACAAGAAGGCCAGAATTTGTTACTGAAGTAGCTTTAGAAACCAAAATCCTATCGGAAAACACTTGCTCTCCACCAAGACTACAATAAAAGGCAGGAAATACCACAAACATCAAAATCTCAATATAGAGGCAGGGATGAACCCTCACATTAGCAAGTCTGGTAAGCTTTGCTTAAAAAAGGAATCCTGTGCAGGATGGAGTTAGAAGGTTGCAGCTCAGCACCAAGCCAGAGACCCTCACCTCACCACCCTCTTTAGCACAGGAAAACATCACCACTGAAAGGCTAGCACCTTGCATGTCCCACATGCCACAAGTTCAGAGAATTTATGGAGTGCTGATAGCAGAGACACGGTAACATTTTACCCCATCCTCTTTCTTTTCAGCAATCAGCAATATCAGGAAATAGCAAAGGCTGTTTTGGAAAGTTGGGTCCACAGTCAGCCTACATTAGCACTATGCAGCAACGCATTGCATGCAGAAACACAATGAAATTTTAAGGACCACACTATTCACCAAGTCCTCTGAAAGGCATTTGCATCCTCAGATCATCTTCTGACTACTTTGATAACTTCCTCCCTTAACCACATACAGCCAAGGGTCAGTATTTAGCTACAGCAGCAAGAAGTACAAATCTCTCCAACCTCAACGTGCTGTCTATGAACTTCATGCACTATTTAATCAAGACTAAGCCATCGTAGATAATCAAACTGAAGTCAGCCAGTGAGACACCAGGAACCAAGGTCCTAAGCAAGGTCTCAGTGTTGATTCTGGGGTATTATTAATACTTCCCGGACACAAATCACAGCCCTGACCCGAAGTCTCACCTCCAGGACTTCCCCTTGGGCCACCTGCTTGCTCAGCATTTTGCTGTAGGCATCGCTGATCTGTGTGACTGGCACAAATCCTGTAAGTCCATTGGGCAAGCTGATGACGAGCTCAAAGTCACTGACCTCTTTGATACAACCAAGTAGCAGCATCCCCTCACAAAGGTGCTGGGAAAACAAAAATAGTACACAGTGGGTATCTTGGCAAGTCAGTGAATAGCAGTACGGTAGACACATTTCTGTCCTAAACTACTGTTGTATTTTACAGATTTAATGAGGGAGAGCATGTTTTTTTAACAAGTCTAAGAGAGGAGAGACACACAGAATAGAACATTTATCCACAAACCTCAAATGTGAGTGGTTCAATATTCATAGGATTGTCTTTAGCACCAGCTTTTCTGTCTGCCTTGAACTTTTTCCGCTTTCCGAGATCCTCCTGATTCCTTTTTCTTTTCTGGGATTGTTCTTCATGGCGAACCTAATTTAGATTATAAGCAGAGACGAAAACAACAAAAGTAGAGAAAATGAACACTGTGGTAAGGCAAGACTCCACTGCCAGGAATAATGTTAGAGGAAAATGCTAGATCAGAGAAAAGAGGAAATGAGCTTGCTGATACATCTAAATGCAAGTCCTCCAAAATATCTCCTTTTGGGCTGAGATTGTGAATTTTGGGAGCAGAAAGAAGTGGCAAAAGTGAACTGCACCACACTTCACTGCACAGAAGGAGAAAGACCAAACTTACTCTCTATCTACTGTCTCTTCCAATCCAAACTATTATATGATTCTTAGTACCTCAGGATCAGATGCTTGTGGAATATTTAAAAGCTAAATTCTGAACAATAATTTTGATTGAACTTTTTGTCATCCTATTCAACAAGTATCACACCTTTAGAATACTAGATGCAACAGGAATGCAGCAGTTATCTCTTTCTGGAAGTCCCTTTAGTCTACTATAGAACCAAGGGATAAGAAGGATCACAAGTCATTTTCTGAGCTCTGAGGAGAGTTAGTCAAGAACACGAAAACAACGTACGTCAAACAAGTTGTCCTGTTCTGTCGTTGGTTTGGGTGCTTTTCCTGTTTTCTCTGTGGGTTTTTTCTGGACGCCCCCTCGGGGGAAGTTTTCTTCTATGGATGCCATGCTTGCGCTTCTATAGGACAAAAGACAAAATAGAAGATAAACACATAGCTCTTAAATTTGTTCCTCACAAGCATGCTGAAGAGGTGTAAGTGTGAATTACCCAAAAACTAAGCAAGAAAACAGATGACTGCTTTTGAGTTAGTCAGTAAGGAAAAAAGAAGCCACTCAGGTGCGAATGTATTTAACATCTGACTATCATAGAAACATGGAATATCCGATGTTGAGTACACCAGAAGTATTGCAAGGGGCCACCTGAACACGTGCATCCCAAACACTTCTTACTTACCTCCCAATTCTACAAAACTGAAGCATCAAGCGTTTAAGACGCTTAGAAGCACCATTTTTAGAACAATATTCTTAGAGGAATGGTTAAAAGTGTAAGAAAAAATGCTCTAACCATGTAAGTTTCCTGAACAGATCTTTGCTGCAATCAGCAGACGAGATACAACTACCAGCACGAGTCATCACATAGAAAGTTTGGATTTTAGCGATAAATAAGTTTGGATTTAAGCAGTAAATCTGGATTTAAGCGGGAAGTTTAGATTGCATTTTTTTTTATACCATGCTCAACGGTTAATATAATTTTAAGCACCTTTAGGATGAACTATAAGCTTACTTCTATACATATTTAATAAACGTACTTAACCTCACTGGATCTTAAGAAATAAAGATCGCTTTGCTTACTGTCCCGACTCACATTTTATTACTTTGCCCAACACCACCCTCACAAAAAATCACCATTACAGCACCGAGTACCCAAACTTAAAGCATTCCGCGAGACACGCAAACCCCCTTTAACCTCAAAATCGCGGAGTAACACCACAACTCACCACAGCACGCTCCCTTAGAGCCCACACCGGGCGACCAGCACCGAGCCGTACCCGCACCTCTCCCTCACCTCCCGTCACCGGCGGCCGCCGCCATGCCCGGCCCCACCACACGCGTTCAGCCCGGCGCCGGAAGCGGGGAGAGGGGCAGGAAGCCGCCGCCATTTTGTGGGAGGGCGCTGAGGAAGGGCAGAGCGCGGCGGCGGCCCAGGTAGCGGGGCGGCCGCGGGGTGAGGGGGGGGCTCGGTGAGAGGGCGGCGGGCGGGGGTCGCTGCCTCCTTGTGCTGGCTTCGTGATGCTTGGAGGGGTTGCGGCTGGGTGAGGTGCTCGGCCTCGGGTGGTCCGTGAGGTGCCCGCGACCTTCGGCCGCCGTGGTGGTGGCTTCCCGATGCCGGGAGCGTTCCCCCGGTCAGCCGCGCTCCTCTGAGGCTGCCAAGCGGGGCCGGCTCCGTGAGGGGTCGGTGAGGGCCGGGCTGTCCCCGTCAAGGGCACCGGGCTGTTCCCAAAGGCCGGGCTGTGCTGTGGGGGCCGCGCTCTGAGCCGCCCTGGGAAGGGCACGGTGGTTTTTGCAGGGTTCCGAGTCGGTCTGGCTTAAAAAAATAGATGGTTTTGGCTTTCCGAGTCATCCACTGCGAATATTTCGAGATTAAGGGGCTGTTTCTGTGAGTTTTCTTTGCTGTTTCATAATTAACCGAGCTGCAGGCAAGCATACCTGATTATACAGCGGGGATGTTGGATCAGGTTGGCATAAGGAGTGTGTTAATGAACACAGAGCCAGCTGCAGCAGTTTTTTTGTCTCCCTCTTTTAGCAGGGTACTGGTGGCGACAGCATCTCTGCATACAGGCAGGTAACGCTGTGGCATATGTGCTTCCTTTGAGCTGAGTTAGAAAGTAAACAATAAACATTTGTCCTAATTATAAATCTTCCTTAAGCATACAAAAAGCATACCCTTAAAAAATCATTACCCTCTAAACATTGAAAAGAATATTTTTTGTCATAAGGATGATCAAATGCTGGAACAGATTCCCCAGGGTATTTGTGGAGGATCTGTCTCCAGAGATGCTCAAAACCTAACTGGGAAGTTCACAAGCAACCTGCTGTAGCTGATCCTTTGAGCAGGTTGGGGTTGGGTTTTGGCATCTCCAGAGGTGCCAGCCTCAACCATTCACTGATTCTGCAAGTATGTCACTGTATGCACGCCAGGCTTGTGTGTTGATTGACCTCTTAAAGTAGGTCTGAAACTTTCATCTAGATGCAGACAAAAGGCAAAGGTATGCCCTCATGTGCTTAGTGGTTTTGCTGCACCTGTGAAAGTACTTCTGAGGTTTTTTAGTTGGCTCAATTGACTTGCTGGTATAGCTGAAAGCTAAGGAAAAAAAATATCTATTTTTTAGCCAGATCTGTGAATAAAGGGGTAGGCAAATAAGACACAATAGAAATGTGCAGCTAGGAGTAGGGCAAGTTTTATTGTTGAAACACTTGTACTCTAATACGGCATGAAAGTTGCAACACTGCATTTTGAATCACGAAATGGAGCAGTGGTCTAGCATGAATCACATCACCAAGCTTTTGGATATGAACGAACTCTAAAAATCTGAAGTGTTCTCCCATTCAGAGCTCCTTGTCTGCTTTTGTGCCATCTATACTGTACTTTAAGATACAGTGTTCACAATGCGCCTGCTCCTTGTGTATGTCCAGTGTGTTTGAAAGGCACATTGACAGCAGATTCAATAGCTGCCAATGGACGCGTTAAGCACAGTGTAGAGATCTGTTTGATTTTTGTATTGATCTTGTCCAACTGACCGTAAAACTTGCTAACTTTCCTATATTGCTTATTAGGACGAGCAACCATGGCTGGCCATGACTCGGGATCTCAACACCAGTTCACTGGATTTCAGAAGTACTTCAATTCCTATACCATGGTGGGCAGGAGGAATGTACGTATTGCATCGATTAACTTTTGTGGGCTAGTCTAATGGTGTTTTCTGAGTTTTAGATTGAGAGTAACCATAACTATTATGTTTTTCAGTACGTTATAGCGACATACACAGGCGTTGCAATGCTCATCTTATATTTCAAGCTTAGATCTAAAAAGAAGACTCCTGCTGTGGCAGATAAGTAAATGGTAAGTGGCAGATGTTCTTCCAGAGCCAAAATGATTCAGTGCCAGCCCAGGAAGAAAGAGTAACAAAGGAGAAGTTGGTAGTAACAAACATAACTAGAGGGAGAAACACAGGCATGTGAACTTTTGTACTTACAGTTTTAAATCTCAACTAAACTATAGCATCATTGTATTTTGGGGCACTCTAAATGAAGTAGGTTGTTATAGGGGTATACAGAAATTAAGGGTTATCAGTATTCTTTGTTCTAGCATGGCAAACAGGGTTAGGGACTTCAAGTAGGGAGGAAGGGTAAGCAAGGAAGGAGGAATGGATAGATGTTGCATCAGGTGTATCAGGATTGCCTGCAAGTAAGTAGTAGGTTCCTCAGATTTATACATTTAGTGTAAAAATGGGGATAACTGATGCTTTGTTAGATATTGAAATAATAAAATAATACTTGTAGTAGAGAATTCCAGGAAGAGACCAATGCATTCTGTTAAAACCTCTCTTTGAACAGAGTAAAGGAGCACTATACAATGAAACTATATATACCTTGCAAACTTGGATAGGCAAGGACAATATGAAAGTTTTTGAGCTTGTTCTTACATAGCAACAACCAAGTGTTTCAAAAGTCTGTAGTCTACTTTCAGATACATATCCACTGAAATGGCATTTGGGGAAAAAAAAACAATGAGTTGTCCTCATAGGCTGCAAACGGGGCAGAAAGCAATAAGCTTCTGGTTATTGTCACTGCTTTATGTAAAAGGGGCATCAGCCGTTTCTTTGTGTATGTGTTGAAATTTGCCTGCTCTTATGGAAAAGTGTTGGGGCTTGGGAAAGGGGTGATGCTCAGTTAGCAAGCCTTGCCTAGCGGTGCTACGTCTGACCTCTCTTCTCTTGGCAGGTTGCTGGCACGTCTGAACCTTCGTTCTGTTTCAATGTAATGGAAGCTGATGTCCTATTCTGGCTAATAAAATATAAACAATTACTTTATTGAAAATATGAAATGGTAAAACAAAGTGGAAATGTACCTTTTTTTTCCTCTATCAAAAGTAGTTATTTGTAGTGGAGATGGAATACCTGATTCTTTTTGTGACTATTTTAACTTTTGCTGTTATAACACATCCCAAAATGAGCACCTGGTAGTCTTAGTCTTACACTGGTAGTCTTAGGAAAGACCTCAGCATCATGACCATATCACCAAGCACAGAGCTTATAGATAAGCAGAGCATCTCTGCGCTTCCAAGTGTTATGGTAGGTGGAGCACACGGTCTGCAGATTCTTGCTTGTCCCAGTTGCTTCCATTTTTGTGTTCCCACCTAGTGGCTTACATGAAAACCATTGTTTTTTCAATAACGTTAATACAGTGCAAAATAGAATGGCTTCTGCCTCTGTTGTCCATGATTTACCTAGAGCCTTTTTGAGTGAAAACCTCGCAACATAGACTGATCCAATCCTAGTATACATGTTTTTTTTTTCCTTAAAGTGTATAAAAGGGATTTGGTGGCATGGAGGTGTTACATCTCTTTAGATCATGAGATTGAATTTAGCACAGTACTTCCTGAGCACTCATTTGAGAGTATTTTGTCTTGTTCTTGTGAGCCATCTTAGTCAAGGAGTCAGGAAGGGGAGTGGGAGGAATTGGGGGACCAGAACAGTGAAATACAGGGGCTGTTTACTAATTACAGTATTTGAGCTTTTTCTGTTACTGGCCTGTTTTAAAGAGGTAACTGCAGCATGAAAATAGCTTACTTTTTGCTGATACCAAACTGTTACAACCCTAGGTGTTCACAATAGTAACTTAAGTAGTTCGGTGCTATTTCTTGTCTGAACACAGTATCTCAATGAGATTTTCCTACCAGTTAGATATATACATATATCCCATCTTATCCCATCTTTCTATCCCCCAATATTCAGTAAAATTCAGTTCTTTAGTTTTCACACTAGTGCTGACATGAATGTGATTATGCAGCACCATGCCACTTGGAAGGCTGCCAGCAGCGGGGGTTGAACCTAGGACTTTTGATTCTCAAGCATGCTGCAGATATAACTCCTAAATGTAGGGCAACATGAGATAGGCACAGTTGCTTGGAAAAAAAGAGAACGTAATTCAGAGATACTGCACAAGGTTCTTGTGCTCTCCCACTCTCATTAGTGTATTCTTAATGAATCTTTATAGGTGCTGGCCCACCCTTCTGAATAAAATCTAGTGCCCTAATAGGAATAAATTTGTCTTATGTTTACACCAACTGCCTCTGCTCTATACAGTTTTCCTGATTGGTGGTGGTAACTGTAATACACGTAATTAGCTAGAATGTATCATCTGCCACTTGAATATATTCACATTAAACAGTTGGTCATCAACTACAGCACTTCTGAACTACTTTCTCTCAGGACAGTACTAACACGTATAACCAGCCTTCTTGCTTCCATTGCAACCATCAGGGGAAGAAAAGTATCTTCTCAGAACATACAGTGTACTGACACAAGCTGTGTGGTTTTAGTATTTATTATACTATCAAAAGTATAAAACTGTACAAAATACAAAGGCAGAATGTGGCAGTGTTTTCTTTAAGCTGTCAAATCTGTACATGCTTTCAGGTAACTTGCTTGATTCACCGTAATTAAATCCAACGGGTTGTATTGGGTGCTAGGAAATTTTGAGGTACCATCCCGCAAAAAAAAAAAACAAAACAAAAAAAACCACCACACCTCAATAATTTAGTTTTAAAGAAAATACTTTGTCTTTTAAAGAAAACTTCCAGGTGAATTTCCTAATGAATTTTACACCCTTTATCTTGACGTTTAATGCCTCTAATGCACCTTTACTCCAAGGGTTAGAGTCAGAGAAAGGATGATAAGAGGTAGTTCTCCATTTATGTTACCTTAGAAATGTCAAATCTTGTTTTTCACATTTTCAGTAGAGACTCAGCCATTATACAAGGGTCCATTCCCTTATTGTAAGTAAAAGGGAACACAAAACATATTTCCTGGTATAGAGCTTGTAAGATTAACAACAAAAAAAGGAGGAGAAGGGCTTTCTTTTGGTAGTGATGTTCCTGTTCAAAGACCCAAAAAGTTCTATCTCCCAGTGCTTTGCATGTTTTACTTTTCCTTAGAAACAAAACTCTCAGCTTTACTGGTTGTCCAGCAAGACTTACTGGGGTGTTTTTTTGGGTGGAAAGTAGCAGCAGCAGCAGCTGAACTAGCCTTTCAGAGCTGATAATCACACTTAGAACTGGTTACACTGCTTGCTCTGCAATGTTTCGATGCCTTGTCCACTAGTTTTACAGTTTGAAATAGTAAACCATATGGAGAAAGGATGCAGGTTGTTGAAGCTCTTTGAGATCTAATATGACAGGAATCATTGCCCTGTTGTTAAAAGCAGGCAAACCATTTCGGCTGTTAACAATCCCTTCTCCCCAACCCCCCTCCAATGTGTTCACACTGTATTTCTGGTTGCTCATCACACAGCAGAAGCAAGCTACCTGTGAAAACAGAATAACAAGATCTGCATTTCTGATACCTCAGAAAAGCACAGGAGTTTGAAATCTTTTCAGGACTTGGTACTTGGATGCATAAAATCCATATGTAACTTCTCCACAGTTCCCCACAAGCTTCTGCCTGTTGGGCCTATTTTTTTCAATGCCCTATTTGTTGCTGTGATACTCTCACTAAACCTGTTGCTCAGCCCAGGCTATAGTGAATTAAACTACATTCTTTTCTGAATAGCTTTTACCTGTGCTTGAGACTGATTAAACATTTGCCAACCGTAAGTTAAGTGCTTTAAAAAAAAATCATTTGAGAACACATACCAAGGCTGTTAACTTCCCAAAAGTTTCAGCAGAGCTCAATACCATCTCTGAGAGGAGACAGCCATTTTCATATACATACATACATATATTTTTTATCAAAAGCACCATGAAACAATTCCTTCCTTTAAAGCCACAATGATGTCCTGTCAATCTCCAGCATTTTCAAACTGTGGATAAATATGAAAGCAGAACTCAGAAGATGCTGCTTGAGTTAGTTTACATAGTTTTGTTTTTCCTGCAACAGACGGGTGAGGTCCACCTGTATAAGACATTCCTCCTTGTCTCACATCCTGAGGTCGCTACTGCAACAACTTGGCACAGCCAGTCTTACAGCTTCTGCATTTACTGTGAACTGTAGGCTCCTGCAGCTAGTAGCAAGTTTCTGCGGGTAAAATGAAGGTGTACAACTGGGGTTGATTTGGTCATGTATGTACCTAGTAATAAGTCCTGTGAGTTTTCAGGCAAGTTTATATGTCCAGTGGCGGTAGTAAAGTCATCAGTTTCTAAATCTTCAAATGCTTTCACGGCATCCCACAGCCGAACTGTGTTATCCATTGAACCTTTAAAAAAAAAAAAAAAAGTCTTTTATGTACATAAAAAAGTTACAAGACAGCAAGTCAGTACAACAGGAAAACAAGCAGCTCAAAAAGCAGGTTTACTCAAAACTGAATACTTAATGCCCTCAACCAAGGAAAGCATGCTCTCATCCAAGGAAACAGTTTTAACAAGCCTCAATCATAGTGAATGCACGTTACAGTTCTCACAATTGCAGCCTTGGTCCAACCACTTCTTGTCTGCCTTAGAGTTATTTCTGACTCCAGTTTCCTCCCCCTGCACTACACACAGACCCAACCTTCACTCTCATCTAACTTGGTAATTTTACCTGATGCTAAGATTTCCCCATCTCTACTGAATCGAAGCGCATAGATAGTGTCAGTGTGCCCTTTCAATTCTCCAACCATCAAGCCATGTCCAATATCCCACAGCAGAACTCTGCCATCTGTCGCTCCAGTAGCCAGGAATCGTCCATTAGGAGAAAATGCCAACGAATGAATTGGTCCCTAAAACAGACATTAGAGGGGAGGAGAGCCAAATTAGTTAAGCCTCATCATTTTCAGCCAGTCAAGCTGTATTCATTCCGAATGCTACTCATCAGAATCCCACCACAGAAATAAAGTCACTTCCACACAATGAGCGATGTGCCTTTACCTTATGTCCAGTGAATATTCTTACACAATTCCCATTTAGAACATCCCAGAGCCGTACAGTCCTGTCTGCTGAGCCAGTGGCAATGTAGTTAGAGTTGGGATGAAATCGGGTACATGTGACATCAGCAAGATGGCCAGCAAATATTCGTAAAGGCTGGTAGTGATCTGTTGCCCACAATCTGAAAAAGAAAAGCTCTATTAATATAGAGAGACATAATAACATTTAGAATCTATTGCACAATGATGAACAAAAGGACGTAATTAAGCAGTGGTTTCTTACTGAGCAGTTTACTGAATTAGCAGGATCTGTTCTGGAAAAGTACACTTCTCAGAAGGGAGAAATAAACCATATTCTGTCATGGTTAGTTAACAATGAGAGAATACTCATAACAGCCAAATAAGAGAACATTATTTCTGATGTGCATTGACTAGGAAAAAATAAATTAAAACATTTATTTAGCCTCTTAATTCACATGAAATAAATTTTATTTCTTTTTATAGGTTAAACTGGAGTATATCAGCTAATCACTTTCAGGGTTAATTCAACACAAAACTGACCCTGACAAGTAAAGAATTCATCTAGTTTCTTACCGAGCCACTCTGTCATGTCCCCCTGACACAAAGTAATACCCATAAGGCGAGAACTGTGTATCCCATACTGGATAATTGTGTCCTTTATATCCCACCAGACACGTGAACGTTTGGAGACTCCACAATCTGACTGTGCCATCCTCAGAACAGGACAACAGATAGTTCCTGTAACAGAACAAAGTATAGAATGTTGCACGTGAAACTTATAGACTGTATAACCATTGCATAAACTCTGTAAGAACTCTATGATAAGAAAAGCTGGGCACTGGGCAGCTGGTCTTAAGCGTGTCACACATACCTGAGCATTTTGGTGAGGTAAACAACAGTAAACAATTCAAGAAGAATCTGGCCCTAGACCCTTATGCCCAAAAGAAAGACATTTGAATATTGATGACTAATTCTGATGATATAGCAATAAAGGGAGGGGAAAGCTAGTCTTTGCTTAGGAACTCAACTTATGTAGAGAGGAAAAAAAAGAAAAAAAAGACAGCAGTAAACTGTTACACTACATTACTTTAAAAAATCTTAATATAATTCTTGATATAACTAAATAACAAGGTTCCCTGAAAGAAAATTCATGCCATGCTCACCTTCTCAATTCATAACTACAGATTCTATATTCACATTCCACACAAAGTTTTCTTCTCAACTATGTTTTTGTGATGGCTGTCTCATGTAGCCACTTGCATATGAGCTATATTTTGGACATTTAAACCTCCTCTATACTGTCCAGACTCTCATAATTACATAATGTTCTTTAATCTCTTATTTTAAAGAATATAAGAGAATTGCTTTAACCTGGAGAAAGCCGGATTAAGAAGCGTTTGCATCTCAGAGCATACAATTGAGACTCAAGCCAAGTAAGCTAGTTAGCTTGTAAACTTATTTTACCTATCAGGACTGAAGCTGGTGCCATAGACAGGTCCACTGTGACCATACAAAATCTTCAACTCACTGGCTGTTTTCTCATCCATAATCCTCTCCAGGACATCGTCTGATTCTTTGTCGATTAGACTGAGGTCTGCAATATTTCAAAGTTCTCATATAATAAATGCCAGAAGTTCAAACACAAATGCCATGAACACAAATATTTTCTCTAAGAGGCAAGTACATCGTGAACAGGACAAAGCACTGGATTTGCTAATTTTGAAATATACAATGGCATTTACAACACTTTTACTGTTGTAAAAGGTGAAAATAACGTTTTACACAAGTAATCACTCTCTCAAGTCTTCACTAAGAGTGAAACTAATCCTAATGGGTGTTGTTTTTCATACATACAGTGTTCAGCCTTGAGACACACTTCATGAGATGCCATATTTCTGTGTCTTTTCCCAGAAAGCTAATATACTACAAACATGCTTTTCAATCAGTTTTGACAGCTGCACACCACAAAAAACTTAAAACAACTTTCAACCTGTAGGCTACCTTTTGCTGAACATCACAAACACATTTCAGTTAAATACCAAGACTAAGAACCGTTCCCTTGGTATCTAGCTTCTAACACAACACACTGCAACATACAGAGCAGAATTAAAGCAGCCTGGTTTTCACAAATTTGCCTAGGTGTTGCAGTACAGGATATTTTCCTTCATCCTTCTCAAAGTCCCACCCTTTAACTTTCTCCAGGGTACCTCTATTTTCTTCCCTAGATCCCCTGAACCCAGCTGTCTCTTACACCCTATAGTTACCACCCAGTCAAGAGCAAGATGGCTATTTCCACACTATTTACTGCTAGTTCAAACTCTGTGCTGACCACCTAGCAGCAGGTGTACACAACCAGATTTCTCATACCTTTAAAAATATATACATTTCTAATGGCAATACATAAGATGCAATCACACATCTGTGCACATATTGTTTCTTTGAAGTGACAATATCCAACTGCTGAAAGCAACTCTCCTGACACAGATATCTTTCTCTGTTCACAGAAAACACAGGCATCACAAACAATACATGCTCATTTCAAGTGTTTTGGTTTTAATTACCTGCTGCTGCTTTCACACTACGTAGCTTTTTCGGAGTCACAGACCACACTCTTACTGTAGAGTCAGCAAAGCCTCCTACAATCATGCTAGAGTCATCTGTAATATCCACTGCAGTTAGACCCTATACACAAAATAGCCATTTATGTTGTTTGTATCCTTCAAAATGCATTTCAAATATTAATAAATCATAAATACTAATAAAAAAAATAACTCTAGTTAATTTCAAAAATAAGAAAAGAGATTACTGTGGGATATACTGGACAAAAATATACATGTATTTGAAATAAACAGATAAAAAATCTTGCACCAAAATCTTGCACCATAAAGGCATATAAGCGAAGCACAGTTAATGCTGACAAAGCTGTACTTCTTTCCAGTATTTTGGTGCAAAATATCTACTGTATTCTGTGGAATACACTTAGGACCACATAGGAAAAGTGGAAAAAGAACTATTGCAATATCAGAGCAAATCCAAGGAATGTGGAAGTGAAATCATTTATTAAACTACGTTAAACTTTCCAATGCTTATTCCAAATATTCTGATAAGCCCTGTCAACTCTGTTAAGTCTTCTTTCTTAATAAAGGTGTTTATCATTTTGATTCCCTCTTTCATTTTACCCAACGTCTTCTTTTACCAACCTGGTAAGCATTAAGGAATGTGTAGAAGCAGATGGAGGGCAGGCACTCTGGGCCAAGACGCACACGTCTGGCAGCTTCCTTCACATTCATTACTTTATCCAGTTTGTCAGAGTCTTTCAGTTCAGGCAGAGGAATTCTACAAGCACACATTTTTACGAACTAAAAGCACCTTCCAGATTGTCAGTTTAAACAGAGAAAGAAGAACCTTCCCATGCAACCCTATACTTCAATACTCAAATAGAAAAAAAAATAATTTGGAAAAATAAAAGACTATGTAAAAGATTATCTGATGAGAAAAAGAGGTAATAACTTTACAAATTCCAGACAGGCAGCGGAACAAGGTAAGTAATGAGTATGACCTGAAAAGATTAGCAGGCAATCAAATAAAATTTTATCAAGGAAAATCTAGATCGACGTGAAGGGCAAAGGCAGAGGGTTTTATGCTAAGCTTTCCATAACCTCCCTTAGAAATCTTATGGCTAAAGCTGGCTACAGCTGAAATGGCCAAAGAGCTAAAAATGTCATGTAACCAGCGATGCAGACTTGGTATGACAAGACTGGATTTAACAAGACTTCTCTACACATCATTCCCTTGGTACCTGTTTTGGGGAGGAGCATTAGGGTCTTGTTTTTTACTTTTTGATCCTACACTATCTTTTTTAGGTTTTTTCTTCTTTGGTTTTCCTTCCTCGTTTTCTCCTTCTTCATCTTCATCATCCAAAGGCACATCAAACTCTGGTTCTTTCAGTAAGCCAAAGAACACCTGCAAGCCAATAAGATAGGTATGATGCAAAACCGTAACTGCTGTTCTTACTGAAAACTGATTTTTGAAATGGAAACTCTTTAATGTTACAGTCAAACAACAGAGCTGCCCCTTTAAAACTGGTACGTCTAATATTACTGCATACACTACTGTTAGCCTGGAACAAGTGTAGTGCATGTTCTACTGTTTTACCCAACAACTGATCTGGAGAACTCTAAATTCTCCCCTTACCTCCCATAAAGCAAAGTCCTTACAGCTCATATATTTTGTCAAGTACTGTGACATTACACTATCAAGATCTGCTTGAACAGTCCTTGCAGTAACAACTGGCAGTAAGAATTACTGCTGTTGTACAAGAGGAAGCCAAAGACACAGGTGTCCACGTTAAAACTACAGAGTGATTCAGGAGTTTAAGTCCAGGTCAGCGAACAGAATACAAAGTTGTCTCTCACTGGGATTCAGCAGTTTCTTCTACATGACACATTTTGATCGCTCTACTGGGGCCAACAGCTATTTGTACAGTTCTTTTCCTTTTTTCTGTTCATGTTGTCTTTTAAGATCTCAAGTGACAATAGTCAGTCTAGACTAAGTAAGGTGTCTTCCTGAAAAACTACTCCAGAACCGTTCCAATAATAAAAGCGCAACAATCTTTCCCTCCTACCTTTGCTTTATTTGCCTCTCGTTTTGCCTCCCCAGCCAAGCTTCCAACCATGGCATCTATCTGTTGTTTACTTCGAGGCATTCCATCAAAGATATCAATGTAGAGATGTTCCTGAACAATGTTCCAGATCTGATTGTTCTGCTTTTCCTGCAGATGCCTCTTCAAGAGTTGGTACGAGTCCCGTGAAATACGCAGCACAAACTTGCTCGTTCGGAAATCCAGCATGGTCTCGTTACCTTTCATATGTTCTTTTTTGGTTAAACTAGATAATACCCGGAGGTCATCCTGGTAATAACACTCCTGATCCCCATGAAATCTACAGAAAAACAAAAAAAAACACATGATAGGAGATGATGTTCTTGTAATAAGTCTTGTAAGCGCACATTTATTTACATCACTTTAACATAAAACATGTAAGTACCACTTGGAAGCTACTAACTATATATGGGATTATTTTTCTAATAAAATCAATTTAATCCGGGGGCAATAGATCAGTGCCCCCCGGATTAAATTGATTTTATTAGAAAAAATAAAATTTTTTCTAATAAAACCGGATTAATAATTTTAATAATAATCAGATCAATAGATCATAAGCTTAAACTGCATACAGCAAAAGTATTCAACAGGAGAATCTCAGTGAAATGTATATGCACGAAGGGTTGCCTGAAGTAAATAGTCACATGTTTATTTGCATAAATGAAACCCAAATTTGTGGTATCGTGAAGTAGAAGGCATCTCTTATGCAAGACTACCTGGATGCACTTAGAGTTGATTCATTATATAAATATGTACATTTACCACTGAGTATGTTTCTCACTCTCCACTCACATTATCTAACAGCTGCCGTTTATCTAGAGAAAACAAGCTTTCCATTTTTATTCAAATCATGTTATAAAATACTCACAACAGGAAACAGCTATTTGCAGAACTCTTTTTGCTGACTGTACTTGGGGAAGAAAAAGTTACCCTTTTGAGTTGAAGTATTTCATAATCAGTCTGAACCCAGAAAGCAGACCGAACTTAAGTTTCTCCTCAAGCGATAAAGAAATGAAACATAGTAAAAGCACAGAAAACAGTAATTAGCTATAAATTAATTCTTTTAATCCTATTAGAAGAATTTCAATGCAGGTACTATGACATCAGCAAACATAAGATACATTGCTTTGTCATCTCAGTGCAATTTTACACTGCTAGAAAATGAGCCCACAATCTCTCCCTAAAGTAGAATCTTCTCCTCGTTGATACCTTGAAACCAGGTGCCCACCAGCTCATCATAAAGACTGCTCAAAATCTGCATGGGTAGAGTTCAAATGTAGTTCGCACAACTTTCTGACACGGGAGGTTGGGAAAGGATTAAGAACAATTACAGTAATCCACAGAATCATTAGGTCAGGTTTCAAATCCCTTCAGCATTACAGAATAATGCGTACATAAACACACACACCTTAAACTCAGACTTAATAAAAGAAGCGAACACCAAATAACACACATCAACAAATGAAAATAAGTTACCTTTCAAAAAAAGACTTTGCCTCACTCTCGTGCTGGTTGTAGACCAACTCCAAGTACATGTGCACAAAGAGAGGATAAAACAGCTGAGACAATTCAGCTCGATGACAGTCCAGGGAGCACTCAATGAAGTTTTTTAATCCACTGTAGTATTCCTCGT
The DNA here is from genome assembly GCF_964035555.1 of Netta rufina. Lineage (NCBI taxonomy): Eukaryota > Metazoa > Chordata > Aves > Anseriformes > Anatidae > Netta > Netta rufina. The sequence continues at coordinate 24,673,578 of NC_140130.1, read as the reverse complement.
ACAGCGTGGGGTCCCCCTGCTGATTGTAGGCGGATAATACTGCGCTCACATCTGGCTGATCTTCCACAACACCTCCTCCAACTGCAAAAGCATTTAACAGCTTGTAAGACCACCTGACAGAGCTAGCAAATATACAGAGGCTGACAACAATTCTGCCAAGGTGAGGCACTCAAGCAAAACTGAACATTAAGTTCAGCTGTACGTTGAAATGATACAATTGAAAGGACAGCGGTAGGTTAACTACACTCCATCAGCCTATTCTCCAAGCACCCTTTACCATTTTCTGTGTTTTCTCTGCTAATAGTTGCTTATAAGGTATTTAACGTAGTGCCTAATTCATCTAAGCTAAGTGGAAAGATGCCACCATCATCACCAGAACCCACTATCTTTACAGCTAAGGCTAGGAACTGTCAAATGAGGAGCTGAACCTTTCCAAGCCTGTAAAATACATCCACTATAACTGTTTTGTTTCTAGTAACCAAACAAATGGAGTTTGTCAAGTGAACAAGAACACAACAGAACCATTACAGGGCGATGATTTTTTGTCACTTGCTAATGCTCCATAGCAGTCATTAAACACGTTCATTGCTTTGTTCTGTGTTAAAGAAAAAAATACAGTTGACTTCATACTATACACTTACTTGAACTCAGATACATAAGTTCCCAAAACACTTTTGATATTATCCAAAGCTGCCCTAAGAAACACCTTGACTAAAAGTACTTAGACCCAAATTATCTGTAGGACATTTCAAACAGCTGGCAACCCTGTATATAAGAAATGTTTAAAGCCTCCTCTATAATTATCTTATGGCTCTTTCTGTAAAATGCAGCCTGTACGTCAGGACTCTGGTCTTATCCCTGCAGCCACATCCTGGACCATCACCTTGAACTACAAAGGAAACGTTTATCCTCTTGCAATGCTGTTAGCTAACAGGACACACAGACAACGGGAAGCATCCTTTCCTTTGACAGTGCTCCGTGCTCCCTGTAAGCAAGAGATCCCCTACCCTTGGTCCCTTCCTCCAGGAGGAACACCCTGAGAGATCCCAGTCTCTTCCCAAGTTGTGTGGGGGACTGATGGACCCAGGGCTGCCCACCGACGATGAAGCCTAACCCCCGGGAAATGCCACCCTAGGGGATGCACAGCCTGACCCCTCTCCTTGCACCCTAGAATAAAGAGTCCCGGAGCTTGCAGGAAGCGAGGGCACCCCCAAATTCCCAAGGGGCCCCTGCAGACTGCGGCAGCACCTCCCGCATCCCCCCCTCGGGCCTCACCTTTCCCCGGCGGCACGGTGGCCGCTGCCGCCACCCCGGGGCTGGCAGAGGCGACGGTGGCGACGCTGCCTCCTATGGAGATGGCGGCGGCGGCGGTGACCCGGTTGAGCAGCGCCTCGCTGCCGCCCACATCCCCCTCGCCTCCGGCCGTTCCCAAAAGCCCGGCTCCGGCGGGGCTGAGGGCAGCGGCTCCCAAGTCGTCGCCGAGCAGGCGAGCTTCCCGGCGGAGGATCTCCTCGGACTCACGGAGGTTGCTCCGCCGCAGGAACTGCAGCACGGCCACCAGCGTCTGCCGGTCCAGCGCCGCGGGGGAAGCGGCCGGGCCCGGTGCCGCTGCCTTAGCGGCGGCGGCCGCCGCCTCCCCGCCGTTCCCCGCCGGCTCCCCCTCAGCCGCCGGAGCCGGAGGAGCGGCCGGGGTTGTGGCGGAGGAGGAGGCGGCGGCCGGGGGAGCGGCGGCGGGGGGCTGCGGCGGCGTCCCCGCCTCAGGGTCGGGCTTCCCCGCCGCCACCTCCGGCGGCTCCTCAGCTACCGCCGCCATCTTGCATCGCCCCCCATTCGCCGCCGGCAAAGCGCGGACGCTTTTGCGACAGTCAGGGCAAAGGGCCGGGCGCTCGCGGCTTCGCTTTGCGACGGCGCCGGAGGTGCTTTACGGCGGCGGCGAGGCGAAGCGCTGTGTGTGGGGGAGCCTGGAGGACTACAACTCCCAGCACCCCCCGCGCGCCGCCAGCCGCCGGCCCTGCGGTTGCCCCCCGGTGCCCGCCCCGAGCGATGGAGGCGGAGGCGGACGCCGGCTCCGTGCTCTCGGGCGGGGAGGGGGCGGCGGCGGCGGTGGTAGCGGCGGGGTCCGCCGAGGAGGAGCGGGAGATGGAGGGAGCCCCCAGCTGCTCGGGGTCGCGCCCCGTCCCCTTCGAGTTCGAGCGGAGCCGCTCCGAGTCCAGCGGCGACGACGAGGAGGAGGAGGACGACGACGAGGACGAGGAGGAGGAGGAGATGGAGGAAGAGGAGCTCGAGGGGGACCCCGGGGCACGCTTCGGGACGGACGACGGCGAGCTCGACTCGGACGACGACCGGGAGGTAGCGGGGGGGGGGGGGGGGCCGTGAGGCGCCCAACGGCTGTAACGGCCGCGTCGCGCGGCAGGGCCCGGCTCCCGGCGTGCCCCGCGCCACCGGCGGGCGCGTGCGGCTCGAGGCGGGAGCGCTGAGGGGGGAGGGAGGGGAAGGGGGGGGAAGGCGCCTGGTGGCCTCAGGGACAGCTCGCGGGGCTAAGCCAGCGGTGAAGCTGGGCTTTGGGGAGATAACAGGCTTCTGGCAGGGAAATTCCGTGTGTACAGTCCTCGTAAACGCACCTCGTAGCCAGAATTTGGAGCCCCAAAGCTTTCTTCCACGCGCTTTCCAAGTAACGGTTTTGTTTGCCACCAGTGTTCGCTTCGAGCTTGCTGATTGTGTGATGTTTTCTGGCAGTTTAGTCAGAATCATTTTTCCCCAAAAAAGTTGGTTTGTGGTTTGTTTTTAAGCAGTTCATGAAATAAATAGGATCATGATAAATTGGATTCACAAAATAAATTGGATCACCGTTCCCAAAAAAAAGATCAATTCTGAAAACTAGGCAGAAGTCTTCAAAAAAGAGCTTTATACGACAAACGATTGACCTCTTAGGAAAACCCATTTCTGTAATTTTTTCTGTAACTTTTTCATGGTTCAAGGATGTGATGTTTCAGAAGCTGCAAATGCGTAACTTATTATCTTAGCCTCTATATTTAAACTCTTATCAACTCTTTTTATTTGTAGCGGATGATCAACCTGGCAGAGTTGACCCCTTACATCCTCTGTTCCATCTGCAAAGGTTACTTTATCGATGCTACAACTATTACAGAGTGTCTGCACACCTGTGAGTACCAGTGCTTCCATTCTAAGAATCTAGATGCAAATTCAAACAAGAATCAGGTGTTCAGGTGTTCTGGCTTCACAAAGGTAATTTACTATTGATAGTGTGTGTTGTGTTTATTCTTGTTGTGCATTTCCTTGAGGAAAATGCATTTGTGGATATGTCAAGCATCAGAAAGTCATGAAGTCAGCTTAGTTACCCAAGCTGAGAGGGAAGAAGGGAATATTATATAGAGAAAGAGGAAGCCCGAGTAAAACAAAAACAGTACTACTACATACCTTATGTTTTTAAGCAGGCTCTAAGAATTTGCAACATGTATCAGACTTATTTTTTAAGCAGGATTATAATCCACAAATACTCAGGAGTACAGTATGCCATATGGGCAGGTAGCTGCTGTTTACTTAAGTTTGATAGAGTCATTGAAAGACTTCATTTTGTCTCTGACAAACCTTATTGACAAGTCTAAATGTAGTTGTTTCTCTTGCTTAAACAGTTAGCATTGTATAATGGACACATGACTTAATGGATTTCTTTTCTTTACAGTTTGTAAAAGCTGCATAGTGAGACACTTCTACTATAGCAACAGATGTCCAAAATGCAATATAGTTGTACATCAGACACAGCCCCTTTATAATATCAGGTAATAAGTTGGTGCCTCTTTTTTAAGTGTAACTTCAGTCGAGTTTTGCTGTTTGCTTTTAAATGTTTCATTCTCAGTGCCTGTACAGTGCTTTCCTATGTCAAATGAAGGAAGAGTTACAAGAGAGATACTGTGTTCTTTGTTTATGCAAGCTTAATAGCAAATGTAAAATTATTCAGTTACTTGTTTTTTGAAAATTCTTTCCCTTTCTAGGGTTTGTTTACCCTTCCACCCTGGGTATTTTTATACGTTTGCACAGCGTTACAGATCATTGAGGTTTTAGCTATTTTTTTTATTGTCTTTTAGACAAAGCTTTTGTTGGCATGGTTTAATTCTTAACTACGAAAATGGAGGTTTGGTTTCTTGAGCAATTCTTGAAGGGTGGTGCCTTTTTTTTTTTTTTTTTTAACTTAATGGCTTCTTTTGAAGCTCTGTTATCAGGACATGAATTAAGGCAGGTAGAGTTGCTGCGCTGTTGCTTTTATGTATGTCATATTTCAACAATATGTTTGGTGGTTTTCTCCCAGTTTGGGGTAATACAGAATGTTTTGAATTAAAGACACTCTTATTTTTATTCTCTTTGATAGGCTGGACCGGCAGCTACAAGACATAGTCTATAAATTAGTTGTCAATTTAGAGGAAAGTAAGTCCATTTCTTTATTGCCATCTAGAGTTTCAAAGCATGAGCAGAAAGAACGGTCGTTTGAAGTCTCATTTTTAACTCTTAGCTCCTTAAAGTAATTCCATAACATTTGATTTTAAATCTTAATTATCTATGCAAACTCGCATCTTTCTGGCCACAAACTACTGTTATGCATAGCCATATGTACCCCAGACAGGTGAATATGTGTAGAATGAAACATGGTATGCAACTTTGTTCTGGAAGGTTTATTTTTAACTACTACAGTGAAAGAGCAGTGATGTTGCAGTTAACTTTGTTAATAAATTCCTATTCCAGGTTTAGTTGTCTGCAAGATAATATGCATTGTATTTTTAAAACAACAACTCTGTTTTTTGTGTTTTTCCCTGAAAAACACCAAAACAGGAAAAAGCATCCATTCTGATGATGGACCCAGCAGTCACTGTGCTGAAGATGCTTTGTTTTGCTCTCTAATGCAACACAGGTGTTATTGTGTACAAACACACATCCAGATATTTTGCAGTCATGCTTTGTATTTTTGTATAAATAAAATAACATTCCATCTAATCAATACTTCATTTGTCTCAGCTGAGGAAAAAAGTTGCTGGGACTGATTCTCTCAAATGCTTTTTTATTCTCCCCACTTCTGAGTGTTTTTTTCTGATTTATTAGGTGTGTTCACTGTCATGTGTCCATTACTGGTGGTGGACTGAGTGAAATACACATGTTTAGTGGACTATATTGACTATAGACAATATGAAAGTAAGAGTAATGACAGCCAGAAGGATACTTCTTTGTGCAGTTATTTCAATATGGTTTTTGTCCAACTTACACTTTTTTTTTTTTTTTTTTCCATTTTTTACTAACAAAATCTGAGTCCAGGTATTTCCAGTAGCCCAACTTTGTATGGAATACTAGTGATAGTGGAGGTCTGTAGGCACTTGAAAAGCATTTCAGCTCTGATGAATGGAAACTGTATGGATGTTCTCAGCATCTGAAATAACATTCTAATCTTTTCTGTATTGTTTTGGCTTCTTTTCTCAGGAGAAAAAAAGCAAATGCATGACTTTTATAAAGAAAGAGGATTAGAAGTGCCCAAACCAGGTGAGCTTTAATCATTTAGAGGACACTGTTAAGGAAATATTTACTATCCCACTTATCTTAGCTTTCCTTCAAATATTAACTCACAACTAAAGAAAACAGGCGGTAATGAAAGTATGGGATTCTTGGTTTTCATAGTTCACAAATTACACAAATAGAAGATGAAAAGAGCTACACTAAAACCCAGATTGTGGTTGGGTATTTTTACGGATTATATTTCACCTACACCCAGGAAAATATATTTAAAGTACCAGCAGATTGTATTTTCTAGCCCTTAATAAACATTGGAAGTGAAGAAGGTGGAAAAATACGAACTTGAACATCCATAGACAAATGAGGGATTATCCTAGTTATTTTTGTCTTACTGTCAAATAAACCTCTGTTCGGAGAGATGCTGAGCTGAAAGCTAATACAACGCTGGTTCAAATACCCAGGATGAAAAGTATAAACAGCTGATTTGGAAAAAAAAAAAAAATTAGGATGAATTTCATGGGCGCTTTTTCCCCATGAGCTCATCAGTTTTGGTTGGCGCACATTAGTGTCTTATGCTGTTTTTATTTCAAGTTGTGTTTGCATTTTGGCTATTTGAATATTTTAGCTGTCCCACAGCCAGTTCCAGCGAGCAGAGGAAGACCTCGAAAAGTTCTGGGCTCTGTGTTCCGGATCCCACCAGAACTTGACATCTCAATACTTCTGGAATTCATTGGGTGAGTTGGGGGCAAATGTAAGAGCAAGTGGCTGATACGAGAGCTTTTAGTTTTGAGTGTGTACTTCTATCTTGAGTGGCAAGTAGGGAGCTGGTTTTAGCTTACTGTGCAACAGTGACTGCCAACTACAAATACCTTAGATGAGGCAGGTAAGGTTAAATATTTAAGGTGTCTTCTTAAGAAAATAGATATCTAAAAAGTGTAGAGCTTTAAAACTTAGATGTATTCCTTTTATTTTCGACAAAGCAGTGTAGTCTCAGTAAATTGAATACCTGCCTCTTGTGCTTCCTAAATCCCTGTAGGTGGCAGTACCGTTAATGATGACTATACTAGGACTTGCTCGTGTAACTAGGGGGCTGCAACCATACATGATGACATGCTTTTATTAGCCACAAAAAACATGTATTCTGATGACACCACGCCAGAAAGGGTTGTAGCCCTTCTGAACTGGGGAAAAGGAAGCAAGGAGACATCTCTGAAATTGGCATAGTATTAATGTATTGGCGTAGTATTAGTGTTTTGGGCACTACAGTACAGTTCCTTCAGGATACAGCACACAGACACGAGTGACCAGACTACTCTACTCCTAGTTACAAAATATAGTGTCTGCCTGATGCTCTGTGTCTAGGAGAGTCTTTTTTTTCTGCTTTGCTGAGCAATATAGGTCACTTATTGCAGTCAGGTTTTTACTGTAGCCATTGTGCTACTCCAGTAGAAACATGTTCTTGATGTATTTATTAACTTCTAACATTTAGGGCTAAGGGACTTCTCTGACAAGGTGCTAGAAACTTGAGACCTACAAGGAATTTGTCAAATGCAATTGGTGGTTTGATAATTCATAAGCAGCAAGTTTTATCTGACCAAAACAAGCTAGGAAACCCAAGCAGCAAGAGCAGTAATTCCCTAAATGGTATAAATGGGACTAACAATGCTGCTATTAAGTTTTCCTGACAGTTTCCAAGGCTTTATTGATTTATACTGAAGCTTTTGTATTGGGCATCACCTTTTAGCCATAGCTTGGAGGGGCTGAGGGAGGGAATTCCAGCCCAAACATTTGAGCTGTTTTCAGGAACATGGTAAGCAGAAATTCTATTGCTTTGCCCACATGCAGATTTACATGGCAGCGATTGAGAAATAACATAGATTAAAAGCTTTAACTGTGCAGAGAGGAAGTGGCTTGACTCTTGTGCAGCACATACCCCTCTATGCAGACTGCCTCTGTCTTTAGCCTGACTGTCTGCACAAAATGTTTGGAGAGCTCATTACGTAATTATTGCAAACTAATTTGCACAAGTGATGGAAAATGAAAGCTTCACAAACTGGGAAACTATGAGCAAAGCACATCAGCTTGATTTGACTTCATGTCCTAGCTCTTTTGCATCTTATATCTGATTTTTCTGCTGCCTTGCTTTATTCAGAGCATAAAATAAAAATATTGTATGGATAGATTTTGATCATGGAGGTGGGGTGGCTTTTTTTTTTTTTTTTTTTTTTTTTTAAGTGTGGTTAACCATCATGTGGCTTCCTTATTTCTTTAAATTGATAAGACAGGAGATTGTATAAAGAAGGGCTTACAGCTAAACATCTAGGGATGAGTTCCTGCCTGTGCCATGAAAAATGCTTGTGAGTCCACATAATTGACTTCTGTGGTAGTTTCCTGTATGCCTGACTTGCAGGGGTGCTTCATGCTCACAAATGCAGCTTAAAGCTGTGGGAGTCATGACTAGAACAGTAGTTTGAAGTGTTCTGCAGTCAAATCCAGTTTTAGATGTCTCAAACTGAGCACGTGCCATCCTTGGTTACTTTTTGACACAGTCTGTCTCAGGTTCCTCTTTTTAAACAAGGTATTATATAGCTCCTCTGCTGCGTAGGATGGTGTGGGAATACATTCAGACGTTGGAATAAGTGAGACTAGGAGGAAATTAATGCTTTCACGTTACGAGCAGGATTGTAAGTAAAGCAAAGTCACGTATTGAACAAGGAGAGGAAAGCAAAGACACAGCTATTCAATGTGTATTGTCTAGAGAACATTAAAAGATCATTTTTAATTGTATTTATAACAGCTTTTCTTCTTCAATTAGTGTTGCATGAGCCTCATCATATATTTAATGCAGGCTCCCAGTGGTCTTGGTGCTCAGGCATGATTTGTTACCTTGTTGGTTAAAATGTGATGAGATGGATGTATGCAGACATAACTTAAAATGTTTTGACTGAAATTTCAGCAGAAAATAATAAATCTAATGCCATTTACCCTACGTTTCTGTTGGGCTAGGAATATACATGTGGTTATTTTATTGCTCATCTCATATTCCTCATCTGTGGCTGTAACTCAGGTTAGCATCTAGACAGGAGCAGGAGGGATGCTCATTCAGGGACCTGTGGCAGGTACTGCTGGGCTGGCCCACCAGGTGGCAGAAGGAGCATGCTTACACCAACATTGCCGTGTCTGAGTGATTCCTTGCCAGTTGCAATGTAAAAATGACTTTAATAACTGAAATTAGATTTTATTCCAAGTATGTCCCTTTCAGGTTGGAACACTGTTTCTTGATCGCTCTATAGAAAGCTTCCTTAGATTATCTTAACTGCAGGATTAGATACAGTTTGAATTCAGTGTGGCAAAAGTACTTCGATTTAGATCTCTGCTGTGAGAGGCAACCACTTACTCCCCCTGTGGCCCCGGGTGATTCTCAGCAGGTACAGCTTTTTTTTCTTTTTTTTTTTTTCTTTCAGAGCAAGAGAAAGTAGCCAGACACTTTAGATCTCAAAACTAATTAAACATGTACGTGCCTGCGTGTGGAACAAGATGGCTTTTGAATCTGTGTTGTATTTATTTTTTCCGGTAGTTTTATTTCAAGCTTCCATTCTAGTGCTAGCAGCAAAGCGATCATGAATGTGCAAATAACATCTGTAGCATGTGAAACTGTCCACTGTGTTTTCGTTATTTGTATGGAAGGAAGCACAGAGGGATTGGAACAAAAAAAGGATGATGGCTTGACATCTGTGGCAACTTATTTTTGAAACATTTTCTAGCCTTTGATCTTATCTTATACCTTATCTTTAAGGGTTAATCTGTTTTCTTCAAAGGTCAAAATCAAGCAGTTTATCTTGGCAATGAGATGTTAAGAAAGCTGTTTGTATAAAGAAAACTCAGAATAGATGGGGCAATCCAGCAGAAATTCTTACTTTGAAAGTTGATGTTGTCTATGTTATGTCTTTAGAGTATAGTAAGTAGTCTCCTGTGGCAGTGGAACTATATCAAAGAAAATGACAGCAGGAGTGGAAAAGCTTGTATGTTTGCTTCCTAGTAAATTTAAATTTCACTTCAGTGGCAGAAATTGGTGATAGTTTTTAAGTCTGTCTGATGGTTAGTATGTATTTAGAGGTGGAGTTATCTAATTACAGTAACTTGAAGTGCCATGCTAATGTGTGGTCTGCACAAGCGTTACAAGTGCTTGCTGTGCAAGCAAATGGTCAGTAGAAATATAGTTAATTTATAGTGCTATTTGATTTTTGCCTTTTCCAATGCAGTGAAATACTGCAATTTAACCTTGCTATGCATGTACTTGCTAAAGTAATACAAGAGTAAGGGAATGCCATGAGCTGTGCTTAATTCATTGAGAATTTGATACGCTGCCCTACAGGATGGGGGTGTGGAGCCTAGATAACAGTCACGTGCTCAGGCTGTGTAAATCAATGAACCTCTATTGAAGGCAGGTAGGAATTTGGTCATTTGCCACCCTGTGTGTGTTTTATCTTCCAGAGAAGCACCTGCTGCTTTTCTGAGTTCCTAGATTGCATTACCATTAATGCTGTGATTATAAATAGTCTGGAAGGCCAACCACTGGCCCAGAAAGCCTCTTTAGTGGTTGGGCATGTTCTCTCAGCAGCTTTTAGGTACTGTCTGTTAAAGATCCAAACATCAAGGATAATGAAGTGTAGATGTTTAAACAGCATTAATATTACAGCCTGTTCCCATGAAAACTAATGTTAGTGTGTGTAAAAAGAGCTTTAGGATGTGTTGATTTATTTTCCATTTCATGTAGACAAACTTTAAAGTCATAAACAGCTGAATTCACAAAAAGAAATGGGGAACCAAATAAAGGCTTGGTGGGAAAGATACATATAACTTCAGAGTAATATGGTTTTATATACTAGTTTAATGAAAGGAAGAGTCTGATTCAAAAATAAGCTTGGTATGTCAGACTATTAAATCAGGAAGTCATTATTGTAAGAAAGCTTGAGGGTGTTACTAACTGTTAACCTTAGCAATATTGATTGTGTTTACTCTTCTCTTGTTTTTCAGAGCTAACGAAGGCACAGGGAATTTTAAGGTGCAGATGTGATTTGAATATTTCTCTTATGCCGCTATCCTCTTATTTGCTTATGTTTACTTCAGAAATACGTGTAACCTGAATGTATTTAATTTAGTTTCTTTGTTTTCCTTACATTGAGTGCAGCCTGAACTTTCACCAGCATAGCATAAATGAATAATCCTGCATTAGAGTGCATCGTCAAGCCTATCAATGTGTAACATTACAGAGTAGGAGAATGCTTCCAAGGCTAGGAAACTAAAATTTTGTTGGGAGAGTGGGAATGATGTTGATGAAACTTCCCCTGGCTGATTCTAGGTTGTTATTCTTGCATCTCCTTCTAAAAGGTGCATTAGTATGGCTTTTCTTAAAATCCTGAACAATGGTGTAGTCATTCTCGTTTGAAACTGTTTTTGAAGAAGATTGCCTAATTGCAGTGAAAAGCTCACCTAGGTTATTCAGAGGAAGCATTACCCAAAGCACAAAAATGGTCTAATTTGTGATATGATTGAAATTTAAACAAGAAAAATGATGCAAGTTTTGTGGACAGTATGATGCACTTCCTTAGTCTGCAGCAAATTTATTCTTTTCTACATCCTTTCACTAACAAAATTAGTTGTCTGAATGGTGGTCATTCTGCTAAACAACAAATAGCGTTCCCAGTCCTCGCCAAAGAATGTCTCTTCTTCCAGTATAGATCATATGACTGAGCTGAATTGGTGTTTAAAAAAAAAAAAAAAAAAAGAAAAAGCTGTAGATTAACTGCACATTGTGTACTGCCATAATTATTTCATAGGCTGTAATTAGAGATGTGCACAGTATCTCATTCCACTGTTTTGGCTAAACATTTAGAAAAAGATTCTATTCAGGAGCAAGAAGGAGATATAATTAAAAATTATACAGTGTATGTTGCATTTTATCTTTCATTGTATCAATTGTAGGAATCAAAAGATAGAATAGCACAGAATATAAGAGCATTTTACTGGTATTGTTAGTGGCAAAACTCCAATTTTACTGTTGAAGAATTTGATCAAAAAGTGTGTTACTCATGGAAATATGGATTGTCTTCATTCCATTTTTTAATCAATTTCCTTTGTTTTCAGCTGAGTTGATCTTTAAATAAGGATATTCTCAGGCACAAATCTGAAATACTGGGTATGACTGCAGTTACTCCTGCTCTCTTTAATACTAATCACGTTTGTTATTATCAGAGCTTAGCAAGCAATTTCAAACTCTCAAAGAAGTAACATTTAATATTCACAAAGAATTTAAATGTAATTTCAATTTCATAAATAGAAATTAATATGTAGAAGGGGAGCAATGTTCCTGAAAATGTACATGGATAATTTTCATCACCTGTTATACCCCTGCACCCATGCAGCATTTTGTTACTCTTTTTTTCTCATTACCTGTCATGCTACTGTTTGATTTTTTTATATTTTTTAATCTTTTTACCTTTATATCACCTGCCATACTTTCTGGATCTTATTTGCCCTTCTCTCTGGTTTGGTTTTCATCCTGTTCATTTTGGACCCAACAAGAATAACTGTAGGGCAATTTAACCATTTTACTAACTTATGTTTTCTGATATTGATGCTTGTGTCAGATACTTATTTTGCCGGATAGTCTTAAGTGCATGCCATTCCTACAGGAATAGTTTTGCCTTTAAAAAACATACTTGCTCTAACATCATTAAGGAGTGTTTGTGACTCAGAAAAGTGATTTTGTGTGTCTTTCCCTTTTAAGCCATAGTGTACCTTCACTCACTTTAACTCCAGTGTTCTGAAGATGTAGAAGGTGAAAAAAGGCTGCCCACCTTTACTCACAGTGAATAGCTCTGTACTGCTTATAATCCTACTGTCCATAGACTAAAGTGCCATTCTGCCTTTGTTCATATTTAGATTCCTGTATGATTTTTAAGAAATACTGCTGATATTCATTCTGCAGCATTTTCAAATTCCTTCTTGCATGTTAACTTCCTGTGTCAGTGTATTTCTTCCCTACATTTTGTCTGTATTTTCATGCCTTTTTTTGTATTTTATGATCAAGAGGTTTACTCATCAGCCTTCCAAATCCCTCTTATACATTTTCACAAAACATACCCTGATCCTTTTTTAGCATTATTTTTTCCTTAATTATTTATCATCCATATCTTTCTGAACTACACATTGAACTTCATATATGAAGGGTTTCCTTTTTGTCTTTTTTTTTTTTTTTTTTTCTCCTGGGGGTGGAAGGAGAGAACAGGTTATAAGGCTTTTGGCTATAAACCATGATTTATATATGCAGCAAGCATAAATCCAGCATCATCAAGTTTGCATTAGCTTAGGTCAGGTCTGACTGGCATTTCTAGCTCTTATACATGAATAAATCAAACTATTGTTCCAAAAACACAGTTACAACGTATCTTAATTTGTGATTGAATTCAGGGGTAGTCTTTGACCCCCTTCCCATCTACCTTTTTTTCAAATTAAAAGAATATGATGAACCTGGCTAGTAAATCACAGCTGTTCAGAAGTTAACATAAAAATCCAATTAATTGACACAAAAGGAAATCCATTTATTACTCTGAACTCAGTCATCTGCTCTGTCTTTGTGCCTGTTTGCTTGGCTGCCTGTATCAGCAGTCAGCTGTTTTAAAATTTTATCCACAGAGAAGAAACCCATTAAAATTGTGGAGGCTGACATAATAAATGTCATCTTGTTGCAGTCCTTGCTATGAAAGTATTTAGAAATTATGCAAAATGGTTTCAGACCAGTCTTGCCCTTGTGTTCCACATAGTAGGTTATTTTAATTGATTCTAGGATGTCACGGACTGTTAAATCTATTCTAGCCCGAGTCATAATACTTCTAGCATGTCAAGGAACTTGAGATCCTTTGGTTACAAAAAGATACGGTTTACCTATTTGAATTCATGTTTGATGCACAAGCCTGATTTGTGGAAAAGAAGCAAATTTTAGGAAGTCTCTCGTGCTTCTCAGTAATTGCTTTCTGGGACTGAAGGGGAGCAGAGTTCTTAAAAAGCTGCGTAATACCAATTTCTGTGCTGAATTTAAAGGAAATCTTATTCTCCACTGCTTCAATAGTAAAATAGGACTGAAGTCAATAGGTGGTTATTTTTTGTTTAAGCAGGAAGTTTGAACATGAAGTCTGTTAATACATATTTAGTCTCTTCTGTATGAGGTAATCTGGAAGTATATCAAAGAAAGGTCCAAAACTTAAGCTGTCTTCAGCAGTTACTGGGCCTTCAGTCAGGTTTGGAGTTTGCCAGGGATGATGGCTGAAAATGTACAGGGTCTTAACATCTTGCATTTATTCTTTACAGCCTTTGGAGAAGAAGTTTGTGCGTGTTTCAGGGGAGGCAACAATTGGACATGTGGAGAAGTTCCTCAGAAGAAAAATGGATCTGGACCCTGCTTGTCAGGTATGCCACTTGTAAGGGCACGTATGAGTTTGCTGTGATCAATGTAATGCCTATGTTTCCGTTGCTCATTAGAGTATAGAAGTAACATTAGGGTTTTTGAGTAAGTATTCTGTTGAAGTGTTGTGATCCTCAAGGAATAGCTCTCCCACCTAATTTGCAACGTGTTTTAAGTTCTTGTTATTATTTGCATAGAGTTTCTAAAGTGCCATGTAAGATTTCAGCAGGCAAAATTCAAAATCTTTCAAAATCAAGCTATACCTGTGTTCTGGATGTCTTTCAGATTTTGTGATCTTGAGATCGCCTACTAGAGGTAACTTGAGATTTTTTTTTTCCTGTTAGTTACTTTCTGCTTGGACTTCACCACTTTGCAACTCACTGTTAGTGAGTAAATGTTACTGTGTCTTAGCTGATAATTTCATAGACTTCCTTTCCAAAAAATTATTTTTTGAGTAATTTTTAGACCCTGAAACAGATGGTTTCTGGTACCTTTTGAAAAGAAAATCACAGCTAAGGGAAATGAAAAGCTTTGCTGGCTTTTGAATAACTAGCCCGGATACTCATGCTAACCTCCAAAATGTTTTCTTTGTCCTTCCCTGGATAATATGGGTTGGCATAGAAACTATTGATTTGAGATCTAGTGCTTTCTAGGCCAGATTTCCCCTTGGGATTAATCTTATGAGGAATGTCCCTTATATGACAGCTTTCCATTTTAACTTCAGCTTACTTGGTAAGCATTAACTTACAGTAGCCTGTTATCATATTTGTTACATAAATAGCTCAGTAAATGTCACTTCATGAAAATAATTGCCATAATGGAAAGGCTGCTTTATTTTAATACGAATTTTAAAAGCTGTGACCGAGTTATTAAGAGGATACACCTTCAATTTTCCTTTCAACAAAAGGTGAAGTTAAATTTCCCACTGTCTCACTAGGAGTCAGTACTAGTTGGCTTCAAATTTACCAGCCAGTCAAGACTACAGTAGATCTATACCATTTCTGTTGCTGGTGCATCCTTCATAATAGAATATATTAATTCTTTTTAAGGCACAAGGATTGCTGTGAGACATACATTTTGCAACTGCTTTCCATGCTGAACTAGGATTTCTTTTTCATTGTATATTTTAATATTTTTGTCCTAGCAGAATGAACTCGAGCATAACAATTAGCTAGCAGAAATTCTGCCTTAGGTGCTAGAATTTGATGATTAGACATTTGGCATTCTGAGCACTATGAGGAGGTGAATGAGAGAAAATTCCAAATCTATTAGAAGGCACTGATGTTTAATGACTACTGTTTGAAACTGGAGCAGCAGGAGGATGAGCAGTGGGATATTTTTGAAACAAGATTTCTCATTCTGTTTGGAAAGCTCATCAGCAGTTGCCCTTATGTCTGTTTATATTGTATATTGGGTAAATAGATTATATTTTCTGTAAAAATAGAACAAATAAAGTGTGCCTGTATGCACACTATGTACCAGTGAGAACAAAATTGAATTTTCAGTACTTTATGGTACAAAAATTATGTAAGTAGTCTTATGAAACAGAAGTAATTGAACTCATCACTGGAAAGCAAAGCAGATATGTCTGTCCTTCTAGAGTAATAAATCTAGAAGCTAGAATGCAAAGGAAACAGGAAAAATAACTTCAACCAGCTTTCAAAAACAAAAAGATAGGTTTCTTAAAAAGCCCAAATGTTGACGTTAAATATACATATGTATATATGGATCAATATCTAATCAATGTTTAATGTTATATCGAGGATTTTTCTTGCTGCTTCCTCTTAGAATCTAAAAGGAGAAGTAATATACAATTTACATCTTCTGCACATTTTGGAACTATTATTTAAGATTAAGTCTGGCATGGCTGGAGTATTCTGCATTATTCTCACGCTATATAGATGAAGTAAATAAGCCTGTTCCAAGTCTCTAAGGATTAGAATTCTTGTGTTCCAGTTTCTGAGAATAATAACCTGCCAGCGTGAGCAGACCTAAATCTTTTCATGAAGAACGGGAGAGAGATAGTGGGTCAGAATGCAGAAGAGCATAAATACAGACAAATTGCACTGAAGCACAAAGTACATTCTATCGTGAAAGACTATATAAGAGAAACCATGGAAGAGTACATGTAATGATACTGCAGTATGCTTCCTGACTAGTTCAGTGGCAAAGCATAATCTTGCTCGTTGCTGAAAGCTGTGGAACGGCATGTTGTCAGTGCTCTTAATTCTGAGGTTTGGTCATTGTAATTCAGGTGACAGCCCTCTGGTTTCCACATCCAGGAATTGCTGATAAGGAGAATACAACCGAGCTGCAGTTGTGAGAGAGACGGTGCTGTGTTAGCTGCTCTAATAAGGAAACTTATTTTTCATAATACCTCATTCAGAATACCTCAGTCTGAATCTATTTTTTCCCCAAAGTAACAGTCTTTGTGGGCAGTCACTTAACAGAAGTGCCACCTCCAGAATTGCAGGCATCACTGACATAGTTTAGCTGCAGTAGAGGACGTTACTTAAAATTGCAGAGTATGCCCTTCACTGGCATCACAGAAGTATTGATTGCATTTTGAAGGACTGTGAAAAGTATTTGCTGACAGAGGCATACAGTGAGCTTAATCTTTTTTATTCAAACCCTTCCTCCAAGCAGTCTTGTTAAGCAGAGTTATTCATACATTTTCTCACTCACGGTAAGAGTGAGGGAAGCACTGGCTCATTTCTTGCCAGTAGCACTGACAACTTGCCCTTTTTTTGCAGCTGATGAATGACTGAGGATGTTTGTGGGATCATTTTAATATGTAATCTAAATTCCCATTGAATCCATCACAGCTATTCCTAAACAGTTTTTTAGTGGAAATGCCCAACTGGGACTAAACCAAACCGTCTTCTCTGATCCAAAAGTGAGCCCCAATCTGGGGAGTGCATTTGGGCTGTGCATGCTAAACGCATTTGAACAGCAAAGGTAAAGATGCCTATAGCATCAAAAACACTAGAATTCAACTCTTTCAAACAATGTTGGGTTTACTGTATGAAATATCAAATGTAAAGGGCTTAGATGCTGTTCTGCTAGTCTAAGGGTAGGTTGAACTTGACTGTTTTTGTGGGCTTTCACAGGTAGACATAATATGTGGTGATCACCTACTAGAACACTACCAGACGCTGAGGGAAATCCGGCAAGTCATAGGAGAGAGTGCTGTACAGGTACGTATGGCAGCTGGGGCTTTGTGCTAAGTTTTCTGGTTGAAATTAGAATATTTTTTAAACTATTAGGTAACACTAACTTGTCTGAAGAAATCACTTAGAAAATCTTTTCAGCTTATGCAAAATGTTCTTTATGTTTTGGTTTGGTTTTTGAGTACAGTCACTGTTAGAGGAGAAAATTACCTGTTTCGAATTGCTTTTTTTTCCATTTGCAAGTTGATTCACATCAGCAATTACTCTTTTTGCTGAGGAAAAGTGGGTTCAGAAAGGCAGATAAGTTTCAGTTTGTCAAAGAATGCATGTTCAAATTTATGCCTTTGGCAGTATTTATATTGTAAGAGTTTCTCAGAATTCAGTGCAGCATAACATACATTGTGATTTGTTTTTCTGGGCTGTCATCGCTGTAATGTTTTAGGTGGTTTTAGTCCTAAATAGTTATTAAATGCTCATAGTGGTTTTGATTTTTGGGTTTGTCTTTTTTGCATACTGAGCAGCAATGTGTAATGCTGTCTCAGAGCATGACTGAAGTAAAAGGTACAAGTGTTAAAAAGGTACAAATTCTGTTCAGAATTATTACGTGCCTTTCTGACAAGTGTTGGAAGATTAAATGTTCAACCTTCTTCAAGGTTTTCTGATTTTTTCCCAGCTTTGGGACTAAAGTTTGGTAAAATAAGTATTCCTAATACAGACCCCATAGTAACTTATTTGTATTGCTGTAATTGGAGTGAATAGGTAACTGTTCTTAGTGGTTGAATATAAATGACTAACATAATCATTTTTGAGTACTTGATAGAAGGCTTTAAAAAAAAATCTTGTTTTACTTCACACGTCTGTTTTTAATCATGTTAAGTGCACTTATGTTCAGCAAGTACAGTTTTACAATAAATTTGTTATAGCCTCGTAGATTTAAAGATACTTTAAGGTTTATGAAACGGGGTTTGTTGGTTAAGCCTTTCTAATTAGCTTGAAATGTGATTTTTAACTCTAGTTAGGGAAGAAAAATACAAATGTTACTGCACAGAATTAATACGAAAAGAAGTAACTGCTTAATTTTTAAAACTAAAGCTTCAGAAATTTACTGCAAGGAGTAAATTTCCTGCAAAGACTGACAGAAATTTCTGAAAGGCTCAATTTTGCTACCAAGCATTGAGATCTGCCTGTGATCGAGAGTTTCCTCAAGTAGCTGAGGAAGGAAGCTTGTTGTTAATTATGCAGGCATATAATTTCTTCCCTGCATTACCTTCGTCCCCTCTGCTGCACAAATGCAACATGAGCCAAGCTGCTGGTTATTTTCTCCTGTCTGAAATTGTCCTTCTCAAGGCTCTGCGTCACTGATGGATATAATGAGCTCACACATGGGAAAAGCTAAAGAGAGTAGCTTCTTTTATGTCCCTGGCCCTTGGCACAGAGGTCTTGCAGATTATACTGCTCTCTTTGTAACTCTCACCTTTTTGTAACCCAATCTCATTGTGTTTTTTTAGCGTCTCCTGAGCTAGGCAGTAAGAGCTGTGATCTGATTTAATTAGCGTGACCCTCTAGCGCGCATCTGGTATGAAAGTGCTTTACTCTTTGCTGTGGGGATATTGAATTTGGAAAGTGGGGTGCTTCTTCTCACTGCTGCTCTTAAAACATCAAAAAGTGCATATGCTACGATTTTTCTGTCATTCAGCTTATATTAGTTTATATTAGGGTTTAACAGGCAGGATTTTTTCCATTTTAGGACAGGTCTACAAGTTTCTGGGGGGTAGCTATAAGAAGGGTTTATACTTCTCTCTTTTTTTTTTTTTTTTTTTTTTTTTTTTTTTTTTTTTACTTTGGGCACATATGAGTTATTCTGATTTGAGATCTGTAATAAGCCTCATTTTCAGTTTGGATTTCCTTTTCGGAATAGTATCTAGAAAAAATAGCTGAACAGACATAAAAATGTATAATATCTAAAAAGAGGCCAATTACAGAGTAAGCAATACCAGTACTGGGTTAAGTCTCAGCAATTAAGTAATTGCATTGGCTTGGCCTTTTGGTTTAAGAAGGATATATCCTGTGTAAATAGCTAACTTCTTGAAATGTCCTATTGCCAAATACATCCATTTGAAAGCTCATTACTCAAAGAATACATTGTAGCATTTTTTCTTGAAAATCTTTATTTTCTTTAAGCAATTTTTTCATAGAGGAAAATTGTTTTGATCACAGTTCTCTGAAAGGAATTTTGAATGTGCTTTATTTTTTCTATGGAAGTAGCCAGCAGGTACAATGAGTATAAATACGGCTTTGTGGAGGTATAGCAACATACTCTGTGCCAAGAAGTTGGTAAATAAATTCAAAGGACTTGTTTCACCAAACAAGAAGTGAAGACAAGTATCTCCTATCAACACTTTGTAGTGTAGTTATCCCACTTTGTTAGGCATAGAGTAAATGTTGTTTTTGACACTTCATATAAAAGACTACTTTGACCCACTTTTCTGCATTTTAATCCCTTTGAATCATTGGACACAACGATATCAGTCATATGATCAAGACTGGAGATCAGAACAAAGCATTTGGATTTTATTTCCCTTGGATTTGACTTGCAGATGCCAAAGTTTATGGATTTGAAAGTGACTGAGCAAGTTTGTGGGTTTTTTAAATGCAGCCCTTCACACAGAACTGTGGAACTTCTGTGGAACATATCTCAGGTCCTAATGTTAATGGATAAAACATCAAAACCAAAATACGATAGGAATTCTAATGTGTCAGCTGTGATTAATGCATTTCTCTCTTCAAAAGAAAACATTTACTAAAGCCTGTCCATATAAATAGGTCTAATGTGACAAGTCAGATTCCCAGGGGATCAGTAGCAGGAACAGGTTTCAGAGGTGGAAGCAGACTAACTGCTAGACCTTTCACCAGCTGTGCGTGTGAATTAAGTGACATAAGTAAGACATTAATGAGTCAGGAAGTATCCCGTCTCACAAGTGAAAGGTTCTTTTGTTAACTTCAGTAGAAGCATGGGGATTTAAGAAGTGTTTAGTTGTGCATCTAGAATTAGGAAGAAATGATAAGCTGGCACCATAAGTTCTCTAACTATTTCTGCATAAGGAAAAAACTGACAATTATATTTAATGTGTTACTGACATATTCAAGACTCTGGCTAACTTGTAGAGATGTAAACAATGCTTTTCTATTTAAAAATAAAAAGTTTAACTTTTGATATGATCTGTTATATTGTCTTTCTATCTTAAGTTATCCCAGTTGCTAAAGGTAATAAAGCTGCAAAAAGGTAGAGCCACCAGTGAATTTAATAAAATTAACATTAAAAGTTGGAATCTGAGTTCCATGCTCAGGCAACTATGTGTTTCCTCCCTCTTTTCCTGCATTCTCTTTCTGTGTCTTTTTGACTTTCAATGTCCTGAGTTAAAGACCAGATTTTGGCAGCTCCTTCTAGAGCTATTTAAGTGATTTATTCTGCCTCGTAGTATCATGTGGAAAGCAATATAAGTTGTAAAGGGAGCCTATTATATGAAAATGAGACAATTCCATTATAACGCTTAAAAATTGCATTCCTCTTATGGAAGCGGAATGCTCTGAAATGAGTGAGGTTGAAGCTGCAGTTCTGCCATGCAAGTGTCATACTGGGCTGTGATGAAAATGCCTCATGGAGAAGGTAAAGTGATATGATAACACAGTTTATCTCTCTTCTCTCTAGGATGGCTTACTTGTACTGCACTATGGCCTCGTGGTGTCTCCGCTAAACATAACCTAGATTGCTAATACATCAGAAGGTGAAAGAATGAGAAGTCCTCAAGCTTCTTCACTGCTCTTTCTCACCAAAGAAGGCCATCATGTTTTCTGTGACAGGAAGCAAGTAAAAGGAACCACTGCTAACTGCTGTATGCTTGTAATTTAACATCTGACTTTATCACTGTTTAAAAAAAAAAAAAAAAAGCTTCTGTAGGTACAGCTGTGGATGTTGCTATGCTATGCTTTGTGTTAAAAATGACTGTCTTAAAATTTCACTCAGCTCAGGGACTTTAAACGCTCAGAGTTGCTGCATTTCTTTAAATACTTCCTAAAACCACAAGATCTCATGGGGTGAGCAGCCCTTTTCCTCTAAGCTATGGGATTTGCTTACTTTCTAAGTGTCTAGCTAGGATAGTGCTCTCAGGGATGATCTTCAGTGGGCAGTATAATGTATTCTGGGGAAGAGACAGTCATTTGGTAGAAAAAGTGAATGGTGATCATTTGTCTTCAGATGTGATTTAGTGAGAAGGGAACTCTTGAAATACAGACCAAAATAGGTAGAAAATAATGTATCACAAACATTTTTTCCAGAAGTAGCATTAAATTTACTTGTTTTTCTTCAAGAAAAACAATTTTGTTTGCACTGGAGATAAATTTGCTGGTAGCTTGACTTATACCAAATGGTGGATTGTACATCTCCACTCTTAATGGAGATGAGCTGGCTGTAAGCTGTTTAAACTATGCATGGAAAAGAAAACGTAGCACCTCTTTCTACCTGCTTGCTGTATTTACAATAATCACTGTCAGCTTGATTCTGCTGTCACGTAAAATCTGTCAAATGACTTGACTAGCAAAAACACAGGTTCTTTAATTTTAGCACCCATCTTTCTAGCAGCAGTGAAAAAATAGTAGCTTTTTCCACGCCTTCTAATGTGTATTAGTGCAGACCAGGTTTGAGTATGTTAAATAACAAAATACGTGCCTATCACTACTACCAGATTCCCAGAAGACAATAGATATCTTTTTTTATATATAAAAAAAAAAAAAACCATAAAAACATAAAAATGCTAGGGTTTTGTGATAATTATATCTCAAGTTCTGTGTAAGATTTCCATTGTTTCTTGTGCAGCATTAAGGATCAGAGCTTTGTATGTTACGGTCTTGCTGCGCTCTCAGTCATAAACATGGGAGAGAGCTGTGAAAGCTGCTGTTAGGTACCAGGCTCCCTCGATGGTCAATGTAGTGAAGGGGGTGGAGATCCCTTTGTAAGGCGTTTCAGAGTGCCTAAGCTAGCTCAAAAGCATTTGCTCCCTGTCACGTTCACTGCTATGCTGTCAACCTAGGAATACTGGGATCTTTTGTCTAAAAAAAGCTTTCATGAATCCTTCCTCAGGTCTTTACAATAAATGTTCAGTTTTGCCTGTGAAGATGACACCGTAAGATAAAGTCTTAGTGGAAGTAATTCCCGTGATGCTTCTAAAAAAATTAACAAACATTTATAACTATGGTTTCCTATTTTACTTTCAAAGTTTGTACAAACTTAGTGTTTAAAATGCAGCAGAAAATGGGATTATTTTGTAAACACTTTGTGAGTTGTGTTGATAAGAGATTATATATTGTAACAGTAAAATAAAGTTTATTTTAGCCAATTTTAAATTGAGCTCTCGTATTTCCATTCTGTGCTACCTCTGTCAGCCTCAAAATTGTAGCAATTTAATATTGAAACTGCTGGATGTTCTCTGGGGTTGTTAGAATCACAAACTTCAGTTTAATGGTGAAAGGTGATTTAATACCAGAATCTCCAATTGATTTTTCAACACAGATACAAGGCCTATGTAGTTACAAGACTTTTTTGTGCTTAATACAGACATCTCTTTGCCAAAGCCACTAAATTATTTTTGTTCGTGTTTCTGGTTGTTGTTAAGTCCCTTGTGAACCAGGTCTTTCTCTGCCATTCTGATCGTCCTGGCTTTATACAAGGTATCTGGCTTGACAATACTGTCTCTTCTTGTTTCATCACTACTTACAGTTTTATTTATATATAGCTCTATGCTTAAAAAAATAGCAGCATAGTCACATTTTACATTGCAAATTCTCTCCTAGTCCTGGCTTGAACTTCATGCCTACCGAAGGGCTTGTTTCCAGAGGTAACCAGCTGTATAGAAGCTGATAGGATTATTGTAGGACATAAATTTGAATTAACTAACTTGTGCATAGCTTCAGGATGACAACATTGCCACTGCCTCTGAGGTGAATGTCAGTCTCTGTTTTAATAAATAAAAATTAATGACTGATCAACTAGGTAAACTGTCTGCTAAATTGGTAGCCACTGTTTCTGAAATATCTTTGCTGTTTATCTGGGGGGTAAATCACATGCTAGTAAAAATGCAGATGATCAAGACTCCCTTTTGCACTCTTCCAGTGGCTTAATGAGAGATCAACTGAAGCTTCGATGCAATTTTGTTACCCAGGATGTTTTGTTATGAGCCCTTAGTGACCTCTTTTATTTCACATTTGTTCACTTCTTTCCTTTTCTTCCTCAGTTGCCTTCAGAAAGCATATTCTTAGCTTAGCCTTCTGGCTGAACATCCTGCCTTCTTCTACCCTAAAGCATTCCCTCAAGGTGCTGATGCTCTATCTGCTCTCCAGCTCCTGCTGCACACCCTGGGGCTCTGCTTGGCACATCACCCCCGCTGCATGCTGACCTTTGGCAGTTGCCAAGGCTGAAATGTGGGCTGTGCAGTTTCCTGCATAAAGATAATCAGCCTGCTTGCTTTAAAATGTGCCAATCTTCTTTCAGCTCTCCTGCTGCTGTTTATTTCTGTTGGTCTCCTTTTAACCTTGGCTTTCCTCCAGTCACTTCTGGTTCTGATGATAGAAGGGCTGTAACAGCAGACCGTCTATGGGATGGCATCTCTGTCCTCATGGGAGATGAGCCAGCTTCACACTCAGGAAGCGAGAGGAAGGTGTGCTTGGACTTGTTAGTTTACAAACAGTATATCATTTCCTCACTTAATAACTCTGGTTTCATTTTCTGGTTACCTACTTATCAATGGCATGACTAAGACAGAACCTAATTAAATACTATTTGTACTGCAGCATAATTCTGAGTTGCATTATAGATCTAACTCCCAGCACGAGGAGACCATGAGCCCTAGTGTCGGGAGTTCTCAGAAATGCAGAATTGAGCTAACGTAAAGTCATGAGTCATGTTGGTTATGTTCTGGGTTTTGTTTTATGTAGATTGAGTGTAACAAGATACGGTTCAGGAGACTAGTGAAATTTGCAGCTGAGCTGTTTTTAAAATGGAGGGGCACTGCAATGGCAATGTATAAAATAATATTTTCTGAATGCTGCTATCACACCCAGCCTTGATCCGTATTACCACCAGACAGAGGCACACAAGCCAGAAGAACCCTCAACACTTACTTCCATAAATGTGAAACAACCGATGAGCTTCACTGAAAAATCCCTCAAGCTGTCTGATGCTATTCTGTTGAGTTTCTTTTCAGGGAATCATCCAGCTCTTATGTGCAGTGATTTATGTTAACGTGTGATATCAATTGCTAGCAAATCAAAATTACGCCCCAGGCTTTTTTCTGGCTTTTCTTCAGTGTGGTGTGCCACATTATGCAATCTGTGCTCCATCCAGACACTAAGTGGGGATTCGCTCCTGCAGTTGAGAGAGGAACTACTAACAGGCGTAGAAGGTTTTTGTATATTATCTTTTGTTTTAAAGATAAGTTGTCCACATGAATCTTCCAATGTGCTGCGTGTTTAATAGAGAGGGGACACCAGGGACCAGGCTAAGTGTTTAAGTGCTTTGAAATATACTTGTTCTGCTGGGATAGATACTTGCTGAGAGATGGAGAGAATGTTGCAAACCGTGTTCTCATCACTTTTGCTTCTATTTGTTTTTCTACCTCCTTTTACGTAACACTAACCAATTCAGCACAAAGAGAAGAAAGGTGATAGTAAGTTGAATTTTGCCCATGTCATTTTCGAGACCACTGCTGAATGAGCTAACAGATCCTTATGTTTGCTGAGGTTTCAGAAAATTGCCATAGATGCAAGTTTAATCACTGAACAGGTCAAATTTGGGTTTGAGATATGAATGGTAATCCCATCTGAGGTGAAATGTGATAGTGATTGGTTGCCCTGCAGCTGCAAAATTCTTGCTGAAACTGTATCACCGTTTTTACTGGAGTTTGATGTAATATAATGATATATTTGTGTTAAAGCAACAGTGATCTGTTGGAAAAAGAAAATGGAAAAAAGCTTATATTTTCTTTTTGCTTGACGAAATAATCTATTTCGAAATGAAATTTTAAGATGTCTGTTTTCTTCCAAGGGAAACAGTAACAGTAGAAAAGTGGGTGGTGGGGATTTGGCAAAGATTATGGCAGAAAATAGTGTGTTCCTGGGGGAGGTGCTTTGGAACCCTTCTCGCACGGTGCTAGGAGGCAACCAGTCGTTCCAAGACGCCACGGTGTGCTCAGAGCTGGCTGCTTGCAGTGTGCTTTTCTGTAGGTGGTGATGACAGAAGGTGCTATGTTATATAAAGGACCAGTGTGTCCTTCCCAGTCTACAGCTGGGACTGAAAGGTAAGAATTCCCTGAGCTAGAAGCCTAATGACCTTGGCAAGAACCTACAACTTCCTCCTGGGACGTGAGAGAACATTTTGCATGCTGTTGGCAATAACAGATGCTTTATGTGCCATGACCTACAGACCAAAAATGGTGCTGGTTGAACCTGCATGAGGAAGCTTGTGAGGGGGGTAAGCTGAGCTCTGGGATGCCAGCATTCTCTCTTCATTTCTCTCCCTGACTTGCTGTATGACCTTGAACAGAACTCCTCACTTCTCGGCTGTGTCCAACTAGTGCAATAACTTCTGTAAAGCACACAGAGCACTATGAATGGAAAAAAAAACTCCATGCGACTACGGGATGTGGAAGGGTGGGTAATTAGCAGGGTACTACTGAGGGTCCCCTTCATTAATGTGAGTATAACAGGACTGGTAACAGTACCTGTTACTAAAGCATGAGGACTGCTCCTTGTTGGTGTTATGGTGGACACAGCTGAGCTGTCAGTTCTGAGTTGTTGTCTCTTTGTGGTGAATACTGCCTTAACAAGGTTATAAATGTTTGCTGTAGAATTGCAGGGCCCCCTCTGTTTTAGCTGGGATAATTGCAGGGTTTGGGATGAAGACCCCTGCACAGGCTGTAGAATTGCCTTCCCTCACAACCCCATAATTGCAGACCTTATATCTGCAAACGTTTTTTGTTCAGCTGGAGTCCCCTGGCCTGAAATGGGATAAATAGGCATTAAAGCACCCATGTTGGAACACATCCCTGAAGTGCAGCGCACTACAGCATGCTGAGTTTTGGGACTGCCAGCTGTTCTGCTGTGGCAAGAGGGCATTTTCCACTTCTTTTCCCCTTCTACCCTAATCCTGCTTGGAATGGGACTCCAAGGGTCAGATTCTCTCACCACCCCAAGCAGTGCCTTGTCTGCTTGTTATGCTACGTTTGCCAAGTGATCCTTATTCCCATATGCCTGCAAAGAGATGCATGAATGAGAAGGGTTGCATGAATGAGTTTGCAGTGCTCATACTATTTCAGTATAAACTTTAATGTGAAGTGTCAGTTCCCACTGATGTGGACGTTTGATCACTCAGGTGCATGTTTGACTGCTGGCATTAGGGCTGTACATGGGTTACTCACTCAAGGATGAAGCTCTTCTTGGGGAGGTCTCTCTGCTAAGAGCTGGAAAGAAGAGAACTGGATGGATCCAGCCTAAGGAGCAGGAAGAGATTTTGCCCTGAATTGCCTATTGATTCCTTCTCCCTGAATAACAGGGTCCTTCCCAAGTCTGGAACTGGAGATGTTTTCCTTTGGCAGGAATGCATATGTTTGGGGGGTGTTTCTTTGGCTGCTTTTTCTTTGGCTTACTTCTTAATGAGTTCCAGTATCTGGACAAGTGTCAAAAGCAAAACTGTGTGCAGCAACTCCCAGCTTTTAAGGAACTGTGTATCTCAGCACAGTTACTAGAGGAACCTCCAGGGGTGCCAAAGGACTATTGGATCTGGGATCATGAAGGAAACCATCTCTTCCATCACTGGAGCAGCAGGAACGTGACCCAGGCCCATCCCAGGCTGCTGGGGCTCTCCTACATGTATCTCATCCTCATGGCAACAAAATGCACAGAGTCAGGCAGCCACAGAGCACGGCTGCATGGGCCAGCATCTCAACAAAGGAAAAAACGGGGAGCTCGCACCCCTGCATGGGATCTGGTTTTCTCCCCACCGTAAAGATGAAGGGAAGGCAGCGTGATGGAGGAATGGCCACTCCCTGCTTCTTCCCGGGTTGGTGGTGCAGTGTCTGCAGCTGCCTTTTAGCTGGGAGGTCGCAGCTCTGCAGAGGTATAAATCTTTAAGCAGATGAAGCGTGACTCTCTCCTTTCCTCTGGCAGCCTCAGTGTTTAACCCAGTAAGAAAGACGGGGCCATGACAGAGGACACGCTGCCCTGTCCAGCCTAGTGCAGCACCAAACCCTGCAGCCTTCCCCGAGCTCTGGAAATGCAGGAAATCTCTGGAGAGGTCCCTTACAAAGAGCTGCGTCTCATTCCAAAAAAACACATCCTCTGTCAGCTCCTTTGTTCTCCTGTGTGAATGCAGCCCCTCCAGATCGTTATCACTGAAGTAAAATCCCAGCTTCGTTAGGAGCAACCAGCTGAGCAGGCAGGAAGCGTGACCAAGGCTTGCGCTGGGAATAAAGGACACGTCAGGCTGTTGTTACTCAAGGGACAGAAACAAAGCAGTGCTGGAGGGTATCTGAGGTTCGCAATGTATTACGTCAGCTGCACAGTCCCATCTGCCTGATCTTCCCCAAATGCCTGCTCTGAGAGAAATGCCGCCGGTTTGCCTCAGTCACAGGGAGTGGCCACGCTGTGGTGGGCCGCAGGCAGGCTGGTGACTGTCACACCATGTCCCCAGGATCCTAGGACAGGTTGTGGGGAGGTGGCAGGGAGAGGAAGGCCATAGGACATCATTTTGGGGCAGGCCACCAGCACAGGGGATGCGTGCCCTCCTGTGCTGCCAGCTGCAGGGCTCTGCTGATGGCCCCATTGCCGCTCTCACAGGGACGTGCCACCACTGTGTCACCTCACAACTTGTGGGACATGCGGGGACTCCTCAGGCATCTTCTGAGGATAAGCCAGCTCCACAGCCACTGCTGCCTGCTGGATTTACTTGGGAGGGAGGTGCCCCCAGGTGTAGACCACTTCACCTTCACTGTGAGCCCAGTTTTAAACCCTGAGCATGTGGAGGAGGCACGGCAGCCATCTTGAGATGACAACCACAGCCTTGGAGTTCATTTTATGAACAAACTAGGACAACCCCAGCCATGCATGGCCTTGCTGCCTCACTGGGCAGCCATGAGCTCTCCCACAAGGCAGGGGCATCGCCGTGGGCACCTGGGGGTGAGGCCCAAATGTGTCCCACTGCCCCCAGAAGGGCCAGCCCTGCCTGCAGCCCTAGGAGCAGTGTGGCAGCTGTCCCCAGCTCTCTGGGGTTTTTACCCTGACAAAAAGTTTTTTCTTGTCTGCAGGCTCTCATGAAAGCCAGGCTGACCCTGTCCATGGGAATCATCATGGACAGGACGCAGGTGAAGACGGTGCAGGACACAGCGTGGAGCCGCATGAAAAAAAGACAGAAGAGCTCGGTTTGGTTCACATGACTATTTCTTTCTTTTTAATTATTAACTTGTGCCTTACAATAGAAGAGGAAAGAGTGTGAGCAAATGATTTGCTGGTTCCAGGAACTACTCTGGCACCACTGAGAGGACAGTAAGGTCTCGTGATGGCAACCTCGCCAGGGCACCGACACACAGCACACGCGGTCTCCGACTCTTGCAAAAGCGATCGCTGGCAATTTTAAGGCATTGAAGGAAACCTACGGTTGTAAATCCTACATCAGATTTGGCACACGTTGGAAGGCTGGAGCGGAGGCGTGGATGCAACGTTTGGCAGAGCGAGCGGTGGGGCGGGCGCTGCCTTGCCAGAGCCACCGCGGTGCCCAGCTCTCCCTGCCGCTCGTGGGGCTTTTTGGGGGCTGGCACCGGGGGCTCGGCAGCACCAGTGGTGTGCCCGACGTGCTGGCTCCTGACCAACAAACCCTGCACACATGGCTGGACTAACACTACTGAGAAACAGACAGTCATCAGGACACACACATGAAAAAAATGTTCCTTATCGTTTAAAATGTTAAGTGGCTCCTAGACCAGAAGCGAGGTGTGTTTATGGCTATTTCTGTGCTTCTGGGATTAAAAGTGGATGGCTACAGCTTAAGAGGAAACACTTGAGCTATACATGGATTTGGATAGTAAGTGATTAGGTCTGTAGCCTTAACCCTAACTGTAGTTGAGTTTCATTGCCCTTGCCACCCCCTCCCCACATTGCAGCTCGGGCAGCGGGATCCCCTCGCCCCCCACCATAAGTCCCCGTGCACAAAACCCACCAGCATGCACCCAGCGACCTGCAGAGCATGGCCGCACCTGATTTGAGAGAGAGCAATGTGCCAAGCTCGGCCTTCACCTTGCTGGGACCATAGGGGGCTGCTGAGCCCCATCCCCGTGGGGTGCAGGTCTTTGGCGCAGCCTGGTTCTCCAGGAGCAATTAAAAGGCCGAGTGGAGACTGCTCCCCCTCAAATGCAAAAGGGACGGGGTCCCCACCATTACATTTTTGCATTCGTAATGATTCCTCCACGCAGGTTTAATCTCTCTGTTTTCTTGGCAGAGGTAGTGGTCCCGTCAAGCATTCCAGCCCGACCGGATGATATCTTGGAGGTCGCTTTAACAACCTCTCCTTGCTCCTCTTTCTTGAAGGATGGAGTGGAGGAACGAAAGCCTTGGGGCTGAAAGGAGTAAGTGGGGTTGGGGAAAGGGTTCAGTGCTGAAAGGCCCACACTTCCTGTGCTGAAGAGGGTCTCCTCTCCCTCCAGCAGCTTCCTGCAATCACAGCAGAAGGGAATGGGTTAGGCTGGGGACACTTCATGAGATACCTTCATGGTACTGGGATGCAACTGGTTTGGATGGAAACTGTCCCAGTTCTGATTTCAATGTGTGCTAGGTTTGGTTATGTGGGACATGGTTGCCTGAACCTAAGGCTTGGGCATGAAGCATCAAGGATGAATGAAGCATAGCACCTGAGGGTGTGACAAGCCCAAGCACTTCCCACCATATCACCCAGGCCTGTGGTGGAAACTAGCTCTGATCACGCTGTGAGCTCCCCATCAGTCACACTTCCCCTCTGCATTTCTGCAGTACCAGGGAGGGGCAGGAAAAGGCCCCTTCTCCCACTATTTGTCCCCTGAGTGCAGTACAGAGCTGAGCACCATGTAGCTGGTTCAAAATAATATGCTTCTGCCAATCATTTTTGGAGCACTTGTGAGACCAGCTCCTTCCTCTCCCTTCAGAAACCCCAGGAAAATAAAACTCTGAAGCACAGAGGGACGCAGCCTTTTGCACTGAGCAGGATTTTGCAATGGGGACGTGTACTGGTCCCATTAAACACCACTGCCTAGTGGAGCAGTGGTTTGGGGGAGCGGGGCTAGAGCAGCCCTACCTGTAGGCAGCTATCTCGATATCCAGGGCCATCTTGACGTTCAGCAGGTCTTGGTACTCCCGCAGGTGCCGGGCCATCTCGGTTTTGGTGTTGCGCAGGTCATCCTCCAGCTGCCCGATGGTGTCCTGCAGGGAGGCAAAGGCAAGGCTGCTTGGGGCTGAGTTTTGATGTTTTTTTTTATTATTTTCTTTTCCTATGGTTTTCTGCTCTGCACATCCCAACCAGGAGCTTATGATCACAGAATCTCACACTAACCAGGATGTAAAAGCAGGCAGAGCACCAGGTGTAGCTTGTGAGCGTGAGCAGTGGGGGGAGGCTTTAAACATCGATGGTTTTCTATATTTTCCTGTCTATGTGATGGGGGTTCAGTGGGGGAGCCCAGTCTGGCATGGACAAGGCAGGCACTGCAGAGGGATAGGATTTTGCAGGTTTAAACACCATCAAAGCAGGTATGGGGTTTTATGGGACCAAACAGGGTGCTGGGGATCAGGGTTGGGACACTGGGATGAGGCGGTGTCCAAGGGCCCCAGTCCCTGTTTTTTATTTCATTTCTTATTTTTTACCCCAAATACACTCAAATATCTAAGCCTAGGGGCTGCTGGCCTGAAAGCAGTAAAACCCCCTCCCACGGGGGATCCTCCCAGCCCAAATGGTTCCCTGTCACAGCCGCCGGGGCGTGGGCAATGAGTAAGCAGTTTGTAGCAGCCCTGCCTGCAAAGCCCTGCAGCGGCCACTGCGAACATCAGCTCCCCAGCGCCCACTCCCACAGCCAGCCCTTTCCCTCGCCTCCTGCTCTGCTGTTGCAGTGAACAAGCATCGTCCTGCCATGCCATCCCCACCCTGTCCCCCTCCTCATCCCTGCCTGTCCCCTCCTTGGTGTCCTGCATCACCTCCTCCTATTCTCTTCGAATAACCTAAGAATACAGTAAGGTGACACATCCCTGCTTAAATAGTTGATGAAAAAAAAAAATGATGATACAACAGGAATTTTCACTTTTAAGATAGACTTCCACCCTTCTCCATCAGTTTCAGGGGAATTATTTAGCTCCTACTCAGGCACATTGTTCAGCAGACTGCCAAGTGTTACCACACACAGCAGATCCTGAGAGTCACGTAGTGGGAAGCTGATGTTCTGCAGCTACATCAGTCTGAATTATGGTGCTGTTTAATCCAGCTGCATTTTTTTTTCCGTACCTGGAATCCCTCTTTTCACATGGCATCAAGGCTATTTAAGAAGATTATTATGTGTAATCCTGTCATCCACTACAGGAAACATTGCCTGCTTCCACAATATTTGTTGAGGACCCCAACTACTCAGCAAGAGTGCAAGCAGCTTGGATCTACAGCCCTAGCTTCCTAGACAGCTTGGCAAAATCTGGCCTCCATGACAAGGCATTACTTGGCTGTGAAACAGCAGCGGCCTTTGGGTGTGACGTAAGGCAGTCATTTCATTATTTAGAAGGAAATGGCTTGATTTAGAAAAGATCTCTTGGTATCCATCTAAGAGAGCACTCTCTGGATTTAGTTTATTTTAAATCACGGATGCTCTCCCTGCTAGCAAGAAAATGTGGTAGTAGTGTTTTAATGGAGTAAGAGAGATGGAGCACGTGGTGTCTGCCGCACGTCTTTCCAAGGGCGTACGAGATGCTGGGATCTGGCTGCAAATTCAGCCTTCGCGTTTGCAGAGCTCCGATTTCTGCAGTGCTGGTGCCAAGGGCCAGGCCAGGAGGCGAGGGGCCAAGCCTGAGCAGGCGGCTTCGAGGAATCACCCACAGCGCTGGGCAACGCGTGGGCAACTCCAGGGCTGATTTTAGGGACGGGGTGGGAAGAGGGCCATGCATCAAGCTGTGAGACCTGCGGGAAAGGGGTCGTGCAGGGGTGTCCTAGCCCTCTCTGCCCCCCTCCCAAGGCTCTTCTCGGTCCTTAGGGTGGTGAATAAGGAAGGGGTGGATGAAGATGCTGGGGTGGGAGGGGGATGAAGGCTGCAGGATGCTGCGGGGGGAGGAGGGCGGCACCCATCTCACCTGCAGCCCGGCTGCCTCGGCGCTGTGGCGCTCCTCCAGCTCCTGCAGCTGCCTCTCCAGGGACTCGTGGGCTCCCCGCAGGCTCTCCATCTCCACGGCTCGGGCTTGCAGCTGCCGACGGCACTCGCCTACCTCCCGGCGGCTGGCCCGGACGGCTTCCTGGCTCCGAGCCGCTCTCTCGTGGAGCCCCGCACAGCGAGCCCGGTACCAGTCCTCGGCCGCCTGCAGGTTGCGGGCCGGCAGCGCCTCGTACTGGGCTCGCAGCTCCCGCAGAGCCGCCGCCAGCTCGGGCCGGCCGGCAGCACCGGCAGCCGGGGGCTGGGGAGCGGCTGCCCGCAGCTCGGCCCCGAGCCGTGCCAGCTGCTCGCCGTGAGCCCTCCGCAGCTCCTCCAGCTCCTCCCGCAGAGCCTGGGCTCTCCTCTCCAGGTCGCAGCGAGCTCGGGCAGCCCCCTCGGCCGCCCGCTGCCGGGCTCGCAGCGCCTGCTCCGCCTCGGCGCGGCCCCGGGCTTCTTCCTCGCAGCGAGCCCGCAAGCGCTGCGTCTCCTCGGCCAGCCGGGCTCGCTCCAGAGCCGCCTGAGCCCTTTCTCCGTGAGCTTCCTCCAAACGGGCTCGCAAAGCCCGCAGCTCCCCGCCCAGAGCCTGCCCCAGCCGCCGGGGCTCCGGGGGTCGGCGGCGCAGCTCCGCCAGCTCGGCGGCCAGCGCCCGGTTGCGCTCCTCCAGCGCCCGCACCCGCTCGATGTAGCCGGCGAAGCGCTCGTTGAGGTCCCGGAGCTGCTCCTTCTCGTTAGGGCGAGGCATCGGCACCGGCACCGGCACCGGGACCGAGACCGGGGGCTGGGGGAGGAGGAGGCGGCGGGAGGAGGCGGCCGGGGCCGGGGGCTCGCTGCTGGCCGAGCTCATGGCAGGGAGAGGAGGGAGCTGTCCGCTGTGCTGAACGAAAGGAGGAGGGAGAGAGGGAGGGAGGAGGGATGGAGGAAAGGGTGGAGGAAAGGATGGAGGGGTGGGGAAAAGGATGAAGAAAAGGATGGAGGGATGGGGAGGGTTAGTGGGAGGGGTGGAGGGATGGAAAAAAGGGTGGAGGGACAGATGAAAGGATGGAAGGGGGGATGGAGGGATGGGGGAGGGATACAGGTAGGGATGGAGAAAAGGATGGATGGAGGGATATAGGGAAGACTGGAGGGATGGAGAAAAAGATGGAGAAAAGGATAGAGGGGTTGAGAAAAGGATGGAGGGACAGATGGAGGGATAGAGAAAAGGATGGGGAAAAGGATGAAGAAAAGGATGGAGGGATGGGGAGGGGTGGAGGGATGGAGAAGAGGATGGAGGGAGGGAAGGATGGAGAATAGGATTTAGGGACAGATGGAGGGATGGAGAAAAGGATGGAGGGATGGGGGAGGGATACAGGTAGGGATGGAGAAAAGGATGGGGAAAAGGATGAAGAAAAGGATGGAGGGATGGGGGACAGATACAGGGAGAGATGGAGGGATGGAGAAGAGGATGGATGGAGGGATAGAAGGACAGAGAAAAGGATGTAGGGATGGAGACAACGATGGAGGGAGAGAGGGAAGGATAGAGTGTCCTTTAAGGTCCCTTCCAGCCCAACCCGTTCTGTGATCCTGTGATCCAAGTGTTCACATCAAGGGTCTGCAGCCCGCCTGGTCCCTCAGCATCAGCCTGGCCCAGGCTGCCCAGCTCACACCGCTGCTGCAGAAATCCCCCCTGCACTCTGGGTTGTTTCTTTTCAGGTCTTTCACATACTTCTCACACGCAAAGTGTGTTTAACCACTTCCTCAACACCTGTTGCTTTGCATTACTATATCCTAAGCGAGGTTTCTGCTACCAGCAGTAACTGATCGAGGAACTGGGAAGTCACCAGCTCTGCTTAGTTATGTGGCATCGTTTTGATGACTTTGCTGAGGTGATTAGTACTGATGATGAAGGTTGCTTTGGTTCTGTCTTGTCCTGGAAAAGCAGAGTGGCCTCCCCACTTGTGCTGACATAGGGATGTGATCCAAATCCAGAGGTAAGATTATCATACTGTCCTGCAGAAAAATAAAAAATAAATTAAAAATAAAAAATACAAGGGCCTCTGCAAGGACTGGGATGCATGGAGTAAAGGCCGTGAGGCTGGAACCCTTTCCCTCTGAATGGATGAGGTTTTCTGGATCTGGAAGGAGCCAGACTGCTTGAAACAGGTGGGACCTGAGCCAGCTGCCAGAGTGACTGCTGGCTCAGGAGTGCTGACTGTGTAGCTGAATTTATTGACTCAAAGGAATTTGAGTCAATAAATGATAGTAACCACTACTCTCGTGCAGAACAGGGGTGCAGCTGCAGCCCATTGAAGCACTGCTTCTTTCAGAGTAAAAGGGTGGCTGAGACTTTGGGATCCACCTCTGCATGAGCTGCCAATTGAGCCTAAACCCATCCCAGGTGGTTGGCACCCAAACTGAACCCCCTCGTGAGCCCCTTTAGCACCTGGCACAGGTCTCAGGGGCTGTCTTGGCCAACAAACCTGGGAGCTGCACATCCTCGATGAGGGGGAGAGCAGCAGCGTGGCCATATCTTTGCGGAGGAGCTGTGTCCTGGCAGACTGGGAGGATGTCCTTAGATGACACAGACCCAATCCACAAAACTTGCTAAAAGAAAGAGGAAGGGAGAGGGGTATCATTGCAATGTTTTGTGTGGTTCTGTACATCACGTGTTGTTTAATGCACAGAGAAAGGCCTTGAGAATCCAATCCTTTGGCAAGAGGGGTGTGTATGCACTTTGTACTCCAGCAAGTGCAAGTGCAAACCTAGGGCAAGCTGTAGGCAGCAGGAGGATATCTTAAAACTTTGTGACTTTGCACAGCGCCCACCTGCTGATGGGGCTCGTTCAACAATTTATCTCAGAAGCTGCATTTAGCCTGGGTTTGTGATTAAAAGGAAAGAGCTGTCCTTTCAGCTGTGCACACACAGCAAATGGGATACACATCTTCTGTCCAGTTTCCAGCACACTCCATTAAACTCATGCTCTGGGTACGTGTTTTACCACCTGGCTTCACAGCAGCAGTGGGCTGGGAGGAAAATGCTTCCCAGCTGCTGAACTGAGGGAAAGTGAAGGAAACAGTCAGATCCAAAGTGTCTGTTGGGAGTCTGCTGCCAGACCTCCCAGCACAGGCAGGTCTGGCCCCTTTTGGGAGGGAGAAACAAAGATTTATTTGCTGAATCATGCAGGCACAAAACCACTAATGCAAATGTAAAAATAGCTGTACTGTCTCCCTCTAATTCAGGAGTAACTCGGGAGTTTCTCTGGGGCAGTGGGAGAGTTTTAGGGAAAGAGCAGAGAAGCAGCACAGATGTTTCCTTGGTGCAGCTTCTCCAGCTCTGGCCCTCTGTGGCTTTGGAGCTCCCCGAGCAGTGGTCACGTCCCTGTGTTTGCCATCCCTTATCTAATCAGCATAAGGTCATGTCCTGGATGCCACCATGCTTTGTAATCTGTAGTTGGATAATATGCCTTGTGAAAAAACATCATCTTTGCACTTCAAAGTTGCTGCCAACTGATTTCATTTAATGCCCCTGGTTTTGAGACAGTGACTTTGCTGCAAAAAGTTTGTTCCTGCCGCCTCACCCACCCCATCTACGATTTTGCAGATCTCTGCCTTATCCTCCTTGGTCTCTTTTCTAGGCTGGAAGATTTTAATCTATTTAATTTCCCTTCATAGGAAAATAATTTAAAGATTTTTATCATCTTTGCTGGCTTCGGCGCATCTCCAGTGGGTACGTGTTGGAAAGACACAGCCCCACACCCTGCAGGATGGCACAGCCACAAGGATGTGTGGAAATGAGCTCCCAAATCGAGGAGGACACATCTCCAGGTAAAGCCACTCACTTTGGTGCCCAGACGAGGCACGCCAAGATAAACCCAGGGCACACAGAGGTGCGAGGCTGTGGCTCGGCGTGCACAATGCCCACAGGCTGAGCTTCCCACCTGTGTGACTCCCCCACTTGCTGTGGCTGTGTGACAACTGAACTTTTGGCTTTAGTTAAAATTAATGGTGAATGTTCCAGGCTTGTGCTGTCAGGAGGATCCCTTCCAGCCCCATTTTGGACAGGGTGATGGAGTCTGGGGGCTGTGTGAGGGCCATGAGGCCTGCATCCAGCCCCACAGCACAAGGGCGGCTCAGTGCCGCTGTGCAGAGGGCAGGCCGAGGGGAAGCATCCCTGGGGGGACAAGGGGAGCAGGGCTGGAAGAGAAATGCTGGAGGAGGGAGGCGTGTGGGAGCTGGATGTAGGAGGGGAGAGCGACATGAGTGTGGGGTTTGGGAGCTGTCAGGGCTGCTGAAACCTGTGGCCCCGCGGGGACACCCTGGTGCCATTTTGGTGGCACCAGGGTGGCCAGGACCCTGCTGGGGCTCAAGGAGAACAGCTGGAAAGGAGGGCTGCTCTTCTTTTCCTTTCCTTTTCCTCCTTTCTTTGAGATCTTTTCCAACCTGAATGATTCTCCGAGTCTATTCAGGGCCGTGGTTCAGTGGGTGACAGTGGTGGCAGGGGGACGGCTGGACCAGATGGTCTTGGAGGTCTCTTCCAACCTGGCAGCAACTTTGAAATGCAAATATGATGTTTTTTTTTCACAAGGCATATTATCCAACTGCAGATTACAAAGCATGGTGGCATCCAGGACACGACCTTAACCACTTAGTCTGCGGTCCTGTGAAAACGGGGGGCTCACACTGCCTGAACCCCCACACCTCCCAAACACCCCCTCACCTCACCCCAACCCACTCCACAACCACGCTCAGCCCAAGTTAGCCAATAACTGCTTTATTTCAACGAAAACCCGGGCTCCTTCAGCCAGATGAAGGAAAACACGGGCAGCGGGGACAACGCGGGGCCGAGGGGGGGGGACAGAGGGATCCTCTTTGCGGCTGTGGCGGCGCTCGGCACTTTCTCCCCGCTCCCTTGCGTCCCTCCACCAGCCTCGCACTTTCTCCCCGCTCCCTAGCGCCGGCCGTGGGGAGGGAGGGGGAGAGGGAGGAGGAGGAGGGGCGGGGCTTGGGGCCGCGCCTGCGCAGTGCCGCCGGCGGGGCGCTGCGGCAGTTGGTGCGGGGCACTTGTGGCGAGCGCGGCGCGGAGGGAGGTGAGAGCGGGCCCGGGCGCGCGGGGGCAGTGCGCGCGCTCCCGGGCGGGCGGGGGTTGCGCGCGTGCGCGCGCCGGGCGCGTGGCGGCGGCGACCGTTGGAGGGGACCGTTGGGGAAAGGGGGGGGGGGGGACGCTCCCCTCAGCCGGGGCTTGGGGGGCTATGGCCGCGGCCCGGCGTGAGGAGAAAGGGGGAGCGGGGGGCGTGTGGAGCTCCCGGTGCTCGCCCCCGGGCTTTCTCCGTCAGGCAGGGCAGGGGAGGACCCCGGTAGCCCCCCGCTGCTGCCTCACGGTGCCCTCACGGTCCCCCCCCTCTCCCTTCCCTCCCAAGTTCCCTTCCCTGTCACCGCTGTGGTGTTTCGGGTGCTCTCGGTCTGTCTGTGTGTGTCAGGCTGGGGCTGAAAGGCAGGAGCCAGGCACCAAATAACAGTTAAAAAAAAAAAAAAATCAACACACAACCCCTTTCCTCTCATTTGCTTATGCCTTTCTTTTAAAAAAAAAAATCTTCCCTTTTTGTGCCAAAAATGCTGTTGCAAAATACGTGACGGAAACAATCCTACACGGGTTTCTGATAGACTGCGTGACTGAACAGGGCAGCGCAGTTTCTTGTAGCGCAGGCTGGCTTTAAACATTCCTGGTACCAGCGAGATGATGAAATCCCTAAGTTTTACTCCAGCGCTAGAAGGCTGCCAGGCTGGATGCTGAAGGTCCTCTCAGTCATGGTTTTGGAAACCTTCCTCCCAAGGCACGATTACTACTTTTTAAAGAAGTTTCGTTATTTATTTATTTATAGCTCTGGAAGATTTACCGTTGAACCTCAAAGATCGCAATATGCTTTTTAAGTGACTACAGAAAAACGTCTCCTCCTTACCTGTATCGGTTCCGTGTAACATCTCGCCACCAGCCAAAACGTGGTGTCGATCCGTACACCTCTTTGCTTTGGGAGGAAGGAAATGTATAAAGATCAGTGAACGAATTGAAAATAGGAAGGGTTGCAGGTCTTTGCAGGTGCTGCGCGGCTTTGCTGAAAACCAGAATCAAAACTCAGAACTGCATTTCGGCCTCCGGTTCGCGAGCTGAGTTTGTGGTTCCAGCAACGAGGAAAAAACGTAACGTTTCGCTTGCAAGCTCATCCGCTTAGCTGCGGAAGTCTGTCACAGCCCTTGTCAACCTAAACATATTTGAGAGTGGAGCTGCTATTTAAAATAATCTATTGCCATTAGTCCTGACTCCAAAAGATCATTCAGGAACTTGCTGGTTTGATTAACAGCAGTTGGAGTTTGTTCAAGCATGGACGTCGTTTCATTATATAGTACAATACAACCTTTACTCTGTATAGCTTCATTCAAGCAAATTGTATTGCAAAATGCACCGCCGAATTACATCTAAAACACTCCATTGAATGAAGTACAATTGCAGAGATAAATGGGAGAAAAATTGTAAGAACGGGAGAAATGTTTTCAGCTGAGGTTTGAAATTTAGAGGCCGTTAGTATGTTTGCTTTGGTAGCGTTAGCGTTATATACACTGTTTCTAGGATATATGCTGGCAAAAGTCAGATGCAAGCTGAAATTTTCCCAGCTTAGTTTGGTGTTTACTGGTAAGCACCATGATATTGTACTCTTCAGGGAAACATGGAAAGGAATGTTGTATTTCCTCCAGAAAACTACAGGTATGTTATTTTTGCATCTAAAGTAGAAGGGAAGCAAGCTATTAAAATACGGGGTTTAACCGATGTTCATTGGAAAAGCAGATAGGTTTATATGCTCACCTCGTACCCGTTATTGGCAGGTCAGCTCAATAAAATAATGCTTCACTTAAAAAATGACACGGTTAGTTTGCAGGGAGCTGTTATCTGGGGATGGCCCAGGGCTGGCCATCCTTGGGGCACACGGAGGCGATCCACAGCCTTTGAGTCCCACGTGCTCTGTGGGCACCGAGAGCCCCTTCTGTTGTATAAATTTGAAACGGGGGAGCGCTGTGGGATCGGGGTGATCCAGTAGAGTGCAACCAGTCGCTCACCACTGCTGGTCAGTCCTGCAGAGCCCCTAGGACCCGCGGCAGCATTGCCACGCAGAAGCTGCTTGGCCTGAGGAAGGTGCATTAATGGGCTCCAGCCAGGCTGCAGTGGAAAGTTGTCATAGGAACTGGCTTGCTGTTTGGCAGAGCCGTGCCTTGTCTTCACTCGTCTGAAAGCACACCTCTGTAACTAATCACCTCGGGATAAGAACCGCTCGTATGCTGTCCAGCACAAAGCCATGAAGAGGGCCAGGCACTTCGGCTCTGCCCCAAGGGAAGCTGAGGACAGTGCTGTGCGTCAACAGAGGACAGCCTGGGCGATGATGTACCTTGGGATGAGTTCCCCGTGCCTGCTCTGCGCCGTGCCCTTACATCGGGGTGGCTCACAAACGCTGGCTGTCCTGATATAAACCAGCTGTGGCTTTTTTAGCGGTGAGAATAATAGGACAGAAAACCAAACAGAGCGTGCCCGGGAGTGGAAGCCTTGTCTCGCTCTTTGGGATGTGTTTGGGATGAGACATGTTACTAAGTCAGCACATGGGAATTCTTCACTTACTGTCTGTATGGCATCTATTTTATAAATTGTATTTATTATGTCGGCAGCACAAACATCGTTTGACAATGATACTTGATATGGCCGTGGTGTGAGTCTCTAAACGTTGGCTATTCCGTGCTCAAGCATATCTTATTGTTTGAGTATTTGCAAAGTGCACATTCATATAAATATTTCTTGCTGTAAAACGTCTGTTTTCTGCTACTAAAGAAGTTGTTATTATGTGTCATGGCTATGATGCATGTAGCAGTCATCTGTATTTTGCTTTTTTAATCACGACTCGTTAGCTGGAATGGTTCCTAAAACCTTGGACTGTGTACTCTGCATAGACAGCATGTATAACATGACTCTGCTTTCTTAACACAACCGCAGAGACAATCCAGTGTGCACAATAAATAGAACTTAATGTACAGTAAATAGATGTGAAGCAACATCTGGAAAATATTGCGCAGGTATTGAAGGTAGCCACTGTAAGCAATTGGCAATCCAAACCTGGCTGCGTAAGGGTAGTTATTAAGTCTCATTCACATGTTTGCAGGGCTAAAAAGGTGCTTGGGAGGCCTGGCTGTGCAAAGCTACGGTAGGGAAAATCATTTTTTTTTTTTTTATATGACAGCGTGAGATTGAGAAAGGAGCCTGAATGATT
Organism: Netta rufina; assembly: GCF_964035555.1. Taxonomy (NCBI): domain Eukaryota; kingdom Metazoa; phylum Chordata; class Aves; order Anseriformes; family Anatidae; genus Netta; species Netta rufina. The sequence continues at coordinate 24,632,706 of NC_140130.1, read as the reverse complement.
CAGCCTGAAAACCCACAGCAGTCTGTGTCTGCTGCTGACTGCTGCATCTGCCCGCTCCCTCGGTGTGTAACGGCAGCGTGTGCACCTTGCTGTAAGGTCAGGAGCACATTTGCCTCGACTTCCTGGACGCCTGGGTCCCCACGTGGAGGAGCAGCGAGTGGCTGCGTGCCAGCCCTCGCAGGCCTGTCACTTTTTTTCAAGTCTGCTACAGAGCGGTGGAGGCTAAGCTTGTTGCTCGCTGGTGACCTTAGCTTAGCATCCTCCGGGCATGAATACCTGCTGCTGGATTTACCAGCACCTCCAGCCCTCTTTTGGTAGTTTCGTCAGAGAGAGAGTTCAGACCGAGCTGGGGAGGTTGGAAACCCCGCTGTGCTTATCTGTAGGCTGCCTTCTGTTAACATGTAAGCAAAGGAAGCGAGCTGGTTCTTACCTTGTGCATCTCACCGGGTAAAACTGCTTTACATTCTGCAAAGGTGTGAGCGCATCAACTGTGGAGAGCAGGAGTCGCAGTGATGGTGGTACACGAGCGATCTGTTGGTTTCTTTTTGGAAGATAAAGGAGGTGTGGGCACGGCTTCTGTAGGTGGATGGGAGGAGAAGGGGAGGCCCAAGCAGAAGTGATTCTCCTGGGATTTGGAAGTGGCACCGAGGTGTGAAGTGAGTTAGTAGAGACAGATGCGTGGGGACAATGTGCCCTAACACTGCTTGTTTTGTACTCAAACTGTAAATACGAAGACTGTTTCGGTGTCCAAAATTCCCATTCTGCCTCATCCTACCACTTCTGATTTATTTAAAAACAAATGTTCCTTGAAGTCATTACGCAGTCCAAACTCAGCTTAATTAAGTTAGAGAATATTCACCGCTCCCAGCTCTTTTCAAACAAAGGCGTACTGTTTTGCATATATGCTTACTACCAGATTATCGTGAAACCTTACTTGGCACAATTGGTTCAGCGGAAAGGAGAAAACAGAGACTTCCTGCACGGCTTTCTGCGGGAGGCTCCCAAGCAGAATGGTTTCCCACTGTTTACTTAAGAACAGCCCTTTGGATTAACTGGCTTTGACCCAGGCCTTGTACTTCTCCGTGTTATCATTGGCATAACACACGAAACACTTAAGATGCGTTATAGCTGGAGTTTCAGGAAGCAAATCCTCGCCGAACCCTCCGTGAAGGTACACTTCCAAAAAACACTTTCCAACCCGGGTGGTCCAGCCCTGCAGTTGCGGAGGGCGGCTGTGGGTTGAGGCACCTTCGGGGTGGGTTGCCCCTATTTTGGGGTGGGTTGCACCTATTTTGGGGCGAGCTGCTGCCTTTTCCCGGGCAGCAGCTGCTGCTGGCGCTGCTGCGGTAGCCCCAGCTGCATCCCAGCTGTGTGTGTTGGGTCTGGGAGGGAGCAGTGCTGCTGCTCTAACGGGTATCCCTTAGTGCCTTCGGAGAACAGGAGGCAATCAGCTCATACGTTGCTGCTTGGACTGGGTGCCTCTTGGCTTTTGCATCAAACATGGCACATCTGGCTGTGGAATTTGTCAAGAGAAACTTTCTAATCAGCTTCTAAAATAACCTAGAACAGCAGGTAAATTGGAAGGGGAGAAGACGGATGGGTTAGTACAAAGCATAGCAAAATCTCTAGACCAGCTGGATTCAGCTGGTGTTTGGGTCAGTTCAGTTGGTGATGAGTTGTACGTGGGCATGCACAGAAATAATTAGGAACATGGGGTCAGAGAAGAGCATGTGAATGTTCTGCCCTCAAGAAAGCCAAAGAAGCACTGAGTGAGATGCATGCCAGTGCTTTGTAAACATAACATGGTGATTACCACTAATAACATCAAAGGCTAGTAAGTTAAACGGCAGGTAATTTGGGGAGTTGGTAAGTGAAACCAGTTGCAATTAATAATAATAATAATAATATTTTTACATGTTGGTTTCCTTTCTTTTTTCCACCTCCCTCTGAGATGGTTTTTATCCTTTTTTTTTTTTTTTCTTTTTCTCCAGTGGAAGATCTGTATGCATTGGCAAAGGTATTTCAAATGTTGCTTTCTGAAGTTTCCAGCTCACCTTTCTGGACATTGCAGAGCAATTCAGCTCAAGCCTATGCAAAGAGAGGTGCCTATAGAAGTCCCAGGAAATGTCTGCAAGAGTTGGTCCTGAGTGTTTTGGATAAATCCTGTCCTTTCTGACATCCCATGCCGTATTCACTGAGACCCCTTAGGAACAGATGCCCATAGCTGCTGCATAATTGCTTCTTGTTCATTTCTTGTTCATTTCCACTTTTTTAACCTCATTCTCTGTATGTGCTTTTCGATCAGGATGAGCTCAGTCCGTGAAGAAATCTGATGAGATGAACGTGAATTCCAGGTGCTCTGAGCACCTGTTAGCTTGAGGCTGACCCTGGAGACTGCTCCTCCGGGTCAGTTTTGGTAGCTGCCGTCGTCGTAATCCAGGCAGCTGAGTGAAGCTGGAAGGAGGAATTTAACATAGAAGCAAGCCAGACTGGTAAATCACCTGTTCGTTTTGCTGTCTGGAAACTGAGGCAGGAGTCAGATTTCACTTGCCACTTCACGTTGCAAGCATCAGTCAGTTGGTGTACCGGTGATCTGAATTCTGGGGAAAAATTATAACAATGAGCATTTGCTAACTAAATCTGTAAGTGGTTCAAGTAAGTAGACATAAAATCCCTCTGCTCCATTCTTCAAAATGCCCTCTCTACACGAGCAGTGACTGGTGTACCAGAAGATCTTTTGCTAAGTCCTTTTTAGTCAATAATGTGAATTTAACTTACCCGTACTATTAATCACTTGGTGACTGCAGGCATGCTGGGCAGAATGAGTGGCTCACGTGTTCTGGTGTTTCTTAATATCCTCTGCAGAGTAGTGTTGAAATGGAATGGTTTTACAGAGCGTGAGGATGTTAAAAAAATGCTAGGGCTGGAATCAGGAGCAGATGTGTGTGATGTTTTTGAGCAAATTGTATACAAATTGGCAAGAGCTTTCCTTGCTGTGATCTGAGCTGAAATATACATATGTAGCCTTCAATAATTTGGGGATTTCTATTAGTTCTGATCCAGAGCAGTAACACTGTGGCCTTTCTAAGAGTTTATTAAAAGCACGTGATCTAACCATTCCTATGTTTTTTCACCTCGAATAATACATTAGGTAGGTTCTTAACTCTTTTTTTACATGTATTGTAACTTCTCTTGCAGAATTGTACTTGGCAGTTTTACAAGCCAAGGCCAAAAAAATCTGCTTGCTAGGCTTGAGCAATCAGGAGGGAAAGGATGATGAAAAACCAACAATGTTTTACTCATCTACCACTCGTTTTTCTTCACAGCCATGCAGCGGGTAGATATTAACAAAGACAGTAATAAAAAGCACTTTCAGGCCTCATAAATTGAAGTGTTCTGGTGGGGTCAAGAACAAATATTGGCAAGGTTAGGGCATGCAGAGAAGTGTCCTCCAAAAGACCCGTGTTGTGATGTTCAGGGCCGGGCTGAGGTTTTTCCAAGTGCTGTTAGGAAGGAGTTAGGAGGAGGCATTTCTGTGGCCACGCTGGAGGCTCGGTGCTGGCTGGGCACGTGGTCGGCTTGTTTTTAGCAACTACAGTAGGTGAGGTAATGTTCTCAGTGACTTGGGGCTGTCACGCTGCTCTGCCTGGGACTGAGTGCTTTAAAGGTGTCTCAGGATGCAGGGGATTCTGGCTGCTCGCTCATCTGCAGCAGGAGCACCCGGCTGTGCTGTTGAATGAGTCTTCAACTCCGCACTAACGAGACACTTCAGGTTCCCCGAAGAGAGAAGCCGTGGCCAAAGGCAAGGTTTGGTGTCGGGAGCTCTCGGTTCTGATCTCGGGATAACGAGGACCTGCTGACAGTGCTGTCTTAGTTCTTTTTTAATGCTCTCTCACCCTTCAGGCTGGAAGGCTGCTTCCAGGTCACAGCTGCAGCAGTGGATCTGTCATTTCATCTGTGTCCTCCCTCAGCACAGTCTGTGTTGGGACTAGCACAGGGAGAACATCTTGTGTGCCCTCCTCAGCTCCTGTCAGGGCACAACCTCCTGCGTCACCAGGATTGATTTAAAATACTAAAAAGCAGTGAACTGAAGGGCTCATGGAAAGCTGACGGTTTTCCCCAAACGAGCTTCGTGCTTTGTGTTGTACTTGGAAAGGGTTGCAAAAAGTTTCTGAAGAAAAGAGGTCGATACTGTTGGAAACAGTATAATGTAGGCCTTTGGTATCAGTTGATAAAGCCGAGACAGTTAGGTTATCAAAAGGAAGCCAGAGTCAGCAAAAGGTCCAAGTCATCAGAGGTTGATGTTCTTAGTTTATTCAGTTCTTTTTCTGATGAATTGAGTCACGTAGGCTGCATAAGAAGTGCTGCAGGGATAAGCCGTCTTTTGGAAGAGCGTGGGGTGCTGCAGAGAAGGTGTTCGTCAAATTAATTTACTCAAAGAGTTTCCTGCAACGGTGCCTCAGTACTACACATCTGTCAAGATTAAATGAGATCTGGGGGCCGATAAGGTGTAGGTGGGGACACTATTGTGCCCTAAGGACAGGTTTGTAATTTCGTTTGTAATCAGGCAGACTATAATTACTGTGTTTGCCTCTGATTAAAAAAACAGGTCAGGAAAGGAACGAGTTGAGCTGTCTGTATGCAGAAGGGAAGTTCGCACAGCTCCGAGCGCTTTGAAACACCCACAGGCTTCACGGTACCTGGGTTTCATCCCTGTGCCCTCTCGGTCAGCACAGCTGTCTGCGGGGCTTTCTTCTTGTAGGCAGAAAGCTGCTGCGTGGGACTGCTCACCAAGAGCAGGGGCAGGAAAGACAGAGGGTGAAGGGTGGCTGCCAGCTGGGAGCAACGTAGGGAAGGTGAGTGTTGTCCTTCTGCCCTGGGTGAACGTTTCAGGAGGGTGTGAGGGCCAGCCCAGGGGTGATGTGGGTGAGCTGAGCCTGGGTGCACAAGGTTCTTGCCTTTCCTACCTGGATCAGCATCAAGGAAGGCTTTGTGGAAGAGAGGTGGGTAACCATTATTTAAGGGCAAAAATAGGAACCCATGGAATCTATCGTAGGCTGGTGTGCTTCTGGAGCACGATATACTAGGAGAACTGAGAATTAAGACCTTCTTTACTAAATTATTTCTGTATTTATCTTCACAGTGCCTTTGTAGCCAAGGAGTGTCATTATTTTGCACTCTGTGTGTTTGTGGCCCCGTTTTGTGTATGAACTCTGTGGCCATGCTGGGTATTAAGGCTGTCTCTCCTTTGTCCCCTTCAGTTCCATGGTTCTCCACTCATCCTTCTTTTGGAAAAACAGGCTCATTTGTCAATGATGTGAGTGCTCTGCCTGTTATTGATAGGTGAGATCTCAAAAAGAAGAGAGACCAAGTAAATACATGCATATTTGGTAAGCTTTTCCTTAAAGAATGTGGGGAGGCAGGGGATGATGCTGCAAAAGACAACTCCTAGCAGGAAAAAAAAAAAAAAAGTTCTCACTGGTTTTGACTGAGCAGCTCTCAGAATTACCAGATCATCTTCAGCTGTTGATCTCAGTGTTTATTTTCAGCAGCTTTCTTAGGAAGGAGGAGTCCGTGTTCCCTCGTTAAAGTACGCTGGCTGCTTTACTCAGCAGCACGTCCCTCGGCTAGCGCTGCATCCAGATGCCTGTGGGACTGGTGTGGACTGGCCAGCTGGCTGCACCTGGGCTGAGCAGGGACAGCTTTCAGCAAGGGGAGGTAGGAACTGGCCCCTCCAACCTGCGGAGATGGCTCAGCTGCAGATCCTGCTGTCACATCTCTTTATGCAGCCTGCAAGCCTGGAGAGAGGTCCCATCCACTGTCGAATAGGTTTCAAGTGTCTTTTAAAAAATCATCCTTATTTTTCCTTTAACTTCCCTTTAACTTTTTAACTTTCAGGGACCACGATCTTCAGAGAAAATAATTTTATTTTATTTTTTTTTTAACCAGTAAGCACTGACAGTAAGGAAAGCCAATAAAATGTTGTCCTCCCTACCTTCCGTGTTCAGAAGATAAAGAGGGCTTTGGGCTCTTTGCGTTATCCAGGCTGACCCACTTGCATGCTTCCTGGATGACTGTGTGCCAGATCGGAGCTGCGCATCTCAAATACTTTGTCGCTCACCACCACGCTCCTGGAAGGGCCCGTTAAGTCTGCCTTTGCGTCCTGTAGCACAGCGGAATCCAATGAAAGGCATCATTGTTGTGAAATACCGTGGATCCGCTGCCAAAGGAGCTACTGTTGTATAATCCCTAATAGCAGGTTAGAGTGGCAGCAGTTCCTTGGTTGGAAATCAGTATGCGGAGGGATGGCTTTCCAGTTTGCTCTCCGGGGATGACACGTTGTGTCTTGTTAACTCTCTGCGAGTTACAGACTCGCACGGAGGTGTTCAGCTGGTGGCAGGTCCTTACGCAGGTCTGAACACCGAGAGTGTTACTTGGAGGTAATGCTTGCTAAAAAAAAGCATTGCTAACAAATCCAAAGATTAACACCTAAAGAGGTTTTAGTTTGTTCTGAAGCAAAGCAGCAGGGGTGGAATAGAAAAGTTTATGCTGGCTTTCCTTTCTGATTTGCAGAATTCGGTGTGTTCGTTTCCATGCTGACATTTCTGCCTTTTGTGCTGTTTGTGTTAACCTGCAGCCCAGCCAGCACTGTTGTGCTTCAGCTTCGTAGCAATGCAATTAGTATCTGCAGATACCAAACATCACATTCCAATTCTAGTGGGCATTTGCATCAAAGCTTACCCCCTGGTTTGCAGCTAAAGCAAACACATGTGAATTCTTAAATATTTTCTTTAGGGTGGACGGTATCACAGCAGAGATCAAATTCACCCCTACTTTTTAATCTTTTAAGACCTTGTGTAAGTAGAGCAATTGCTTACGGGAAAAACAGGATGAGCAAAGTATTTGAACTATCTTATGGGTTTCTTACTGGAATTTAACAGCTGGAAACAAGAAGCAGTGAGAACATTATGTTATTAGCCAGGTCCGTGCTTGCTTTTGGCAGGTGGTCAATTGGACAGCAGTTGGGGAATCCTGCAGCAGAGGTTGCTGCAGGCTGCGGTGTTCTTTTCCTGCAGAAAACCTTTCCTAAAGGAAGTGAGTTTCTTCCATTCTTCTCTCCAAGACTGTTTGTGCCTCAGCCTGTTATTCACTGGTATGTCATTTATAAGGTGAGGAAGAGTCACCCGAGGCACAATACTCTGCTTGACTGACCTACTGTGACTTTCTTTTTGGCATTATTTCTTGCCTCCGTGAAAAAAGGCTGATTTGAACATCCTCTCCCCTTCATTTAATGATAGAAAAAACTACCTCAACATTTTGTTTTGCAATTGATTATCCTCCCTGTTAATACTTTGTGTGGGTTTATTTAATTTCCAGTCACAGGCTCATGTCCTGTCATCGCTGGACTGAAGAGCCCTTCCTGTGTGCAGACGCTTCCAGGCTATTTCAGATCACCTGCAGAGCAGCTCTCCGCAAACTGGCAAGCTTCCACTCCAGGCTTTACTCTCTCTCATAGCTTTATTCCTTCCTCAATATAATCACTATTGCTCTTGAATGGGGACAGGTGACTGAAGAGAGTTCTCCAGCAGCATTCGGAGCAGCAGCAGGCAGGCACACAGAGTCCTGCCTGGTGGCCTTGTACATGCAAGGATCAGATTTGACCTGCGGTCACAGCATTTCTGTGAGAGCTCATGTTTGCTGATTATTCTCTGTGGCATGGCTCTTGCTCTTCTGGATCGAGTCTCACATTCCTTAAGGATGGTTTGCCTTCTTTTTTCTAGCGGTGGGACGGTGCTGGCCACGTTGGGCTTAGAGAAATGGGGTATCAGCACTCCCCCTGACAAACTGCTTGTGTAACAGGCAGCATTTTGGAAGTGACTTAACTAAAATGGCAGTTCTGCTGGAGATATTGAGAAGCACGATCTCTGTAGAAGCTGGAAAACATTCTCGTTAGCTGACTGGAGAATTTGTGGTTTCTATTTTAAGGCAGTAAACTCAATTACAGATGATTGAGGAGAAGAGATGGTCTCTTGGTACTCAGAGAGGGTCAGGTTTGAGGTTTGCTCCTTGCAGAGTTGCACCGTGGATTTCAGAGTGTTTTTCCGAACTCCTTTTTAACCATCCATGAAATTGATGATAATTAAGTCATATTTAATATTTTAAATAACTAATGCTCCTTGGAGTTCCTACCCAAACAGAACTCCTTGGATAGAAATGGAGGATCACCCTAAAAAATTCCCGGTTCATCTGATCTGTGTTTTTTTTAGGGCATCTAATGCATTTTCAGGTCCAGGATTACTGCTACATCTCTAGGCATCGTACAGCCACTCTGTGGATATGATTGTCGGTAGAAATGATAAAAATACCCATAAGCAGAGTTTTGTTAAATATATTTTATCTCTTTGTTGTTATATAGCCATTTCTTTAACATCTGGCTTCATCACACAGATAAAATTCAGCCTGAAATTAAATCAAACCCTATCATAAGCCACTCGAGTAGCATTCTGCCTTCTTGTACCTTACCCATGCAGAAATAACCCAGGAGATACTGTCATCTCTCAGACTATCCTCCGATAAGTGTGTGTCTGGAAATACTTTACCAATTTGACTAAAAGCTCTCTCTTGGAAACGCAGCTTCGCTGAGGCCAGCTCTGTGGTGGGGCCCAAGGGAAGCAGATACCCCTGCCAGAGCCAGCGTCTGAAAGGGCAAGCTGGGGGTGGAAGGACCAGCACAATCCTCCAAGCAAGGACTGTGGTATGAGGTTAACATTATATAAAAGATCTTTGTATGAAGCACAGGTGAGATCTGCTGTGAATTCACTACTTGCATCTGTAGGTATCGTTAACAGGTCCTTAACAGCAGGTCTCTACCTCTTTAATATCATGTCCTGGCCGTACAGAATTATCCTGCTTAAAGCCAACCTCAAGGATAATTATCAGGAGCTCAAATACACTTTGATGTTTCTTTTGGAAATAATTCAGTGTTCTGATATTTTGTCCTTTCCTGCCATCATGGACCTGAAGTCACTACGTTGAAGAGGTGGCCACCCAGAAGTGGATGAAGAACTTACCTTTAGGCACAGAGAGGAAAAAAAGGGGAATTTTCTGGTTTAGATCATTTACAAACATCTCTACTTATATTTGGAAACCGGGGGCTTTCCAGCATTGCCAGACGTTTCAAGTCGAGGACATATTAATTTTCCAAAAGCATCACTAATTGAAAACACCTTTTGGAAGCAAGTTGCCACTGGCTGCTAAGCAGCAGTGCTGGCAGTAGCACAGAGAGGTTTGAACTGTCGTCTGGAGCTGGGGGGGAGAGGAAGGAGCTGTGTGTGTGAGCTCCCAGCTCGGGCTGGCACGTGGGGCTGCGGATCAGAGGCAGACCAGAGCATCGTTTGGCATCCATGCCATCCCTGCAGCTTGGAGCACATCAGAAGTCTACTGCTTTGGGACCCTTGCTGTGTGCAGGTACACGTAATTCCCCAAAATTTGTAGATGTGAACTAGATGCATAGTGTTATCGATACCTCGACTGAGATCAATTTGTTTTTTATCTTCTAATTCTTCGTTAATTGAATCCAGCATTGCCATTTTCACTGCGTTTCCCATTTCCAAGGTTTGGCATCAGGTAAAGCTGACGTAGCCTGAAATACATCCAGTTAATTATTTTAGGGTTCCTGGGGAGATTTTATCAGACTGGCTCGTTAAAAATGTTCATGTCTGTTGTGTATTGTTTAATATTCCCTTTGTTTGCAAAATGAATGGGAAGCACTTTGTCTCATTAAGGGTTTAATGCCGGCCTGGCATTATCATCCTTTTTATTAAATGCAAACTAGAAATATCTCATGAAAAATTCTACCCCTTCTACAATATTCCTCCTCTCTGGTCTATAATGCTTCTGCTCTGCTGGTAGGATTTTTCTCATTCCTGTTACGCTTTTAAAAAACACCTTTACATTGTCCTTAGCTCTCCAAAAGCTCTCCACCAAATTTTGCAAATTGCTTTGTCACAAGCCTTTTTTTTTCCCCTTTTTTTATGCTGTACCAGCAGGAGCCAAAGGAGGGGTTTATCCTATTGTCCAGAGCTTGGTTTGTCGGCTCTCCTGGACCCTGATCACCCTGACTTCTGTGCATCTGGGACCTGGTGGCCCTGGGTTATCGGAAACATTAAAGTACATGCTGGGGAGTCCTCCACCCATTTCTCTGTATTGTTCTTCCTAAGCAGAGCGTGAGTCGAGATTTCGGTACGTGGCTCGCATGAATAGCTCCCCTGGGTTTCAGAACCGCCACCTACTGGATTGGTTTCTTCTCCTGAGCTGGCATTTTTAGTTCTAGAAGTTCTTTGTTACCTTGCCTCCTAGCAGCCCTGGGACGCCTTGGTAGTTTGCCACGTGCTCCAGCGTGTTTGTGATGCCCTGAGCTGGAGCTCGGGGAGCGTTTGAGGTTGTTCCCTCCCCTGTGCTGCCGGCTGGGCCTCCGAATGCTCTGCACCTCACTGGCTGCCCCAAATCTCTTGGAGGACATGCAGGAAGGACCCCTCAGGCAGGTGAGGTGCGGGGAGGAGTGCAATAAACCGATTCATCACCTCTAGGGAGAGCTCCCGCATGGCGCACACAGAGTGGAGAGACACAGCAAACACAATTCATTCACTCCCCCCTTTCTGGGAGCCCCCAAGCCACCTGGGATGAAGCAATTTTTCAGCGAGGGGTGAGGAACGGCTGAGAGCTTGGCAAGGGCACCAGGAGGTCTGGGCATCACTGCCTTGGCTGGACGCAGTGCCTTTAGGTACCAAACCTTAGGTGTGATTATTTCTGTCCCCATTCACTGTGCCCACGCACGTGTACATGTGTGGGTCGTGCTGGCAAGGATTCCTGAGGCAGAATGTGTGAGGAGAGGGCAGGTCGGTGCCTTGGGACTGGTTATAGCCATGGGTTTGGTTTCTGCTGCACGAGCTCTTGGACAGTATCCTGGAAAAAAGTGGGATTGTCACTGCTGTGTTGTTTATCCCTACGTTTTAGTGTACGCCTCTGATTTGGCATTGCATCATCAAAGTGTTAACAACACACTCAGAAAAATATATGGGCAGCGCATTTTACCTGAACACGAGGTATTAGCAGGATCAGAAATTTCTAACTGGCCAAGAAAAGATGAGAAAATAACTAATAAAACTCTTGAAGGGGAATGCTTCTGAGCACGTTATCTTACATGTATGAGTGTCTGAAAAACATACACTAGGATAAATACCTTATCTATGTAATAAACAAGTGAATTCATTACAGAACATATGTTAAAAATGTCATGTTCTTTTGGGCAGAAGCATGTGTGCTGCATTGTAGCTCGGAGTTTTGAAATACTTCTTCAAAACGAGCCCTGCACCCTAAGTGCTATCAGATGTTTAATTAGGACGGCACTAGCGAGGCGCATGGTTGCAATAAATTACGGGGAGGTGTTCTGACATGCTTCATCTGTGTAAAGATTTCTATTTTTACGTGAAGCTATTTACAGATTATTGATCTCAAAAATAGATTTGTAACTAAAGAAAGATGCATCGGATTTCAGTTGCTCGGAGTTGAGAATCTTGCCTGGCTGGCTGCCTGCTCTCTTAGATGTTTATTCCAGTGGCTTACAAGTGGCCGTAGTGAATCAGCCCTTCTTATTTTTCTCTGTGTTTGGCACCGCGGCGAAGAGGAATATTTGCATTCAGGGAACAGGTCCCATGTCTCATGCCCGCTCAGGTAGGCTCCTTGTACCTCTGAAGCACCGGAAGAATTTCATTCAAGTCAGTGCGACTTCTTGCGTGAGTAAGGTTTCTGGGTGGGGAAGAGGCCTCACAATACCTTTTGTGAGTTGTTAGTGTTTTATTTCGGAGCAGGAAGCTGTTGCTGGAGTGCCAGTGGAGCCTGCTAAGCTGCGAGAGTGCCTTTGAGTTTACGTAACCCAAAACTTCAGCATTAGACTCTTATTTTAGGCTATGCGGGCATTAAAACAACAGTTTTAATAAATAAATCCACAAAGCTTGAAGGCAGAGGTAATATCTTTTAATAGAGCAACTGATAGAGTTTGGAAATTTAGACAAGCTCGTATGCCTAAGAGCTTGTCTATTTTTTCCAGCCATACCAGTTGGTCTAATAAAAGACATTGCCTCTGTCTACAAACCTTGTCCTCCCTTTGAACCCTCTTCATCACAGCGACAGCAAAATACTGCTGGAACACTAAAATAATTCGGGCCTTTCTTGCTTAGCTATGGAAACTCAGATTTTTGTGGTTTCCTCAAGGCTCCCATTTCTGATTCCAAGCACGCGCCGCACGCTGTCTGATATCTCCTGTGGTGGAAGAGGGTTTCTTCACACGAGGCCCAGACTGCTTCACTGACTCCTCATTTTAGAAAAGATGCTATGAAAGGTAACCTGCTAAGGTTCTGGATTTTAGGATGCTTTGCAAGGTGCTGTTGGGGAACTATCAGATGTCTGGCATGGATGGACGTCAGGTGCAGTCCTGTCCCAGTGTCTGTGCACCAATCTCTGCCTAATGTGCTGTGATGGGAAGCAGACGAGGTGGGAAGCAGCTAGCATGACGGAGAGGCTCTGCCTTTGGCTGTGGGTGTGAATCTTCAAATTTTGAGATGTGTGGGACTGGGTAAGGCGCCTAGTGGAGCCCTGCTACGTGGTGTGGAGCTGTGCTCAGGCTTCTTTCAGCGAGCAGACCGAGATCCAGATCTCTCTAAGGGTCTCATGCCCAACCATGCTACATTTTTTTCAGAGCTGTTTAGCTTTCCACGTAGAGGCCTCAAACGTGTGTGTGTCTTTTGGATGTGAATCCCCAGCTCAAAGTCAGTAGCTTTCCAACAGTTCCAGGTCAGACCAGGGTGCTGATGATCAGGACCATCTTGAAACACGGTTCACAGCGTAGCCAATTTTCCATCCCTGCCGACACAAACCCTTTCTGAGGCTGCACTCTTGGGGTCACGGCAGACCCCTGCTTTGCCTCATGCACTTCCCTGGAGCCTGTCCTCGTGCACAACATCACTTCCCAAATCCTCTCCTCCAGCAGGGCCACTGCAGCCCGTTGTGCCCCTGCTGGGCTGTGCCGCAGGCTCAGTGCCCGGCCTTTCAAGTGGAACAGGTTGGTGCTTGCAGCCTGCTTTCCACCTGCCTTTGGGCATGGCTTGCATAGCTGGTAATTACTGGGAAGCCCGTAGTGGCCTGCGCCCGGGCTATTTTAAAAGCTGCTTCTCCCTGCATGCCCTGTTGTGGAAGTTGCCCCACGGCCCTCCGGCTGCGGTGACCTCCTGTCCTGGGGTGCCGCAGGGAACCGGCCACGGAGAGCTCTCAGCTGAGGAATGCAGCCCCTTGGGCTGCCTGCCAGGGCCTAAATTTGGTGACCTTTAGGATGTGGCATCAGATGCATTTGTAAACGTTGGTTCTAGTAACTGGGAGACGAGCAGAGAATGCAGGGGGAGGGAGGAACATATTCTTTACAGCCAAGCTATTTGCCTTCTGTTTGATTTTTATGACCAACAAATAGTAGGCAAGTGCACTGACAGATGCTCTAGCAATCACAACTGTTGGTCTTTAATCAAATCTAAAACTAAAAACTGATACAGATTTCCTCTAGGAGAGCGAGCGCGTGGAGACTACCAACAATAATGTGGACACACGCTGTGCTCTTCACTGAAATCACCTCATTCCCCTCTGTAGGATGAGGGCAGTCATCTTTTAAAGGTGTCTAGAAATGGTATCATTCCCCGTGTAGCCTGTGGGTGGTTTTGTTTCTTCTAAGGAAGAGCAAACTAGGCAAGCCCTGCGGTCTGGCAGTTGCGTGGGTTGCACAGGACCGCAGTTTTCATGCTGTACCTAATTTGGGATAACTGTGGGACTCATCTCCCACCCCGCTCTCTGCCCTGGCTCTGATGGTCTTGTGGACGGCTGAGTGGAGCTGATTCTTTGCTTTGCTCGTGTGGTGTTGGTGGCTGAGGATTTGGGCTGCTTGGTCTCACCATGGGGCTGCTTAATCCCAAGACCCCATGGCAGGGGCACAGCAGGACATGTGTCGGGATGGAGGGGAAGAGCAGGACTTCCCAGTGCACCATTGGGAGAGGAACCCCACCGAGCAATGCCTCACTGCAGGGCCTTCCTGCAGCGAAACACTGCCTCCTGCTTTAGTTTTCACAACTGGTTCTCGTGAACGGGTGCAGGCGTTGGTGAAGATCCGCTGGTGAATGCGGCGTTGCAGCAGGTTCTTGCTCTGCCTGAATGGGGCTGAGCTGCAGAGATAATCTACTTCCCTTCCGATTGCTCCTGCTCCTTTGGCATCAGTCCAAAGCATTGTCTCTGCCTAGAGATCAGAGAAACAAAGCCAGAGACAAGGCTCTTTGTTTTTACTGTGGTACGTGTGGCAGGGTTGGTCACAGTGGGGTTTGTAGGGTTTACCTTGCCTGGTTTATCTCGTGTGTCCGTCAGCTCTCCCTCCTGGATATTAGCAACTCGAAGGTAAAGAAAATGCCTTTTCAGCAAGGAAAACAAGGTCCCTGTTTCAAAATGCATTTTCACCATGATGGATAGGAATGTCATAGCAGTTCCAGCCATGTGGAGAAGCCCTCCCTGCTCTGGGTTGACTCCCTCTCTCACCTAATATCTCAGGGGAAGGCATCTTGCTTGACCTGCAAACACAGCTCATCCCACTGGGCACTTTGCAAGACTTCCTGAGTAGCGTTGCGTCTCAGCACCAGGAAACAGATAACTTGCTGGTGAAACAGATCTTGAACTTGAGCAAGCTTTTCTGTTCTGACTCTTTCAGAAATAAATAAGTGTTTAAAGATGACAACCTCGTGGAGCGACCGACTCCAGAATGCAGCAGATCTCCCTGCAAACATGGATGGGCATGCTCTGAAAAAGTACCGCCGGGAAGCCTATCACCGGTAAGTCTTGCGTGTAACCCCACAGCTAAACAGCTGAGAGAGAGGGAAATAAACTACACATAAAGAACACATTTCTTGTTGTTTCTTACTTGCTGGTACAAAACAGAAAGGTCATTCCTTGCAAAAGTGTTGGAAAATATTTTAAAAGGTAGTACAGTATTTGCCTGCAGGAATGAAAAACAGGAGAGTCGAGGTACGTGTGCCAGGGCAAGTGAGGGTGTGCTTGCTTAATGCAGTTGAAAGCTTCTATCCCAAAATTTAACTTGAGATTAAACTTTGAAGTCAAATACAAGGTGACACAAGTGTTATAGTAATTATTGCACTACAATCTGATAGAGCATGAGCCTAGACACTGCACACCAAAAAAAAAAAAAGTAAGAAATTAAATGTGAGCAGCAATTAAGTGTTTGAGAGCTATATCTATCACGGTTAATTGTGTGCACCACAGTAGTACATAAGTAGCATGTGAGATCTCAGCCTCCTTTTCCCTGGTAGGTGTGCCTAAAACCACCTTTGCTGTGAAAAAAAATTTACAGTCTGAATAAACAAGATTGCAGAATAAAAGAAATGTTATCGCTGCCATTTTATCGTTTTGGAATCAAAGTACAGAGACGAGATTGTTTTCACAAGCTCATGTGTTTGGTTGAGCCAAGCATTCAGCCCACATCTCCCAAGGCCCATGGCCTCAAGCATAAGACGGCTGCCGTCTGCGTTCTCATCAGATGTCTGGGCCGTTGTGGCATTAAAAACAACTGGACCTAGTGATTGTCTGTGTTCTGTTTGTGGGAGGCGTATCTTCAAAGTTGGGCTGGTTTCATTTGAGAAGTCAGGCATTATGATAATCAGAGCATATTCATCAGGAGCTGGGGAGATGCAAGTCTGATACAGAAATAGAAAAAGTCAACTTTGCGAACCTCACGCTTAAATGCCGTGTTGCATTTGTGATTCATACACGGTGGTATTTCTGAGGAAGTGTTTTCGAAGTGTTAGATATCTCTGATTCTCCAAATGGGTTCTAATTAGAGAAAAACGCCTTAGCATCATATGATAGGCCAGGTTGTGCAAGTTGCGGTGTCTAAGGCTAAGTAATGGATCCTGTGATACATTTCTG
This sequence comes from Netta rufina, assembly GCF_964035555.1. NCBI lineage: Eukaryota > Metazoa > Chordata > Aves > Anseriformes > Anatidae > Netta > Netta rufina. Next base: position 24,616,680 of record NC_140130.1, on the reverse strand, counting down.
AAGCTTTTCAGTTTCCAGCGAATAATGTTTGGGCTCATGTCTTAAGTGGTGACATTATTTGAGTCTCTCTGTGTCAGCTGGTTTGTCAAGATATGAAAACTCCTAATGAATGCAGCTATAAATAGCGTGTAAAGAGAGGTTATACCATTCCCTGGCAAAAATCTTAACCTTGTTGCAGTCATTGATGGGTTTCCCTTTGTGTCATAATTTTACCTAGGGATTTAGTAGCATTTCTCCTGATTTGGACTGATGTGAATTAAGTCAGAGTAAGGCCTTTTTATTTATTTCCTAAATATTTTCTCAACATTTATTCTAGTTAAGTGCTGACAGTCTGCTAAATGTAGTACAAAGTCCAAGGGAAGCAGTACTTGTCCTTCAGAGCTCACTCACACATTGAAGTCCTCATCAAGTCCTCATCCCTTACTCGTGTAAGAAATCTTTACTTTCCCCATGGTAAATGACAATGCATTCATATAAAGGAGGGTTTCCCAAGAGGAGCTGAGATCTGATAGTCTGAAATCAGCCTCTTTCACAGTTTCAATATACTGTCATAGCACATAGAAATGTCTTATTCAAAACAGATTGAGCAGAAATGTTGCTCGCTCTTCAAATTCTAATGGAAAGCACAACATTCGAAATACATTAAGGGGAGGCACATTTTCGTTTTGAAATCACTATCCTCTTTAAAAGAGGGAGGGAGGGATCAAGAGAGAGAGAATGAGAGAACCTGATGCCAAGACTGTAGTATAAATCTGGGCTATTAATGGCTTTGGTGTACCAGTTTCATGGGAGTTATTTTGATAATCCAGTATTGTAAGAATCTGAAACAACCTCATTCCAGAGGCAGTGTTGTCAGATTTCTATTTCTGGTATTTTCTGTCATCTTAGTGTTAATAAATGTATTGTAACTTAAAAAACAAATTCAGACTTAACATGACAGAGTAGGAGCTAAGTTATTTTTTCTTGTTTTATATTTTATTTTTTAGTGTTTTAATGATTATTCACATGTAGAATGTATATGCTTGTCACAGTCATCACTTCTAGGACATAAAGTTGTTTCAGTAAGATCCCAGTTTGCTCTGATTCTTGGATATTGTTGAAAAACTGTCAATTTTGTTAAAAAGATAAAAGGTATTGTGTCAAGATTCATAAAACGTTTTGTGTATGACTAGTAAATATTTCAGTTTTGTTGTCAGACCTGCATTAGTTTGTTAGATTTTGTAAAGTACCAGTGGCTGGAATCCTGTGAGTGTTTGAATCCTTCCTTTCTCTTCCTCTTTCTTTCTCTCTGTTTCTCTTTCAGTCTCTGTCTTTCTCTCTCTTTTTCTTCTTATCCTAGCAGCTAAAAAAAAAACAACCTTGGAAGCATGAACCCAAAGTGACTTAGGAACACAAACAAACAAAAGAGATAATTGAATTTAAAGCTATTAAAGGTTAAAAAATAAATAAATTAAGCTGGTCTCAGTGATTTTGGAAGGCTGGAAGGGCTTAGCAGCAGTGCCACATTTATGGATAAGCATAACTGGGGCTAGCTTTTGATACCAGTGATGGAGGCCCACTTGGGCTCAAAGTCATTCATTGGGATTTTCTAGCTGCTGCTAGTAATGCTTGGTTTTCTGAAGTGTGAAATTGTAAAAAATTGTGTCGTTGTTTGTTTACTTCATGCTTACTGAAATACCAGAGGAGATACTTAAACCAAATCGATTTCACTTTCTGGTTCTCATGAAGTAGAGCAGATTTGATATGCTTGAATTATAAGTGTTGAAGCAGCATAAAATACAGGGAAAAGTTTCCAGTGAAAGCAAAATAATTTACCATATAGAAAATGCTCTCATAGGCATTAAACTTCTGAAAAGCTTTAAAAAAATGAGCTCTGAAAATGCCATTCTAGTTACCATATCTTATTGTGGTTGTTCAAACAGGGAATCTGTTTTTTTCACGTGTTGCACTTCTTACTATATCATACCTGATGGATGGATGCTCAACACTGTTGGCAGAAATCCCAGTTGAGACTGGTTCAGCTGGTGTAGTGACTCAGAGGATAGTGACTATATCAGAACCACGTCTGAATGCCATAGGCATGAATGTTCAAAATCAATATTTAGAGCTGCTTTCCTCCCCGGGTTTATTCTCGGTGTTTGGATCAATTTGTATAGCTGCTTAAGAAATGAGAGCATTGAGGTTCTTGAGGGAGTAAAGAGCTTGAGAACACGAATGTGAGTGCTGTGCTGTAGAGTTCAAGGACTACATAAGCAAAAACAAGAATTAGAAGAATCTTTAGGGGAGGAGAAGCGGTGGTTTAGTCTTGCCAGGGTATTTCTGATCACTTAACTAAGACTTGAAGTTGGCTGGTGTTACTCTCATCCACAAACCTAGTTATACAACACTGCTGGCGCCTGCGGGAGGTGAGGTCTAAAGATGAATTAATATACAAGCTCCATGTTATTCATTCTCTAGAAGAGGTCATTGGTAAGAGGATACCGCATCGCTGCACTATTGGCAACATACATTTTAATTGGGAAATAATAGGGATGCGTGGCTGGTAGGTGGCTTTTCCTACGTGTGTGTGGCTGTGAGGCCACCTCCCTCGTGCAGGGCTTGTTGACTTTTCCGGGTAGAGGATAATCAGTAGGTCATTTGTTCTGGAGGAGTACTGTCATTTAACCTGATTGTAATTAGGCAAGAACTAGGTTGACTCCGAGCCACCAAATTGCCCTAGTGTCTATTTTTTAACTCGGAGTGAGCACTTCTAGGCACCCTCTGGATTATCTCACATAGCTCTTTAGGGTTTAAATAGCAACCACATCTAGTTAAAGCAAATAATGGAAAAAGTTGGTGTGCCATCCACTCTTGTTACTGACAGTTACCAAGATCCAGGAAACAGGTATTTGCATTTACTTTTATTCCGTGGTTTTGGCTTAACAGGGCAGCGAGGCTGTGATGGCCTTTTTGTTAAACATGTAGACTTGGGGATGCTTTTGCCATTTTGCATCAAAGTAATTTGAGACTTCTCACCCCGAACGTGGGGTTTCTGCTGTTGTTTTAGTTTTGTTTTCTCGCAGTGATGTTTACTTGCTGGCTCAGGGGATGGGGCATCATCGTTTCTAATCCTAACTCTGCTGCAGACTGCTCGTAGGCTCTCAGATATGTTGCTTCATATTTACATGCTTCAGTTTTCTTTTAAAGCATCTTCTGGTGGTAATATGAGTTAAGTAATTTAAGCTGTTAATGGACTCTGAGATCCTGGCTAAAAAACAGTGGTATATACTTTAGTAACAACAAAGCAAAAGGATTAGAAGTTGGTTGGTTTGCTTTCTAGGCTTAAATATGTATTTAAGGTACGTTTTAGTTTGTTGGAATTTGTAAACTCGGGGATATTCACTGCTGATCTTGTTTCTTCATTTTACTGATGCTGGATCATCAGTGATTGCAAACAGCTGGAAATGTTATCGAGACTAGGGTAAGAGGCTTGAAACTTTATCCATTTGGGTAGCTGTATATAAAGTCTCTTCATAATACCAGTTGATTCAGGTGGCGAATGAGAAAAAATCATGGTTACTGGTCTGAAAATGCTGCGTACCTCTCTGATCAGACGTTCTGGTAGGTGATGTATTTCCATCTGACTTTAAATGCTGCAGCTCTGTAGGCAATGCCGGCTGCGGTCTGTCCTCATATGTCTTGGTGCAGCCTCCGGGGGCTCGTGCAGGGCATGTGCGGAGCTGTGGGCAGCATGTGCCTCTATTTATTTTGCTGTAGTGCTTTGGACATCGGAGGGAGGAGGGAGAGGGGGTGTTAAGGCGGCAGAGTGGGCGAGCTTATGAGAAAGCAGAACACTTGCCAAATTAATAATAAAGAAATTGCATTGAAAATGTCCCGTGATCCCCAGCTTTAATAGCTTCACGGAGCAGACGGGTGTTATTTTGGGATGGAATCCATATGTGAGCTTCTTGGCACTTTGCTGTTGCCTGGGAAGAAAACCCAAACAATGGAAATAGAAATGGCCAAGGCTATCTCCTTCCATCTGATTCCTGCTGAATTTCAGAGGGAAGCGGTCATAGTCGTGTTTCTGGATACAGCCTCATCAGACTCTTAAGTTGCAGTCGTAACCTGATTTTCCACTCTTATGTCACTAAAATTGTGCAAGGACGGTTAGTTAGCGTTGAGAAATTGCCAGGCAGTATGTTGGAAATGTTACTAGAAGTGGCCATGAAACTTTGATGTCCTTTTTCTCTGTCCCTTATCTGATGCTGTTTCATCTGCCTAACTAAATCTCAGGCCCAAGCACTGGTTCTTAATCCAATTACTGACCTGTCAGAATATTCCTCTTCAGTTGAAGGAGGAATAAAAAAGAACTCTAAAGATCTAACATAAATAAAATAACCCCAAATGCTATGATAAATAATAATATACGAAATGGTCAGTACCTGCATAAAGAGGCAAGACTCAGCAAAAGAATGGTTCCATCATTTTTAGTAGTTTAAAGCACTTTATTTTTTTTTATCCCTCTAAGACAGGCAACAAAACATCCAACAATTGAAGTTTTGATATGTCTTAGTGTCCTTCTCAAGGTAACTCACCAAGTTTGCTCCAGATGGGTGAGGTCAGTGAGGGATTCATCCGAGTTGCCTGCTGCTGGTGGAGGACACGTGCGATCAGAACCACAGTGTCACGCAGTGGGACGTCTCTAACCACACGTCTGGGGACTAACTGGTAACTAACATCCAGTTGTCGGAACAGTGGTGTGAGAATTTTTTATTTTTTTACATTATTAGCCTTTTTAAAGAGGCTGTGGGGAACTTGGCTATGGGAGGCTATTAAAAGCTAATCCATTTTAGTTCCCTCTTGTCTCTTTTTAACTCTTCTTGCTTATTAAAACACGGAAGTTGTCCATAAAGTGAAGATTAACCAAAGTGCCTAAACTTTGAGGAAGCAGGAATCGGAGCCTTCTGGCTAGTCCCCGTTTCATGGCTGGCTCAAGGCCAACTGTCCACCACGATCTTTTTTTTTTTTAAGCACAAATGTAAATCAAGCATAGCCAGCTCCCATTGCATTTGCTCTTCCCTTCAGCACTTCTGCGAGTTTTCTTTTGTATTTATTTAATTTCCAGTGAAAAGCACTTCCCTGACAAAGAATGCTTTTTGCTGCGAGGTCTCTGGACACGTTTCGAAAATCCCTGTGAAGTGCTCTGCTCCAGAAACCTTGCCTATGAGCCATGTGCCAAAGGTCCTCTGTAGTTGTATAATTTTGGTGCATTTTGTTTATTTTGTTGCTCACGTTACCGGCCTATTATGCATGGAAATTGCATTTGGGGCACGGCAGGCGTTTGAGATTCTGCCCCAACAAAATAAAAACATTTCTCCCTCTCCGCATGTGCTCCTCTCCTGTGTTACTTGAGAAGGGCTGGGATTTAGGTTCCTGCCTCGGAATTGATTGACAAGAACAGTAACAAAACCGAGACCAGTTCGCTTGGAAAAATATAAAGGGCTGTGAATTGCAGCACTGAGGAGATCAGGGCTCTGTGACTCCCTTTATGCGAGCTCAGCAGTTCCTTCTTCTTTGCCATACAACGCATTTTTCTCTTATTCAGCACAATTCTTAGAGCTTAAAAGAAAATAAATACTGTCATCACTGAGGGCCTTCTGCTATGGCCAAGCTGCAGAGTTTAATATTTGAGAAGGAGCTCGGGGAGCAAATTAGCCTCACAGTTTCCCTTAGATAGCTCCTGAAGTTGGCTTTTTCTAAAGGTGCAGGTCTGTGCCGGGCTCCAGCTTCTGTCTCCTGCCACATTAAAACTTGCTTTTTAATTGGGAAAGGACAGGTGAAGGCAAGAGAAAAGCAGTGCCCTGGCGGAGGAGATGCTCTGCGTGCCCAAAGGTGTGGAGCTGAGGAGCTGGGCCCACCAGGGGCTGCAGGAGGCGTTTCTGTGCCATGCCCCCGGCTGGTTTTGTCGTGTTGCCCGGTGCTGTTAAGTGGTCAGATCAGCTTAATTTTTAACTCCACTGCTCCTAGTTAAAATGATTGCTTTCTGAATGGAAAAGAACAAAACCAAGGGAAGCGAAAGTGTGATTTCCGATGGTGACGAGTGGAAAAATGATTCCTTAAAACTTCCTTGCTGAATTTTAGTTTTCGTTCTTAGTTTTCTTCCTATTCTGACTCTTGCCCTAGACCTTTTATTAATATGCAGGCTTTAGGAGCTCCTGTCACTTCTCTCTATACCAGATTTCCTGTGGAAACGTGACATTTTTAGCCGATGGACACGTCAGAGCGGTGTTACCAAAATCAGGCCGAGCCTCCCTTCAGGTGGGATCCAAGCCCAGCTCTGAAACAGAGGGGGCCAGGCTACAGCTTCTGAGAAGCACCTTTCCCTTCTCAGAAACTTTCCAGGTGGATTAATTTCAACTTTTATCTCTAGTTTCTAGGATTCTGTAGATATTTACTGCTTTGAGTAAGCCCCCAGAATTAAGCTAAGCCGGTCAGCTTCTGGGAGCAAATATTTCAAAGTATCTCCTCAGCCCCTTGTTTCTGGAGGGCTCCATGCACGGAAGATATCTTCCTTTATCAAGATTTAAAACTGAGGTCCTGAGCACCTACAGGTAACCAAATACCTGCCTGGGCCCACAGCAGATAAGTGACATTGCTTCCAATTGCCGTGCCCCTGTTTAGCCTGCCATTTAATCTGCCTTTGCAGATCCAAGTTTAAATCGATTCAAGCGTTCTCATTTCCTGTCCTGAACACGTTGTGCAATAGCCCTGGTTAGTTTTTTGTTGTTTTTTTTTTTAAATATTTGCTCAGTTTCACTCTAGCACTGGTGGGTGAAGTAATTGCCCTGTCAAATCACTCGCTGGATGCCTTCAAGTCTGCCAGGCCTTGCGGACTGCCGGGGCATGATGAGACCTTGCCACATACAGTTTCTAGGTCACAGGCAATATTTACAAGTTGATGGAGAAAGAGCAATCTTCCCCAGCTGTTACCAAGACGGGGCTGGTATAGTAATTTTCATCTTTTAGTCATAAGACCTGTCCTGGAATAAAAACATGCTAATGGATGTTGTTTGTTTCATCGCCTTCAGGAAACTTTTCCAGATCTTCAGTATCAACATGTGCAGTTGTTTTTATTTTAATTTTTATTTTCTTAACTCCCAGGGTTCAGCTTGTAAATACACTGAGAGTAAAGTGATGCAAAAATGTCCGAGGCTCAGAGATCTTTCCGTGGTTTTGGTCAGTTTGGTGTCGTCATCATCTAAACATAGGCACGCTGGACTGGAAGCGATCTCTTGGGTCACAGCTCCCTTGTTTTCGCCTTTCCCAGGCACCGCCGTATTACCCTTTTTATAAGCGCATTCAGCTCCGTCTTAGCAGTGCTTGTTTTTTGTCCTCATTTGGGAAACCGTTCCCAAATGTTGCAATTCTGAGTCGCTCTCCAGGCTCCTGAGCTTCTTGAAATTGCCCTTCCTATTCCTGGCCCGTTCAGAGAGGGGACAGGCAGCCTGGGCGTTTTGCTTTGACGGAAAACTATGCTCCAGGGGCTGAGCCTAAAGGAAAGAACAAAATTGGACTCCCCAGGTTGGACAAAAAATGTTGCTAGCATTTCCCAGAGGTAGGTTATTCCTTCTTCAATTTCTCTTTTCGAAACAAACTGCACAAGCAGTAGATCAGAAACAATGTGCTGGAATTAGATAATAAATAGTGCTTCCTGGCATCAGCAGCAAGAGAATGTAATCATCTTCATTAGACAAAGTACGGGACTGCGTTTAGTGCTAAATAAGATTTGGTGTTGGCTGCTTCTAAATCAGAGCAATCGAGACGTTAAGACAAACAATCACTGATTCAAACTGCAGATTTGGATAATGTGCTCCACCTACTCAAAAGCCAGCGATTTCAAGAGCGAATTTTAGTGATTTATGAGCTCATCTCTCATTTCCAAAAGGCTTTTCTTTACCGGTTTGCAGTTTGTTTGTTGTCGTCCCCCCTCCCCCCCCTATAATTTTGTCTTGTTTAGGTAATCCATAAATCTATCAGAAAAGATAGTCATCGCTAACCTCCCTGGCCCCTCGGTGACAAGCCCCATTGTCGGAGGCAGGCAGTTTGCCAGGAAACTGTGACTCCCAGAGAGAGTGTGCAAGGTTAGGGGTAAAGCAGCCTATTGCCAGAGAAACTATTCCAAGTGGATTTGTGTGGAACAACAACGATATCCAGTGACTAGTTAAATTAGCCACAGATGTGTTTTCTATAGCACTGTCCAAGAAGATATACAGTGCTTTAAGGCTCGCTTCAGGCACGATGATCATCTGAAGTCAAATCAGATCCAAGCAAAACTGCATCTGTACTAGGCAAGCTTTTAAGGAATTGTGTAACATGATTCAGGCTGGTAGATGAATCAGACTGCTGCAAACTAAACAAGGAGCACATCGGTGAGAGATGAGGTAAGACGGCTCGCAGAGGAGCGTGAGAGTTAGATGGGAGCAGTTTGCTGCTAAAACCCGAGCTTCAGCAGCCTGGCACGGGCGGTGGAAGGGGCACGGCGTGCCGGCCACCTGCCCCGGAGCACGGCCGGGGCTTTCTGTGGGCTTTGCAGAATATCTGAGGACTTGATTTTGCACTTACCGTCTCCATTGCTCGTCCCCCTCCGTGTCACTCCTCCTCCAAGGAAGCCTCGCTGATTTGGGTTTCTAATTACCCTGCCGAGAGCAATGGGGATACTCAATATTGGCAGAATTTCCACGTGCTGAAATCGGGGTACAGGTGGAGGCTCTGGGACTCCTGCCTTTTCTCATACAAGGGGATTTTTGCCTCGGCGTCACGGCTCGAGCAGGACGGGGGATTTCTGTCCGAGCTCAGCGTTGAGAAGCTCAGCTCCTATCCCGCAGCCGAGCTCGTGGCTGTGCCGTTGGGATTCGGATTCACAGGGTTCAGATGGGACTGCCGGTGGGAGAAGCCCCCCAAGAATTACAGACCTGCTGCAGGGTTTAAAGTTCGGGGGAAACATAAGCAGCTTAGTTCCTGCAGTAGTTGGAGCAGGCTTTTGTTGGATTCCCTGACCTATTTCTTTGCCATGTTATTTACTTGGACTAAATTGAATATAGCGTATTAAAATGTTGTAATCAGAAAGGGCCTGGCAGCATGCAGCTTACATTCTCATTGCAATAAGCATTAACAATAAAAATGGAATTAACAGAATAGTATTTTTTTTTCTGGGGGGGAGTTGCAGTTTTTAGTACAAAAAAAATAGCATTTTTCATAATAGAAATGATTTATTTCTATGGGTGAAAATATCTTTTTTTTTTTTTTCAGAGCTGTATTAAATGTTTATTAATGATACTGATATAAATGTGGTAACGGGTCTTTGCTTGGAGTTTCTAGATATAATTCCAAAGAGTGTTCAAATGCTGAGTTTATTCACAGAACTGTGTATTTTTTTTCCTTTCCTTGGTATCTCTATGTAATATTTTGTTTTAATCAGGCGAATTGCATTGCTTTCCATCCTCTGCTTCCACTTGAACTCTGAATTCTGCTTCAGGAGCTTTTACACTTCTATTCTTAGGAATTTTTGCAGGTCACATGCAAAGCCATGTGTGTGCATGCATGCATGGATGTCTTTAGACAGCATACCAATAATTAGAATAACCCTGAAAAAGTGATGGCTTTGCTTCAGGAGCACCCAGGGCAAAAACAGAAATTTTCCTCTGTTTTCAGGTATATTCTGATTTTAAGCTAAGAGACAGAATACCTTTGTTCTAAAAGATGATTATGTTAAAAATGCTCATACCTATTTCTGTTTCTTCTTCCCTGACAGGGTCTTTGTAAACAGAAGTTTAGCCATGGAAAAGATAAAGTGCTTTGGGTTTGATATGGATTATACGCTTGCCGGTGAGTATCTTCTTGATTTCTTTGTCACTGACTTAGTTTGGAATATTGCCTCTTGTTGAGAGAAAACCGGTAACTGGTTGGGCTACTCCAGTTAGCAGGTGCTTCCTCTGTTAGCAGATATGTTACTCGCTGTTCATTGCACTTTCATGTCAGGTGTTTCTCTTTATTTTTGTTATCTGGAAGTTGTATTCGGTCATAAACCACACTGCTCTAGTACAGTTTCAAGGAAACTGAAGCTTAAAAAGTATGATTACTTCCTTAAATCCCACTGTGCTTTGATATTGCCCCTGACAAAAGCTTGGCTTTGAATAACAAGGTGATTTTTTTTTTCCCTTGGTGCATATAAAGGGGCTACACCTTTAGCCAACAGGTCTTCTTGTGTCCTGGGAGGGTCAGTTTTGAATAGGTTTTCCTCTTCCCCACTCCTCTCTTGGCCACATCAGTGACTCCTTTGTGAGAAGCAGCGAGGCAGGGGGAGCACTGTGAGTCAGCTGAACAAGTTATTCAGAAAGCTCTGCCCGTTCTTCGTGGCAGATAGTCTTTGGGAGGTTGCATAAGACCTTTTAGTTTCACAAAATTTTCTGCATGACTTCTCCATTTTTCAAATACTCAGCAAGCAAGTTCTCTGAGACTTTGGCTGGAGGAGGGGTAAAGTTACGGTTTTCTATGTAATCAAACTTACATGATGCTGTGTATTTTAAGGAAGGAAAAGATTAAAAGCCCACTTCCACTTTCTGAGGCTGTAGTGCCAGGCAGGCTGTAACTAAAGGTGTCACATACAATTCTACCTTCTTTTTCACTGCCACTTCCAAGGTTGTGGATAGAAAATTTCTATTGCTCTTGATATTTCCACTTAGTGAATATAAACTAAGAAATGTGAAATAGAGCACCAAGGTCACCGAATAATAGGTTAATGCAGTGTATCAAGTATGGTCATCTGTTCATTGTTACCACTGAGAAGAAATGAGAGATGCTATGGACAGCCTGAGGGGTCAGTGGCTAAGCAAAGGTCAGGAAAGACTCCGCGTGCTCATGGTTCAACACAACTCTACAAAAAGCAATGTTGGAGTTTGTGGCATGTAATTGCAGTTTATATTTCCATCACTTTCTTCTTTTAAGTAGTTATGAATGAGGTGCCAGTTATCTATGCAAAAGGGTTCGTTATTCACCACCTTATTTACAAATCTGTTTCAAGTGCCTGCCACTTTTTAAGTCATAAAATGCATCGTAGTTAATCTGTGTTGGATCTGACTGCAGGGACATGCTTTAGGTGTTGGTATTTCCCAGCTGTGACAGCCTTGTGGCTGGGCTTTTAGGGCTTTTGAGGAGTGCAAAACAGTTCAAGAACAAATGCTTAAAAAAAAAAAACAAAAAAAAAAAAACAACAAACAAAAAGTTGTGGGTTTCACTTTTGTAACAGAAGCACAACTTCCTTGCCTTTCACAACTGACGGCATTTCCAAGGACTCGGGTGATCCCAGCAAGGCTGGCATGGAACAAGAAGTGTGTTGCTAACTGACAGAAGGAGAATTTCAGCACTATCCTCACTCCTCCGACTGTTCATTTTACTCAAGTGTTGCATGTTCCTGTAAACACAGAGCGAATGTGTTGTTATCCACAAAATGACTCTTAGTTTGATGAGAGGGAAAATGTGAGTGTTTCAGGCAGGCTTACACAGTTCCCTGGGATGTGGAAGTGTGGGGCTCCCAAGGCTGCAAGGTCGTGGTGATACCACTAAGCAGGCAAAGTTGGTGCATTCAGGGGAGTTGAGTGACAGGGTGTGGTGCAGGAAAAGAAATGAGACGGGGTCTGAGCAGAAGGCTGGGAATCTGGACTGCTCTTGGGTAAGCTGCTGGCCTATGACTTTTCCCATGGTACGACAGGATAATAGTTGCAGATCATTTCACAGGGAGTTGTAAGAATGTAATTAGGCTGGAAAGCCTTTTGCAGATGGAAAGTGTTATGCCTGGTAAGTACTATTTCTGTTTTTTTGAATCATCTGGGAACTAACAATTACCTGTTCGTCATCTTATTGTCTCACAGTCATCCTTTCTTCTCCATGGGGGCTTTTGTTATTTGACCATAATTTGCTATATGTAACTGTGGCACACAAGAAAAAAATATTTATTCATTGCAGATGCTTTAAAGAACACAATGTTAAAGTATTGCTATAATTATTTGGGAAATTATAAGAAATAGGACAAGCGAGGTATTACATTAACATGTTGTAGTGTATTCGTAAGACCCTATCGTGTTTTCTGTCTGGGCAAGTTATCCCTTGCACACTCTTTCACATGGACATTCACAAATCTGGACGTTTCTGTCCAGATTTGAAAAATTATCTGTCTGTCTGTCTATCTATGTGATACATATAGATATATGTGTCTATATCTGTATCTATATACATAGATAGATGTATAAAGATAGTTTATCTGCAGTTCAACATCTGGAAATGGTGTCTGCATACCAGATGATGCATGGTGAGCAGATGCCTTTTGGAGGCTGTTCAAGACTTGTGTAAATAGACCAAGGAGGAAGGATGGGAGCACCTCCAGTGTCATCAGTTCCTCATCTAGTTTTCTGCATTTGTACTTTCAGATGTCACTTTTCTGTGAAGTTGTTTGAAAGTCTGCCACAATCTTCATATTCAGTGGTTGAAGGCAGTCAGAGCCATTAGCCCTGCCTAAAATTGTGCCACATCTTTTCTCCACTCTCTGTCATGATCCTTCACATCATCTATAAATTGGTAACATTCATCTCATAGCTGACAGTCAAATGTTTTGACAGCTAAGGAGCAGGTTGATTTTTGTTTAACACCCTGAATTGCCCATCTCGTGAAGAGGAAGCAGTGGTGTCAGTGAGAGAAAGTACCAAGTCCCCTTGCTCTCGTTCTTCTTCCCAAATCTCTGGCCACAGGTAGCACCAAAAGACTTATTTAGGAGGCAGTTCAGTAAGAGAGAAGTCACAATCGCTTGACTCATCTTGAAGTGCAGAAGCTTGAGACAATTTTATTCTTGTACTTTCTGATTTTAAGGGGACAAACCTGCTCACAATAGCACTGTTTTCTGTGTAGAATAATTTTGGCACGTGGCATTTCCATTTGCAAGAGTATCGTAACACCTCCTTACACACATGCTGCAGTGACCATGCATTCCACTGCCTGCATGAGAATGTCAGCTTGCCAACTGACAGCAGGTTGGATATCATCGTGTTACATTGCCCATAAAATATGATTCCAGACGTTTGTTTTATAGGGTAGTATTTCTTAACCTTATTATTAAATTAAAGGACTACTTATCTTGAAAATGAACATTGCAAGGCTGCCTGCTACAGCACTGCCACAACGATTTGGTTTGCTCCCAAGTCAAAAGTAGGCTAAGCTTTGGATTCTTCTTAATCACTTTTATGTTCTCTCATTGTGTTTGTCTCTTTCCTTGCATAGGGTTGAGAAATACTGTTAATAGAGGCGGATTAGGCAAACAATCCTTTTTTCTTGAAGAAAAGAGCCCGAAGGTTTTAGCCTTCTCTTCTGAGAAATTATGGACATTAAATTGCTGATTTTTTACCCTCTGTGGTTACAGCTAGAATTAATTTGGCTGCTAAGAGCTCAAAATAAAATGAAGGCAAGTTGAGATGTCTCTTTCAGGTTTTAGATTCCTCCTTTTCCCTTCAAGGATTGCTGTTGTGTTCTCATGGAGTGAATGAGGTCTCCTACACATATGGAAACTTCCAAGACCCCCTGAGTCGTTGTGCTATGTTGGACCAGGAGCTGTCTGTCACCCTCCTATTCAGTCGGCTTGTTTTGCTTGTGGTGGTGAATCACAATTGATACGTAATGTTTGTTTTAAGCTAGGTGTTACTGAGAGGGGAGTGGAAGGAACGAGAAGATCAGCAGGGTTTTCCTGGGGCATGTGCGCGTTGCCAAATAGCTGCTGCTTTGGATCTTGGACTTGATGCAAGCGAGACTCACCAGCTGAGCAGAGGGTAGGACAGCTTTCTGAGATGTGAGCCAGCAGCCCCTTGTTCTCTGCTGCTGACCTTTCTGCCCCTCGGACAGGCAGCGAGGTCGGTGCCCTGGTCCAGCAGAGTTCCCATCTTCCACAGAAGGAGACTGCAGAACGACAGCAACAGCATTGCAAACAGCTGGGAAGGGCTGCCTTCCACTGCCAGGGCAAGAGGAAGAGTTTGGGAAAGCTTCATTGAAACCCTTCAATGTGAGGGTCCTTTTGTAGCACCTTTTTGTCTGTTAAACAGTAGTTTCTTTTATTATCTGAATGATTCACCTTTGCTTATTCATCCCGATGGACTCAAAGACCAGTAGTCAGTAACACTTCCCGTCTGCTTTCTTGTTTTGCTAGTACTGTCAAAATTACCCGTGCTTTGGTAAAGGACAGTGCTGCACGTACTCCAAAAGATTCACAGCCCTCTCGTTTGTGTTTACTGAGAACTGAGGGGATAAAGATAAAGGTATGCCTCTGGAGTCCCTAACACAACACTGACCTGAGACGAGGGGTTGGTGTGGCCCTTTGGAAAAACAACTGAGAGGGTCAGCTTTCAGAGAGGGTTTTGTTTGGCTGCTTCCTTCTCAGGGTGAGCTACAATCGTAATTATTAGGTCTGGCTCCAGTAATGCATGAGGCATTACCAGGACTTACATGGGACAGGTTGCACAATGAGGTTATGGGCAGAGAGATGTCCCTTGACAGGCACAGGACATCAGCAGCGAGGCTTTCAAATGGGCTGTAATTTCACACCAGGCCATGGGCAGATGGAGAGGGAGTTAGTAAGAATTGCAAGCTGGACTGTGCTTGGAAACATTCTTCTGTGAGCACCATCCTTCTCCAAAAGTTACAGCTTGGCTGCGAGTTTTGACTTCCATCTCTGAGGTAGGTGAGGTTGGAGATCAGAAAGCAGGATGCTTTCCTTTGGAAGGCTTAAATCACTGCTGCATCCATGTTCTCCAGCTACCAGTAATAAAATCATCACTAGCGGCTGCAAACTGTTTCAATAAAAAAGAAGGGGAAATGAAGCTTGAAAAATACTGGCTTTATTGTGTGCAAATATGATTAATACAGCATAATCTGATTGGAATATAGCTTGTGTCCTAGAAACACTGCCAACGTAATGCCAAGATTTGGTGCACTGCAAACATTTTATGGCCAAATTGCTTTTGCTTTCAGCTGCAGCGTGTCCCTTCTGAGCACGTGGGAAAAGACAAGGGAGAGACAGCTTCACTCAGAGTTTGTGGCTGCCTCTCCGACTCACTCCAAAACACAACGTGTATAAACAGGTTTGGCCCCTTCCTCAAGTAGGCGTTTGTCCCTAAGCCATCCATGCAGTTGGGGGGAGAGGGAAGCTTTATACACCCACGTGTTATTTCTGAAACATTTGTCTTTACCTGCTGGCTCGGGAAGAGATGTACTGAAACAGGCGGCAGCGCTGGCTTGTTGCTGCATGTGAGCTGGGAGACGAGGTGGCAGCTGGGCTGAGAACTGGTTCTTCAGTGTATCTGCTATGGGTACGTCAGTCAGGTTGTATCACCTCTCCGTGTTCTGGTTTCCAAAAGTGAGCAGTGGGATTAAGGAATTTGTACCGTGGATAAGATTTTCTGGATTACACGGATGAAAAGCAAAGCAGAAACGTGGGAGTTTTATACGTGAAAGGTTGAAGCGAACACTCACCAAAGCTGCTGAGCTCGTAACGTAAGCAACTACAAAGACATGTTTGTCCTTCTGCTCAGATGTTGTTAGGGAATGTTTATTGGTAACTCAAACACAAATGTCCTAACGGGGCTCTTAGCTTAGGTTAAAGGTTTGTCTTCGGTTTCATCACAGTGTAAGGACTCCAAACTTTGAGGTTCTTTTGAGGTGACGCTGAGCAGCTCTGCTTTTATCCCGCGTCTCTGGATAATGCAGCTCCTTGTGCCGCGTGGAAGCAGCTCGGTGGCTGGAGAGAGGAACTGGTAGGTTTGACAACAGCAGCATTCAAGCTGTCCCAGCAGAACTTGAGAGATGCTTTGACTCGTGCACATCTGCTGTCTACATTTTCGCGTTTGCACGTTTCAAGTTGAACAGGTGCAGATTTTGCAAATTTCCGAGGCTGTTTTGGCCATTAGCGTTTTCAAGCTGAAGGCAGATGGAGAAGCTGAGCTGTTCCTAGCATGCTTTGAGCTGGATGGTTTTTCACATACCAGCGCAGTGCTGGAGTGGCTGCTGTCCCTGCTCCGTTTGGGTGGCTCAAACTCAGGAGCTCAGCCATTCAAAGCTGTGTGCTGCAGCAAACCAAAGGCTGGAGCTGTGGTTTTTCAGGGTGCTGGCAGTGGGGACGAGGAGAGGAAGAAGCACGTGTCGCTTGCTCCGTCCCAGTAAATCACCAGCTGACAAACCATTAATCTGCTGCCCGGGAATTCTTGAAGAATTGGAGCGTTAAACAGAAGCTGTGGGAAGAACAAGTCCTCGCAGCGTCAGGAGGGTTTTAAAAGCTGCCACACTCTGCTCTCTGGCTGTCGGGAACACGGGAATAACACTAGCTGGGTCAACAGTTCATGTCTTTGCCAGGCAGATGGAAATGTGGAGGTATTTTCAGTCTAATAGATGCCCTTATCTAGTAATCTTAATGCCACAATACAAGTGCTATTAGGTTGCAAATGTCCCTGTGATGAAGCAGATAGCTTGCTCTGTAGGAGGAACCAAAGCAGAGAGGACACAAGGATTTAACCCTGAGATCACGTGTGCTGTTGCTTTGTGAATGCCTTCTTTTAGTGGACTGCAGAAAAGCTCATGCACATGGCTTATTAACAGGCATTGGGGCTGCAGATATGGCCGGGTGCATGCTGTTAAATACATGAGATGTGTAGCTTTTGAGGACCCCTCTCTTAATAGTATGTGATAAGACAATGAACCTGGCAGAGCTGGGGGAGAATGGAAGACTTCTGACTTCATCACTCCTCCGTCAACCAGAAGCTTTCTTTCCTTCTGCTTTAAAAATCAGAAGTCCAAAGGGAAGGTGACCGAGATCATTAACAGAAACAACATGGAGAGAAATAACAAGCAAGATCTGTTTGGATGCTGATACACCCGAATAATGCCTTAGATTGAAAATATGAATGGCTGCTGTGCCTTTAAGTCGTTTTATTTCTAGATGCTACCAAATTATGTCTCAACACGAAGCCCAGACAACTATTTCTTCCCCGTTCAGGAAGTCTTTATTGAAGAAGTAAGCCCGTATTTTGGCACGGTGGTTTGTTTCCATGGAAATGGAGGGCGATTTCCATTACGGGATTATGACTCCCAGCGGCTGCATCTGAGAGAGGTAAATTCTGAAGGGCACTTGTTAAGCACAAAAAAAGATCCTCTTGTGTCGGGGAAACTGTAAAACATCCCCATAAAAGAACAGGTGACTGTGTAGTCATCTTTAAAATATTATTCCAGAGCAAAGGAATGTTATGGCAACTATTAAAAGAGACAAACTGAACTTTCTTTGAAATGCAGAGTCCGTCTGAATTGCTTCTCTCAACATGCAAAATGTCACCTCAGTGCTGCTGTTGTTACCTCCAGCCATGCATTTTTATTCAGTAGAAGAAATCTTGCCAACGTTAAGCTCTGTTTTGCCAGCCTCTGAGGCATATCCAAACAGCCCAAATCTTCGTTACATCGAAGGCAAACAAAATGCAGCAGCAGGGAGCTAAAAATATCTGGCATTTACCAACGAGAGCACTAATAAGCCTGCTTTGAAAAGAGTTAAAGCTGATGATACTTGGCAACACTTTTTTTTTAATATTAAATAAGTAGAAAGGCAGCACTAAAAACAACCAGAAGTGAACACATCCAGCAGTCCAGAGCCAAGCTGAGTGTACAGTGCTGTGTCAGTCCTCGGAACAGCAACAAATCCAGCCTTTGCAGATGCTTTGGGCATGCAGAGTGGGAGCAGAGGAGCTGATACAGCTCCAGGTCCGAGGTTTTAGAGCCGAAAGCTGTGTGCACATGGGGATGTTTGCAGGAGCGTTAGAGGGAGGGAATTTTCCAGCACTCCTAGGCTGAAGAGTGGGTGCTCGGCTGCTTTTTTGGGCACTGCTGCAGCTGGGGACTGCAGTCTTTGTTCTTTATAGGTGTGTGCTGGTTCCCTCCCAGAAACCAGAACTGGGCACTGGCAGGGAAAGGTGCTGGGGAGCTGCTGAAGCTCAGATGCACCAAAAAATTTGGATTTTTTCAGCCTCCGATGATTAGTGATTCTTGCCTTGCTTCCTGTTATCGGATTCACTGTCAAAAACATCTGTGGCTGCAAGAGGCTCAGTGCAGAACTTGGCTGTTCATGCACGGCAGAGCAGCTCGTGTGTTAGGCGTATGAAAATACCCCAGGACACACCTGGAGGCTTTGTCCAGGCCTTGTTTGCTGATTGCCTCAAATCCGGAATTTGCAGTGAAATAGGAAAGGTTTAATTTTAAATTAAGTAGTGAAGTGTGCTTAAAGCTCAGCTTTGTCCTGCTGGCAGAACAGTTGTGCGCTTGAAAAGGTTTCTTTGGATAAATGAAAATTATTGATCGGTGAGGCAGCGGTTTCCTCTCGGCTCAGATAGAAAAATTGACTGAACGCAAAGAAACAAAACATACCATTGCCACCCATTTTGTTTGTTTGGTGCTATGAAAACCCAAACAGAGGCTGAAATACTACAATTTTGTTTTGCATATTACAGTGTGGTTTTATTTATGGTCTAGCAGTTAAAATCAAAAGTGAAGGTTGCAGAAGACTGGCTTCTATTCCTGGCTGTTTTTCAACTTGTTTTGACCTTAGACGGATCCCTTATGGTCACAGTTCAGCCAAGTCCATAAACAAAAGTGATTCACCATGTTCCTAACTTAAAACATCTGAGGAGTCCCGTGGGGTTTCTCGCTGTTACAACCAGGCACGTTTACTGCTTTGTCAGTCTGTTTGCAGGCTCCGAGCTCCCAGGTCAGCACAGCACAAACGTGAGCGACTCCACTGCTCCCAGCACAGCGAGACGCAGAGCAGGAACATCTTCACACGCTGTGCTGGGCAAAGGTGACTTGAGACCAGTGCTCTACACAGCCGAGGCTTTCTGCAGCAGTGTCTGTGCTTCCCTCTGCGTTTGGTGAGGATGCTGTGGGGTGAAATGCCTGCATTTGCTGTGGCAGGAGCAATGCCGTGAGCTCAGACTTGGTGTTTCGGTGCCAGCACCTGAGAATATCTACCCTGGGTAGAGGAGACCCTGCCACACAGAAACTGATGAGCATAAATCCTGTTCTTTTCTAATTATGTGTGAAAAATGGCATTACTCTGTGATGGATTATGAAGATAATAGGTTCCCTGAAAGGGGTTTGGTGTATAAATTAAGATCATTATCTGGTTACTTCTGGGGAGCCTCAGACCTATGTCTGAGACAGGCTTTCCTCAAACCGTGGCAGTATGTGAAATATCTGCTCAACACTCATTAGTCCGTTTAATTGAGACTGTTGCTTCAGTGGGGCTTACTTTCTAATGAAATCCCCTGTCCCAAACACCCTTGGGGCTGGTTGCTCACTGTTCCCTCAGGATTCTTGATCAGAGCAGCAGGATGTCTGGTGCTTAGGTGAAACAATCAGAGGTCTGGTGGTCATGGAGAGGTGGCTGTGCCGCAGACGTCCTGGTGGTAGCTGGCACCAGGTGCCCAGCTTCAGGGCTGCGTGCAGAGAAAAAAGAAAAAGGTCACGGAGGTGAGAACTGTGGGGATAGATTTGTCCCGGTCTGGACCACGGAGAAGTGCAGAAACCTGGCTACTGCTGCCCACCTGGCCGTGTAGGTCCTAACTGCCAGATTTGCATGCCTCGGTCCCTGGGGAATAAGCAGCAACTGAAACAACCTGCTTCTAGTTATTTCACTTTCAGTTCTTCAAGACTGCACACAAAGTAATTGGGCTGCATTTCCTGTGCTTCGGAGACAAGGCTAAACCCTTCACGTTATCTGTCCACCTTTTGGCTTATCTGTCTTTGTGTGCTCTCCGGAGAACCCAGACAGTGGGTAAAATTTTTGAAGATTTGCCTGAAGCAGCACAGAAGTGCATGGGTTTCATACCTTTAGCACCTGCTTCTCTCCCGTGTTCCTTGAGCAGCTTGTAAGAAGGGTTAACAAGCCCTGGAAGAAACCATGTTAAATCTTCAATGAGAAGCTGCTCTGCCTGAATTGGAAACTTGTGTGTGGGGAGGAGGAAGAAGGAAAGAAATGGGCAGCCCTTGAAGTCCTTCCTCCTCCCCACAGCTTGAACAGAGCCATCAAACCCACTACAACCTTCCCCAGCTATGCGTTTTAAAACAAACAGGCTTTAAATGCTTATTTTCAGAGAAGCCTTCCAGGAGGTCTGCATACTTCTGGGGGTCATTTTGTAACAACTTTCCAACTCACTCAGCTTGCGTTTAGCACAAATGTAATCTCCAAGGTATTTGCCATCACTCTGCGCAACCCTGCAAGTTGCAGAAAAGGTCTTCTTACTGTGTGTGCTTGCAGACAGGCTCTGTATTTGAGGCTCTCGCTGGAAGCACCTTCAGATGTAGGGCAAAGTTCTCTTCTCAAGTTCCTGGAGTAGTTCCTGACTCGGTCTCCTGAGCCTCCTGCACTGACACGTGCAGGCGTTGCGTGCCACGAAACCAAGTGCAGGAGTAATCTGTCACCAACAGAGGGATGGACAATAACGGCAGAGCGCCAGGAGGAGCACCAGAGCCTTTCTTGAGTCTTGGTCTGTGTCTGAGAGAAATTGAAGGGTTTGTGTCACTTGGGCAATGCACGTGTAGCCTCTTCCTCCTAATTACCACTGAGCTAATTACCACTGAGCTAAGGCTGCTTTGTGGATACGAGGACAGAATTTTGCCTGCAGGACGCACGATTACCAACTGTGCCTCCTCTATAAATCAGCTGTAAGTATATTTGGAATCGCTGCCAGGCCGACTTCCGAGCTTACCAGAGGACAGAGCTCCAGCAGACACCGTCCCGCATGGCACAGAGCTGTTGCAGTTTTAAAATCAGTCTGATTTTTTTCTTTAACAGGGGAGCCCAGTGTAACTCCGTCAAGACTGGAGTGACACTCGGAATCTGCATCTGCCTCATGTGAGTTCAAACCCTGGCAGCAGCGTTTTGCATAAGCTGGAGCCTCTGCAGAGATTTTTTTTTTCCTCCTTTTCAGGAGGGCTATGAGATTGTGACTGTGTGTGTGTTGGCAGCACAGGTAAAAACAACCACGGAGGTGCATGAGAACTGCAAACCTTACCGCACAACCCCTGCTCCCCACCTAGCACGTCCCGTGTCAGGGATGCCTGCACCCCTCACAGCCCGAAGGCTTGCGACGCTCACTCCCGGGTGCTGCTTTTTAACTTTCAGTAGTGTAATTCAAAGGCAAGTGACAGTGGTAAGGGGAAGCTGAAGTGCTGTCAGCTGGCTTCTGGTTTTTAAAGGCTCGGTTGTTTTCTTTGGAGCCTGGTTACGTAATCCACAAGCACGGGGTGCTGATTGCCCTGAGCTGCTGAAGCATCTGTCTGTGCTGAAACACAGATTATTAAAATAACTTCTCCTTTGGAGCCAGGGATTTGGCACGGTGGCAGAGACACGGCCGTCAAGCAGTAAGACAGCAAAAAAAATTGGAGTGAGTTGCAACACGCGCTTCGATTTCGGTCTCCTCTCGTGTGCGCTGGGCCGAGGGAAGAGGCGAGGGCACAGTGGCTGGGGGTGGCTCGTGGCTCTGGCTGGCCCCCTTGTCCCAGAGGTGAGGGAGCTCCAAGCTGGGCTCTTCTCTTCTTTTTCTCCAACGATGCCTGAAAATGAGAGTGACCAGTCCCGAGCACGATATTAAAATACACTTTTCATCCAGGATAAACCATCTATTAATACACTCAGCCGGGGCATCTCCCCCGACTGTGCCGCTGTCATTGCAGCGCTGTTAGCCTGTTCCTGCTTGGTTTCGGGGAGGTGGATCGTTTGTTTGCCTGGAAGCTCGTGTTACTGAAACAGGCGTTCACAAGGCTTACGAGAAATGTCAGTGGGCTGTGGCTCGAAGCAGCTGGGGCAGCGTGTGCTGCGGGGTAGGTGCTGGCAAGGTGGGCTTGGTGAGCTCTCAGCCCGTTCCCAGCCGCGTGTCTGACTAAAGGAAGGTTTGTCTTGGGCAGTGGGTATCGTGGTAACTGGAGAATGTTTATTGCCCCTTTCCAGTCTCCAGGAGCCAGCGTCTCTGTTTAGCTGGTGTGATGGGGAGAAAGCTTTCATTTTCCAGGTATTGTGGTGTCTGATGGGAAAAAAAGGAAGGGACCTGAGGTGTGAATGAGCTAATGGCTTAGTTTTGTTCAAGGAGGAGTCAGGGAAATAAAATGTACAGCTTGAGAGGCAAAGGGGAGTAACTACCTCCCCCAGACAGAAAAAAATCAGAGTAACCATGTTGCAGTGCTGCCTCAACAGAGCTGGGGTGATGAGGGCTGAGACAAATACCCGCTCAGCCTGTTCCCTGCTGGTGTTTCGCCTTGTTTCTTTAGGCTCAGGAGAGTTGGAAAGAGGTTTGGAGTGGTAAATCTAAGACTGAGAGCAAAATACAGAAAGGAAGAAGCTGAGTGAGGGCATTCTGTGAGCATCCCCCATGGCTTTTCCTGGTGGAGCATCACCGAGGTGCCCAGGCTGGTTAGCAGAAAGCCCCCTGGTTTCCCTGGAAGGGTTCTGCTGGAGCTGTTCACAAACCACTTCTGGTTGTCCAGGGGAGGTGCCAGCAGTGCACCCGGAGGTTCTGTATGTCCGAGAGCATCACCGTGGCTGGTGAGTTGAGAAAGGGCAGGGTTTGGGGCAGAGATGCTGTGTTTGGGAGGGATATTTTACGCATAAATGGGTCAAAGGCCCAGGAAGCTGATGGGGAGTGCAGCAGCTGCATGGACAGGATGGAGAACCAGCTTCACATCTTGGGGAGCTCTGCAGTGCTCTGCCCCTGAGAGCACACATGGGTGGATGCGTGTGTTGCTCTTCTCCCTGGGAAGTGCCATTGCTGCCCTGCATCAAAGGAACTCATTTTTCCAGATGATGCTCCGGTGTCACTCTCACAATGTTCATCACCTGACTGCCTTTTGCTCCCTCCAACTCCAGCTCACTCCCCAGGATTGCCTTGTCAGTCACTGCTTTCTTCGTTAGCTGTAGTTTTTGATTGCTTCTTCCTATCTGTAGCTCAATCAACCCTTCCTTTCCTGAAGGACAGACAGGGCTACGTGCGCTGAATGTGCTATCATGTTATCGATGTTTGCCACTGGTATAATAATGCCTGAAGACCTTCATAACTGCTTGATTGCTTTTAGTTATCAGCTCAAGAAGATTACAGGTTTGCTTTTTACATTTGGACGGTGTTTCATTTAATGGGAAAAATTAACCCCCAGAATTCTGGTGCTTTTTGGATTGTTAAAGATAGGAGAGCCCTCTCGCCTGGTTACCGTGAGCTGAGTCTTCTGCCAGTCCCGTTTCTTCTACAGTCCTTCCCTTTTTAGTATTTTTGTAGTGTTTTACAGATCTGTTTTCTCCTCTCAGACTGAGCTTCTGTGCTCCACAGTGTTTATCCAGCAGTGATTACCTGGGCAGTACAGACAGTGAGTGTTCATATATATGTCGTGATGCCCCCAGATGTGCTAGCTATCTCAGGGAAAGCAGTCTGTCTTCTAAACAGCTCTCTTACACATCTTTATATTTTACTCAGCTAAATTTGAAACACTCAAGTGTTGAGGCAGCCGGGCCCATTGAACCCCCAGCAATCTTCCCTGAAGTCCAGGGCTGTTTTTGACCTCGTTGCATCTTAGGACCGAGTTCAGACAGCGACGTGCAGCAAATGTCAGCAGACAGCCACAGAAACACACCGATTTCCTTCTAAATGTTCATGTAATGATCCAATTAAGTAGTAACATTTCCAGTGCACGGGAAGGCCGTTTGCAGGAAGAAGACGGCCCTGAAGACAGGAGCGGTTTGTTCGAGCAAGTCCATTTGTTTTGCGTTGTGTGTGGCACAGAGGAGCAGCTCCTCTGCAATGTGGCAGCAGTAAGGCTGCTTAAAAGAGTAGCATTTTGATGCACAAGGGTAATAGCTAACAGATTTTTACAGGACCATATGGTATTATTAACAAACAAATCGTATGTTAACTTGACAGCTCTACCTTCGAGCTAACTCGGTCTGCAGCAAACATAAATTCCCCCGAGATGAAATCTGGAGACAATACTAATCTTTGGGATCGTATCCAGAGCTGTAACAGTAGCACAGCAGCAATGAATTTCAGGCTTTCTCACCACGAATCCGTGCGCTCCCAGGATTTATTGGTTTCCTCGCCAGCATTGAGAAAGCACAGCAAAACAAAACCCGAGCCGAGCAGGTGGAAGAGGGAGGGAGCCTTCATGCAGCTGCCTAACAGCACTGCAGGGAGAGGGGCTGCAGTCTGACATCACTTCTCCTGATGCAGAGAGCTGCCACAGGCCGATGGGGGCTTCACCTGCTGCTCTGTGGGGCTGGCACCCCGCTGTGGCCCCCGTCCTGGAGCAGAGCAAACGCCTCTGCGGCTCCGGCCCTGACCGAGGTGGCCGAGGGCAGGAGCACCGAAGGGAGAGCGTGATGTGGAGGAGGGAGGAGGGCGAACGGGGACATTACTTTTAACTGCCTTCTTGTTTAACCCCCTAGCTGTTTTCAAATTTTCTAACTGGAATCTCATCTTGGTACAGTGTATAAATCCCCTGAATACGAATCTCTTGGATTTGACCTGACCGTAGAAAGATTAGTTTCCATTGGATACCCTCATGAGCTGCTCAATTTTGTGTATGATCCTGCATTCCCTACCAGGTAAATGACTAACAGATACCAACCCAGCCTGCTCAAGGCCTTGAATATTTGTTCTGTAAAGTTCCTAGGTGACACGTGAGGCCAGGTTTTCTGAATTTTGCCTTTGGAGTCCTTGCTACGAAGGAGGCCGAGGGCAGGGAACGAGGCCTGCTGAAGTCATGGTCCAAAAATAACCTTTCAAAGCAAAAACAGCTGAGACACAATGGGACCGGGAGCTAAATCAAAGTCAAAGCCTGGGGATAAAGAGCCACTAATGTCCACGAGGCCACTAGAAAGTCTCAGAACATTTTTCTCTAATGCTTTTAATTAATATGGTTTCCTCTGGTGTCGTCAAACCAGACACACCAGAGTCCTGGTGCACAAGACATCCTGAAAATTAAGCTGGCTGTAAGCAGCAATGAAGGTGGGGCCAATCCAGTTCACGTGCCTAGATGAATCAAATGCCGAAAGCAAATTAATGGTGCAAAGTTTTGGAGTTCTTGCATTTTGCCTTTTCGTAGCAGAAGTAAAAAGCACATTGCTTGCTTTAAACACGGCTTTTGATCTAAGCCTGTACCTTTAAGTCATTTCCACTTGTGCCTTTGCTGGATTTTGCTTTCTTGGCTCCTTTGGAGCTTCTTTACAAAAGACTGGACCAGAGGCTTTGTGCTCCACTTTGCGGTCTGGCAGCCCCCTTCCTTCCCTGCTCTCAGCCTCATTTACCCTGAGACTTGCTGTGTGCTCCCACGCCTGTAAGAACACGGTTAGCCCTTCACAAACCTGGGATGAAGACACCGTTAAATCCACCCTCCTCATCCCAGGGAGGAGACAGAAGGGATGTCTCTGGGGGAAGGCCTCTTTCTCCAGGTGCAAACTATTAGCTGAGCAAGACAGAGTTTTGCTGGACTTGAAAAAATACCTGAAGCATTTTGTGCAGTATTTACGTGCCCCATCTGGCTCCGTGTGTGACAGAGAGATGAAAAGGAGGGGAGAAATTCTCTTATCCCAGCTTTTTCGCAGGGCTGTCAGTGACCACAAACACAGGTGTCAGATTCGTGACCCTGCAGAAGAGGTCCCTGTCTTTCCTGGTGAACGCACAGCTAAGCCTCTGCTGGGTTAAACGTCTCCACTTTCAAGTCCACGGAGAGCAGATCAGCTCTTCCTTTTAACCTGTTGGTGCAGGGCTGTGTTGTCCCGTACCTGCAGCAGGTAAAAGGTACAGCAAGCACCCCGGCTGCACAAAAACAGCAACTCTGCTCTGGTGCCCCACACCAAGTAAGCAAGCTGCTCTAGAGCTGATTTGGGAAGAACTGCTATTGAAATGGTCACTGCTTAAAATGCTTGCTCCTTCACGTCTTTAATCGCTTTCTTAACAGAGGCCTGGTGTTTGATACCCACTATGGAAACCTGCTGAAAGTTGATGCCTATGGAAACCTCCTGGTGTGTGCACATGGCTTTAATTTCCTCAGAGGGTGAGTGCTGGCTCTTGGCTGTTCTTTTTGACTTCCTATGCTCTTTTGTGTCACTGGTCCTTGGGGAACCCATTGTGTAAGGAGTTGCGAAGACTTCGGATGCTGTGCTGGTGGTGTCTTACAGATCTGGGATTTACTGGGGTTGTATTCAGGTCCCAGATGCAGCAACACCCTAGGGTGTTCCTAGAGAACAGTTCTGTGCCAGCACAGGTACAGCCGTAGAGTGCTGGGAAGGGAAGAAAATGTGCCAAGGGGAAATAGGGGGATTTTTACTCATCCTGGCATGGTTTGACATAAGCAACTTGTCAGTTAAGACAGCCCTTGAGCAAGGGTTCTGAGGAGCAGGTAGGACCTATACCAGGTGAGACCATTCAGCTCCACAGCCAGGGCTAAGAAAGCTCGAGGGCCTGAACTTGTTTAAGGAAGGAACGAGCTCGCTCTACCCCTTTTTGTTTCTGACCTCAGAGAGAGAATTAGTGCATTGTGTGCAATTTCCTGCAGCCTTCCCTGGCTGCCTGCATTCCTCCTGCCCCGGAGAAGGTGCTTTAGGAGGCGGAGGGGACCGCAGTGCTGCGTGCCTGATGTGTCCCAGCAAATCCCCTCCGCTCCCTGCTGTGAGGGGGAGGGATGCAAGGCTCAGGGCCCCAGGGTGACAAGCCTTGTCATTGCAGCCCTGGGAGTCCCTGCAGCAGGAAGCCAAAATTTAGATAAAAAGCCCTTACATATGCTCTTGAGTTCCTCCTTGAGTCACAGGAGATCTTCAGAAGCTCCAGAAATGGAGGAAACAAGAATAACTGAGCGACTTTAGTCATCGCCACCCTGCTGATGAATTGCAGAGGGCCCCAGGCAAGCCTCCCTCAGCACAGCCCCGCGTTCCGCTGCATAGAGCTGCTGGGGGGGTGCTAAACAACGCATAGAAAGCGGGGGAAAGTTTAAGATAAGCAAACAATGAAAGTGCAGATGATGTAAGGCATACCCACAGCCAGCAGCACGGGGCTTAAGGTCGAGTCGTGGCCTCCCAACCACTCTTTCCCTGTGAGGGCTCGGCTTGTTTGCTGACTCAGCAGTGAGGGCTTTGTGCCCGGCTCTGCTGGAGCCAGCGCAATGAAGGCAACACACGGTGGGTGCAGCTTTGCTCTCACACCACTAAAAAACACATGGGAAAGCAGGGTGTTGATCAAAGCACAGCAGACTGCAGTTAATGGACCCTGCTACACGCATACTGTGCAGGGCAGCATATCGTATCCTCCGTATTTTTTTCATCCTTCTCCACCTTATCTGTTCTCAGGCCTGAAACACGGGAACAATACCCAAACAAATTTATCCAGAGGGATGACACGGACAGGTTTTACATTCTGAACACGTTGTTCAACCTACCAGGTGAGTCCCGTGTGACTGTTTCTGTATCCTTGAAGCCAGTAAAGCTTTGCTGATGTCTTACTCAACTGTTTGGATTTTTTTTTCCAATATTTTTTTTTCGTTCAGGCACAGTGCCCAGAGTTAGCTGGATACATGGTGTTATCCTTGTTTTAAAACCTTGCTTTGTTTCTTTGCAGAGACCTACCTTTTGGCTTGCCTAGTGGATTTCTTTACTAACTGTGACCGGTACACTAGGTATGTGTCCCCTCTGCTTAGATGTGCTGCTAATGCAGTGAGATGGTTATTATAAAACGCACAACACGGCACAACACAGATGCAACTGCTGTTAATTATCACTGGAGGCCTTTCAAGTGGTTTCAGTGGGGTTCAGGCCTCTTATCTTTTGATATTAAGAGAATTTAGTGCTGATGAGATGCTGTGTGTACAGCAGAGACTGGTTACGAGGGTCTCCTTCATAAGACATACCCGTGTCACTCTACTTACTGCCTGACACCGGTTTTTGGGGCAGCTCCTAAGACCACGTATGTATTAAAAGGTGATTGCAGCCAGCAGACAGCCCATTTTCTACCTGTGTCCTTTGGATCCATGTTTGAACTGAAAGGCCAAATTTCCTCAGCCACTTATCACAAGTTTCTCATGTCATAATCAAGGATTTAGTTCAATCAAAAGTGAAATATTCAGGCACAGTGTAGTTTAGAAGTCTGTTGGTACAACACAAGTATTGTCCTAGCTTTTAAATAAGTATGGGCATAAACAAGCTGTGGTTTGAAGTGGCAAGTCTGAGTGCTGCTGTGCTTCTGACTCGTGGTAGGTGATCTCTACATATTGTGTGCCTGGAAGGTAAAGGTTGAATGGGATTTTACCTGGGAGCAGAAGAACCTCCATCAGGTGAAGCGTCCTATCTCAGGATAGGCATTGATTAGATGTATATACAGTATATTAATCATACAGTAGATGACTTCTCTCATAATAAATACAGCTCTGTTTAATCCTCCTTGATTCCTTCTGATGGAAACTCTCAGCCTCCATGGTGTCTTGCAGAGGAAACTTCTCATGTTAACTCAGACTTTTTAACAAGCCAGCAGGTCCTCCACTCAGCACTATTACATTTAGTTGACTTCTGTGGCACACCGTTTTTTGCTGTTAGAAAGTGGGAGAAAAAGCAGCACTCTGCTTACTTTCTCTGTACCATTTGTCTTCTGTTAAACACTGCAAACTGCACACTCCCAGTCTTCCACTCTGTTAAAGTGGAAATGGTTCATGCATTTAATTACGCTTTTTTCTTCTTGTATTACTGTGAGGGAGAAATAAGAGTTGCAGTCGTAGAAAGCAGTAGTACCGCTGTGAAGTCACAGGCCAAGAGTTAGAAGCTCACATCCTAAAATTTTAATGAAGCATTATTGGGTAATATGCAGATCCTGTTAAAAAAACTGGTTGTACCCTCTTTCAAGTCTGAGCTGCAGTAAAGGAGTCGATAAGAAACCATTATGGTAAGATAAAAATGCAAGCTTCAAACAGCATTTTGAATCCTCTCTCTCCTTGGCATGTTCCTGGCTCCCACACCACTTGTTTCTCACCTGCTCCAACTGTCTGCTACAACCTCTCCTTTCTCCCCACAGCTGTGAAACAGGGTTTAAAGATGGAGATCTCTTCATGTCCTTCAGGAGCATGTTCCAAGATGTCAGAGATGCTGTTGACTGGGTTCATTACAAGGTGATTGCAAGAACTTGAGACATCTGTAGTCATAAATGAGTCAGAGGGACTGGTTTGTAACTCTTTAGTTAAAATGTTAATCCAATTTTGGGCAAGAGCCCTGCTTTGCCACCTAGTGAGCAAATAATAAATAGCAGTTTTATGTGAGTAAGTCGAGATCTCTGGCACTGGAGGGTATCTGTGCTGCCTTCCTATTCCTTTAATTGTGCCCAGATTCTGTTTCCTTACTGTAATTTGTGGGTTTTAGAATGTGGTGCCATGAGGATACTTGAACTTACAGTCCACAACTTGTACGTTGTTGTAATTTTTCAAAATAACAGTTTTTCTGTAATTAGATTATATTGGTATTACCATATGTTGTCTGAAAGGCACCTGCACGAAACAGAATTCATCAGAGAGGAATTCACCTTTTCAGCACACTTGTGCAGAAATTTACAATATAGATTTTGGGAGCACTAACACCTCATTAAAGACCCGATTTTGTTGTTCTTCCTCAACCAAGAGGTCTGTTGGGGTGGGATGGAGAGCTGTCACAGGAGAATTGTGCTCACAGTTGTACTTATGGGGGTTGTTTTGAGTCATGCAGACGTCGGGAATCTATTCTTCTTTCCTTATGCAGTGTTGTGTGATACATGTTGGAGTTGGCCTTTGAGTAAAGCATTATGGTCAGTGGTGGAGACAGGTCATTGACTGTCTTGTTTGGTATGGCAAATCTATTTTTTGTTTGTTTCTATTGTATTCCCTTCTGAAAGGGTTAAAATGCTGTTGAAGTGGATTATTTACCATGGTGAGGGAATCGATGGATCACAGAGTTTGTGATGGTCCCTGCTACTCAAAGCCTCTCATCTCTAGAGTCACTGGTTCAGATTCGCCCTGGTTTGTACTTTCACAGCATTTTGAAGTGTGAAAGTTGGCATTGCTTTGATGTCTCTTACATCATATGTTTCCGTCACCTCACTGGGCTCTGTTGTTTCTATTTCAGGGATCGCTCAAGGAAAAGACCCTTGAGAATCTGGAAAAGTACGTGGTGAAAGATGTAAGTGCGAAGTTCCTTTACTTGTGCTACGTGACACTCTGTACTGAGTGAGCAGGCAAGAAATAAATACGCTGATTTGCTTTACTAAGTCACAGAACAGATAACGCTGTGACTTCTATTGTAATAACCAACGACAAAGTGGAAAGTTCGGACGCAGCCTTTATTCTGAGCCAGTGATCCACGTGATTCCGTACTCACGCGCGCGTTTTTACGTAAAATATAAAAGGCAGAGGAAACGTTAGCTGGGACACAGGTGAATATGCTGGCAAGGCTGCTGTTGTTTCTTTTGACGGTGAAAGCAGCTGTGTTCCCTGCCCGTGTTTTCTCTGCCTAGGCAATCCTCTGCTGCAGACCTCGTTTTAAAAAGTAACAGAGGAGCATCTTTTAGACAGAAGCACTCCTTAGCCATTCAGAAAAGCGTCACACACATTTTATAATGAAGCTTTGAGGGAAAGATCCTGAAAGTCTCAGCAGTGCCCCGTCTCCTGAAACTCCAAAATATGTGCTCAGCACATCTAGCTGAACGAGCTCCTGCGGTTCCCTTACTCTTGCCCTCTCTGCAGTGCTCAGGGCCCCTCTGGGCCAGTTATGTTATAATTATTCTTTAGTTTAAAAGATCTCTGTGGGCTCTTCCTGTGGTGGTAGCATATCACTTCCAAGCAGTTAACCTTGTTCCCAGTTACATGCCTGCAAAATTCTTAGGAAACCGTCCTGTGAGGTAATCAGCCACTCTGGAAACAGTCTGAGATTTATGATTCAATAAAAATAGCTCCAGGAATAAATTCTCCCTAGTTTGAGGTCAGAATTACAATATACTTCAACTTGTGGCTCGTGCGAGCTCAGATTTCACCTGCCTCTGGGCCCGTTTCAGGACGGGACTTGGAGCTGGAGGGGGGCTGCAGAGTGCTGGCAGCAGCACGGGGTGCCTGGCACCGGCATGGCAAAGGCACCGCAGCCCTGCTGAGCCATTTCCCTCCCCTGGGCCATGCTCTGGAGGCATTACGTGGACCAGCAGCTTTCCTGGCTCTCTGGCCAGTGCAAAACCTGTGGGTTTCTGTGCTTGTTGATTTGATTTGCCTTGTTTCATCTGGTGGGATTGTAGCTGAGCAGTGTTTTGCCTCTGATGTATCTCTGTCTGACTCCTCTGCCCCCTGCCTTGCAGGGGAAGCTGCCACTGCTGCTCAGCCGCATGAATGAGGTCGGAAAGGTGTTCCTGGTCACAAACAGCGACTACAAGTACACAGATGTAAGTGCTGCTTGGATTGGGGTGTTGGGATGTAATGGAATAAACTAAAGCCAGCTATTCATTGTGTGGGTTGTGGGAGGACATCTTCTGGCAGGGAATCGGCTGCTTTCTGAGCTAGGATGGTCTGGTGGTGAATGCAGATTAGGTCTTGAGACTTGTCTTTTATAGCCCTGCTTCCGTTGCTGACCTAGCATGGGCTTTAAAATGCAAGACTTCTTTTGCAAGTGAGACAGTTGTGAGTGCAGAGAGGTCACCTAACCCGTGATCCTGGAGAGCTCCAAGAGCCACTGAGGGAAGTGCTGTGTGCTGCTGGCATCAAGGGTGTTCCTTAGACCCCTGGCAAATGTCAGGATGCTGCAGCGCTGCTAAACCAAAGAATTATGGCATTATAAAGCACTGCAAGATGCATCTGAAGCAATGTGCAGATTCCTTAGACAAATACATTCTTTGAGTATGAAAACGTCTGTTTTAACTCCCTTCACTGTAAGGTCCATCTGTTCATTTCGTCACCAAACCTTATGCTGATTTTCCTACAAATCCTGAAAACAAAA
Source organism: Netta rufina (assembly GCF_964035555.1). Lineage (NCBI taxonomy): Eukaryota > Metazoa > Chordata > Aves > Anseriformes > Anatidae > Netta > Netta rufina. The sequence continues at coordinate 24,584,615 of NC_140130.1, read as the reverse complement.
TTCTGTAGCCTGAAAAGCTAAAAGCAGAGCTGTATGTTTTTATAAGCTGCACAAAACCACGTCTTTGAATGTTTTCTTTCTGTCTTTCAGAAAATTATGACTTACTTGTTTGACTTTCCGCATGGACCAAAGGTATGTGATTTCTGGACCGCAGTTCCAACAGGAATTGATGTGCCTAATTATCTGTGTAGCTGGAAAGCTTTTTAATCCTGCTTCATCAGCTGCATGGGATTAGTTGCTTTAATCTGGTTAAAATACGCTTGCTGTTTAGTGTCCTATCTGAATAGGATCAAAGCAAATACAATATAACAGAGAAAGGAGGCATCATCTGGTCTCAAACAATAATCTGCGTTAATGATAACATTATTTCAGTGGTAACGCATTTTAACTGTGGCATTTTACAGCCAGATATCTTACTGACCTTGCACAGTGTTTTAGATGTTGTAAAAAAAAAAATCATGATGGAGTTTTATAAAACAGCAGAAACATTTCAGGCCTAATTTTGCCTCAACTATGGTAGTTCCAAAAGTACATTATGCGTTTCCTGGTTTTCTGAGTTAATACTCAGCCCTGCAACTTTTGGAGAGAGGCTTATGAGCTGAAGTTCTGCTGCTTTCTCAGCGTCTCATGGGGAGACCATCTCATACTCAAAAGAATTATTTCCACGCTGTGCTTTGAAGATAGAAGACTACGGGAAAAATTTTCAGAACATGGAAAATCACAACTGATAGCTGCAAAAACTCCTTGCTGTGGTCTTGATGTCAGAAGGAGTGGAAGCATGGAGCAAAAAAGACTCATGAATGCCCAGTGTCGTTTCTCACACTGTGTCCTCAGTCTTCACTGCTAGCTGGGTTTGCCACAAAAGGGGGGTGCTTTAGGGGATGGCAACCCAGTGTCCTGCCACAGAGGCAAGAACAGGGGGAATCAGAGCCTTTGATGGACCAGCAGTGTAATAGGATTGTGGCTGTGGGCAGTGATGCTCCAGTTAAATTCCCTGTGGAATTTGTGTTTGTGTTGTGCGTGATTCTGAGTTTTGTTTTTGCCTTTGCAGCCTGGGAGTGCCCATCGGCCGTGGCAGTCCTACTTCGACCTGATCCTGGTGGATGCCCGAAAACCCCTCTTCTTTGGGGAGGGCACCGTGTTGCGGCAGGTGGACACGGTGAGCACCACACAGAGGGTACCTCTGTGGCTGGAAGGGCTCGTGCGGGGTCTGTGAGTGGGAACGGGATGGACTTGTCCTAGAAATGCCGGGCTGGCTTCTCTGTGGTTCCCAAGCAACCTGCTTTCCCTAAGGTACTGCAGGTGTCAGTAGGGAACAAAGGTGGAAAACCACCACTAGGCTGCCTGGGAGCGAGAAAGAGAGGGAGAAACAGAGAGCAAAGAAATGGTAGGACATAAAAAACCCAGAGCACCAGCTGTTCCTCACTAAGGCACTGTCTCCTTCCCCAGGTGACCGGGAAGCTGAAGATTGGTACCTACACTGGCCCACTGCAGCATGGCATCGTGTACTCTGGAGGTGAGGCAAGAACACTTCTTGTCCTGTGAAATGGCTCTGACGTGCCCTAGTGGCCTTCATCCACTCACGCTGGGTGCTGTGCCAGGCGTTAGGCGAGGCTGTTTCCCAAAACACACTGTGCTGTGTGCCTTTTGCACAATGCACCAGAAACTATCACCACTGCTCCACAGAGCAGAGAAGAAGTGGACCTGTTCCTCTAATACTCTTTTCTTCCTTGAAAGGGTTTGGGAAATGCCACTGCAGGGCTTGTAGTGGGGAGAGCTGCAGCTGGCCCAGCACAGCATGCCCAGCTGTCCTCACTGTGCTGCCATCAGGCAGCTCCTGGCGCAGGAAGGGCAGCAGATGGATGCTCAGGGCTGTCCGTGATGCCCAGGGCTCCATCACTGCCACACAGGGTGGGAGGCAGCACGGCCCCTCTGCTGCTGGATATCCCTGTAAGGGCAAAACTGCTCTGGATGAACTCCCGTGTGGGTGTGCAGTGTGCCTGTGCTGCCGGGGCCCAGCGGGGAGTTACACTTACAGCAGTGGAGGTTTCTGGAAGGAAAATGGACTGGCTGCACCCCTAACCCTGGCCCTCTGAAATGAGCCACGCATTTTTGTCTGGCTCCCTGATCTGAGTCACTCTGTTCGTCATCTCTCAGGCTCCTCAGACACAGTCTGCGACCTGCTGGGGGCCAAAGGGAAGGATATTTTGTACATCGGAGACCACATCTTTGGGGACATCCTCAAATCCAAGAAGCGCCAGGGCTGGAGGACCTTCCTGGTGATCCCCGAGCTGGCACAGGAGCTGCACGTCTGGACTGACAAAAGCGGTCAGCAGCCGGGCAGGGGAGCGCAGGGGAGAGAGAGATCACCCCAGCTCGCCGCCTCTCTCCCACACCCTTCTGTCCCCTCGGCCTTCTCCTGGGGGTGGGGTGGTGGTGGCAGGAGCTGGGCAGCTCCCCGTGAGCTGCCAGCAGGGTCCCAGGCCTTTCCCATGCCTCTGGCCCATCAGCAGCCAAGCCTTGGTTGGGGAAGAAGCTGCTGCTGGGTGGGGTTGAGCTGTTCCTCATCCATAACCCGGCCCCCAAAACTCCTCTCCCTCTGTCCGTGCTGAGCGAGACGACCAGGTTATTGTCCCTGCAGTGCCTGAGCCCTGACAGCTCTCCTGTCCGCAGGGAATCCCTGCTCAGCAGCTGTTTCCTTTGCCTTCCTCCCACTTTCTCTGCTGCCAAAGCACCGCGTGCTTCCCATCCTCCAGCACCACTGCTTTTCTCATGGGTTTGCCCTTTGGTGTGTAGGTAGCTCTGGGGGTTGTGCAGGTTGCCCCGTGGCTAGTAGGGAGGTTTCTGTGCGGGCTGGGAATGTTCAACCTCAGAAACGAAAGCAGCAACGGGCAGGATGGCGGGTGTGCTTGCAGCCCTTCAGCGATTTAAACTTACCTTTTTCCCCTTTCTTTTCTGGATTATCCAGCCCTTTTTGAAGAGCTGCAGAGCCTGGACATTTTCTTGGCCGAGCTATACAAGTGAGTGCTCAACCACTGACAACTTTTTCCTGCTGCCTCTCCCAGCCTAGCGACAGCTAAGGAGCGGCTGTGACAAACCCTTGGGGTTGGGTTGGCGGCGCTGCTGCCGGGGCTTTGGCTCAGGCCTGGGTTCTTCCCGTGAGACCAACCTCCCCCTCCAGACCAGCCTCCCTCCCCCGAGCCCCCATCCCACAACATCTGGTTCTGAAAGGCTTTTCACACCGTGTATTTACCTTCTCGCCTGTAACTAGGCATCTGGACAGTAGCAGCAATGAACGCCCTGACATCAGCTCCATCCAGAGACGCATTAAGGTACCAACCATAAAAATCCCTTTTCATCCTTTTGGATCCTAAAAGGGCTCGACAACCCGACCCACTGCTCAGCCCTGAAATGCTTTGCTCTGCCTTCGGGTGGGCACGGCAGGCTTGGCAAAGCCATTCCGTCTGTGGACGCAAACGGAGGAGCTCCCCAGCTCACTGGTGTCACTGGCACTCCTGAAAGGCAGCCTGGTCTGGAACGTGGTCTCCTTCCTCGTGTACGTAGCACCAGCTGACGGTGCTCGGTGCCGCAGAGCGGGGTGAAGAGAAAAACAGGCGTGGAGGGGCCGTAGCCTCTGGTCCAGCCAGCCCTGCCTGCGGGGTCACAGCCTGGGGCAGGGGCTGGCTCTGATTCCGCGTCTCCCTCCCCTCTGGTAGCTGGGGCCGTGCTCTTGGGCCTCGGGATGCGAGCACGGGAAGCCTCGCAGGAGATCCTTGCCGATCTCACCTCGCCCCCAGCCCTCTGTGTTGCCGTGGGGCTGCGCTGCCGCGTGCCCGGCCGGGATCTAACCTGCCCTTTGCTCGTAGAAAGTGACCCACGACATGGACATGTGCTACGGGATGATGGGCAGCCTGTTCCGCAGCGGCTCCCGGCAGACGCTGTTTGCCAGCCAGGTGATGCGCTACGCCGACCTCTACGCGGCCTCCTTCATCAACCTCCTCTACTACCCCTTCAGCTACCTCTTCAGAGCCGCGCACGTCCTGGTGAGTGGCAGAGCCGGGGGATCCCCGTGGGGCCTGCAGCCTCTGCCTGGCTTCCACAAGCCAGGGGAAGGCACCTGGAGGGCCAGGTGGCGTCTGGTGGGCCCGGAAAGCAAGTTCTGGGGTTTGTTCTCTGGCTGTCTTCAGCGAGATGCCCTAGGACAGGGACTCCCCTCACCATCTCCTCTCTCTCCTCCGGGTGTAGATGCCGCACGAGTCCACGGTAGAGCACACGCACGTTGACATCAACGAGAAGGAGTCGCCCATGGCCACGCGCAATCGCACCTCAGTGGATTTTAAAGATTCCGACTACAAGCGGCACCAGCTCACCCGCTCCATCAGCGAGATCAAACCGCCCAACCTCTTCCCCCAGGCACCTCAGGAAATCACACACTGCCACGACGAAGATGACGACGAGGAAGAGGAGGAGGAGGAAGAAGAGGAGGAAGAGGAATAAGAAGGAAAAAGCAAAGCATCTCTGAAGACAAACCGTGACTCTAGCAGTGATCAGGAGCAGATTCCTATGTGGGGGCCCTTGGGGTGATGGGTTTGGGGGGGTGTGATTCTTGCAAAAGGCACATTTTGAAAGTGTCCGGAAAACTTTTAACAAATTAACACTAATCAGGAGGAGACCCTTGTTTTCAGTTTTGCAGACGGTTCAAAAAGCCGAAGGATTCTGCCTGGGTGGTGCATTCAGATCGGACTGCCTGCCTGTGCTGTAATGCTGCTCCCGTTTCCTTTGGGGATGCTGCATGGTTTTTCCCTCTCCCACGATGTGTTCCATTTGATTTTCATTTGAACGGTGTCCTGTAAACGGTTTTTGCCATTTGTTACATTCACTGTGAAGGAGGCAGGGATGTGCTGGGCCCTGCAGGAGACAAAACGATCCAAATCCTCCTGCCCCTGGGGTTGCTGCCCTTACCTCTCTTCTTCTGTGTTACAACCACCGCCCTCCTGCTGGCCGCGGCGCTGCCGTGGCTTCCAGCTCTGCGTTCACCCTCTGCTTGGTGTGAGTTTCTCCATGTAAGTGGTTCGATTCCTCCGTCCGTCACAGCGGTGGGATTCTGGCTCTCACTTGCACAGCTGCAGCTGTACACGTTCCGGCTTGTAGGCGCTTGTTATCCCCTCCCCGTGTTTCAGAGCTTTCTTTCATCGTTGGCATGTGATGCATGACTTCCAGCGCGTCCCTCCAGCAGCTGAGCCGCACACTGTCCTCAACTCCTTCTGTAGTTTCACCAGGAAATATTAACCCAGCAGCTCGCAGCTTTAGCCTTACGTTAGCTACGTTAGCTTGTTTTCCTCACTGCCTGTTACCGACCTTCCTGTCTGCTCAGCTTTAAGAAGGCGAAGCATCCCAAAGACAAAACCAGCCACCATCTGGAGCGAAAGGGCCTGTTTTTAGGGTGCTGCGGGCCACGGGTGCCTGCCCTAAGCCAGGAGTGAGCACACGCCGCAGGGCCAGCCCCGCAGTGCGAGCCAGGACGCTCCTGTCCCGCAGGCTTTGCCTTTGAGCTGGCACGGAGCACGCAGGAGCTCAGCACGGGGAGCCCTGAGCCAGCCCGGGGATGCTGCGGGGACGGGGCAGCTCCCGGTGGCTTTCCTCTGTGTCCTGGGTGCAGCCTCCCTTGCTCCAGCCTGCGCCGTTCACGTCTGAAGGGATTACAGTGGGGGCCCTCTTGTAACGAATTCGACTGTTGTTTCAGTACCATAAATGCATTTAATCTTTTTCTTTTTTTTTTTTTTCTTTTTTTTTCTTTCTTTTTTTCCATTTTAAAGTACCTTAGGAGAAAATAAACAAAGTACACACCACCATCTGAGCAGGAAATGCTGCTGCTGAAGTGGCAGTTTTCAAGTCAATAAATCTTGATGTTTCTAAGAAGCGTTGGGCGCTTTGTGGCGCGCCGAGGGCTGTGCGGGGGGTGGCAGGGAGGGCCAGGAGGGGAAAAAAAACCACAAATCTCCCTGGGAAGTGGCAGCGAGCCTGGCTGTAGGGGTTGGTCTGGTTGAGCAGGAAGGGAGGGGGGAATAAGGTCGGTGTTACCCCTGTCAGCTGCGCAGGGGTGGGTGGGAGGGCGTGCAGACCTGATTAAACACAGAGGAACCTGGGGACAATCAGTGCTGGCACAGCAGGGGCACCAGCTGGGCAGCAGCACACAGCCAAGGGCTGCTGGTACCCCCGTGGGGACAGCACTGGGGTCGGCACGCTGCTGTAACCCGGGCGTCCCCAGCATTGGGGCCATGAGAGCCACCACCAAAGGGGATTTGGTACCCAGAGCCCAACCAGAAAAGCAGCAAAATGTGGCCACAGAGAGTGGCCAGCAGTTAAGAGTCAGTGACACTTTGGTGATTGCTGACAGCCCCAAACCCAGCACTGGATGCCCGGCCCCTTGCTTTAGGGGCTGGATTGCAGTGAGCAGCCTCAGCTGAGCCAACTCAGCCCCCTGGCCCGGCTGCAGGAGGGGTTTGCAGGAGCTGTTCCCCAGCCCTCTGGCCAAAGGCCATGCTGGGATTTGCTAAGTTTATCCGTCCTTTCACCAAGTAGAGCCGCCCGAATTTTTCGAGCTCTAGCTCAGCAGCTGGGAGGCTGCGGGAAGGGCAGTGCGGGGGGCTCCGCGCATTCCTCCTGCCTCCACGGTCCCACAAATAGCTCAATGCCCGGCTCCCGGCGAGGACTTGGCGAGGCGGCAGCAATGGAAAATATTTGCCCCTCGCTCGCTGGTGGGAAAGCAGCGGGCAGAGCGCGACGAGACACAACCGTGCTGTATGGCGAGCAGGGTGTAAGGAAGGGCTGTGCATTAGTGGAAGAAGGAGGCCAGCGCCCTTGAGGGAGCACTTCAGGAAGGACATCAGCTGCTTGCCACTGCCACCACCTCCCCAGCTCCCGGCCACCACCAAGGGCCCCCTGACCGCTCAAGTCACACCCACCAGCGCAAAGAGCAAGCCCTGGCTCTGCGGGGAATGGGGTCCGGCCTCGCCGCGGCTCTCGACAACTGCAGAGGAGGCAAAAGGTCTGCGGAGAGCTGGGTCCACGGTCAGCGGCATCAGCCCCACCACCCGCGTGCCGAAAGGCGTCCCTTGGAAAGGAGGGGGGAGCGTGGAGGAGGGAAAAAGGCATAAACTGGAATGTCCAACAGAAAAAAAAAATCATTTATCTAAAAAGAATAGAAATAAACAAAATGCTTTTCAACAAAATCACAAAATATACAGATAAATCTGGTACAAAATAAATAGGAAAGCTTGGAAATCTACAACAAAATTCGAATAATTATAAAATCCGTTCGTATGACAATCAGTATCTGAAACGTACACACTGCATTCATGAGCTCGGCTGTGCTTACTCGGGTTTATGTACACAGAAGGAAATACTGCAGTCGGAACACTACAACGTGGGCACCCCGGCGTCATGTACAATATGATACAACGGGCAGGGACCAGGGGTGGTGGGCGACAGACACGGGGCAGGGACCTCGGGCGGGCAGCTGAGCGGGGCCGGATGCAGCGCCGCGGGTGAGCGCGAAGCTGGGAGCAGAGGGGGACACAAAGGGTGAGCGGATGGAGCCAGGAGGAGCTGCACAGCCCGGCCACAGGTTTTTGGGAAGGCCCAAAGGAGGAGAAAGGTTTGGGTTCGGAGCCCACTGGTTGCAGAGCCCCAGCTGCTCACGGCTTCGCAGTGCCGCAGGGCCGTGCTCTCGAGTATTTGGGTTTTCAGACTCAGTGTGTTTGGCATCCGGGTGTCTGCCCGGTGATTCAGTTTCTGAGCTTTGCTCTCCAGCATTGCCAGCTCCCAACCGGCTGCGCCTCCTGCTCTTGCCCTCCTGCAAACCACAGCAAAGTGGGAGCAGGGGCGAGGTGGCTACAACCCAGGTGACAGCAGCAGTGCAGGAAGCGGCTCTGCCCAGTGCGAAGGCCAGAAGGTCAAAGCCCACCGGCTGACATGGGGCTTGAGAGCAGGAATTGTGCCAGCCTGATGCTGCTGTGCACAGAGGAGCTCACCGAGAGCCCCGCCACATGCCCACACTGATCTTTGGAAGAAACCAGAAGGTTTCCTTCAGTATTGGCACTTCCAACTAAAGGCCTATGGTGCAGGCTACTCGTCTGACACCCAGACGTTTCTCACTTGAATTTGGAAGGATTTGGTACAACGGTGATCACCAGAGGTTAACGCCTTCCTTTCATAAAGCTCCGTGGCCTCCAGACAGCTGAAATGTGACGCTAGACTGTGCCACCAAGCCCTACTGCTGGGACGAGCCTTTCCTCCCCAACAAACCCTGCTCCTCAGCCAACTCCTGTCCTGCCTCCAGGAAGAGAAATGACAAAAAAGCCGAGCCACCTCTTGAGCATGGAGCCACCTGCAGCCTCTGCCCATCTCGGGCACTTGCCTGGCTCCCAGCAGCAAAACCTGAAGCCAGGCTCTACAACAGGCTCTGCGCCTCTCATTCAGATGCAGCCAGACCCTTCGTACCTGATCTTGGTGCAGAACCATTTCGGTCTGACCTGAGGCTAACGAGAACATCGTCACTTTGATAGTTTGGTGCTACCGACCTGTGAAACCTCCTCCGCCACCTGTACCGTGCCAGCACCCCCTTCTCTTCCCTTCTCTTTCCCTTCCCTCAGCTCGGCGCTGGGACAACCTGGCAGCCCAGGCTTTCTCCTGGGGAATGCAGCAGCCTCCCCAGGTCAGAAGCCAGCCCCTAACAGAACAGCAAGAAGGCAAACCAGACCGAAACGCTGCACCGCACCACTTGGCACCTGCATCAACAGCATCCCCTCGCTCGGACACCGCCTCGAGGACGTGGCTGTGAAGCTACAGGCAGAGGGGGGCTTCCCAGACTCCTAGCCCACGGTGCAGAGCTCGTCCCCGCTGCTGGCCCGTTCAGGATGAAGGCTGCTCTCTCCTCTGTGCCGTGAGAAGATGCCTGGTGGCAGTCACGCTCATTCAGCTTCTCATTCCGTTGCTGGGACAGAACAACCCTCGGTATCCAGGGGCCGGGCGCTTCTTTGGGTCTGTTTAGAGCCCCGCTGTGAAGCCAGGGCAGCGGGACATGCAGCAAGCCCGTGTCCGTGGCACACTGAGCCTCTCAGCACCTGCTGGGCTCCTGCTCCGCGTGTGGCTGCGTACAGAGCACGGGCAGGACCACGTCGAGGCCGGTCAGACACCTTGCAGCATCGCTCCCCTCCCGCCAGCCCCGCTTTTCTCCTGGCAATCCAGACCCTGGGTAACTCGACAACTGGTACTGGTTTTAAAACCAGAGACGTGTGTATTAGCAGATAAACCATGGTACAGCTTTCACGTGGGAAACGTTTCTATGGATAGCCTAGTTCAGCACGAGGGCGATGCGTGTCCCAGCTGCTCCCGGAGGACGTGGCCGTGCTCCCCGCAGTGCAGGGTACTTACACGGGATGCTCGCGAGGAGACGGCGCTGCTCCTTGCCATCCGCACCCACGGCCCTGGGCTGGGCTCTGTGGAGATCACGGGAAGCACCCCCGCTGCCCCTCACATGGAGCTGCCTCTTTGGTTTTCTTCCCTCTGAGCTGAACTGAGCCAGAGCCCGACGCCGGCAGTGCCAAAACAGCGTCCCAGCCTGAGCTGGGCCCTGAAGGCTGAGGAGCACCAAGGGGCGACGTCCGCAGGTCATCACGGGTGGCTCACCCCGCTCCCCCCGGGCTGCCTCCAGGTCTGGGGTGAGCGCACAGGGCATGTCCTGAGACCCCTGCTCTTGCCAGCTCCACCTGCACAAAAAGGCACTTAAAGAAAAGAAGAAAAAAATATACAATAATAACCCTGCGGTGAGGATAGAAGGAAGGAGGAACGGACCTGGAGCAGCTGACCCCTCTTCAAACAAGCCCAGGACCTGCAAGCCTCACCCCAGCCATGTCCCCTGGCACAGAGTTCCCAGCTCCTGCCGCCCCGTGCAGGTCCCGGTGTCAGACAGGGCCTGGAGCAGGACGCGTGTGTGTGTTGGGGGGCAAAAAGGGGGTGAGAGGAGCACGGCTACAGCTGGGAGCAGGAGAGGAAAGCACGGGGAAGACCCACACCACAGGGTGCAGCACCTCCTACCCTGCTGGCACCCCGTCTCTGCTCCTCACCCCGCTGGGACTCCCCGTCCCGAGCTCCTGTGCTTTGAGGGAGGAGACGGAGGGGACGGACAGACAGCGCTCGGTCAGCTCCGGGGTCTGCAGAGGGGACGAGGCTGCTTTGCTAAGCCCACCCGAGCCCCTCTCCGCTCAGCTAGCGTGCTTCGTAGCATCTCCACGTCACCACAGCCAGTCTCGTTTGGAGAAAGATTCTCATTGGAAAGCAAGAACATTCCTTCACTCTTTACAAAGATTTGGCAATACACAGAATTTAAAAAAAAAATAATAATAATAATAAATCATAGTTACAACAGATTCGGGTTCATTTCATTTAAAGGAAATTCAACCAACAGGAGTGTAAAAGTTATAATTCACAGTTGTGCATTGAAGATATTAGTGTTTAAAACGTCACTTTCAAAGAACTCTTGTGCAAAATTGTATTGACAGTAGAAACCATGGCTAGGTGCCCTCCCCAGGCCGTGGGGCCGCCGGCCGCCCCCCTGCCCGCGCCGGGAGGCCGAGGAGGCAGGGGAAGGCGGTGGGCAGCGGGGGCCGACACGGGAAGATGCAGTATCCTTTCTACGAGTCAAAGCCTTGCCAAGGTCTGAGGTCAAGTCCAACGGCTCCCAAAGCCCCCCGCTGGTGCCCCGCACCACCCTGATGCTGCGGGGACGTGGCACAGATCCGAGCCCACCTGAAGGCCAGCGGCGAGCCAGGGGAAGCGGCCCCCCAGCACAGGCACGGCCCCAGAGCCCAGGGCGTTTCCACCTCTGCCTCTGCAAACACCGTCCGGAGCCTCAGCAGCCATCCTGAGCTGGGCGCGGGACTCCTCTGTGTGTGTTGGCTCCCGGCACCAGGGCAGGGAGCCCCTGGCATTTGTTAAACAGTAAAACTGCAAATACCCTGAGAACAGGGAGACGGGACGCTTTCCCCTCCGCGGAGAGGACCAAGCCTTGCTCTTCAAGCTAATTAGTAGTAGCAGCTCCTAACCCCTCCGGGGCAGGTACGTGTTTTCCATCTGAAACACATCCATAAGCAACTCTTTTTCTGGCAATCGTTTCGCTTCCCGTTACTGGATCCGTACGAATGAGGACAAACAGTCATGCACAAAATCGCCTGGAAATTTTGGAACAGTGCAGCACGGGCAGAAGCAGGAGGTATTTGCTTTGGGATCACATGGCTTTGGTTGGAAAAATTTGGCTTTTTTTTTTTTTATTATTATTATTTAATGGAAACAGACACTAAAACAAATCCATCACCTGCCGTAAGAAGCAGAAGTCAGATCTAGCGAGCAGCCTCGTCCCCGAGGGGGAGCTGCCTTGGCTCGAGCCTTCCCTCCTGCAGCAGGTTTGACAACACAGATACTGCATCTCGCGTTCACCACCGCGTCAGACACTCCCGACAAACTTTTACATTCATCAGCGCTGGATAAACAGCGCTCAGACAGGGACACACGCTGCGACATCTCACCGCTTCGCCTTGGGAGAAAGGTGCAATACCCGCGGCTCGCTGGGAAGGAGCCGGGCTGCAGCCGGCCAGGGCTGAGCCCTGAGCTCTGGGTGCGGGCAGAGCACGACTGGAGTCTGAGAAGATGTTTTTTGGATGGGAAAAGTTAATAAAATTTAACGCAGGAGTTGAGTTTAGGGGCTCTGTTTTGTTCCCAGAGCTGCCGGCCCCGATCTCCCGCAGCGGGTATTGCACCTTTCCAGGCAGCAGGCAGCGAGCCAGACGGCGGGCACCGAGGGTGGGGACGTGTTAGGGTGCCTTCCCTGACCAGAGCGGGGCAGGCACGCAGGCACAGAGCTCTGGCAGTTGCTTTTGGGGCTGGGGGCTTCTCTGGGGGTCAGCTGAGGTGACCTGGGCGTACAGAAGGGAAGGGAAATGCTGCGTAACCCACGATGCCCGAGTCAGCGCTCTCTCCTTGTATCACATTTTGTTTGAGACGGCACTGGGAGGGGGGACAATCGGGAGGGGGGAGCATTTTTGTTGTGTTTTTTTTTTTTTTTTTCATTTGAGGATTTAAAATCCATCTGTGGGAGCGGGGAATGTGTGATGCACAACCGCCACGGGGTGCCTCTCACTTCCACCCCATCCGCACGCAGGTTTTTGGGGTGGAGGAATTGGTGTCTGCTGCCCAGCACGAGGCAGCTGGGTGGGAGGCTCTCTGCTCTGCTACCACGGTAATCCCTCAAATGGCTGTTAAAAAGGGCAAGAGAGAAGGAAATGCACTGAATCCGCTCAAAGGAAGGAATATGGCTGGGAAGAGCCCGGAAACAAACCTCTCCGAATCCCTGAAGTGCAAAACACTCGCGTCTGGAAAGTTTGGTCAGTTCTTGGAGAGGGCAGGATGGTCCCAGCTCCTCGGCAGAGCCCATCCTTGCGCTGGCAGAGGTTTGCCGTCACCTGGAGGATGTACTTTGGGCATAACTGTAGCAGCATCTTTCGTGTTAATACTAGAGATCTCACGGGGGTGGGGGGAGAGGGGCCGTTCCGTGTTATTTAACAAAGGCTGCACATCTGCTCTGGGTAATGGTGCACAGACCACTACAGCATGCAAGTGCTTAAAAGCTCGTTGTTGTCAGGTGCACACAGGACTTCACAATGCAACCGTCAGGAACTCCAAGGAAAAACCACCCCCTTAGGTCAGCACGGAAAACGACACCTGCCTTTCATTTTCACCAGACTTGCAGTTTTGCTAATTAACTCCTGCCCCCCCCAGAATCATCTTCAACACCCACAAAGGTTTTGGAGGTTACAAAATGGCAAGTGTTAACAATGCTTTTGTCCGTTTTACAAAGAAACCTTCAGAAATTCGAGGGATCATTAAATACCAAAATAATCGCTCCTCCTTCCCTGAAACTTAACTGGGAGAATGTAATAATACTCATCCCTTGACCCTCCAGGTGGCTGAAACCAGAGTTTCCTTGAAGCTTACTCATTCTTAGGACACAAATACATACAAGTACCAGTTACTAATTTCTTCAACAGGGCAACAAAAAGGACCAGAGAGGGGTGAAAAGAGGCCTAAGGACTTTGGAGCCAATTCACAAAATCACAACAGAGCCTATCTGAGGCTGGGGAGGGACAGAAACAATTTAAAACTCTGCAAAATACTTTTTAAAAACATGATCTCTCTTGAAAAAATAACCGGAGCAGCTTTTAAACTTCTCCATATGTGTTTGAGGAGGAAAAAACCCAACAAGGATCAAAAATACAGATAAAAAATAAACATGATTCTGCTTTGCAGGAAGTATGTTCATTGTTCTCAAGGGTGGCTCACCATTCCCAAAGTACACTTGGGGCTTTAGTCTCTCTCTGTCTTGCTCTTTGCTCCTTTCTTCCCGTTTCTTCCTCTTCTGCTCCCAGAACGGACGCACAAGTCTTTGGTCTCAGAACACTGGATGCAGCACAGTGTCGCAAGCACATACTAACGGTGTTCACACTCGGGGAGGAGGCAGGAAGGAGCGAGGGCTGGTCCTGCTGAGGAGATGGGATGGGTGGGTTGTGGGAGGTCAGCTCCTAGATGGCTCCTTCACTGTGCATACTGTGGTTGGGCTTGTTGTGAGTCACACAGTTCTGTTCGTTCAGCAGGTTTGCTGTCTCGTCCGGCAAACCGTCATGCAGCTCCGTAAGAGTCAGTTCGATTTTAGTGTTTTCACTGTCCGAGGACTGAGGTGTTTTGTCCATCCGGGATGCCATCAGGGCATTTTGGTACTGCTGTCTGGAGATCTGCTCCGAGCACGGAAGGAAGGAACGAAAAGAGCCAGTCACATTTTGTGTCTCCGCTGGACACGAAAGGAAAATGAGGTACCTTGCACACTTCAACCCCGGTTTACCTGGCATCAACTCCACTGCTATGAAACATCCCTGTGCAGAGATTTATTCCTGTGCAGAGAATTTTTAAACCAGACCTCCATTTCCTTCTAACCATGCACATTTTTAGGGCCCAAACCGGAGTTCAGTCTTTTTCCCTGCTTCAGTGAGCTCTGGGAGAGGCTTGAAAAGTCCCCACAGAGCTAGAGGGCAAGAGCATTGCTGCCCTTGTCTAGGGCACAAAATGCAGCAGGAGCTAGTTCCTTATCCTGGTACATAAGGGCATTTGATTCTAGAAAAGATTGGGGTCTCCACAGAGTCTAGACCTAATTAGCAACTCATGAAGTTTTCCCCTTCCTGCACTTAGCAGGACAGTCATGGCAGGAGCTGGCCTAGAGCACAGAGCATTTTGATGCTGCCCTTGGGGCACCAGGTGTGAGGAGGTCATAGTCCCATACTGCTGGATATGGTGGTATGGGGGAAAATCAAGTTTTGGTAGCAACAGAGCAGAGGGACTGGAAATAGAGAGACTCAGATGGGTCAAATCACTACTCTGAAAGCCAAATCTAAACATGCTCAGGTCGCAGCCCTGCCTTACAGGGTATTACCTGAGAAATGCCTGCGTGGCACAATGACAACGTGGCTGTTGAGTACCCTGCCCTACGTACAAAGCAGAGTGATATAAAAGGAGGGCTACAAGTCTGACTGCAGAGACACCAGACAGTTCAACACAGTGAGATTTGGAAGGACTCCGTATAAGCCAGCATAAGATGATCAGCTGCTCTGTATGGCAGATCAGCCGTGGAAATCTGTAGCAAGAATCACTTGCCCTGTAATAATAACTCAGCAACCTGAACCACTGCATTTGTCAAGTTTTCAATCAGAGACTGTACTCTCCTTTTAAAATTTGGCTACCTGTAGGTGTGAGACAATTGATTTAGCATTCTAGTATTTCTATTCCATTCCACAATTTCAATATTGAATTAACTTTGACAGGAGTTGAGTTCATGAATCATTTGGGTTGCACACAAAGAAAATGTGAGTGTGCACTTAATTTAAGAAAAGCATCAAGGTCAATTTCTGGCCATGGGACGTCAGCTTCCCTCGACTCCCAGCTGGGCTGGAACTGCTGCCAGCATTTGCTGCTCCTCAGCTCAGCTACATTTCCTTATCCCACAGGACTTGTGCACATTTCAGCGTGGGATGCACCATGCTGGGGGACAGAGCTGTATCCGTGCAGCCACTCACTGGTAGTGTGAGACATGAGCCTAACATCAAGTTAAGATAAAGATGAATGTCCAAGACATCTCTGAGCAGAGGGATGACAAGTTAGAAAGTAAGATCAAGAACCCCAAACTAAAACCAAAATCAAAAGTGAATAAATACTGGAATGAACACAAAATGTCTCGTCCTTTAGAAAAGGATGCTGTCAGATCTCCATTCAGATGGCTCCAAAGGCTTCACAAACTAAGTCTTTCAGGACTAAAAGCAGAGAGGGTGTTTTCTACTATCTCTCCCCAGGGGACCTGAAATCCAGAAATTTGTGTGACCAATCTGCTTACAGGCCTAAATAAGAGGAACACTGAAGACAAATCATTGGACAGCAGAGACTGAGAAAAAGTACTTTAAAATGATTTTCTAGTGGCTGTTTTCATAAGCCTATTTACTCATAGTGCTACAGAGCAATCTAGAGGGACCTCCTTTCCCCAGGCTCTCCATCCCATCAGCCCAGCCCAGCCCAGCCCCCCGCATTTTTTCCTGGGGCTTTATCATTTTTTTTTCCTACCTTGACAAACTGAATGTCTGTGAGTGCTTTCACTGAGTAGTCCGGGACGTACACTTGGAGGAAAGACGCATTCAGCTGGTTGTTGCTGCTCCCTAACGTCGGTGTCACTGCGTCGATGCGATCACTTCGGTTTAAAGAGTCTGAGTGATTCAAGCCACAGGGCCGAGGTGGAGACTTGTTTTCGGCTGAGAAATGGGCAAGAGCAAAAGACATCTTAAATCAAGTAGAACACATTCGAAGCCACCAGTTTCAAAGGGACATCATAAATCGCAAAGTAACACAGAGCATCTGCAAATACTTGACCTACTCTTACATAGACATGCAGCTAAACAACAAAATGACCCTGAAAAAGAGCATATTTTGAATCCAGAGCTAGTAGCCAACATCATGAGTAGGATTTAAACAAACCTGGTTTGGTTTGTGCTACGGTGGATGTGCCCTGTGCACACGTGGTCACAGTGCTCCTGCCGATGGAAGAGGCAAACTCCCAAGGCTCCATTCAGGAGCTCTTGATAGTCAGACCGTGCTTAATAGATTTTTTTTTTCTTAATAGTTTATAGTTGTAACTCCACACCACACCTTTCACCCACAGTCAGTCCCTGCTAACCCTTAGCCCATTTTATTACACCTGGTACCTGCAAATACTGCCTTGTTTCCTGGGTTAGAACAGTCATTTTTAAAAATATCAGAGTGATAGTGTCTTCAGTGGACCGGAGGACAGTCCACGTGATGATTGCTTCAGCAACGTTCCCTCTTGTACCCCCCAATGCTTGAAGGGAGAAAAACTCCATGAATGGGAGCAAGCTCCACATGGTGCACACCAGCCAGCAAAACAGGGAAAACAGTCCATGCTACACAGAAAAATCTGCGTCCAGGAGAGACATGGACAGGAAAGGAGTAAACTAGAGATACTACTTCCCGTCACTGGCCTTTAAGCACTGTAGGGTTTCACTTGAAAATCTTGCAGCTATCCCTTAAGAATGCGATGGGTCACAGTTCCTCCCATGTAAACGTGCTTTCAGCAAGCCACAGGCATTTTGCACCCCTAGCTTCCACCCACACAGTGACTCAGATGACAGGAGGACATGCAGAAATGCATCCTAAAAGAGATCCCAAGCATGTCTGCAGATGGGCTTCTCCCTGGGTGCACGTACAAAGATCAAAGAACGCTTTGGGACTGGTGAATTTTTGGATCTTACTGCAGTTATATTTCATCCATCCAGACCAAACAGTAACTTCATGGCATCTGTGCTACTCTCCACACGATCTCCATTCTCAGCTGAGGCATCATTTTCATATAATCTGAAGATACAAAGCCTCTGAGCAAATCAACAACATCCTTGTAAGTTTTTCAAATTTTATGATTTTTAAATATATAAAGTGGTCTAAAAAAAGCTCACTAAAATTCAATCCTACCTTTGCCATTTAATCACCATGAAGATACCTCTCTTGCCAAAATGACGTAGCCTGTTCCACATCTTTACATCTAGGCTTCCCTAAACCTAATGCTTTAGATGCTTCTAGATACATGACTGTGGATTACCAGCCCTGGTTTTTTATTTCCCACTTGCAATGCCACTGACGTCTTCTTTCCTCCTATTTTAGAAAAGGGAATGGAAAAATACAGGTTCTGAGAGCTTGGCAAATTTTCTGCCACTTCTGCACTATGAGGAATTAGTGCAGGTCCCTATGGTAACACCAAGCAGAGGCTTAGAGGGAAGCACTCAGAGCCCTGCAAGGTTTTCCTCAGTACCCATTTGCCATCTTGAAAAAGCCACAACAGGCTGCAGGAACTGCTGCCAGGAGCCAAACCTCTGTCTGCACATGGGGCTTGGTGCTCTAAGCCTTTCCGAAGAACAAGCATGAAGACTGAATGAATTTGTCCTGTCTTTCCCACCTGTGTACACAAAATCTGGCTGTGTGTGACAGGAGCAGCATCACTGCTGTTTGGGATAAAGGCTTCCATCTGGAACAGCTTTCCACTGGCCTGACTCCGATTTGCCCTCTGCTTTCACCAGGTGTCTCACAGTACGTTACTAATAAAAAGCTAAGGACAGAGAGCTTCGTGACAAAGCAGATTAAAATAAATGGACAAAAGGACAGAACAAAGAAATATGACTGCTAAAAATAAGAGG
Organism: Netta rufina; assembly: GCF_964035555.1. Classification (NCBI taxonomy): domain Eukaryota; kingdom Metazoa; phylum Chordata; class Aves; order Anseriformes; family Anatidae; genus Netta; species Netta rufina. The sequence continues at coordinate 24,566,766 of NC_140130.1, read as the reverse complement.
GAAAGGACGTTGCTTCTGGAGCCATGTACAAGTCGGTGGGGAGAAGTTACTGCAGAAGGGAGGACACAAAGGGCTGATGACAGACGGAGCAGCAGGCAGGCCCGTGTTGGCAGAACAGCGCCCTGCCAGATTTTTTCTACCCCAGTTTTCCTCACCCGTACATACTGGGCATTAAGAGCGCAAACCACAAGACAAATATCAAGACAACCATATTACCCATTTAGGGTTTAATAAGAGGTTCCTTTTTAGAAGGACCCAGCAGAAGGCCTGGGTTTCATCAGAACTGGCACGACATTGTCATAGTGACCAGGCTCACCCCATCAGTTCCTTTCAAAGGAGATTCTTCCCATTTTTATTTTCCATTACTGATTATTTTTTTTGATTGGGACAAAAAGCTAGGAAAATATGCTTGGCATTTATATTGGGAACAATTTGCATGTGCAAGGTATACACTTATTTGGAAACAGAAAAAAAGAAAAAAAAAAGAAGACCTGGCAAAACAAAAGAACCAAGCTAAAAAAGATAATCAAAGCCACCGAGCTTAAAAGAAAGCCATCAGGTACTTTAATTAAAGAAAGATTATATTTTTCCCCCTTCTTTTAAGTTTAGCAGCAGGAAACTTTAAAAGGGCAGGAAAAAATCCCCTGCAGGGCAACAACCTGTAGTTTGTTTGGAAAGTGCATGAGACTAATTTAAGGACTGATGGTGAAATACAATTTCAAAACTGAAAAAAAAGAAAACAGAAAAAATACAGGAAGCAGATGGTGAAAGTTTATGAATTGCATGATATGTACTGACGTTTAGATGTTTCACTTAAATATGCATATCATTATCTTGTTTGCTTTTAGGTCCAGGGAAAGACACATTTCATCTGAAAAAGAAAACTTCAAAGGGAAGAAACATGTTCAGGGTGGCCCAGATTATTTTAGGATTCTGTCGTTCCTACGCACTCTCCTGGTGGGTCTCCATCTTTCTCAACTGCTCTGTGCATGCAGCATCTGCAAAGCTCAGTTCTTGACCTTTCCCAATTTCCAACTTCTCAGCCACATCTCAGAGCTCATTTTGGCCCAATTTGCTCGCTCCTTGGTCTCCACTCTCCGAAGGGATTTTGCTGTCAATCAACTTGTCATTCAGCGAGGAAAGGTCTTGAGCAAAATGGGAACCAAAACCCACAGGAGCTCCCTCAGCCTTACTGCACATTCCATTGCAAATCCATCCACTCAGTAAATCTCTGTACCAATTCACAGCATTAACCTCATTGAAAGAAAATTTAAAGCTTCTGAGCACTTGAAATGGCCAGACTGTATTCAAACCATAGAGCTAGCCCGTATGAGAATATCAGAATTCTCTCATTAAAGGACTTCTCCTTTTAAGGCAGTTTAAACATTCTCCTCTGCCAAATGCATTTTCTTCAGGAAATTTTTAAGTTCTTAAATCTCAGCTTGGGAGAGGATACCTTCTTTTAAAATCTCCCTTCCACCAGTTGACATACAAGAAACAAGAACAAGTGCACATTACCAAATACATTTTTCTTAAATGTGTTTTCAGCTCTTCCCATCTGGATGACTCCTTCACGTTGCTACCAGTTACCACAAATGACAGTTCAGGATACCTACCTGCGAGGCATAATTCTGTGCTGGACTTCTCCCTAACGAGCAAAGGGGTCAGATAAATACAGACTGCAGCTGACTTTTTATGGCATCAGGGCAGTCACAAGAATGGTGAAAATAGAAGCATGCGGATTTACCTGGAGAACCTGCTGCTAACAACTCTGTTCTGCTGACAACAAAGGTACGAGACAGGGACAAGGGAACTAGAAGAGGGAGAGAAAAAGGATGAGATCACGACCAGAAAGGCGGCAGCTATCCACACTCGACAGGGGAGGGAGCCAGTTCACACACTGAAGAACTAAAACCAAAAGTGCAAATCAACTGTGGAAAAGTAAAGGGTTAAAATAAACAACAACAACAACAACAAAACAAAAAAGACAATTAAACAGTTTTAGGAATGAACCAAAGAACAAGCCTGTGGAATTACAGTGAACAACTTTCACGTGATAGTTTGAATGGTCATCCAGTACGGAATGGTCCAACAAGGTACACCCATTTTTAAAACAGTTCAAAAGGAGCGGTGGTGCCCACTCCAGCCTGGAAGGCAAAGAGTTAAAACAACCAGAAAGCTTTCATGGGTGCAGTTCCTTATTGGAATAAAATAAAAATAGAAATAAAACCAAAGGACACTCCAAGTTTTCGGTAACAAGTCAAGCAAGCTTGTGATTCTCCAAGCTCATCCCTACCAGAATGGGTCAAGTACTGCTTGTCATGTCTGTAATCCCTCCCCAGCTGTAGTTAACGAAAGCTTCACTGATTTGTTGTTCAATTTTTTGAAAACATGCTTTAATCTCCTGTTACTGGCTTCATATTCCAGGTGGGGAGAGCAGGCACATGACATCTCATCAGGAGATGGGGAAGAACAGTTTTCCCTTGTTCTCTAAGGGTTTATACTCTAAATGAGCTTTCATGTCTACTTAGAGCAACAAGAACTACTTTAATTTTATGAGCTCATCCTAACAGAAGTCTCTTGATGCTTCAAGACATCGTAAAGCAATTTCTCTCAAATCTGGTGAAGAAAAAAGAAAAAAAAAACAGCAAAAGGAGGGGTTTGCTACTGGTAAAAGCCAATCAACCACACGTGAGCAAATCCAAAGTTGGCCAAGTTTAATTTAAAAAAATGTACATGCTTTAGTTTGACAAAACCAATCCAAGATGGATTTCAGGGCAGAGGCATGAACAGGGAAGCCAATTGATCTCACAGGACTTGGGGCAACTGGCATGGTTGCAGGGAGGGTTAGCAACATGAGAAGGAAACACAAGAACATTCAAACTGAACAATGCCGGCAAAAAAAAAGAGATGCCACAAATGATTTCCGAGCTTAGGTCTTGGAGGAGAGAAGTGGTCGTGCCTAAGCCAGCTCTGTTTGGCCCATATTATAAAACCTGAGCTTCAATGGCAAAGAAACAGCAATGTGACCCAGTTGTACACACATACACATTACGTATGATTCATCGTGAAGACTGCTGCTACTGTACAGGTAAAATCCACCCAATGGTCTGCACACTTCCAAATCTGTCAAGCCTCAGAAGGTACAAGTGAGATCGATTAAAGCTCATGTAATTAAGGAAGAATTACTCTTTCTTTAGCTCCTAAAAGAGAGCCAGTAGAGGATTGGTAAAATGGCAACACAGAGCTACCAGCTGCTCCTCAGACTTCCATGGGAACTGCTGATGTTTGTCGAGTTTAATATGGCTAAATTCATAACCTACAAAGCAAGTTTCGTTCCAAAGCCCATTCACTGGTGTGCATATACATAGGTACACATACAGAGAGTTCCCATTAACCTACTATCATAACAAGCTGCCTCTCAAGCGGAACACGAATCTGCTGTGCCTCTACACAGAAGTGATTTCTGCATGAGAACTTCTCCTTGAGGTGACAGGGTGAGCAGATGGCCTATGCCAGCACTAAGGCCCCAGTTCTTCCACCAGGGCTGGGGATGCCAAACCAAGATCTCTGTGATCTAAAAGGTGATGCTGCTGGCACTGAATGACCAGGTATGGCAGCGAGTGCAAAGGGACAGCAGGATGACACCCACTGGAGCACTGAAGCATGCTCCTGGATGATCATAAGGCAGCTCCCTGAGTTGTGTCTGTGAGATGCTGGGTTGTGCAGCTACTGTTTGTGCACTAGGAATTCACTCCTGTCTCAGCCTCAGCTGCCAGCTCTCCCTCTTGCTGATCTCCCAGTTACATCTCTGCACAAGCTACAGGAACAGTCTCTTTTCCTTGTCCCACTGCCCTCGTTTCCCTCAAAAGGCCTTTAGAACCAACACTGGGTAAAGCAAACCATATCGAAACCAGCAGGTTGTTTGTATGCTACACCACTAGATGTCCCTCTGCTACTAATTATTTATTCTGATTAATTCAATCCCTGCTATGCTACAGTGAGAAGCAATACAAAGCTCCCAGCCAGGACCAAACACCTCCCTCACTAAGGCCGCTGTGTTCATCCTCTGGGAGCCTGAGGGCTCAGCTTTCAGAGTCAGCACTGCCACGAGTGTCAGTGCCTCCCGGAGATGCTGTGCCAGGCAGATAGTTTTGCTAGCAAGGAGCTTATTGTTTGCATCGGCCCCGCAGGACACCGTGGGGGATGCCCTGCGCAGCCCCCTCCCGCCACACGCACGGCAGCAGGTAGGCTTGTGCACGAGTGCATTCCAGAAGCAGAAGGTAAGAGGACATACCTGGCGATGCTGTGAGGGCCATCACCCCATAGTAGGAAAAAGCACCAGCTTCAAACTTCATCCCCTCCTTCCCAGCCTCCACTTCCACCTTCCCCTGTTAAGGAAAAGGAGAGAGAGCTGCAATTAAAAGGGACCACGGGTCTGGAGGCACAAGACCAGACTTGAGCCCCAACAGCTAGTTTGCCCTGATGTTACTAAGCTGTGTCATGGTCCCTGCAGTTTGTAAGGACTCCTGAAAAGGGATAGACCCCGGGGGCAAAACACTCTTGTTCTGCTCTTTTGTGGTTGTGTGAGTCCCTGCAGAGGAGCAGGGCCCCCATGGCAGCTCAGGGTGTACTACTGACGTGCTTCAAGGGCTGCCAGGCTGCGTGTCCCCAGTGTGAGTTAAAAAATACTCCCCCAATATCACAACAGGCTTACATGGGGGACCACGGTCATCTGGGGTCTTGAGACACCTACATATTTGGGGCTGTGGCTCACATGGACAGGAAGCCCCCTCTAACACAAACACAGGAAATGGAGATGGGAGACAACGCACGAGGAGGCCGTCTACTTTCACCACTGAGATTCCCACAGAAACAAAGCCCTTATTCCTGAAGCAGCAGTCCTGGGGCTATTTTAGTTTTGTTGGTTTCTGGCCGTTTTACACATTCCAGTGCCCTTAAACTGTGAGCCTGTTCTTTTGCAGAGTCTTGTCTAGAAGGACCCTCAGTGCTTCCCAAGCTGTACGCCACCATCCTACCAGGCCATGCACCCATTTCTGATGTGGTCTGCACCAAACATTTAACATCACATGCTAGTATCACACAAAGGAGTCTAGAACAGAAGCTACACTATCAAATGTAGCTGTAAACATCCCAATTATCTGGTATGTAACTAGGAGGAAATAATTGCCTCCTTAGTGGGACCTGGCTTTCACCTCCATCTTTACTGATACTGTACTGAGAGTTACAGTACAGAACTGCAGGAAGAAGAGATCTCAATCACCTTTCAGGCTGAACTACACCAAGGTTGGTTTTTCAGGCAAACAGCCTAATTACCTGCAATGCTTTCCCTCTGGCGAGGCTGGGAAGGGCAGACTTGATACTTGTACTAAGTGAATCGAGCATCACATCTACACAATCAGATGAAAATAAGTCCAAAAGATTTTATTTCTATGTGTTTATTGTCTTAAAAGTTATTTAAACTATTTAAACATGCCTTTAATTTTACAACACTGTACTGATGCAGAAAATCATGCAAATGAAATCAGCCTGCATAACACCTGATACTAAGTCAGTTTTCCCAACCATCCCAGATCAGAAAGAACATAAAATCGATCTAACAGGAAGAGAGAGCCTGGCTCACAAATCCACTTTTCCCTGCTATCACAAATAACCTCTTCATATAATCCCTCTGAAAATCAATTTCACTCCACAACACCAATAGGTAGCTTATTTGTTCATTATAAGCTTTCCAGTAGGTACAACTTGGTCACCCAGGCCAAGACTGGTTATAAACGGGGCTCTCAACCCACTTGTCACTGCTGGTTATTTACCAGCCAAGGCCAGGTCTTCAAAACACATACACAAGAAACCCAAGTGGGCTTTGATCTTCACATACAGTCAGTCTGGGTTAGTAGCTAAACAAATACAAGCTAGTAGCTAGCAGCAAGAGTGTAGCTTCAGTTCCAGCACTGCTGCTCTGTCAGCACACACGGCACTTCCCGGAGGTGGCCGTAAGAAGGTAAGGCATGCCTGGCATAGTCACAGCAGCTGGAAAACCAAGAATTCCCCACATGTGCAATCTGATGTGAGCTGCCCTGTTTAAACACATGCATCCACGGTTTATATTTCTCCTCTGCTTAATGCCCTGACATGAATTTTGAAAGAACAGAATGACAGAAACAAATCTCAAACCGCTACAGAAGAACTTCTCAGTAGCTAAAGAAAAACTCGCATAAGGTGACCTTCCAACTAAAACAGTAACTCTACAGAGATTAAGTTGGTGAATTTAATGCACAGAACATGTTTTTTGTTCTTGTATGCTTTTACTGTGAAAGGTATTCTTGGTAGCTCCGGGTGAGAGAATCTGCCCAAGACCAGATATTTTAAGTAACAAAAGCAGAGTATTGATCTTCGTCATCCCTGCAGAACCAATGTTACCATTTTTATAGTGTGCATCTACCACAAAACTCACTTTTCCAAATGCATTATAGACTTAGCACACTGTTTTCACTAAATATTTATTGACTGGAGAGTAGCTCAGAAAGAACCAATTGTTCTTTTAGATTGCACATGTCCTCCACTTACAGCTTTGCAGCATTACCTCATCCAGAAGCATTATCTTGCCTCTGGAGTATTTTAGATTGCAACAACTCAGCACGTAAGAAAGAGCAGTTAAAGAGCTACCAGTGGCTCCTCAAACACTTAAAAAAGAAAAACAAAAAACAACCTAATTCTTTTCTAAAATAGAGGCATGTTGAATCCACAATACCATGTTCTAGTGCTTTCTTCATTGTTTATCACTAATGATGTTTAATCCCCCTGACACCCATTCCTTTTTTTTTTTTTAAGGCAAAGGTGAGGAAGATTTCAAGCCCTGTGTTACAACTTCAGCTACAATGCCTCTGTTTGTAAACCAAAACTCATTTCAGTTGTCCAGGATAGACACATAAGCACCTTTCCAGCAAAATGTTCCTGCTCAAACAGTGCTAGAATGTAACAGACCCTAGGAGATAATCAGCACTGAAAAGGAACCTGTAGTGAACAGAAAGCAGTCCTTCCACACCCCTTAGGGTGGCAATCTAAAAATCACCCAAATGCAACTTTCTCGGGGTAGGGCAAGAGCTGAGGTGGCAGGGCGCCCAGGGAACTGCAGGGGCTGTGGCAGGAGGTGGCAGGGGTTCAGTAGATGGCGCAATGGCCCCACTAAAACCTGCATTTAGCACACCACCAAAGGTGCAGGCTTCAAAATTGCATGGAAAAACGCCATCTTTCCGAACTGTCAAACTCCCCATGCCTCCTTCCGCAAACCAAAGAATGCATTTGTGAAGCATCCTGGCCAAGCTCAAACCAAAAAATACATTTGTAAAGCATCCTGGCCAAGCTCCTACTGACATGACATTTTTTGTACCCGTTTTCCAAGCAATGCTAGCTGTACACAAGGATTCTTTTGCACTGCTGATCCTAGTAATACCTAAAGCACAAATAACTTCATTATGCAGTGGGAAGCACTGTCTGCCCATCACAGCAGAGTGAGCTCTTCAAGTTGGTAAACTCATAAAGAAGACTGGAGCAGTTACCACAAACCATAGCTTCAAACCTATGGTTGAAAGAAGATAAAATTCAACGAGAGAGGTAGCAAAAGCAGTGTGTCAGGAGATGCATGATACTGCACATAGCAACATAATCACATGTCTGACCTGTAAAATGAGAATGAAGTAGTCGACAGGCTTGTTTCGCTGGTAGAGGTAGTGTTCTGGGGCTTTCTTGTTCTTCTCGTCGTATTTCAGCTCCTGGATAACGTTGGGATGTTTTAGCAGCCTGAGAAGGATCTTCTCCGACATCTGGGATGGACCAAAGGCTTCTACTTCTATAACAAAAGATACAACCTGGCATTACACTTCATATGCCTGGCAAGAAGTTAGCAATACTCGTTAATAAGCATTTGCCTATAAAAGACACACGGATGCAGAGAGATCCATTACGGAATTGCAGGCTTCCTGTCTTTTGAGACTGTTAGATTTGTAAGGGGAAAAAACAGGAACGCCTCAACCTTCATTACTGCAGTATTTTTCAAAACAACCAAAAACCATGTCCATCTGAAATGGAAAAGAAAAAAGGAAGGCAGTCTTGCCCACTTGAGAGTGAAATCACAGTCGAATAGGCTCATTGGAGAGTTGTAAATGGGAAGAGCTTTACAACTGGGGCACAGAGAACCTTTGAATGCACTTTTTCTTTCCTCAGAAGGTATTAAGTTACTGCACTTTTTGCACTCTATAAAAAAAAATCAGAGTTTGGGGCCTAGAAAGTTGCTCTAGATAGATGCTCTACATAAATCAAAGACAATTTGGGCTGCCAGGGTTCACATGGGAAGAGTTACTCAAAGTGAGACACAGTGCAGGTCAGTTCAAACCACGTGGGATTAATACCTGACACACAGAACACATTCCCTATCCACTTGCTCTTCAGTCATCAGTGTTCCCAACAGCAGCTGCTTGAGGTGAAAAAGCTTATCCTTGTGTGAGAGAGTTAGGCCGGGGATGTCGAGATAGACACATGCAAATTGATAAGCTTTCCTAACACCTTTCAGAACAGGACCGTTAATGACCCAGCACCTTTCATCTGCTCCAGATACTATTCTCAAATTAGAACAGAGAAACCAAAACTGTAGCTTTCATCTTACTTAGCAGTGGCTTCACTGCCAGATTTAAGCTACAAAATCCTTTCATCCACAAAACAAGCAGAGACGCAGCACTGTAAGACTATGTTGAGAAGGTGCTTAGGGAACTCCACCAAGTCTTGTACAACTAGGTGAACAACGCTTTGCTTGCTGTTAAATCCGCGTCTTCCCGTTGAACTGTTTCCTTTCACCAAGGACATGCTCACATGCACATGAGCCGCAGGAGTCCAAGCCTTTTAAGGATTTACTGTCCCTCAGCTGAGGTGTGAAAACCGATCACGCACGTGTTTCTTTTAAGTCGCAGAGGCAAAATAAAGCACGAAGGCGGACTGGGAGCATCTAGGCAGGCAGTCACTGTGTCTTAGGAGGGGAAGTACTGCTTTCCAGCATGAGCTGGCCAGCTTGAGACAGAATGAATTTCAATCCATCAATATATGTCGAATATAGCAGTGAAAGACGCCCGTCTGAAAGGCCTGCACATGAGAAGTCTTTATATGTCAAAGAGAGACAACGTGAGCAATAGGAAGGTATGTTTTCCACAAGCTCTCCTGTTAACAGGTCTCATCTCTGAGGTGAAGGGACCAACTTTACGACGGAAGGCAATGTCAGCTGCAAGAAACCATTCAAGCCCCTGGCCTCTCTGCCAGACTGCCCACCCAAGGGCTAAAGCATCAAGGTGATCTGGGATGGAGACAACTGTCCTCTGAAACCCGGAGCCATCAACGGAGGTCACACAAGCCAGCAAGAAAATCCATTTTTAAAAGTACAGTTCAACTGCCTGTGCAGTCTGCATTAAATGTGTCGGGATTGTTTTTCACTTCGAGTCAAAAAGTCTCACAGAACAGGTTTACACCTTCCTGCAAAAAGTCCAGCATCTCTTTCTGGATGAAGTGCCAGAGTGCAATTACAGTCAGCTGGCCAGTGGTATCGAGTCGTCTGTGGTTTGTTCCCTGAGCTCTTCCTAATGGGGTGCACTTGCTAGTCGTTAATCTGACGGACTCTAGACATGCAGTGCGGCACTTGGCATTCATCCTTACCTTTCAGACCAATTTAAAGTTACTGGTCCACCCCTGGTAAATGTCTCAGAGGGTTCATGCCGACACTGAACACAGGAGAGGAGAGAATTTAAAAAGAAAAACACAACAGTGGCATTATTTGTCACCCCACCATCCAGCCTCCCTTCCCGCCTGCACTGTCCCACCCACCTCACCGGCCTTTGCTGACAAACTGCCTCCGAGGCTCTGGCATGATGGTGAAAACAGATAATCCACACTTGCCTGTTGCCAGGAAGCGGTGCATTGCCAGGAGGAGCTGCGGTGATATTTTAACCTTCATCTCGCTGTCTGTCTGCTTGAAGGCAGAGAAGTCCTGCTTCCTGTCCCGATGAGCTACTTTCTTTTTCGTCTTGTTATCAGCTGGGGAAGGGAGGGTGAGAGAAGAAAGGAAGGAAGCGATTTCTGTTAGAATGGGGTCCAACACGAACTGCGCTTGGATGGAGTCAGCCAGGACAGCCACCCAGAGCAAACTGTGCAGACAGACCCCTCTGCAGTACCCGTGCAAAGCCCTGCTCATTGATACACCTTAAAAAAAACAGAAATAATCGGTGACCTGTGCTGCGGGCTCAGATCCAGGAACCCACAATCTCTGTCACTTCACTGTGAGAGAAGTGTCTGCTTGCAAGCATCTGAATGCAGAGCAGCTCTGCATCTTGTGCATGGTGTGGGGGCAATTCTAGGTGGGCAGGAGGGGTCCCTCTCAGTGTTACTAACAATAGAAAGGTGGTGTTCAATAAGAGCATCTGTGATAAATACCTTCTTTTTTATTTTTATATACACTCCTTAGAAGAAAAGAATCTTTTACTTTTTTTCTGAAAAGCTCGGAGAATGCTATTTCTTGCAGTGCTGCACCTGAGATGCTGTCTCACAAGGAGCTGTGTCATTGCCCTGTTCAGTGACTTCACCAGAAGTACAGGCAGGGAAATGTCTCTTCAGCAGGGCACTACTCCTGTATTCCTTTATTTCTTCTGTCAGTGAGCCCTCCCACAGCAAGCTTCACGCTGCATTTCTGGTACCCAAATACAGCACCAGCATCACATCACGGGAGGATGCCTTAAAACTTTCTATCTTTCAGTCGCCAGGGTGAGAGACCCAGGCTCTTCATCAATTGATGGAGGATTTCAATTCCTCCCATGGTTTCCTTGGCAGCCTGTCCAAAAACCTTCTCCCAAGAAAAACGCTACACAGTGAGAGCAAAGGCACCAAGTCTGCATATTTTTGTGAGGAATAGTCTTAAATGTTCTTTGTTATTCAGATAATTTCCAAGCTTCTTGTAAGAAACAGAAACCCAGGACTGGATGGTGACAGAAATAATTAGATCTGTAACCAGGTATTTCCTGTCCTTTCTACACTGAGATGGAGACGTGGGCACTTAAATTATCTCGGCAGACCTAAACAATTTCTGCTTTTAAAGTGACATGATGCTGTTTGGTTCTGCAACATGAACAACGTGCCATGTGAGGGATACCCTCAGCGTAATCCTAGGTGAGATACCAACAAGTACTGTAGCTGTCTTCAGGAGGTTCTGGAAATATTTAGATTTGCCTGTAAATCCAAAGCAGCAAGGCTGACCATGAGTTCCTGGGCTGTAGGGGAGAACTCAAGAAGAGGATAGGTCCAAATACAAGTAATGTTGTCATCCCTCTTGCCATATTCCTGATGCAGGACAACAATTGCATTTATTTTTTTGAAGGAGCCAGCCCAGTATGGAAGACTGCTACAGAACAGGGAGTTCTAACCTCAGATCACCCGTTCAGCTGACCGGCACTGCAAATGCACCTGGACAACTTGCAGGGAAGAGTTATTGCTGTCTTTGTGTGTTCCTTTTTGTCCTGTTCTCTTTAGGGTCTGTATTAATCAGTGTAGACATCTGCAGTGAGCTCCAGACAAGAGAATGAGGACAAAAATCTATCTTCAAATGGATGTGTGGTTCTGTTGGCACACAAGGACTGTCCAATAACCAAACAGCAAGGACAGGGACTAGCAACTTTGATATTTGCAGCTCTCTGGTACTCCAGGAACAATACAAATCCCAGAGGCCGAGACTCACTGACCGTGTGCCCACAGTCAGCAGCGGGATGCCTGGCCCAGGGCAGTGGGAGGTGGATGCCAGAGCCCCTTCTCTCTCCTCCCCCAGGTGATGCACACACCCAGGCTGACAGTCTGTGCCCCACACGCTGCGCAGTTCTTTCTAAGCCTGTGGGTTTGTTTAATTTTACAAGAAAGGCTTAGGAATTAACGAAGCTAGTTTTGCTAGTTCTTTTGGTCTCGAGCTGGGAAAACTAGGTTGCCCGGTGTCTCATGCATGTTTTGGCAACCGTCAGAAACTCAGCATGACTAAACCTGAAGCTCTAAAACAACCTAAAATAGCTTCTTGTAAGGATGCTGCTCCTCCAGCCTACCAGCGCTAGACCACAGGTTAGCAAGTCCACAAGCCTCATGGCCAACAGCATAAAAACACCTCTTTCTGGAAGGTGGTAACAGCCTGGGTGTGTCGAAAGATTAGATTCCAGCTGCAAAAAGCTCTGCTCTCCTGGCGCAGGACACTGCCAATATCTGCAGGTCCTGCCAGGCAAATCAGGGTTGCATAACCTTCCGTGTTGCTACGGTTTCACTGGATGACAGTGGAAATACTTAGGAGGGCAAACAGTTTTTTAGTCCTGTAGCTCTGTGGTTTACACGGGAGAGAGATGCAGGGTTTACTAGCACATATATTTACCATACCTGTTTTGAGAGCTGTTTGGAAATGGGAATGTTAGGGTAAGATGTGGTCTTCCCCTCAGGGAAGTGACTAGCCAAGGCTAATTCATCTGTAGAAAAGCCCTGGGTGTTAGATAGTGTCCTCTCGGCCTCTGGGAAGCTTGGGAAATGCACCCCTACGAGAGCTGGGGCCACAGGAGCACAGCACACAGTCCTGTAGTGCATCAAACGCTCCAACTTTCCAGTACCAAGAGCAAAACACGCTGACAGCTCTTCTCTGTGACACTGGCTGAGACATTTCCAGAGCCCACCTGTATCACAACTGAAACCCCTTCTCTGCACCCCATCAGCAACCCCGCTATGGAGTCACACACCCTGAAGCACTCAACCCAAGTAGATGTTGATAGATCAAATATATTTAACACTGTCTCTTGTTCCCAACATCTCTGCAAGCCATAAGGCAGAGCAGAGCAGAGCAATGTGAAATAATGCCATGTGTCTACTGGGTACACAGCCCTTGAGAAACTCAGCTGCAGAGCTTCAGTAGCTTTTAACAAAAACTGTAAATTTACAATTGCTTCTACCCTGACACAGCTGAAATGCATTTTCACAGAAACAGCAGAAAGGCACAGCTCCAACACCAAGGTCAGCCATTTCATCAATCTCCAGTTTCCATCAAAGCACAACAAAACAGGTTTAAAACTTCAGAACAAAGGCATAACACTGCCAAATTTTGTCATAAGGTCTGCTTTTAAGTAAACCTTATTTCTTAGCATAGAGCAAATCCTAAGGCTTTAAGTTCTGAGCAAGCTGGCCTTATAATGAACAGCACCAGACCTCAGATACTAGAGGGGGTTACTAGCACTGACACACTGATATCAAAATCAAAAAGAAGCTACCTTAACATATCATGGGCAATAAGCTACCTTCAGCAAGCCAAAAGCATGTTCCAATCACTACACCAATTGGAAGTGGTTACAGCATACCTGCTCGAATCCAAAACCTATCACATTTTCTCCTAGCTTCTCTGCATTTCTGTTCTCTCCCTTACCATTCCAGTTTCCTTTGATCTAAACAGCGGAATGAATCCCAGTGCTTCATACTGGAATCAGAAGGTCATCTTAATGGTACGCAGCAGGAGCCACCCCTCAAAATTTCCTGCATCCTCCAGGAAGCCTAGGAAGTTAAGCTTCCCTCCTAATCTGAACTAGGGATTTTCTATACTAAAACCTTCCCAGGAAGGACAGTTTCCAATGAACCAACTCTATTTTGTTCATCTAGGAAGTCTTCAGATAGTAAAATTAAATTATCATTTCCTTGCCCTCCAACATGCTTTTAATGTTTTTTTCTTTTCCCAGGGAACAACGCAGCATGATCTATACAGTTCCTTTTAACAAACAAGAAAAAGAAACCACGCCACTATTTTAGATTACAAAAGAAAGTCTGAATTCACCCTGTAAAAGCATTATGTTGTAACTGATTAGCCCAGCAATTAAGTTGTGGCAGTATGAAGAAGATCAATACTAACTGGACTTCTGTGATTTGCATAGTAATTAGACCATTTAGTGCAGTGTAAAACAAAACTGTGATTTACATGAACCTTTGGGCACATAAATTCTGGTAAAATACTGACCAGCTATGGAAAGTAGTTCAGGCAAAACCAATCTATTAGGAAAAGCAGAAGTAGGTCTATCCTACAGAGCAAAGCGCTCATTTGGCTTTTGGCTTGGAAGGAAGATAGAAGACTGCCTGCTTTGGCCTGAAAAAGATGCTGTAGAAACATTCAGATCCTTTTCATGAGAAAAGAAAAAGAAAGCAAAGGTCAGCTAAACAGTGTGAAAGATATTTAAAATGACCATTCCTATTATTTCTGTCACAATAGAATCTAGAGACATCCTTCTGCTACACTTGAACACAAAGTAAAAAATAGCATCTGCCAGCAAGCGATCAAAGTACAGATAAGACAGATGAAGAATGACAGAAAGGAAGTTCCATGTGCACAGGCCAGATTGTGCAGATGGGAACAGAAGCAAAGACAGTTTAGGTAACTGGTCAAGGACCAGAAAAACTGAAGTGAGGGGAAAAAAACGTCCCAGGTAACACTCGATCATTTGCCTTAATTTATGTTAACACTAAGGAAGGAAGGAGCTGCACTGTGCAATAAAAGTAAAAATAAAACAGAGTCATTTAGGACTTGCTGATTTTTAACCCTGAAGAAGCTTTTCCATTCTTAGGATCTCTCTGAATGAAGTGACAGAGACTGACTCTAAAGAGTCTCCATTCCTCTTCCCTGAGGTATGGTTATCTGCCTGCTTTCTTTCTAAAATGCAGTGAGTACATAGACTACGGGCCCTTGAGGTGGCGAAAGGCTAGGGGAAAATGTGGGAGGTCATGAGTGCTGGAACAAAGAGCTTTAAACTAGGCCACTGTGGTGGAGAACAGCTAACAGGAGAGACCAGGATGTTGTACATCTAAGTCTTCTAGATGGAATGATCAAATAAAGAAAGCTGTCCTATTTCTGAATTAATACAGCTTAAAGGGGTGAGGTGCCCATGCTGTGAAAACAAAAATCACTTTGACTATCTAAGGGATTTGCAGGTTATTTGTCCACTGATCTTTTAAATCAGCAACTTAGGTCTCTACAACATTTTGTATCTCATCAACAGTTATAAGACACAGCTGCTGCTGGATAGAGTCTTCCCTCTCCTCTGGAAAAAAAAAAAACAAAAAAAAACAAAAGTATAAATATTTCTACTCACTGTATAGGTCTGTTTCATCCAGAATCTCAGATTTGATGATCTCTTCAATCACATCTTCTAAAGTGACAATTCCCAGGACTTCATAAAAAGGATCCCCTTCTCCTTCATTGTTTACTCTTTGTACTATGGCCAGGTGAGACTTGCCTGCAAGGAGACAGATCAGCAATTTAGACATTTAGAAATTCCTGAAAGACCAGAAATTACAGCAGAATTATATACAACAGGTACAAATAAAAAGACAGTAAGGCTGATGTCGCACCTCATAAAAAAGCTACAAAACTTAAGAGACACTTAATATCACAACCTGATTTCCCTCTAAGAAATATATTCCAGGATCACATAAATCCAACTAGCACACTAGAGAACAGTCAAAAATATCAGTGTTCTCTTCCTAATTTCTTTCCCCAGTGAAACCATCGCCCTGGCTTTGCATTCATTATACTGTTTTGTTGTTTGTTGATGGATTTTTCACTTCTTGTGTCCTGCACTGGCAGAGCAAGGTCTAGCTGGAGTCCTCCTTTGCAGGGAGCTCCCATGGATGCTCCTGAAGCCTACAAACAGCAGCAACAACGGCCACATCACAGAAACATGTGAACAGGGTTAAGCTGGGGAGAGGAGCTCAGCCCATAAATCCCTATTTTCTTCCTTCCTCCTGCAAAAAAAAATAAATTATTTAGACATGCTCCAGGCAGAAGGGGACTTGTTTAGGAATGAATGCATTAATTAAAATATCCAAAGCAGCAGTGTCTGATTAACAAAGAGAAAAGCTAAGCTAAGATATACTGGTGGCTCTAAAGATCCCTAAGCTGTGCATCATTCGCCGTGCATTTCCTAACTCCTAAAGTCCTTTCTGCCACGGGAATAAGCAAGTACCCTTCGAATAATCAATCACCCTTCGAATTTGCTTTGACATCGGGGTTGCCAGTATCCCTAGCTGCCACCCAAAGTTGGTCCTTTGTAAAGGTGCCCAAAAAGACACCTAGATCTCTGCATTCAAAGGGTTCTCCAAACGCACACAGCATTTTGAAGCACAAACATGCAGATCTCAAGGTGCTTTGTGAGCTGTTGAGAGGTAAGCGGCACTGTCTCACGTTCTTCTTTGCTGATCTCAAAACTGATAGTTATCCCCATCTGGGGAAGACAACCAAAATAGTTCAACTTTGCTCAGACCCCTTTATAGGCAATAATGTCTGCATGTTTTAAGCTTCAGATTATTAGACTAACAAGCATTCGAACTATTCCAAGCCAGACTTACTCATGCTTGAAGAATGAAAATATCCTGAACAAATTAGACGAGGGAGGAAAACTTATCAACTACTGATATAAACATTGCATCAGGTCAAGTCAATTCACTTTGGTAAGTTTTTCACATCTGCTTTCCCAGGGACCAAACATAAGCAGTTAAAAACAAATTCTTGGTGAATGCTGTCTGTCGAAAGTTAAATTCTTTTGCTATTCCCAGCTTGTGATCATTTAAAAGGAATTTTCCAAAGCAGGGTCTAATATTAGACTCAAAATGAAGTTTCCATTCCACTTAGGCGATATTCTCACCAAAGTAACTACTGCATAATCTGATTGTCTTGGAGCTACTCGTTTAGATGCAGATGGACATACTTTAAATACCAACTCCACAGCACTGCTGAGTCTTATCTTGAAGAGACCTTATTCTACAGTGAATTAATAGAAAGATGATTTGTGATTTTAAAGGATCAACAATCGTATTGTACTGAAAGGCTTTCGCTGTGCCAGTTTTATTTCTTTGCATTCCTTGTAAGACTTCCAGCTCTTTTTGCTGCTCAATGAACAGCATTAAATAAAAGTGACTTCATAAAAGGATGAAAGATTTACGTATTATTACCCTTGCTCTTCCCCTGTAATGTATTACTCCAATTATATCTGTTCAATCTCACGATGTTCAAGAAGTGTGGAACAAAAATGCCAACATGGACAAAACAGATTGTAATTTGTTTCCCAGTGCCTGCTCAGGTATCAGTACATTTGCTTTCAAGCCAAAAGACACAACTCCTTCCAGAATTATATCCATCACAGAGCAGAACAGCTCATTTGCACCCGCTCATTCAGGTGCTGTTCACCATTCTCCATCAGTGAGCGGTAAGAGTGCTCAAATCCATTTGAGTGGATAAAATAAAAAAGAAGCCTTCCTCGAACAAAACAACGCTATTAACTCACTGTTTCAGCTTTGATCGAAATCACCAAATTACAGCCTTTTCTTCCACTTCTGTACTTCCTGGGATAAAGCTGAATGTAGCTGGTAAAATTTTACATTTTGAAAAGAAGCCTTACTAATAGTGGAGTCCTGGACAAATCCACAAGCAAAGGGGCAAATCTACAGCAACAGGACAGGGAAGGTACTGAAATGAAAAAGGCTAGAAATGTTTTTTTCTGGCTGTGCCATAATCTGTGATTTTTATGTTTTTGATTTATCACCCAAAGTATGCAACCTGGTCTAGTGGACGGTGTCCCTGCCCAAGGCAGGAGGGTCAGAATTAGAGGATCTTTAAGGTCCCTTCCAAGCCAAACCATTCTGTGATTCTATGACTGAAACTTTTAATAGTTTCAGATGTCAATGAAATCTTTGGTGTGCAGCATTGATCTTCAGCTTGATCCTCACTACTAAAATTACATGGTGCAGGGTTTATCTGTCAAAAACACGTACCTTATCCAAATGCAGACTGATGCTAACCTTCTTTCCCTCCTGACTATCAAGTTTTCCTCTTCCTGACTTTCAAGAATTCATCACTTTGCTGGGGTCAGATAAAATTCAACCAATCTAACTGGGATGCCTTTTGTTCTCAATCTCTCTCTGCATTTGCTTCAGTACCCCTGCAGTCACTTGATGAAGCAGGCCAAATCTGAAAACTACATTTCTTGGGTCTCTGTAAGTTAATTTTGATCCAGATATTTGCCAGAAATCATCAGAGAGCAGAATAAGCTGGTGCTGGTGACAGAGGTGGCAGGAAGATGCGTTCCCATACTGGCTGCTCTCAGTGTCAGGCTGGCTTCAGGCTGCTGTGTGGCTGGCTGCAAAATACCCTGCAAGTATGGGAGCAATCGAGGTGGAAAAGGCTAAAGGAAAAGCCAAAGGAGAGCAAAGGCTTCTTTAAAAATCATTTTAAAAGCACAACTCAGCATGTGCCCAACTTTAAAAGTGGTCTGTAAGTAAAATAATGACTCCTCTGAGTATTTTAAATAGAAATTGGCTACAGCTTTATTCAAAGACTTTATTAGGCCACTGGTATTTGTCATACCATTTTATTCAATTGAAAAAGCAAGGTTTCAGCTCTATTTTCCACTGCTAAGGACTACTGATACATATCCAACACGGAGCTGAGCAAAGCATACACCCAGGTAAGGAAACCTGGACTGTCTATATTATTAATAGGGCTTTAAGCACAGAACATATTAAACAGAGAGAGCAAGCGTGCATGGAAAATAAACAACTATTTTCTATACCTCACTGAATTTTCTGGCCACCGTCTCTAATCACACTGTATCTGTGACATTAATCTTTCTTTAAGCACTCATTTTAAGTGTTGATCCAGTGGGAGTCAGCAGGCAGGCAGCTGTGCAGCACTGCCAGCTCCGATGAAAAAGGCAGAACTGACCTGAGTGACGTGTACCAAGCAGCACGAGGAGGCAACTGCGGGAAATGCTCTGACCCAGAACTCCTCTGCGGCCACAGGCAGGCAGCATTTGGTTCAGCCTCAGCTTCCCCCACTTACTGTAGCAGCTGGTAATGTGAGCAACAGCCTATGGAGCTTGTACATGTGCACAGCACCAGATATAACTTGTGACAAATGCTCATCTCTCAGTTATCTTCATGGATAACTACAACACCAAGGAGTTTTGTTAAAACCAGACTCATTCTCATCCCGTTACTCAAAATCTTGCCCCTCAACTTGGATTTTGCTCTTTACCACAACTTCTGATTCATTTATTAAGCTAATCAAGAAGCATGAAGATGCTTAGTAGAATCTGCATGGGTCAGTGAACCTAGCATGAGCTCAAGAGAATCTATGCGATTGACTGGCCACACAGACCACCATGGGAAGAAATGCTTGAAAAAATGATCCTCTCACAATACCTTGACCATTCCTTGAAAGAGAAATGGAAAAAAAAAAAAAAAAGAAAGATTCTGGGATGCTGAGGTACTTATATGTTTAGAGAAAGAACCTTAAGAATATTGTTCATGTTCTGGCAGATGAATAGAGCTGTACCACTTCCCCACGGACACCCAAGCTGAAGAAATGGGCTGACAGGAAACCTCTGAAGTTTAACACATACAAATGCAAAGTCATGAGCCTAGGACAAAATAAGTCTTAAGTGGCACTGGAAACTGACTGGATGGGTCTGCAGAAAAGGACTCGGTGTCGTAGATAAGCTACAGAAGTCAGAAGTGCACCCTTGTGCCAACCAAAGCCAGATGCATAATGCCTGTGGAAGCACACTTCTGGCTAGCAGGTCAAGGGAAGGGATTATTCCTTTCTTTTGGCACTTGTGAGACCATACCTGGATTACTGGATCCAGTTTGGTATTTTCCAGTACTGGAAAGACATTGGCAAATGGAAGCAAGTCCAGTGGATGGACACTGAGGTGGTCAGGGGCTGGGGCACACACAGTGCACAAGAAGGGCAAGGAGAGCTGCGCTGGTTTCATCTTGCAAAGAGAAGGCTAAAGGGAGATCTTAGAAGTCTTCACATGCTTCACAGTACGCTATAGAAAGGACAAAACTAGATTATTCTTGGAGCTTGATACCAATGGGAAAAGAGATAATGGACATGTTGCAAAAATGCAAACTCTTCTTGTTCCCTGTGAGGATGGTCAGAGGCCCAGAGGCACTGTGAGATCTCTGTCTTTGGAGGCATTCAAAACTCAGTGACCTGACCCAACTTCAAAAATGGCCTGCTCTGAACAGGAGATTGTACCCGATGACGTCCAAAAGACCTTTCCTAAATTATCCTGTGATCCTAAGAGACATTGAAGCTAGGCATAATTGAAATCTCAGCTCGATTCATTTCTGACTTTTAATTCCTGTATTTCTGCTTAGGAACCCAAATGATGCAAAATTTTCCATGCATAAGGGTGAGATGTAAAGACAGCAAATACGCTGTACTGATCTGGAATGATACGATATGGTCTTGTTTGTGATACAAGTAATACCAAAACAATGCTACTAGCCAGACTATGCTGCAGAAATGTAATACTGCTGCCACAGCTTTAAATTGAAAGAGTGATCTCTCCAACCTATGGTAGGTCTTTATAAAACAGAAGATCCCTGCAAGTCCTGTTGTAGTAAAGCTAAAATCGGACTAGTAAATTTGTGTTAAAAGCAGTAATCTGAGTCCATTTGCTGTTGGCGAGTCCTCTGGAACGTTAAGCTGTAACCTGTGTAATACAGCTGCAATTACACGGAGAAAAAAAAAATCCCAGGAGGTGTTTAGTTGCCCTTGAATTTGCTAACTAACAATCTGTGCTGCTAAAACACCTCACAGCTTATTCTCATGCGACTGTCTTGCTTTCAACTGATTTCAACAAAGGTAAACAATGTGGTCTGTCGGTGAGATTCACAGGTTCAACAACGCATTATGCAAAACAATCAATTTTAAAATGTGTTGTATAATTTAACCATTAAAAACAACTCCCTCTAGAATAGCATTGGCTTGCAAGCAATTATACCCAAATAACAAGTGTTCTCCTAAATCTCTTTTCTGCAGCACAGTTCAAGGGCATTAAATCTCTTTTCTATTAGCTGAAATTTGCATTCATGCTGTTTGCTTTTGCACTTTGATTATTTTCAACGGGGAAACGGGATTGCTGCTTTCCCCCCGTCCTCTGTTACGTCCTGGTGCACATTGTCTTTAGGTTCACAACGCCGAATCAGGAGAAAAACAAAACTTCTGCACAAACATGATCTACATTTAAAATGGACTTTTTAGATCCAGCCTTTTTCAGCAACAAAACACATTTTTTTAATATACATTTGGGAAGGGAAGCCAATAACTAACGTTCATTTAATGTAGCCGCATGAAACTCATCCAGACCCTCCAGGAAACGAGTGAAAGTACTAGCGGTACCACAGGGAATATGGTGATTCTTCGCCTTTAAACTGGAAAGCTTACAGTCTCACACAAACATTAACTAGAAACCGCAGAAGCCTTCACAGGAAAATCAAAAAGTAGCACTTTAAATGGATTCTTTGTGTTAAAAGCCTGAATGCCCGTTTTAGTGGGAGGACAGCAAAAAAAAAAAGGAAAAATTAAGGAGAGTTTCAGAATGACTTCCTGACAGTGAATTGTATTTGTAAAGAATACTTTCCCAAGGGAAACGGCAGCAGCTCAGTTACTTGCAACTCTGAAAATGAGACTGGACAATGCTCCTAGAAAGGACTCGGTAATTCGCTGCCCCGTGGCAGATGGAAGAGGAGATGAGCTAACATTTTCCATCTCTAGCAGCCTATCACCCGGTATACGCTCTCTAACTCAAGGGCTGCTGCCTACCCTGCCATTTGTTTTGGTCAGCCCTCGGTGAGAAGTGCACTGCCCAACTTGATTTACTTGGCAGCTTTTACAGGAAAAGCACGGCTCTAAAAAGTTGTTACCTGTTGCAGCTTTAAATGCAACTCAAATGCACCAGGCAATAAACTTGGATTAGAAGCAGAGAAGTCACCTACTAACAACAGGTCCATGAGTAAAAGAAATCAGCAGGCAACCAGAAAAAACTTGAGAGCAAGAAGAAAGGTCATTTAAACTCAGAGCTCTGCTATCGAAGTGGAAATCTTAGGGAAGAATCTAGAGAAGTGAGGACATTTAGGGGAAACTATTACCAGGTGCAGGCAGGCAGCAAGACTGAAACTAAAGAGTGAAGAGGAATAGGTTTAAGCCCCCTGAACATGAGCATTGATCCCCTGGTCAAGGACAGCGTGCCAGTGCTTCCCAGTCATGCAGTCCTTATCCAGCAGGGAATTTAGGCTGAATATGGCTAGGATTAGCAGTAACACCTGATTTCGGTATGGTAAATGGACAAATACAAGTTGCCTCCTAACACTGGAGGCTAATGTCCTACAGAAGTATCTATTAGACGTTAAGTGGGAGAGGAAGAGATTGAAAACATCAGGGTTGAGAGAGGAAACTCTCTCAAAACAAAGCCTTTTTGACATCCTTCTGAGGTTCTTACCAGAGGCGGTAGTATCGGGACACAGGTGGGCTGAGAAGAGAACCAGGCTGGAAGTTTAAAAAACAAGTCAAGGGAGTGCAGCAAACAACGTTGAGAAAAGAGGTGGCAACACTGAGAAGGGAAAATATTGAGTCTGAAGAGAGACCTATCTATCTCTATTTGGGCTAACACAGAAGAAAAAAATACGCAGATAAAACGTAAGGAAAGCAAATAGAACACTTAAGTCATCCTTGGTCATGGTTCAAGTCTTCCACAATAGATTCAGAAGATACTGAAGTGTGACACACTGATGTGATTGCCCCCGTGCTTCCACTTCCCAAGGCAAGTAATGACCTTCTGGAAAGAAGCGTAAGAAATGCATCTCTTTACTGACTGGCATCTTCACAGCATGGCGAACAAGGATTTTTCTTAGTGTTCAAGGACACATGGAAAAGATCCGTGCTAATTTTATTACTTCCCTGTTCGTTCAAGATTGTCCCCACTGATTTCAGCATTCCTTCAGGGCTGAAGAGCAGGCACCAGCCAGCAAAAATGCAGCCAGCAGAGGGAGCGCAAAACCTTGGGTTTGCTCCATGCAGAGCTGCGGGTCCTCCTGAGAACCGAGTCCAGCAGAGAGCAGGTGGAGAGGAGAGGTCCTGGACTCTGACAGCGGTGGGGCCAGGGTGCTGGCCTGCTGCTGGGTCTGGGCAGATCTTCTCTGGGAGATGGATACTTCAGGCTGGGACTTCACAGCAACGACTGGTACCTACTGTGGCCTGTTCAGTGCCTCCTTCTGGAGCTTTCTGTTGTGGCTACAAGCCCACCCTGCCTTCCTACTACTCCCTACCTGAGGGGGGATAACGTGTTGAGCCCTGGGATCACCCTTGGCGAGGGTGAAGGAGAGAAATTGTCGCCTTGTTAGTGTCCTCCATCACTCCAACCTGTCCAACAGGCTGCTTCCGCTACCCAACCTTTAATCCATGGAAGAAAAACAAGAATGTCAAGAGATGTTTTATGTGCAACAAAAATAGAAGTTGGCCCAGAGCGGCGATGAACTCGAACGTTCAGGTAACCAAAACATGACACCAACAGAAACAATAGCCTGCTCTGTATCATCCCGGCCAAAAATCCTAGTACAAAAATCCTCCCTCTAATCCTGCCTCCCTCGATTCCTAGAACAAACAGAGCTTAATTTGGGATTTTGGCATCTACACCATGGGATTTTAAATCCTGCAAAGGTAAAGTACTAGAAGGCACAACAGAAACATGCTTGGACATTAGGAGGAGGTTAGCTGAGGCCAGCGTGCTTACATAAGGACCCAAACAGTGCTGAGAGCAAAGCGTACGAGCTGAAAAGGAAGAGCAGCATCTTGGGACTGTGGGTCATCATAGGAACCGGAGGCTGGATATATTTATATATATTTATTACCATCATCAGCTTCTGTGGTTTACTTTTAGCTCACTATTTAGGACATAAATTAAAACAGGTTCTTGGGTTCCCAACAACTTAATCATTAATATTCCATTTTAATGACCTGTTTTACTTCAGGCCATTTATACCACATGCAGTTTGCAATTCCAGCAGCTTGAAACCCCAACCGGTCGGTCGATGGCACTGTCAGATTTTTCAAGCTCAGTGCACGGCTTTCTAATTCACATTGAGGCATCAGCCAGGGGAAGCTTAACGATAAGCCCCCCCGTTAACTTCCTGAATCGGTGACAGCATCTCTTGCCCAGCGGGATTCACACAACCTCAGAACCACGTCCGTGCCTGTGCTTTCAGGGGGAGCGAAGCTGTGGCATAAATGTGCCTGTAAACACAACCAGCATCAGTGACCTTGACTTCGCACGGGTGCAGAACCAGGGCCACGTGAGCTCCTGCTCTCTGACGCTGCACATTTATTTCTCTGAAATGTAACGCAGGATGCCCTGAGTCCATATATTGTGCTGTGGCAACTGCCATTAAAGAAAGACTTCAAATTGCTTCAGCAGAAAATGAGGGGTACGCCAGCAACCCAAAGGCACAAGCTCCCACACGCTTTCTGTTTGGGTCAGATCCAGGCTCAGATACCACGAGATGAAACGATGCAAGAAAGGCTGGGCAGAACAAGGTCTCACGCTGTGAGATGGGTGGAATGTCTTCTGGCTGAAAAGTGGCTGTTGGGGCTTTTTAAAGACTTTACAAGACAGGCTCGGAGTCTCAGAGAACCTCAACTGAGAGAACATTTCCAACCCCAACCTCCTGAACCTACCAACAGCATCTTTATTTGGCTGCAGTGCAATTTAAACTAACAGCATGGAGCAGAGCACTGCTGACTCCTGGATCCACGCCTCTTTATTGGCAGCTTGTATAGATCCACAGTTATGGACACTGGGAAAAGAAATCACTTAAAGCACCCAAAGACATGCTGAAGCTGCCTGACACCACAGCAAACAGACAGAATAAGAGCACCTCATTTCAGAGCTGGGCATTGACAGAGGGAGGGGAAACAGATTTTGAATTTTCCTAAGAATTAAATAGATTTTATCTTGCTGATGTGTTATTTCAAAAGTCTATCATGCAAAGTGGCCAAATGAAGTAGGATGTGTGGTTCAACTGCTGACTCACTCTCTCCAGGAAAAGGAAAGATTCCAGCAAACCACCTTGTTTGAAAGAGTGACAATACTGATGGTACGTTTGAATGCATTATTAATATTTTTGAAGAACAAATGTAGAATAACTGGCTTTGTTCCGAGGTAGAGGATTTTCAAATGAACTGCTAATACACCATCTTTCCATCCAGATATGGCAATGGTATTTGTTTCAAAAATGGTATTACCGGGTCAGATTTTAGATACAGGGAAAGAGAGACCTCAAAGATCAGTCTGTGGCAAGTACACTGAATACTTCTAATTACTGAATTTATAAAGCAATTTTTTAAAGTTTGCATTTGTGAACAATGAAGTAATTAGTATTTTTGTGGGCCAGCCTGCACATCTCTTTGGTAGGTTGAGTTTTCCCAGAGCTCTTAAGTAGGAAGAAAACCTCACAGGTAAGACAGCAAAGCCTTGCCTCTTGAGCAACAGCCACTGGAGAGAACTGGAGATAAGGTGAAGAGGTAGCCTGTCCCTTGGGCAACAAGACGCTGGAGATAAATGAAGAGGAGAAGAGGAGTCCAGAGCAGCAGGTGGTGAACTTGTGAACCTGCCACAGCTTGTTTTGCTGTGACGAAGAGCTCCTTTATTCCAGAAAATTAAGGTTCAACAGGATCTATCTAAATAGTGAAGAAAATCAATTTGGAACAGCGACTACAATCTATAATTAGCAACCAACAGTAGCTGTCTTTTGTACATTTACTTTACAACTCTTTTAAGCAACTCGTTGATATGTTCCAGGTGAATTTGTGTCCAAATTCTACTGAAATATTTTGCTACAATATTTATCACAGTTTTCCTAGCCTAATGACAGACAGTAAGCATGACATTTGAGAAAGCAAGAAGATGATAAAAAGAATTAGTGGAAAGGCTGCTCATTGTTTTATTTTGAAATTCAGGCCAAAACGACTTCAAAGATGGCACATAAATCAGAGTAGCTCAGCCACTTTCCAAATGCTGGGTGTGGATGACAGGGGATGACATGCAGTTCACACCTCCATTACAGCATCATTCAAATTCTTCTTGGCTAATATTTACCATAAAGTGAAGAGATATGATGACCTATTTTGTTTTCTGTGTCAGGATGATGTTTCAGTGACGTAACAGGAATACTGCCAGGATGGTATTTCTTTCATGATCTGCCTGATGAGCCTAGAGAAGTGGCAGTGCAACTCATCCCATGTTTTCTTTGGTATTCTGCAGAGGTCTGTATCATTATTTTATTCTCATCCAAAATGAATCTGAACATACTTGGTCCCAAACGGCCTAAGCATTTAGCTTTAATATCACTCATTTCTAGGACTTCATTTATTTTGACAATTTTACTCCAGAACAAGCTACAGCTAAGTCCATGATGCTAGAGTCTCAGCTGGGAAACATTGACCTGATGCACCCAGCTCCTTTTACAAAGCTCTGATGGGAGCTACGGTAAAGCACAACTCCACTAGCTGGGGAAACAACCTCACTTACCACGGTTGAAGCCACTGGCACAGGTCAGATTAGTTAACAGACTTGTGCTTTACAGTTCTCTTGCTTCCTTGGGCAGAGGGGGGATTGAAACTCAAGCAGCCCATTCAGCTTTGCCCACAGCTCTGTGCCCATGCTATGAGCACCCAGGAGCGTGCAATACCAGCATCCCCACACCCCTAAAATGTTGGGCCATGGAAAGGGCCTCAGAGCAACGGTGTCCCGTTGTCGTGACTTCTGCCTTGGATTTGTTTGTTTTCAGCTAGGATTAGGCTGAATTCTTCTACATCCCAATAAACACTGAAGTAAAGCAGCTCTAACTTCTGCTAGAGGAGATATGGGCAATTAGGTCACGCAACATACATACGCACACTTCACTGCTATTTTCCATGACCGCTTGTAAATCCAAACATTCTGGGTATGCCCATACAAAAACATCAACATAAACCCCAACCAGAAAACCAGTCTACTATACTCCAAGGACTTGCCCTGAAATCTACAGTATAAACAACAGTATTTATCTAGCATATTAACAATAGCAGAACGGATGTGTGTTGCTCTATGTGCCTCACAGAAGACGAGCCAAGTACTGGGGCATGAGAGATGGAAAAGATGAAATTCAGAGCCATTTTTTTTGTTTTTAATTTTGAAACACATGGGTCTAACTTTTCAGATCCACACTGTAATACTCTTGCCTGTCCTCCTGCATCCCCTCCTTGGGCCTGCAATATCCTGGCTCCTTCCTTCGTCCTCTGCCTCGCCGGGACGGGTCCCTGCACAAAGGCAGCTACAGGAGAGGTGACGCAGCCTTCATCATGGGCTGAGCTCTCCTCATCCTACCTCAAAGGGAGCAACGGGAGAAGTTTCCTCTCCTATCCCTACACCACATTTTTACGAAACTTACGGAAACACAGAATTTCCAACTTTCCTAAATCCACGCCTTCCAGAGTTACGGAAGGCTGGGACAGGTAAGGAGAAAAAATAAGGAACAAAATGACTGACACGGTGCAGTCACAAGGTTTGTTTCACGAAATCTTAAAAATGAACCAAAACAAAAACAAACTTCAAAATATTGATATAATTTCCACCTACAGGAAAGAGATCACCATTCCTTCATGACCCGTGGCGCTGCGGGTGCTGCCGAGGTTCCTCACAGGCCTCGCTGGAGTCCATGCACGCCCGGCACGCTGCTGTCCCTACAAGGGTTAGGCAAACAGGCCAGCAGAGCCCAGCGCAAAGGAAATGCATCTGGAGTTCAGGGCACGGCTATCGCGTGGCTATTTCTGTAGCGCCGGCATCTAAAAAAAGACCCCGTTCACACAAGTAGCTATTTTACCTTACTGTCCCACAAGAACTAAATGCATTTTTTCCGATGACACTTTCCCACCATAAAATACACGGCAAAATGTGACAAATATTTTGAAATATTCCTATGAAAGCATGTTGCTTATATATAGAAACATGAGTATATATGGAAACACACAAAATGATGTGGTTATATATAGATGTCTCCTCACTGTATAACTAATATTAGTTCGTGGAATTGGAAGTCACACGCGACAAAAAAATGAATTAGAGTTCCAGTGAGCTTTGCCATAAAGCAGACAAAGCAGCAAAACCCACTTAGATTTATGATAATCTTAGTACAAATTGCTGAATGGTGAATTCCCTTGAGAACTTCTCTGACACAAGAAATACTCAGAAAATAAACAAAGCAGGAGACGAGTCCAAGAGGCTCGCTGAAGAGACATTTATTCCACATCTTTTTTGCTCCTCCACTACAGCAAGATCTCTGAGAGGAACCACAAGTCAGAGGCCCAGAGGTCTTCTTGGGCCCTAAAGCTTGTTTTGTGGTTAACAGAAGACCATCAGCTTCATAAGGTCCTTACCAATTAAAACTGTTTTGGTGGAAACGTTTCAAGTGTCTACTACCACTACTACCCTTGTGAGAGTATTCCAGACTATAATGCTTCTTTTAATATAAAGAAATACACTTTGGTAGTCACACGAAGGTCCTAAAAGTTCTTCATAAGACTTATTTCCATGAGTCTTAATGGTTTTAATTTTACTTCCTAATTTCTCCTCCACGGTTTGGTGTCCCAAACACCATGTTTTTGCATTAGACCGAAATATTAAGGTTAAATTGATTTATCTGTTTCAGTGTTTAAGCTGAGGGAAATAAAACAAGTGAAAATATATGACAGAATTTTGTTTCAAAGGACAAAATTTAAATACTTTTTCCATGCCCTCAGAGAATCAGTAAAATGGATAAGGAATACACTCCTTCCCCTATTTTTATTAAGCAAACAACTCTCCAATCCCATATCATCTCTTCTGTCCAAGCACTATTCTAAACCATGAGTCTCAATTCACAGTATCTATACTATAGTCCTTAAAACTGTCACAGAAGCCTATTTTAACATCTAGCCAAACAGCTCTGCTTGACTGCTTTCATCAATGAGTACAGAATCTTGATTTTGATAAAATTTATTTTTCAGCAACAAAGGTCTGGTACCTTTGTAGCAGTTTCACAGTAAATGCCAACAAAAATAGTCCTTGGATGATCTGGACAATAAATAACCTTTTTTTCTTTTTTTTTTAACAATAAATCTACTGGAATAACAGCATTCCCAGCCCTGTGTCCCAGTGACACAACTTTGAGAAGCATAATGGAATCTACCAAAGAAAGCAACCAAAAATAACGTTCAGAAAGTGGTCTGAGTGAGGAAAAACGCAGTGGCACTGTTCATAGAGCTTTAGTGGAGATCCTCACATGATAGGGGTGTGTAGAAAAAGTGGCAGATAGTTCAAGAAATTAAGATGTACTATTATTCTCAGGAACAAAAATTTGCCTCCTCTCAATCTTCAAAGGCTGCATACATCTCACCTGCTTGCCTCCATGGCAACTGGATTCTCTTCTTATCAAAAAGCTCCTGATATTATGCTCTTGTCTTCTCTCCCTCACTGAACTGTGCTACTCTGGCTGCATCAAATATCCAGAAATTCAAACGGGACCAAGGATGAATAAATTCAATTGTACAATTGAAGCGGTGAAATCTCAAAGACTTCTTATAAAAGCTTTACCCACTTCACAACCTTCTTGCTGGCTGAAAATTAACAACTCTTGAATAGGTTCAGTTGCATAATACAAGAGAACTTTGCCACAATGTGATCCAGAACAGGACTAGATCTTGTTCTAGATCCTAGGACAAGGAACTCCAAACCCACACAGCCTCAAAGAAACACTCAGTTCTTTCATGACAACAAGTGATCAGGAGCTCAGATCTATTATTCATGTAGATGATGACATGTCTGGCAGAACAACAGCTCTTGGCAGAACAGCAAAATATTTATTCAGTGTAATAACTCAAAGGAAATGATTTGCCAAATTGACTGCAACAATAGGCTTCAACCTTTTTCAATTTGTGGACTGCTAAAAATGCTCAGTGGGAATGCAGAGCTCTGCACAGACAAGCAGT
Source organism: Netta rufina (assembly GCF_964035555.1). Lineage (NCBI taxonomy): Eukaryota > Metazoa > Chordata > Aves > Anseriformes > Anatidae > Netta > Netta rufina. The sequence continues at coordinate 24,536,819 of NC_140130.1, read as the reverse complement.
CTACTGACAACAGACTTATTGTTTTTAGGATACCTTTTACTGAGATGTCAGAAATAGTCCTTGGACACAAGCTAAAAAAACGTCCAGACCATGTTATTTTCTGGAAGTGTTTCATCCAAATATTAAGCAATCTTCCTTACCGTATAAAATACCAAGACTTAAAAGCCTGAAATCAAACCGTTACAGCTCTCTGCAAAATGAAGATCTTCTTACCAGTGACATCAGCAAGAGCAATCTGTTTACTTGCCACATATGGACACCAACCAGCACATGGAGTGGTCAAATGGCAGAACTCAGCAGCACCACTAAGTCTTCTCTCAATCCCGGTGTGTCGCTGGGAGCACCTTTCCCACACAAACATCAGGGAGGCTGGAAGCCCCTAAATGCTATTCTGAAAAAAATCTGTGCATTAAAACAGAAACTGCAGAAACTGTTGTTTTGCCTACAGATTGATGGTCCAGTTAACGTGACAAGACAGCTGGTGAGAGCTCCATTCCCAGAGAGGCTCAGCGCATGTGCACCCAGCTACCCTACCATCAGCATAGCTGCTGATTCAAAGATCAAAAGTATTTGGGGTTTTTGTTGCCACAGTCATGTATTCCCTTGGCACAGGAGTCCTCAAGCCTGGGACCACTCGTGATGGGTGTATTATGGAGTAGAGTGCCCTAGGGTTCCTCTGGGCAGAAAGCAAGAGTGGATGCAACCCTGGGATGGACCCTGAATGCCGAATCCCACACCGTTGTATTGCTAAGGAAGAGCTGAAGCTGCAATCAGTGGTTGGCGACAGTGGTTTTTTTAAAGGCAGCATTTAGAGACTTATCAACAGAAGCAAAATACAGGGAGGGGAGAAGAGAAGGAACGGGAGGAACTCTGGGAACTGCAAATGGGATTCATGTTATTTCCACTGTGGTAGCAGTTGAATCAGTGCTCAAACCACCAGCCTGCCCCAGCACATCAGACTACCCAGCAATTTGCCTGGTCCTTTAAGGTAATCCACAGTAAGAGCCACAGCAATGTGGGGCTGAGAGAGGCCTGTGCACCCCAGCCTCGCTGGGGGCAAGAGAGAGAGCACAGGTCCACGAGGGGAGCAGGAGGTGGGAATGATGGCAGGATCTGGCCTGAAGCAGAAGGACTGCCTCAGGCACTGAAATGTCTCATCAGATTCGCTGTTTCAGTAAATAAAAATATCAGCAAGCTGGCCTGGTCTTTGGGCCCTTATGAAATGGCTGTTTGTCACAGCTGAGGTGAGCTCAGGGGAACGCTCTGCAGATAAAGCTAGGGGAGGTTTCAAGTGCGAAAGGAGCAGTGTGACACAGCTCATGGCAGAAAGTGAGGCTGAGGTTGACATTGCTCTAGACGTGCAGGGACGGGGCATTTAAAAGCACACAAGAACAAAAAGGCAGCTCCTGCCCACCCTGCCTCTCTCTGCATTGGTGAGAGCACAGTTTCTCTCCTCAGTATGGTGCCTTAACTTCCTCACTGAATTTCAAAGCAGCATCACCCTCTGCCCTCACACCTCTTGCTTTAACGCCATGCTACGAAACACCCTTTCTAAAACCAAACCTGAGTACAGCTCCTCGTCCCCTTGGAAGCAGACAGGTTTTCCAACCACGAGGGCTAGTGAAACTTGATGAGCAGAGGGGGGCTGAGAGAAGATGGTGGTGTTTCTGGAGCTAGGCTGAAAATGGCAGAGGAAAGCACAAACAGTGGGAAAATAACTTAAGAAAGAGATTTCACTGATCTGACAGGAGAAAAAGGCATTTTGGAGCAGTCTACTGTTCTCAGAGGACATAGGCAATATCTTGAAACGTTTAAGGGCTGGTGACTGAATGAAAGTGCTCAGACCTAAGGGAGAAAGAAGAGCAGAAAAACACAAGTACAAGTGAACTGATCAGAAGTGCTGACAGCAGTGTACGAGTTATACCAGAGGATGAGCACAGCAAGTACCAAGGAGGAAGGCAAGAGCACGCTAAGACAAGAAGGTACAGCTGCTGAGAGGGGCGACTTCTGCTACCCCTCCGCTTGCCTCAAGAAGCAGACAAATTACTCCAGAAACAAGAGGGAGTTGTGTACAGAAATGTCATACAAGTGAGTTGCCCAGTGGGTTACACCAAGCAGTTCGTGAGAAAGTCTCCCGAACCCTGTGAACAATGAAAGCAGCCCTTTTTCCATCCATCTCTCCCAGAGTATTTAAAGATTTGAATTTTCCCATATCATTTTTGGTTCGTCTCTTCTCTATAAATAGAGAAGCAGCAGTGCATCCATCTCTTCTTCATCTTTTTTGGTGGTCTAGCGTTGCACACAGGCTGGAATGTTTTTCTAGTAAACGATAAGCGATGGGAAACAAGTTGAAGACAAAGGATGAGAGACCTTGAGCTCGGACAAATAGGAGAGACGGGAGCCTTCTTGTCTTTCCCAAGAGGCAGGTATCTTTTCTCTGGACCAAAGGGTTTTGTTTTGGAAACAAACGCATCTATTTCTGTCACTTCCTTTAGACATGCAGTCTTCATGGGGCTGATAGCAAGACTGACTACAGTGTCTGAGAATGACAGTTTGGCCCCCAAAAGAAAGCATTTCTAACCTAAATATGAAACCCGAAGGAAACACACCCCTGCTGCTAAGCGCATGTCTCAGTGGACTAACGCTGTGATCTATGCTCTGCTCCCAGAGCCTTTACTTTAGGCCAAAGTCTAATAATCGAGTTAGCACTTTGCAAGGAGAGCTAAAGCCCCTGGGGTTTGTGCTGAGTGGCCGGCCGGTGGAGAGGCTGAACTGGACATCAGCAGGTGGCCTGGCTGCCATGGGAAAAAACAAGAGTGCTTTGGGCAGTCGGGGAGCTGAGCGAGGAGCTGCAGGAACGCCTGCGCTCTCCCCCGACCCATGGGAGGTCAGCCACATCACTCGAGAAAAACAAAAACATGAGCAGAAGAGAAAGGGTGAGCCGTGGCAGAGGGAGAAAATGCCAAGACCGGGCAGCATGGGCTTAGAAACAGCTTCACAAGTCAACGAGGGTTGAATGCAGCTCAGGTACCTCAAGCTGTGGCCCTGATGTACCACTGCAGCCATGAACAGGACTAGCAACGGGACTGCACCAACACGGCGACATCTCCGTTAATTGGGGACGAAGTCGGGGTGAGCAGCAGGGAGGGGAAACTAATGAGTTCCAGAAGATCACGGTCCTCCATCTCTGCTTAAAAATAGGAACTGCGGTCAGGGGTTTTAGACAGAGAGAGTCAAACCTCAGCATTTGGATCCAGATTTTGAAACCACGAAAGGTCAGAGTTAATTGAGTGTTGGTCATTCAGAGGTCCTGGGACAACTTAAAAATCAACAGAGTGCTGTAAAGTCTTATTCAAGTCAGGCTCCTCTCTCGCATCCAAAAGAAGCAATGATATCCTTGAAAACAACAGCCCAGACCAGCTTTGTTCATGGCTTACCTACTCAATACTTCCCGTAGGGGACGGGAACAAAATGCCAACTAGCAGCAGGGTCACGCAGAGCCTGGGTGCAAGGGCCTCAAGAGAAACAGCTTTCAAAATAGGCCGCAGTGGGCAGGTTCTTGCAGAGCTGGCAGGGCCACTGACTCTGGGATAGCCTAATCCACTAACAGGTAAATCCCCTCCACGAAACATTCCTTCCTGTCTGAAAAGACTTATTTGGCAACCAAAGCCCCCTGCTTTAGAGCGAGAGCTGGAGAGGAATGTGACCTGTGGCTCCTGATGGGAGAACGCCCCAGCACATGGAGTACCGAGACCGAAAGCCGCCCAAGCCTCAGCACGTGGACCTTTCCATTCAACTGTCCCGACTCCACGTATGAGATCATGGCTTGGCAGGAGGGACGTCAGGCGCTGAAATTTGGGGCCTGAAGAGCTGTTTAGATGCATAAGGGCCCATCTCTCCAGACAGCTGGATCCCCAGAGAGGAAGAACTCTGTCTGGTGGTTTTGGCAAACGTCGTGCCAAGCATAACGGTTCAGCCTGCTAACTCTGGTGAGGACAAAGCAGAAGGGAACTCAATGGCCTAAAACAAAAGGCAAGTGAGGGAATTCTGCTTTGGACCCTACTTCAGCATGCCCCTAGACACTGCTCATGCATGGAGCAAACGCCCATGCTGGGTCTTTCAGGGGAAGAGAGGGCATCACAGCTGTGTTACTAGGAGCTGGCCTACCCTGAGATCTGGATCCTCCTAGCTCATCAATCCCTTCTGTTCAGATTTTGCTCTACAAGCTGCAAGTCCTAGCTGCCACCACTAGGATGGCAAATCAAACAGCTCGAATTGCACTAATTGAAATTGCTGAGCAAGAGGAACCGATCCTCTCTCTTCTTTCATGTCAGAGCAGCCAAAGTCTGGCACATATACTAAAAAAAAACGTAAACTAGAAAATGCTAGAAAATCCCACAAGGGCAAGTCTTTTTTTGCCACAGTTTACCCCAGATAATGCACAGAGAAGCCTCATTTTACGTTTTTAACATTTTTTTCATTTCTCCTAACTGGGGAAGGTTTTGAATGCAAGTATAAGACACAGTGCACTTTAGCCACGCTGCTGTTCTTGTACAGAGATGCCTTACTCCCTGCCCAGATAAAGATTCACAGTGGTAAAGCGACCGTAGACTGGTGTGGCATGAGCTCTGCGTGGTCATTCATTCATCACCCCCACTCATACCAGAATGGCATCAACTCAAAAGGCAGCTGTGTACACACCCATCTCGCCAGAAGTGTTGGCCAGTCACCGTGGTTTTGTTTACGTGGAGTGATGGAACAGCCTCTTACCAATGCAAATGCACAGCAAAAGTAGTCACTGGACCTGCTGCAGCTTCTCGAGTGTGCAGAGATAAGCTTCGTTATCAGTCAGTGTAAGAGCCAACTGTTTTCCTGAAAGAATCGTCAGTCACCCAATTCCACATCTCATTTCTTAGTAGGTGGCAACGTGTTTCTCCCCACCCCAACAAATGACATTTCTCAAGTGCTCAAAAAGCCAAAGCAAAAGAAGTTTTAGGTTCTGCGTCATCTAGGAAAAAAGATCACTGCTTTGACCCACCATTAAAATAGGTATGGATATGTTGGGGGAGGGAGGAGACATGACAAAAAAGGAATTTGATTTATGATTTATTAATCAAAAAAATACGAGAAGGACCCATGGGTAGGAATACACACAAATACTTACAAACCAGCCATATTTCAAATTGATGACTTCTCTTTACACATACCAGAATTAGATGCTATTTTTGCATCACTGTTCCTCCAAAGAAGGACATGTGGTAAGCATGCAGTTAACCATTACCAATAATTTCCTGTATTATTTTAGTATCTGGGAGCACCAGACATGTAGCAGTACCCCAAGCTACCAGATGCTTGGGCACTACTCCAAAGAGTTTATAATCTAACACTGAAGAGACATGATGCATTCAGATGCATAAAGAATTACCAAGGGACAACGCTCAGCAAGGCAGGTGGGGGCTCAGCACAGCTTCTGCAGTCTTGTGGCAAAGGCGAGATTTCAGAAAGAAAACGAAGGAAAGCAATGAAACACACTCATATACCAAAGGAATGATTAAAAGAGGGCAAAATTTCAAGAAGGTGAACGTTTCTGAAACATAGATGATTCTCTGTGTCTCTGGGAAGCAATCCATTTTTCTTTCACCCACAAAGTCCTTTCCTCACAATCTGAAGGGTGAAGAAGACACAACTGGCTACTCTCAACTGCTTGCAACTGCTGTGGTCGCTTGCTGAACGAAAATGTGGTACTCACCCATCCCTGCAGAAGGCACAGCAAGCAGTAAAATGCAGTTTGTGGCCAGCAGAACGTGCAACTGCTCCTTCCACGGGAGGTTGGAATAACCAGACCCTGACAGGATAAATCACCAGTCCTTACATCTGTACAAAAACAGAGGTGGCTGGAATTTGCTCTGCTCTTTGCAGTAAGATGTTCTCTCTGTCTTGTTCTCTCACAGGCAGAAGAAACAACTAGGGCACATTTAGGACTCTCTAGCTTATGGGTACCTACAACTGTCAGAATTGGTGACTAGAGCAAGGTGATCAGAGGAAAGCCCAAGCTATTGAGACAGTTAGACCCCTTGGAGATTCAATTCAACCCACAGTCACTGGATTTGGTTTGGTTTTCCTGCTAAATTTTCAGGGGGAAGAAATCCACGTTTTGGGCTGTAAGCACATTCAATGGCTAATGAGAAATCAGCTCACCGTGGTTCACTTGTTTCTAATAGGATTGCGGGTACCGCTCCTGTCTTTTCCTCCCCACTTTGGGGAGCTGGGGCCGCACAGGAATTTCCTCTTCTTATAATCCCTCACTGGAAATGATCGGTACTGCTTGTCACAAGCCTATCATGTGGGGAAAAACAAGGCACAGAGGAGGTACAACACCACCACCCCACACACACACACGGCAAAAAAAAACACAACAGTACTCTTTGAAGAGGGGTGAAGGGAGATGGTGGTTAAGTGGGCTCTATTTGAAGGCTTGCAGGTTGTTTCTTTGCTTTTATTGTTGGCAATAGCCAGGCTAAATCCTAGATCTGTTCACGGTAAAGAACACATCTAAGTGACAAAAATAGCCACGCTGTACTAAAGGGAAAGAGGAAGAAAGAGAAATTTAACAAAGGAGAGAAACATCAAGCGAATAAAACCAGGAACTCGTTCAGCTAGCTGCTCCACCAAAAATAAGGCATTACCTGTTAAAGTGAGATGCTGAAAGGAAGCTTCTCGTCTGTGTGAGACAGCACAATAGACTATCACAAACACACATTCCCTTTAGGAGAATTAGAGAGTAACAGAGATTTTTAAGCAAGAATACGTGTCCGTGTAAATTTGCTTTCCAAATCCAATTTCCCTTCCAATCCTCTCATAGCTTCTCATCAGCAATTTTCTATTTCTACTATGAAGGGCTCTAGCGTAATTATGCTCAGTTACTGAAAGCCTCTTTACTCTAATCCTCTTCTTAGCCTCAAAGTAACAGCATCAACTGATACCTGTGAGCTTAGCTTCCACCATGGGACACACACCAGAGCTCACAGCACAGAAAAAACCCCTCATGACGTACCCGCCTACTCCAGCTCCCTCTGTTCACCTTTCCAGTGCTAAGTACCAGACCTTGTCGCGGAGCCAGACAAAATCGTCAAGGTCAAAATTTGTAATTTTGGTATTTTAAAGTTCCGAGGAGAAAATGGATGCAAAACCACTACTTATCACGAGAACATGTACTGCTCAGGGGGGTTGTTTGTTTGTTTGTGCTTGGTTTGTTTGTTTTTTAAACTACTTTAAAAATTCAGAGGAAATGACTTGTCACGAGACTGGTGGGAAGGGGATGCTGAAGAGGGGGCACTGTGCTCTTTGTTCGTTTTGGCACGAACATTGAAACCAGGCCTTAATATGGATAATTACGGGGTAGAATGAACTCTTCCCCGATAAGTTTTCATCAAGCATCAAGCTAAAAGCAAACTTGAAGTATAAACGATTCCGATTCAAGCAATGAAACAGAGGCCAGCAAAAGTTATAAGCTTCTTGGACCTCCTTTTGAGAGGTATTAGAGCGCTTGAATGAATGCAGTTTTCCCTTTAATTCAGAGCACTGCAGGTTTTTCAGCCCAGCTGTTTAACCCCTGCAACGCACGGTGACCTTTTCATTTTCCATTGCTCTTGCAGTTTTCCAGCAGTTTGAGCTCATTTGGGCTAATCACCTCAACATGGAGCTGCAAATGGAAAATGTTGCCGGTAAGTTGTTCCATTCACAGCCATTTAGTCTTGCACTGCTTGCGTCAGGGTGCGCTACCTGTTTTCCCCGTCTCCTTAGGCGGCGAGGCTCCGGACCTTGGGGCCGTTCAGCTCCCAGCGGTCACGCAGGCTCCCAAAAAGATGTGGGTGACCTTCCAGCAGAGGACTCCACCCTGTGCATGTGCACCTTCACCTTGCAGCCTGTCCCATGCCCATCCCCCGGTGAGACACGCTGTGCCACAAGGCAGGGGAACACACTCCCTGACCCACCGCGATCCTACACGCCTCGAATCCCATTAGGGAGAAACGGCGGTCGCTCCAGAGCAGCGACTGACACCGAGTTTCCACTGTAAACCCAAGCTGACCCTTTCCTGACCCTGCCTGCTAAAAAGCACTAATTTATAAAACATCCCATCAACAAGGAAATTGGTAGGTCTGATTTGGTGAAGGAAAAGAAAAAGCACTTTCCCATGCAGATCCCAAGTCAACTTGAAAGCTGGCTTTTAAAAAAAAAACAGAATACATGCAATCAAGTATCTAATTGTGGGTTTGGCCCCAACTTTGAGAGATATGTCATGAAAAAACAGAATCACTGATGTCCCAAACTAGCATTTCTAAGCCCCTTATTTTAACTAAGGCAAAAAAAAACAAAGCCACCACAGCAAGGCTTGCCTACCCATGACTAGTCACTCAATACCACGATTTCAATAATGCAAAGTTTTGAATTATCAGTATTACAGGAACCTATGCCAGAGACGTAATTTCTGGGTAATCTCAAGTACCAAGAGAGCAACTGGAAATTTTAGTTTTTTTTCCCCTGGAAGTTCATAGTCTTCCTCTTTCTCCAGTGAAACCAAATGAAAGCATGAGTAGACTTCCATCGACAGAAAGAGCCCTCCGTTCCTACTCAAAGAGCTCCCACCTACTGTCTGGTCATCTTTACTGAGGGACAACAATAACTTATGGCAACAAAACGTGCCAGCTCAGTAGAGGTCTAGTGGGCAAAGGGCAGGAATCAAGTGTGCCTCTGTATCAAAGCTCCATGTGCCCTGGTCAGGAGTCTGGAGGGCTTCCCTGAAAAGTACTTCTTGTTAATAGTAAATCTGTGCGATACAGGTGATACGAGATGTGTGTTTTTAGAACCTAGTATGCAAAGACAATAAACTACAAAAGTTAAATATATGACACCGTCTGGGAAGTACTGTCTTAACTTTCCTTGATATTGTCAAAAGAGAAGCTCTGTATGTGGTTGCAAAGCAATTCTTCATTTCCTTTGTTGCAGATGATCTCAGCTTACATTCTTCTTTATTTAGCATCTTCTATATTTGTCCCAGCAGCACCAGGTGGAAACTTTCTTCCGTAGATTATTACAGACCTCAAATACTTCCCCACGGCCCTCAGATGCCCACTCAGCACAAACCTGCAAGATGACTCCAAGCATTGAGCGGGCTGCGTTCAGGCTCAGCAATAGTAGCACTGCCACAGCTGGTACCACCAACACGGCATGGCCACTTGGGGGACATTTAGTGCATAACCCTGCGTGCTAATCTGTGACTAGTGGATACAGAGGGGCTCCCAGAGGAGTTATTTTCCCTTGCTAGTTCTCACTGGCACCCAGGCAGCACAGTTATCTCTTTGCGTATCATCCAGCATATCACTTATATCATCTGTGCAAAGGATTTGTTAGCAAAATCCCAAGTATTCAGAACGTTCAGTCTCATTTATCAATTCTTCAGCTCCTGGCCTCTTTTTGTTTTTAGCTCAGGTTGCTGTTGGACTTTTAAGTAAAGGGTATCCTGGGGTAATGAGTAACACCGAGCACTAGCTGAGGATATGAGTGGGGTTTATTCCCACTAAAACCCAAGTATGGATGGGGTGTAATGGCTGAGTGGGGAGCAGTGGGACATACTCTTTATCATCCCATTACTATCCCATATACCTACACAGCCACTCCAGTTTATGCCTTTCTGTGCTCCTTTAACTAGTTCCCTACAGATGGCACTGTACCACCATCCAAAATACCCCTTCAAGAAAAAAACAAACTTAAAACAACTTAAAAGAGCTCATGCTGAGCCACCAAGAGGAGCCAGGTGATCGGCTACGTTCCTGCCTTCTCATCCAGATGGTTTCCTGGGTATCAAACGGGGAGAGAGCACAAGGTTTTGTACATCCAGCCTTCTCTACCACAGACCAGGATGGGAGCTACTGGGAAGATGGGTCCTAATATATACAAATCTTTGCTCTGCATTTTCCTGAAGCATTTGGTCTTTGTTCGTTCTGAAGATGGGACACAGATTGAACAGACCTTGGGTATGACCTTGTCTGGCAATTCCTATGGGAGGCAACTGAGAAACCTCTCAAGAAGCCAGCATGCATCCAAAGATTTACACACGGGGCTGCGATGTCAGTAATTGGATGAATGCAATAAAGTCTGCAGATTCCTTTTCCTCAGTCATGTGTGGTATTTCTATTACTTTCTCTGTGACTGTTTTACATCCAATAAAAACACACTGAACAGAAAATACAGTAGTAGAAGTTACCCTTTGCTCTTGGTAAGGAGAATAATTCATTGGTTTGGCACTTCCCAAGGCATGCGTGAAGGGAAAAAGCACTTGGCTCAAACAGGCTCATAATTATTAGCAGCAAATTCAATCTATGGTGCGTTTCACCAGCTGCTTCTTAATTTCATTGCTCTCAGCTGCACAGATTTGCATAGCATCCCATGACTACTGAAATCTTTTTGCTCTTGATTGGTGAAACTTTGTCCTTAGATGCACGTACAGACTGTCCAAACAGAATAATTATGGCCAAGGCTTTTGAAGTGTTGAGCTTAAGACCTTTAGAGAAAAATGAATTTCAGAAAGTAGTGGAGGAAAACCCTTTCAGACTTCTCTACCTGGTTAAATATCAAAGCATCACAGGCACTTAAGCACTCTTGAAAACCTCAGCTTACATCCTCCTATTAGTATTGCTCTCAATATTTGTATAAAAAGAAGCAGATTCCTGAACAGTGCCCGGCTAGGTTGTGCAACAGGTTATTATAGAGTGGAAATAAGAATGTTATCTACTGGAACTACAGAAGAAAATGAGGATCAAAATGAGATTAGCACGTGGTTAGGATTAACAGAAATGCCTAAAAATTACAATCAGGATTTCAGTTTCAATAGCAGGAAAGAATATCTCTATCAGCATTGTGCCTGCAACGTCAGCACTGGCTAAAGTTCTGATCCTGTACTCAGAGGAAAATGAGATAAAAAGTGCCCACTCTACCCCCACAGCTCTGAGATTATCCTTGCTCAGAAATAACCCTGCTCAGTTTTAAAGATCTAAAAACATCACAACCTAGTAAGGTATAAAACTAGATTTACATCCCCTGGTATTCTGGTAGTAACATTACAGCCTACCACTGCCTTCAAAAGGTTTCAGCAATACAAGTCAGGGTAAAAGGAAGTAAAGGCAGATAAATAACCCTGCTGGATTTAAGAGCTGATATTAATAAGATGGTAATTTCTGTGGTTTCATTCACCACCAAGAGCTATGCAACTACAGAGCTCAGCGCAGCTTTCTCTGTATCACAAGCAGACAGTTTCAATCAGGGAACATGTATTTTTTTTCTTTTTAATTGAGAGAAATTAAAGAAACTCTTTCCTTTGAGCCACTGCACTTAAGCAAGCAATACTGTGCGTATAAAATACAAAAATCCATTTAATTTAAATTCCCAAAATACGTTGTAGTTGAATGTTTTGCAGCACCTAGATTCTCTGCCCAGCTCTGTCTTACCTCCTTTTGTTTGCCCCAATTGTATCCCAGTCCTTACAGATCAACAGAACTGGGATATTATGTGGTTTTATGCCTATGCTGTAATCTAAGTCCCCCCATTTAAAAACAAAACAAAAGTAGCAAAAACAAAACAAAATAGCCCAATGCATTAATCTTAATGATAGACTCTTTGCACATAGAAGATTATACCTTTCTAACCCAAAGGAAATTTAGTCCATTTTCAGATTATTTAGCCATTTTTCAGAGTACTACATAGACATTACTATTTCCCTTTCTTCATATGATCCATTCCAGATCTGCTAGACCTAATGAAACATGACTCTGTGGAAAACCAGGCACGTTTCCATATAACACCTTCCCACACTTCTTGCCTCTGGTATTTTCTATTTCATTTCCCCTCCCGCTCCCTTACAGCGCTTTCCGATCTATATTCCCAATCAATATTCTCAGGTCATTCTTAAATCCTTCAGCGACGGGCAAGGAACAGCACATGCCGTGGCTGGCTCGGAAATGTGTGCACTGATCTGACAGCCGATAAGATGAGCTCCCAGGCCATGGAGCAAAACAAATTGATTGGATGCATAATGAAGTGGATGGTGCTGCCTTCACTCCAAGGGAACACTAAGTTTATGTGTGCAGGTGTGTTTTTTTTTTTCCCGACGTACTCCTCGCCTCAAATTTCCCCAAACACGTATACAAATTTTACATTTTGTATCCCTTTTTCACCTGCCAATTTTGATAAAAACAAAGTTTCACGAGTTATTGAACAGAAGCTGATAAAGGAGGGGAAAGGGATGAGATCAGCAGAGTGCCTTTCTGCAGGAAATTGGACTAAAAGCACTGATAAAGATATCAGGTGAACTCAAAGCCTATGAAAATAAAAAAGCAACACTTTATTCAGACAATAAGAATCATATCATGACACCCACTGCCACATACCTCTCTAAGAACAAAGATTTATTAAGAATCACAAGATAGGATGGATGCTCACATGCCCAGGCAGAATGCCCAATGTTAGGCAGAGGCAACACAAACAGTAATTCAAGAACCCCCTACTTCAGAGTTGTATTTATCACATATTGTGATCAGCACAGTGGCAGAAGCACCTCTGCCTCTTAAAAGGCTCTTGCACCTGTTTTAGAAGGGTTTTTAGGGTTAATTACAGATGACAGTATACTCACCTAGAGAGGATGCTGGCTAAAAATGCAAGGTTGTTCCTACCTAGGAATTTATGGGCAGGTAATAAATCAGAAGTGAGAGTATTTCCCAGCTTCTCCTTAGTAGGAGCGGTAGGACCTTACCCTGTTCCTCCACTCTGCTCTTAACCACTGCTTGTGCTCAGCTTTTCCTTCTCCAACGTATCCAAATTCAGTGTCGGTCAACAGCTGCTTTTCAACCCAAATCCGTAATGCCTGAACCAAATGCCCACCAGGGAACACTAAATGAGCCCTGTCTTCCTAAGCATTTAATCACAATTGTCACAAGCAAATAAGCAGCCGAGCATAGCGCTAATGATGTTGTGTTTGTCTGGGAGGTTTAACTGGGTATGCAGCTCACCCCTTAACTAAAAGGAATTAATTTCCACTCCCTGTTTTCTAAGGTAATAACATCGCTGTAAAGACTGATTTATTTACAGCTAATAACTTCTCACAGAGCAGCAGGATTGCAAAAGCTATTCTGTGGCATTCACAGCAGACAAATTGTTTTACAATCCCTTTTATAAGCACCATCAAGCACCATCTTGCTGTGCTCTTGTTCCTGTGACTGGCTGGCATGCCAGTCCAGACCTGACAGCTGTAATGGTGAAGAAACCTTCCTCCCACTTCCACTATAAATCCATTCATAGACAGTTCACCCCAACTTGTTCTAGTACTGTCCTTCACCTTAGGTAGCTCTTCTCCCTTTCTCACGCTTAGCCTTCTTATTCCTTACACAGAACAAATATATTGACTCTTAGCCTTTGTTTAGCTGGACTAAACAAGGCAAGTTCCAGGGTCTACATACTGACCACAGCCTAAAGATGTGCCCTCCCAGATGAAATTGCAGGTGGCACTGGGATTTGCCGCGCAGCAGCACCATCACAGGTTAAGCCTGAACTCTCCTCTGAAACTGGGCTGCTTCCAAGTATCTCTAAGTATGTACCACGCCGAAATCCTAATTCTCTACCATACCTATCCTTCTAGTAACTCCAGAGTTCAACTCTCTCAGCTCCGATGTACCACTGCACTGAGATCCACGTTTCTTTGGTTTCTGGCTGCTCTGCCATGGCCTGGTAAAACGGGAGCTGCACACTCTAGGGGACATTTCCACATTCCTGCATGGTTGGAGCCCAGCACCTCAGGATACTCTTGATCTTTCCTCAATTGATTTAATCTGACGGCTTGTAAGATACAACCACAAAGATCGGCACCTCTGTCAAGATTCTGGTTTTTCCTGCTCGTGATTAGAGATAAGGAAACTTCACTTACAATCTCCCTTCATTGAGAAAACTGATCGCTTAGTCTTTACCTCTGAGTCTTACATAGCTGCATTAGGATTCCCTTTCATCCCACTGCAGTTGGCTGCTTGTGAGCAGCTCTGTGAAATTCCCGACACCACCCAGCAATGGGCCTAGCTAGTGCAGGCTGCCAGGGGCAGACCTCAGACGCAGCAAGAGGAGCCACACTTAAAACATTTTAATCTTCTGGTACCAAGGGAACTTTCAGTGAGCAATTACACATTTTTGTTAGTGGTTTGGATATTTTGGCTGTGAATCCCTATAAAATTCCTGAGTGAAAACCATAAGGTCCTGGCCATTTGTTACCGCTCACATTGTCCACTTGTTCTAGACCTTCATGAAGGAAAAATACGGTGTGACAACCTCCACTCTCTTCCAGAGAAACCCAAGATCTTATTGACACTTCCCCATGCTCTTATTTTCTCTGAATGTTCCTTTTATATATCCTAATCCCAACCAAATCATACTTACACTTGAGTTTCTCCACTGAGACACAGAATTTCCTTCACAGGGATGCCAGGTGACACACTTATGCATCAAGTCCTCAGCTCAGGAGCTGGACTCAATGAACCTTGTGAGTCCCTTCCAAACCAGGATAGTCTATGATTTAATTCTGTGATTCTGTCATGTCACCAGTCAACTCGTGTAAGTCTAATTTTTATTGAAGAAAAAGCACTTCAGCTTCAGGTGAATTTATCTAAGGAAGAGGTGTGATAGGGAGCAGAAGTCATTTTCAGAAATTTAGGCCAGTGAACAACATATGTGCATGACCCATGAACAACATATGTGCATGACCCATCACCATCTAATACACCAGCTCAGCTCTTCCAAGATGTTCAAGAGTGACATGTCCCACTGCTGAAGACACAGCATAACACATACTGACACTTCGATTGTCTCCCGCAGGGCTGTATCATTTCAGAAGCTGCAAGAGTTTGCGCCTATCTTTGATCCAACAGCCCTCATCCTTTAGCTCTGATGGCCAGGATTTGTGTTTTAAAATTCAGAAGCATCATGCAGTGACAGGTGTCAATGAAGGCAATGCCATTTAACGAGAAACAAGAATGCTGTGCGTTAGCTTTCCTGGCAAGGGGAGCTGAGACTGGCCACAGGGACACTCCTCCACATGGCTTCCACCCACCCAGGCCCTTGCCACAGGCTCCTGCTGTACTGGCACTGAGGGCTGGTGGGTGACATGGGGAACCGATCATGCTTATAAATAATCATTAGAGAGGGAGATCTTTTTAATCTAGTTCTGCTCACTGTACAGCTCCACAGACGATAATATTGGCACAGAAGAGCACAACAAGTTAGTGGGGCAGGCTTCCTATGTCACTCATAGTCAAGAGAGGCATCCTGGTAAAAGGTAGGAGCTCCAGAGTCCAAGTGTAAGACTTGGGTCATCATCTCCTACCCCAAAAATAGGTGAAGTAGATTCAAAACAGCTTCTTTATTCCCTCAAAGGGTCTAGATACAGGGATCAGGGTAGGGTGACACTTGCATGCCCTCCAGACCATTATTCAGTCACAGAATAATTAAGGTTGGTTATCTGCATGTTGACTACACAGCGGCCTCCAGCCCCCACCTCTTGTGCCAAAAGCTGACAGCACCATTACAGAATACATCCCTGCATGAATATTTGAAATGTACGTGCCTGGACCCATCATAAATCATACTGTAACTTTCAGCACACCTTCCCTGCACCCCATAAATAGAAACCCATGCAATCCATTTCATACCTTAGAAAGTAAAGGTGGTTTAAAGAGAGCCTGAGGAACACAATGAACATGTTTCAGGAAGACAGCACTTTCTGGAATAATTTTAATTAACCTTGCATTACACTTTTCCCTTCCAGAAGGCCTTAAAGATTCAAACAGCTCATGAAGTCCAATAATGCATTTGGCATTGATCTTCTTACTCAAAAGAGCTTTTACAGAATGCTTTCTGCTCTGCTAAAGCTGAGTTAAGACCTTAATTTTAGCAGTGAGGGCCCTACTGCAGCTCTGAAAGATATTTTTACTTCACTGAGGTTTCTTTGAAATGAATTTATCACTACTAACCTCGGGCTTTTTATTTCTTTGTAAGAACTCTTAATAATATTGAGAGGAGAAATAAATTAACAACATTGCCCACTAAAAGGATTTTCCAGGTGAGTACACTCTAACTCCAGTTGCAGGAGGTTTATGAAAATACATTTATGGAAGGATGCTTACATCTCATGATTTTTCTTTCTCCCTTTGATATCCTTCCAACTCCACCTAGAGAAAGAAACCGGACAATAGTCTAACAGTCCTGCCCACCTGACTGAGGCCTTGCTCGCAGAGCTGTCTCCTCGGATCCAAAGGGAACCTCAAAGTACAAAAGCTCTGCCCTTTACCCCCTTCCACCCCTAAAGGGGAAGGAGTTTCAAACAGGGCCATACAACAGGTGGGCAACAGAACAGCGCCAAGCAGAACAAGAACAGGCACCAATGGTCCAGAACATTTATCTTCACAGGCTGCCTTTTATAGACGGAATTTGTTGAGCTGTCAGAAAAACAAGTGCTTTAGTGAAGCTTAACAACTTCAAATTCTGTCCCAGCAGGGCTGTCAAACCACGCATGTAGCCTGAAGATGTTACGATGACAAGTTCATGCAACTTTGCAGGAATTTCCTAATTACAGGACCCTGTTTTAAATTAACTTTAATCCCATTTTATTGGCTAATGTTTTCATACTGCTGACGGGATCTGTCATTTTCATACATCTGGGGAATATTACAGATTTTCTGGAAAGCTATGCTAGCAGTTGCCTTCTACTTCCCTCCCCATTTATACTACAAAAATATGGAATTTCAATAGAGTGGCAAGGGTTTGGAGTTGCAGATTTTTCAGTGAAATTGAGAACGGAGTTTTCATCACTGAATTCGAGTTATTAGTTGCGCAACATTTCCAAAACACCTAAACAAGAATATCAGTGAGACTGTAATCCAGTGTTACGATCCAGGCTTTCAACAGTAAGCATTCTTATCAGCGTGGTTTTCAGTGCCATCTTCAGTCATGAATGATGTTCCAAAACCTTTCAAGTCTTTGTTTCACTGAAAATAAGATATAAAGATGGGACCATTTTTGCACATAAGCTACGCTGACTCACTGCACAGGTATACATTTGAAAGAAATCAAGCACTCCCCGCAAGCCCATCAGTGTTTTAGATACAGCCATCTCAATAGAAAAAACAGGCATAGGATCAGTAAAATTCTCCTCAAGTTGGAATGGAGAGAAAGGCCTGACACTGTTTCAATATGAATGTAATTTTTTTCCTGTTAATAGAATATCCTTTGCCTAGTTAAATATATGCAACTGACCACAGGAATTGGTGCTTATTTGGCCATTTTGTTACATCAGTCTTCCATGTCAAAATCCCACTATGTACTTACTTGCAATGAGTTTAATTAGATGATTACAAAGGACCACGCTACAGCGGTTAAAGAAGCTATGTTCCCAGCACTGGAAGTCCCCTGCTCCTCAGCTGGGACACAATAACTGACCCCTACGCATTCCTCCTCCGTTACAAAGCAGAGCAGAATGGGTCTGACAGCACTCAGAAAAAGGAATAGGAGAAGAACTTGAGCCTGCAGGCATGTTGCTTTGGGTCACACCAGGAAAGAAAATAAAATAAGAGCATTTATGCTTTTGTCTCTGGGTACTTTAACATGTTTTTCAGCACATAGACTGAATAGTTTTGAATGGAGAGGCAGCAGATAAAGAGCTTACAGGTTTCTTAAAGGTGAGGAGAGAACTGCATGTGTGACAGCAAAACTGCAGTCGTTATGGGCCTCCTACTTAGCGGTGTCATTTATTCAATATCTAGCAAGGAAAAACAGGGTTCTACTTAAACATCAACTTCTGTGGAATAACCAAGCCACCAGAGGCTATTATAACACATTATTCTAACCCCAAGCACCCCAAATTTACAAGCTGAGACTCCAAAAAGATAAAACAGGTAGAAGGGATCCCTAAGAACATCAGCATGGCTTTTTGCTTTGGGGTCATCTGGGTGTCATATTGTCAGTATCACATCTGGATGTCTGCAGTTAAGAAGGCTAAAATCTCTCATGGGCAAGATGTAAGCGTGCATTGAGCAAAAATGTTCCTCAAAGTCCCACACATTACAATCACATGCTCTCCAATCACTCTCCAACATTCCTCTCTAGCTAGCTGAAAACCAAAACACGCAGAAAGCAGGCACAACAGTACGAAACAGCAGTTTCCGTGTGCACCCTCCCACGGGAGCCCTTGGAACAGCAAAGGGGAAAAGTTAACAAAAGAGGTTGTCTAGAAAGGTCTCCTCAGAGAGCTAGGACAAACACTTAGAAAAGTAAATGAGCCTGAAAAGCATTTCCCTAAAGTTTTTCAGGTTGTGACAAAGAGAGAGACCTGAAAATAAGGACATCTTACAAAGCATCTTGTTCCCCTTTTGCTCTCCAGTTCAAGCAGAACTGGATTTTAGCAGACACCCCGTGAATTGTGACAATTTGAGATTAATACTTCACGCTGTTTGAAAGCTGGGATTTCAGAACTTCTTTCAGAGACTATAAAGCGTGGGTTTCTGGCTTCAGCAGTTCACAAGGCATCAGCCTCTATAATCAGATTGGAGTTCAGATGGGGGAATGAAGATATGCAACTTAAAATTCCTGTTAAGTGCTCCAGGAATTGAAACTCCATCCTCCTCAAACTGAAGAAACACAGATAAAACTCTTCAATAGAAAACAAGTTGCTGTGCTACAGATATTTGCTTCTAGGCAGGGTGGCATAAAAACCCCTTGATCTTTAAAACTACTGGCAGCCCCTCTGGCTGTGGTTTCACATTTAGCAGCAGGGACAGCCATGCTAAGCAGCCCTGCCCCATCCCAGTCTCCTGGGTTGGTTTCTTTCCTGACACCACCGTTTGGGCATGCTGGTTCAATGGTAACACCATCCACATTTGTTTAAGGAATAAGCTAACCGTATATTATTCCTCCCATTTTTTTCTTGTGTTATGAAACAGTAGTTTTTATTTAAACATACATACAATTTGTATCAAACTATTTAGAGAGAAAGTGAACCCAAATTTACAAGCAAAAGATGACAGCATTTAAGGTTATTTTAATAATCTGTTTTAACTATATTGAATACAGTTTTTAAATGAGTAAATTCATCTGAACATGATTTGCATTTCAAAACAACTCAATCAAGAAGGAGGTATTGTCTGCAGTGAAGGAAGTGAACTTGTCTGAAGCATATGATAATCAGCTCTTAGAACTAGCTGATATCATCATCTCACTCCTGCTCTTTTATTCATGGATAGAGTTATCTTACTTTTTTTACCCCGCTTTTTCAATTCACAATTTATTTCATTTGGCCATTAAAATTCAGAAACTGAGATACACAGCCTCTCCATATTCCTCTGCATACCCACTTATAATGTTATGGTCATCAGAAGTTACTTTACCACTTCAAAGAAATTCTGTTTTTGAGCAGAGAACCACTCACCTCCACAAATTCAGTGGATGATTTAAATCTTCAGCAGGAGGTATAGAGTGAATATATATATATTCACTACTTGAACATGTGAATATGTATCACAAACACAAATCCTACTTAAGAACAACATCAAAGATTTTTTTTTTAAATATATTTACACAGCCTGCTCTGAAGGCAACACAAATATCCTTTAATGAAAAATTGCCTCATATAGAAAAGTCCATCAGAACAACACTACAGGCAGCCAGCCAGCCACAGACTTGGCATATATCTTGGCAGGGGTCAGCAACCCTGACACTACTGCGTGTTGGTAAAGCTCCTTAGTTTGATCCCTCTACTCTAGAAAATCTGCCAGGTTCTTGCATAATTCCCCCTTCTCTCCCAAGCACGTTGCCCTCATTCTCACTTCCTTGGTTAATTTTACGTCAGCCTCTGGGAGAAACAATGGTGAAACACCAGTGGGCCACAGCTCACTGCCATCACTACTCCAAAGTGCCTGCCAATTAGCATTTGGCAAAAAGTTCAGACCTGGATCAAATCCTTTGATTAATGCAATCTTCTAAGGTACAAAGAAATAGTAAAGCTGTCCAGGATGCTCCTCCAAGGCTTGCAGAAAGAAATAAAAGTGCCTGTCTTCTACAGGTCTCTCACTGGAATTGAGAACTCCAAGTTCAAAGGCAACATATGCTGTTCATATAGGAAGGGTCACTTCTGAACTTAGGATTTCAGCTGCAGTGCCCTAATGTGTACTTTACCAGAAGCTTCTGCATCATGCTACCACCACACAGAACAAGTTAGTTATTACAGCAAGGAAATATATCAAAGAGTGATGCTTCTTCATCAACCAGAAGAATAGTTGCACCATGCCATTCCTCAAGGCCTTGGTGCATTAGTCTGTGTAAGGTGGAAGAGAGTGGCAACTTACACTGAATTGGTTTTTAACATGCTAAATACATCTTTAATTCTCCGTGAAGACATAGTCAGTATACATGCGAGATCATGTACATACACACAAAAAGATGGATACAACTCCTGGGCAGACACAGTGACTGATGCAATTCAGTGTCCATCTGGATTGAGACAAGGGAAGAAAACAGACCCCATTATACGCTGCTGCAGAGGGCATAGCATGCATGGTACTCACAGACTTACAGACATTCATAGCCCGCTTCCGAAAAGGAATAGAGGTAATGTGTAATGGTGATGTGAAGAAGGTGGTAATGATTTACAACACTGCTGAAAACATCTAAGTTTGAGAGAGAGATGAGAAGATAGCATTCAACACTTCTGGTTGCTCTTCAGCGGAGGTTTTGATGAATGAGGCAGACATTTGTCTAACTCCTCAAAGGCTGTGTTCCTCTGGGTAAAAAGGAAGGACAGAAAAGGTTCAGTTTCAGCTTTGTCTACCTTGAAAGCATGCTTAATGCCTTTCCGCTAGTCTCTGCTCTTAAAACTGAAATGAAGAGTCCTGGTAGGGCCAAAAGGTGGCAGAGCATTGCAGGAACATAGCAGAAATGGAGCAATACCTAGTACTGATATACAGTACTGACTCCTGGGAGATTTTCAGTTTTGTTTTGTTAAAAAAAAAAATGTATTTTCTTTTTCCCCTTGCATCAACAGAGATGGTCATACCTCACAGTTCAACTTTTCCATAATCCCAGAGAAGCTCTGACTCAAGGAATAGGCTTTCCCTGTTCCCAGAGGGCTGGGGACAAGCAGCACAGTGCTCCCCACAGCCAGGCGGCTCGCAGGAAGCAAAGACTGGAATGTGCAATTCCGTGAGGTTTTTGGGAAATGAAGTGGGGAGTGGACGTCAGTCATAGTTAAAATTCCCAAAGAGATGAGCTCTACAGGATTACAGTAACTCAAAGCTGGTTTCATACTTGCAATCGTTGTAAAAAAATTGAAGAGGGACAGTCCAGCAATTAGATCAAAGGGCAGGAATCTAGGGATCAGAGCTCTGTTCCTGCTTTACAACTGGTTTGTCATCATCCTGGGCAACTGTCTTCTACTCTAGACCCATGCTTTTCCTCCTGTTCCATGCAGCGATGCCAATTTATCTTAGCACAGACTGAGCAGCATTCACCAAGCTTTTGTGAGAAATTCCAGGAAACACGAAAGGCTTTGGTGTATCTTCAGAGTACCTAAGTGATTGCAAGCTGATAGCCTATCCAAGTGACATTTGTACTTGGCCAATGAACGCTGTCACACCTAACATTAAGAAGTTGTCACCCCCACTGCCACTGCATTATTGACTGCTGGGACTCTCCTGAGATAAAGGGATGGGGCACAGAAACTAATCAGAAAAGTTATGCCTGAGGGTCATTAGTAATAGAATAGGAGAGTAAGCACAATCAGTGTTTCTTTTGCTACTTAAATATGTTAATCTTCTAGATGTATTGATTTCAGGAGAGCCAGCAAGCTGCCCCTCCATGACAAACACACACATTCCCTTTCTCCCTTTATAAGGGTTTTAAACATACAAAACAGAACACAGGAACATATTCCAATTAACAAGGATATTACTAGAGGAAAGGAGGAAGATTAAATCCAAGCAGTATGCCGGACAAATACTATTATTAGCAATGCTCACATACCAAGTCCTTGAAAGCTTCAACTAAGTAAGACACGGAGCAAAGGAGAGAATCACTCAGCACCTCACAGGAGCATAGGGCAGCTTACAACATGGTGCCCACGAGGGCCTGCAGACAGGTTAGGGAAAGCTGTATCCCCACCGGAATCACCATTCCTTTTAATCAGCTGAGCGCTGTAATAAGATTAGAGATGATTGGGTTGAGTAGTAGGATTAAACCCATCCAGTAATCCCCAGAATTTACTATTCACAGATCAAATGCATTAGCCCTTCAGAGCAGAAAGGGCTTCATCCTCCTCCTAAAAGATGCAGCAGTCAGAAGAGGTACAAAATATTTGGTAAAGGAAAGTGATCTCTAACACTGTTAAACGCACACCATTGATTCCTGCCTCCAGAGCATGTCTCAGCTTCACGGCCCAGCTGGGCTGTTTATTAGCAAGCAGCCCCATCCTACCAGGACTCTGCACAGAAAAACAGCAAGTTTCTGCCTCAGACCTATCAAAACTAACCAGACGAGGTTATTATTGAGAGGGGAAGCTGTCCATACAGGAAAGTAAGGCTATCACGAACAGGTCACATATTTATTGTGCAATTTTTTTGGCCCACACATGTTTAAAGATTCCTTAAAGGATGAGGGTAAAAAACAGAAAAACAGGCTGAGCATACAGAAAAAAAAACTAGCTGCAGTCTCTGAAAAGAGGTGATGAGGTACCATCTGATGTAGCAAGCTGTCCAAAATAATTCTGTGTTACAGCAGGGCGGTAGGTGGGCAAGACAAATACCAAAGCTTGGAGCAGCGGTAAGAAGCAACTGTGTAGATATGTAGAAATATTTTATAAATATAAAAACTTGTTTGTGAGCTGGGGAATAACTGAGTAGTTACATGGTCAGTGAACCAGCAAAATGTGATGAACCAAAACAGCTACCAAGAACACCTTCGGGCTTTTCTTCTAGCCCTTATAAAAGCCCTTCCAGTTACTTCACTAGACTATTTATCCTGAATAGGAGAAGGTTGAGCATCTTTTTGGGATGCCATCCAAGCAAATATTTCCTGCAGGCAATAACCTGCTCTCTATCCCCTCTCTTACCAGCCACTTATCAGACTGTGGACTCACTTCCACGGTAAACTGAATCTTCTTCAATCCTCCCATTACAAAAATTCACTGTATATTCAAAATATCAGAGAGCATCACGCTACCTGGAGCAGAAGAAACATGCAGGATCCCTCAAAATAGCTATTTTAGCTATTTTTATTTTTGTAACAAGATTGATTTTTTCTGCCAATTAAGGCTTAAGATGTACAATGCTGACTGAAAAATCCTACCCCTTTAATATGATCAAAAAGATATCCAGAGAGAGTTCCACGTACCAGCATTCAGCACTGCCAAATTTCCTTCATTTTCTCAGAATACCATGCTACGTTTTAGGCCTGAAGAGTCATGAGAAGGCAGGTTACTACCAGAACAGTTTAAAGCACATTTCCAAGAAACCCTCCTAGTCTGCTCTTAGCCCTTTAATAACAGAGCCTTCCCTTAATGCAATCAGCTTTTATTTGGCTGGTGTATTGAGTGGGTGACCACTGACCTAAGGGTCTTTCTAAGGACATCAACGGAGTATGAAATTTCAGAACCTGGCAGCGCACTTTCCTCTGCTTGAGTCCCTGAGGCTGAACTGAGGCAGTCTGGGGCCATTTTGCGTTCTGAAGACAGAGAAAGCAGGGCCTCTAACATAGTTATTGCCGAGGTATATCAGTAAATGCAATTAGTGAGCAGGCTTTTTCCCTTAAGTTAAGGGTTTGTTTAAGTGTCAAAGGTGCCTCTTACTGAAAGCTCAGACAAAGAGCCCAGAGCAGCAGGAGAATTGCTTCCCGGGCTGGGTCAGTGGGCAGGCTCAGCTCCACTCCAGCACCACTCACCAGCTTCAGGCACCCAGATCTATCAGCGTTCTCTTTAGAGCTGCTTTACAAAAAGCACTTTGAGCCCTATGGAACACTCATTGGAAATTCTGCTTCCATGTTTTCCCTTTCCTCTTGATAGCTCGAGGATGAGCAACTTCCCCAAAGCCTCGGCAGGTGGGATCGCAACCCAAACAGCCTCCAGCTTGGACAAGTTTCTACCATAACAGTGCCTTAACTTCAGTCAGTAAGGTGCAGACCCAGGACCAAATGATTACATAGCCTTTTCACATTATGGTCATCGGGGCATAATTAGGGACACCTATAGAGAATGAGAACTGCCAGGCTGAAGAGTTCAGGTGTCTGCATCAGCACCTCCTCCTGGGGCACACGCTCCTACTCCCCTAACAGGGCAGTAGGCCCATGGTTATGCTATTCCTCCAGAGGCCAGCCAAGTGCAGCACTGGGCATAATCACAGAGCCCATCACATCCTGAGAAGGGCACGAAGGCATTCAAACGTACATTCTTGCACAAAGCAAGCCCAAGCACCTCTAATGAGGGAGGAATTCAAAACATGACACGTTATCACACTGTACGGTTACAGAGACTGTCACAGGATGGCTACACAACACCACAGAGAAATGGAAACTGCTAACCCTGAAGTATAAGGTGCTGTTCCTATCAATTATGCATTCCAGGGAGGTTGACAATAGCAATTGCACTCGGATATTCACCAGATCGAGCTTTAAACACAGTGCTCTCCTCTTGACATCCCACGCAGCTGCCATTATGTTGACGGCCCTCCAAGCCTTTTCAAGACAACTCTGAAGTCCCATACCCAAACGAAGGTAAAACAGCAGCAGAACACATGGCCTGGCCTGTCTTTCCAGGCTGTCTTTCCCTGCATGCATAATCTCAACCCCAGGGACCTGTCACTCCAGAGAGCACAGCATCTCCCCTACCAGGGAAGGGGCCAAGATGTGGCACCAGGCATACCTGAGCACTGGAGGATCACGATTCTGCCAGCCTGGATCTCACAGCTTCAGTAACCCCTCCTGATCCCTGCATCTGCACTCTGACCAGCAGCATTTGGTCAGACACACTAAGACAACAAGGAGTGAGATTTAAAAAAAAAAAAAAAAAAAAAAAGACTTTTCAAATTGCATCTCAGTAACATTTAGAAGTTTTCTTTCCACCTAGTCTAAGACCTTAATTATGTTGCTATCTGTGTTGTTTATCTCCTATATTTCATTCAGACTGAAGTGATTTGTTTTTTGCATGACAAAAACAAATGGCACCAGATAAAATAGAGGGCCTTTGACAGCAAGGATCATTTTTATTTTGCAGCTCGGAAACTGCAGCACAGAACCCATGCAACTAACGCCAAGGCCAGGAAGCTTCAAGCAGAGGTTGGAATGGGCTCCTGACTCTCAGCTAACCACCATCACAATACACAGAAAGTAATTAGTTGGAAACTAAGGCACAGTAAACGTTAAAAAAAAAATAAATCAACACTCCTTTTCGATCCAGAGGCCCACCTGTAGCCAGGGCACCCTCACCACGGGCTTCAGGCTGGCTCCAGCAGGGAAGCCAGGTGGGTGCTGCACCCTCTGGGACACTGCAGAGCTCCCAAAACAAGGCACCAGTCACCCTGGAAAGAAACTGGCTGCTGGCTCGTCTTCTGCTCCCCTCCAGAGGGACTCAGCAGATGCAGAACATTCATCTTCGGAGGCTTACAGGACCAGGCCACAAACCTTAAGGCAACAGGAAGCTGAGGAATTTCTTTCCACCCTTTTCCCTCTGTAACAGTGTTTTTATTTCTCGTTGAGCTCTCCCTCCCTGAAAGCTTCAAGCTATTCAAACGGAGAAGGGGCTGTGGCTGCAAGCCACAACTTACAGCTGATTAATACAGGAGCAAGGGAAAACATTTTGGCCACCAGGTCTCTGTCAGCACATCTGATGGCAAACTGCAAACTGTCACCAACGGAGCGGGGAAGAAAAGCAAGCAGCCTTCCAAGACAGCACTGCTGTTCTCTGCATTGCTGAAGAGAAGACCATCTGTAGGGATGATGAGGGAGATGTAGAGCTGTGCTGTTCTTCCCAGCAAAATCCAACAAGGGCTGCTGCAGCTCCTGCACACAGGTTTCTACTTAAGAGTTTACTTATCCTGAGCTTACTCAGCAGAAGGGATGCAGAGTCACAACCCCAGCACAGTTCTAGACAGTAAAGTAAAACTGAATTTCCTCCAGAGGGCCAGTACATTTGCTGGAGAGATTTTTTTCCAAGATGAGCTAGCAGTGAGGTCAGATCCTCCCCCCCAGAAAGTTAACAAGCTCCAGCAATCCCATGGCCTCCCCCTCAAACAGAGTTCCTCTCTGCAGAGGAGGGGAAGAACTGGACAAGGGACACATTCATCCCAGCCTACTTCTAACCTACTTCTCCAGGAAATGGAATGACCAGAATGAGGAGTTTGGTCACAATCCAATCTATATATATTTTCGTAAGGCTAGTCACTGAAACCAATCTGCTTCAGACATCTTTGGAGCTTGGTATTCCCACTAAAACATCCTGCGTGCAGGACTTGAGGCACGGCGAGGTCACATTCAGAGGTTAGCTTGGTTATAGGCGTATGACCCTGCACACAAAATGAGGAGAGCACAGATGCATGCCAGCACTGAAAGGTAAGCTGTGGTGAGCTGTGAACTGCCTGAAAAATGGTCCCATGGTCCAACGCTGACTCAGGAACAGCCCAAGAGATAACAGAACTTATCTGGTCCAAAGCAAGTTTTCCCACCGAAACATGACCTAGCTTGTGCAGAGGCCAAGCATCTTCTTTCATTTACATGCATCTGAGACCTCAGTTCTGCTTTCAGTGCCCATGTTCCTCTGACACTAGGAGAAGCTTACATAATGCTTGCAGGCACTGCCAGAGGATGAAATAACATCCTGGCTGCAGAATTACTATAAAGAACACATTCAAAATCCAAAAGTAAGGCAAAATCTGCTCAACAGAGGTCAAAGCACCCTGCGATCACCCATACAACTCAGTGACAATGTTAGAGAAGGTAAGCAATAATGGCACAAAGAGCACAGCACACAAGAATTACCTTGTGCGCAGACATCTAGATGGAAATAGGGTACTGTTTCTTCAGAATACCCAGATAAAACATTCAGTGTCAACTTTCACAAGAACAGTGTTTCCAGATAGAAGAGGAGACACAATTTGGGCTGCCCTGGCTATACTTACCCCTGGGAAAAGAATACACAGAAGAAGAGAACAGCAAGAGCTTTCTTGGTTTTAAAGCTACCAGCCATCACCCTGGAAATACACAGATGGTGCCAAGAGACAAATACACCTGGTAACACCCACAAGATGGGTCACTCCCTCAAGATGGGAAGCAGAAGATGATCCTTTTGAGACCCAAGCCAACATTAAACTTGTCAGAATGTAGCCCTCACTTTGAAGTGCATCCAAAATCAATGTAAAAACACTGAATCTTGAGGAAAAGAGGCAGTAAGCTCTAAGACAAGGGGAAAATCACAGAAGCATAGAATGGCTCAGACAGGGGTATCACCCACCCTGTTTGCCCAGGGCCTTGTCCATGCTGGAATCACTAGCATTCCCTGCCTGCAGCCAAGAGACAACCCCTACAATGCTATTTCAGTCATCAATCTGATATGCTGCAAGAAAAATCAATTGGGTGCATTCGAAGAGCACGTCTAAAGCAGAACACAGGCTGCAGCACAGAGACAACGCAATGTAGGACAGATCTACAAGACCCTGCAGCTTATTCGCCCAAGTACAGGAGTAAAATAACACAAGAAGATTGGATGCGCTAGCTTCAGGCCCAAGGCAGTCATGAAAATATCTGCACTGGGCTCGCCTACATTTTGGGGTTTTAAGATTAGCCCAAGGAAAGTCAGCTCAGCTCTGTCTGTAACTGCTGGTATAAAAATAGCCCATCTTCTGTCAAACAATACACAGCTAAACCTCGTTGTGTTTGACTGCCCCCAACTATTGTCTTACATCCATGGCTTCTGTGCTTTAAGGCACAGTAAGTACTGAAGTCCTCCAGGAAGACATTGAAAAGAAATCATGGCTTATCAGGATGAAGATTTTTTTAAATTAAGGCATACAATTAACTAACACTAACTTTATTAAAAAGTCTGGAAAAAAAATAAAAATTAAAAAAGGAGAGAGAAGAAGGAGAAGGAAACAAGCAAGTCCACATTCAAAGGTAATAAAATAGATTAACAAGGCAGTCAAGCTGTCCAGTACAGAAGTGTACAACAGCAGATACTATGCAAGCTGCAGGCTAAGACAGCTCTGTCACTTTGTATTACATCTGAATCCTGCCTTCCTAAATGCTTTCCTAAAGTAGCCCTGTTTTTCTGGTGTTTTTTAAACAAACTGTTTTGTAATTATGGCTATAGAAACAGTTGCAATGCAGAGAATTAAGCTGATCTCACCAGAGCATCATCAGGTAAACTGTGCTCTTGCTCTTTAAACAATATAACAGCCTTCCTACACTCTGAGTTTAGTCTCAGAGACAAAATAAACAGCGTTTGTTAAACATCTTAAAGACTCATCATTTTCAGGGGAAATTCCTCACAGGGGGAAAATATGCATCACTAGCAAATAGAAGGGACTAGTTTATTATAAAAATAATCAACAACAACAAAAACCACCCCTTTAATGCCTGCCCCTACCTGAGGTCAGCAATGACAAAGAGAAAACGATTTAAGTAGGCAAATACAATTTCAATCTTCTCTCTGAACTCATCCTTTGAGCATCCTCACCTCCCAGTGCTGTCCAAAATTTCCCTAATTAACTTATTTGATTGCTCTACCATCACTTTTTCCTAATACACAGTTTGAATGTTCGTGAGTGGCATTTTAAGCCTTTTACTGCTTGCCTAAGGAAGATAAATATAGGGACACCCCGTTCCTCTGGCACAGCTATTTCAAGGTGCAGTCTGCCATTTAGAGCTTCCTCTGCTGCTTCAGGCTTCCATTATACGCTGTTCCTTATTCTGTCCTGGACAGAGTGTCACTGTTCTGCACTGTCAAACAACCTTCACGGTACAGCCTATATCAGTGAGAACAAAGAAAAAAGGAAAAAAAAAAAAAGGATTCAAAAGTGGTAAGAACAAGGAACAGGAACCTGACACAAACAGCCTTTTCCTGTGGTCAGCTGGTGACTCGGTTTTGCTGGTTCAGTTTCTCCCCGCTCATATTCTTTGCTTGCACTGTACCACCAGGATGAGCAGTTCAAATGAATAACCACCTCCAGACTCATTATGGCTTCTGCAGGTCTATAAAAGTCAGTGACGTGGAAAAAAAGTAACAAAGAAAGCATTGCTCAGGCTCTTTTCCAGCAGAAAAGGTAAGGAACATGAACTGGTAGCAAGGTCAAAAGCATCAAGGTGGGAAATAACCTTGTGCATTCATGGTGTGGATGAGACTGTCTTGGCATAGCATTTACCTTTATCACTCACAGTATACAAGTTAAAAGAGAAGAGGAGGGATTCAAGGAAATCAGCTGAAGGCTACTAACTACAAGGAAGCTGCTTCTGTTTCAGAAAGGCCCAGAGCCACGAGTACCTGGAGGCAGAAAGGGTGCAATGGGGATGTACACAGCCCTGCACATGTGTACAGGACTTCAGCATATCCTTATGGAGAAAAACAGAAATGCAAAGATAACTGCAGTCGCACCTAACCAGGCCTAAGAAACAATCTGAACCATGAAGACCATTAAACATGAAAAGGATATAAACCTGTCTGCTGATAGAAGTCCAAATGTAGACTTCCACCTCAAAAATAACTGTTTTTAAACAAAAATAATCACGGTTGCAACAGAAGAGTTGTATCTTAGAGAGGTTACACACTTAAAGCCATTGGAAGCTCAAGGCGAACAAGCAGCAGGAGCAGTTTCACACCAGCAGAGGGTTTTTATCTCACTCACAGCAAGACACCTCTTGGTGCTCCAAGCCCATCAGATGCAAACCAACAGCTCCTGATGCAGGGTGCAGCCATCCCTATTAAAGCAACAACAGCAAAGCTACTTCTGCCCAAGCCACCAGGTTTTCTGCATTTAATTAACAAGTTGAAAGTGTCTGCAGGCAGCTTTTATTTTCAATGGCAGATGAAGATGAGGAGAGAGAAGAGGAGGAGATATCAATGATCAAAGAACACAGCCAGAAGCCTGGCATCAGTAATTATAACCAGCATGGGACACGTCACATCAGGGTGCTCCCACATCATGCAGAGCACAGTGTAAAGAGCAAAAACAGGTCCCCTGAGAGACCATACCCAGCTCAACTTCAGAATTAAAAGCTGTGGCAGCTTCCTCTTGTACAGCAGGTGTGACAGCACACATGCTGGCACAATGGTTTGAAGCCCCCAGTAGTAAGGCACACCAAGAACGGCGTTAGCAGCTGCAGATGTGCAACATTTGGCTGGAGCAAAGCTTGAGAAAACAGCTAACAAAACACTGTGCAGGGTTTGAGGAGGCTGATAGGGAAATTGAGCTGTACTAGAGACTGCATCCTGCTTCTGGGATCTGTGGCTTTCCCTCCAACCTCATTTCCTATGCAGTGTTTATGATGAAAAGGTGTCAAGCTATTACAAAAGCTAAAATCACAGAGGTCTTTCGTGATCAAATACCAAGCAAGCTGGCCAGCAGAACTAAGAGCAAATTCTTCCGTTGCAGTACCGGGACCTCTGCAGGGATGCCGGGAACTTGCAGGGAGTCTGGCAGCAGTTCAGACTTGATATAAGCTACATAAAACAATGCTAGTAAGACTATTAAAAAGGCTAACATACACATTGACAGAACTGCTGTGGGCTGTTGCACACAATAGCAGCACAGCACTGGTTTTTCCCATGCCTAGATACGTGACACTAAGTCTATAGCACCCATCCTTAAGTTGTCCTCACACCCTGGCTCTTCTCCAGCCCCTCTCCCACCTCAGGACAGTAGATTTGCAGAAAGTTAACCCTGAAGAGAAAGTGAATAGCTCACTTTAGGTTTAATATCTCAGACTTAGTCATGGAGGGACAGAAGAGAAAGTGGGACCCTGCATGGGGAGGATGGGGCTCTGGTAGGACCATCTCACCTTGCCTTACAACTTTGATTTGGTGGGAAACCACGGCCCAAGTCACGGGTTTGGCCTGGCACTGCTCTAGGAGCTCTCAGATGGAACAGCCACACAAGGTCAAAGCAAGAAGCCCAGCATGCTCTTTGCAGCAATGGTTAAGAGCAAACAGCCTGGGAAGGTCTTACCTCTAAGTGACACCCCCCAGAACCTATCTGCAATTTAGGGACTTTCCGAGGAAAAGGTGACATCCTGGCTAAGTGGGTACCATGCAGGATTTCTGTGCCTTCAAGAAGCCTGGCTAGAGCTCTCCTGTGATTCCTTATCTTGCCATGGGGCTTCCTTGTGGCAGCCCTTAGCCAGCTGGTTCTTCTCCCCTCCCTCACCACAGCTTCCCCACCCCGGCGTAGTACACTTGGAACAGCATTCCCTGAGGCAGTGGGCCTGAACCTTTCACAAAACACTTTGTATGTTTGGTCACCACCTTGAACACTATGTCCAGATTGAAGTATTTTATAGGAGCGTTAACACTCATTGCCCTTTAATACTGAGCAGAGTAGGCTACGCATACAAAGCAAGCAGAACTAGTAAATCAAATCTGCCTGCAAGTTTAAAGATTGAGTAAACAGAGCCATATATTTCCACTCACCATTACAGCCCCCAGGTTGACCCGCTCTGCCTGGACTACTTGCAGCCCTAGCACAGGATCGCAAACACAATTTTTGGATAACTTGATCCAAAAGGAGCATGTGCTGCTTGTTTTGATTTTAAGCAAATAGATTTTGAAAGAACTGAAGTCACTTGCCTTGGTCCTACACAAAACAAGAGTTTCTTGGCAGAAGAATAGGAATATGCACAAGTTCTACTGGAAGACACCCTGCTGGAATTTGAAGGTGCCACAGACCAACAGGCAGGTACTGCCATGGGAACTCTGACCCCCGAGGAGTTTGCCACAGCTTTCTGAGAAAGGAGGAAGAAAAATGTCATAGGAAAGTTACCCTATAATGGAACAAGGCACATGCTGCTGCTTAGAATGGTTGTGAATCATATATAACCACCACTTTGGCATCAGATTTATTATGCTAGCCATTATATCAAAACGTCTTTAATTTTAATTATCCAGATATCCTTACTGAGACTTTTCCACTCTGCTTTTCATCATCTGCACTTGATATCCGGGCCAGTACATGTGCAAGTATGCAACAGATTTTTAAGCATCTCACTTGCCCTGGGATTCTGATTAGTTTTGCAAAACAGACTTCCCTGCTGTGCAAGAAAAGCCTAAAGTCTGTGCTAAGTAATGTAGGTCCCCAATTCAAAGTTATTGAGTTCAGATGAGGGTTGCTGTAATGCAGACATAAAAATCCAAGTCACCTACATTAGAGACTACTCAAACTGGTAGTTTAATGGAGTACTCGCATCATTATTCACATCATGCATGTGGATTGCTTCAGAACAAGCTCATTTTAAGCACCAGAAAAAAGAAAAAAAAAATCTAAAATATTCAAAAAGGGAAACTGTGTTTACATGTATTTAGTATTTTGGTTTTTGTAACAAGCAATAACAAAAAGCTACAGCATGACTTATTGGTTGAACAAGTTTCTTCTGTTAGGAAGGAATAATCAAGAGCATCCTAGTTAACAGCATCCTAAACAGCAGTCCACACCCATGCATCCTACATCGCTCTCTTATTTGGAAAGATAATTTCTCATTAGCATAACAGATAAAGGCCTCTCTCTAAATATTAGAGAGAATAAAAAGTTGCACAACAAAAACATAACAAGAGCCCAAACTCCTGCCCACTGCGGGTTTTCAAACATGTTAAGACTGACTGTAGTACTGTAAAAAAAGTTTTGTGCAAAGATGCATTCTGACTTGAACTGATATTAACGGCAATTACAACACAGCATCTAACACAGAAAACAGATCTTGGTAATTTACATCCTAGGATTCCTCAGTCTTCCACAAAAGAAAAGAGAATCGGTGTTCAATAAATCAAACCAAAAAAAATTGTGAAGTATTTTGCTAATTAAAAAAGACAATGCTTTTCTGCATTCAAACAGGCAGTCGGATACCTTCAGCAGGTGAATACTGAGCCATGTCAGATTTAGGCAACTGTAATAGTTGCTTCAGAGGGGACAAAGTTTAAAGCTTAAATTACTCTGAATTCACTTAAGGAAAACTGAGTTCCATACATCTGCATGCTATTTTCAGTTCTTAAAGCAATAGGTACATTCTGTTTAATGATGTATGAGCAGCAGGCTCCAGGAGTCCTGCAATTCACCGAACTGCACTCTAGGTTTCACATAAAAAGAGTTTTTATTTTTGAGCTCAAGAATATTGTGACTGGGAAAGAAAACTCAATGTTCATTAGTTTAATGACATTCTGGAGCCAAATATACTGTCAGCTGTTATGTAATCTTCCCTTTTGATTTCCCAAGGCAAGATGACATGTGCAGCCTGCCAAAGACAAACTTTCATATTACTTAACAGCTGGAATAATGCGTGTGACATGGATTGAAGGCAAAAGAGTAAATTAGCTTTTAAATGAAAAATAATAATGGAATAAAAGTTAACAATGGTCTCTGCCCGGCAGGGAAGTGTTGAGTTCTCCATGCTGAGTCACCATAGAAAAGGTCAACAAGCAGAGCCCCCTCTCAACCAACTGAGCACCAAGGCATTCTTGCCTTAATTACATGTGAACCGAATCAAGTTGAACAAATCTTTATAAATGAGACCTCAACTCTTCTACAGAAAAAGGAAACTGCAAACTTGGTGCAAAACCAGCCTCTAGCGATTTAACATTGTGTGTCTTCATCTAGAAACATCCAAGGCTGTTGGGGCATGTTTGTGGTGTTCACTCACAGTGATGTCTGGTTGCACGTATGGGGACCTTCAAATCCGTGGCAGATCAGTGTGATACTTTGAAAGCCCTCTTGTCTAGCTCTGCAGACTGTTCCTGCGTGCTGTTTTGTTGGGGGACGTGTCCTATGACACATTCACACTGAAAAACATTAACATTGCCTCAAGACATCAAATCGAGTATACGCCTCAAGACATCAAATCAAGTATATCCGAGTTTATTGCAAAACAGATTAGAGAATGACAGGATGCAAAACTCTGTCAGCACATAAAAATTTAACTTTTGAAATCAATTAGAAGCTGTCAGGCTCACTTGGCCAAACTAGACAATACTATGGAAGATGATGAAAGTTGACAAGAGGTACACTTCCAGGGATTTCAGTTCCTAACTTTTAAATATTTTGCTGTTCTTAACAAAGTCATCCTCATAAAGTTGCAGACCTCCAAAGAACGATGGAGAAGGACCTGTGCACTTACCATGGCACTGATGTACCAAACACTTCTGTGGGTTTATCTGGTTACTCTGTCATTACTGAATTTGGGTACCACTATTAACAGGAAACATTGTGCAAATTGGTCTCCCAGGTTGTTGGTGACTTCAGATTAAAGTGAATAAACCCACTTAATTCTGGCTGTAATTTTTTTCAGAACACTGGAGACTCATTAACCAGTAGTGCAGTAATGAACATTTGTGCCGTAACTTGTCGCCTAGGCAACAAGGGACCGTATTTATCAAGCGTGAAATTAGCATTAGAAAGTAGCTCCTATGGAAATTAAGCAGAAGCTATTGTAGCACTGTAGCTTCTCAACAAAATTTGAACTGTTGTGAGCCCTCCCTCCCACGAAAAAGGCAATTACTGGGGTGAAGAGGGGAAAAATCTTTCCTCCATTGCAGAGGTGAGTCAGCAGTAGTTCCTATTAAAGTCCCTACAGTCAGTCATGTAAATTCAGCAGGAGAAATTCATTACCAATTCTGTAAGAACTCACCAGAATTTAAACAGTAAGTGTGGGTCAAACTGAAGACCTAGAGTAGAAGGCCAGGAAGGGACTCAGCTTCTGCATATTAGAACAATATTTTATTTGTTTTATCTTCTTAATTTTTCTCAGAACCTATTCCTACATGAAGTTCAACATCTACCTTGCTTGAAGGTTTATCTGCAGCTATTCTAGCAAGAGGATTAAGCGTTGCAGCTAGTGAGATGGCAACTCTTAGCTCTTTTCCAATGGCGAAGCCCTGCACACAACAGCCATTTCTCCATTAAAACACAAGAAATAGATGACAAATTTGCCTGGCTGACAAATTTCGTGGGCTATCTGTGGCCCAAGAGCCTCAATGAAAGCCTAAAACCACACCACCTGTAAAGTGACAGGCCCCACGTTCTCTCAACTTCATCCCATCTCGTTCTTCATCCCATTATTTTCATTGTCCCTTCAAAGTCAATGCCATAGATAAAGAGCTCCAGCTCCCTGTGAGCACTGCAGAGTGCCCCAGCCTCTAACTTTTCCCCCATTTTGCCCCTTCAACCTTTCCTAAGCATGCTTAGTTTCAACACTCAGTGCCTTCCACGATCCTGGATGACTCTGGGTCGTGTCCAAATGGCTGAACTACTTGTCTGTTTGCATTTGTACTGCTGCCTGCCCAACGTGCAAAGCAGGCTTCAGAAAATGGAATAGGGTTACTTAAAAGTTAAAATAAAAAAAAAAAAAAAAAAAAAAAAGTCGGTAGCATCTAAACCCAATTGGCAGAAGAGTTAATTTTGCTAAGCCAGAGCTGCTAATTAGGCCTGATGAGATTAAAGAGCAAGATTCATCAGAACATAGCAGCCCCAGTGGGAAAGCTATGCCCCATAAGCATCTTCTAATTTTTAACCTGCTTGCAAAAAAAAAAAAAAAAAAAAAAAATCAAAAGCCCCATACACCCAAAGATACAAAACCCCCAAGAAGACAGCACAAAAGAACAGTCTACAGAGCTAGACAAGATGTCTTTCAAAGCATCACACTGATCTGCCAGGGGTTTGAAAGTCCCCATACTTGCAACCAGACATCACTGTGAATGAATGCTGCACACCCCAATAGTCCTAGATAAGGACACCTAACGTTAAATTGTACCCCCCCTTCTCCTTTCTTAGGAAAGATATTATGGCTGTCCCTCTCTCTACAGGTAGAAGCCAGAATGATATGAACTTGGTAGGAGGAAGAATCTCACTTTTCTCTACCAGGTCTGACTTGCAGTAGCAGATAAACATCTGGATTAAATGTCTTTAGGAATGTTATTTCAGGTTTCAGGAAGACTTAGTATCTTCAGGTGAACAAAACAAAATGCAACCTACAACAGTGCTGAAGTTCAGGTAAAAGGGTCTTCTTGTTTTACAAACAGCCAAGAAGTCTCTAGGAGAGACTTCTTGTATATAGGCCAAAAGTAAGACTGGCTTTAAGTCACATCAAACATTTGTAGAATCAGAGAATGACTCGAGTTGGAAGAGACCTTAAAGGTCATCTAGCTCCAACCCCCTGCCACAGGTCGGTTTGTTTTTTTTCAAGAAACAAAGTATGACCACATAGATAGCCACGCAAACGAAATACTGTCACAGATGTGGCCCCCAGGGTCACAGAGATGAGAAAATTATGATGCATGTCATGCAGAAAGATTTATGGTATCCTCAGGAACGGCGACACAAGCAATAAGCTACAAGCAAGGTAGGTGCACGTTCATAGCTCATTAACTATGCCGCGGTAGCTGCCTGCATGGAAACTCTTACCTAGTAGCACACGAGGCAGCCAGCTCCACTTGTACCGAAGGGTCAAGCCCTGCTGCAATGAGCGTGTTATTTATGGACGGTGTTAGCTGCCTGTGTAGGCCTGCCACGTAGAAACAAAAGCCAACATTGCTTTTAGTGAAGCAGCTCCGGGTAGCAAACATCGTAACGTAAGCAAGATCAAAGTTTTCATCCAGTTCCGCAACCATTTGGCATCAGTGAGAGATGTGCCAGATATTCCTTTTCAAAGGAGGCAGCAGCAAAATGAGCACTTTTCCTACAGACTTTCTTGTTTAAGGAAATGCCAAGAGATGGAGCAGTCGCAGGCAAGATAATTGTCCACAGATGGCAAGCACAGAGGAGGACATGAGAGACAACATGACAGACTGCAGTCAGAAAGGAGACTGATGATTATGGCAGGTTAAAGATGCATCTGAGAGGACAGAAGTAGCTTTTACTGCTCCAACCAGTAGTAAGAGCAAACGCAGGTTCAAATGCGTGTGGTAGGCTAGTCACTGGCTAGAGGATGAAACCAAGGTTTTGACTTCAAGACCTACAGGGCTTTAAACCATCATCCTGGAGATATTTCTATTGGGATACTGCTCATTTCCACCTTGCTGTTAGGGAACAAGCTGAGCTGAAACCTGCCAATGAACTCACCCTTCAGCACCATCATTTTCATTTCCAGTCTGTAGCCATCAGAAGTCTTGCTGCCTGTCACAGCCTTAATGCTGAATTTATGTCAGACATGAAATATTTTCCAAGTGAAGCAATCCCTTATACCCACATTCCACCATCATGTATGCAATACAGCAATCAGAGCTATTCACAGCAAAGTTTGACCTCATTCACATTGTGGAGGGAGAAAAATGATTTAAAACACTTTGAAATTCTAATTGTCCCTTCCAATAAGTACTGAAGGCATGAGTACAACCTCCCTGATAGCTAACTGGAGGAGGATCAGCCTTACAACCAACACAGCAGTGGCACAGACACACCATATAACAACCAATTTACAAGCCAAGAAAGTAAGAACAGGGTGCATGGGACTAGGCAGTCTCTCCAGCACAACGCTCATCGGTTCTAGACAACCAGGTCTGAGTTTGCTTGCTTATAACATTGATGACAAAGACCTTTCCCATCTTTTGATAACCAAGACTAATATCTGGTCAGCAGCCCAAGGAAATAAAAACATGCAGACCAGGACACTGCTACTTTTTATGAGACTAAGAGATCTTGTTCAAGAACTGAACAATTGATGCTATACATAAACTTCACAGTACAAAGTCAAGGTCACCCATGTGGCTATTACTGTTTCATCTCACTGAGTAAGTTCTCTATCTGAAAAAAAAAAAAAAAAAAACAAATTAGTCCAGATGTATACCAGAGGGGCAAACAGGCAGCCAACAGAGAAATAAGTTGTCTCTTTTTGTTGTAATATTGTGAGCTCTAATTCACAATCCCTTCTTTAAGTACCACATTGAGAGCTTGGTTTAACCAGACGTACATACATACTTTTTTGCAAGTTCATAGGTCAAATACTTTTTGGATAGGTACTGTATGCTTTTGTCCAGAAGGCTATTGGAGAGGCGGCCACCGGCCAACACAAGTCAGACATCACCTCCATACAGATGGTAATGGTTGAACGAGGTTACAGAACTTCAGAAAAATAAAACAGAAGTGAAGCTTATAATTTCATTCAGTTACAGCAACAACCATGCCCACGAGGACCACCAAGAACAAGAACAAATGAAGACAAGGAGCACTCCAAGAACGTTCTGCCAAGATTTGCTCCATGGGGCTGACATCTTAATTTTTCTTTCTTTTTAATGGCAGTAGTGTTTTATGACCTATTTTCACGTGACCCAACTAGAGTAGCTATACACAAGCTTCACAACAGAAATACTTCCTAGCTACTGTACTGAAAAGGCTCGATTTGATCCTGAGATACAAACCAGAACTTCATTAACTGACAAAAAAGAAACCGGTAAAAACCAACAAGTATTAAAATAGGTTTCAATTTTGATGCATTTCTTCCTCTTCAACAGTATCACACTGAATTCAATACACTCATTAGAGAAAACAATAAAAATCAGCCTGGGCTCCATCACACTGTGAAGAACCATTAATCTAACCGCCTGTGATCAAGAATGGCAGCAGTAAGCTTATCTTTATTTTCAGGAAACATTAACTTAATTATGAAACATATCTCAGCTTAATTTATAATCCTAGTTGGCTATCTATACCTAGATTAGATAGGGCAGATACCTTTCATCATCAACAACTCTCCACCAGTTTCCTTCTGGGTCCATGCACCCCGTCACACTGTTCATAAAAAATCAGCCACATTTCAAATAGCCACCTCATAATCAGCCATCCCAAAAAAAAAAAAATAATGCACGTGCTTCTGTTATGAGGTATCTGAAGCAGCAACGCTGCTGAGAAGAAAGTGCTGAGGACCAAGAAGAAGTGCTAGAAGCAGAGCCACGTTCCCAATATCAGGTAATCACTCTCCTTATTTAGGTCAGGGGAATCATCTCAGTCACATATTGTCAGCTTGCTATTTTTGTCTAGACGAGCTTTCACACTGAGCAAAGAGACTATGCTTCTGTGCTTCCTGGTTATTTGTTATTTATTTATCCAAATAATCTTTACAAAGACAATGCCAATTCCAACACTTAAAACCTTACACTGGTCAGACCATCTGTTTCTTGACTTGGAAGGGGAGGAGAGAAGACTATGAATAAAAGCACCTTCCCCCATCCTTTTATATGAATCCAAAGCAGACAAAAATGCTGAGGCCTTAACCTTACAATGAAAAAAAAAAATGTATTTTGCTGCATTTATCATACAGCTTCTGTTTCCTCCTACGTGCTGCTATAAAGCACATTTAAAGCAAGGAAATTAGTGATAATGAAAATATCTCAAGAATTTGCCCAAGAAAAGTACTTTTCAAAAGCCAACTTATTACTTCTATGGAATTTGTTTGTCAATTTTGTTTGTTTTGTGGTTAAAGAGGTACTGGGAAAGCTTTCAGGAGAAGAGCAAGTGGAGGGGAGGAAGGAACCTGCTGGGAAAAATAAGCAAGCCTAACAGAAGGGGAAGGTTTGGAGGGGCACAAGACAATTGCTGCTTGGCACAAACCGAGTTTCTGATGGCCTGCACACAAAACAGGGTCTAAGAGGAAGATGTCCCTCTTCTCATGAGAGGACAGCCCATGACTAGAAAATTACGAAGTTACCTGTTTCAGGCTGGGGCTCCACCTTTTCCTTCTTGTTGATAAATCCAGCAGTCAGGAGCTATCCATCCCACAGGGTCAGAGCCCATTTCTGCAGCAGAAATCCAGATTTCTCACCATCCCCACCAGGCCTCCAACCTGGGGCCATGCTATCCATCTTTTGCTGAATTTCAACAGCCACAAGAGGCTGTTAGGAGCCTCCCAAAATTGCTGGTAATATTGAGGATCCTGTTTCTTTGAGCGATTAACAAGCTCTTCCCACACAGAGTGAAAACTAAGCTCAGCTGAGTTAAAAGGAAGATTTGCTATCCACTATGATAGGAAGAGAATTACATTTTGTTTCTCAGTCTGGTACTGCTGCTTTCGAAAAAGAAATATAATCAAGAAAAACTGCTCTCTCTAAACTGCCTCTCCCCGTCCCTGAAAATAGGAATCAAATAAATTCAAAGCATGTTTATTAGAAGATCTTAAAAGGACAGCCTTTTGCAAATTGGGCTCTGAGGCCTTGCTTCCACCTGTTCAAACCACCCTATTTAAAGCCGACCACTTACAAAGCGAACAACTGGACCCGTTTTCCCCCAGTTTCACAGACTGCAATGCAGGAGCTCAATAGTATCTAGGAGGTTAAAAACATGTTTTCCATACACTCCTCTGCAACAACAATGAGGGCAGTGCAGAGCTAACCCAGGGCTGAACAGCAAAACAGTCATATCTGCAAACGTGCACATTCTTGGCTACAGCTGTTTACAGGTTTGTGATTCATAATTAATACCCCCAGTGAAAACAACTACTCGTGTCCGAAAGCCCTAAAGCCACACCGAGCTAATTACTAATAAAAGCCCTACAGTCTCTGTTAAGCTGTGGGAATGTAACCAGGCATAGCAAATAGTGCCACAGCGAGCAAAGTTTCAGCACTCTGGGAGCTCTTTGACAAAAAACATCTAGTTTCCCTCTTCCCCTTTCCTTCCTCCACAAAAATAAAACACCTTGTTCCCTAACACAACACGTGAGAACGAATATGAAGAGACAGCCCAAGCAGGAATAACAGAAAATAAAAACACCCAGCAAAAAATTCAAGGCAGAACTGGAGAGCTTCAGCGCAATCACAACCTGTACTCAGGCTCAGGAAGAAAGGATGACAGACTGTGTGCATTTGAAGTCTGTTTTTTTGGTAGCAAAGAGGCCGTCCTGGTAGCAAAGAAGCATAACACAGACCTCCAGACATGCTTTTCCTCAGCTTCTCTTCTACTTGTAACTGAAAATGCAGTTTGGTTTCTAAGGATCAGTATGGATAAGAGTTTCAACTCACTGTTTGCAGAGATTAATATCTTTGCAATACCTCTGACTAGAGGAACTTGTTGTGAAACTGGGAATAACGGTGCCAGGACAATGCTCTGCTACCACCAGATCTTGAAGATCATCTTCATTTTCCTGCTGGCTTGCACGTGGCCACTGCCAAGCAGTGAATGCTACGCTGGGAAGCAGCACTGCTCCTGAGGGCTCGGAGGGGATCCAGTACCACCACACAGAGTTTCCTGGGTGGGTGAAGAAAAGGAGGCAGGAAATAAAGCCAGCAGCCTTAATTCCTTGAAAAAAAATAAAATTAGAAAAAAAAATAAAGTGATTCACAAGAGTGAGTGTTTGGACATGCGGCAGGAAGAACAGACCAGATGTGATTAATGAGTATTCACGGAGCTGTTTCCGTTTAAACAACAGGTCCTTAAGCATAACGTAGGTTGAGTGACTTTCAGAAATCCTCTTATTTATAGAAAAATACCTTATTTTTGACATTTAAGAAGCTAATCTTGTCCACTGTAGCATTAGGACTTTATGATTTTCTTTTAATCAGGAAGTGTTTTGTGAACTGGATTGTCAAAACCGCTATGCTTAGACAAATCATGGCCACTGCAGTTATGACTAAAAGGTATCCTAGTGTAATAACCCTATGTTTGAGACCAGATCTGACCCTCTACAGAAGGAAGAACTCATGGGAATGTAGAACAAAGAGAAGGTAGGACTCTTGTCTAGGACGTCGTATTGCTACATTCTCTCCTGCTTAACATTTAAGTATCCACACAAGCCTGTTGCTCATTAACCAATGAAAAACAGAAAAGAAAGGGTTGCTCATTTCCCAAGAATGAAAGAATATCCAGCTTCACAAGTGTAAAGTCAACAACCCCTCTTCAGCAAACAAGGATGCCCGCAGCAGAAGGCAACAAAGCATTTTGACGCAGCTCCCACTCCGACTGCATTTAGACGCCATGTGTGGGAAGTCGTATGTCCAAAAGCATCAGGGTGGAGATTCACCACCTCCTTTCTCTTGTGCACAATCTTACAATAAGATCAGTATTGACTTTGCTTTCAAGTCAGACAAAAATTCAGACCATCTCCGGGCTCCTAAGCAACCGTGGCCACAACAGCCAGTCTCCTAGCTGCCGGGAACACAGGCCACTCCTGTGCACAGGCTTTTGTCACAGCAGCTCTTCAGCCTGGCTGGAAAA
Organism: Netta rufina; assembly: GCF_964035555.1. Lineage (NCBI taxonomy): Eukaryota > Metazoa > Chordata > Aves > Anseriformes > Anatidae > Netta > Netta rufina. The sequence goes on along the minus strand of NC_140130.1, from coordinate 24,494,376 downwards.
GAAGGTGAGGAGTTCTTGCTGTACTTCAGTGGCCACTGAAGCCTCACAGCAATTCTCTGCTGCAGAGAAGCTGTGAAATCACCCAAAGAGCATCCTACTGAGAAAAGCATACCACGTTTCACCCTCCCTCACCTTCCTACCCAATACGAGTTTGCAGGCAGTGCTTCCCTGTGCAGCAGTGAGGCCACAAAGAAACCTTATAGGATAAAGAAAAGGAATAAATAGTTAAAGAGGGTCAGTTTCCCCTATTCATCCCTTATCAATAGTCAAGCTGTAAGTTAAGGAGAGGCATCCTTAACCTGTGGGGTTAACTGCTAGGCCTCCTCCATCCTGAACTCTAGTAATTATCACCTGAACTCATTCTTTCACATCCCAGACACCAAGCAGCAGTCACCGCTCAAATTAAGGCTGCTTTGCTTTTCATGGCCAAATCATCACCTTGCTCTGCTTGAGGGATTTCACCTGAAGGAGGTGAACAAGTCTGACAAATTGGTGACACTGCTACAGAAATTACACAGAGGATACAAATCAACAAAAAATCCTTATTATCCTTAAGTATGTTCAGCTATAGTTAGACTACTTTTCCTCAGATTAGCTTCACTACTTAGCATATTTTATAATAGGAATAGTTATCAGTTGATGAGGACCTTGAAGGCTATCTATCAAGTTCAATGTATTTGGCAGGAAAAAAAAATGTGGACTCTACTTAAGAAGCCTGATTTTTCAGCAGCACCCACCAAAAATTAAGGCATACGTTGCATGCTGTACTTTATTCCCAGACTGAAGAACAGAAGTGGGAGTCACGTCACATTATTTTGGGGATGAAGTTTGCAGAGCAAGAACATCTTCTTCACTCCTTACAGGAGGTCTGGGTGGCTGTGCAAGCGTGGGGGCAGAACCTAGCCCTGTCAGATCCATGGGTAGGCCGGCTGTTTGCACATACAATTCCATGAAAATCCTTCAGCATGAGTGGCCCCCTCCTACCACACCCCAAATTCAGTGCCAATAACCAAATTCGTGCAAGCTGTTTTACAGCACAGAAAGTGTACATTCTCCATCCTTTCCTGCCTTCTATAAGCAGGTGTCTTCCAAGTAATCCCCCAGCTCCTGCAACCTGCATTTTCACTTGCTATTCCATCCTTTATTCAGGATTAAAGGTGAATTCAAACCTGCAATATTTATTAACACTTCCAATTAGGCCTATCTGGGAGTTTTGCCAGTGTCCTAGGTAAGCAACCTGACTCAAACTCTGAATTCCTCTGTTTTAAGCAGAATTTTTTTATTTATAGCCACTATATCAATTTTATCTGATGATTTACAGAAATCATGTCTGAGTCATCTCTGTGGAACTCAAACTCAGCATCTATGTTATCAGCTTTGATGTTGCAAAATAAGGAGGGTTGAATTAGTAGGGTCAGCACTAGCAAAGGAGACTACAAAGATGCTTTCTAGCATGGGAACAATTTCATAGGTGCATTTATGCCTAACAAAGTATAAAGTTGCATCATTTTATAGCCACTGAAGAATTTCTAGCAATGATGAGTCAAAGAACGATTGCCCTGAAGGAACAGGATTCCAAGTATTTGCCATTACAGAAGAACAAGCACTTCATTCCTCATCAGCCGCCTTTCACTCAAGTTCGAGGTAGTTTCTCAACTTTTCTCACATGCATCAACAGCAGTGAAAAAGGCAAGTTGTTTTTTAAGCTTTCACATTGCCACACAGCTAAGTCATACAGAAACTACTTGCACTGTGCAGGACGCAAACATGCAAAATACATTTCATCCTCAGAGCTCTGTAGGGTCTAAGGAAACAGCGTTAACTTGCATCGTTATCACTAATTATACACTGAATCCAATAACCTGGAACACTGGTGGTTGGATTTTTTCCAGGAGAGCTTTGCAAATATGGAAAAAACAAAAGTAGTGTCCCCTCACAGCACCAGATGGTACAGTACCACAACCATTTCAATGGGCAAGTTTAAACAAAGCATCCTTGTCTTGACACCAGTATTTAGTCATCCATGACAACCAAACCTTGAGGTGCATCATTCATGCTGCCTGCATCTGAGCCCAAAGACCTTTCCCAGCAGCATCTCTGCACAGCTCTGATTACTACACAATGTAGTAGTAGTAACTAACAACTTCCATCTTCTCTGCACAGAGATCTCTCTTGATCTGTTTCCAAACGAGGCAAGTTCCACCACAGAACAGGAGACACATGCTTTGCAGGGCAATTTCAGCTGGGGATCCCTAGATGGCCAGCTAGCCCCAGTTAACCAAGGAATACCTCAAAAGCTGCTTTTGTGTTAGATCTAACAGAGTTGAATGAATTTCAGAGCACACCTATTCAACGTAGAGAAGGAGCCATTTGTTGGGAGGTCTAGGTTACGCACATCTTTTAATTTCAGGTATGACCAAGCGATTGCAAAGGCATCAGCAGTCTCAGCCTGCGTGGACCACTGCAGAGGAGAACGAAGCCATGCAAGGCCAGGGCTGCTTAGATCTCTCCAGCAGAAGAAAGGTGTGTCAACAAAACTCCACAGCCACAGGGACAGCTGACAAGGACAAGAAGTGCAAGAATGGACACCAGATCTCCACGGACTGTCCGGAGAAGATAGTCAGATCTAGACAAACAGCCTCCAGACTACACCCAGGTCAGCGCTACCCAGCAGGAGCCAAGGAAGGTTGAGACACTGAGATAATCTCACCCCTGCCTTAAAAGGAATGGAATTAATGACCACCAGCATGAAGACCATAGCTTTGTGAGAGGTCAGACTTGATTCCTGCCAAGCAAAGGACCCTGTCCTCTAAGAGACATCAACATCATCACATGAAGCTTCCCAACAGTCTCTCTGCTGTAAAAAGCCCCAGTTCCCATGGGGTTCTCAACTCAAATAAAAGTCATACATGGAATGACATCTCCAGTCTACTCTGGAAGGTCAGCTGAACTGGCCACCAACATGAAGAAAGAAGAGGACACTATCCTCAGTGTCACTGCTTGGCCCAGCAACCCTAGAAGGACCTAGCTCCTTCTCAGCAACACAAGAAGGAAACATTTCTCTAACCCCCAAGATAGTCTTCATGCTGAGACCACACAGACAGCAGCCGCAGACTAAAATAAAGGACAGGAAAATGCAGCTTCTCGTTTCACCTTAAATCATGTTGTTCTCAAAAAAAAAAAAAAAAAAAAAAAAACAAAAAAAAACAAAAAAAAAAAAAAAAAAAAAAAAAAACCTTGTTTGGGTTTTGCACGTAGTTTTCCAGCTATGTAACTATCTGAACTCAGAGCAGCTGCTGAACCTGCAGGCTCGAGAGCTGCGAACGCACCCACCTGAAGGACATCCTTGACTTCCAGGGCTGTTTGCACCCGTACTGTGCCCTTTGCAGCATGACTTATGACGCTTACTGGATATGTGCCTATTCAGAAAAAGGTTTTGCTTACCCAACAAAGCACCTTTATAAAAATAACCTGAAGGGCAACAAATGAGTTGGATTCCTTTGAACCAGCAGATGCTGGTTCTGCACGCAGTGCGTGATCCCTACAGATCTCCATGCTAAGAGCAACAGCAGAAAGCACACACTAAAGGTGGAGATATCGTGCCAGTTTCTGTGCTCCCTTCTTGCACAGTCTTAGAAACAGGCAGGGAAGTGAACTAGATAGGAATCTCATTCTTAGAGCCTCTTAATGGTGCTTAAAAAAAATTACGAAGCAGTGTAAGTACAGACAATTTCAGATATCCTGAGAAACCCCTCGTTTGACTCAAGCTCTTCTAGCACAAGCTGCCCAACTGACTGATAATACTCAAATTTTGACAAGGTTTAGCAGAATTGTGAGAGACTACATCTCCTAGGTTAAATGCAGTGTTCAATTTGGCATTGCAATACACAATAGCATTTTTAGACCATCAAACTATTTAGAAAAGAACAGCACAACACGCATGAGCCCCTTTTCATGTATTTTCATTAACCTTCTCAAAGATGGGACATTTGTGGTAAGTCAGAGCAAGCTACAAATGCAAATACTCCTTTGGCAACACTGGGTAGTTGAATGAAGCTTTGCACAACTGGACATCCAGCTTTCTTAGAACCGATATGAAGAAATTAAAACACTTTTCCCATTTGATAACACATGTATCACCTGGCAGGTGGAGGTCACGTAGTCTTGTTGAAGCAGGCATTATGCAAGGGTGTGTTGAGAGCTCAGGCTTGCAGAGAGCTGTGCAGGTGGCACACTACAGCAACACAGAAATACTTCCTTCTGAGGGGCTGGGGCACCTCAGTTTAAAAGAAACCAAGTAATTCCTGCCTCTGTTTTTATATTTTTCATAGACAAGAAGAACTTAAAGTCAGAAGTGTTAATTTCTATTATGTACCAGAACTGGAAGAAGCACTAGGTTGAGAATATCTCTGACAAAACTACAATAGAACCAATACATAACCCAACTATCAAGTCTAGTTATTTATCTTTAAAACCCACATTTTCAGTAGCTGCATGTATTCTCTAGCCTGTAAAAACCAACAAGTTCCTCAGGATAACAGGTTCTGTCTATTTTAGATAAAGGTTTATCAAACTAGATCGTGTCTGCGTCCTTGTAGGACATCTCCTGACCTCTCCCAATCTACCTTCTCCAGAACTTTGACACCCGAAGTAAAAAGCATGCTTCCCATCTGGTTGAATTTAGAAGTCCAGAGGTCCCACTCTGACAAGTACCTGAAGAAAAATGCCTCTTCAGACCAGAGAGACTGCAGGGAGGGAATACAGTTCCCAAGCTCAGTGGCAGTGATGGGATGCAGAGGGTAATTCCACCCCGTCTTTCTGTCAGCTAAATTCAGACTGCAAAAACGACACATAGTGAGAGAAGTCAGGGCTGAAAGGAGACATAACACAGAGGAAAACCCTAGAAGTAGATGGTCTTTAAGGTCCCTTCCTACCCAAACCATTCTATGATACTATGATTTGTCCCCCACTGTCAGGATTCAAGATGATTTTGATTTAGGAAGTGCCATTTGTTACAAGTTGTGGAAGTCACCTAGAAATCCCTAAGGCTCTAACTACACAATTGCAATACAAGCCATTTGGAGGATTAAGGCAGGCAAATATATAAAGGGATTTTTAGAGCTCATACTGTAAGAGCCTCCTTTTGCAAGCATCCAGAAGCACGGTACCTAAATAACTTGCATAAAGCCTCCATCACTGTGTGAACAAACCCAGCTTATCTTAGTTTCAGCCGTGTGCTCTACTTGGCTCTGAATTACCATGCTTCAGTATGCAGACTGCCTGAATTAAAAAGAACCAAAGTCTGTTTCTTTCGTCAGTTTCTAATTAATGACTACAGATAAAACAGATGGAGAGCAGGTTTTATCTTCATGCTGTGTTGGTCCCCCTCTGGTGAAGGCAACATAAGAAAATTCCTTTGACAAGCTAACCAAACAGACAAGGTACCAGGAGTTGCACTAGGATCTCCTTCCACTGGGGTATCTTCAACTGGAAGAGAAGGACCAAGCACCACTGAAGCTGGCCAGAACAGCAGCCTAACGCACACCGTGGTCTTCTGCTCATGGACTGATGAGCCCACATCCCATTTCAGCAACTGTGCTGGCTTTCAGATGCCTCAGAACAGACATCTGCTAAGAACCTGGCAAAGTGGAAGCTCTTTTAATTAGACTTCATGTTGAGCAAAGTCACTTCGCTGATGTCTCCGTTTTCAATTTAGTGGAGGTAGCAGACCTTGGGCTTGCTGCACTGCTGGCTATTGCTCTTCTGGCAGTGAAGGGATCACTAAATAGATGTCAGTCTTTAACACCTTTCTGCCTCACTGTAGGCATGTATTCATTTTCACCTGAAAAAAAAATCTATACAAAAGCTGATGCCAAAAATAAATAAAAAATAAAAAAACACCAACAGGTAAGGCCTACCACCTCAACCCCACCCCAAGTGCTTTATAAAAATGTATAGATTGTCCCTTTCCAGACAGGAAAAGAGAGCCCCACTGTCCAACTGGAATTAATAACGTAGTGTGGCACCAAACAAGGCAGCTTGCTCCAGGATGAAGTATTTTGTAGGTTGCAGAAGTTCTGTCAATAGAAGACATCCTTAACTCAGTAGGCTTAAGGGATCACTGATGGATGAAGCCTTTGCACGTCATTTCTTCTACAACGTTTTCAGCTTCATAAATTATCCCCTGTGCTGTGCAAAACATCTTTTTGAGAAACCCCGTGCAGTGCATCAACTTTAAGGTACCAACATTTTTATGACTCAGCTGTAGTTTCAGTATTACAAATTAGACACCTGCAGGCATAAACAGCAGCGTTCTTGCCATCTACAGAAGTTACTGCTAATTAGGAGTTTTTATGAGTAGTTATTCAAGGCAGTTACTCCAACTGTCTGCGTTTAGCTCCTACTTTATTGTAACCCAAAGTTTTATGTAGTAATATTCTAGATTGTGCCTTTCTTTGAGACCTTCAGGACGTTTCAGTCGTTTCATGATGCAACTGAACTATTGTCCACCATAAGAAAAGCAAGAAGTTGTTTGTGAAGAGCATTTTCTCCTTCTTACATAGCAGTAGCAGAGCTTTCCCTGAAAATGTGGTGCCTTTATTGGCACGTTAGACTACCAGAGACAACCAAAAAAGTCACTTGTTGAAACCCTGGTCTTACACATCCACCACGTTAAGTTTCTTTCCTAAACGTGCACGGATTGCTTCCATGCTGTTTAAAATTCCATACTGCTTCCATTATCCCTATTTAAAATTCATTGCGAGTCTTCTTAGATTGCATTACTCTTTCTACAACACAACATTTGATAGATTAAAATGATTGCTATCTCATTTCCCTCTCCTCGAGGGATGGTGCATATGCCAGTTTCACACAACAGTTTTAATAATTCATCTAACAGTACAATGTTGTACTTTTCATGTTAGAAAACACGAGAAAACACTTGTGTTGATAGAGGAAAAAAGCACTTTTCCAGAAGAGATTCTCTGTAAACAGAACACACATCGCTGAGCCAAATCTTCTTCGCAAGCACCTTAAAGCCTAAGACAGCTACATTGCTCGTCTGCCTGCAGAATTCTAAAAAGCAGAGACCAGAAGAGTAAAAAGCAACTAGAAATCTTTTAGTGAAGCAATAAACTCACAACATCCTCTTAGGACATCTGAATTCCTGTGCTAGGACTTCCAAAGGCAGAATTATTTAAGCCATTAGTGTGGAGGGAAAAAAAGAACTAACCTCACGGTGCCATTTGTCTAATCCTGAACCTTCGGAGTACAGGGTACTGACTGTTTTGGCATGTTATCTCCCAAGAGGAAAAGCAAAGGGAGGAAAATTGATTTGCTCTGTCATGCACAATGAAGCAACTGCTCATCTCAGGCAGTCGCATTCTATTATCCTCTTGCTATCGAAGTGTAATGCTGCATTTGCAGGACGAAGACAACCCTCATGCACTACTTTAAGGAGCTCAGAGACTCAGAGTCTTTGGTCGTATGTTTAAGTGTCCAATTTAAGCCATGAAAAGACAATACGGAAGGCAATTAAAGCATTTTGGAAATCGAAAAGCATCTCCTCTCTGATCAAAGGCAGATTAAAGTGATGTTTCAGGGCCAGACTACAATGTCTAAAAAAGTTTGTCTTTGAAGAGGACAAAGTAAGGATAATCCAGAGCTCAGGAGGAATGCAGGGGTCAGACTACACCATTCCAGCCTGACATCTGCATCTTCACCAGCCACCACTGACTCAAGATGACTTTGGGAGATGCAAAAGGTTTTGCCAAACACATTCACTGGTGATTCAGCCCATGGCTTTCCTGACCCTTCTGGGACATGACTGCCATCCACCCCAGTGATGCATGCCCCTGAAGCTGCAGGGACAGGGCCCAAGCTCTTCAGCAGCAAAGGCTTTAGGTGCTAAAATGACACACAGATGACCTTCACAAGCCACACATGAACCTAGCAGTTGCAGCACATGGATTGCCAGATCAGATCCGTTTGTTTCTAGCACGGCCACACACACTGCTTCCAACCAGCCTCTGACCAGGCAAGTAACATTTCTCTTAATTTTAAGCAAAGTGATATAAAATATTTGCAATGACTTCAAGTCCTCCCTCATCTGTCTGCAAGGAAAAACCCAAATGAATTTGCCGCGTTGCTGTCATGAAGAGGAAAGCTGGGGCAAGGTGTGCTTTGCCACGCTCACCTGGCTTTAGCACTTGGAGGGCCTTCAGCAGGCCTCTGCTCTGCCTAAGCCCTTGACCTACAAGCCCTCAATTCCCTAAATTGGGACAGCCAGCCTGGAGTTAACAATGCCTTTGGCCAGCACGGAGACAGCTTTGGCTGTTACATCTCCCCATTCTAAAATATTTCCATGACATTACTCAGTTATTTCTGCTCCTAGCCATGAAAATAAATACGAGGCTGATCTCATTAAAATCTCCCCAAGCCTTTGATGTAATTTTAATATATTACCACACTGCTGTTCCTACAGCTCTCTTGGGCTGAAATGACACAGTTTTCCGACCGCTCTACCCAAAGCAGGCTGTAATGCAGGTTGACGTGACTCAGCTTCTCCTTCCGCGCAGCTTGGCTGGGAGGGGAAACAAAGCAGGGAGATTTTTTGGGGGATGTTTTAATTCCCGATGCAGGCAGCCTTCCCTGCTTAACATTCACTACTACATCGTCTCCTGGGGAATAAGAGCTGCAGGTGCCTTCCTGAAGAGGTGCGAGCTGGTGATGCAAGAGCTGAAGCCCTGCTGCTGAGCTGCTCTTTGCCAGCTTTGCACAGTGCCCTCCTGCTGCCAGCCCTCTCACACCCCCTGCAGCTCTCAAAAGCATCACAGTCACCCTCTTCCCTCAGAGGAGAGGCATGGGACCGCAGCAAGGTATGAATAGCAATGCTATTTGCCATTTAAAGGTAACACAGTTGGAACTAACCATCCCCTCTTGCTTCAGCTGAAGGCAAATATGATGCTGAATGAACACCGTGGCTCTCAGCCTCTCAAATTCAGTCAGTTTTTGCTTTCTGCTTTGCGTGCTCTGAAACACAACACGTCCACAGTTGATTTTTCAGAAAACTTCCAACATAAGAAAACAATTAAAAACTCCGTTGGGATTTAACTGCTCCTAAGTTGCAGTTCTCACCTGTCTCTTGCAAAACATCTATCTTAAAATTACCATCTCTCTTCAAAACAAAGGCATACTACCGACGATGCCGAGGCCACCCAATATCCCATCAGGAAGTTCAGGTGAAAACCATGCTAAAGCACAAAATACAGTTGTGGGATGGCAAAGAATAATAAAAATCATAGGAAAATACCATTGGTGAAGCAACAACTTTCAGAGTTGGAAAAAAGGTCAGAAAAAGCTGACTAGCATGCAAGCTTACAAAGTCACACATTGCAGTGCCACCCAGAAAGTGTGAGTTTTGGCAAAAAAGTACATTTACAGAACTGGTCTGACAGACTAAACAGCATCACAATGCACATTTTCTTCTCCAGCTACAAGTGAGAAATGCTGTGTCTGTTCAGTTCACTTGATGTCCCATCTTGCCAGGCAGTCCAGTGGTTGTCACCACGGGACATTGCACCCCTCTAATTCTACCCCGTGGCTTGACAGTGGCCTGTTCTTCAGTTAAGCTGCCTCAGTTTCTTTTTCTGCAAGAAAAATGATTAATATTGCATGACGGTAATTCCTGGCTCTCCGTCTTGCAGCTTTGTACAGTCAATCTTTGCAGCAGTTCAATATCGATGCTGTTTCTGATCATCAGTCCATGTGAAGGGCAGCTTAGTTGGTTATCTGTCCCACATTTTTCAAAGAATTTGGGATTATTTCCTTAGGCTTCTGTTCTGTGATTGGAAGCAGTAAAGCCTCCGAATCATCGAGATAGAAAAAGATTCTAGCCCTGAGAAGCAGCAACCACATCCCTTTTGGTCTCTGTGAATAAATAGTCAGCAGAAAGTTGAGTTTAGGTAGACAGCTTTATACAATGCCTTCGACATACAGCCCAGTAATGCAAATTTTAGCCCTGATATGAGATCTCAGAAAGGTTTTGTTTAGACACAGGCCTCTTCAAGCGGTGATCACATCATCTCAAGGAAATTATGAGCCAGTAGAGGGTCTTCAGACTCAAGACACCGTTCACTCTCACTTCTGAACCAAGTACTCTAGACAAATACCCAGGCCCTTACGAATGTATTTTCATACTTAGAATTGTGGCAGTGATCCCCTCATAATATTTTTTTCTTAAATTAAAAAAAAAATATATAGAAAATAGCTTTGTACAAACAGTATGAATCAGAACAAAGTACCCACTTACACTTCTCAGCCTTTTCAGTCTGCTCAAAAGCATTCAGCAGGCTTTCTCTGGACCACACTCCCAACGCTTTCTCAGGCTTTAGCCTCTTGTTATTTCTCCTGCCATGCCCTCCACCTTACTCCTCCCCTGCTTTTCTGCTCCAACTGAGAGACAAATACTCACAAAAATAACCAATGAAATCTATATTCTGCATGTTGTAAGTAGAGACGTGATATTGTGGAGAGGAATCTGTTTGCCATTTCTCTTGGATTCAGAAAAATGTCTTTCCTTTCATCACCCCACCCCAGCCCCCTAAATGATCCTGCAAGGCTGGTCAAGAAGGACTGTACAGAAAAATTTGCAAGCAAGAAGTTTCATCCAGCAGCACTGAGGTGAAAAAGCTGCAAACAAGTCACATTTTGCAAACCTAGGCTCTCTGCTCCTGGTAGGCAGAGGAGCAGGCAAGGAGCATCTTCCACACAGCAGTGAAACTGGAAACCTAAAGCAAGGAGAAACAACCGAGCAGTGGCCCTAGGACAGGAGGGCAAGAGCTCATTAACATCTCCGATAATGACCCTCTGAGGTGCAGGATGGGAACAAGTCGTTACTCCCTACCTGCCCTATTCCACATCTCCCCACACAAGGAGCTGATTAACTCTCCCTTGGAAAGGCAGAAATCCCCGCAAGGCAGGGAACGAGCTGGGGGAGGGATAAGTGAGAAAAAACCAGGTGGGTAGAGCCAAGCGGCCTACACGCGGCTGAGCTGAAGGTACAAGTTTTAATTTTGCTTCCACGGATTTTAACAGCAGCGAGAGCCAGGGCTTACTCAATTGGGATTCCTAAAAATAGCACTTGCCTAAGTAACCACACAGGACCACATGGGGCTCTATTTTCCTTAACTAGCTTTTGATCTAATGGAATTCTTCAGTTAAGTAAAAGAAGAAACAGGGTCTTTGTGGTGAAAGCACATGACCAGGCGTTAGGAGAACTTGCTGCTGCTCTAAACTGCTACAGATCTGGCATTTAGTCTTCCACGCAGCACAATGTAGCTCCAATTATGCTTCCACCTGAGTCCAAAACCTGTGACTACACATCAAAGCGGATGCGCCCATGCCAGCTTCACTCCTTCCAGCGAGTGAGCCAGCTGCAGCTTGCATGGAGCTCTGGCTAAATAACACCTATCCACAAGGCAGACAGGCACCCAAACAATTATCCTGGTCGCACTCTGCACTGACATAACTATGCTGGTTGCAGCAGAGCTGATGTAAAAGCCTTGTGTGCATCTGAGCATATTGCATTTACCCTTCTACAATCTGTTGTAGTGCTGAGCTTCGTACTTGCCTCCAAGTGCAAATCAGCTTCCTTACAGAGGTACAGCACAGGTCATGAAGTACGGGTAAGATGTTCCTCCATCCTCTAAAGGTGTTGTTTCGCTGCAGTATTTGAGCAAAGTTATTGCACTCAGCATGAGAAAGCAGAGCAGCCGCTCGGTGAGGTTGGAAAGTGCAAGAGCGGAGCGGAAGCGACACGCTGGTATTTCAAACAGTCAACAAACAAGTAACCTGGTAAGACCTCTGAGACCTTGACCAGGATAGACAGGCTCTGCCCTGCCCGAACCGGCTGCTCTCCCAGGTTTGCAGAACCCCACCACTTTCCCACAGCAGGGAGAGGCTGAGCCTCTTCCTTCCACCCTGCGACCTGCTGGCTGAGCCTGGGGTGCTCCCCAAAAGCTGCCACAGCCCTGCAGCAGGGGCTGGGAGTCTCCACCAGAGCAGTTGAAGCAGAAGAGACCGGACAGCAAGACAGGAGCTGGAGGAGACCGCAGCACCAAGTTAACCCCATCTGTGGCTGACGGGAGAGCGAGCCAAGGCTAGCACAAAAGCAGGAGACACTTCAGCAGCCACGCTGCAAAGACGGGGCATAACACACCTGACAATACACTTAAACAATGCAAAACATCCTTTCCAACGCCTGCAGCAAATCAGCTCATATCCTAAAGATCTAACACACACGGGCCCACAAGCGCTTGCCAAGTTGTCAACATGGCCTTTGATATCGAAAAGCTTTGAAAGCCCTGCCTTAAAGGCCAACACTTGTTTCTCCACCCATATTTGAAATGCAAGATGCCTGAAAGCTATAGAACTATTTTAACATTGAACATGCAGGAGTCCACACCGCAGAGCAGACACGTTCACTGGGAACTGCAGTTGGAAAACTAACAAGTCCCCTACTGCTACAATAACCCTAGCTGCGTAACGCAAGGCTTGCCAGCGATCGCAGGAAACTCAAGTGTTTCTAGCGCTTTCTGTGATCTCCATTAAGTGACCAGCCCAAGGAGCACCTTATTTACGCTTACATGAAGTGCTAGAATATCGAGGGATGCAGGGCAGGAACGATAAATTACCTTTTTTTTTTTTTTTAAATAAGAAAACACTTCACTCGAGTTGTACACCAAATTGAGGCCTTGTGAGTTTGTTTTCTTCCGACGGACAGGGGGGAAAAAAAGTCAGTAGAAAGTTATTTCCCTGTATGTCAACCAAAAATCCGAGCATCCCACCTTGCAGCTCAAGCGTGACAGCTAGCAGAGGGGCACTTCATGCATTTTTTTTTTATCTAGATATAATCCATTCTCTCTGTTAATCCCTGAAGAAGAAATATAAGGGAAATGTTGTCGTAATAGTCATTTTCCAAAGTCAGAGGACACCGTCTTTAACCCCATGCTTTTCATGCTCCCAGCTGGTCGTGCTGTGTCCTGGCTCCTCCTGGGAGGACCCCACGACGTACCACAGCCCACCGGCTCCTACCAGGATGAGGCCCTGGGCTGCCATCCCTTAAATTTACAGCCCCAGACCATAGCAATGATTTCACTCCACACGCAGCAGAACCATTCACCAACTTCTCAGAACTCCCTTCTCCACCGACACGCACGAAACAGTCCCAGCACATGTGCCAGTAGGAGCCCAGGCTTCCCCCTTCGGCACAGCAATCTGGGAGCTGTAAGACATGCATTAAGGCTGGTCTGATCCAGACTTTTACAAGCTTTACATTTCACACTGATGTTATCAGCTAGTAAATCACACGCACTGCAGGCAGAAGAATTTTTTATATGCTTTCCTTATATGAGCTCCTCAGAACTGAGCGTTGTGTGTACCTTAATCGTTTCCTGTCAGTCATCTTTCCAATTAAGATCTGCTCCTTCCTTCCTCCCTAATTTTTCCAGTATGTTACACAAAATTTAGCCGCTGACATGTTCCAACAGGGACAAGAGGAATGATCAGGAGAGATTAGAGCATGCCATGCATCAGCCAACTTCTCAAACAACCGACAAAGGCAACGCCGAGCATCTTCAAAAGGAAAGGATTACAGAGACGGCAGCTCTCTTCTGATGGTTGGTCCCACTTGTCAGTTGTCAGAAGTGTCTTAGGATTGCATTTAAAAGAAAAGGCAATGAAATCCCAAAGCACAAGAGAACCGCCCCTAGATAACACTTCCATTTTTTTTTGTTAATTCAAATCTAATCAAGGCTTCTTGTAGGGTCATCTTTAAAGTCTATCAAATGGTACTACGTGAGCTCTATTTCTGGTTAAGCAGGGGCAGGATCACGAACAAAGCTAACACAAAGACAAAGCAAACAGTGCCCTATGGATTACTTTCGTAGGAATATTCAATACCATTAGCATCCCAGCTGCTTTTGCAGTCCTTGGGCACAGGAGTTTGTCAAAGGCTTCAGATCAAGAGCCTGTCATATGTATCTCTACGTAGAGTGTGCTATTTTAGGAGAGCAGCACCTACCAACCAACTCCAGATGAACAGTAAATGAACCATCCGCTTGAACCACAAACAGAGTAGCTAGTGGTAGGTTTTGTTTTTAAAGAAAGATGCTACTGATTAGACATCAGCAAGAAGTCAAGTCGCAAGGCATTAACTAGTATGCTCTCCTCTCGTTTTCCCACCAGCAACAGGATTCACAGATCCAAGTTTTATTGCTCAATAGCCACAGTTTCTGCCAAAAATCACAAGGGAGCCAGGGGGAGGGGATGGCAAATATGAAATGGGACAACAGCTGTCAAGGTAATTTGATAGCAGTGATGGCTTCTTGAACCAGTGGACACTCTTGAGAATGTGAGCCAAGGCCTCCAGGCATCCACAGAAAAGCCAAGTAAGATAAAGAGCTCGGTGAGAGAGCTGATACAGATGTCTGAGACGGAAGAAAGAACAAAGAAAGCCAAGGCCATCTAACTTCTAAGAACTTCAGTTTTCCAAACAACAACAACAAAAACTCAGCGCGAGTGTCCAAATCAGCCCTTCCAGCCATGAAGACAAACCATCTTTTGTTTGAAAAATGTTTGCAAGTTTTCCCAGTGCCCTTTCCAAAAACATCCCCAAGCTAATAACATCCAAACAGAAAACAGGAGTGACAAATGAACTGACAGATTAAGGGATCAATTTAATATTCTTCTGTAGCTTCAAGTCTAGCTGGGCTTCTACTACCTGTATTGAGGCTCACACAAATTAAACTTATATCTTGCAAATCAATTCTTAAAAGACCAGTGTCCACACTCAAAATTTTCCTTGCTGCATGCATAACACAAGAAACATCCAAAGGAAATAGTTATCGCTGGAAACCCTGACAAGTTCCACACTTTTAGTTTAGCCGCTCTGCTAAATGAACCATCACTTCAGCAATGAGTCACATCCTTCGCTGGAACAACAAGGAGAAAGCTGATTTGCCCGTGTCTGTGGCACCTGTTTTATTGACATTAAATGGATCACTGAGATACACCAAAAGCACAAACAGCAAATCAGAGGCATGTTAGCTGTGGCAAAAGCAAGAGCAAGATCAGATACTTCAGTCCTTATTCAAATCAGTAGGTTTTATTTCTTTTCCCTGATTTTCTATCAGAGCTTTTATTTTCTGTATTTATGCTTTAACCTTCTCCCATGCATTGAACAACTGCAGTTCTCTCACTTTCCCTCCCTCTGGATTTCCCCTACCTTACCCCCACGCTCAGCCTTGTCTCAGTCTTGTAGGGAGTTGCAATAGCTGGAAAAGAAAATAGATGCAAACAGAAGTGTTCATTGCTTTGTTCAGTATTACTATTAGCAGTCACTTGCTAAAAAAATGTCCAAGACACCAAGACATTATCACTGTCAAGACACATCCATGTGGCCATGATACAGATAGACCCTTCACAATGTACTCAGCATTTGGATGGACATGAATGCAGTCAGCTACCTATGTTAAAACCAGTTTATTCTGATGGAGAAAAGCAGCACATGGCTATTGGCTTCAAGAATTGCAAAGCCTTTTTAAACAAAACAAAAACAAACAAACAAACAAAAAAAAAAAAACACAAACAGCAGTAATCTTAGATTTCTAGTTTTAAATCAAACTAGAAACCTAATTTAATGTTCAATTTCTTCCTTAATAAGATCTTTAAATATCGTTCCCAAGCATTGCAGCGTCCTTATCTGACCCTGGAGGGACATCTACCACTATTTTTGTGAGCAGTCACTAAACTCAACCAACTTCACCACCCCAGGAGCTTCTGCCTTAAGTGCTGGTCCTGCGGAGGGGACGTCAGAAGTGGGAACAAGCGGGTGGCTTCTGCAGGCTCCTGACCCTCACCCGAGCAGACGAAGGGAATGCCCAGAATGACTGACTCGAAGCCAAACAGGTTCAACAGCCCTTCCCCACCTGAGGCAGCAGGCGATTTGCTTGGTATGTCACAGGTAAAAATGTGCCTGAGTGGGGGCAAGGGCAATGACTGAGTGCCACTTCAAAAGGTTAGCAGCTCCGGGGTTGCGACACTCCCATCTCAACCTTGGGCGTCCTTCAGAGGCCGTTCGACCTACTCCACTTCACGCCCTTCATCTCCCTGTTCCAACACAGGGTTAGGAATTCAGATTCTCAGCTCCTCCATCCCGTTCCTACCTTCCACGTCAAAGGAAACCCAGACACAGGATGGAGCTAGACAGAGCAATACGATCCCAGCCATGGCAAGGCTTCTTGCTAGCACAACACAATGGTGCCCTTGATTACGAGTCCAACACTGAGCTTCTGTTCTAACAGACACTTTAATCAGGCATGGAAGTCATTAACGGAAGCACGGAGAGACGCAGCGATAAGGATATCAACAGGACACAGACTCTTTTAGCTGTGTCACGTACACGAGGCCAGCCTCGACCTTGAGGTACACGTGGGCCCAGCACAGCCACCCCAGAAGTGGCAGAACCCAGTGTGTAATGTACCCAAAAAAAGCAGGAGGGTGCCATGCACAGTGTTAACACGGACAACCCTAGAGCATGGCTGCACTATCAAGAGATCTCACCTAGGCTAGTGGGCTGCTGTTTCCCCACGTCACAACAGCATGCACAGAACAAGGGGAAAAGCCCTGTTCGGCCACCCCTTTCATCCCAAATTTCACCAGCAGCGAGACCAGACTTGGATCTATGTCACAGCACCCGTCTTACCCAGACTCCTTCAAAAGGATGGCAATTAAGAGCGCTAATTGCGTTAGCCACAAGAGCAACCAACCTGCCCATGGTACAAAACCATCTTTTCAGCTGGAACAGGCAAAGCTGAGACTTTCTTTCTCCTGGGAGAGCCAAAGTTTTTAGTTTTACTTTGGTTACCACCTTGTCACTTCTAAGAAAGGAGAACTACTTGCACAGCCCTCAAGAGTGGAAATGTAAGCAATAACAACAGGCTTGACACTTAAACACTTGCCCACTAAGGTTTTCGGCCCAGCAAAACAGAAAAACATTTAGCGCACAATCCATCATAAACTGGATGTTACTTTAAAGCTGTCTGAAAACAAAAGCCAAGACACACGGGATAAAAGGGATAAATGGTGCCTCTGACACAGCAAGAAAACAAACAGACTAAAAACTTCTGGGTCAGTAAGGGGTTAGAAATCACTCGACAATGAACTTTACAGCAGTAATTTTAGTACCCATAAAGCTACACAGAATAAACCATTAACTACTAGGACATTCACCTTAACTCCTTGCCTAGTGGATGGCCTCATGTCACCTGTAGTGTCTCCTTGGCTCTCCCTGATTTTCTCCATCTTCTGCCATGCAGTGCCAGGAGTACTAAGCACTGATTTTCAGAAAGGAGAAAGAAAATACTAAAGATATTGACAGACAAAGACCTCAGGGCGAGAGAAACAAAAATCTGGGTCATTACAGGGACTGTGTCTACAGAAAGTTGCAATCATCACAAAAGAAAGCTATTACATGAAGATTAAACCCAATTCCTATTATGTATCTAAAATTACAGGGGAAAAGCAGAAACAGACTGGCTCCCATTAAACCATTCAGAAGATACAATGAAAGGGAACAAAAATTAGTCCTTGCTCTAGAGCAAAATAACTGAGGCACAAAGGGAAGGCATCACAGTCTGTACGCACTGCTCATCTCCTGAATTTCCTTGTGCTGTCTGAACACTTCCCCTTCAAGGGCAAGGCGCTCTTGGCTGCACTCCTCTAACACGCTACCAAAGAGGGTAACATGAATGTGAAACATGTGCTGATGGCAAACACCATGAACCTTGGCAAAATGGAGAGGTCTGCTTCTCATCCCGGGTGAAGGCAGCACAAACTCTTGCTCTGTAAGGAGGCTCTTCCCCATCAGCCCCACCACCTGCTCCCTCGTGCATCAAACACCATCCCAAAAGTTTGTTTAGCCATTATGCACTCATGTAGCTTATAGACTCACAGTCTCTCCACATGATCCCTGCCAACTCTCTGTCAATTCGCTCGGAGCATAGTTATGCCCTTGATTTCCTTGAGTTATCTTCTGCTTTGGAGGAAACAGGAATAGGAAAAACAAAAGCTAATGCATGCATTAGCTTAAGTCATTATGAGGTTAAAAAAAAAACGTTTCTATCTGTAAAAACTCTTGCAGGTAGATATATCTTTAGGTTTTTCATGTCCTGACCACCCCCAAGCCCACAGAAAACACAGAGATGAGAATTTCTCTCGTTAGACTTGCTCATGAGCATTACAACAGCAAGAGCTCTCCCTGCTCCAAGAACTCCACGCTGCCTCTAGCTGTGGCAACACTTGTTTAAGCACAGTACACGCTCACTCCTTGCTCCAAGTGCTAGCTGCAGTGCTGGAGAGCACGGTTAAGATTGACCACATTTGTTAAAGGAATCTCTTCAGTTTAGAGCATTTATTTCCCTCCTGAAAGAATGCTCACATTGAGGCTTCCTCCACAAGCTGGCCGGAGGCTTGTTTTAGTACTGCTCAGAGGTAATACATGGTGGCCCATGTTCAGTATAAATGCCACCCATGCGCCCAGGCCCACCAGCTGCCTCACACTGGCCCTGGGCTCAACATCCTCCACCTGAAGCACTTCTCAGAGCACCCAGCTCTTCCCACTAGGCAGGAGGTAGATGCAAGTAGAAGGCAGGGTACCTGGACGCAGCCTCTAAGTGATTTTTCAGGATTATTTGGACAGAGGAAAAAGGAGCAAACTGACTGCAGAGCATTGTCAATATAAACTTGGAAAATAAAAGATTATGTTCATTTCTCTGTTCTAACTTCAGAGAAAGATATTCAGAAACAGTTACTAGTTCCAGGATGGCTGCATATCTATCTTTAAATATATATATATATGTAAATATATACACACACAGATCTCTCTTCAAAGCTCCATAGCCTTCATTGTCTTCACTGCAAAATGGTCAGGAATACAGCTAGACAAGTTCCCCCTTTCTGAATATTTTCCTTGGAACTTTTGGGTTGGAGCCTGCGCATTGCGTGGGGCTGCGAGGGCTATTACTCTTGGAAGCTATTCTCCCAAATTCTTTCCTTTACTGGAAGATGTGAGGTTGATGATTTACAAAGAAGAAACATATTAAGGCCTCTTACCACTGGATCACATTCAAACAGCATGCAAGTAACAAATCCAAACCCAGCTTTCAGGCCAGGAGTCAGAAAAGCGCCTTCAACGCTCAAATGTATGTGCATCTTCCCCCCTCCCCACCCCCTTGCCCAGCCTCTCTCTCACACACATAAAAGAGAAAGCTTGTTCAAAGTTTACAGCAAAAACTGGAAAATTCAAAACAGCTGTTCTGGAAAGCAAGAAAAACATTAAGAGAATAGAGCCGCTGACATCAGAGCTCTCCTGGTAGACATCTCATCCTATACACAGCAGGTGTGCTGCTGCAGAGAGGAGGAGAAGAGATCGGGATTCCCATCTGTGATGCATCACCAAGCACAGGGAATCCTTCAGCCCCACCTTTAACCCCAGGGGCATTGGGGAAAGCAGGAAAAAAGCTACTGTGTTCGCTCCACATTGGCTGCGCACCCAACTGCACTGACAGGTTCAACCCTATGATTGGCATGAAGCAACAGATTGCTGTAGATCTTGGAGGCTGCATCCATTAGGAAGGTAATTAAGGCTTTTCACTGCCCCAGCTGCCTTCCTCAAACTCTAACCTCGGGGGATTCCCACGTTGGGAAGCCTCAGCCTGCCTTCACCCCCCAGCAGGGCTGCCCTCGGGGCAAGCTGTGCAACTCCTTGGGTTCCAGGTTCTCCTCGGAGCCTGCTGGCAGTACAACACGAGATGGATTAAACCAGTAAGCTACTGGGAAAGCGTTTCCACATTGGTGATCGTAAGCTCCCACACACACCCCTCGGTCCTTGGTAAAATGAACGGAAAGACCTTCTCTGTCATAATTTAGGACTGACAGTTTTGTAGACGACTTTATCACTCGATCATATGGAAAAGGAATAAAACTTGGGATCTTGTGATCCATGTAACGGTCACATGAAAACATATGATACAAGAAAGCTTTTAACCTTGTCATTGCTCCTGCAAATGAGCACTCAAACGTTTAGCAGCTGATGGAGGGTCTAAAGTACTGCACAGGATTTTCAGTAAGAGAAACAAAGATATTGATAGGGATCTTGATTTCTCTGGGAGAAACCCCATCCGTGTAGTTTTGGAGGAATGCTTGCACTAAGAAGGAACAACACTCCCAGCAGCGTGAAGTCTTAGAATTCAGCTGTGCAGTTATCAGTGTTTTCAACCCTAACCACCCCGAAAGGCTCTGGGCAAACTACAATACCAAGAAGAAGATAAAAGTTATTTTCCATGACGGCAGGGAACCAACATGCAGCAGTGGTCAACTCACACCTGTAGAGCAGCATAAATCCCATACAGCTACAGCAGTGCAGCCCATGCTGCGAGCTACTCACACAACCTCTACCCTGGCCCCTGGTGAGGGATTTATTCCTTCTTCCTCCCCTCTGCTGGAAGAAAGCAAGACCTTGTCAGAAAGTCTTCATGAACCCTCTGTCTTCAGAGAGGCTTTTCCACCCATCCTCACCCCATCACGCTACATCGACACAAACACACCCGATTAAAAGCCGAAAGCCAAAGTTTTACCTGCACACATACCTCACTTACAGGGGGAAAACAAAACAACAAATTCACCCAGCAAAACATATCGGACTAATTTACCCATCTGAGAGCAAAAACAACTTAGTGACGTCCCTTGGAGCTCAAGTCAGAGCTACTGAACAGCTCACAACTCAGGCATATTCAACTAGCACAGATTTAACCCAGGGCTCTTACTGGATGCCCTAGTACTAAATTAAGGCCCGTCTGCACTTGCTGTGCACAGGAATTGTAGCTAAGTGCTGTACTTGCTTCAAATGGAAAGATGTCCCAGGCTAGATAGGAAGAACTAAGCCTGCAGCTTGCCTAAACCCCACAGCCACACCTACTCTTGGTGCCAGATTATAAATTTTTATCAAGAACAAGTTCACACCGGCAGAAGATTGTCTTCCCTTTTTTTTTCTTTGTAGGAGACTGGAAATCGCTGACAAGCTATTCACAAGCAATAAAAGGGGGCAACCCGCTCATCCCTGTCCTCACGTAACCGCTGCATGGGAAGGGGGCTGCAGGTTTTCAGGGCTGCACTTTGAACACCCCCCCCCCGAGCAAAGGGCAGGCAGGAGGTGGAGTACTGGACGGAAACCAGACATGGCAAGATCATTCTTAAAACTGTTTGCTGGCAGCAGAGTATCCAGCTGAGCGGCAGAGTCAGCATTTCATTGCTCTGATGACCCACGGATGAGTAGGGGAAAAAAAAAAAAAAAAAGCTTTGTTCACCTCCATAAAGATCAACAGTCGTGGATGGCTCCGTCATATCGCTGCAAGAGATTATACCGCCATAAAAGCTCACTATAAAAGAACAACTTTCATTCACGCCTCTTGGGGGAGAGAACCTGAAGCAAGGAAGAGCCCAGCCCTGATGAGACGGCTCACCCTGCGGAGAGCAGTGTTACGACACCGCTCTCGTTTGAAGAGCGGATCCCTTCAGGACTGCCAGCGAAAAGAGTGGTGCAATCCCAACGGAAAGCATCACAGAACAAAAATACACCGATCTTTTGTATTCAGTGTATGTGCTCATCTTCTGGCCCCAGCTCCTCTGGCTGGAGCAAAGCTCCCGCTTGGTTAATCAGTAACGGCAGGAGAAGCGCGTTAGCTTACAGCTCCAGGCCTCGGTAATCACCAGGTTTCAGCTCCCAGGTTGACAGGCATCACACTCATCCCTTCAAATGACAATTCCTCCATGAGAAGGGCTGCTGTTTCAAATTTAATCTCTGAAATTCCTCCACCCAACCACGTTTACAAGCAAAATGCTTCAACACAAAGGGACAACAAAGTCCCATTTGCACAAGCTTTCCTAGCTTGGAGGTCTCTGCTCAATCTAGGCCTTGGGTATTTGAAGACAACTCCGTTACAAGACAAGTTGCTTCTCTTGTATACATTTACTAGACCTCTCAAGCTGATATCATCACTGGTAGGTAGAGAGCAAGATTGACTCATGTCTTTAAACCACAAAGATAACCACAAACGCCCATGTAAGAATCCTAATTTCCAACACGCCAGCCAAGCCAACCAAAGAAATCTCTCTTGCTTTTACAGGTTGTGTGCTGACACATAGTCACCAAAGGCAGACAATCCTTATGATGTCCCACAGACAACGCAGAAGTGTGGAAAATCCTGAAAAATCACTCTTCTGTTCAGTGGAAATTGGCTGCCTACCAGAAGGCTGCAAGGCTCCCAGGCAGCTTTAAGACAAAACATGAGAACAATGGCTCGAAGGTCTCCAAGGGCCCCTACTCATGACTCTCCAAGAACAGAAAGCTAGCACAGACAGGATCATAAACGGGAGAGAGTACTTCTGAGTAGAGGAGGACAAAAAAAATAAAAAAAAAATAAAGTGGGAGAGCTTGTAGAGGCAAGCTTGGAAAGAATCAAAGCCTCAACATTACTGGGGGCCAGGAATGGAAAGATGAGCTGCCCAAGCCATTGTGTTAATGCAGCTCTGCTGGCAAGATGAAGCACCAGCCAGATCCTCTCCAAGCACAATGGCCTTTGGTCTGAGAGAGGGATCTCTACCTTCTCTGCTGTCCTCTTGCAACCTTGTGTTCCCAGCTGGACTGCTCAATGAGGACCTGATTCCTCCAAGTTCACTTTGTGAAAGATGCTGTATGGTTGAGAGCCCTTGAGTCATCACACTGCTGATTTTCTTTCAGGTGCTATAGGAAATCTTTCAGTTTCTCTGTCTAAACCCATAATAATATGCTTTGAGGATTCAGATCTTCATTACTACAAGCTGTACAAGACAAGATTTAGAACCTGAAGGAACTTCTCAACTTACCTGTCCCAAGCCATTCGTCTCTCTTCCCTACACCCACCTCTCTATAAGAAGACCTATACTAAGGTGACCAGGCCAACTCTACCCCTTGGAGTTCCTTAACAGCTTCCCTTCATGCCTTTCTCACAGCTGTCTTGTATGCCACCACACTTGGCCCTAGTTTATTCCCAGCATGGCTTCTTCTGCCAGCAGCTACTGGGCCATGCTGATTCCTAGGCCAAGAGAAAAGGCAGATTCCACCTGAGGAAAGCTACTGACAGATTTATACATCTCACTTCAACGATAGGTAATCACGGAAAAAGTAAAACAAAAAGCATCACTAGATGGTCCTGAAATGACTCAGTGACCGTGGCAGGAGCCAGGCTGGATCAACTGGCTGATCTGAGATTTTTTGCCATGTGCTGTTCACTACAGCTCATTAGCACCAAGTATTTGCACTCCTGTTTATAGCTGGCAAGCTGTATTTGAGGATCTTGTCAAATTAACAGGAGTACCAGGTCACGTTCACCAGGGTACGGTTCAGAGTACTGCAGTACCTTGTGTTGAGGGTTAGTTGTCCAAGCTCCATCAGTGAAACTGGGAGAGACTCAACATTAGAAGTGCAATTGGTAGAGGCACGTGAACGAATGAAAAAGAGTTCTTCTTAAATATTAACAGAAAAAGCAATGTAGGATGAGATACAGACTCATTCAACACACCGCTCAGCCTCTCCGTTCATTCTAGATCCATTTTATAGTGCCTAGGCAGCTGTAAAACTGACTTACAACTCTTAATATTAAGCATACTTTGTGAAGTGTTTAGAAGAGGTGAGGTGACTAACTCCCTTCTTTACTCTATTGCCAGCTAGAGCGATACTACAGCCTGCAAAATAAACCTATTGCTGGGCTGCTTTGCTGCTGAGCTCTCCTGCAATCACACATGCTAATGGCTCCATATTTAGGCATCAGAACAGATTTGATACGTGAAATAAAAAAGAACAATGGGCCTAATACATTAGGTTAACAAAAGGATAATTTTGTCCCAAATATTTGCGTTGGCACAGGGCACTGAAGAGGCTGATAAGAGTATCTCAAGCTCACTTATTCAATTACATTGCTACCCAGAGGTCTTGAACAGACAGTCTGCGATCACATAATTAGAAACTGCATAATAATGCTTCCATACTAGTGTCAAATAATGGTTGTGCAGACAGCTTCCGCTGTAATATTTACTAGCTTTGGCTGAACAGCAAAATAGCAATAGCGTTTCCACTGTTCCCAGCATTTTCCAGAGATGACGATCAGAACCGCAACCTTTAGATCCATCTCCTTCTGCCACTCACATTACAAAGCAACTGATGGGAGATACCACGCTATTGCTGCTCGCCCACACACAAGAGCTGACAAAGCTTCAGTGTTGATTAGACACGCTCACAGAAAGAAACAAACACCTAAGACGACTTATTAAAGACAATATCTTTAGTTTCAGAAGCTCTTGAATTGCAGCTTGATGAGATCACCAAGCTTCCAGGGGGAACAAAACACATTTCCTCTTTTCTAGCACTCTTTCTCTCTGTCACTGGTTTTACACCCTTGTAGTTGACTGATGTTCACAGAGCGTTCTGCTCCTCGGTACCTCACGTTGGCAGAGAAATACTGAAAAAAACAAAAAAAATCTCAGCCCTGAAAGAAAACTGCAATGGTTACACTACCCGATCACTTCGCTGTACTACTGAATTTGCTCAGAAGTCAACATTTTGCCTCTTCTCTCCATATTCAGCTTCAAAACTGGCCAGGAAATGCTGCTGACAGCACAGACCGACCTGAGATCTGTAGCTGTGCCTATCACAGAGAGCCTTTATAGACAGAAAGCAGATAGGAACCTGGCTCACTTGCGGAATTCACCCCAGTGGGTGCAGGAGTTTGCTAACTTGGAGAACACTGGGGGAAATGGCAACAGCTTGTCTTCGTTGACTAATGAGACTCTAATCATGAGCTAAAAAGCAATCAAAGAATGATGCCAAGCACACGTGTCAAATTCAGACCTGTACTGCTCTGAACACTTAGGGCATTGTATTTGCTTACTCCTCTCCGTGATCCACATCTCATTCTGCTCTCAGCAGCAGAGCAGAGCCTCCAGCTGGACTCCTCACCAAGGCCAGGCTGACACAGCACTGCTGCTCTCCAGCACCATCTCCTTCTCCTAGGCCCACAAAAGCATCACAGCAGGGAGCCCCAGGAGAGCTGGAGCTGCCCTTGAACGCATCCCCCAGGAACAAACCTACAGGCACATCGTGCTAAGTCTTCTATATCTTGGTGGCAAATTCCCTAATCGTTGCCCTATTCTCTTCACACAAGAAGTCTCCGTGCGGGGCCTCAACACCTTTATCTTTATGTGAATTCTCCTAAAAGGAGCCGAAGAGATGCCTTTTTTTAGCCAAGCAGCCTTGAAAGCAATATTGTTTTCCAAGAAGGAGTTTTACATGCCTTTGATAATTCCAGAAGGGATTTATGTAGTTTCTTCCAGTTCCTTGTAATGCTGCAGTCACAGCCTAAACAGAAAAACAGCTTCAGTGACAAACAACCTGTTAGATGAACCAGAAAACAAGCATTCAGATGCGTTAAATGAAGTTTACTTATGGGAAGCCTGGACTCAGATTCAGCAGGATGGGAACCTATAAAACCTGAAAGAGACCAGGAAAGAAGCGAGCTGCAAGTCTGGGTTGGAGTTGCAGCAGAAAGGTAAGCGACCTAATAACAGAAAGAGAGCTCAGCCCAGAATAACAGCAGTGCAGAGCTTTGGATTTGTGGGCTACCAGTCACTCACTGTCCCTCCCCTCAGAAGTAAGAGTTTCAGGTTCCTGGGCCATGGTTTTCCTGGGAGTGGGAGGAAGAACTAGAAAAGAAACAAGACCCTGAGAAAAAAATTGGTCTGTGTTCTTACTAAACAGATACATTCTTAAAGACAGACAACAAAAATCAACAGAGCATGCAGAAAAGATCCTCAAGTTAAATCTGACAAGGTTTTTAGGGAAGAAAAATCTTTTAAGGTTCAGTCGGCAATAATTTTAATAAGGAATCCAGGAATTGTCTCAAGGCTGCCATGTGATTCAGAGAATAAGAGCTCAGGACCGCTGCACGCAGTTACCATGACTTCTCTGTACTAGGTTATTAACTCTGATCTTTACTATAGCGTAATACTAGAGACAGATACAAATAAGATCAAAACATACAAGTCAAAAATCTCCAAGTACGGATAAGGAAGACTCTGACTGAGAAACTGCCACACTACAAGGCTGTCCAGGCCACCAGGAAAGCAGCCGTATGACTAGTAAAAAGAGGGCCAATCTTAGAATATTAGTATTAGAAATCAACGCTTTGCAAGCTGAATTCTTCAAACTCTGTCTGGCATTTGGAGAGCTTCAAATAGAAAACTTTGGATTTAGGATCACACATGCAGAGGTCCAGCACTGAAAAACACTCCAAACAAGTGCCAAAGACCTAGGAAAACTGTCAAGATAACAACAGCAACAACACAACACTTACCGTCAAGGGAAAAGACACCAGATGAGACAGCCCATAGCTTCTTTCCAAAAATGACTTTGATGTTCATTCACTCCCTGCTGCACCTTAAGGAGCCAGGATAGTAATTGATCCTGGAAGAGCTGTCGCCTTGCTCTCCTTCACAGCAACAACCAGCAAGAGGTTATTTCAAACAAGACACATCTTTGCAGAGTCGGGCAGGTCATTTCCCTGACTTGTGGAACGGGTACCCTGTACTTCCCTGCATTAAACTGGGGTTGAACAGATTGGATTCAAGTAAGCTGAACGCCCAGTCTGCACAGCTAGCTGGCAAATGGAGTTGAGGTCTGTTGACAGGAATAGAGAGCTACTCCACTTTCAGAAGTTTTTATTTATTTTAAAATAAACAATGCTTTTTAGGAGAGAAGCTTTTTAGCAGGCTGCTTCAGAAGTCATGTTTATTCATACTTCAAGAGATTAGAGCAACACGGGAATGGGAATGTGCTGCAGCTCTCTTAAAATTAAGTTTCTTGCCTGGCAGCATAGAAGCGAAACATACATTCATTTTGCAACTGTGGGCAAAGAACATTAATAATAAGCTCACCACCAAATCCTCCAGCTGCCCAGACTAAGCAAGTACAAAACGACCAGTTTCATCTGCCACAGCACCAGAAGGACACGTATCCTGCCATGCTTGGCTTTTCATCTCTTCCCTGGAAGGCTCCAATTTATGTTAACTCCTAAACTTCTTAGAAAATAAAAAAATAAATAAATAAATAAACTCTTTCCTTGAACAGATTAAAGCCTTTAACTGACAGCAGCACTATCACACGAGCTGCTCGCTGCAATGAACAGGGTTGTAGCCACCTGGGTGGGAGAAAGGCAGGCGAGAGTTTTGGAGCGAGCCTACCGTGGTGGAAGGTCAACGTGGTGGGAAAGGGGCGATTAAAAACCGTAAGCTTATTTATTTTCAGCACTTTACCGGAGAACAACATGCAATTTGATTCTCACCCTTAATTTGTACATTCTCACGGGAATTTGGCAAGGTTGCCATGCAGAAAGGAGTTTGAAGAACTCTTGCAAAAGACAGCGCGCTATGCCAGATCAAGCAAGCTATCAGTTATTTACATTCATTTCAAAGGACAAAGGAAGCTATTTATTTCCACCCTATCTGCATGTTTAAAGAAAAACCAGTTAAGACGGAACTAGTCCTAACACCAGGGCTTGTCAATGCACAGCAACCAGCACAGCCATCCTGGAGTAAATATGAGGCACGATCAAACTATCCCAAATTAATCCACTACTACAGGGACTGCTCCAGAACGCAGTGGTTGCAGCAGGGCACACGTTCCCATTAGGAAGTCATCCTAAATTTGTGCTACTGGGAATTTACCTGGTGCAGGCAAGGGAAGTCCTCTGGCTATCAGCAAAAGCAACCTCTGGTCTGTACCTTCCAAGCAACCCCAGAGAATTAAGGAACCTATTTAAAGCATGAATTTCAGAAAGTGCAAAGAGGCCTATTTGGCTTTGCCACACTTGCAGGATTAAAATGCCTGATTCTCCAAGCTATTAAATAAAAGGGCTCCTATTTTTAAACACACAGGAGCGTTTCACCTCCCTTCAGACACATTGCTACACACAAAGCTAGAAAAAAAAAAAAAACAAACAGAGGTCCAGCTGCAGGTTAAGAACCCTGCCACGCTACCTGGAGTCACAGTAATGGAGGGAAAAGAACTCCAGGCCTGCACACCCAGCAGAACCCACCTTAACCAGGCAGCAGTTAAGTGACATAATTGAGTTTCCCAGATCCGAGCTGCAGATTTTGCAGCACAGAAACCACAGGCGAGACTCTCCCACATCTCCTGTTCAACAGCTCCGAACCAGAGTAAGATTTCCCCATCACCACACTGAGGCAGAAAGAACTAAACAGAGCAGCTGCTGCTCTGGTCAGCAAAAAGCAGGAGTGTGTTCACCTTTCATCTGTGAAAGAAAAGTGAGGATACCAACAGAATAACCGTCTGAATCCCCTAAATCGAGTTAAGCAGGCAGAAACAGATCAAATGCCATGCTGCCAAAGCTCAGTGTGGGGACCAACCAGTACCTGGAAATCTAAATGGAAAATTAAATGTTACCTAGAAAAAACGTTCACCAATTTAAAAAGTTATCTTCAAGATGAATTCTGCATTTGATAAAAGGCTAATTTAACTTTTCCTCGTTAGCCTAACTGTGGTACCAATGCAGCTATGAACATCTCTTTCAGTCAGATCATCTCTCAGAGACAGAATGGCTCGACAGCTCGTTACTCTGAGCTCCCATGGTTATGATCAGTCCGTGGCACTCACTTTACCTTCAGTTAAGCAGCATGACGGTCTGCAAGTACCTAATTGATTTGGAATTTCACTTACTATTTCCTTTAAAGCACTTTCTTGCACAGAGCATACAGCCTGCATCATTATTTGGCTTGCAGAGAGGAACGGATTCAAACAGGGAAAAAAAAGTTGTGTTGTTTTTTCCTCATAAGCAAAGGTTTATAATGAGAATTAACGCACATCTGTCAGGAGAACACCTCCCACAATTCAGATGGAAAGCCCCCATCCAGTTCTGAAGCAATGAATACAAACACCAGACCAGAGATGTAGACGGGCTCACGTGTTTGCACAGCTGAGCCTGTGGTCCTTGGGGCAGAGGAGAGCCTAGGTAAAAAGGCCCGTAACCCCAACGTGCCACCCAGACAGGTGCATTCAAACACATTTTAAGACCCTGGAACTATTTCTGGGTTCCCAGATCAAAGCATCAATCAGGATAGCTGTAACACGAGCACAGGGCTGAAGTCAGCAGCCGAGCCGATGAATGGAGTGCGAACGCCGTGTTTATCTCAGCACGTGTGTGCGCACTAAGCCGGAAAGATAGGAGTGACCTACACGAGCAGCCCACCCGCTCCTCTCCTCGCTGTCAGGCCAGCTGAAAAAGCACAGGGAGGACTGAGCCAAGTAACGGGCGCATATTCATGTCAGCAGTTCCCACTATAATGTGCAGATGAGTGGAAAAATAAAAAAGAAAAAAAAAAAAAAGCAGCCTTGCTTGGCACAATGCCCACACGCACAGCCTGGTAGTGGGGAAAAGAGGCAGGGGGCACAGACCATCACCCAGCCACAGGTCAGCTTTCTGGGTCAGGGAGCTGGCAGATGCCTAAATTCAGGCTCCTCTGTCCCAAGTGCACCTTTCCAAAGCCTCTGCGAGGGGAAGCAGCGAGGGATCCCCTCAGAGCCCCCTCACCGGGGGTGCTTCCCACCACCCCCAGAGCCCTGCCATCATCCCACCTTTCTTGAACTCCTCCAGCATGGCGTCGAGCTTGGTGTCGTTGAAGACAAAGTGCAGCGGGTGGTTGTAGAACCGGGTGATGGTCTTGAGCGGCGTGCAGTCGTCAGGGTCCACAAAAGCCAGGTCCTTAACGAAGAGCAGGTCCACGATGTTGGAGCGGTCACCCTCGAAAACGGGGATGCGGGTGTAGCCGCTCTCCATGATCTCGGACATGGTGTTGAAGTCGAGCACGGCCTCGGCAGCGATCATGAAGCAGTCCCGCAGCGGAGTCATCACGTCCTCCACCGTCTTGGTGCGCAGCTCCAGGGCTCCTTGGATGATGTTGAGCTCCTCCTTGACCAGATCATTGTACGGATCGGTGACCCGCAGCATCTCCAACAGCTTCTCCCGGTTATAAACGGTGCCGATCTCCTGGCCCAGGACACAGTCCAGCAGCTTGCTGACAGGGTAGGAGGCCGGGAAGGTCATCATCATGAAAAACTTGGTGAGGAAGATGGTGTTGGCGCCCACTGCCAGGCCGTGCCGGGAGCAGATGGCCTGAGGCACGATCTCGCCGAAGATGACGATGCCGATGGTGGAGACCACCACGGCCACCAGCCCGGAGCCGGCGATGTCGTCCAGCAGGATGGTCAGCGTGGTGTTGACCAGGACGTTGCCCAGCAGGAGGGAGCACAGCAGGTAGTTGCCCTGGCGGCGCACAGGCTCGATGCGCTTGGCGTAGTTCTTCTCCTTGTCCGTGCCACAGTTCTGCACGATGCGCAGCTCCATGGGGTCCAGCGCCATGAGGCCCAGGTTGAGGCCGCTGAACATGCCCGAGAGGCAGAGCAGGAGCGAGATGAAGATCACCTGCAGCCAGAAGGGCAGCAGGAACTTCTTCTCCTCCCCGACGATCATCTTGGTGTCCTCTCCATCGTGGTAGATCCAGGTGGTCTCCCCCCAAGGCGGGGGGCCGGCGGGTCCCTCGGCACCCACCAACCCACCGGCGGCCCCGGGCCCTAGGGCGGCAGCGGCGGGGGCCGAGACGGAGGTGCACAGATAATAGGACTTGCTCTTCTCCGTCTTGCGCAGGGGCTTGATCTCGATCTCGATGATGCCCGACGTGCGCCGGTTGAGCACGATGTGCGGCAGGATGATGATGTCCGACGTGCGGATGCCGCAGCGCTGCGGGGCTCCACCGCCTCCTCCTCCTCCTCCTCCAACACCACCACCACCACCTCCTCCTCCGGCCGAGGAGCCCATTCCTCCTCCTCCTCCTCTCCCCACCACCGCCGCCGCTCCCCCGCCGTCTCCAGCCAGCGTCGCCCGGCCTCCCCCCCGCCGCCGCTCGTGCTCGGTGAAGGCGATGCGCGACCAGGTCTCGTTGTTGATGTTCTGCCCGTACACCCGCAGCTTGACCCGCGTCCTCTCGCTCACCCGCAGCGCTCCCCCCTCCATGAAGGAGACGTCGTCCGTGTCCTCCAGCCGCAGCCCGATGATCACCGTCTCCTCCGCCGATGAGGATGATGATGATGATGAGGAAGAGGCGGGTGGAGCGGCAGCGGAGGCGGCGGGCGGGCGGCCCATGCGGCAGCAGCAGCCCAGCAGCAGCAGCAGCAGCAGCAGCGGCGGCGTTCCCCGCGCCCCCCGGCCGCCCCCCGCCATGTTCCCCCCGGGCAGCGCGGCCATCTTTAGTCAGGGCTCGGCGGCGGGGCCGCCGCCGCCCCGCATCGCCCGCGGCCGTGCCCCGCTTGGCACCGGTGGCGGTGCTGGCGGCGGTGCTGGCGGCAGGCGGGGCGCGGCTGCCCGCGGGACCCGACGGGCGGCGACTGCCGGAGCCGGGCCGAGCCGAGCGCCGCCTTGGTGGAGCCGCGCGGCGCTCCCCGCCCCGCTCCGCCCCGCTCCGCCTCGCCCGGGCGGGGCCGCGGCTAACGGCCGCCAACGGCCGGCCGGTAACCGTCGAGGGGGCGGGGCCGCCCGCGCGCCCCTCGGCCAATCGCCGCCCGCCGCCGGCCCCCCCCCCGCGGCGCGTGACTGCGGGGCGGGGCCGGCCCCCGGGTGAGGGCCAATAGGGGAGGGGGTGGGGGGAGAGGGGGCGGGGCTAAGAGGGGGCGCGACCAATGGCGGGGCGGGGATGGGAGAGGGGATGGGGAGGGAGGGGGGGGGGTGGAGGGGGACGGGGACGGCAGCGGGATGGGGACGGGGACGGGGATGGGGAACGGGACTGGGACCGGCTCCGTGTGTCCCCCCCCGGTCCCAGCCCCGGGCCCGGTGAGCGGTGTCGCAGCTCCCCCTGGCGGCCGTGTGGGGCACACACAGTGCGAACGGCCGGCCCCGGGAGCCGGGGGAGTGTGAGGGGAGAAGCAACAACATTTGAAAAAATAAAATAAAATAAAATAAAATAATAAAATAAAATAAAATAAAATAAAATAAAATAAAATAAAATAAAATAAAATAAAATAAAATAAAATAAAATAAAATGTATTTAAAATCAAATAAATTTTATATAAATTTATATAAACTTGCATAAATTGTATAATATTTTATATAAAAATTATATAAAATAATTTATTTTATTTTATTTTAAAATAAAATAACGAAATTGAAATAAAACGAAATGAAATACAATAATAAAAATAAATAAATAAAATGTTAAAATAAAATAAAGTAATAAAATAAAACAAAAATAAAATAAAATAAAGATGAATACAAAATTTTAAAAAGAAAAAATAATTGCAAATAAAAAGAAACAAAATAATAAAGTAAAACACAAACAATGTTGTGTGGTTTTTCTAGTCAAAAAAAGACAAATAAATGAAATAAAAATAAAATACAATATTAAAATAAAGTAATAAATCGATATAAAGTAATAAAGTAAAACCAAGAATAATTTTAAAAGAAACAAAATAATAAAATAAAACACAAACAACATTTTATGTTTTTTCTAGTCAAAAAGTCAAAAATAAATAAAATGAAAGAAAAAAATACAAAATGTAAATAAAATAAAATAAAATAAAAAGAAATAAAAAGAAAAAGAAAAAATAATATTTAAAAAAATAAACAAAATAAAATAATAAAATAGCACACAAACTAGGAGTTACAGTTTTTCCAAGCACACCGCCCTGCGGCCCTAAACCCAACCACTTGCAAGTTCCCGTGCACTGAATTGTGCAGGTTCGTGGTCCCATCTGAACCCAAAAGGTTGGGCTGGCGAGGTGACTTTCCAGGAAACCATATTTATGGGCATTATTTATGGGTTTAATCCCCAAACTGGGGATTAATCACTCCCCTATTTTGCTCCTGGCAGAGATCAGGGCGAGCAGTGTGGGGCGCTTAGGAAATCCCTTCTGTGACTGGGAACTGCTCTTACAGGCCTCGTAAACTTGTAAAAACCCCAAGGATCTCCCTCTCCTTACACACATACAGTCTGATGGGGACAAGATGATGTTCAGCTGGCAGAGAGGGGATTTTGGTCCCTCCTGGACGATCAGGGCACGAGGAGGGATGGAAATGTTCCCTCATTTCTCAGCTCATCCAGGACTGGGACATGGTGCCGCTCAGCAGCCTGGTGTTGGGGCAGGTGGGATGTGGGACACGTGTGGGGTATGGGACCCAGGCAGCCACATTGTGGGATTTCCAAAACTGCCGCATTTCCCTGCAAAACTCTGCAGGTGCAAGGCCTGCACAGCACGCAGGGCTTCCCACTAGATGGAGTCCGGGGGAAAAAAAAAACTCAGCAGTGATGCATGGGGAAAGGGAGAAGAAATCCCATCCCCGGGGACAGGCTGTGGGGCTGCCCTGGGCTGAAGGGATGGTTTCGGAAAAAGCTACGGGGTGGGGTGTGTGTGCAGGGGGTTTTGGGGGGCTCAGAGCAGAGCTGGACTGGTGTATGGGGTACATGTTGCAGGGTGCTGAGAAATCCCATATGAGGGGACCCACAGCTCCCATCCCACAGCTCCCATCCCTGTCCATGTGTCCCACAGGGAGCGAGGGGACCCCTAGGGTGCTCCCCATCCCCACCGTGCTCATACCGAGACCTAAAAGCACAGCACCTCGCAGTCTCCAACCCCACAGGGTTTCATCTCGGCCTTTTATTTCTATTTTTTCCTCTGGTGATAACCCCACACCACGTGGGCCGCAGCCCCCTGCCCCACTGGCACCCGGCAGTATGGGGACATCGCTCAGCAGCAGCCCCGGGGCCCGCAGGTGCCAGCAGGACCGCAAGCAGGAGCCGGGGCCGCCAGCTTCTCCAGCAGCAGGAAGGGGTCGCAGATCTTCTCCTGTAGGGCAGAGGAGAAGCCGATTTAGGATCAGGCCACAGGGAAACACGAGGCCCCCCGTGGAAGCAGCGTTTCCCCACCACTTGCTCCCTGCCACCATGGGGATCAGCCTGGTGGCTTTTCCCTGCCCTAAGAGGGTGCTGAGAGCTTCTGGGGGGGGTTTCACTCTGCTTTTTTTATCTGAAAAATGCCTTCTGCTTGGACAGGGACCCAAAAGCCCAGCGCAAGGCTGTGCTCCAGGGACGCGCAGCTGCAGGGCTTTATCTCCCCGGCCTACTGATGACCCCTGCTGGCCCATGTGGAAGGATGGCCGTGAGGATGAGGAGGGAGGCTTCCAGCAGATAGATAAAAGTGCTTCGGGCGGTGGGGTCAGGGCCCAAAGCTCACAGCAGCAGTGAGGAGCAGCTGGGGTGGTCACTGCACCCCAAGGCAGGGAGGAGCTGTCCCCATGCAGACCTCAGGGCTGCCCAGCCACCAGCCCCAGCACCCCCGGTGGGCACGTACAGGGGCAAAGGGACCTAGCAAGGGACAGCAGCGTCCCCAGCCCCAAATCCAGCACGGGGCTGCTGCTACCAACCTTCACCCTCCTGCCACAGCAGCCCTGGGGTGCAGCGGGATCGGCCCCGGCGGCTCGGATGAGGAATTCGTCCGCAAACCTGGAGCTGCGCAGCACCGCCGCCGTCTCGGCATCCACATCCACCGCCTCTCCTTCCTGGGGACACGGTGACAGTCACGGGGCTGGGACACATGGACCAGGGGCCCCCAGCCACCCAGTCAGATATGTGGGGACTGAAAGCAGGGCTCAGCCTGGCCCAAAGCCTGGAGGAACACCCACAGGGAGCAAGCAGCGGGCTCCAAACCACCTGGTGAAGCCACCAGGGATGTCCTGCTCCCGTCTCCACAATGCACAGCTCTGGCTCCCTCTCCCTGCCCTATTTGCAGCTCTTCTGGCTTATATGGCCCCCATCCACCACCTCATCCCCTAAACCACACTGCATCAGTGCTGCCCCATCCCCAGCCCTTCAGGCCGGGTCTGCTCACCATCCCCAGAAGCCCAAAACGCACCTCCCCGTACCTTGAAGGTGAAGTTGGCATCAAACACCAGCTCTCGCTCGTGCCCCACGATCCCACCGTTGTAGATGACCTGGCCCGGCCCGGCACGGCTGCTCCCCGGCACCTTGAAGAGCCGAAACGTGGCGGAGACGAAGCGGCAGTCCCCTAAAAAGGGAGAGCCCAGCGGGCCAGGTGCTGAGCACAGGGTCCCAGCACCTCTCCCCGTGGCCAAACGGAGCCACTGCTCCCCGTCAGGACCCTCACCGACAACACCCTCCAGCTCCTTGTCCCCGATGGTGATGGGGCTGGCGGTGACCAGGCGCGGGGGGCTGAAGCCCACCTCCTCGGCGATGCTGTAGAGATCTCCCCAAAACAGGGCTCCTGCCAGGCACTCCCCTGGCACGACAGCACGCACACGGGTGACACAAGGCAACAAGGTGCTCCCCGTCCCGTGTCACCCTATATCCAGGAGCCCTACGCACCCCACAGCACCCTGTGCTTCCTCACGGCCTCGCTCAGGCGCTGGCTGGCGTAGACGTCGCTGAAGTACATCTCTCCACCAGGCTGGAAGGCAGCGAGGAGTGAGCGGGATGCAGTGGGGCAAAACGGGCTGGGAAATGGAGCAACAGCCCCCAAAGTGGCCCCAGCCCCGCTCCGCTCCCCACCTTCAGCACGCGATAGGCCTCCCGCAGCACGGCCCTCTTGTCGGGGGCGAGGTTGATCACACAGTTGGAGCTGGAAAGGAGAAGACCAAGGCTCGTTTGCACCTTCTCCTACGCTCAGCACCGCCGGCTGCTGCACAGCCTGTCACTTAGTGCAGGGTTCAACCACAAAAAGGGCAGTCCCCATATTCCCAGGTCCCAGCCCAGATCCTTCTTGGGTTTTTCCCTTTCCTCACACGTGGCTGAAGCAAGAAATCTGGTGGGATGTGGGTGCAGTCCCCTGCAGGGTACCTACATGACAATATCGTAGCTCTCATCAGCCAGCCCGGCATCACCCAGCTTCTCCATGTAGCCCTGGAGGAAGTCCACATTCGGCTTTCGGTAGCCAAACTTCTCCATGTGATACGCGATGTGCTTCCTCGCCACCTCCACCTGGGAGGAGGAAGGGAACGAACATGGGGGGGACACGGAGAGGGGACAAAGCAAGCCCAGGGGTTGTCCCCACACCCTACCTGGCCCTGGGTCATGTCGATGCCGGTGACGTGGCCCCGCTCCCCAACCAGCTGGCTCAGCAGGTAGCAGTCCCTGCCGCTGCCGCTGCCCAGGTCCAGGACCCGGCACGCCACCAGGCACTCGGGGACGACCAAACCGCAGCCGTAGTACCTGGGGGGTGAGTTACCACGCTGGCTCCTGCCCCCCGGGGGCTGCAGCCCACAGGGAGGTGGCAGCAGGAGGAACTCACCCGGAGCTCACCTGGCCACCACCTCCTCGTGGACGCGCTCCAGAGCATCTCTGATGGCCTTGGGGACCGGCCTGGCCGAGGTGACGCAAGCGTTGGTTTTCAGGTCCTCCGACTTCTGCAGCTCTTTGCCGTAGTAATCCTGAGGTGGGAAGGACACGGGGCACCCTACTGCAGCAAGCTGGGCCACGGTGACTCCGTGGGGTCACAAAACACGGGATCACGCCCGTGCTCAGCTTATACGTGCCCCCAGTGCCCTCTGGCACCGCACCCAGCTAAAAATCAGGCTAGATACCCACCCTGCTTGGCTTCCCCTGCTCGTATACACACACCTTTGCACAGGAGGGGATTTAATTGCTGTTTGCAATATTTTTTCAGGCCACGGATGCTGTTTCCCTGACTGACGGGGGTGCATGCAGAGAAACACAGGCTCACTCTGCTCCCTCCTCATCCCCACAGGGAAACGAGCAAAGCGCCTGCTCCGAAACCCCGCTGGCAGCAGCCAAATGCCCTTTTACCCTCACTTTGGTCCCCAAATGAGCTTTGTCCCCTGACTGGCAGGTGTCCTGGCACTGCCTGGGCTCGGCGCTCCCTCCCCGGCCGCCCCGCTCGCCCCCCTCACCTGCACCTCGCGGTGGATCTGGTCCTGGGGGATCTGTTCACGGGGGGTCTCTTTGTGGGGGATCTGCTCCCCACACGGCGCGGCCACTGCAGCAACGGGGGCACAAGGTTGGTGCCGACACTATGACCACGGGCACCACGCCAGGCCCTTCCCCAAGGCCCTCACCCCCCTCCCCAAAATACAGGAACACTTTTAGTCCCTTTAGCAACCCCCGAGGAGACCCCAACCCAAACCCTAGTGCGAAAAGCACCCCGTGCCAACATCCCCCCCACCAAAACACCCTGCCCCTGCCTGCCCTGGAGGGACTACCCCCAAGGACGTCCCTGTAGGGTGAATCCCAACCCTCTGCGGGGTCCCATGGGGTCCCCCCACAGGGCCCTGGCACCCTAGAGCCGGAGCCCCGGGGTGCCTGGGTGCCTTACTGCCTCCGGCTGCGGCTCGGCCACGCTCCGCCCCGGCGCCCTGCGCCGCCCCAGGCCTGGCTTCCGCCCTACACCAGCTCCTGCCAGGCCTGAGATTTGGGTAAAAAACCCGGGTACACGGCCACGCTCGCTACCAGAACCCACGGGGTCACCTCACACCCACAGCCTCAGCCTTTGGGTACCCCCACCCTGCTGCGTCCCGTCCCCCACCCCACCTCCTGCTCGCCCCAAATGCACGGAGACCCCCGTGGGATGCCCCAGCCCCTGCAGAGGGTGGGAGCTCGCAGGGGAAAAAGCTGCCTGCTTCTGGGAAAAGCTTTTCTCCCCAAACACAGCTGTGAGGCCACGGATTAGGAACCCCCAGGGCACAAACGGACCCCATGTGCCCCATCCTTTAGGCATCACCTCACGGCAGCCCCTGCAGCACAGCCCCTGCTGAGCTGGGCACCTCCACGGGGCTGCAGGGGTGCTGCCACCAGCTGAGGCCGAGCAGGGAATGGCCCCGGAGGGGTGGTGAGGGTAAAAAAAAACAGACAAAGAGGTTGTGCCACATGGAACCGCACCCCAGCAGCACCTTACAGCAGGCTGATCCCCACTCCCAACCCGCCTTGTGCTATCAGCTGATGAAATGCACACAAATAAGTGTTTCCAGTGTGCTCCAAGTGCTCTGGGTAAGTGACTGATGGAAAAACAAGACACAATATTTATAGCCCGGACCCCATCTCACTGCCCAGGAAGCAAACGGGAGCCCAGTCACCGAGTCGTCGCCAAAGAGCTGTGCAGAGCTGAATCACGGGGTCCTGATTTTCTTTTGCATCTCCCTGCCTGCTTCCCAGCTGTGTCTCTGGACACCTTCCCAACCAGATACAGCTACACAGCACTTCCAAGGCTGCTTCATCAAAAGCTGGAGCAGCAACCCAGCACAGGAATGTGGTTGAAGGCCGAAGGCAGTACAGATGGGTTGGCAAAGGGATGGCGTTCCAAGCTCTGGCTTAGTGGAAAATAAGATAACCTCAGAGCGGGATGCTCGCCAAGGCATGTCCAGCTGGAGCAGGGACAGAGGTGTCTGCCCAGAATCACGCTTTCCAAAATTCAGGTCTTGGACGGGCACCTCAGCCCACTCTGAAGCACCTCACCCACCCAGCCACTTACAGCTCCCACTGATTAACACGCCCTAAATAAATTGCAGCGACCATCTGTGCTAATAAGGACCCGTGTCAAACTTCAGGCACCTGTATTTAAAACCCACATCTCCAGTTTGTACGTTTATTGGGAGGGGAGGAGCTGTTTTGTATGAAAACTCGGGCTGTGTGATTGCTGGTTGTTGGCAGGCACCAGCAGCACTATTCCATCACCTTACAGGAGACGGATGCTGAGCAGAGCTTAGACGGGAAATAAAATCATCCCGCTCCGGCTGTCAGAAACATTGGAGAGCCGAACATCGCACGTGAAACACGGGAAGTAAGCGAACACAGGGATTGTTGGGGGAAGGAAACTTTCTGCTAAGATCGTTTCAGTCACATGTGGGGAAGCAGGAGAGCGTTTTGGAGACAGAGACGTGGATGGGACCGCGTGAGAGGGGCCCACACGTTCAAGAATGTGTGCTCTGCACATATCCCAGCGGGCTTCCAGCACCGTCCAGACACAGGTCTGAGCCCTGGAGGGGACAGGATGCCTGGCTGCCCTCAGTGCCAGTCGAGAAGTCCTCGTGCCTTCAGCTTCTCTTCATTTCAGCAAGTGACTCAGCTGGTCCCGCAGGTTCGATGACTGCTCGACACTGGGGACAAAACAAGAAGAGGCTGACAGTGAGATCTGATCCCCAGGGAGCACCCAAGGGACGGGAAGAGAAATCCCGGGGTTCCCCACCCCACCTCCCCGTGCCCACAAGGCAAACCGCACTTTGTGTACTCCTGCACGTTAAGGAAAGAACCAGAAGTTTTCAATAAAATCATCCCTTCACCCAAGTTCTCATCTCCCCACAGTACTGACCTTCAGAGCAGTGAAACGCTATCTTGCTGGGCCAGCATGTTTCAAAAGCAGCTGCAAAAACCTTCCAGCTGCATTTGCTCCCCCACACACACACCCCATTACTCTTTCCTTTCCCCATCAACCTCTACGTGCTGTTTCCCATGCCCTCTTGGTATTCCCTCTGCTAGGTACTCACTTCTTCTGAATTGCTTCCTGCCTAGATGAGAAAAGGAGAGGAAAGAGCATTAGAAAAGCACAAATTTCAGCAACACCACTCGATGGTGATGAAAAGGGGCTCAAACGAGGGCTCAGGAGCCCAAAACCCTCACGTGTGTCAGGATTAATCCCAGAGCACAAAGCAGAGGCTTTAACTTCTCCCCATTAGTCCTAGATGCATTGCACGTTCTTACTGGAGACCCAGTGGGTGGCAAAAACCTTACAAAGGGACGCGGCTGAAGGGCAGCGCTCAGCACCCCGCAGAGCAGGCGGTGCCCCCTACTTACTGGTACTGCAGGTGCGTGGTTATTATGGCCATTTTCCTCAGGCTCTGTGGAAAACAAGACCAAGAACGAACATTTGGCTCAGCAGCGGCTTTGCTCCCCCCACCACGCGCAGATCTCTCATTTCAGGGCCCCCGTCCCCAAAACCCTTCTCCCCTATTTCCCAGCAGTTCTGCAGTGCCAGGCACAGCTTACGTCCTCCGAGTGCAGGATGGCGTCCTCCTGCAGCACCATGTTCCTCGCAGCCTGCCCCAGGAGCTACAAGACAAGGACAGCGCTGCCAGACCCAACCCCAAACCCAACCCCAAACCCAACCCCAAACCCCCCCCAAGGGCCAGGAGCTGACTTCGGGACTACAACTCCCAGCATGCCCCGCGCCCCGCACACACCTATCAGCACGCCCCCCGCCACCGCCTACAACTCCCATCATGCCCCGCGCCCCTGCAGCTCCCGCGGTCCCTCCGCCCTTCCCCGGGGGCCCCGCGGCCGCGCTGCATGCTGGGACTTGTAGTCCACCGGCCCGCCCGCCGCTCACCTCGGCGCTGCGGGAGCCCTTCAGCACCTGCTTGGTGAGGGCGATGACGTCAGTGCCGCAGCTCGTCACCTTCTCGGTCAGCAGCCCCTTCACCGAGTGCCCGAACCGCGCCTGCGCCTCCGCCGCGCCGCCCGCCGCCATCTTGCCCGCCGCACGCCCCGCCTGCGCTGCGCCGC
Organism: Netta rufina; assembly: GCF_964035555.1. Taxonomy (NCBI): domain Eukaryota; kingdom Metazoa; phylum Chordata; class Aves; order Anseriformes; family Anatidae; genus Netta; species Netta rufina. Next base: position 24,453,645 of record NC_140130.1, on the reverse strand, counting down.
TACGGGCAGCGCTGAGGGACAAGAGAGGCGGGAAGGCGAAGGGCGGGGGGGTGCCCAGTGCTGCCTGGGGCTGCCTAGTGCTGCCCAGTACAAACCAGTTCTAACCAGTCCTACACCATATTGCCCAGTGCTGCCCAGTATTGCTCAGTGCTGCCCAGTACTAACCAGTTCAAACCAGTCCTGCACCATATTACCCAGTGCTCCCCAGTACTAACCAGTACTAGCTAGTTCTGCACCACATTGCACAGTGCTGCCCAGTATTGCCCAGTACTAGCCAGTACTCACCAGTCCTGCATCATATTGCCCAGTTCTGCCCAGTACTAACCAGTTCTAACCAGTCCTACACCATATTGCCCAGTGCTGCCCAGTACTGCCCAGTGCTACCCAGTACTAACCAGTTCAAGCCAGTCCTGCACCATATTTCATATTACCCAGTACTGCCCAGTATTAACCAGTTTAAACCACCCCTGCACCATATTACCCAGTAGTGCCCAGTATTAACCAGTTCAAACCAGTCTTGCACCGTATTTCATATTACCCAGTACTCCCCAGTACTAACCAGTTCAAAACACCCCTGAACCATATTACCCAGTGCTCCCCAGTACTAACCAGTACTAGCCAGTTCTGCACCACATTGCACAGTGCTGCCCAGTATTGCCCAGTACTAGCCCGTACTCACCAGTCCTGCATCATATTGCCCAGTACTAACCAGTCCTGCACCGTATTGCCCAATATTGCCCAGGACTGTCCAGTGCTGCCCAGTGCTGCCCAGGCATCCCAGTGCTGCCCAGTACTAACCAGTTCAAACCACTCCTGCACCATACTGCCCAATTCTTCCCAGTGCTGCCCAGTGCCCCAGCCCCTCTCAGACACCAGGAGGGTCTCACTGCACGCCAGCAGCCCCCAGCCCACCCCAGTCCCTGCACCCAGAGGAGCCCCCAGGGCCTCCCCCCGTACTCCCAGCCCCTCCGCCCTGTCCCCAGCTGCGGAGCTGGCCCGCTGCCCGTCACGGCCGGCCGCCATCCCCCCGATAAGCAGCCGAGCCCGTCCCAGGGTCAAGGGGACGCTGCCGGGCGGGTATAAAGGAGAGGGGGCTGCACAGCCTCACAGCCACCCCACCATGCTGCCGCTGGCCGCCCTGCTGCTGTGCCTGGCCCTGCTGTGTGCCTGGGGGCTGGCACGACGCCGGGGTCCCATGGGGACGGGGACAGGGATGGGGACGGGGACGGGGCGGCTGCGGAGCCTGCCAGCCCTGCCGCTGGTGGGGAGCCTGCTGCAGCTGGCCGGGCACCCCCAGCTCCACCTGCGGCTCTGGAGCCTGCAGGGTCGCTACGGCAGCCTCTACGGGCTCTGGATGGGCTCCCACTACGTGGTGGTGGTCAACAGCTACCAGCACGCCCGCGAGGTGCTGCTGAAGAAGGGGAAGGCTTTCGCCGGACGGCCCCGCACCGTGAGTCCGAGGGGATGGGTTTGGGGGACACCCCCCTGCTGCAGGGCGAGGATGCTGCGGGACTTCCTGCCTGACCCTATAGCCATGTACCCCGTAGGTGACCACGGACCTGCTGTCCCGGGGGGGCAAGGACATCGCCTTCGCCAGCTACAGCCCCCTCTGGAAGTTCCAGCGCAAGCTGGTGCACGCCGCCCTCTCCATGTTCGGGGAGGGCTCGGTCGCCCTCGAGAAGATCAGTGAGTGTCCCCTGCCACCCCGCTATCATATATGTGTGTGTTTTCTGTCCTTATTGCCTCTCTGCTCCATCCCTGCTGCCCAAACCCCTGCTGGAGGTGCCTCCTGCCACCCCCTTGGCCACCCCCGGGGCTCACCGTCCCCTCTCCTGCCTCTCCTTCCCCCCCCCAAAAAAAAAAAAGTCTGCCAGGAGGCTGCATCCCTGTGTGAGACGCTCAGCGCCGCGCAGGACGCAGCCCTGGACATGGCCCCGGAGCTCACGCGGGCTGTCACCAACGTGGTCTGCTCCCTCTGCTTCAACTCCTCCTACCGCCGCGGGGACCCCGAGTTCGAGGCCATGCTGGAGTACAGCCAGGGCATCGTGGACACCGTGGCCAAGGAGAGCTTGGTGGACATCTTCCCCTGGCTGCAGGTGAGTGGGGACACAGGAGCTGCGTGGTCTCCTCCTGAGGGAAGAGAGGAAGGAGCTGGAGGTTGAGCTGGAGCTCTGTGCTGTAATGGGGCTTTTCTCCCCCAGATCTTCCCCAACAAGGACTTGGCCCTGCTGAAGAAATGCCTCAAGGTCAGGGATGAGCTGCTCCAGCAGAAGTTCACTGAACACAAGGTGCCGAAGGGGCTGGGACAGGGGGCTGCGGGGTGGTGCTGGAGCTGAGCTGGGGGGGCTCAGCTGTGTCCCCTGGCAGGAAGCCTTCTGTGGGGACACCGTGAGGGACCTCATGGATGCCCTCCTGCAAGTGAGGCTCAGCGCCGAGAACAACAGCCCGCCGGCACCGGGGCTGGAGCTGACGGACGACCACCTCCTCATGACGGTGGGGGACATCTTCGGGGCTGGCGTGGAGACCACCACGACCGTGCTCAAGTGGACCGTGCTCTACCTGCTCCACTACCCTGAGGTAAGGTCCCTGCCCTGCGGGTCTCCCTCCTGCACCAGGGGCATCGCAGGGGGCTTTGGGGAAGGATAATACCAAGAGAGATGTCAGGCTCTTGGAGCAAGGGCTATCAAGCTGTGAGGAGCACTTTGCTTCTGCCCCCATCACCTGCTGGTGGTGCTGGGTGCTCACGCCCAGCCCTCGCTCCCCTCCCAGGTCCAGAGGAAGATCCAGGAGGAGATGGACCAGAAAATCGGCCTGGCCCGTCACCCCCATCTCAGCGACCGCCCGCTGCTGCCCTACCTGGAGGCCACCATCAGCGAAGTGCTGCGCATCCGGCCCGTGTCCCCCCTGCTCATCCCTCACGTGTCCCTCACCGACACCAGGTGAGACCACCGGGGTCTGGGTGGTGGCGGCGGGCAGGAGTGGCCCCCTCATGCCGTGTTTTCCCCGCAGCATCGGGGAGTACGCCATCCCCAAGGGCGCCAGGGTCATCATCAACCTCTGGTCCGTGCACCACGACGAGAAGGAGTGGGACAAGCCCGAGGAGTTCAACCCCGGTGGGTTTTGTGCCCTGTGGTGTGGGGACACAGAAGGAAAGGGGCCAGGAGGTCGGGTCCTGCTTCTCCCCAGATGGGGAGCTCGCACCCGCCTTGCCCTGCTCCTGGTGGGAGGGACACGTAGGGGCTGAATTTGGGCAGGTGTCAGGCAGAAAGGGACCGATCCCTTTAGAGGATCCCATTATTCCCCTTGCAGGACGCTTCCTGGACGAGCAGGGCCAGCACATCCACTCGCCCTCACCCAGCTACCTGCCCTTTGGGGCCGGGATCCGCGTGTGCCTGGGTGAAGTCCTGGCCAAGATGGAGCTGTTCCTCTTCCTGGCCTGGGTGCTGCAGAGGTTCACGCTCGAGTGCCCCCCGGACCAGCCCCTGCCCTCGCTGGAGGGCAAGTTCGGCGTCGTGCTGCAGGTGCAGAAGTTTCGGGTGAAGGCCAGGCTGCGGGAGGCCTGGAGGGTGGCCTCGTGACGGGGACACCCGTGTGATGGTGGGGTGGGATGGGGTGGGGTGGGTGGACGCCACAGAGCCTCCACCCTGCCTGTCTCGTGGATGCCAGGCTGCCTGAATAAAGCTGTTCCCAACCCAGCACGGCTCCGGCTGCTTTTTGGGCAGGTGACAGAGGGCACAAGCACGTGGGAAGGTGCCTGAGATGTGTGGTAGCCCTAAAACCTCCTGCATGTGCTGGGCTGAGATGCCACAGCCCCTCCGCATGGCTGCTGGGGGAAGAAGGTCTCCCCAACTCCATCCCTGAGCTGGAACCTGCTTCATGCAGGGAAAAGAAGGAAACAGCTTAAATATTCCTGCTGCTTTAGCTCCTGCCTGGCTCCCTCTGTGCACACATACAAGAGTGTGTGCCCATGTCTGCACACCCGTGTACTCACCACCGTGTGCAAGCACACGAAAGCACAGGGATGTGTTTAATGCCCCCCACACACGTTTTTATGTCCATACACACACGTATGTGCACGCACAGCTCCTCCCAGCTGGGACGTCAGCTGCCATAAAACGCCCCGCCAGGGAGGGCAGTGTGCAATTAGGTTTCTGCTCCTGGCTTGCCTGACCCTTTTTAATATTTAACCAGGCGGCAACACGGCTGCGCGACCCCTCCCCAGCCCTGCACACCTCCACGCTCCCTCCCTGCCCGTTTCCCCCCGCGATTTAACTCTGAATCACGGGGCTGGTATTCACAGCCGGACAGCTGCACGGGGCCGCTGTGTTTGAACACGCGGGTCCAAGCCCCCAGACCTCACCAGGCAGCTTCAGTTCAGCTGGTGGCAGCCGAATTCTCCTGCCATGAGAAATGGGGGTCCCTGAAACCCAAAACGTGCCGATCCTTGGTGCCTCGGTGCCCAGGACGAGCCCTCCGGTTTCATTCAGATTGGGATCCAGTGACCCCAAACCGGGGCCTGGCTGTGGGAGGGCCGGGGGTGACCTCGGCAGCAGCCGCTGCTTTCCCTGCCAAAATAACCCTGCTGATGTAACCACCCGGGTCGCGTTGCGTCTCTGCCCTCCGTCTGGGGCTGCTTGGGACATTTGCATGGGGGAAAAACAGGCTGGGAGTGCGCTCTGCATCCATGGGGCTCAGGAGGCAGCTACGTGGGGCTACCGGGAAGCAGTGTGTCCCATCTCCTCCCGCTCCTTACAGCCTGCGAGGGAGGAATCGATGTCAGGAAGGCGCCTTTCCCACAGCTTGCCCTGAGCACCATGAGGAGGTGGCTGTCCCTGGCCAAAAACAAACCAGGAAATGAAAACAAACCGAGAACCAACCCCACAGCCCCCCCGGCACGCAGCGCACGGCGCTTGCACCACGGCCCAGGCGAGCCCCGGTGCAGGGCACGATTCCCATCTGATAACAGAGCCGGGCTGTGAGGGAGGTGGGAAACAGCTCTGAGGAAGAAAAGGGAACGGTCATGGCCTTCTCGGGATGTCCCGGACGGGACGTGAGGAGGAGCAGGAGGAGGAGGATGGGATCCTTCAGAGGCCGGGAGGCAGGAAGCTCCGCGGGCCAGGCGCCGGCCTCTGACGCACATCCCGGGGTGCCGGGGAGGAGGCAGAGCCCGGCGCAGGCCGTGGCTGGCGTCACTGGCAGGCGCTCGGCAGAGGCCATACGTGCTCCTTCTGCCTCCGAGGAGCTCATCCCGGCCTCCTGCCCTGTGGCCATGGGCAAGGCAGAGGCTCGGCTGCACCGCGGCTTTCCCAGCCCCATTCTGGGCAGGTGAGCCTGCCCTCCTCTTCTGGTCGTAGGGTTACACAAACACAGGCATTTCCCACCTCTGTCTAGGAAGAAATAATGTTTATGAACAGAAGGAAAAACACAAAGCCTCATACTCATTGAGGGAACCTCAGATTTTTGCTTTTTTCCACCTGTCCTGTCCCCATGCCACCTGCCTGACACCTGGGTCTGAAAACCTGAAGCACTGAGAGCACCACACTCACAGTCCTGCACATGCCAGCTTCCTGCCACAAGAACAAGAGGGGTGTAGGAAAAAAATAAATAAAATAGACATGGCCTGTGGGCTGTTTGCTTCTTTCTGGTGTTTAAAAGCCTGAAGAAAATGGAGGAGTCCCAGAACGGGCACACCACTGCTTGTTCCTGATTAGAAACACCCACTGGCACTCACCTCGGTGTCCAGAGGACTGCGGCTTCTCCTGCCCTTAGTGAGAAGGCAGGAAAACAAACAGAGATTTTTGTCTTCTGGTAACAGGAACATTGGCAGAAGTTCTCCCACCGGCTCAGGGCCATTCCCAGGATTTATAGCAGGAAAATCCCACACTGTAAGGACTGATGTGTGTTTTTTTTTTCCAGCTTCCTCCATGATGCGAGGAACAAACCTCAGTGCCAGTATGTGGAGAATTTCTAGGGGTGGCAGCGAGGATCTTTAATTCTCTTCTCTAAAGTGTGAGCAGAGCTGCAAGCAGCCAGTCCCTACCTGACTTTATGGTGAGCCAGCCCACCCCAGGGGTACGCTCCAGCTCTGTTATCCTCACAGGAGGCATCCAGAAACAAAGTTCCCTGAATCCAGACCAAAGTCTTTAATTCTTAAGACCACCCTAATACATGTACACCTACTGAAGTGCTGTTTTGATGGAAGAGAAAAGCTGCAAGGGACAGAGGAGCAAATTTATCCTACAAGTTGCCCTTTTTTTTTTTTAAGTCAGAAGTTTGTTCTTTTGTTTTGTTTTGTTTTTTGTTTTGTTGTTTGTTTGTTTTTTTTTTTAAGTTAGAAGTGTGAGTTTTATCTTCAAGCATGTAAAACACTGAAATAAGCACCACTTATCTTGCTCCATCATCTGTATTCAGGACAGTGCTACGTACCTCCAGTTAAAAAAAGCATCTACCACCTAAAGAGATCTTTTTCTTAACTCAAAAAATGATACACATACACGCAGGCAAGTTATCAGAAAAGACATTATATTTTGGTTTCCACCTCATTTGAAACTGATTTTGGTTTTCAATCAATCAAATCTGAGTATGACTGAGTTCAGTTTTCAATTTTTTTTTTCCCCATAACAGTAATGATCTGGACGACCATAATTATAAAAGGGACGGGGAGAAAACCCAAGAACAAGATACACAGTCTGAATTGTGCTCTCTTCCACACGAGCACTCCAGGGAATGTTAGTTTCAGCTCTTACTTTTTTTTTTTCCCTTCGGGTTGTTACTAACAAAATCTCTACCGTTTATTAAAGCAAAGCTACAGTAAATTTTCTTGCAGTCTTACAGCAGGTTTTCATATTACCAGTAGGACTCGCATGCATGGATTGCAGTCACACACACACGCTCACAGACATTATACAGTAGCCAGTTGCCACCATAAAAAGAAAAAAAAAAAAAAAAGAAAAAGAAAACAGACATTCATTTCCTGTAAGTGGTCAACATCAGAATCGCACCAAACTTTTGGATTTAAAAAAAAAAAAAAAAAATACTGCACAGGTCTTCCACATCTACATGGTAAAGTCATCCCTTCGCAATGGACGGAGCTCTCGTCTCCATTTGTTCAACATGCATCGCTGAAGCTTGAAGGCACGCTGGCCAAAGAGAGCCCTGTTCTTTTTTTTTTTTTTTTTTTTTTTTTGTCATCTTAACTCAAGTGTGCTGCTCTCGGGGTGCAAAATAAGGAAAAAATAAAGCCAAGCCCTTTTGCAGCACACCAGGAAAAGGTCATTCGGAGACCACAGTACTTGGCAGGCAGCCCAGCTGCCCTGATTCTACTTCTAACTGTGCTCTTGGAGGCATTGAACAAATACACTTGTCTTTGAAAATGACATATAAAGGCAAATTTCTGCAAACCCTTTCTTTTCAGACTGCTTGTGGTAGACTAACACTCCTGGAAGAAACTGGTCCTTCAGTTACCAGCTTCAAGTGGGAAATTTCCTACCTGCTGTCTTAAACACTGAAGCACCAGAGATTATAGGGCTGATGTGTCGAGGCGTTCATCAGCTTTGGGAAAGTTTAACACACACACACACAAAAAAAAAAAAAAAAAAAGTTAAAATGAAAAGAAATCCACAATGCCTCAAGAGCACTATATCAAACCAGAACTCTTGGGCTACTGACTGCCGGCACTGTCAGAAGCTGCTGGCTTCTGGGAAGACACCTGGAGGTTGAAGCCTTATGGTGATTTCGTATCCTCCCAGGGTGAGATTTGCTGAGCTTTACTGATTGCGAGACAAAGCAGTGTTCTGGAAAAACTAAAACCAACAAACGCATAATAACCATCACCAAAATCACCATTGGGAAAGTTCAATTTGTTAGAAGGTCTCATTGAGAAACGTCACCCCCTGCCTCACAGAGCAGGATGGACATGATTAACAAAACCCAGAGCAACCCGTCCCCCACAAGCTGGGCCTTCGGGACTAGTCCCCGAATTACACCGGAGGGGAGGAAAACTAAAAAAAAAAACGGTTGTATATCACCTTTTCCTCCTCTTAAAGTTTTAATCTGCTTATTTCACTTTTATTTCTTTGTGTTGTTGTTTGTTGTTTTTTTTTTTTACCCCCGATTCTCCCTTCCACTCTGCCACCTTAGCTGGGGGAGTTATTGGTACGAGAGTTTGGAGAGTCCTGCTCATTTATTGTGTTCAAGAGTACACACACCGGCTGCCGGGGCAGGTGGTGGTGGCTGTGTTCGCGGTGCTGCTCTTCCGCGGCATTAAAAAGCCCTTCCTCCTCGTCCCCGTGCGGGCGGCCGCTGCAGCTGTCGCAGAAGTCCAGGGGCCCATCCAGAGCATCGTCGATGAGCCCGTCGAACTCCTTGAGGTCGTCGTCGTGGTGGCCCCGGTTGCATACGCAGACCTCGATGCCCGAGTCGCCCGTGAAGCGGCGCTGCCTGCCCGGTGTCTTGTCCTTCGCGTCGGGGATGGCGCTGCTCTGCTCTAAGCTCTCAGAGCTGTAGCCTTTTAGCAGTTCCTCCTTGCACTCCGTATCCTTTTCGGGACTGGCCCTCTCCACTAGCTCAGCTCCCGTGCTGGTGCCACCACCGGGCTCCACGCTCTGCATTTTGGCAACTGCTCGCTCGACCAGCGCGGCGGTGGAAGGCTCGGGGTCCCCGAGGCCGGGGGACCCGGTGTTGTCAGTACTGCTGTTATTGCCGCCGGGTGCTGCCGAGCTGCTCTGTGCTGGCTGCAGGGTTCTTGGCGTGTCTGGGATTGTGCTACTGCTGCCTGCTGGGACGCACTGCTGGTGTAAGGCACTGTATGGCGGTGGCGGGGTTGGCGGTCGGTTCACCACTTCCTCGTAGGGAGGTAGTAAATAATTTGGCAGAAACCCTGAAAGCGGGAGGCAAGGAGAAGTTATTTCGCGAGCAGCTTATCTTGGGAAACTCGTTATTAACGCAGGTCGGCGGGTTGTTTGTCATCTACCAGCACCTCGCCACCAAACAGCTCAACGGGCTTCACAAGCGGTGCCAAAAATTAAACCAAAAGAGATGTTCTGTGCTTTACAGAAGAAACACTTGCAGCACAGGAGGGCACAGTTGCAGGAGGAGATGGACACAGCTGGGAACAGCATCCAGACCTTATGGCTCTCAGGTCTACCAGGCAAACCTAACCGTACCCCAAATGGCCCCATAAACCACACTGAAGCGTGGCCTGTGTTGGCTGGAGGGAACAGCACAGGAGATAACCTGCCAGCCCTCTCCAACACTGGCTTCTCAGCTGAGTTTCCACTCTCAAGAGCAAAGATTTCACCTCACAGAGCTTTTTGTGAATATGAAGAGACACAAACTGTTACAAGAAACTCAGCATCAGGGCTCATGGTTGTTGTTTCAGTGGTGGATTCAGTTTTTCTGGTCTGGTCAGAATAAACTGGCAGTACCAGCAAGAGAAGTGAGTTCGTTGTACTTACAGACCCTCAGATCTAAGAAAGATTTTATTTATTTCATAACAGGCAACAAAACAGCCTATATAGACAGAACGGACTTAAACAATGGAAACCTTCAGAGATAGCACTGTAGTTTTCCACGCGTAATTGTGTATCCCTGGGGCTGGGGAGGAAAGAGCTGCTGGGGCAAGAGTTGAATGAGAAAAGCAGGTCTGCACATGCAATTCGACAACCTGTATAGGAAACTCAGCTGTGGCACCTCCAGTCAAAGGCTGAGGCTCCCCACTCCAGCATAGCACAGCAGGGCACTACGGTCACGAATCGATGGTGCTTTCCCATCCCCTCCATCCTCCACAAGCCCCGGTGAGGCAGCAGAGCTGTCCCCCACCTCCCGCTGAGCCCAAGCACTGCTCCCCACGGCCTCTAGGATAAGCGACGCGAGGTACGTACGTAAATAGAAGGGCAGGGCTGAGTAGTTGTGGGCTTCCCGGTAAGCGATCAGGTTGATCTCATGTTGCCGCTGCTGGGCCTGCAGCCGGTGCTTGGTGCGTCGGTGGTGGCAAACACAACAGCAGCTGAGAATGATGATGATGGTCCACACCAGCCAAAACCCTGCAGGGGGAGGAGAGCGAGACGTTAGCCAGGGCGCAAGAGCCACGTCCAACCCTGAAAAACCTATAAACATTATGTGGAAGATCCCTAGGGAGTGTAGATCTGAACCCCGCGCCGCTCTACAGGCAGAAATACACGGATTGGGAGGTTCTGCACGTGCCCACCTGCATAAGGGACTGCTGCTCTGGGAGCCTTCGCTGATTTGGGTGATTTTGTGCATGTTTTGGTACAACATGGGGCACGCTTGCTAGTCACAGCTCTGGAGGAGAACAAAATAATGGAGCTCTGGCTCCCCCGCCCCCAAAACCCATCCATCCCACCCCTTGGAAATCACTTCTTTTGGCAAGAAACATAAACAGGTCTGTGAATAGCATTGAATTTGACTCCCACAGCCACTTCGGTTTGAAAATAATAATCAAGACACAAAAGACACTCTGCAGATTGACCACAGAAGAAGAGAAAAACCCCAAGCACTACGTTGGGCTTTTGTTTGCGCTGCCCTTTAATTTCTAGCCCAAACCCTTCATTGTTATGTTTAACAAAAACACGCTCTTTTTACATAGACGTCTCAAAATATTTTTAAAACTTATTTTTGCATTCAATGCCTTAAATTACCCGGAATTAAATTAATCCAGCCCCCCCACACCGAATCCTCAAGGAACCCAACTTCTGCTCTGTTTGTGGCCGCGGCGGGTTTCTGTGCGCTGCCACAGGACACGCAGTGCTCTTTAAAAGGGAATTTAACATGAGCGCTGCCTGAATTTTCTCCAGTCCTGCTACAATGCCAAGTAACTCTCCCCCCCCCATGCTCTTTAAAGCTCCCTTCCCGCTTGCATGCATTAGAAATACGGCTCAGAGAGATAGCAAAGAGCTGCACCGCTTACACCAGGTTAGGGTTTTGCCTCCCGCAACTGCAGCCCGCAGCCCTCTCCGGCTCAGAGGCATCTGTAACCTTTATCATTTTTGAGCTTGATTTTCGCAGCTAAAAATACCGGGTGAGTTCCTCCTTTATAAACACGAGGCCTGGCAAGCGCTCCTCAGCAGAGATCACAACACAATTTTTCTCTCGGTGAGACTTCTGCCGTTCTTTATTAATCCCAAACACACAAAATCAGTGCAAAAAAAAAACAAAACCAAAAAAAAAAAAAAAAACAAAAAAACACGTTTTCAAGGGGGTCATTCTGCCCTGTGGGGTATCAACCTGCTTTTTTTCTCCCTAATAAAAACCTCTGGCCTGGCTTCCCACCACCGTGTTTTCAGCATCCCCTTCGGAGTCAGAAGTGTTTTCTCTGCTCAGAGCTGGGTGGGGAAAGGTGAACAGTTTAGGAATCCCAGGAATGAGAGGAACATTGCTCCGTCTCAGGACAAAGTGCAATCAAGCCGTATCGCTGCTCTCGGAGCTGTGTGCAGGTGAGCTGGATGTGCTGCACCGTGCCTTGCAGCGTTTTGAGCAGGGACTCGCACCTCCCTGTGTCGTAACCCGAATTTCTCCCTGCATTTTGGCACAGCAAATCGAAATCTCCCTCTCGCCTTGCACAACCTGTTTCTCTAACGAGCTAGGCTCTACCTTGTACCCAAATTTATCAAAACTCGCTATCAAATAAAGGCCTTGCATGCTCCTTTTTATTTGTCTACTGCCCTCCAGGCACCCTCTTGTTCCTAAAAAAGCCTTTTTACACGAGTTACAGGGATCCTTCAAAGCCAGGCGTTTGCAGTCACCGTCTCGCAGTTTGAAAACTCCAATACATTTTATTTTTTGGGGGAGGGAAGAAGGTTTCCTTGGCCCGTGCTTGCCGAGGAAGCAAGAACAACTCCTCAAAACCAGGTCACTCGCACAGCACGCCACCGTGCGCCGAGGCAGGCCTGCAGCTCATCTTCCAGTGCTCCCTATTTTCAGAGAGCGATCCGTGATCCTCCGCTCAACAACAATGGAAAATTACGCCCGGCTATCCAGGGATTTTAGCTAGTTATGAAAACAGATGCTTTTTAACACGTTTTTTCATGTCCTTTCCCAAGGACTCTGGAGGCCGTGGTAGCAGGCAGCACTTAGTTAGTTAAGATGTCCTGGAGAAGCGCCACTGTTAAGCAATCTCAGCTGTAGCCGCCGAATTTTTCTGCAGGGAATAACTGCTCCCACCCAAGCCTGCATCCAGTGGATTAAAAAACTATTTCTTTAGAAATCTCCTCGACCCAGTCCAAAGAAATCCCGAAGTGCTTTGCAGACAAACTGACGGACAAGCTCAGGGTAGGGGTCAAAGCAAGCTCAGCCATCGCCGAGAAGACAGGCAGCGGCTCTGTAAACAACAGGCAGGAACAGCACACAGCACTTTGGGCTAATAAATTAATGCTGGATCCTACTGAAACCACAGGTGGCATTTTTTAAGTAAACAGCCCATAATTTACTGGGTTGCAGTCTGGTCAGGGGGCCAGGAGCAACACCTCCGTGCTGGTGCCAAGGGTCTCCGGGCGTGCTCGCGACCACAAACAGACGGGACCTGGTGTTTTTCATGTGAATTTCCAGAAAAAGAACCCACTAATACCACGCTAGTGCCTGGTTTCATTAACCACGGACGCTTCCTGGAGCTTCTAGGAATTGCTCAACTCCTGACTCAGCACTAGCCCCGGGCTTTGCCTGGGGGATCGCAGGGGATGGGCGCTGCGTGCCCACCACTGCCGCTTGCTCCACCTGGCTCCTGGCTTCTTCTCCAAGGGCTTTGTCCCCACCTTGCCACGCAGCAGCACTGGGAAGCTGCTCACCTGCTCAGGTCTGGTTGTAGGTCTGGTTGCAAGCCCAGCGTGGTGCCGGGAGCCCGCAGAAGGCCCCATACTGTGCCCTCGCCAGGAGGCCGGGCACAGCTGCAGAACCCAAAACCTGCAGAAGCCCAGCAAATAGACAGTCCAGTCATTTATTTGAACTCCAGCTGCACGTAAAGGCCCAGTGTAAATATTATGTCTGAAAGTATGGAGAGAACAGTGAAGATGTCCAGGGCCGAGCTGTGCATTCGCACACCTGGTGCTGCTCGCCTTCCAAGTGAGCAGCAGGGAGGGAAGCGGAGCAGAGCGCTGGCCCACGCAGCTCATTTGGCAAGAGGGGAAGGAGGGGAATTGCAAATCCATCCAAAGACAACACGACACGAGCAGGGAACGTGGAGGCTGAGCACTGTAACGGTACACGCTAACACCTGGCCCGTGGCAAAAGCAGGCACCAGCTCTGCTTCGTGCCGAAAACGGGTGAGATGTGAAGAGGCAGCAGACGTCTGGCATCAAAAAGCCTCCAAAAGCCAAGTAAAACTGGGCTTCCAGTTGCTTTTGTTGTCCCCAAAAGCTTTCCCTGTGCTCTTCAGCACGCGTCTCCTGCCCATATGGACAGGAGCTGGTTTCAGCTGTACCACGCTGAGCTGTCGCTGCGGCCACTGGAAGAGGAGGAAATGTTGGGAGGCAGAACCGGGTCTGGCAGTAATTGTCCCATTCGAGAGAGAAGCTCCAGGGGGCATTTCCCACTGCCAATCTGTTTGTGACCACAGGAATCAAAAGCTCACTGAGATCAGAGGGGGAGACTGACAGGCAGAGAGAAAAAAGGGTCTCTGGGGAAAGAACTGCTGCTGGTGGACACCATGGACAGAAGCGATGTTTGGAGCTGAGCACTCCAGGATTGTGAGATTTCAAGGCAATTTCAGGCTCGCCCTTGGTTTATGGAAGAGTCAGAGGTTGAAATGCTCTGCAGTCCAAAAAAGGCTGAGAAGTGCTGAGTTCTGAGAAGCGCTGCTGTATTTTCTGTCAAATTCACTGGTGATGCCAATGGGTTGGTAATGATGCAAGCAAAGAGGGACTCAGACACAGCCAAGGAGTTGACTTTTGCCAAGAGATTTCCCTGCCAGAGCATCAAAAGCTTTCATAAAAATAAAACAGAAGAACCAAGCTCTTACCAGCACCACACAGACTCAGGGAAAAGCTGCAAGCTCTACGTGAGCACCAAGCTCCGAGGATCCAAACAGGAGCTGCAGGAAGACCTGCAAAGAGAATTACCTCCCAGGGAAGTCCTCTCTCACATCTCTCGAGGTCATGCACTGGAGATGTTTTCTACCAGCCATAACAGAATGTGCCAGCCTTAGAGCTTCAAGAAAACCTGCAGCACTGATCAGTTTTGCCCAAATTTAAGAATAATTAAGAATAAACCATCTCAAGGGTAAGAAACGGATCATTCTCTCCCTGTGAAAAGTGGGGAGCAGTGTTCAGCCCGATGCCGAGGAGGACATGTACTGTGCTTGCTGCCTGGGATGCTGCCATCAGCAGTCCCGTCGAGGGAAGCTCCTTTTATCCTGTGCAAAATGGAAAACATGTTTTCTGGAGCGTTCCAAGGGTAGGAACAGAGAAATCTGCCCTCAAGTTCACGGTAAACTTGGGCAAATGCCATTGCTCTATTGGCAGGAAGTCCCCTCAAAGGGAGCCAAAATATACTGCAAAGTGTTTTTGTGTCTGCCTGACAAGCATCTGGGTAATAGCTTTGGCTTCACGAGAGCTGGTTCTAAACAGAAGAAGAAGTGGGACAGTTTCATTGACTAAAATGCGATCTCCCAAATAGCGGCCTCACAGTTGGCCATGCCTGGAAAAAGAAATCGTCTCTCCCAGGGCCAACGCTATCATCAAAACCAGGAGAGAGATTTAATTGGTACCACAACGCGGATGCACTTGGGTTTTATAGTGTCCTTGGCACGGACACCGTGTCGTCTCCTGCCTCTTCAACACGAGCCCGCGTGAGTCAACGCTGCTGCTCAGGAATGCGAGACGAGGATCCAGGCCATGGGCCTAGGAACATTTTAAAGAAAAAGAAGGCTGCTGAACGACCAGGTCCCTCCAAGCCTGTCTCTTCCATACCTCCTGCCAGCACAAAGTCGCCTGCAACTGTGCTTTGAGGTGGTTTTCAGGGAACCGGCGCAGGTTGAAACTCATCTGGCCCAACCAAATAGCAGCGAGAGAACGACTGTGACTGTCAGTGACAGCTTTGTGTCAATTTAAGTCAGCAGAACTGCAGCCCCAGCCCGATCACACTGCGGGAAAGAGTTATTGAACTGCAGTGGTAAAAGGAAAAAGCTGAAGGCGACATCTCCAGCTCCTGCTCACTGGCTCCCGGACTGGTGACTCGTGACAGAAGGTGATGGACATGAACTGCAGCTGGTTTCTAGCTTTCTGAAGAGTGGCCAGTGTACACAGTACATCCACTGCTGTGAGATAAGATGGAAAAAAATGTGTTTCAGAAAAATCCTTTGCAATGAGAGTCAACTTGAGGCAGTAAATCTGTAGGCTGTTGTTACGTCTCTTCTGGGGAGAGCGCCCTTGAAGAACAATTGTTCCTGGGCTCCAGAAGACTTTTTTTTTTTTTCATCCAGTCAATTCTGCTGTAAGAGATGTACCCCATCAAGACCTTTATGTTGGTAAAATGCATGTTAAATATTGGTCTAACATATACCAGAGAGAAACATGCAGCTGAGGCCGTGTCCAGTTAACCTGGGACCAAGATGTGGAATAAGTGATAGATCCGGGGATTTGGTGAGGAGCTGGGCTGTAGGTGCAGAGATGGGGTGAAAGAGCAGGGGTTGGTTGTCTTGCCTTTTCTTGCTTTTTGACAGGTAGAAGTAGCCCACATGGGGTGCAGGTCAGGATCTGCACCGTGAGACTGTGCAAGAGAGATTGCCTTCTTTGTGTAGGAGAACATCACCACCCCAAAACCAGCCTAAGTTGATTTTGCTGTGCGAACGAGGCTACAGAAGTACAAGAAAACAACTCCCCACTAACCCCAATTTATCATCAGTTTCCACATAGTTGTGACATTTGTTTTGTTTGCTAGGCTTCGTAACAGCAGGGTCATCACTGAAGCACCAGCTGAGGAGTAACAGCAGCCAGAGGTGAAGTTTCGTACACCTGAGGAAGAGAAAGCAAGCACAACCATGCAGGAGGCTGTGAGAAAGGCAAGGAACTGGGCAAATCCCCCTCCAAAAAATAGAGGACGTGGTTAAAGTGAAGGATAAGATAACACGGGGTGAGAAAGAAAACATGGGACCGACGTGTTATTTGACTGAGGGCTTTGGAGACTGCAGCAAAGTCTTTGGAAATGAATTCCTGTTATAAAGCTGACCTGGAACATGTACGTGTTACAGCAGTTGCTAGAGCTTTAGCAACTAACCGGATTCCTGCCAAAATTTTCTGGCAGCACGTTTTTTGGGGAAAAGAACTGTCTAGAGATTCCAAGGGGAAGCGTGCAGAGATGAGCAAAACGTTCAAAATCAGCAAAAACATCAACTGTGCTGCCTGCAAACAGATTTTTTCCCGTACAACCCTTCCACTAAGGCCCAAATAGCCAAGACAGTTTTTGTCTTTCAGAAACAGAGGCGCTCGGTGTCACCGCTAAAGCAGCCAAAATGAAGCAGGATCTGGTACATCTGACATCTGAATCCCCGTGCTGGTTTGTTGTGCAGTACTTTAACGCTCTGACTTTGAGGGGCTGCAGCTGAGACCGTCGGCGTGCTGTGACCAGCTGCCTGTCTCCATGCTCTGTGATTCCTGAAGCCCCACATGCTATCCTTCCAACCGCAGCACATAAAATACCTTCTGCAGCTTAACTTGCTGTGTTGAGTGCCTCAGGAGCTGTCTAATTTCACGCTGCTCCTCATCAGGGCAAGGGGGAGACAAGGCTGGATGTCAGGAGATCTGGACTTGGTTCTCAAAACACATTATAGGCTTAAACTTTGGAAAATCCAGAACTCCTGAGCCTTAATTCCTAACCGACAAAACACAGGTAACTGCCTGCCTTCATTATTTTCTTTCTTCTAGTTTGAAAAGTGGCATTTGGGAACATTTAAGCAATAAAACACCCATCACGCCTGCACCAAGGTCAACATCAGAAAACTCCAGCAAATCACAAGCACATCATAACAGACCTGAATAAAAAAACTGTTAGCGAGCAAAACCCAGGGGCTGCTGCTATTCTCCCACAACCTCCCCCTTGAGCACTGTGACCTCTCTGGGGAGCCCAAGGAGATTGTTAGGCTAAAGCATGGAACCAGCTCAGCCACCATCCACCCAGACAGCTTCCCCTACGTGGGGAGATGCAACAGTGAAGCTCCTTCTCCCCTTCTGCTTTTCAAAACCCTACTCCATAAAAATTAAGAGACATACTGCAATATCCCCTCCTCTCTCCCCCCATGTTAACAGCTAGCCACCTTCAGCTAAGAACTAATCGAACCTTTACATAGCTATGAGACCTATATATAAAAACCTGGATATAGTTTTATTATTTGGCAACATGGCACTGTATTTTTTTTTAATAAGAGATGGGTGGGGAATCTGAACCAAGCTGTTATCTAATTTTAAACACAGGCTGTCCACCTGCTTAGCATATCATGTTCTCCATTCCTCCACTCCACCCCTTAACAAAATAATACCTTGATTTTGCATCCCATTCCATTACCCTCAAGGACTGGTTTATAATTACTGTAACCTTACTTGCTGTCTAGAAATGTTGAGGTCAGCTGTTTTCAAAGACAAAACTTCCCTCAAATTCTTAAATGGGGGAAAACGATCCTTTTTATGGGAAATCCTCCAAGTGGCCACAAGACAGGATCACGTTTCAAAAGGCATATCCAACAAAGACAGACCAGCTTTCTTTTCCATTTCAAATGCCACCCTCCTCTGCTTCTTGTCCCCACTAAGCTGTGGGGGTAAAAAAAAATGAAAAATCAGGATTGAATTCAACAGGACAAGGAAGAAGGCCAGTTTTCAGGCACACAGTAGTCCTGGTGGTCAGAGAAGTTTCTGGGAGGAGTAGGAACTTCTGAAAAGTTACTCCAGTACATGCATACATTGGTTAAAGTCAAATCCTAAGAGAAACATGAAGCCATACTGAAAAGTTCCAATTTAACTGTTCATTAACCAAAATTTATTATTAACCTTTAAAAAGCTAATCTATTCCCTAGCGTGTAAAGCTGTTGCTCGCCACACCATCAGTTCACTACTGTTAGTGAGTCTATTTACATAAATTATCGCCTCTGTTCACCTCAAAGGTCTTAGGGGTGCCTCAGCACACATACATACCCGAGATATTCAACAATTCCTGGAGCAGCAGAGCACTTCTGCAGCTGTGGTCGCACGCTCTAGAACATGAGTTTTCATTTAAAAGGACACACTCCTGCCCGCACCTCCACCCCCCACCCCAGAAACCTCCTCCTAGCACACATAATGGCAAGGCAGGCTTTGAAAACATTAACCAACTGTAAATCAATGCTGGGCATTTGCCCAAATTTGCAGCAAGCCTGCAAGAATAGGTCTCGAGTTTGCACCGTTCCCTTCATCTCAGTGCTGTATATGATGCTCTTCACTACGCGGGAGGAATGTGAATCTCAGTGCAGAAACCCACCTCCCCCGAGGAGCCGTTCGTCAGTGTGTGCCATTAATATGTTTACTCCACGCTCTCAAAGCAACTCGTGTGCTTGCCCTAGAGAGCAGCCCAAAACGCTCTCCTTCCCTGTAATAAAATCTGTTTTTATCTTCCAAAACCTTCCATGATGCAGCCAGGCACTGCCAAATCTAAAAGTCCGTGCCATGCAGTTACAGTGAAAAGCAAAATCATTTCATTAGAAAGGCAGGGGGCTATTGTTCTGCCTCTATTGTTTGCATGCAATTCAATTACGCCTCGTTCAAGGCGTCCATGGGAGAAACATGGTGACTGCAGCAAGCATCAGTGTGCAGCTGTACTCCACGCTGTTGCTCAATTTAGATCCTGTTTGCCACAGAGCCTATAAGCCCCTGGATACATGCCTCCTTCCTCTGCATTCCCACCCACACAACTCCAAAGCAGGGCCTGACCTTCCCCGCTCTGCTTTCTCCATGCATCCCGCTTTGGTCCGAACAAATTCCAGCCATCCGCCCTGAGCCCCATGCTCCGACAAGGCCGCACGTTCGGGCCTGTGCCTCGGCCTGCTAGGGTCCCCGGAGCTACACACCCCATCCTGAATCGTTTCTGCTGCTGTGTGGAGACTTCTGAACATAAACCTGCTGTTTGGAGTCTCCTGAACATAAACCTGCTAAAAAAGGCCCACAGTGTGTTCAGCTCTTACCACTTGCACTGCCACAGCCAGGCACTACAGGCCTGACGCCTAATGCCTTCTCAAGAAGTCCCTTAGAGCCCTGTTTAATTTACAACCATGTCCTCAATGCTTCACTGGTTATACTCTGGAAAAGTAAAAGTGTATTTCCAGACTAAAGGATGGAGCATCAGCTATTCCTGTCCTTGGATCCAGGTAAAGTGACACTCTGTGTGTGTATAATACATTTCCACACAGACGTTTCTTTGAGAAAGTGAAACTGTCGGCACCACAGAGGGATTAAGTAGATAGCACAGTTACGTAAAGCTACGAGATACCGTGGGGTGTGGTAGGAAAATGTCACCAGTCTCTAATGTGAGGGTGCAACGTTCAGAGTTCCACATTTCCAAATTTCTGGAGCACAGATGCCGCCTTAGCTTTGGTTCCTGGCAGTACCACAGCATGTCAAGATCAACGTTCAACCCTTTATGGCTCCTACTTGGGAAAGGAAGACACTGTCCACCCAGGCACAACTCAAAGTCCACCTTTGAACTTCAGCATTTCTTATTTTCCTATCCCTTCGGCTGCTTTATCACAGTTTTGCTGACCTGCTTTGACCTGCCTGCTGCCCTCTGAAGAAACTTGGAAGGTACAATCACTTAACCATTCACTAGAAACATGGGTAGTTTTAAATGCCAGATTTCACAAAAATGCCCAGGAGATAAGAAAGGCAATGGGCAGTGAATGCTCCTCACAGCCCACAGTATTCAGCTCCTGGCAGCCCCCAAATTTGCCCAAGACCCCCTCTACCCAAGGAGCTGTGCTCCCAACACAGTGCTTCCTTAAGAGAATAGACATCCCAGCCCTGCTCCTCGAGAGGACAGCTTTAAAAAGATAAATCAGATGTAAACTGTCATTCTAGCAAAGAACTAAAACAATAAGATGAAAGACACTGAATTAATTCCGTTTGAGTGTGTCAAACTCAAGAGTTGTGCGTGTTGGCATTGTCCCTCAAGTGTGGTTTCTCACTCGCATACAATGCTATTTTGAGTACCCTCAGTACTGTCCAAACCAGAAACAAGACCAAACAACAAATTTCCAGTCATGAATGTGGTAAGACAGCCCATTACTCCTCAAAAAGCAGGCAGTGCCCATTGTAACAACAATATTTCCCTCGCTGTATCAGGTCAACGCCGGTTTGCGTTGCTGCTAAATGCAATGGCAATGCATGACAAGGGCTGAATACGACACCCCACCAGACACAAGCCAGACCTGTAGTACGACAGCCATGCAGATCAGGAAGGGAAGCCATACAAAACAGAAGGACTTACACCAGAGTTCATAGTAGTAGTTGCAACACTGGGATTGTCCACAACAGTGGCCCGTTTCACATATGTAACTTTGATTGTTGACACCCATGCAGGTTTCCTTGTCCTAAAATTAAACAGACACACTTTTAAGATGTTTTGTCAGTATCTTCTGTAAATGTAGTCTTTTTTTTTACCCAACAATCTGCAAGCAATTTAAGATTCACAAGTTACGGTCCTGGGAAATTTTAAAATACATAAAGAGATTAAAATACAACTAGGGACCACCAAAGAATATATTCCATAAATGACAGTTTTGAAGAAAACCCCATATCTCCAAACTCATGAGTTACATTGCTTTAGCACCTAGGCAGCGCTGCTTTCTTATCATCCCCTTCCTTTTCCATTAAAAGTTATCATGTTTTGGGAGCCAGGCATTCTCTTAAAGACGAGATATCATTTGTTTCACATTTTACACAATATCGGTGCATTACTGGGGCTGCACGCCAAGTGAAAAAAATGCATTCATAAACAGAACATTATAACTTGAGAAAAGACTGCTTGGATTCATTTAGATCTCAGTGATAATTACAGTATGTTCCTGCAAGATTCCAATCTAAAATGATTCCTTCATAATTAGCCATGTGCTTTATATAAGATCAGCATTCCTGTAAAACTTCTTCCTGGAACAGTGAAGTAGTCCAGGAGCAGAGCCAAATCAGCTGTACTGTATCACCCAGCAGGTCCTCAGGACACTTAAGACGGAAAAGGCGGCTGGTGTGAAGTCTCAGTCCCCCCCAGGAGTCCAGGGTTTCCTGCTAGTCTGAAAACATGGGTGGGACAATGTACAGAACATAAGAAAACAGAAGTCTTTGACAGGCTGTGGTGTATACGTCTCTAAGAGGCGTTGGGGCAACCTGGAAGCCAGAAGACTGTACACCAGCTCTTGGAAAACAAACAGATCTTAATAAAATACACTGATGATGCATACAAACCTGTAACAAAGTCTAAAATTATCACATTTTTTTCCACTTAAAATGTCTTATGAATAATGCAAAGAAAGCATGGGGAAGTTGATACTAACAATGTGTTGAAATAATTCATTTTGTAAGTACCATCTTTCAAATAAAAGATCAATAAATAAACCAATAAAGCCCAACAAAACCCAACCAGCTAGGATGAGCAGCAAATCCAAGGAGCGCAGGCTCTAGGACTGTACATCTGTGGGTCCCAACGCTTGCTGAACTGCACTGTTTCTGCATTGTATGTGAGTGCAACACAGCCCCACTTCGCATAAACCTCTACATAGTCACCACGTGTGCAAAACAAAGCCTCTTTCAAACTACGGATCAGACAACTGAGCAAGGGATGAAAGGCAGAAGTTTCGATGCAGAAGAGTGCCACACTAAGTTCAGGCAAAATTAACCTACAAAGATGAGCCCGAAGTGCAGCAGGTTGAGTCTCAAACCAGAATTTGTACAAATTCCATAACCAAAACAACTACAGCTTTATGACCTCTGTGACAAAACAATTTTTGGAAGGGCTTTGATATCGTGTGGACACAGTTTAGCAAACATAATTCTGCTTAAGATAAACCACTTCCCCTTCCACTACAGGACCCAAAGGTTCCCAAAAGCCTCTAAAAATCATCAGTGGGCTATCCTACACCTCACCGCAGACACAGCAAGGTGGTACCTGCTTCCCATTTCCAGGAGAACACCACTTTGCTGGACAAAACAGCCAAATTGCTTTGCTGCATGTAACTAAAGCAAACATTTCATATTCTCATCTTAAAACACTGCACATCAAAAGAAGAAACAACATTTTCCTATAGACTAAGGAGCAGTTTTCCATCTCTAATTACAGTGTCTGATAGCAACTTCTAGCAGACACCGCTGAGCTAGCGCAGCATTTTCTGCTTCAGGAGCACTGCTCATTCCAAAAGCTGTAATTTGAATCAGGAAAAGAACTAGGAACAGGACACATCCCTTCTCTCATCTGTTCTTATTAGTTTATTTACACTTTTCCTCACTTTTATTGGCTTTGCAGAGTTAAAGCGACTGATGAACGGGATAGATTTTGGCTCTCACATCAACAGAATTGAGAAATTAAGATCCCATTGCAAAATTGCAATCCTGTTGATAATGCACAAGCCAAAAACTCACCAGCTGAGGTCTGCGGTTGTGACATAAGAAGATCAATGTGACATGTTGAACTAGCACACGAGTCACGTGGAGCTGGTGAGAGAACAGAGCCCCACAGTGCCATTTCAGGATCTCCTCCGCATCACAACACTGATCTGTCCTTGACCACCTGTGTTTATTTCCCCCCCCCCCCCCCCACAAATTTGTTCCATTCAGCGTTGCCTGCTCCAAAAGGATAGCAATAAGGAACACACTGGTCTTTTGGCAGCAGTAACCTACATCAGCTTCAACATTGCTGTAATCTTCCTGCTTCAGAACTTGCAGCAGTCCTGGTTGCAGAGGCTCTCCTTCTTTTGGAGATCCAGTCTCAAGCAACATCCTGCTTTCCCATCCGAATTAAAATTCAAGACTGTGGTGTAAACTTACTGCCTGGAGCTTCTCTAATGCGCAAGCACCTGTACCTTTGAACAGGCTCGCAGTTTGCTCTCGGCACACGCAGTTCAGAAAGCCCAAGCTGTCAAAGCTCCTGTGGTGCGGGGCCACCAGCTTTGCTCCTCAAAGCCCAGGCAGGATGCGGGACTGGATGCCCTGTGCCAAGCATAGGGGTTGGGATGGGAATTCCCATAAGGATGGGAAGCTCCTCTTAGTGCAGCCCTCTGACAGCCCAGCCACCGACAGGTTCTGGGAATGTGGAGCCGTCAGACCCCGTTCCACGTGTCAGACCCAGAGCTGTCACCCTTGTTTCCAAATAGTTTCACAGAATCAAGGAATAATTTAGTTTGGAAAAAATCCCAGCAGATCAGGTGGTCCAAGCCCTGGCTCAGAGCACAGCTACCTCCGATGTTAGGTTACTCAACTCAGCATGGGGAAAAAGATAAAAGGTAAAAGGCACCCAATCTTCAGAAAGAACAAAAATTTCAACGCAAGGAGAGCACTGCTCTGGGTTGCATTACAGGTGTCTCCCTTCCTCTTCCTCTCTGAGGTCAAGAACCATTTCTGCAAAATCTGAGCCACTGTACATTTTTGTCCACTGTTTCACAAGCCAAGGAAGAGGTAATGCACTGCTATCAGGCCATGATACAGGATGCACCATTTTTTTTAGGAAGCTCCTACTTTCTGCCGAGCACTTGGATTAGGGTTCAATTTCTAATTAAATCCTATCCCGCATACTTCTTATCATCAGTGTAACATTATTTTTACTTCCTTCTCCCATTCATTCCTTGTATCATATGCTTCCAATCTAACTACTTAAGACATATCAGCAATGTACTTATCTCCAGTCTAAATGTCTCCTGGAAACAATATCACAAAGGTTTGTGCTTCCTCTTTCACACCAACAGCCACAGACAAGGCACACGATTGAAACAGTAGTATTATAGATAACAAATATATGTATGGGAAAGAAAAACAGAAGCAAAGTTGGAGCATTCGCAGCTTATTGACCTGCCTTCATCTCTAGTTCCCATCGAACAGCACTTTTAATGATCATTTTAAATCACTCTTAGCAGCATGGAGTTTGTACTGAAGTACCACAAAGAGGTTTCGTTGTTGTTTTTTTTACGGTAGTCTTAGGAAAACAACAGAGGGGGAGGGTTTCTTCCCGAAAGTGCTTTCCTCCCCAATAGCCAGTGGCTATTGCATTCCGAGGCAGGCTTCCCTGCTGAAGGACAGCCTTGTTTTCTGGCTGTCCAGGCAAGCACATCCCTCCCCGCCAGCCTTTGTTGGGCTAACTGCAGACGCCTCCAGACAGGATTACTAAGCAGCTCTACCCGGCTCTGTTCTCAGTGTTCGGCTCCATTAGAGCAGAGTTTTCCTGTTTCACAACGAAGAGGCCCGAACACGCCATCCGTTATCTCCCTCCTGCAAAGCCTTGGAGATTTCCAGCTCATTTCAAGGAGCTGGCTTTGTCCTGTAAAGCAGCACGTAGCCTGGGCTCTGTGTACATCGCTGCCTCCTTGGCATTATCGCCAAGCTGACACAGATCTGGGAAACTGGACTCACTGGATCCCTGATGCACACTCGAAGGCAAGAGCTTTCACGAGATGGCTCTGCAGTCCCAGAGGCTGTTTCATCCCCCTCTCCAAACTAACAGAGGCCACTTGTTAAATCTCGAGCAGGCTCACTCTAAAGAAGCTCATTGAGATGTGAAGACCTCATCTTGCCGTGCTTGGAGAGTCTCTTAGTACTCTAGACATGTTTTCCCTATTCTAGATTAGTTTTCCCTTGTCATACACAAATTTTGTAAAGCAGCTTCCTTTGAATGCAAAAAAAAAAAAAATGAGTTTTTACTTATTTTTTGTTGTTGATAAATTGGCATTTGTGATAAACCCACAACCACGCTGGCAACTCTGCCAGCAGCACACTTTTGCTGTCAACTGCTTTTACAAATAATCCTTAAAATATCCAGCAGTGGTAGGTATAAGAGAACTCAAGGCAGTGGCATATGTTGTCAAGCCCAAAGCTACAGCAAACGCTAACGTCAGTGCCAGGGATAAAAGCCAGTTACTTTCTCCACCTTCCAGTTTCGTATTGGACCTCTGCTGGAAGTCTACGTGACAAACTAAAGGTCAAAACCTGGGGCACCATCGTGACAGGAGGCATTCATGGAAGCCTGTACGTTGGCTGAACTGCCCCTCAACGCAAGGAAGGACGTCATCAGACCTCCTTAACCTACTTTTGTACAGGTTTTCAGAAGTGGTTGGGTTTAATTGCCATAGCTGTTAGAATTTCTCGCCTCTGAAGCCAATATAGGAAATGGAGAGAAAGAAGAACTGATTGACAATGGAGGATTATTACAATAAAAGGATCGAGAGACTTCAAAATGGACTTTCCTACTTTCAAAAACCAGCAGCTAACCTGGTAACGCTGTTGCTATGTCAAAAAGGAGAAAGATGAAGATGAGCAGATTCCAGACCACTGTGGCTATTTTCCAAGCTGAAAATTAATACGTGCAACCGCAGCAACAAACACCGCAGCCCACGCTCACAAGTGCATAGTTGGCAGTGAACCACCTACAAAAGATGACTCCTCAGCTGGCACTAACCAGGTAACTCAAACCAGCAGTGGCTGATACCGCTGAGATCTAATAACCTTTTTAGCTTTTTGCTCTGTCTCTTCTTTCCAGAGAAATCCAGCCCCCGTTACCTTAAATATGAGCACCTTGCATGTGCGTGGCCTGCGTGTGTCACTCATCCATCCATCCCAGCCTTGGTGACATCCAGACACCCTGGAAAATACTTGGAAATGCGACTTGCATTTGCTGGCAGCGGGCTGCATGCTATTGCTCCCTTCGATAGGGTAGCCAGATTTTTAGACCTACTCTAATACCCTGCCCTCTCCAAGCTTCAATATAGCATTTGTACAGCACTACACAGCAAATTACTGTTTGGACTGAAAAAGGTGAGGATTAGTAATGGAGTGCCAGGGGTGAGTAAAGAATGGAGTAGCAGGCCTACGAACAGAGGGACACGGTGAAAAGACCAGCAGTGGGAAGGAGACCGCCAGGCTGGCATCTGCCCGAGGGCAAGGTGCTGCTGGATTTAACAGGATTCGGGCTCAACCTCTGACCGCTCTGGTTTCATGGCTCCCACAGGGGACTTTGGTAGTAAGCATCTATTTAAAAACAAAGTCCTGACCTAGTTATGTCACTAATCTCACTGCGCACAGGCAGCAGACCCTTGCTTTCAGTACCTAGCTGCACCCACAACCACCAAGCAGGAGGGATTCAAACGTGTGATGCGATCTTCAGAATAGCATGTAAAACCTAGGTATTTTTTTTAGTAACTCACAACCACTATTTGAACCATATAAATTCTTTAAGCACGCAGTTACAAAATGGAAGTGACTACCAGTATCTTAAATATATGTGTTAGAAACAGCAGGAAAAACAATTTGATACTGCTGAGGTGCCACTTGGCTTTTTACTCAAGCTCACATATCAGACTTCCACTAGTGTTTGTTAGCCAGGCCCATCGGGGACAGCTCACAAGAAACATAAAGCTACTTGAGAAGATGAGCATCTCTGTCAGATAAGAGACAGCAGGGGTAAGGTTAAAGCCGCTGCTGGAAATATTAGGCCAGAATGCCAAATCTTGTCACAGGGTTTACCATAATTCGTGGCCAACAGTTACTAACCCATATTTATCTTGGGGAAAATAAAATAAAATAAATTTCCAGGTGCTCTCAGGGAAGGACAGCAGATGGGATGGCAGCAAGGAGTGGTAAGGCCCCACTCAAGGCCACACCAGCAGCCCCCCAGCCTCCTCCCTGGCACCGTGGTCATCACACAGCATCCAAACCCTCTATGTTTGGTAGTCCCTTGGAATATAAACCAGCAGCTATCTAGGCAAGTGCTGTGCCTTAGGTGGGACAAATTGAACAAAAGCACCGAAGTCTGGTGAGGATGAAATTGGCTTCGATCACCACACGTTGCAGGAACAGACCCAACACAGGGGCTCAGCCCCCCAGCACCACGGCGGATAAATTCCTGCCAGCCTGCCTTACGGTGGACAACTGGGGCCAGGAAATAAACGAAACCAGGACATTTATTCCTAAGATATCCTACTCAAATTTTGTTTTCCTGAAGTTAAAAAGAAACGTGTTAAATACAAACATCCAAATACCCCAAGTAAAATAAGAGGGGAAAGAGTTATGCCTCTGAGCTGTCCCGGGCACAATAAAGATCTCCAAAATGGGAATTCTAATCCACAGCATTTATTACTTCGCTAATGCTAGCGTCAGGGGAATTATATTTAAATCGCCGTGATTAATCAGCCACAGCAGGCCCATCTTCACCCACAGAGGATGCAGAACCTCCGAGGTTTTATTAACCCTTACCTAAGGAACAAATCGGTTATCTGCATCCATTTATCTCGGAGAAATCACCAGCCATCTTCAAAGGAGCACAGCTTCCCTATATATTACAGGCATACCAGGGTACTTCAAAAAGAGCCGGTTTCATTTTTGTTCGTAGCAAGTTTCACTTTCGGACGGCACCAAGGGCCCTGTTTGCGCTGTATGGGCCACGTGAAAGTGTTTACTTCCTCGGCACCTTGCTAGAAGCTTCCCAGAGGCAGCCCCGGCCCTGTGGTGTGCCGGACCCGCTTCCAGGAAATGACGGCTGCGGGGAGGCCGCACTGCGCTCGGTTGTTTTAAAACCCAAACAGCTGGCAGCACCTGAAACCTCCAGCACTAAGAATTGAGAAATCAGAAGCGGAAGAGTTAAAGAGTCAAACACTTCAACCTTACTTCCCTTTTTCTTTCACGTTTCTGCCACCAAGCGCAGATGGACGCGGCCAAGCTTCCACCTGCGACCCTCAGAGCTCAAAATTGAGGTGACGCACATGGATGGGTGTCGGGGAGCAGCACCCCTAGTGCTGAGCAGGGAAAGGGGAAGAAAGGCAGCCCGGACACCCAAGTGTTTACAGTCCGAGGGCAAACACAAGAGACAATAGAGGCGGATGCATGACGAGATGTTCCTGAATTCCTCCCACGCTTTTAATTAAATAGCGCTGCTCGCTAACTACTCTTTTGTTCCCCCCTTTTACAAGTGGGAAATTTCTTAATACTATCCGCACGCAGGACACCATCCCGAATACCTGCTTTTTGAAGTCTAAAAATGATTAAAGCTAACATTCAAGCGGCTTGTTTCCACCGTATCCTCCATCAGCGGATAAAAATAGTCGAGAGCTTTGCTCAACTGCTCTTGAGGCAACACCTTTTTTCTGCTTCCTGTAAATGCCTCTGTATCTGTGCTGAAAAGTCACAAGCAGAGAAAAAAGCACCGTCCAGCCCACCGAGATAAACAGACGGTCTCGGTCTGAGCGAGTGAAACAGAAGCACACCTCACTGCCAGCTTTACACCTTACGCAGCCCCTCAGTTGTGCCAAACCCCTTTCTAAAACAAAAAGACCCGTTCAGAGAAAGAAGCTTTAGAGGAAAACATGCCCGTGCAACTCGAACATTAAGCCAGCTGTGCCTCAGTGCAAGTTGAGAGTTACCTGAAGTTGTTTAGCTTTTGTGCCCGAACCTCCCTCCTCGGTTCAGTTCCTGGGTTTTTAGGGAAAGTCTCTGTGCCCTGAGTGCTAACAAGTGAACTATTATTACAGCTACTGCGTTCAGTTACAGAAGGTCATTGTGCTAGAGGTAGTTTCTTATGTAAAAGTGTTTTCAAATCAGCAGGGTGGGGGGAGCTGCATTTCACCAAAACCTGAACTGATAAGGAAAGAGACAGAACTGTTTACTCAGCAGTGTTAAGTCATTTTCCCTTCATTTCTACATGACACCAAGTAGGTAGTTTAAACATGCCACAGCCAGATCTTGAAAGTTTAATGCCACGTTAGAAACTGCAGGCAGCACTCTGATATCATGCAGTATCTATTTACTGTGGATTACAGATCCCAGCAGCACCGGAGAGAGTTTACAGTTAAGATTCCCCTACGGACGTGCCTCCCAGACCAAAAAAAGGTTTTGCTCTCCCCGAGCCTAAGAACAAATAGTTGGCACTCTCCTCCAGCAGGGAGCAGCTGGGCAGTTGCTACCGTTTCTCACTCCACTCCCCACGGCCAGCCATTACATTACCCCAAGTTTCTTGCTCGAGCTGAAATCCCCCGGAAAAATTAAAAAGTCACCAAACTGGGGGGCACGGCAAGTTGCCGTTTTCTGTTTGGTGACCTTTGTCAGAGAAGAGAGAGAAAGAGAGGAAAAAATACATGCCTTTTTTTTTGTTGTTGTTTGTTTAATGCTCAAAATACTGCTCCTGCAATAAAATGGTTTAAAGTTTGGCATGAGTTTGTAGACATGGTATATATATAATTCAATTCTAAGGAATGTGGAAAGTACCCCTAAAAACTAACCAAACAAAACCAGCAGAGGAGCACAACACAAAGAGAAACCCTGCCGGCAGTCCTACCCCACCACGACCAAAACACGAGTTTCTTTCCCCAAACGGCAGCTTCGCTCCTTCCTCGCTAACCAGAGCGCAGCCCTCACACAACCGCACTCCCCAGTCAAATGCCATGGCTGGGGAAGTGCCGTGTGTAGGGTTCTGCTCTGGGACAACTGGAAATCATTTCCTTATGCGAGGTGGAGGGGGGATAAAATAAAAGCGAGTCACGTCCTCGAGCAAGCAGCGCCCACCGCACCGAAGCCGGTTACCTGTCTGAGACCCAAGAGGAAAGGCATTCTGCAGGCTCATCCTCTGCACCCGCGCATGGGAACGCAGGAATTTAAAGCCCCACAGCAAGCATTTCCTCATCTGCTGCGGGAGCCCGCGCCTCCGATCCTATTTAAACCAGGGCTTCCTCGGCTGGGAATGCTATGTAAACAGGGTCCTGGGACACGGCACGCACTCTGGCTCCCCCTCCTCCTCCTCCCACTCCCCGTGACATATCTCAGACGCAGCCGAGCCGGGGTGTTTGCAAGAGGGAAATGACATCAGGTCGGGCGCTTCTGAAAAAAAAAAAATAGCAGAAATAAAAAAAATAAAAAAGAAACCTTAAGGCAGCTGCCGGTTACCAGCAGGCAGCTCGCCGCACACAGAAGCGGCGCTGCCGGTGCGGGACGCTGGCAGCGAGCTGTGGCCGAGCAGGGGCTGCTGCTCCCCGCTAGTTGGATGCTTCGAGCAGAGGAGAAGCTATTAAAATCGTCGGTGAGAGCCAGCAGGTCCTCAGTGATTATTAAATCTCGCCAAGCAAAAAAATAGCTTTCTCCTCAAAAATAGATTAAACACCCCAATTCGCTGCTCCGTGCTGCATGGCGAGGTGAGCAGGCAGCGGGTTTTGTCTGAGCATCTCCAGATGCTGGGGACCTGGATGGACGGACCCAAAGGCTGCTAAAAGCGAGGGCAGCAGTTCCCTTGCTTTTGGCAGGGCCAGGATGGGGCCCCTACAGTGTGAGACAGGTGACGGGAAGACATCTTAATCCCCCTCTCCCCAGGGAAAACACGACCAGCCCCGACGGCCGGTTTCTAATTCTACTCGAGCTCATTTCACATTTTCGTGCCAAGGGGCAATTAAGCCTTATAAACAAATTCATCATCTGGTGCACAGGATGGCATTTCTTGTTTGTCCTCTCCCAAGCAAGGAGTACAGCAAGTTCCACGCCGGGGTAGGGGATGACACTGCAGAAGGTAATCTAAATTTAACTCCTTTTCCTACCTACACTCTGAAAGTTCAGCAACCTCTTTTTTTTCATGCTTCTCTTTAATCAGCAGCTGTTCTCGTCTGTCCTGCAGGGACCGGGGCACCGCCACCACTCCCATGTGCCGCAGCAGCAACGCCGTGGATGTTTAGCAAGGGGGGAAACTCCCCTTGCTTTTGGCTGTTTCAGCTTTTGGAGCTCAATACATTAAAATATTTGACAAGGGCAAGGAGTGTGTTTTTTGTTTTTTTTCATCGAGAGTTCATTGAATCCCTTTTTTAGTAGAAGTTTTAACAATAACTTCAGAGAGAGAGCAAGACAGCAAGAGGCACAAACCGCATACAATTCTTACAAATGCTAATTTGCAACAGCAAAAAAAAAGGAGGAAAAAACAGAACAGAAAATCCCCAAACAACCAGTTTGCAGCAGCATCAGAGACTGCACCCATTTTCCACACCAAAACTCGATGACCACTGCCACCACCACCTCCCAGCCAGGCCCTGGGTTGTTTCCCAAATGAGGACCCCATGGTGGGGGACCCCTACACAACCAGGCTGCAAGGCTGTAATAATTATTACCTATTTTCACACCACGTTAAAGCTACCATATAAACTTGCTGTTGAAGGTGAGCGTGTCTCTGTTTTTCCTAAGAGAAAATAGGCAAGTAAGTAATTTCCTGAAGGACACAAAACATCAGCATTAACTATCACCAGGCAATGGGATTTTCCAGCTTTTGTGCCTCTGGATCAAACAAACTCTCAACCTTTGCTTTTCCAATTCTATGGACAAACACCAATGATATAAAAGGGCAGCTTTCTGTTTTAGTAATCTCTTCTGTGGCCTCACGCTGTCCTTTGAAATATCCGATTTTGGCTGCTGCTATACAGAGCCCTGGACTAGCCAGATCTGAGGGCTGAGCCAGTGCAGCAATTTGTGAATCCCCACTGTCAGAAGGGATCTAACTTTAACAACCTGCCTCTCCTCCAGCACGTACTCAAAAAGCAAAGCTTCATTCCAGACTGAAGACAGGTCGTGAGGGACTATCAAA
Organism: Netta rufina; assembly: GCF_964035555.1. Lineage (NCBI taxonomy): Eukaryota > Metazoa > Chordata > Aves > Anseriformes > Anatidae > Netta > Netta rufina. The sequence continues at coordinate 24,421,887 of NC_140130.1, read as the reverse complement.
GGCAGTAACTCGGTGGAAAAGCCAAAACATCCTGATCTGTGTGTGAATTCAGTGATTCTGAAAAAAAATGACACAAAAAATGCGGTTTGCAAATAGGCATTGCCACATCTGAGTGCAGCAGCAACCCTCTCTCGAAGTCCCTGATTGACAGCAGCCAGCGATGTGCTCCACAAAATCTGCGGTAGGTGACTATGGAAAAAGCCCTGGAGAGAAATAAAAAGCAAAACAAAACCAAACCTCCCCAGCCCCAGCAGTTCCACAAGTTAGCTCATACCCTTTTGATATCCTAATCAACCCAGTCTTTTCAAAACACTCAGGTTCTTCTAATCTTTGCAATTGTTTTGGATGTTTCAAATGGTATCATTTTAACCCCCACATTTTTTCTTTCTTTCTTTCTTTTTTTTTTTTTTTTTTTTTTTTTTAATTCATAAGTCCTAGCTCCAATGGCAATGAGTTTCACAGACAGTGGTTATAAACAAGTAATTCCTTTCATCAGGAGTGAATTCACCACCTTCTAATTTGACTTTCATATTATTACCAGGTGGGAACAGAAGTCCCCATCCATCTCCTCACCCATTCATTAGTCTGTACGTGTTAGCTATCTTCTTGTAAGAGATATCCATCTTCCTAGTCCTCTTAGTGTAAAATCTTTTCCCAAAGCCTTTAGCTGCTCATTGCCCGTTTCCAAAACCCTTCTAATTTTCTATTGCCCTCTGCTTGGGAGCGAGCAGAGCTGAAATAATTGTTCTTTTAATGAGAGCAGCAGCAGCTTTAAATCAGGCTCAGCATGGGTTTCACTTCCTTTACGTGAACCTGGAGTTTAACATCTGCAGGGCCGTGTCTATGATGTCTTGTGTAACTATCCAAGATGTGAGGAACAGAGCAAACAAGTTCTTCTCTGTGAATAAATCACTTGAGAGCTCTGAAAAATCAGGGCTAAAGTCAGGACAGATTACAGGATCAACATTATTTTGAATATCTGCTTGTTTAGGCAGCCACCAACCATCCTCGTTCAGCACATCAGCGTGGATCCCACTGCAGGTTATAGGTGAGCAAGTTCATGGTTTTGTTTTGTATCATTTTTTTCAAGCAGATGCAATAAAGACCCCTTGCTTTATCTGACACTAGTTCTGCTCTCCTGAATATGCCACCTGCACCAGACACAACGTGCAAAGGATGCTGCTCGACAATTTTACAAGCCCAGCACAGCCTGTGCCTTGTGATCTCAGATACTAGCATGCTACTGAAGCAGATGATGGAATTTGTTTGGCCCATTTTAGAGCTGCTCTGATGTTTGATGGGACAGGCTCGTGAGTGGGTTCAGTAAACCAGCAAGATCCATTCCCCATTTTGATACCCCCGAGGAGACAGCTTGACCTTTAGATGATCCAGATATGACAACATGATTGGAACAAAAATGAAGCCACGCAGCTCAAATCTGTCAGGCCTGAAGCACAATGCTAGTCCCAGTGGCTCTGTTATTGGAGCCCTAGGCAGGAACAGGTTTTGAGCACTAAATATGGGTGGTCTGTAATATCCCCATAACTGCAATACCATTGTTCTGGAAAAAAAAGAATACTGCAGCTATATATATATAGGTTAACCCTGAAGTCAGAACAACTGTTATCTAAAAAGTCCTCCATTTACCCCAGGACGCTGTTATTTTCACGTTGGTAACAGGAGCATCCCTTGAGCATCAGCTATCCATTTTCATTAGTCAGCCCGTAGCCTTGGGTGCTAGAACCGAGACTACACAAATCTGTCAGGCACAAACAAAATGTGAAAGGAGCAACCTGAACGGGGGTGACTTTATCTTTGTCTGTCCTGAAGATGGCTTTGCAAGTAAAGAAAAAAGGGAGAGAAAAATATAGGAAGGCATAAAAGCAGATCCCTGCTTCTCTTACGGTAAGACAACATCCAGGAATAACCAAGCTCCATCTGCCCTGGCAGAATTGCTCTAATGGGGTTTGTTTGCTAGCAGAAGTGGCATAAGATGTTTGGAAATCATCTGTGCTGGATCAGCAGTGCAATGCTAGACCACTAGCGCAACTTCTGGTAGACCACTTGCCTACTTGTTACCGCCTCCTGAAAAGCAGAGGGCCCCTTTCCCATCCTGACAGCATCCATACAAAAACATAACTTTCCAGCACCAGGAACAGATGCACTGGGTTCCTGTAACTCGCAGCATTGGTGCTGCCTACACACATCATCATCAAGAAATTCCAGAGCAACAGGCCAGTCTGATAATTCCCCAGCACCTAGAGGATCTTCTCTATTGCTCAAGGAATACAAATAAACCTTTTAGACCCTTTGGGTCTAGTACCACTGAACTATTTCAGAGGTGGTTAAAGCAGGTCCCCCTATTAGTATGCAGTCAACTACAAAACAAGGACACTTAAGTCACTTGTGTTTAATGTTTCTCAGACCAAAATGCCTTCCTCGTTGCTAGAGAGAACAAAGAGTAACTCCAGCAAAAGGCATTTTACATGTGGAAACTGACTTGTGAGCAAGTGCCACAGCCAGTCTGCTGGATCAATGAATTTCAACGTGCAATGAAGCTCAAGGGCTTGCAGTGGTCCCAGCCTGTCCTTGGGCAGGTCCCCCTTCTCTGCAGCCTGCTGCTGCTGCTGTCAGCTCCGTGGTTTTGAAGCACAAGATGCTTTTGCAGGCAACTCAGTCTAGATAAGCAAATGGGGACTGTGTTTCAACCTCACTGCTGTCACCTATGCTTTGTCTCCAAGTAACTGGTTAACCAGGGAGGTAGAGACCGAGCACTTCAAAACATGCTTAGTGCTGTGGGGAGCCCCAGTGCCTACAATTCATGCTCAATTCTGGTTGAATCTTGCACAGCAATTGTCAGACGAGCAGACAAGTGCAAATACACACCACGTCCTCCACCCGAAAGCCAGGAGTGAGCCCTGAACCAAAGGAGGAGGCACTGCGTAGGAAACCACCACCCACAGTCACCTGGTATTTTTGCTTGTCCTCCTCTTCAATTTTTGTACGTGGGTGAAGAAATACCAACAGTAAAGCACCTTCCTTTGCACTTTTGTAAAGCAAGCAATCGCTCCTCTGAGGCTGCTTTCAGCATTAAGCTATCATGAGGAGGACAGCCAGGAAAGGGCAAGAGGAGCCCCCTCCGACGCCCATCTGACAGAAGACAAAAGCAGGGCACATCCAGGATGCTCCAGACTCTCCTACCAGCTCTGCTGTTCCAGTGATCACAGAATTATAAAGTCATTAAGGCTGGAAAAGACCCCCAAGATCATCGGGTCCAACCATCACCCTACCGCCAATGTCACCCATTAAACCACGTCCCCAAGCACCACGTCCAACCTTTCCTTGAACACCCCCAAGGACGGTGACTCCACCACCTCCATAGGCTACTCGTCCCAGTGCCTGGCTGCTCTTTCTGAGGAGAAATGTCTCCTCATTTCCAACCTGGCACAACTTGAGGCCATTCCCTCCAGTCCCATCACTGCGAGAAGAGGCCAACCCCCACCCACTTTTTATTTTCTATTTTCATCAACTTCTTCTAAATTACACTGAATAATTTGGCATTTTGGAAACAACATACTGTACTCTGTAATGTCACATCATTTCAAGGTATCATATCTAGTGGTAACGTCACTACTGAAAACAGTTACATAAAAAACCCCAAGCCCCTTCTCTAAGACCAAAATGAGTTTTGTTAACCATAGCTTGACGTTTTCAGCACTCGGTGTTGTTGTTTCCCACTGCTTTTTGCTCAAGGAGGAGAAAATGGCAGCCACAGGTCCGGCATGCTTTTCTGCACAGCAGCAGAGCTGCGACCAAGCCAGTGCAGTGGCTTTTGTAATACAAAAGGCTGTTTGTGTGATCTTGTGCGACCCCTGTTTCAACACCCAGGCCTGCCATGCAAGCCCAGAGGCCTTAAAAAGCTTTAAAGGCCTCAGCCCCTGAGGCAGGGGGGACAGAAGAGCTGGAATGGCCCCGTTCAGAGATGACACCGCCTGTGTCAGCGGAGACAGGGCCAGTTCGGCCCCTTCGGCCTGCCCAGCTTTCGGGCACCGATGCCAGGCTTTGGCTTTAGTCTGGAGCGGGTAGTGAAGTCAGGGGAAAGCCGCCTCTCCTTTCTCAGAGAGGGGTGGGGGGAGATTAGCTGTTAAAACATTTGACGAGACTGTCTCAGCAGGGCCAGCGTGCCCGGGGTGGCGCAGGGACACTCGCCAGGCTCCTTGCTTTTTGGCAGCGCGGCTCTTGTTTTCCTTCTGCCCGTGTGTGCAAACAGGGCCTTTGGTGACGGATCAAGGGGAGATGATCCGCTCCAGACGGGGCCGAAGGCAACGTGTGCAGACGGTAACAGGATCCCCCAAATGTGGGATCAAGGCGTCTGTTCTCATTTTAGAGCCTTGTACCATGCAAGTACCAAAAATACAGCCCGCGTGTGGCCTTTGGTCACATCCTCACAGCAGACAGCATTGTCCCGAAGCTGTCAATGCGCTTGCTTACCAGCACAACCTTGGAGATGGAGATCTGAAGATGCCCTGCTCTTAGAAGAGCTATTAGTTTGTTGTTTTTTTTTTTTTTCCTCCAAATGACAGCAACTTGCTATTTTTAGTGCTCATCTCATATGCCTGCTTGGCATTTCCCTTGGGCCTTACCCTCGTTTCACACCGCTGATGCCAGCTCCCACGAAGCATGGTTTTGGTGCCAGAGGGGCTGGTGCCAAGTCTGCCTGTCTTGATGCCAAAATGGCAGCTGGCTTTATTGTTGAGATAGGATTTGCCAAAACTAACGGCACTAGTGCTAGGGTGACTGGCATTGATTTCAAGGTTATTTTCTTCTTTGCTCTTCTCTTGCCTCTAGACTTCATTGGGATAATACTGCTCCAAATGACCCTCTGGGGTCCTAGGAGATGAATTTTTCATCAGGGTCTAAGGCAATTATGCCAGCAGACAGTCTTAATGCATGAGTCTTCAATAAGGAGGATACATACATGCACAGAGCAATTATCTGGGATGCAGCACTGCCACTGCTGGGTCCAGTTACAACAGACACAAGCCCCCTTTCTCCACCTGCAAACACGTTTAAAATAACCTATCACAAAAACTGATGATAAGGAGGGTTATGTGGCATTTCACCACCACAATACACCTCAGACAGAAGTCTGGAGCAGGAGAAGAGAGGCAGGGATCAGCCAAATTGTATTATATCCCTATGGGCACGAAGACAAAACCCACAAAAGGTCATGGCCTTCTGCCCCTCCTGCCTCTCACAAGTGCCACTCTGCAAAACGCTCAGATAAAATCCAGGCTTACATGAGGGATAGTTGCATTGACATGGGAAACACCCACACGAATGCAACTACTTAATTACATGCTGCCTCTATTATAAGTGCACAGACGCATGTAATTTGACGTGATGGCATCCCTTCAAATTAGGAAGTATTTGCATGTTAATCTACGCTATTTTTCTTATTAATCTAAAAAAAATATTCATAAATGTTGGTGTCAAATGGGCACCTGGTTGCATAAAGATGCTCAGGTATTCCTTCAGGCATGATGCATTTAGTTAGCCTGACAAGAAGCACATAAGTGGTTAAATGGCTTTGTCATGCAAGACTTCGCTGGGATATCTGACATTTCATCCAGCCTGGTCAGATCTTTCTGAAGTTCATTGGTCTTTTCTGAGCTCAAGTTTGCATCTTGAACGAATTTTAAAAAGCCCCCCAAATCCCAGCAGTCTTGTTTTCCTCAGCTGGTTTTACAAGAAAGAGGTTCTTTTATTGAGTTCTGAGAATCAAGTTTCTGTTTCCAGCAGAGCCCCATTGCTACATGGCTTGTGTCCTTCTGTGAAAGGAATGGATTTTCTGGGAAATCCTTTAGGAAAAAGAGACATCAGCAGCTGCCTCATTCCCAGCACCCTGCTGGATATTATGGTTCGATAATGTTACACTGCAGAGCAATATTGCATAGGTTACACTGAGGCAAGGAAATGTCCTCAAACTGCCCTACATATGTGCAGCTGGAGCATTTTTCCACTGTTATCCCTGGACTTTACCCCCCAAACTGTGCCGTGGCACCTACATCCCCATCGATCGGTGGGTTCTGGGTCACACACAAGTCTGGTTTTGTGGCACACAGCACTTGGCTAAACCTGTTGTTTGGGGCTTCTTCCTCTTAGAAAATACATGTAGATCCCAATAGGGTACCCCTGATTAGGAGCCTGCCAATTAATCCCATGGGTTATGCAGTTTTACATGCTGTTAGCTAGCAGAAAACTAAATTCATCTGAACTACCCCGTGCCAGCAGAGGCTTGGAGCTTGTGGTTAAACCCCGGTACAAAAGCACGAGAAGTCTTTCCACCTGGCATGGCCTAACTAGCAAAAAGACAGGAGGGCTAGGTCTCCTCTTCCAAAAACAAAGAGCACTAAAGATTGTGTACATGCATCTTCATACAACCAAAGCAAAGAATAGAAGGAAACCACAAGTTTAACTATTAAGAAAGCTCAATACCACAAGCATCTGAAAGATCACAGCACAACAGCGTTAAAGGCACTGCTTTTAAATCACTAGACAAAACACGGAGAGTGCTATCAGATCTTAACCTCTTCTGTTAGAAACTTTTAAATGTACAACTTCAGGGAAAAACCACTTCAGAAAGCCTCATCTTAAATACAAGCTCATCTCCTCCAGCTTGAATTCCTGTGTTGTTAGGAGCTCCCTGAGTGCCTGGAAGAGAAACATGAATTCTCGTCTTTTCTAAAAGGAGGAATAAACAAAAATTGAGGAATAAATAAACCAACACAGTATATATTTAAGTACAGATTCCAGCTGTCAGTGAAACAGCAGGAAATATCAACACCTTTGAGCCTAATCTCTCCCCTGCTGTAGTACCGGTTCTGCTTTGGCTCACATCATTACAAGGAAGACAAGGAAAAGCTCCCCAGAAGCCCACGCACTTTGTTGCTCTGCCAACCGGAACGGAGAGATTTGGGGATCCCCTCACACAGGAAAGCCTTCAGAAAGCATGATCTACACAAAGCAGTGAGCTCACGGATGTAGGTTTCCAGGTACAAGCTTGATTCATTCAAACGCACAAGGAGAAAAAAAAAAATAATAAAAAAAAATCAATGCCTCCCATCACCCGCTCCTCACTCAGCCATTTTCCTGGCTGCGTAACGGGGAGAGTGCCAGAAAGTTGTTTGAGATTACAGCAACGGGACTCTAAGCACAACTAATTGTTGTGCTTTGTGTGCCTAGCAGTACCCAAATGTTTCCTGCAGCCGCCCCGGGACAGCCCCCATTATGCAAGGGGCAGCGGCTCGGAGGAAGCGATGCCCACGTGTCGCGTTTCAGCATGGGCTGCAGCATTACGCAGTTTGCACTTCACTCAAGCATTAAAAGCACTGGTGGCACCCAGAACCGCTGCCAGTTTCTAAATTTCAGCGACATACCTGCAAGCCAGGCAGCTCTGCCATTCCAAGGGCAGATACCTCGCTGTCTTGCTCCCCACCTTCACGGTCTCTGCAGCATTTCCCCTTTGGTATATGGACAACGCGCATTCCCCTTGCATGCATAAGCATGCTTTATTTAATAAAGCTCAATGCCCAATAATTACAAACTCATTTCAGCCTTATCTCAGGAAGAAACGCCGATCAGCATAACCTGCCTTTATGGGTATTATCTTATCCCAATTGCTGTAATTTCCATTAGTGGTTGTTATTCCGCTGGCAGATAAGGCGAGCGCTCCCCTGGCTGCAGCGGAGCCGGAGGAGGACAGGGTGACCCACGCTGCCCTACCTCTTTCACACATTTCCCTGCAGCAAGGTTGCAGGCTGGGGGAAAAGCAAAGGACGAGTGGATTTGCCTTGCTGAAGTCTGGCTGCCAGGCACACATTTGCTCTAGATCAAAATACCAGCGGCCTCTTGCTCTTGCAACCATTGTTTTCCTTCGAATTCTCACATAGCGCAAACTAAACAGCCCAGATGTATCCGTGTAAAACAAAACAAAACAAAACAGCACAAAACCCAGCCAAACAAACAAACAAAAACTAATGGGGATTTTTCTTTTGTAGAAGAACTACAATTGCTAATTGGTACTAATTAGCAGGAGTAGAGTAACGCAGAAAAGCTTGAAACAAAAACAACATAAGTGTCAGAAGACAGCTAATTTCTTCTCCAAAGGTATATGTCACCCTCGTGGGTGACTGTAGAGCTAAGAAACTAAGGCAAGGGAATCTTTTCAGTTTTTAGAATTATTCACTCCCAGCACAGTATCCCGACAACAGTATTTATTTTTCCCCTGGAGCAGGTAACGTGGGCAGCAGGAATTCTGAACATCTCTTTTGGAAAACCAGGACCAACCTTCCTTTCCTGGAAGTGAACGAGAAAGTTCTCCAACCTATGTCACTGCAAACAGACCTGCAGTGTGGAAAATCATCCTGTCACTGAAAGAAACATCTTCCAGGCAACAATACATCCCAAAGAGGCATAAAAACAACTCAGGGAGGGACAACAACATTTGTGAGCAGCATTTAATTACAATTCGGCCATCAAACTGTCCTCCTTTCAGCACTTGTTCCTTAACACAGGCGTCACACGTCAGGGCTGTTCAGAAAGAAAAGATGCAATCCCAGAGGCATCGGGCTGGAAAGGCTTCTCAGTAAGTCACCCAGTCAATCAAACCACTCTGGGAAGGGCTCACTGCACCTAAACCACCAGCATTTGCTAACCCACAACTCAGGAGGCTGCAGTGAGCTGAGGTGTTACTGCCTCCAGAGGCAATGCCATCTCATGCTGCACACTCTTGAAAAGTTAGGATGTTCTCCCCATTAACATTTATCCAGGCCTTTGTGCAAGATAAGGCAGCAGATCTTCTCTGCTAAGGCAATTCCTTCTTCTCCACTAAGAAGTGGACACCTGATTGCAGTCATCTTCTTAAAACCTAGCTCACCTGGAAAATTGCTCCAATCCTCTCTAAGCTGCTTTCAGAAGACAAAAGCAGCCTTTTTTCAAAGGCCACGGGGATTAAATCTTTGTTTCACCCTTTTCAGTCTCCAACTTAACCACTTCTCAAAATGTGGGATCCAAAACTGCAGACATCACTTATTTGTACAGAGTACTACAACAGCCATACGTAGGACAATTTTATTACTACATCATTATATATATATATATTTATATATATATTTATTTATTTATTATTTTTTTTTAATTTTTTTTGCATTAGCTCTGCTCTATTTCTGATGCATTTTCTCTCTGTTTGCCTTTCTCTGCACATTTCCTTACTGATTTTGGTGCCAGGCTTCACATCATTTCTCCAAGTTCTTCTCCTACCGTCAAAAAGGCATGCAAGCCTCCAGCTTCATCTCAAGCACTTTATGTCCCAAACTGTTGGCACAGAGGTGGAACAGACCTCTCCAGGATCCTGTCACCTTTATAGACTATTCGTTAGCATGTACTCCAGTCATTTAATGAACCCACTGTATGTAATTCAACCTCAAAGACAGATCTCTACACAGCACCCCATAAGCCACACAGTCCCTCAGTCAGGTTGGGCTGTGAAACATCCATTGAATCAAACAAATTAGGTTTATTTCTTCCCCCCATGAGGTTGTTCCTGATAAAGCCTCACGGTTTATTTCCTGTTGCCTTACAGATGCTTATAAAATCTTCACCAATTTATCCTAATACTTCCTGGAGCCTGGAAGAAAGCTACTAAGTTCAGAACCGGCTATGTCTACATCTGTAAGTGCTCAACAGTAAATTTCACGAGGCCCTAATGATTTCACATTTTTCTAGCTTTTTCTTCTATATTCTCTTCCTTTGCTTTTGGCCCCTTTATACTTCATAATTTTAATCTGTGTAGGATTACAGCTAGGAGCTTGTGTGTTTTCTGGATTTCCCCCTACACCCAAAGGACCAAAAGAGCAAAACCTCTCAGTCTCTACATCAGTTACTGAGTTACTGTTTCAGTTACTGTTTATCCACCTTCCTCATTAAACTCTAGATTAATACTTTCCTTTTCTTTTTTCACCTTCAGCTTTTAACACCAGACTTGCAGAACATTTTCTTAAGCCTTTGAGTGCTTCTTGCTAGCTGCAATATAATTGTTAGACCAAAAGTGAACCATATGAACAGCAAAGTCTTCATCGTTCTGGGAGACTGATTTTAGTAGATGGCTCTCACATCAGCAAAAAATAATGCCTATAACAATAAATATCAAGATCCCTTTGAAAAATCGGATGTTAGACTGTTTAAAATGTATACCTCATTCGTGCAATTAATTCAGCATAAACCAAGAACACGACTACCTTTTAAAGTGTCAGCAGCCAGCAGGCTATTTCCTGAAGTCTGACCTCATGCTGAGTTGAAGTCACCATGAGGAAAAATAAGCGACCGTCAAAAACGTCCCCAAATTGTGAGGAACTTTGAGCAAAGTTCCACTCAAAAAAAAATATAAAGCAATGTTTTGGAAATGCAGAAGCTCATTAGTGAAATGGGACTTGTATCTGCCAAAGTGAGCCAGCAGCACCAGTGGTTCGGTGCGCCTACCAAGCACCAAAAGAGGCCCTTACAGATGCTTAAATGGACTCAGTTTGGAACCCAGATCAATAACAGAGGTGAATCAAGCAGCTTTGCTATCGATCAAGCCCGCTGGACCAGGTTCAGCTCTCTACACGCAGTTATTGCACAGCTGAAGCGTGCACTCGGAGGCTTTGGGCTATTATTGTGTCTCACAGTCACACAGCTCTGAACGCTCAGCCCCTCTGCACTTCTTCTTTCAAGGCAGGCTGGAGGAAGTGCAACCCTGCTGCTTCCTCATTAGTCTAGAGCACTGCTGCCAAATTGTCTGCAACGAGCTCTCAAACTGCCCGGAGGGATAAGAACCTCTGAAAACTCAGCGAATGCATGGCAAGTGCTCCTTCCTCAACTCCCCAGGAGCAGGAAGATGCATCAGTAGCTCCTGCAGTCCACAAATTGCAGCTGGTTTGCAAGTCCTGGCGCTGCTTCCAGCAGCTCTCACCCGATTCTCACGCAGGTCCTCTACCTCTTGTCTCTCTCTCATCCGGATCTGCTGGAAGGAAACTGGATGCACACAGATGTCCCTTGTGAGTCGCATCCTCAGGTATGAGCTATGCCAGCTTAAGGCAAGGGTTTGACAGAGAGCCCAGATCTCTAAGTGTGATAACTCTGCCAGAGCCATCCTGCCAGCTCCATAAATCCCGGTATTCTGCAAATTAACAGGGCAATCTGAAATAAGATTCCTTTCTGAAGGACAAGCTGTTGGTTTATAGGTTTTGTTTTATTTCAGGGCATGCCCTAGATGGATTAACTGCACAAGCACAGGAACTGTTGATGGGCCACTACAGATGCCAAGCATTCGGTGAAGGCAGGAGATGCTAATGCCAGCTAATGACAGGACCATTTTCACAAGACAGTCCCCACAGTCCTAGTTTTTATACAGATTGTGCCTGGCACAAATCAGCCACTTTTTCACAGAAGATTTATTCTCAGGGAAAAAAAAAATTACACAAGAAAAAAATTTACATCTCTCTTAGAGACCCTAGTCTCTTCAAGACGGGTCAATATTTATTACACCCCTCCTTAAAAGAAGTCTTACCAGGAAACAGAAATGAAAGGACACCTTTCAGTGACAAAGGTTCAGACATTCTGTCAAGATCTGAATGCTTTTGCCATGTCTTTCACCAACGCAGCACAAGATTCAAAAGCATTACTGAAAATGAAGATGCGTGTAAATGTACCAAATTGGAGTCAGAAAGATTTTCTGAACCTTAATCGACTTTTATAGCCAGCAAAATATGAAAATCTGACAATTAAAGAGCATAACCCAATGTATTTCCCCCCACACACACACACTTATACACTGAGAACTGCATCAAAACTTGTTTTTGTAAGAATTTCTTCATGAGACAGTTGGGCTTCAGTGATCTAGGAAGTGGTGGATAAGCCTCTTGAACTGAAAATGTTTTTGGTGTGCTTCTCATTTCTCCCTAGGGAATCTTAAGCTTCAGAGGAATATTACCATGAAGCATTTAAAATATTTTGTGGACTGTTTATAACCTAATGACTCCAAAATGTGGCCTCAAATGCCATCCTACCACGAGTTAGCTGCGTTCAGCAATTCGAGCAGAGCAGCAGAGCCTCTCAGGCAGCCCACTGCCACCACTCTCCCATTTGTTTTGCTCAAGCAGTTTCACATAACACAGTTATCTCACACCGGTATCAGTAAAACACTGCCCAGAATCAAGCCGGTATAAAACCCAAGGTTGCATTTTTAACTCGTAGAGTTATTTCCAAGGACTAGTATTTGGAAACGTTTGTTCACAGGTACAGCCAAAGCTGAAAAAAAAAAAAAAATGAAGCTTCAGGTCTTACTTAAAAGTCCCTTAACCGTTAAACCCAGCATTTACCTGGAAAACAAATTTTGAAAGAAACACTTTAATCCTTCACAAAAAAAATACAAAAGCAAAATTCATATGGCTCCCACCGGGTACACTTATAAATCAAGGCACCTTTCTGGAAGCTCCATATTTATAAGCTGAAGGAAAATAAACCATCTCTTATGGCTTCACAATTGGAATTTAAAAAGCAAGGGGCTGCAGGAGTTAAGGTTTTTGTCTCAATGTTACTTTAGCCAGTTACACATCCCGACAGCTTAAAAAATATATATTTAAGAAGGAAAGTGTTACAATCTGTGAAGTCAATACTTGTGTTAAAAATACTCATGGAAAAAATCAAGCTGTTTGCTTTCCAGAAGCCGCTATTTGGTCTTTTCTACTCTTTCAAATTAGAAGAGGCCTTTGCAGAATTATAAATAAAGCACAAAGTGCCACGTGACTTTCCCATATGTAGTTTTTCAACAGCCAAGTGATTTCCCTTCTCCCATCCCCACTGTTTGCATACCACGGCGGGGTTTGCCAAGTCTCAACTTGAGAATTTTGTAGCCAAATTTGTAAAACCAAGGAAATAAAGATTTTGCTAATATCCTTTGATCAGAGAGGCGCTTCGTAAGAAAGGTTAAACTGTGGAGAGAAGCAAGACAAAAAAAGAAAAGTCGTATGTTTTGCCATCAATTTACAAGGGATGTCACTGAATCAGTACAGAAGATGTGGGAAATGGTGAGAATGCCAATATTAGCTTCTCTGAGCTTTTAAGAGTGGTATATTTAGCCTTCCCACTTCTCCGCATGTTCAGAGACACAAAATGCTCTTCACCCACTGAACAAACAAGCAGACCTAAGCCAAAAAAGTGGAAAAGCTGGGTTAAGAGAGCATCTCAGTTTTATCCCACTAGGTCTGCTGGCAGACACAGTGTACAGAAGGGATTTTCCAGTCTGCTGCCTTTCTGGTTGCCTTCATTCCCACCACAACGTCTGAATATTTGAAAGCCCAATTTCCAAACGGCTCCCATGCCGTGCATCACATCCAGGAAACTCATGGAGGTGACCTGAAACCGAGCCTCCAGCTTTCTGAGGGGTAAAACCTCCGGCCACATCTACAAGGAGCAACGTGGCAGGGAATTTCGAGCTGGGAGGAGGCAGCAGGCGAGGCTGAAGAGCCCAAAGTGGGGCAAGAGAAAGGATCACGTCCCAGAGAAATGAGCAGGGGACAAAGCACAGAACTGGCCTTCACCTGAACAGGTCGGGCAGTCTAACAAGGAAGACAAGAACGTCACCTGCTACATAACATTAAGACTACCATGTTAGACAATGCCCCAAAGCAGGAGTTAGAGACACATTCTTCCCAGGACACCAAAGTATCTCTTTTCCAGTCTGAGCTGCAGCACAACATTCATTCCTACTGACCTCACTTTTCCCCTTGGATGAGAAACACGCCCAGGAGACTATCTTGATCAATGCAATCTCAAAAAGCCCTTCACCTCATGGACGAGAGCAAATCTCACAGCATGACAGAAACTGACTCAGGGCCAGCTTGAAATTCTCATGTTTTATTTAACCTATTTCAAGTCTTACTAATATCTAAATATTCCTTTGATACCAGGAGTGAAAAAGCCATGGTAGTGGGCTGGTGACACCTTGCAGCTTGGCTTGACATGACCCCCAGTCCGTGTCGTGAGAGCCTGGCACCAAGACGTGTATTAGGACACTGCACTCACACCAAAGGGGGGAGAAAATGCTGCTCAACCCTAATGAGAGAAGGTGTCCTCTGGTCCTACATACGGCCTGAGAAGCGAGAGGAAAGAGGTTCTTTGTTCTCTGCAGCCTCCTTCGGTTGTGCTTGAGGCCTGCATGCCTCCTAAGTTACGGTCACTTCCTGTTGACAGACACGTCCTTCTGCAAGCTATTTCATCTGTTTTCAAAAAGACAGACAGCATTTTTTAACATTAGCCATTTTTTCCTGTAAGACAAATGATGGCCTTCACGTAACACACAATCAGGTCTCCAAACAACTTGTGGTCCGTCTCCAAATTGCTCTGAACTTTGCATTTGGCAAAGTCTCGCTGTTTTCTGTTCCTTTTGTTTTCCATCAGCAGAATAAGAATAGCATTTATCATATCAGACACAGAGGCAGAGTCATTAACATCTGAAGATAGTATCTATTATTTTACGCTGTGCAAACGACTGGACATGTTTTTTCATGTTAGTTCAGTGTCTGCATACGTATTAAAAAGTACCAGGATTCATACCTAAGTAAAAGATCACAGGTTTCAGAATTGGACACTGCAAGGTTTAATGATTGGTCCATAGTGAGGGAAAACAGATAAAGTCATCATCCCATTTGTGAAAACTAGTAATTGTAGATGACAACTGTATTTTCAGGGCCAATCTTCAGGCAATTAGCAGAGAAAACTGGGCAACTTCCTTTAATTTATCCCCATTCTAGGCCAAGGATCAGAAAAAAATCATAATAATAGTTACAAAAATAAAAATCAAGATAACTTTTTTTTTTTTTTTTTTTTACTCCACAACAGCAAGGAGACTGGAAGTATAACTCACCCTAATAACTTTCTGTAAAGGGAGGATTTCATTGTTAACTATGGTAAACACCAGATTTATATTTTCCCTTGCAACCTGCCAATCTTGCCATGACTCAGAAAAAGTTTCCTTTGTACTTCAGCAGCTCTCCATTTTCAGTCTCCAGCAAAAAAAAAGATGGATAATAATTTAGGAAGATTTCTAGCCGTGCACTGTTTTGGGTTGTAATCACAGCTACAGGCCAAAAAATAGAGACTTAAAATATAGACAGGAGTTGTTTAGTGGTATTCCTTTGCTAAGCCAGAACCTTAACACTGCATTTATTAAGCAAATCAGCATTTAAAAGAGGCAGAAAGCTCAAGGCTTCTCAGATACTTGATGGGAACAGAACATTTTAAGTGGGAAATAATAAATATAATCCCACTTGTCTCCAAAATAGCCAGGGAGATGGTAGCAAAAAGTGGCATCAGGAGAGAAAATAAATGACCTCGTAATGTCTCCCAAATTTCCAGACACTCAGAACTCCACATGAACAAAGACTGACATCTCCCTCCCCATCCCTTGCAGAGTACACAGATATAAAAATATATTTAAAAGACAGCACAGAAATCTCAGTCAAAAAATGCCACAGTGATAACTCAGGTGGTATTTTTTTATTATTGTTTTTTTTTTTTTTCCTCCTGTCTCCATGCCTCATAAATACTTTTTGTACCTCCAAGCACTGAGGAAAGTCACCAGGGATTTCCCACGGCAGCAGATGCACGGGAAGCCAACTCGGATCCCAATTTCTCAACTTAGGAGGACAAAGAAAGAGAGCGCTTGTACCGGCTTTAACATCTCTTTTCTTCGCATCTTCAATTCTCTGCTAACAGATTCTAACAACCGGGACACCAGAAGTCATACTGCAGCATCTTCAACTTCTTTCCTGAAGGACTCCAGCTACTGACTCCTGATATGCTGCCAACCTGGTCCCTGAAACAAGCCAGAGAGCGTTCAGGAAACGTTCAGGAAAAGGTTGGGAAGTATGAGGTGGCTGCAAGCAGGTCCCGGCATACAAGAGGTCAGGCCCCTGACTACAGGGATTCACGAGGGTGTCTATATCCCAACACATCCCAAAGAAATTGCAAGGACTGGCCAACCTTGGAGAAAGGAATCAGTGAGGACGAACTGCAAAGCTGTGAGGGTCCACACAACTGAACTGTCTCAGGCCCTGCAGTCGGGAGAATGTACAGTCCAGTGAGTTATAAGCATTAAATTTCACCCTAAACTGAAGCCTGCATCCCCTGACTAGAAACCAGACATTAAAGGCAAGATTTAAATATGAAATTTCATACAAAGATTTTGATGTGAATTCTGGAAGAAACAAGGAAAAACCCAAGCAAACAACCAACCTTTTTTTTTTTTGGTGAAGAGCAGCTGCCTTGAAGAACTTGAAAAGTCCTTTGTCCAGAACTATTTGTTACCATCCCAAATGCTCTCCCTGCATTTCAACATCAAATCATCTCTCTCTCCAAGATCGGTTTCTTCCTGTTTTCTTCAAAGGCTGTCGCAATTCAGAAGTCATAGAAAAGCACACCAACAATACCAGACTTGACTAATGCATACTTTTTTCTGCCAAATGAAGTCTCCTTTCTACTTTGCACCCTATGCACTGAGCCACACACTCCTCTGGGAAGACGCTACTTTTATTTCTGCTAAATCACTGGGAACCACACGCAGATTTACAGCCACATACAGCCATATATAAAAGTCCAACAGGAACTTTTGCTATAGAAAAATCTGCTTCTAGTCTTCACTTTCCACTCGAACCCTTAATTCCGAGTAGCAAACATTGTTTTTAGTTTAAGCAACTACGCATAAGCCTTGATGAAAGGTGTCAGGGGTATAAAAATATCCATTACCACTCTGGACTAGATTTGAACCGGTGACCTAATGATGTGACACTCGATAGTTCTTTAACAGTCCTGTGATCACAGAGATTTGCATCAGCAAATACTTAAATCCCAGGAGATGATACTTCCTGGGGATAAAAATGTTAGATAAATGAGATCTTCTGAAATACGAGCTTCTAGATTTGTGCAACTCCAAAAAGCAACAAAACGCAAAGAACGGTCACCAGATTCCCATGAGTTTCTGGAAGATCCTTGTACTGCGTGTAGACAAGCACACAACTTTGTGCCAGAAGTCACAACTCACAAAGCTCAGCTTTCATTACTAGACAGAGGCAGACAGAAAAGAGTCCAAGAAAGGCATCCCTCTTGTCTTTAGCAACGCACCAAAAAATCAAGGCACGTTTTGGATCAAAATGCACAAACAACTCCACTTGGAGTCAATGATTAAAAACTAATATTGGCACCATCTGTCCATCAACTGCATCGTACCAGATACCCAGAGCTTGGCATCTAGCATCTATCCTGCCAGAACCACTCTGGCTCTTTATTTATTTATTTTTTAACCCAGGAACACCAGCACCCTGGAGCTGTGCCAGCAGAGGTGGGTGCAGCTCCCGGCGAGGCACGCACGTGTTTCTCACCTGGTTTCACAGAGGCACTGGCTGAAAGCAGCCATCAAGTTTCCTCTCGAGGTGAAGCATCCTGTGGTATTTTATTAGGTTGCAAAAAAAATTCGCTGCGGTGCATCTGCTGGAGAGGCAGACCGCCCGAAAGCACAATCAACGCTTCCCAGAGGGAACATCCTGCTTAACATTTTTAAAGTGCTGCACGTGCACAGGTGCTCCATTTCATTGGAGAGCCTCCACACAAATAAATTTCCCGATCAATAGCGGTATCTTCAATCTCCCTGATGAAAAAATAATACTCCCCTGAATAGCCACCCACCCCCCTCCCCACACACGTGAGTAAACTCAGCCACAAGTGCGACCATTACTGCAAAAAGCCTCTCGAGAAAAAGCATCCGTACGGCTCTCTGCCTGCCTGGGGGATGCGAGTCCTTTGCTGGCTTTGTTTATAAGCTACAGATGTACTTCAAATGCCCTACGCTCGCCCGTTCACCCACCCCAGACACACCAGCCAAAAGCCCTTGGCCATCCATGTGAAGACGGTCACGTTCTCGGTTTGTACCCAAGAGGCACGCAATTTGGGGTTTGCCCAGAAAAGCTGCTTATCATTGTTAATTTTAACAACACCATACGTATAATTAAAAGGTTTTTAAAAAAAAGAAAGAAAAACGTAACATAAATTACAAAGACAGAAGCCATAAATCTTCCGAAAGCATCAAAAAAGATCACAGCAAAGCCTTTAAGGGTAAGGAACCTGGTTTCATAAACACACTCCCGATTAACCCTTCAGAACAGATACGATCTCTGCTGTTGCTGAGCACGTCTGCCAGAGCTTGCCAAGGAAAGCATGAGCAAGCAGCTTCAAAGGCAGAATGACGTACCTATGGCAGTAAACCCTAATCCTGGCTGTGGAAACCACGCAATTGAAGTTAGTCATAGAAAATGGGATTAGAAACTCTAAAACAAAACAAGGGGCTGGAGGAACTAGCAGTCGTCCCGAGATCCTGCTGAAAATCTTGAGCAACTTTTAAACTACCGTTCTCAGGGATGATGAAGAGAATAAGACTAAGGATCTCTCACAGGAAACCTTCAGAGGATGAGGATAAGGACCAGGTCAGGCTAAAACCTTACACACCAGCCCTGCACGGATGCTTGGCAAGGAGAGAGGCTGCCAGCGAACAACCCTACTGCCTCCTCCAGGAATTCAAGGGCATGGACCCCTAGCAAAAAGCCTGTGTGACCTGCCTGTGCTTTGTAGATCAGAGCGATGGCACACACACCACGTGCAGGGACAGAGGGTGAGTTTTGGAAGCTATCTGGGAAGTACCGCAACCTTCTTCCCACAGGTGATAACTCATACAGATGCATGCATCCAAAAATGCTGCAACTGCTCAAGTGACCATCTTCGCTAGCACCCTATAAAGCTATGGCAGTAATGCAGAAGTTGGGATTTCTGAGGCAATCCTCCAAGGAGACACAGTCACCGTGACTTTCAGAAGCTCCCCATGTTTCTCGCACACTAACATCCTGGACGACAATGCTGGATATTTTCCGAAGACCAGACCTAACACAAATTACAAGTTTACACAGCCTACATGAAATTCAGGTTTCAAAGAATATGTTTTCATTTTAGGATGAGCCGATTTCCTAGCTCATGACAATCTTTAAAAAATAAACCATGTTTGTACATAGGGTCAGGAAGAGATCCTAAAACAACCATTTGTTTGAAGGAGCTTCCCTGGCCCTCTCACTGCCAGAGAAGCTTCATTTGCAAGTACCAAGTACTCAATTCCTGATTATTTCAGAAGTCAAAATTAAAAGAACACAAAGACTTGCATCAGGAAAAGGAAGGCAGGGGAAGGAACAAAGACAAGCAAGGAGAGAAAATAATGCCGTGAGAAAACAAAGAAAAAGAAAGAAAAAATAAAAGGCAGACTGTCATGATCTAAGTGTTGATGAAATCTGCTCCTGGTCGATATGGAACGTGGCCATAAGGTACCAGCCGACAGTCTGCTGACAGAGGGCATATTCTCCCTTTGATCATTCTCCAGTGTCACTGGAAACCCACCGGGGCCTGAGGAGGTATCAGGTCTTTGAGAGATGGGTATCTAACCTAGCACGCAGACCATGAATGGAAGCAGAAGTGCCTCCTCCCCTCCTCCCAGGACTATCACTTGCATTTAATGGAGCCTGAGTGGTCAGATTTCAGCAAGCTCCCCCAGTTTCTGCCCAGACATCAGGCTCCTTTTTCCTTTAGAAAGGCCTCAGTGAGATCCCTCTCACCAAAAGGGGAAGGAAACAGGAAAATATCTGAGGTGCCACAGCTCACATGCAGGTCCTCATGCTGTTCAAATTCATGGTGAGAGCAGAATGGCCGTGTTATCTCCCATTTATCATTGACATTTCCACGCCAGTCTTTTCTCCTTTGCAGCCTGGCAGATTCCAGCAGAGCCCCACAGAAGGGTGACCTTGCAGCAACGAGAAACCATACAGTAATACCAGGTAGCTCCCAAAATCCAAGGTCGTAGCAGTTTCAAGCAAGGCACGAGTGGAAAAGACTGGGAGCACTTGAGGACCACCCTACAAAAACCTCAGAGGTAAGCAGACCTGCACATGGACACAGAGAAACTACAGGAATTCTGCCTTCACCAGCTGCAGGATCCTGATATCAAAGGGCAGAGACTCTTCCCTATACTTGGTCAAAAAATTGAAAGAAAAGGAAGTTAGGGCATTTCACACACAGTCTCCTGAAAGATGAAAGCAAAGAGGGGATTTTTTTTGTGTAAGTACTTGCTTAGAAGTTCAAAAAAAAAAAGTCCTCTTAGCTTTCTTTCTGTTTAGGCAGAGACTTTTGTATTTCCAGTGTTGCGAAACAGAAGACAGAAGAAAACAAATCTACTTTGCCTACACAGCAGTGCCAACCAGGAAAAAAAAAGCCACAAAAGCTTGTATAAATACGTGCATGTCCCTAAAACAGATGCACCTATCAAAGCACTGTTTAAAGTTGTTTCAAGTTGAGAGCCTACCTGAACTTTGTGTTTGCTGTCGAGAACAATTTTACTCAAAGTAATAACCCGAGTTGAAACCAAGTAAGAAATAATCAACTCGGTTTTAATTGGTTTCAAGAAACGCGATTTGCAAACGCTCCCCATAGCCAGCTATTGAATACACGAGTTGACAGAGCCCAGAAGGCACTGTGATGAGTGACTTAAGTGGAGGCACCCTACACCCACCAGCATTCCTGCTGAATGAATGTGAAATCGGCAAGAATTGCTTTTATTTATCTTACTAGAAGCGTTTCTTGGAAGGTCTGGAAAAATTTATTTCAGATGGATTTTTTCAGCTGAGAACAAAGTTGCATTTATTATAATTACGCGCTCCCCGATGCGGCCGGCCTTGCTGAGAAAGAACATTAAATTCAGCTGCACACGAACTCACGGAAGTGACCTTTTGAATGAAAATGCTGCAACAAGAGACTTGTAGAGCATTCTCACCAAATAATACCCTACTGTCTGCAGCTTGCAGATTAGTGCTCAGACCACTGATTTCAGCTGCTACTTACACAGGCACAAGTCCACACGAGGTCAATCAGCTGAGAATAAATCATGTTTGCTGTCGACTACAACATGGAGAGCTGTACTTGGGAAACTTGCTCAGTCTCCAGTCCAATTTGCTTTTCTGAACTTTTTTTTTTAAGCATCACGCAGCAGCGTAACCTTGCAAGGCACTTGAAAGAGGTCTCTTCTGCAGGACACCCACTATCTAATTTAAATAAGAGGATCAAAGGTGTTATTGACACACACAGCACCACCTCTCACTTTGATGAGAGCAATGAATGCAAGGAGGAACACCCACCACCCAGGCAGCATTGCCCTGCTCGCTCTCTTCAGAAGGACAGGAGGGTGATCCAAAAGCCCAAGCACGTGAGGATGGAGGCACGTTAGCCCTAAAGAGCTAGGAAATCAACCTAGGAGGTTCGTTTCATCACCTAAGTGAAAGGAGCAATGTGAAATGGCAAGCAGTGCTTGTTCGGACACGGAGAACTTTCTTTCTGGTGTGCAAATATAAAGCATCCTCCTTAAGTGCAGCAGATCGTCTTACTCTTCAAAGAAAGGTTGGGCATTATGAAACGCAACCCATCCTCTGCAGAACGTGAAGCAGATGTCTGAGCCTTCCCAGCAGCCGGGTTGCTGGGCAGTCAAATTCCCTGCTGCCAAAGAAAGCAAGGCAAGCCCACGTGCTGACGTCCACATCTCAGGGGCATTTGGAAGCCGCTCTGCCTGCCTGCTTTGTGGTTCATGGGGCTAGAAAAGAAACTGCCCTGTTCTGAGCATCCGAGGATTTTTCGAGCCGAAATGCACCATAAAACAGTCTGTGTCAGTCCTGCAGCAAGCTCTCCTTTCACAGCTCTGCTCACTGAACCTGCTGCTTTGCTCTCAAGTCGGCCTTCCTGCGTGCTGCTGCCTCCAAGGGGGAACACAACACATCAAATTCAGACCGCGGACCCAATTAACCAGGAATTGCAAAGAAAAGCTTTTGCTTGGAATAGTCGTTCTCTGTGCTGCAGCAAACACAGCACGTGCCATTTGTGAGGTGCACAAAAAGCTTGACCCTCGTTGTGTCTTCGCACGTTGATTATTTACAGTAATGCCTTCCAGACAAATGGAAGAACAGGCCCCACTCAAGCAGGGCAGAAGCCAAGAACCATAAAACCGTGTCTGAACAATTAGGTAAAGTTTGACCATACTACTCGAGGCTATTGAAAACCTCTAGACCGAAACCTTGCAGAAGAAAACCAGGAGTTTCTTGGTTACCAATTAATAATTTAAACCTGAAGACTCCCCATCTAGGCCTCCAGCTGAAGAGGAAAACTATGCACTATTTATACACCAGGTAACACACAATTTCCTTGTATTTTGACACATACAAAAAAAACTGCAGCTCATAGTACATTCACCATCTAAAACGATGGCATTAAGATGAAAAATATGAAATTGTTTGCTTAATATCAAATGATACGCCAGGGTCAGAGTTGAAGAGTTCTTGCAAAAAGCAGCAGGGTACCAAAGAAAGGACACAGAGGCACACCGTGGCTTTTAAAAATCACTATTTTTGATAATATTTTAAAATTCACCATCAAAAAAAACCCTGCCAGCAACTAAACCCAAGGCATTTCCTTAAAAAAATAGTAATAAATCTATTTTTCCCCTCATCTTCCCCCATCCCACTAAACCATCAATATACTTCATTGTCAAGAGCTCTCCCCACCAGCGACCATGCAAAATGCCTGCTGTCGGGGCAGGAAAAAGATGACAAACAGTGTAGGACCCATAAGTGAACGAGTTAATGGGTTGAACTGGGGAAAAGTGGTATTATTAAAGCCTATTTCTTTCATTGAAGATGTTAGTTAGAAGTATAAACAAGCTTTACCTTGCACCCTGTCCTGCAGGAAAGGGAAGTGCCTTGAGAAGAACTGTTGGCAGGCAGTGTCTGTGCGAGAGAAGAGCTAGTGATAAGAAGAGCTCTCACAAACAAAATTTAGGGTCATTCATTTAAGAGTCTGTCCCAACTTGTAAAATGCCGCTAGAGCTTACTGTTTCCTACAAAGAGCAATGAAACTATGAGGAGCAAAATCATTCCAGACTTCCCTGAAGTCATCTTTTAATGCAAGGACGGTCTTTGGACTTCGCAGTAAAGGGACACAAGGGCACAAAACAGGTCGGAGGAGAAGAAAACTCCCCACTTATTTCCACAGCCTAACCATTCTCCGATGGTTTAATACAATCACATACTCTGGGAAGACCTGGGAAGGACAGAGATACAACAACAGGGAACGACAGCAAGAAAATCTGTAAAATAACAAGCCACAAACATGAGAGATTTAATAATCAAGCAGATGAGATGTAAAAGATTCCTAGGGGGTGCTCCTTTTCCCTACAAAAGAGGAACAGAGCAATGAGACGGAAAAAAAAAAAAAGTCAATACAGCCAAAAAAAAAAAAAGGGAGAAATAAATTAGGAGATAACTCTTGTTTTTGACACTGCAATTTAAGACAGGCTTTGTCTGAGTCCAAGTGCTAAGTGTCAGTAAACGGAGACAATCAGCAGTGACAGATGTCTGCAAGTCTGTTTTATCGGAGCTTCAGATCACAGGAGGCTGGAGAGTCAAATGAAAGCTGTTTGCGAAGTTTGCTTCTGCTACAAAGACAGAAGTCAAAATGACAAGGTAATTTGAAGACAACACAATGCACACGCAACCCTCCTCCTCCTCCTCTTCAGCCTTCGCTGTTTGCAAAGCCATCGGCGACCCAACCGAGGAGACAACGGGTGACAAAAGGACCAATTCATCACACGGAGACCCAGACATGAGTCATAACCTTCACACACAGCCAGGTAGCTGCATTAAACGTTTTCCAAGCACAGAGCAAAGGTCCTTCTGATTGTATCTGAAGAAAAGACTTCCCTCCCCGCAAGAAGGGGGGGGCACTTTTGGTAGCTTTCCCCATGCGATCACAGCGATTGATCCACAGGAAGGGATGAAAGCAGCTCAGTGCCAT
Source organism: Netta rufina (assembly GCF_964035555.1). Taxonomy (NCBI): domain Eukaryota; kingdom Metazoa; phylum Chordata; class Aves; order Anseriformes; family Anatidae; genus Netta; species Netta rufina. Next base: position 24,397,869 of record NC_140130.1, on the reverse strand, counting down.
GGCCTTGAAGATACTGCAGTCTTAAAAGTTTTGCCCAGTCTCTACAATATCCCCATATAATGCCCACCACCTCTTCCAGCCCTTCCCCTGGGGATGATGCCAGGCAATATTTAACCCTCTCATTCCACACTGGTCGCTCACAATTCCTATTTCAGCCAGCTGGGACTGATTTGCTGCCCCCAGACAGTGCAAATACTGTCCCCAAGACCCTTTTATGCAAGATAACAGCCTGAATTTCTGCTGGAGGCAGAAGACGTGCAGCTCCTGTGGCCGCCTGTTGGCCATCACTGGCCACCTGGGATTTAAAGAGGATCCCACATAGGGCAAAAGTTGATTTTTCATTCAACTACCAGCGTGGCATTAACAAATAAGAGCTTACTACAAAGAGTCAGGACACAGGTGAAAAGCACAAATCAGTTCTGCTTATTAAAAAGCCTCTGAAACATCTTCTGGCATGGCATTAATGTCTGAGCTTCCTCCTGCTTCCAACAGGCAATGCTCGACACCTCTCACGTAGGGAAAGCTCAAGACGGCTGGCGAGATTCCTGGCAAAACACACTCCTCATAACTGTCTCTACGGCTTATCATCCTCTTCCCCCTTCAATTTGCTGTTCAGCCAGCAGGAGACAAAAAAAAGAAATTAAAGCAGTTCTGTAACCACTGGAGCTCCATAAAGCCGACCTCCCGTCAGGTTGTTCCACAAGGCTGATTGACTTTGCAGCCTAGCCAACTGTGAGCACCGACTGAAGCTTTTCCAGAAGCTAAAGCATGTATCAAGCCAGTCAATCACCAGTTCCCAAATTTCCTAGTGCTTAATAAGCTGGCAAGGGTAGCTTGTCACTCAATGATGACTCCCTGTTTTCTTAAGACTTCTTCAAGTCTACCTGTTTTCAGAAGTTGCCTTGAAATCTTGGGCTTCTTTGAGGTCTCTGTCAAATTCGGCTGAAGTTGGACAATGGCTTCAAAATTAATTAATAGGGAGGCAGATACATGACCTCCTTCTGTGAACTTGTCTTTGCATCAGAACCCACTGTTTTTGTGGGTAAAGTCACTCGCCACCCCACAACAGGACTTTGGCAAATCGGTATTTTGACAGGCTCCCCTAGCCTCGAGTAAAGCCAAGACTCGGTTAATTTTTGCTTTTGATCATGATCCCTCCCAGATCACAAAATAATAAAATTGACCTCTTCTCTTGAGTTGCCTCTGAAATTCCCATCACCGTCTTGTGAACATCAGAACTAGAGATGAAATAAAAACCCAACACCACTAGGAGCAATAATCTTCCACCTCATAGTTATGCCAAAGATTAAAGAGGAAAGAAGGGAGAATCCTTTTCTGATAATGTGAAGTTTGTGGGCCTGCTCCTGCAAACAAGCAACACCCCAAGCTGCCTCTACACAAAATAAAATCTCCCCTCTCTCTGTGCAGGTCCTGCACGGTGCTCTGTGACGGCTTCACAAGGCATTGCAAAACAAGAGGAGGATGGAAGGATCTGTCCTCTCCGTGAAGTCGTCCAGAGGCACCATCCAACGCTCCGTGCTCAATTCCTTCCAGCTCAGAAGCAAGGACCAAAGCCTTGCCATCAGGACATCTGCAGCGAGCATCTCTGCCCTGCTGTGACTGATGGTCCTGCTGAGATTGTCTGTCACCAGCCCTGACTCAAGGACTGCTTTTGGGATGTCCCTAACACGTCGTGTCCTTTCTCCTGTGCTGCAAAACCAGGGCCACAACCCCATCAGGAGCAGTTTGCCCAGACATTTTGGATTAACGAACCCACCGAGACAAAGGCAGGACGGGAACGTGTCCAGCCATAAGGTCACCAGCTAAATGCATTAAAAAAGGAGGAGATTCTCATGCAGCTAAGCAGAAAGGGCAAATTCTTGCCTTGTGCCCTGTAAAACAGTGCAGTGCAGGTTAGAGGAACTCCGGGATGCGCTCAGCAAGGAGAGGTTTGCAGAGGCACAGCCACAACCAAAGGGCACAGCGCAGACACAGAGAGACAGAAGTCAGCCTCAACATCACGATGGTTTAGTAGAGAAGAGCAGCAACCGCTGAGGACAGCATCCCTTGGAGCCCAGGGGATGCCATCTGCTGGACGCTGCCGCTAACCAGGCAGGGTGACCCGGCCCGACCCTGCCTCGCCGGGAGGCTGGAAAAATCCCCTGGCAGACAAAACTTTCCGAGTTCCCCCACAGCTCAGCACAGCTCCACAGAAGCCGCCCGGGTTTATTCTGTAGGGGTTGTTTGGCTTTTGTTAATTAGAGTTTGGAGGGCGGCGAGGAAACTCTCAGAGTGGCGATCACAGGTCCCAGGCGCTGCAGCCACCCCGATGAAAATTGCCACACTCGTACCCAGGAGGCACCCGACACTTTCAGACCGGGCTTTTTTTCCCATCTGCTGCACAGCTGCAAGGAGAAATCCTTACAGAGCTGTGTGCCATTGTGAGGGCCATTCACCAGGGGAAGAATTTGAATCAGTGGGAAAGCGTGCTCTGCAGATGAGACACTGGAGTTCGCGGTGGTATGATCATCGTGGTACGAGCAGTCCTGAATCCCATCCGCACAGTTATCCCGAGGTTCTGCTCCGAAAGAGTACAGGACGTACTTTGATCTCTGCTGCCTCCTGCCAAAACTGTGGAAATTGGCAAGCCAAAACCCAAGAATCCCAAAGATACCACGGCAGACCATATACATGCCTACAGCCGTATGAGCAGCTCTCCTCCTGGAGGACCCACGGCGTTTCAGGAAGCGTGGAAGTGCAGCTGCAACTAATTACCTACACCTTCATCCAAAAAAAAGGCTTATATTTAGAGATTAATCTAAGATGTGGGTGATTGTAGCTCCACTGCTCACAGACTACCTAAAGTGATGCTCCCAAGGGCAGCCACGCTCTTGGATGAAGCACGACAACCCCATGTCGGTGCCATCGGAGGTGTGGTGACAGTGAGAGCACAGCCCTGAGGAACACTGCGACGGCCACGCCAAGTCCTTCCTCAAAGCTCGGATCCGTCCCCTCCGTCACCAGCAATGAATCATCCCTCGAGTCGCAACACTGGGAGCAAACTCTTTAATTTGGGGTGAAGTGGGCCTTTAAGAGCTCGCTTCCGTCAGATTTTTGGCTCAAAACCACCTTATTAGAGACAGACGGATTCCTCGGACTTGTCACATAGTTAACATGCACTTAAATCTCTTGTTTTTAGAGAAAACAACAGTAGAGAAAACTATGTGATAATTAAGCTGCTTGCAGTGGGAAGCAGGCAGACAGTCAAGGCAGTCAAATAACCTTTAGTCTGCCCTGCAGGGACATACTACAATAGAATAATGATTAATGTTACAAGTTTTTCATTACAGAAATCGATCAGGCTTGTTTTTAAAAGATACTCAGTTCTTCTTGTCCCTCTCCCTCAAGCTGAGAGGACAGCACACAGCTCAGGTGTGCAGTTAAGGCCACACAAGCAGAGTCATAAATGAACACGGAGAGGTTCCTTCTTCCTGCGACACTTCCCCTGACTTTATTTTTGTTATACGATTGCAAAATATCTTCCTTAATCTCCACAGAGGTGCTTCAACGTCTGTTAACAGAGTTCTGTGCTCTCATTACAAATGCAATTGCACTGAACAGTCACGGACACAGTTACAGCTTCAACTTGGACTCGGGATGGTGCTGAGCTAATTATTTTCCCTCTCCTCCGCCCGCCACCCGAAACAAGCCTTAATGAAAAGAAAGGTCTTTCAAGATCCGAGGCAGCCTGGACTTATTTTAACCTGCAAAATCAGACCCTCTTGCACAGTACAGCATGTTCTCGGGAATGTTTGTTCAGTGCGGCTAGGCGGCACAGCTCCACCTCCCGAATTATTTAGAGGACACATTTCCTGCAGCACCTCCCAGCCTTAGCCCACCAGGTCTGCAGGGCAGGATTTGGAGGCGAGGCACAGACCCCAAACAACACGCCCTGCCCAGAAGAAGCAAGCGAGTGTCTGAAACGTGCATGGAAGCAGGCAGCACGGGCAAAGGGCAAGAGCCAAACGCTGCCAGGGGTTCAGCTAAAAACCCAAGAACCCTTGGTGCAGAGCAGCCCAGCACTGCCCCATCTCCGCCAGCCCATCAGCTCCAAGGAAATCACGCTCCGAGGCAACACCAAAGCAGACCAAGTTTTCCTACGTGCTCATTTTCCAGCTCCCGCATTACCGCTGTCTTTTTTTTTGAGTGGGTTGCTGTCAATCTGTAGCACGCTGCGAGATAATATCAGCCTTTTGACAGACAGAGTCTACAGTGAGGGCTAAAATAAACCGCGTGAGTTTTATATAGGCAAACTACGAAAAGAAAAGGAGGAAAAGGCGCATCCACGTCTAAGCGCTCTCCAGAAAACACAGGCTGCCAAAGCTCTTCTCCCCCACCACCATGCACCGTACCACCCAAGGCTGGCTATTTTAGGATTATTTTCCGGTGCACTGATTGGAGAGGGGACCTACAAGTCATACATGCAACTAGTCCACAAGCAAGCTTACTGTGTGAATGCTTCCCATTCCCCCTGCTTTTTCTCATCCTCCTTTCCTACCTCCTATTCCTTGCCTCCACCTGGCCCCTTGACTAAGGTAGATAAGCTGTACGGGGCAGGGAGCTCCTTTCATTCAGTCTTCATAGCAGGTACAGTATTTTTATTAGCATGTGTAGGGTCAAAGACTTTCACACCTTTTCTGCAGGCAACCCTAGCACTAGGCCACCGCTCACAGCTGGGATGCCATAATACCACGTGCTTATATTCATTTAATTTCTGTACCTCAGCTTGATGATGAAATGAAGCAAGCGCTAAGGCTTCCATCAGTTTGAGGCAGTGGAGACCAACATGGAAAATACGGTCTTGCACCTGGCTCCCTAGGGCGGCAATGGCCAAATCACAGCCTCAGTGTGACCGAAGGGAATTGGGGATGGCACCGCCACCACCACCCAGATGTTAAAGCCCATCTGTTGCGTTCAGCACCCTAAAATGAAGAAGGAAGCTCGCAGGGGTGGTGGCATCTGTGGCCATCACCCAGCTCCTCACCTCCACCTGCCGCAGAAGCATCAGGAAGTTTCTGCGGGGGCTCCTTCCAGAAGGGATGCTCCCTACCTGCATCCCCGCCACATTAAACACCCCAAAACCCACAGCACCTGGGACCCTCCAGGGATCAGCACCCCACTGCTCAGACCTTCAACGAGCACAAAACCCAACTCACAGCTCCTTAACGCACCACCGCGACACACCAGATACCACCACACTCAACCTCTACCGTACAAGGGGTACCAAAAAGCCCCAGCCCCCTGCCCCACGACCCCCCCCTGCAGCCCCCCAGCACCCCCGGGCGCTGCCCCCCGGTGCTCCCGAGCCCCCTTCCCGGTGCTCCCAGCCCCCTGCCCCTCACCGGGGGGCACCGTGCGGGGCACAGCAGCCCCCAGCCCGCCCCCCCCGGTCACGCCGTGTCCCCCCCTTACCTGTGCGGGCTCCACGCTGGCCGGCAGCCCCCGGGGCAGGGCCTGGAAGAGCAGCAGGGCCATGGCGGCGCGGAGCCTCCCCGCCATCCCCCCCACCCCCCGCCTCCCCCCGCCCGACTGCGGCCCGGGACGGCAGCGCAGGGGGTACCCCCCCCGTCCCCGCTCCCGGCCCCGGCCCCGCCCCGCCCAAGCCGGTCGCTGATTGGGTGGGAGGAGAGAAGGGCGGGAGGGGATTGGGGAAGGGAGGTGTCAATCAGAGGGGGGGCATGAGGGGAGGGGTCTGAGCGCTGGGTGGGAGCTGCCATCTTGAGTGTGGCGCGCAGGGGAGGGAATGGGGGGGGTGGTGCGGTGGGCGCCATGTTGTGAGTGGCGGAACTGGAGGGAGAGGGGTGTGGGGGCTGCGCCTCGGCCCTGCGCCCCAGTGTGGCACTCAGAGGTGCTCCCTGGCACCCTGGGGCGCTCGTCCCCATCCACTGACCCTGTCCTGCTGCGCCCAGCCCTTGTCTGGCCTCCTCCACGTAACACACACACACAGCCCCAAAGCCCAGCAGCCCAGCAGAGCCTGGGGCTCAGCAGGCGATGCGTGTGGGGAGGGGGCTAACATGGCCCCAGCAGCACTGGGGTGGAGGCGAAGCACCCCAAAAACAGGGCATGCGCTGCTACAGCCCACAGGCAGCAGCAAACAAACCCCGGGTCAGGGCCTGAGGATGTGGCAGTGAAGCACAAGGCAGATTTTTCACCACAGTGCCACCTCAGTGGGGCAGCCACAGCCGTCCCCCAGCCCTACAAGCCTCCTTCCAGCAGTGCCCAAGCGTTGTGTGTGGGGCTGAGCCAGCCAAGGCTGGGCAGAAATCCCCCAAAATCCAGCAGCAGGGGTGAGGGCTGTTGGCAATTATTGACCCCTGGAGGAGCCACCTTGGGAGAAGAGAGGTGTGAGGAGATGTCCCAGCACAGTCCTGTCCCAGCACAGCCCCAAATCCCCCAGGGGCAGCCAGGGGTGTCCCTGTTTGGGGCTCCAAACCCCCTCCTCAATCCAGCTCTTGGGCAGCGATGGAGGCTTCCTACACCACCACTCCCTGCGTGCCAGCCAGCCGCCAGAGGGGATTGGCACGATTGATGTTTATCAGATGCTCAGATAACACGCTCAGAAAAAACAGGGGGGGAAAAAAAAAATCAATTTAGCAGCTTATCTCCTACCCCTGGGATCTTTCAATCAGGGCGATACTCGGGGCACACCTAACCCTGCTCACCCGGCTGGCGTGGGCTGGCAGGAGCTAACCCAGCGCACACGCACCCTGTTTGCTCCTCTCTCCTCCACCAGCTTTTGGGACTGATGGCTCATCAAGGCAGACCCCAGGCTCTCACGACTCCCCAGACATCTTTGGTCTGGCTGTTCATTGAAGCTGGAGCACTGACGTTTCGGCCACGTACAGTTCTTAAGGGAGCTTGATTCCCGTTCCCATCCAGCCCTGAAATTACAGGCAGGGAGAAGGAGGCGAGCACAGGGAGCATGGGACAAGCCCGGGTTGGGTGTGACTCATTGCTGGAGCCTAATTAACGCCCGCAGCTCTTCACAAACAAGGATGAACCTAGCCCTGACTCCTGGCAGTGAGGTTTATTTCCTGTTGCAGCAGGGGAACACGGAGGCAGAGCTGGCCAGAGCCTCAGCAGGCAGCAGCAGCTCTTCAGAGGGTGCCTGCTGCAGCACTTTGCTCCACGAGCACCGCTGCGTTCCTCAGCGTGCCAGGGGCACCTCGAACCCAAATCCATCCCAAGCTGCTGCGTGTGCCTTTCCAAAAGTGCCCACAGACATTTGGGGTGTAGGGCAAGAGCAACCTGAATTAAGGAGCCCAGGCAGACAGCAGAGACGTCTCCTTGTGGCTTCTTCCCTCTCCAAACAGGAGTGACATCTGTTTTGTTTCACGTGCTTATCTATTTTTTTTAATTGTGCAATAACAAGAGATCTAATAATGACCGGGCAACAGATAAACAAATGTGAACACATCTCCCCACCTCTTGCTGCCCTATTATTTTAGAGCTTTTGTGCAGTCATCTAGCTGTTGCTATATGTGTTGATGTTATCCTCCACTGCAGTCTGAGCAGCATCAAACCTGCTTTGGATAGGGCTTGGCCCTTCCTGAAGCGTATTTTGGGTTCTGCTGCTCTCTCTGCAGGAACAGAGTGGCTAATGCCAGATCCTGTGTCCCTTTGGGGATGTGAATCCCTCAGCTGGAGGGATGGGGGCAGACCATCCACTGGGCCCACACCTTTCCCCCTTGAGACAAGCACAACCCCACGAACCAGCCCCATTCAGGGACCCACAAACCCAAAGACCACCCGGCATCAGAGCCAGCAGCCGTTTTAAAAATCACCATGTTTTATTTGCCAACCCTCCCCTCTGTCAGTTGCGGCGTTGCCTGTTCAGAGCCTGAGCTCAAACCCTGATGGCTTCGTGACCCCTGTGTCTCCTTCCCCCTGCACAAGGGGGAACCAGAATCGAGTGTCCCCCAGGTCCTTGGTCCCACAGTGGGGACAGGGAGACACAGGACAACAGCCGGCTTTTGTGCTCAGAGGAATGGGTAATTACAAAAAAATTAGAGCTTAAAAAGAATCAGCCATTTCTCTTTGGGATCGTGACAATCGCAAAGTGAATAAAATCTGAACCTGAGAGTGAGGAAGGCATGGTCCAAGCACTGCTGCTGGGACTTGGTCCACTCCCCGTGCAGAGGGGACAGGTCCCTGACAGCCTGCCGAGGGGGGATCCAGCTCTTGGGAAGAGGCCCCTACAGTGGTTTAAGGCAGCAATGCGGTTTGGGGGGGGGGAGGAGGGATGCCCCCGATAGGGAAACGGCTGGCAGCAGATGGGGGGAGGCTCTGGACCAGCCAACCCCAGCTCCATCCTCCAGGCTGGGCTGACGGGGTCGGACCATGCCTCCGAGCCCTGCTCAGGGGATGCGGGGCTGGCGGCAGCAGGGGTCCAGAGGGATGTTGTGACAGCTCCTGAAGCAGCCTCCGTTCACAGCCCCTTGTTGAAGTAGACATATGGCACTTTGTCCCCGTGCTTGGCCACAATGCTGTCCCGCAGCTCCGGCTCCAGGCTAGCCAGGGCGAGTGAGCTGTGAGGGAAGGGGACAGAGAGTGAAACCCGACATCCTGCCCCCATGGGGTGCCCATCACGGCCCTCTCGGGATGGGGAGAGGAGAGCGAGGGCAGGAAGAAGGCTTCTGAGCTGAAGGGGAGAGCAGTGGGACAGGTACCATCTCTGTGGGAACAGGGCGCAGGCGGCCGGCACCATGAACACGAGGCTGTGGGGAGAGAAGAGGGTGTCAGTGCTGGGGGCTGCAACCCTACAGCCGGGGTCTCAGCCCAGGAAGGGCTGCTCACACCCCATTACTCCCAATAACCAGAGAAAAGTGTTGGGAAGTCTTTTTCCGGGGTGACTTTGTGGGGTTTTGGGATACTCACAACCCCCCACAGAGCAACACCTGCAGCGGCGCGTGGAGAACCCGGATGCGCTGTAAGGGAAGAGCGGGGTCAGGGCCCTGCCGGCCGCTGTGGCCCCGACCCAGGAGCAGCACGGGCTCACCTGCATGAAGGGAAACTTCTCCAGCCGCTCCATGATGATGGGCAGGATAACTAGGTGCCAAAAGAAGAGGTGAGGGGATGAGCTGAGAGACCACCCTGCAGAGCCCCAGCAGCACCGGTTGTGCTGGGGGCAGCTGGGTTTGGGGTCACAGTGTGGATCTGGCCCCTATCCCAGTGCCCCATCCCATACTCACTCATGCCCGGAGCTGCCATGGTGATCCTGGAGACCACGACCTGCGCGATGCCCTTCACCGCCGCCCTCTGCGAGCGAGAGCAGCCTGCTCAGCCCCACCGCAGTGCCTGCGCCCCCAAACCGGCCCCATCCACCCCACACAGCCCCACAGCACTCACCCTGGAGCGTCCCAGCTCGTTGTTGTCCTCGTCCGTCACCGTGACCCCATTGATGATCTCCCTGAGGGGACAGGGAGCGGGGTGGCCCTGGGGCTCTGCCACCCCTGGCCGATGCTGCCACCTTCAGGGCACGGCCTGGCTGTCACCGGGACCCCACACCCTCAGGGAGTACCCCCTAAAATCCCACACAACACCAGGATACCACAGATCCACGGTCACCTGCAGAAGGGCTTTGGGTCCGAGACATCTCCCAGAAGATCCCCAAAGGGCCATCCTCACCCCCAGACCTCCCTCCCACCTCGGTCACGGCCGAGCCACCCCCTTGGGGTGCTGAATATGGGGACGGGGGGTGACCCACCGGGGTCGGACACACTCACTGCTGCCTCATCATTGGGATGTTCACGCAGTTGGCGGCGGCCACGGCTGCGAACGGGACCCAGCGGGCGAGCAAAGGGGGGGCTCGCTGCAGGAGAGGGGATGGCGTCAGCACCGGGGGCAGGACGAGGCCGGGGGCTGCCGTGGGGAGCAGCCACACCAAACCTCTTGGGGCTGGGGGCGAGGGAAATCGCCCGGTGCTGGGGAGAGCACTGGGATGGGGGTCTCATTGGGAACGGGGTTTGGAGGAGGGCCCCTTCCCCGTCCCCACATACCTTGGTGTAGAGGTTGAGCCCTACCGCGGTGGCCAGGGCTGTACCAGTGGCCGTGACGTACGCCACTCCGATTTGCCTGGATGGAGATTTGCAAAGAAAGGAGAGAAAAATACTTAAAAAATAATAATAATAAAAACACCAACTTTGACACCTTGATCCTGCTCCTTCGGTCCCCGAGGGTCCTTTTTTTTTTTAGGGGGGGCATCCTACGGATATGGGGGGGGCACACTTACGCCAGCGAGATGGGGGAGGCAGCGTTGCGGTTGGTGTAGTTGACGATGGCGTTGAAGGATTGGTTCACCCACTGCCAGAAAACCACGGCCGGCACCGTCCTGAGGAGAAAAAGAGGCCGGGAGGAAACTGAGGCACCGCAGCATGACCCAGGATAGGGACCAGGGGGTCCCTAAATGGGGCAGGAGGGGGCTCACCGGTAGAACTGGAGCATGCAGCCGGTGAGGGCCATGCCCCCCGGCACCTGGAAGGACATCCTGCCGATGAGGTTCATCTTCTCGCCGCTGTCGGGGTGGAAGGCCGAGTCGTAGAGCTTCTTGGCGTACAGCAGCTGCTCCCGGCTGCTGCCCGGCGGCACCAACCCGGCCCTGCCAAACCCAGAGCTCGGCAAGAGGCTCCCCAAAACCCCGAGCATCCCCGATGGGATGCCCACAGCGTCCCCATGGGGTGTTTTTTTTTTTTGGGGGGGTCTGGCATAGGAGGGGGTGTCCGCAGCACCGCGGTGCCCTCACCTGCAGCTCGCCACCACCTCCCGTGCCCGGTCCAGCTCCCGCTCGGGCAGCAGGGCCGTGCGCGGGTCGGTGATGGTGAGGAAGTGCCGGAGGCGCCCCGTGAACGTGCTCTGGTCCCAGCGCGGGGCATCGATGTCGAAGCCGAGGGGGACGGTGGACATTTCGGCCATTTCGGCGTGGAGCTGGGGACGGGGTCAGGCAGCTGGGGAAGGTGGCACCGTGACACTGCGCCGGGTTTATGTTTAACAATAGGGACGGACTTTCAGCGGCCCCGAGCCCCGGTGGTGCCCTCCTGCAGCGCTGCGGCCATGCCACTGCCATACCCCATATGTGGGTGTCCCCTTCACTTATGGGATCCCCCCACAATTACACGGTCCCCTCCCTAATCACTGGGTCCCTCCCCAATCGTGGGGTGCCCCCTTTCAATTATAGGGTCCCTCCCAAATCATGGGGTCCCCCCCAGTCATGGGGGTCCCCCCTGTCATGGGGTCCTCCCTAATTATGTCCCTCCCCAAATTATGAGTCCCCAATTACGGGGTCCTCTCCCTGATCATGGGGTCCCTCCCCAATCGTGGGGTTCCCCCCTCCAATTATAGGGTCCCTCCCAAATCATGAGGTCCCCCCCAATCATACGGGTCCTCCCTAATCATGCTCCCCGCAAGTTATGGGGTCCCCCCCAATTACAGGGTCCTCCTCCTAATCATTGGGTCCCTCCCCAATCGTGGGGTGCCCTCCTTCAATTATAGGGTCCCTCCCAAATCGTGGGGTCCCCCCTAATCATGGCTGCCCCCCAATTATGGGTCCCCCCCATTATGGGGTCCTCTCCCTGATCATGGGGTCCCTCCCCAATCGTGGGGTCCCCCCAGTCATGGGGGTCCTCCCTAATCATGGCTGCCCCCAAATTATGGGGACCCCCCAGCAGAGCCTCCCCGACCCCAAAACCTCCCGACCAGCCCTCGCTGTGCTTTTCCCCCCTCCGACATCCCCCAGAACCCCCCAAACCTCCCCAAAACGCTGCCAGCCGCCCCTCTACAGCCCCCCAGCCTCCCGGGAGCGCGCTGCGCGCCCCCTTCCCTCTGCACATCCCCCCCCCAGGGGGTCTCCTGCCCCATAAGCCCCCTTTTATTGCTGCGCGCCCCCGCGGTGCGCGCCCCCGCGCCCCCCCCCCCCCCCACTCCCCACGTGACCTTTACCTGCGCGGCCCCCAGCCCCCTTGGCGCGCGCCGCGCCGCGTGGCCGCCCGCAGCCAATCAGGGGCGAGCCGAGCGGCCGCGCCCACCCCGCGGCGTTTTGGGGGCGTGAACGGTGGGCGTGGCCAAACATAAACCACGCCTCCATCCTCTCCCGCCCCCCGCCCCGGCGGGAAGGCGGTGACGTCATGACGCACGGCGGCGGCGTGTGCGTGACGCAGTTGCCCATGGTAACGCCGGAGCCGCGCGGAGGATGGTGAGCGGCGCCTCACGGCCCGGCCAGGCCCCGACAGGCCCCGGGGGGGAGGCCTCGGCATCACCGCGGGCTCCTCGGGGGTTCTGGGGGCCGGCCCGGGGAGATCGGGGCTGGGGGGGGTTGGTTTGTGTGGGCCTGGGGGTTGGTGGGGCCTAGGGGGGGGGAGTGGGGCCTAGAGGGGGGAGTGGGGCCTGAGGGGGGGAGTGGGGCCTGAGGGGGGGAGTGGGGCCTAGGGGGGTTAATGGGGCCTGAGGGGGGTTAATGAGGCCTATGGGGGGAGTTGGTGGGGTCTGGGGGGGGTTAATGGGGCTTGTGGGGGGGTTGTTGGGGCCTAAGGGGGTTAATGGGGCCTGTGGGGGGTGGGGGGCGTCCTGTCAGCGCTGCCGCCGCCAGGGGGATGGGTTTGGTGCTGTGAGGTGTCTGACAGGAGCTGGGGGGGGGTGAAGGGAGGGCTGGGGGGCCTGGGTGCTGCCAAGGGTCTGCTAAGGGCAGTAATCAACGCTGGGGGTAGGTGGGGGGTGAGGGGCGATGTGGTTTGAGTCGAGGTGGGGTGGTGGTAATGATCTGGGTTGGGGTGTCAGGGCGGGATAGGGGGTGCTGGAGGAGTCTGGGGGTGCCGGGTGGGTGAGGACCAGCAGCAGGGCTGTGGTGGTGAGGAGCTGCTGCACGTGCAGAGAGCACAGGCAGAAGGAAACAGCAGCAGGGATGGAGCTGCCCCGAGGACAAAGCAGCGTGCTGTCCAGGAGCCCGCTGGGTGCGCGCACTGGAGGAGGCGTGAGTGAGAGCGGCAGAGGCAGCTCCACGTCCTCACGGGGTTAATTCTGGCTGTGTCCCCACCTGCTGGGCCGCAGAGAGAGAGAGAGAGACGGAGATAAGGTCTGCGGGATCTGCTCTATTTTAGATCAGTTGATGATGGAGCGTGTCCCGCCAGGCACCAAAGCTGTCACAGGATGGACATCTGGTGTGGAGATGAAGGCAGCTGCCTCCAGCAGCGCCGTGCTTTGTGGGACACATTTGGCCCGCAGCTGCTGCTAGCCAAATCTGCTCTTCTGCCGTGTGATGTCCCGATAAACTGGTGTCGGCTGGGATCTGGCTGCTCTTATCTGAGGGCTTTGTGTGTGGAGAGGGTGGGCTGGGTGTTTTCCAGCGCCTGTGTTATTTGATGCGGCGTTTTAATGCCTCTTTGTCTGTTTTCCAGTTCTGGGAGTTGTTTGTCGGGTTGCAGCCTCGCAGACAGGGTGGGTGGCACTTTGGGGTGCCCGATGGACTGGCTGTGCTGGCCAGAGGACCGGGGAGCTCTGTGCTGGCTCTCTGGTGCCTCAATTTTCCCTAAAACTGAATGACCATTAGTGGTGGAAACCCTCTGAAACACCAGAAAATAGAACTGGAGCAGCCCGGGGCTGTGGGTCAGCAGTCAGAACTGATGCAGACAGCTTGGTGTAACAACTTGCTGCTTGTCATCCGAGCGTGCAGCTGCCCCGAGCGTCTTTCTGGCCTGTTGTCGTTGCACTGGTAGGCGCTGAACCCCCCTCGATGGCTGCGTGCTCTGACTCCAGTGACAAGGGGGTTAACGCCGAGCTTTGCATGAGTTTGGTGCTCATCCAAGTGAGCAGATACAGAGGGGAAGTGTCTTGTTCTGCAGAGCACATCGGAGTCAGGCACCTTCCTCGTGGCCCTGAGCTCCTGTTTCTAGCACAGTTGGTGTTGCAGGGACTGGATGAGGCTGTCAAGTGCCGAAAGCACCAGAGCAGAGGCGAAGGGTGGTGGCATCGCCTGGTGGTGGGCATTAGCTCTTTGCACAGGGCACAACGGCGCCTTGCAACCTGCTCAGAGCGTTTGACTTTAATTACGGGAGGCGAATTCCTGCTGCTCCCGGTTAATACACCAACACGGAGAGTGCACGGAGAACTATGTTAGTGGGTTGGAGCTGGAAGAGCTCCGTAGGTGACCTGCCTCCACCGAGCGTGAGATTTCGGAGGAGAAAAGGAAGTCTGCGCTGAATGACACCATATGGTGGAGACATGCAGCAAGCAAATGGCTCGGTTGGGAGTTCTGCCAGGGGAAGAAGGATTGAATCAACCGCGCTCAATAGATTAATTTACTTCGGTTGTATTTTGAGAAAGGCTGGGTGATTTTATGACCATTAGTGACATTCGCAGCGCTGCAGCCGAAGATAAAGGTAATCAGACGTCATTCTTCAGGGCCCCAGCTAATCAGCGCCGTTGTCAGAGCGGGCTCTTCTCCTCCAGCTCCCTGCGCGCAGAGGCGCACGCGGGACGCCAAATGTAGCCTCAAATATCCCCGGGTATCGGGCTCGGGCGCGTGGCTGCTGCGTGAGTGCCTGAAGGCAGCGCTTGCTTGTCTTTTATCTCACCATTTAAACTCAGGGAGCTGCTGCCACAGAGCTGGTGGCGGGCCGGGGCTGTGCTGTGCACGCAGGGTGAGATGTGTCCCCGCTCCACGGAGATACGGGGTGAGGGGAGAGATAACAGGAATACAAGGAGGAGAACGCCAGGCAGGTTGGAACTTGGCCCGTTCGCTGCCTGAACATCCTCGAGGGCTGTAGGTGTGGCGGAGGAGACTCAAGGGGTGGTTTTAGGGCTGTTTTGTGAAGTTTCTCCCACGGCCTGAGGCGGTGCTGTCAGCTGGAGGGGACAGCAGGACGCGGGGACAGCGGGGTGAGACGTGGCCATGGGGCAGGCCGAGCAGCAGGGCTTTGCGGCCGCACCGCCTCTCGGGGAGTTGATTTGATTCCGGCTAAATATCCCTGTCTGCTAGATAAGCAGTCGCTGGTGACTGAGGGCGGTTTTGTTTTAAATTCATTATCTGAGCTTTGTGGCTAATAAAGTCGAGCAGAACGCAGTTACTTCCCTCTCCTAATAGGAATCAACTGTGCTCGGCCGTGGCTTGCGGGCCCTGCTTTCTCCGCGCCCTGCGTATCCAGCCCTCGGTACAAGGGGAAATTGTTCTTTCCATTCCGGCCGCGTACTGCCGATCTGATACAATATTTAACCAGATTATCTCAATGCTCTGTTTGTCCCAAACCAATTTTTGTGTTGGCCTGTAAAGTGAATCTTCCTTTCAGCGGCTTCTGTGGTGCAGGATGTAGTTACATGCATCAACTAGTTCAAAAGGCCCATCCACAGCCTGGATTTAAAGCTGAATAAACCCACAAAACCCTTAGCTAGGCCTATAAATGTCACCGTATCTTTATATATGCCTGTACTTTTTTTCTTTTTTTCCGAGAGAACGGGATTACTGCGTGCAGCTATAACTGGAAGCCCTTTGATAATTCAGTGGGTATTTTAAACCGAGCAATGATACGCTTTCATAAAACCGCACATCGCTGTTTTCTGAAGGATGCTAATAAGATGGTTAGCCTTTCTTTCATGTTCAACGTGTTTATGAGTGCACTTACCCATTTAGCTGCATCTCCGAATTTAATGCCCCGCTCTGATTTCACAGTAATTGGCAGGAGCCTTTTATTTTTTTTTTCTTTTTCCTTTCTGTGCGTCCCCGCTCGCTGTCTGGAAAACGCGCTCTCCTCCTTGCTGACCCCATCAGTCTGTCTCCTGGTGGTGCCATAAAGCAAACCCTCTCCACCGCGGATAATGATGTTTATAAACAAGCCGATCTGATAGCAAACACGCAGTTTGCTTAACCCCGAGGGGACCAAGCGGCGGCTGCCGGCCGCCTGTGCCCGGCCTTGGGTTCCTCTGCGCGCCTGCCCCTCTCCGAAGGCTGCACGCGCTGCCACGCTGTGCCGCTCGTTATCTCAGCAGCCTCTGCAGTTCCCTCCTCTCTTACAGATGCCGCAGTCTGCTTAGTTTTGGGCAAGTGATGCTGCCCGTAGCCTCCTGCCAGCCAGCTCTGCAGCGACCTGCAGGAGACGCGTCCCTCTCCTTGCCCTCCGGCCCATCCTCCCTGCTCGCTTCAGGCTCCATCCCAGCACCCAGCCGTGTGTCTGCTAGCTGTGCTGCCTCAAAGGCCTCGATCCAACTTAGTTTTGGCGTTGTGTTTGCAAGCAGAGGAGCTGATCCATCAGCGTGTGTGCAGGGAGGGTTGCTTGTCCCACACAGCGGCTGCGTGCAGCGGGGAACTCAGCTGGGTTATTTTTTTCCACTCTACCGAGCTGTCAGGAAATGCTTTCTGTCTTCCTAGCTAGCGTGCTCGTAAGACCAATTAAAAAAATAATAATAAATACATTAGAAACCGGTCTGTGAGCAGCTTCCCTTAATCTTAAATATTGACTAGAGGGAGAAGGCAGGGTAGGAGTTTTCGGTTATATTTACTGAATAGTAACGAGCGTAGTGCCAAGGCAGTTATTTGGCTGGTGATTTAAATTGTGTATACAAAGCATGTAACCTACGCTGGCAGCTACTGAAATGAAGTCCACTTCTATATTGGCTTGCTTGTCTTCCAGCCTTTTAAATCAGCTTACTTTATACCTTAGAGAATACTTTTATTTCTATATATATCCTCGCGCCGATTGGCTACCCCAGATAATCCTGTGATCAGCCGTGCAGCGGTGTCACTCGAGTCGAATGTGGAGCGATGCTGATCGTTTTCTCGTAGGCTGTCATACTGGCCCAGAAATAGCATCCGTCTACAATGGGAGAAGCTCGATTAACATTTGCAGCAGTTCCTCTTCCCGGCCCCTGAGAATTGCTCCCTGGTAGATAGGCGACGCTTACCAATGCGTTTCTCTGCGCTCGCTATTTTGGAGTTGGATCCCGAAACGTACCGGCTCCTAATCCTGCTCTGCCCTGGGATGCGCTCCTCTGCTCTTAGCGAGTGGTGCTGCGGAGAGGATTAGCATTTCAACAACTGCTTTTTTTAACTGCGAGCAATAAACTAAAATAATAGGGCCTGATTCAGGGCCCTCCGCAGTTGGCAGCGGTGCTCGAGCTGGTATGTGCTGGCTTTGGGTCAGCCCTGTAAGAATGGGGACTTCACAGCCTTTCAAGGAGGGGGAACGTGTGAATTTTAGAGTTCCTGCTCTCGTGGGGTCTGTCCACACCGAGCCGTGCTCCGTGGGTTTACGAGCCAACAAACACAGCCGTAAATTTGCCAGCAGGTGAAAAGCAAATGCGCGTTGCTTGCCAAGCAGTTAAAACTTGTGTTTTTTAATGGTGTCAAGGGCACTTAGGACACGCACGGTAACAGGCAGGCGTTAGGGGCGTTCCTGTCTCGGCCTTTCCCCTGCCCTCAGCCCCGTGGAGCTCAGCCCGGCGGCAGGAGCCAGGCGCTGTGGCCGCGGGAAGGAGCTGCAGGGCTGCGAGGAGCTGTGGCAGCTGGCTGTGCCCGACACGGTGCTTCAAATCCATCAGCCACGGGCCCGGCGGCGGGAGCCAGCTGTGAGCACCCTCGGGCTCTTCGACTAACGGTGATTTGGGGGTTTACTGTGCCCAAACCCCGTGGGCATGGGGTCTCTGCCAAGCAGGGCCTGTTCCTGATTAACGCCTCTCGAGCCGGGCCTGCCTTCCCAGGTTTTTACCAGCCTGCTTCTGATAGAGGGGATGCAGGCTGAGGGTAAGATTTCAGTTTTGTTGTTGTGATTCCCTGCGTGAGCTCGGAATTCCTGACCCTCAGCTCGACACGGGGTGTTTTAAAAGCACAGGCACGATGGCAGTCACGCAGCTCTCTGCAAATACCCTTCAAATCCAGTTTTAATAAGTTCCTCCTCTTCTCCCTCTTTCACATCATGCATTTGGAGCTGTGTCTGGTCGTTAAATGGATAGCCAGTAAATTACTTCCCAATCAGAAATGCTTAGATGCCAGGATTAAACCTAGTTTGCGTTTGAATCCTTGTTCTACAATATCGAAAGCTGTGGCATCGTGATCCATCAGGCCGTGTCCTTTCCGAAATGCTCCGTGCCACCTTCGCACTGAGCAGCCTCCAACAGCCCTTGGCTCCCAGTTGGAACATTTAGAGTTGTGACAGCATCCGTGCACTGCAGGTTTGGGTGGAATTGGGGTGATTTGTGCCTCTTGGCTGCATGCTGGGATCCCGAACGCTCCCCCGGCCGTCGCAGGGAGGTCTCCGAGAGGTGGCACCGACAAAAGCTCGGGTGCGCTGCCGTAACGTGCCCGGCTGTAAATGAGCTGACCTGCATATTCCGTTTCTTAATCCTGAGTGATACTGGCAGCTCCGAGAGCTGAGCCTGGCTAATGACTGCAATCCACTGTGCTTTTCTTAGCGAGGACGTGTGGTGATCTGAGATAGTTGTGAAGTGCTACATCCTGAGAAGCAGAACTGCACGTGCCCCATGGGTCCGGCGTGTTTTAGGCAGATAAACGGGGGTTGAGATGATCAGGGAGTTACTATGAAAAGAACCCATGTCAGGTAGGCAGTAACCTACAGCTAACTAGGAGGGAGATTAAATTAATGGGGTTTTCCCTCTGATAAAGATAAGGCAGAGCTTGCAAGGACTTGGTTTGCAGCTCCTACACACGATATCCTCGGGCGCTGTCTTCCTGGCACGGGCAGTGCCAAGCAGCTGCGTGACGTGAGCGGTGCAGCCTGGGGTGCACCCCACTGGGTGACATTTGTGCTGGCTGAGACCTTGCTGCTGGTCCTTGGGATGAAGGAAAATTGGGAAGAGGAAATGGGAAGAGGGAAAGGGTTCAAGCTGTCCTGGAATCCACCGCCATACAGAACTTGTTTTGAGGGGAGGGGAACACGGCGTGGTGGGAGGAGAGAGTCAGAGGGGAAATAACAGCTGGTCTCTCTTGCTGATTTAGGGTTTACTCTCAATCCTGCGTAAACTGAAAAGCACCCCAGACCAGGAGGTACGGATCCTCCTCTTGGGACTGGATAATGCAGGCAAGACCACACTCCTGAAACAGCTGGCATCGGAGGACATCAGCCACATCACACCAACACAGGTGAGGAAGGCCTTTCCCTGCCCAAGGCAGTTCTTGTGGTCCCACTTGCTTCCCAAAACTCTACAAACCAGAGTCTGGCGCCCCATTAAGTTTCTGAGTTGTCTAAGAGGAGGCTCCACACCAACCAGGACCACGTTTGTCCACACCAAACCCCGGGATGTGTGCAGGGGATGCTGTAACGTTGGGCGTGTCCCCATCTCCCTGCATCTTTCCCCCATCCAGCTCCAAGCAGCTTGCACATTCCGCCTCTCCCTCTCCGATGCCTTTGGCCCCCTTTCTTTGAGCTCGGGGCTGAGGAGAGGGCCGGCACCCATCAGGAGAGCTGCAGCACTGCTCCTGTGTCGACCAGAGGAGGTTGCTAGAGAGCTGTGGGAGATGCTTCCCCCACCCCATAGCTGCCTCGCAAAGCTCCTGGCCCCAACACCCCGCTTCCAAGCCCCAGTCCCCTGGGTGGTGTGGCAGCACGTTGCCAGCCCACGCCACATCCTGTTTTTCTACTTGAATGCCCTTTCAATCGGTGCTATAATTGATGAAATGGACCCTTCAGACATGCAGCTGTTGCTCCTTTAAGCCTGGCATTCGCTGCGTTGTGTCGAATTGAGCTGAGACCTCTGGCTTCGTGTTAGCCAGGGCTCTACTCAGCTTTCACAGGCTCGGTCCTGCTTCTCACAGCGCCCTTGTTTTTCTCCTTATCTGCAGCTCTCCCACCTCTTCCTGCACCCACCCTGCTGAGCCTTCCCGGGGCACTAACTGCATCCTATGTTTCCGTAGCCATGACAGCATCAACCCTTGCCCCAGGAGCACAGGCGAGCTGATGGCTTGGCGTCTGCCTTCGCTTTTCGCTGCCTCTCCTGCAGCCGATCCATCTTTGGGGCTGCCTGGCCCACCTCGCTGCACGTTGCAGGCCCGGGATATATAAGGTGTTAACATCTGCCTGTGAACGTGATCCAGCCATTCAGGTTTATGCTCTATGTGGCTTTGTTTCTGCTCTTTCCAGGGCTTCAACATCAAAAGCGTACAGTCCCAGGGCTTCAAGCTGAACGTATGGGACATAGGCGGACAGAGGAAGATCAGGCCGTACTGGAGGAACTATTTTGAAAACACTGATATCCTTGTGAGTATTGGCTGCGCTTGAATGCTGTGTTCATGCAATGGCTTTCCAAGATCTCGGCCAGAAATTCAGGAACAAGCACTGTAATGTCCCAGGCCTCAGCAACACCATTGCCATTGTAACAGGAGTTATTCTGAGGAAAATGGCAAGATTGGTCGGGTGCAGTAAGAAAAATACAGTGATGTTTGGAGAAATCATTCAGTTGTATGTTTTTGCTTTCACAGGTTGGGGCTGGTCAGAGCTAGCCCGTTCCTTTCCTCTCATCTCAGGCTCTTTCACATGAAGGAACATTAATAACTTTGAGCGTGCCCATCTATAGCTCCTTTCACTGGAGGCTCCCGAGGCTTGTCATGGGTATTAGTGACACAGCTGGAGAAACTGAGGCACAGAGGAATTCAGTGTCACGTCTGGCATCAGAAAGGAAGGCTTCTGGTTGAGGGGCACAGAGAGACCCCTTGTCTTTTCCTTCGGTCCTTTAATCTCTAGACTGTCCTTTAATGTTTTTGATGACTTAGCTGCAATTACCTTACAATTTGCTGCAGTTTACCACAATTGTAATTACACCACAGGACTGTGCCAGAGCCTTGGGATCCTCGGAGTGAGTTCTGACTAGTTTCAAAGAGCACCTCTAAAACTCGGCCACATGCAGCGGGCTGGGGGCTCCAGGCCCACCCTCCTGCCGAGCAGCGTTGCCAGTGGGAGCAGAGAAAAGGCCGCTGTGAGCAAGGCCTGCAGGCTCCCATGGGAAAGCAGGAAGCTCTCTCTGAAAGACGCCCTTCCTCCCTTCTGTCACACACACTCACCAACGTGCTGGGAGCTTCAGTGCGCTTCCACGGAAGGATCAGTGCTGCTAGGAACTAGGAACAGGACCCTTTGCTCCAAGGCTCGTGTCTGGAAAAGGCTGGGCAGTACCTGCAGGCTTAGAAAACATTGTCCAAACAAAGCTGTTATTTAATTGGGACTAAAAAGTCCCCAGCAGCCTCTCTGCAGATTCCCCTTTTTCAGTGTTAATTTCTAATCTGATGTCTGAGGTCAACCACCATGGCATAAACCCGGGCAGTTGCTTTTGCAAAGAGCGATGGTGTGATCTTCCCAGGGGGAAGCTCTGTGTCTGAAAAACCAGCAGGACAAACGTCCCCTACCCCTCTGTGGCCGTCAGGAAGGGGAGCACGGCGTGGCCGTGAGGCGATCAGGCCCACTGAGTCCAGGCTCTGCAGCTGCGTGCGGTGGGGCGGCCGTAGGTTTGCAAATCAAAGTCAACACCGCAAAGCAGCAGCTAGGGGATCTTTGTCTCTGCTACAGCAGTTGCTCAGGCTGCAGGGACTGCGCAACTGCAAAACACTATCTGGGAGTCTGCTGGCAAAAAACAGTGAGCTGGGCTGTGGGCTTCCCCCCTTCCCAGGGTGCATGGGAGAAATAAGGATGAATTTTAAGGCAGGAGGAGATGAAAGCAGTTGTGTTCCCTATCCTCCTCCCTTCCCAGCAAAAGCAATGCACAGAGAAAACCTTCCTTTTCATACGAGTAAGAAAATAGGTAGAAGCCAAGTCAGTTTGGGGGAAGGAGCAGAGTGAATTTAGAGAGGGAATGAGTGGTGTGCGTGTGGACCTGAGCTCTCTGCCTGCATTCCCTGATGGCCAGCTAGCAGCCAGTCCCAGGCTGGGAGCTGTCTGCACCTTAGTGCAGTGCTTTGCCATGTCCATACACATCAAAACCAGGATAGCAGCTAAAAGGATGGGACTGAGCTCTCCTGCCAGCCCTCGCACCCCTTACAACCGGTAATTTATCCCCTCTGTCAAACCTGGTGCAGGTCACACCTCTGTAAATTGAGCTAACTTATCCCTCATACTATTTCCTCATCCAGCCCCGCTGCTTGCAATTTCTCCTCAGCCCACTTGCTCCGGGTTTTGTTTTGGCCTGTTGCTCAAAGGAGGCACCCAGCTTTACAGGAATGTCTTTCTTAAGTTCCAGTACAATGTACTCAAGGGCTGTTCAAACTGGTGAACCGTGCTACAAAACACTACAGCCAGAAACAGGATCTTGTGCGGGCCTGGCTGTAGAAGGAAGATAGAAATAAGATACGCCACAGTTCCCAGGACCCCCTGCTTCTGTCTTCTCCTAAACTATATCGCACAAAGCAGAAAGGACCCTCTAAAGGGTATTAAAAAGCAGGAAGTGATTGCAAATTCAAATCCATGCA
This sequence comes from Netta rufina, assembly GCF_964035555.1. Lineage (NCBI taxonomy): Eukaryota > Metazoa > Chordata > Aves > Anseriformes > Anatidae > Netta > Netta rufina. The sequence goes on along the minus strand of NC_140130.1, from coordinate 24,375,425 downwards.
GGTGCCTTTGAATGAGAGCTCGGTCTTGCATCACACACCTGTGATATTTGGAAGCTTAACCCAGGCAAATAAGGTGTGGATATCTGGCTGATTGCATATTCAGACAGGCACCTGCAGCTATTTGGCACAGGGCTCTCTGGTTTGGAAGTAGGCACTCCGCACATACTTTACCTTCTCCGTGCTGTGCTTCTGTGGCTTTCGCCCTGAGCGCTGTTGTCTCCAGTTCTTATCTCGCGAGATAGCTCCCTCGCAAGGAACGGAGAGAAAGCCTGCCTGGCACTCGGGGCTCTTCCTTGCCAGTGAGAGAAGCACCGTAACAGGGGAGGTGCCACCTCCCAGACGAGAAGCAGCGCGCTGAGAACCCTCACGTGAGCAGTCCATCCGTGTGTCGCTAAGCTTCCCCCGAGACGTCCTGCAGGAGGAAAGATGACAGTCGAGTTTCACAACCGCCAGCCTGCAGCTTCTCCCTTTCTTTTGGCTAGTGCTTCCTGCCCCGAACGGGATGCCCAGGGAGGATGGGTGCAGCTGATGCAGTATTGCTGAACGTATTTGGGATCACGCTGCGGGGAGAGGCTGTCACACATACCCCTGGGCCTTTCCCCCTCACGTGGCACGTGCGCTGCTGTCACATCCCCGTGCAGCTGCGTCCAGCCCCGCCACGTATCCCCCAGCCTCTGTCAGCACGCATCAGCCTGCCCTTGGGAGGACGGCAGACCCCGAGCGATCAGCAGAGGACTGCGAGGCTGCTGGTTTTCCTCCTCCTCAAGCCTGGCATGCAGATTCTCCCGATGCGCGTCCGGTCCTGTTCTAAACAACCCCAGCACTGCTCATTAAGGGAGTGACTGCAGCTTGCTGCTAGAGGTCTTCCCTTCCCCCAACTATTTGGTCAAAAATATCCTGGAAGCGTGGAGTCTTAACGCTGAGACTGCCTGCGAGGATGCCATTTATCTTGATGGCGGGGTGCTGTGCTCATCTATTCCCTCAAAACCAGGCTGACACTTGCTCCCTGTAAGCCACCAGAGCATGCATATGACATGCTAACGTCTTCAGTCAGCGCTGATGGAGAATGGCAGGGACTGGAAGCAAAAGGCTCAGTGTTTGTCACCAGTCCTGGCCCTGTCTGCTGCCCCAGCGTCCTTCTCCTTCAAAAACCTTCCCAAATAATAAAAAAAGGGGTGCCAGGTGGTTCTTGCTTGGGTGTTATATTGAGGTTCCCCAATATCTTTAAATGTGTGCATGCTGAACTGCAATGATACTGCTGCAGGAAGGGAGGGAGGATGGCCAGACTTACTAATTACTCGTCTAGGAGGACCTTCAAGGAGCCTTTTAGCCTGTGCAGACTGCGAGCTGCCTCTGCTGGGAAGCTCTTTGCATTTACAGAGGGAAATCCGCACATGGAATGCCGCTCGGAGGCGGCGGAGACCCCCTGCCAAGGCAGGGAGCCCACAGGCTGGAGAACCACCCTTCTGCCCACCCTTCTGGCTGGCTGGGACCTCCTCGTGGGCTGTGCGATGTGGTGTCCAGCTCCAAAGGGGTGGCAGGACTGTGTGGTCACGCTTGGTGAGCCAGCTGCTCCCTGTCTCCTCCGCCGCCCTGGTAAACAAGCTGGCGGCTGAAGACGGAGTCTTGCAAGCAGGATCCAGCCATCATCCCTACCCACCTGTTCCAGGAGGTTGCAGGAGGAGAGAAACTCACTGTCCCCAATATATTCGTGCTTCCTCTGTCCCCAGAGTGCCATTAATAGATACCACGGAGGCACCAAGAGCGTTCCCAGTACTGCCACCAGCTCCTTTCTGATCCCAACCACGTGGCTGTCCGCTCCCCTTGGCTTTTAAAGAGGTGGTTCCTCTCCTCTCCGAGCGTCACCAAGTTTTGTCAACATTTGCTATTTAAATAATATCAAGCATCTTTATGCCCCGAAGCATAATTATTAGGTTCAACTCATTTAAGCACACGCTAGTGTGGAAGAACACCATCTGGGAAAAGTAACATTTCCCCTCCTTTCTTTTTCAGATCTATGTCATCGACAGCGCGGATAGGAAGAGGTTTGAAGAAACGGGTCAGGTGAGCTTCTTATGCCCAGCTTCCTTTGAAGTAACGGAGTGCTTCTGAGTGCCCCTTGCTCACAAAAGTTAGGAGGATGATTTTGTTGTTTATGAGGGAAATTTGCATTTCAAGAGAGACTTGCCTTTCAACATCAATGCAGATCATTTTGGTAGATGGGAAGCAAGGAACGTAGGTAGCCTAATTCTGTTTAAATAGAACGGTTTTCATTAAAGTTATACAATAATAGCAAATGGAGCCCAATACTGAAAGCAAAAACTTCTCTAAGTCCTTTAAACCTTGCCAAACCAAGACCCTGAGGAATCTTATTTTCTTATTTGCAAAGTTGAAATGGAAATCATATTGACTTGATTGTCTTTTGGATGTAATTGAAAAAAAAAAAAACAAAAAAAAAACAGGAACTTTGTAACTAGAACTGGCTAGAAAATCTGATTTCCGTTTTGCAAAGTTTTGATGTTTTATAACACTTTGTGTTTTAGGATGGAACAAAAATAGGACTTTTGTAAAATTCAGAAAGTGACAGCGTCCCAAAATAGCTTGCAACAGATTCACCCCCTTGAAACGGGAAAGTCAGAAATAAGAGATTTAGGTTAAAGCCCTCTGTTTGCCCGATTTGAAGGAGGCACTTGATCTTTTGTCTCTCAATTCTCAAGGGCACACCCTAACAGCAGGACTGTTGGTTACTCTAGGGGTGGGGGGGGACTCTCCCTCCTGTTGGTGCTGTTTCATTTTATATCAGCAATTAAATATTCATTAGGCAGAAGAGAGGAGGCAGAAGCTTAGAGCACTTGCCTGAGTCAGGCGGATTCAGCCTGGACCCCTCACATTTCCACAAACAATTTGGTTTCAATAAATCAGACGTGTCAGATGAAAGACCTATTTTGTTGAAAAATTCCCAGCCAACTCTGTTTATAACTCCATTCTCTTGTCCTGTTTTCCAAACCAAACATTGCTTTTGGGGGGATGGAGTCAGATTACCACTGCAGTTCAGCATCTCCCCGGCTGCACTCATTTAATTCAAAAGTTTCTAGTCAGGGGGATGAAAGACGTGAGGACAGTATCTGAAAGTGAGACCCTTCCAGCTAAATAAGGAGCCCACAGAAATCTCATCTACTCATCTGTCTGCAACGCCAGCAGTCCCTCCAGGTTCAAGTTCTGCTGGGCTTGCCATATGTTCACATGGGGAAGTGACTTGAGACTGTGCTCGTTTCACACGAGGCCATTGCACAACCCTAGACATGAAGTATTTCAGCCATCGTTGATCTACTGCAGATTCAGATTTGAGCTATTAAAAGACTCTCTTTAAGTCACCCACTTTTAAATGAACAAACCCATTTCTCAGGATGCCACCCAATGTGTGCTGCACATATGGAGCCAAACTCCAGCAAATAAAGCTGATCTAGCTTGTCTTCAGCTAGCCAATGCTTACAAAAGCATTGCCACTTTCTTGTGGGATTTCCATTTCTGGGAGGGAAAAAAAAAAAAAAAAAGAAAAAGAAAAAAAGTCCTCTGCCACTCAAATTGCAGCTTATGGTACTTGGAACAAAACCCCGAAACTCATTATTAGCGAAGATATCAGGGCTTGTGTCAGCGGCTGCTCAGGTACAAATGCCAGTCAGGCAGTAACTTAAAACAAATTCCTCATACTGCCAATTTACATGTTTTTTGCTGTTTCATCAGTTTTGGTCTCTGAGGAGTAGAGCCTGGTAAAACACAGAGTTGTAGCCTTTAAGGCAACTGCTAATTTCAGACTAAGATGAAGATTTTTGTAACCTGTAATTGGAAGAAATAGCTTTTGAACCTTGGGCACAGATGATTGTATACATTTTTGCTCTCTTATAATAAGATCTAAGTTTCACTGGAACACGCTCTTCCAACATTTGCCCTAAATATATTTCTAATTAGAGACAACCACTGGTGGTTGAAGGTTTTCTTCCCTTCCCTCTCTCTGTCTTCCCCCCACCCTACTCCATTGTAAATGATATAGGAGCTGGCTGAGCTTTTGGATGAAGAAAAGCTTAGTGGAGTCCCCGTGCTGATATTCGCTAACAAGCAGGATTTGCTGACGGCTGCCCCTGCTTCAGAGATTGCCGAGGGACTGAACCTACACACAATCCGTGACAGAGTCTGGCAGATCCAGTCTTGTTCGGCTCTTTCTGGAGAGGGAGTACAGGTGAGGCTCTGGAGAAGGCTTGCTGTGCCAGCAGGCCATCTGCGAGAGAGAGAGCTCCTTGTCTGTTGATCTGCAGGGTGGGGCTGGACCGGCTGCGTCGCGAAAGAGGGTCAGAGCAGCCAAACCCATGCTGTGCACAGCACGGGGGGCACATCTCTCCTCGGGGGGCGCATATCTCATCGCCCATGCAAAGGGGAGGGGGAGCTACGGGCCCTTGGGATCTCTCCGTCCCTAGGAAAGGGGAGCCAGCACCTCCCCACCACCCAGGACCCCTTTGCCGGGCCAAATGAAGACATTGATTTATTGGAAAGAGACTGCTGTCAGGTTAATCATTTTCACAAAACAAATCGCCTTTTACTATTAACCCCTTTGACTGTTACAAGTGTGCACTTTAGAAATCTGATTTACCTCCACGGCTAATGTCATTTGGCGTTTTGCTCAACCCAGGCGCCAGAGAGAAAGCGATCAATTTTTCTGGCCCAGAGAAACACAAGAGCTGCACATGGGGCAAAGACCACTTCTGTCTAATGGCAGCGTGTGGGGCAGCAAAAACCTGCACTGGGGGCTGAGCTGTGTTCCTGTGCCACGCTGTAATAGCTGAGTCTTGTGCTGCTGTGCTGTAGCCAGTTCCTGCAGTATAGTAGCTCTTTGTAATGTAAATGGGACCTGGGTTTGTTTATTTCACTCTTAGGCTTTCCTGAATTAATGAAATATTTGCAGTGCTCCCAATCCGAGAGCAGGCAGGATTACTCCCTTCACTGATACTTAAAGGAACAGAATCGTCAAGATATTTATCTTCATTGCAAATTCAGTAAAACCCTATTTGCAGATGCTACAGAGATATTCAGGATAGTCAGATCTCAAGCTGAGTAGGAAAAGTCGCAGAAGAAGCCCACAACACTGAGTGGGCAGTAAAATGGCAGATGAAATTCAGTGTTGACAAGTGCAGAATGATGCACAAGAGGAACAACAACCCTAACTATACACTTACAGTGATGGACTCTAAATTAGCTGCCATTACTCAGAGAGCAGATCATTGGGAACAGCAGCTTAGTGCTCATCAAAGGCCAAAAAGGAAAATCAAATGCTAGGGAATTACCAGAAACCAAATGAGAAACTTTCCAGAAAACATCTCTTATGTAGCAGAGTAAAAGCGTAGTGGCCTCAGCCTTGAACGTGACATTCCTTTCTGCCTCTGTTCCCATCTAAAAAGACTTTTGTAGTAGTAGAATCAGAGTCAAAGAAGAAGTTGGGTTAAAGGGTCTTCAGGACATCTTCAAACCAACCTCCTCCTTAAAGCAGGGATACCCACAAGTGTAGGGGAGGTTGCTGAAGGCCTTGTCCAACCAGGAAATAAATATCTCCGAGCAGGGAGATTCCCCAGCCTCTCTACGTAACCTCGCCCAATGCTTAACTACCCTCATCAGGAAAAATTGTCCACATACCTGCTCAGAAGTACGAGAGATTTGAGGATCTTCTTTTCAGGATGATCAGCAGTACGGAGTGGTGTCTGTAAACAGGGAGAATAAACGGATTAGAACTTGCAGCTTGGAAGGGAGAGGACAGAGTGGGAACATCTTCAGAATTTAAAAAATAAGGCTTAAAAATGGCAGGTAGACCGTACACGATTTTTCACATTGCTAGAGAAAGGGTGTCTGATGAAATAATCAGACAACCTTTTAATAGGAGTAAAAACTGCTTCTCTGCTCGCTGCATAATTGAATTGTGGATCTCATCGGCACTGAACGTTGAGACCAAAGGTGTCAGTTGGTTCAGAAAAATACTAAGCAATTTCTAAAGAAGTTATCTGAGAATCATCTGCAGATAACTGCTGTTCACCAAGATCTGGAGATAGCTTTTTAACGAGAAACAGCTTGGGCCATGGACTGGGAGGGGAGAACAGAGCAAGGGAGACCCTGTTCCTACATGTCCTTTCCCTTGGCATCCCAAAAGGCCATGAGGGACCCCTGGCCTGACCCACTGCAGCAGCTCTGCTTTGAAATTCTTAACCCAACATTTAGACCTAAACGCAGCAGATGGCGTCCTTCAAAGAGCCTCTGTTCAGTTAGCTGAGGTACAAATTGTTGTCACCAACCTTGTGGAAAGCTCCAGCTCTGTAATCTTGATTTTGAAGTGGTGGTCTTCGAGGGAAATACATTCCTCAGTGGCAGCGTGTGTTCAAGTCCAAAGAAATGTGATCGAGATCAAGAAAGCGAGGCTGCAGTTCAAAGGGCTGCAGACAAGTGCAGGTTACCTCCTTCCTTCCTCCAGACCCTCCCCTACTTTATGTAAGCCCAAGCCAGCTCCCCAGCTGTAGGGAGGCAGTAGAATGAAAATTCAGGGAGGTGGAGGAACTAAATGATAGGTAACAGCACTTCCTGATGATGAGCCTTGACAAAAGCCTCCTTCCCAAACCGATCCATGGGCTCTCTGAAGTGCCCTGCCACTTATTTGTTGTTGGGTCCTTCTTTCTGTGCCCTGTCCTTGAAGTACAGTCTATCTCTACACACTCAGCTGAGTAAAATACATAGCCCAATGCCCTCCACAAGAAAAATTATATCCATTTCTGTTCTTACTTCCAGAAAACAGAAGGCAAGAGCTAAATAAAAGCATTTGCAGTCATATATACTTTGCTTATCATGCCTATCGAGACAAATTAATTTAGATGCAGGCTAGATAACATCCTGTTTCGCTGTCCCCAGTCTCCCTGCCCTAAATACTGCAGCTTATTCCATAAATGATTGTTGCAGAAAGGTCAGGTAAGTTACAAACTCTCTGCAGCTTGTAGAAAAAAAAAAGCCCTTACATTTCTCTTCTGCTGGAACTCCAGCCCTGTCAAATCAGGCAGCAAGGATGCCAAACTCTCCCTTTGCTCGCAGAGTCATTGAACAAAATGTTCTGTGGGATGGCTTTTAAACTAAAGGATTTTAGGTGCAACTAGATCAGCCCAGGAAGAAACAACATCTCCATCCCTTGAACTCTCAGGAGAGGTTAACATACTCGAAATTTAGGGCAATCAAAGAAAAAAAGAAAATGTTTAAAGAGTGAGATTAAGAAAGAAGGCTTTGAGGATCGCGGCACACGATAGCAGTGGCTCAGAAAGGGAGCTCTCTGTGTAGTTAAATCTCAGGTCACTGCTTTAAGGACTTGTTTGGGAAATGACAATGAGTGACAGAAAAGGAAACGAAGATGGGGAAGCATCAGGTATTCAGAACGAAAGCCGAGCAGCGAGCAGGCTAACCAGGGCTGCTGACGGAATACGTGAGCTAGAGCAAAATCGGAGTCATCACTGACGGATTTTGCAAGTAAGAGTAGTGGCATATCTAGCACTGAGCACATGCACGAACAGAGTTCAGAGGGGAAGATTTTTTGTGATAGCTTGAAGGAAGAGCAATGAGGAAAGATAAATAACGCCAACAGATGAAGGAGAAATAGTTTGAAGGTCATTTAATTAGTTTAGCTGCTAGCACCATGGTGTATAGAATTGGGTAGTTAAGACTGGGGATTTCAAGGTTAATGAGATTAGATTATGGTTAATAGAATGATATAAATTTAGAGAATTTAACTATTGTTTGAAATAGGTTATTTAATAAAACTGTTAATTAAGGAGGGAACCCATATTGTCATCTTCTCTTTTAAAACCAACCGTTGGGGACTAGGGGAAAGGGGCCCAGCAACGTCCTGGGCAGGCTCAGAAGAGAGGTGACTGGGTTAACTGGAAATCCTGCGCAGAGCTTTCCCCCGTAGAAGCCAGCTGCTGTCCCCCACTATGCCAGCTGAAGACTTCATTACCTCCTGACTGAACACGGGCAGCACTTTTCTTCTTAATCAGACTTCAGACCTAGTTAGGAGAGCAGGAAAGCAGCATCCCGTTCCCACTTACACTGAGACCCTTGCAGACAAGCGAGGGAGGCGATTGCTGATGCTAGCAGAGAGACACAAGAGAGCTCTTGCCTCACAGCAGCTCTCCGCTGCCACGTAGGCTCTCTTGGGGTTGCGCTCTCCGACCAGATCTCCAGTTGTAGTCTTCGGCGTGCAAAAGCTCAGCACGTTCCACCCCGGCCAGCCAGGGTGGGGTGAAAGCAGAAAGGACTCCTCTGCTTTGCTGCCTGCCCTCTTGCTGGAGGTGCTACTTAGGGGCCAGGGCGTGTATTAAACATGAGTCAAGCCTTTGGAGCGCTCCACAGCTCGTTTCTTGTTTGAAGCCAGTCCCCGATCAAGGCAGCAGGAGCTCGGCCTGCCCTGAGGAATCATCCTCCAGAACGATGCTGCAGCATATTGTGTCCAGAGTCTCCCAAGCATAATGGCCCCCCGGAGACCATTAAAAGCCAGTGGAGATGAGAGTAGCCACTAAACTTCTCTAATTTATGCCAGAGCTGCTCTGGCCCAAAGGACTGTAGGAAAGGCTGAGCCGCTTTCTCCTCCCTGGCTCTTTCAACCTAGACGAGAAGGGGAGCCTGAGCCCTGCGTCGTGCTGGGGCTGCCATTCAGCACTTTCACAGGGGCGAGATCGAGCACAGGGCTCCCAACCATCATCTGTGTTGTATCCTCTGAGCTCGGGTTTGTCTTAAAGATGTCTCAGCCGCAGCAGGCTAGCCAGAGTTCCTCCACATCTTAACAAGGTTCTGGGGCTACTTGTAAATGTGATTTAAAACCAATTTTGACGACTGCAGCTCTCCTGGGGCAGGCAGAGCCAGTTGATGAGGAGGAAAAGCAGCGATATTTCCAGATTACAGGGCAAAGTCTTGTGATTTTTAAGCAGGGTAAGAAGAGAGTCTACAAAGCTGCATCGGGGATACAAGGTCTCAGAGGACAAAAGAAAAGCTTGCACCCAGGCAAAAAAAACAATGGATGATGTACTTGTGGGAGCCTGTAAAAGCCTGCCTGTGCGATGACTGGAGGTACAAAGAAATGACAGATAATGAAGGCACAGTCCTAGCTGTGCAGAGAGAGAAGAAAGTGACAGTTAAAATAACATACACCAAAAATGCTAGAGATGGAGAATTTTGCACTCGCCTGACCCAATTTATTATGGCAGACGGAGGATTACATGAAAGGATTAAGCTTTGCTGTCCTTAAGGTCGCGTTAGGGGTCACAAGTCTGTGGCCTCGCCTGATCCCTGGCTTACAGGGGAGCAGAAATCGGGAGGCTTTTTCTGGGGTGGAAGGGACTGGTTCCCGGTGTTTGAAGTCAGATTACTCCACTCCCACAGCCGCAGAGCTGATAACGCAGAGAATAAGCAAGCAGCGGGCTAATCCCGAGCAGGACTTGGTATTTCTCCCGGGGGAGGCTCTACCAGCTCTCTCCCGAAGGGTGCACAGTACAACTCCCCTGGCGCGGGAGCAGATGCGACTGCAGCGAGGCGGGGTTGTGCCAGGCAGCGTTTCTCTGCAAGGAGCATTATCTCCTTCCCTGGAGTTCTCTCTCTTTGCTTTGGTAAAGTTTACTAGCTGCTTGTTAAGGAGCTAAGAGAGCTGAAGCTGAAAGATCTGAAATCTTTCCCTGGCTAAGTTTTCCCATGGTTGACTTGAGGCTGGAATACTAATACCGTATCCGTCTCCATCCTCAGAATACCTGCCAACGTTTCTGTGCCTCAACAAAGCAGCCCAAGGACATCTATCAAGATCTAAATGTTACTGTAGGGATTGTACTTTCTGCACAGAGCCATCTTTTAAGCATGCAGATATAGGGACAGAACGGATAGGGACAAAGGATGACAGCAGTTGACTCCTTGTGGGTTTGACTCTTTCAAGCATCGTTTCCTCCTTCCCTTGTGCTTCCCCCACAGCAGCTCTTTGTGTTTATAGCAGCTCCTCTGGATTTCTCTGCCTTACCAACCCCCTGGCCAGCCTCACACCTTAGGTAGAAAAACTGCAGACATACCTTCTGGTTTCTTTTGCCTTCCACTGCATTCGCTGTTCTCCAAAGCATTTGGGGACGCTGCAGAGGACGTGCACCCTGACAAAGGTGCACCAGGAGCCACAGAGGCAGCTGCAGCGTGGCTGAGGATGAGCAGAGTACCTCACACACACCCCTCTGATACATCACACTTAAAGCTGGACACATTCGTTTTCTCTTTATCACTGCCAGGCAGGGAGATATTTACAATTAAATGCGATTTTTCCTGCCAATTAACTCATGTCAGAAGAGAGCTTTAACATCAATTCCTTCTTTAAAAGTTCGGTGACCTACTTACGTATTTCAAGCCCGTTTGGAGTTCACCTTTCCTCGTGCGTTTTGCTATGTCATTCTTTTGCCCTCGTTACATGCTTGATGCAGCCAGGCTCCCAGCCATGGTAAATCCCATCATAAACTCTGCTTTATGACCCTCACCGCACTGGTGCTAAAACGCTCTGCCTTTCCCCTTCCCCAGCTCCCTAATGGCAGCGGGCAGAGTTTTAATCACTGTGAATTCAGGTTGTGGTCAGATTAGGTAGGAGATAGGATGCGTGTTTGTTGTTTCGCAGTGATGTATTGTTTCTGGGATTACTGTGCTGAATAGCAGAGGGTGTCAGCTGATATTTATTACTTTAAGCTGTCTCAGCTGTTCTGGTTCAGCAAATAAACCTACATTCAAAATGAATGAGGAGCTCTGCTTGCCTTGTATGCCATGATGTGTGCAAATGTGATTATTGCTTCCGAGGCAGGGGAAGCTGAAATCATTGTGGGAGCATTTTCGGTTATTTATTTATTTTTACTCTTTGCAGGCAATCATGCAGATTTCTAAAGCACACAATCAAGCCAAAGGCTTGACACCTCTCCTCCTCGCCCCATTGTTAAGCCCTGGCATTCCACACGCTGGGAACGGCTCGCTCCCTCTCCCTCTAAAGTGATAAGCTTTAAACCGCGCTATTGATTGCTTAAGGCATTACATGTTTTACACCTAGGTTATCAGTGTTATTGAAAGGGGAAGACACAAAGCTACTGGGCCTTAAAATGAATCTACCTCTCTTCTTTTCCCATTTGCTCTGAGGATTTCAGACAATTTGTTTTACACCGATCTCTGCCGCGGAGATAAATAAATGAAACTGGAGACATCAGCCCTCCCCAAGGTTAGAGTTAGAAGTGTTATTAGTCCTGGGCCTCCTGTGCACCCCAGCACAAACTGGGCTCGCTGATTCTTTATTTAACGCAGCAACGACGGCTAATTTCAAAAGTTGCTGCTCCCCTTCAGATAAGAAGTGTCACATAGCACAACAATCAAGGCAAATTGGTATTTGCAAGCGAGAACCTGCTTCTGATTAAGCCCTGGGGACTCCCTCCCTCCCTCTCTCTCTCTCTCATTACTTTTCAGCTCCCCTTTGACGTGGCCACCACCTTTGTGGCTGAATGGGGGCAATGTGGAGGCACGGTAGCGGGGCTGGGCTCACCCAAAACGATCCCAAACTGACCGCTGAGCATAACACAGTCGTCTCACAGCAGCTAGTGACAGGAGCAGGCAAAATGTGGCTTTGCCCTTCAACAGCACATCCCCTTGTGGGACCTCAGCAAAAACTCACGCTGGGTTCTTCACAGCAGAAGGGCTGCCCTGCAGCTTGCAGCGCTCAGAGAGGCTGCACACGTTTTTACAGAAGCACCCTAACGGGTGTATCACCATCCCCAAACCTGACCACCTCTATTCTCACTGAAACCCGGTGGGATCCCCCAGCGCCTGTTTTCCATGAGGGCCCCACGGCACAGGGAGCAGAGCCCACATCCAGCTATTTCGGGGGCTTTCACCCATCTGAGTGGATGTGATTTGACCAGGGACGTTGAGGAAACTTGCAGCTGAGCAGAGATCAGAGCCCTGTTAGCGCTGGCTGTGCAACCAACAGCCTGGAGTGCCCGCTCTCCGAGATAAGGTGACGTGCCCAAGGTTACACAAATCATCCAAACCTGGATTCGAGCCTCGGTCTGCTGCTGACATACCTTAACAGCAAAGCGATCCTTCCTTGAAGGGACGCAGGGACACGATGAGGCAGTGATGCTTTTTATGGGCAGACGAAGGATTTAATGAGCCCTCTGTGCGACACCCAGCGAGCAGCGAAGCGCTCGGCTTTCCCCCGCCGCGTTTTTGGGGCGCAGAGGGCAGGCGTGGGGTAGCTGAGGAGGCAGAGCACGGAGTCGGGTGGGACTGGGGGATTCCTGTTCCCTTCGCTCGACTAACACTGCCTTTCTCTGTCTAAAGGACGGCATGAATTGGGTGTGCAAAAATGTCAATGCTAAGAAGAAATAAAGCGGTCTGAGCTGCATGGAAATGGAGGAGCGGTGGGAGCAGAATTCTAGCCCGAAAACACTAATTTGCTGCTTTCTGACCAAATGTTTTTCCATCTGTGCACAGCTACAGCTGTTAAAAGAAAAAAAAAAAAAAAAAAAAAAGAGGAAAGGAAAAAAAAAGGGAACAACATTGGTTAAAACCTACTGCTGGATTTGGAACTTGACCTGCTCTTTAGTACCATTTTTTACCCCAATAAAGGAATGATATATTTCCTCCCTATGCATAAATAGTATTAAATGTCTGATTAGCAAGCAAGTTTGTAAGCAGAGGCAAGGCTGTGAATCACTGCGAGGCAGAGGGAGTGCTGAGTTGCTGTAGCTGCTTAAATGCATCCGACCTGCCCTGTGCGTGCAGCCTTGCGGTCGCTGAGGACACGCTCAGGTGTCAGTCACAGCTTTTCCTCAGCGACAGATAAAACGCGGTTTTGTTACCGATTGTGGGTAGTTTCTTTTAAAAAAAAAAAGAGAAAAAAAAAAAAGCTGCTAAGAAGTCATTTGTGTAATGAGGGTAGAAGACTTCCACATATTCCTAGAGCCATAAAAGGGGAGTTTGATCATAACGAGACACTGTTGCATTGCGACGCTGCCGTGGAAGGAGGAGGAAGGTTATGTGTGTATAATTGAAGCTCTTTACAATTGGAATAATGCGGGATGAGCGTGCCTAGGGCTTTTCTCGCAGCTGAAGGAGAATTTAGCCCAGCGTTTCACCTTGAGCCAGCAAAAAACGTGGTTCCTGCGTTCAGTAAGCTCCATATGTGAGATTAGTCTCGATGCCGAACAATCCCTGTTGATTTTCCTTTGATGTTAAGGCAACTCCGCAGCAAAATGCAATTAAGGCCGTGATTACTTTCTCGAATGAGATACCGGGTCCCAGGCTTCCTTTCTGAAAATGTGCAAAATATCTTCTCCTACCCCTCCCCTGCCTCGGCGGGCCCCGCCGAGCCCTCCGGGGAGCAGGCAGGGGACTGCCCCTGCGCGGGGCTGCCGGCCCAGCCCGCTGCCAGCTGCACATCATCCTGCTGCAGGGCCACGAGCCTGGGAACGGCAGATGGGAAGCGCTCTTTGAAACGAGGATTCATTCTTCCCTCAACTGCCTTTCCGCCCAAAGGATGCAGTTGTCGAGATGGGAAAGCGAACGCTATTTTTTTTATTTTTTTTTATTATTTTTTTTCCCACCTCCTCGTCCTCCCCGCTTCAAACCCGGCCCCAGCTGACGGCGGGCAGGGGAGTCACCGGCGTGCCAAAGCAGCCGTGTCCTGCGTGGAGCGAGCTCGGCGACTCCTGGGCCGCTTTCTAAGGCACAGATGGTGAAATAATCCCGCTGCCCTGCTTGCCAGCTTTGTTTGCTGCCTGCCTGCGAAAGGCCAGAGAGCGGCTGGGGGCTGCCTTACCCCTGCCACCCCGCGCAGCCGGGGCGAGCCGTGTGTAGGGCAGCATGTGGCTTCACCACGCGCCAGCGGGTTGCCTCATGGCTCCAGGCTGACACCCCTGGAGCTCCCAGCTCTTTGCTCCTCCCTTCCCTTGGACATCTCCAGCTCAGAAACATCTGCACCGTGCCCCTGGCCGCCTCCGTGGTAGGGCCCTGCAGCTTCAAATCACCCCGGGCTGCCTCCAGGTCCCCCCCCTTGTGCTGCAGGGTGCTTGCAGAGGCGGTTCAGGGGTTGAGCTGCGTGGAGTTCAGCTGTCTTTGCCGTGGCTGGGGGCAGAGGGACAGCTGGGACAGCAACTGCTTTAGCAATCCGAGTTTAATCTGCCTGCGTCCGTGAGTCAGCACCCTGGGAGTGCATCTGGCTCCAGCGCCGAGGCAGGACGTGCATACGGAGTGAGGCAGCCGGGCTGCAAAAAAAAAAAGAAAAAAAGAAAAAAAAAAAAAAAAGATGATGACTGGGAGGGGGAAAAGAGCAGGCTCGAGCTGTTGGGCAATAGCCCATGACACAGAGAAGTGACACACTTCCAGCTTTGCGTGGCTGGAGTGAGGAGTCATGGGGAAAGATGCTCATTTAAACACAGCAACTGTGTTGGCTTACAGGGAAGCCCAGGAATCCGAGCCCCGCGTGTTCCCGGAGCTGCTCAGCCAAAGGAGGAGAAATGTTTCTTAGCATGCATACGAAAGGTCGCCTTTCCCCCCCTCTGAACGTATTTCCCTGGTGCAAGCGCTGTAAAGAAGTGCAGCCCTTTCCCCAAGGCACAATTTGCGCTGGCAGAGTGACAGCGCTGTGTGGCAGATCCTCCCCGGCTCTGGATTTGCCCTCCCTGCGTGCGAGGTGCTGAGTGAAATGCTCTGGCATCTGTCCCCCGGCCCCGTCAGGGCAAGGAGAAGCTCCTTCTCTCCCCCGAGGGAGCTCAGGTGGGTGCTCCCCAGCTCTCTCCTTCCCTAAGCAGCGACAAACCAACCCCGTGACACCCAACCTGCGCCACGGTTAGCCTCCTGGAGCCAAAAAGCAAAACATTTTTCTTTTTAGGCTCCCGTCAGTTGCGCTTAGAAACGCGTGTAAAAAAAAAAATTAACACATTTGTAGAGCAAATTTCCTCTTGCTCCAGTTTGGAAGGAAAAACTCGCCTTACTGAACTCAGGACCCAGAAGTGTTTGCTGGCTCATGCGCTGTGCTCGCACGGGGCTGCACGGGCGAAAATGCCCCCGGCTTCGATAAATCCCCCCGCAGCAGTGCTCTTTGTGCTGTACCCTCGCTCTGTGCATCCAGCTGGTGAAAATATAAACGGGTTTGCGATTCCCTTCCCCTGCTCCTCGCCTGGACGCTGCCCGCTGTGCCCCACGCAGGGCTCCCGTCCCGCAGCACGCAGAGCAATCCCTGCCCCTCGGCCAGCCCTCCGGATCCCCTTGGGTCGACGCTAAGCGCCCGAGGAGGCTTTGTCCTTCCAACTCGGTCTCCTTCGCCCTCTTTTAAGGAAGATTGGAGGGAAGCACAGCATCTCATTGGTATGGGGGGGAGCCCCGCCACGCGTGGCATCGATTCATGGATTTTTAAAGCCAGAAGGGACCATTATGCTCCTCTCTCCTGACCTCCCGCATAACACAGCCCATTAAATTCCACCCGGCGAGTCTCGCGGCGAGCTCGGTGCCTCGCGGTTGAATTAGAGCAGCTCCGCGAGCGGGACGCCCGGCCGTGATTTAAAGGCTCCGAGTGACAGCCCAACCCAACCCCGGGCCTCGAGGAGTTTGTCGCAGGGGTTAATTCCCTTCCCCAAGGGGAGGTTGCCTCGCTTCACTTTCACATCATTAAATCTGGTGGTACCTCTGTGATGGATTAAAGGCGCCTCTCCTGCCCGCTCCTGTTCTCGGGAGGGGAAAGAGGATGGAGAAGGGAAATTTTCCAAGGGCACGTGAGGAAATAGGGGTTCACCTCCCTGCTCCAGCAGCCCGTGTGCGAGCCGGGACTCGTGCCCCAAGTCAGGTTTGCCGGAGAATTTCTCCCCTTGCCCTCGGAGAAGGTTGCCCAAAGCCTCGTGCACCATCTCCCCGAGCCCCGATACCGCTTCTTGCACGTTCAAGGCTATTTCCCTGCCAAAAACACAACAAATCAGAGACTTTTTTTTAATTACTGAGTGTGCTGGGATGAGCCCAGCCCCGGCAGCCTCTCTCCCTGCCCCACGGGGCACCAGCGGGCTCTGCTGCAAAAGCAAAAGGGTTGCTGCTGTCTCCTCCCGGCGCATTCCCTGCTCCGGCCGGGCCCACGCAAGCTCTTTCTTTTACGTTCCCTTTTTTTTTGACTTTCACCAAAAAGGGGTGTTTGCAATATCTGGTCATGTCGGTACGCGGTGTACGGTTTAGCTGTCTTTGTCAAATAAAAAAATAAAGATATTAAAATTTAGTAGAAAGACGAGCTGTGTCTCGGGGTGCTCCTTTCCCGTCGCCTGGCCCCGTGTCCCAGCGGTGCCTCCGCTTCTCCCCCTGCCTCCTCCTCCCAGACAAGTTTTGGAGCAGGGCCCTTTTCCCCCGGCTTTCCACTTGTCCCAAAGCACCACGAAAGCTTCGAGAGGAGCTTGCCGGCTCCAAAATCGTTTTGTAGGTTAAAAAAAAAGCGTGTCACGAACGCCGTTCCCTGCTGATCTGGCAGGGAAATTAAAGGAGGGAAAAAGAAAAGCGGAGAACGATTTGGTTTTGCTGCGACGTAGCTGAGGTGGAAGGCAGTTCTGAGGGGGAAGCGGATTCTGGTTTTGTTTCTTTCCAACTAATTTGACTCATTACTGTTCCTGCAAGGCCGGCACAGCCCCAAAAGCGAGAAGCTTTTAGAGCCCTTTAAAACATCAGCTCCTTCCCTGCACGGCCAGGATGCCTGCAAGGCCGTCGGAGCGATTGGAAAAAAAAAATAAATTATAGATGGTCACACTTAATTTCTTTTCTCTCTCTTTTTTCTTTTTTTTTAAGGCACGCTTTATACCGATTCCCGCTATATTTTTATTTTATTTTATTTTATTTTTCCAAGCAAAGTAGGAAATACTTTTTCATCTCCTTCGCCTAATGGATTGGATGCGAAAAATATTTCCCTGGCAAGCGAACACCCCGAGAGTTGTTCGACTTGTCAGGATGTTATGGATCGGCCCCCGCGGCCCCCTGCCCCCGGAGCCGCCGCGTTTCCCCTCTCCTGTTGCTGCTCCCGGTGGCCCACGCCGTAATTGATGGCGCGGCTGCGTGCGTGTGTGTGACCTTGCATGCGGCTGCTGGAGCGAGCCGCCGCTCCCTTCCCCGCACCAGCCCCGCTTTCACGTGGCCAGGATGAATTTAGTGCTCCCGAAAGGACGCGGAGCCGAGTGGATTGGATGCGGGGAGAGGAGAGGGGGGGGATGATGATGACGATAATAATAATAATAATAATCCGCTGCCCGAAGGAGAGGCAAACAGGGGGATTTTTGTTCCTCTCTGGCTGCTGTTGCCCACTTGTTTAGGGCCTCGTGCACCCCGCAGGAGCGCCTCTGGGATGCGGGGCTGGAGGGCTCATCGTCCTCCTGGCCCCTCCGCCAGCACCCTGGGGCAGCCACCCTCAATTAAGGGGATTTTTTTTTTAAATTTTATTTTATTCGAAGTGGAAACAAGCTCGGACCGGAGCCTCGCGATTGGTTCCTGGCTAAATTGCAGCTCCAGGCTCAGTTGGCTGAACTGGGGCTTGTTGGATTTTTTTTTTAATTTTTATTTTTTTATTGCAATCTGCTCGCTTATTTCCCTTTCCAGGGGGTGATTGGAAGTAAAAACTCCCGTAAATCTGCAGCCGGGCTGGGGGGCGGCTTTGTGAGACCTCCCCACGCCGTTCCCATGTAGCTGGTTGAACGAGGTGAGCATCTCTATCCCTTTTAATGGGGGAAAAAATATTAAAAAAAAAAAGACAATCCCCATCCGAGGAGGACAGGCTGGAAGGAGAGCTCGTCCGCGCCGTGCCGTGCCCGCCCCGCGGGACAGCGCCGTGCAGCCCCGAATAAATAATCCTAAAAGGAAGGGGAGCTGTCAGGTGGGTTAGGCCCCGAGCCTGATCTACATGAGGAGCTGGCAGGAACGCCCTGCAGATAAATCATCCGGGTGAGAGGTATTTTTAAATACAACTTGTCCTTGCTGCTCGGCTCCGCAACCTTTATTTTCATGCTGCCGGTGGAGCCGAGCCCCTGCCTCCTCGGGGTGCCGAGGGGGATGGATTTGGGGTCTGCAGCTGGGGGAGAGCGGGGTCCCTGAGCCCAGAGCATCACCCACAGGCTGGGGACCCCCGTGTGCGACAGCTGGGCCCAAACCCACAATTTTGGCTGTCACCCTGTGAGGCCAGGCGGCTCGGGGTGGCCGAGGCAGCTGTCCCAGCCCGGCTCCTTCCCCCCCCGTGCCAGACACGAGGATTTACACGAGTTTTGATCCCGTTTTTACAGCCGGCACCTGTGAGACCAGCACCAGGCCGGGATGTCCGGGGGGGTCCCAAACCACAGCTCTTGCCCTGGGCAAACCGAGGCGCCGGGGGACAGCGGTGCTTGTGTCCCCAGCTGGGGTCCGGGCACCCTGCGAGGGACAGGGACCCTTTGGGTCCCCGGGGAGGGCAGGCTGGGTCTCCCGTGCACGGATCACCCCAAACTCGGGCCCGCAGAGCTGCTGAATCAGGCGCAGGGAGCGCGGCACAGCTGGTGCGGCCGGGGGGGCCGGGGGGGCCGCAGTTGCTCCTGACACTTTTGCCTCTGAATGTGATGATAAAACTCC
Organism: Netta rufina; assembly: GCF_964035555.1. NCBI lineage: Eukaryota > Metazoa > Chordata > Aves > Anseriformes > Anatidae > Netta > Netta rufina. Next base: position 24,356,744 of record NC_140130.1, on the reverse strand, counting down.
CTTTCCCGATTAGCGCTGATCCCTCTGCCTCCAAAACAGTTGGCCCTAATGAACATACGGCCCAACAGCTGTAAGCGGTTATACATATGCATGGATATATATATTTATCCCCCCCCCCCCCTTCCCCTCCCCGCAGCCCCTCCATATATACTGGAGATCACAGCTGTTGCCATTCTTCCTCGCGATGCAGATCAGACGCTCTCTCTCTTTGGAGTCTTACTTGACCTATTTTGCAGGCGCAAGATTTTTTGTGATGATGATTTCCCCAGTTGGTGCTTTTGATTCCGCCTGAAACATCTTGATTGAAGGCAAACAATGGCAGCTCCGGCAGCCGGCAGCGCCCCGCACCCCACGCGCCGCCCGGCAGCCGCCACGCGACGGCTCCGGGGACGCTCCCCGGGGTGGCCGCTGCCTCCCACCCCGTCCCTTCCCTGTGCCCACCGAGCCCCCATCCTCTGCCACCTCCGGGACATCCCCTGCTCGGGCCCAAAATCTCGAGAAATGAGGGGATTTCCTCATAGGGATGCTCCCGGGGGGGATGTGGGTGCCCCAGCTGGGGGCTGCGCAGCCCCTGCGATGCTCTGAGCACCCCACGGGTGATGGGGACCTTCCCGTCCCCTTCCCCATGGGGTCCCTGTCTCTGCTCACTGCTCATTGTAGGGTTTTGGGACCGGCCCCACAGCCTCCCCAGCCATCCCCCTGGAGAAGGGCCCCGAAGCGGCCACGTCCCAGGAGCACACAAAGCCATTTTTCGTTTGGCTTTTCCGTCTGAAGTGTGTCCCTCATCCCTGTTTCTACAGCAACTGGGAAGTTCACGGCCTGGCCTGGATGGAGGGGACGAAACAGCCGAGGGGGAAAGGAGAAGGGAGCTAGAAATAAGTTTTTAGGGTCAGAAGGCGGCGCTGGACGGCTCCGTCCTGGGCACGGGGAGGCCACGGGGTCACTGCAGCTGGGGCAGGGCTCTGAGCCCGTCCCCGTCCCTCCGGCACCAGATGTGATGTGGGCAGCGGGGGCCAAATCTGGGAGCAGAAAACTTCATCCATCGGGACCTGCCGTGAAATGGGGCTCCAAAAGCAGCACGGGGCCCTCACATGGCTCGAGGAGCACTGGGGGGGCCCCCTCTGCCCGGTCCCAACCCTACAGCAGCCCCTCCGTGGTGTGAGGGGAGAGAGCGACCTCCGAAATTCACTTTCCTTAAAAAAACAAAAAAACAAACCAACGACGAGCCGACGGTGCTTCATCTTATGCAGCGAGTCTCTTCATTTATTCATTACGAGATAATACCCAAATCTGGCTAATTAATATTCCTGCATCTTTTCCAAGGGCTGATGAGGTATCTTAAACATCTCGCCGAGATGGGCTTTCATATTTATAAGGTTGATGCGCGAACCTAAATTGACGGCAGCTAAATATACTCCTCATGTTTAAGCATGGGGCTGCGATCCTGGGGAGGGGGGGTCCTGGGGTGCACGCCCCGGCCCTAAATGGGACCCTGGGAGGGGTCGTCAGCCCAAAAAGGCTCCCCCGGGCTGGGGTGTGACACTGGGGTGTCTTTCTGCAGGAGATTTCCCGGTCTAATGGCAGTGGAGCCGGTGGAGATTTGGGGTCTGAGCTCCCCGCCCCGGGGGCGGTGCAGGTGCCGGAGCAGGGAGCGCGGGGTCGCGCTGAAATCCTTCTGCGGGGTTAAAAATAGGACCTGGTGGCGAAGCGGGAGCCTGGTTTGCATTCTCCCTCGTTATGCTGATTGCTTATTTACGTCTATGCAAATGGTGCAAGAAGCAGCGGCTCCTCCACCTGGGGACCCTTTGGCTCAGAGGAGCCCCAGCCTTGCTGGGTAAGTCCCTAAAACGCCGGAGGAGCAGGATCCCAACCCTATTACTTCCCGGGACTGCCACCCGGTCTGTGGGATCATGCTGAGGATGAAGCATCCACCCCGTGACGTGCTTGGTGCCCAAGCACACCGATGGCACCGCTCGCCCCGTGCCGCCAGCTGTGCGTGTCCGGCCCCAGCTGTTCCCCATCAGCCTGCCCCCACCCGCCCGCGCCGCTGGGCCCCGAGATCCTTTTTCCACCCGGCCCCATGTCCTTCATCAGGCACCAATTTGGTCCGGCCCAGCTGCTCGTTTTTCTTTCCACCCCGTGACATGTTTTCACCCGGCTCCTAATCCGTCTCCTTCCATTCACAGCTCGAGCTGTTTATGGATGGGCCCCCGCTCGCCCCCTCCTCCTCCTCTCCCCCTTCGGACCGAGCCATCCATCAACAAAACCCCAAAAACCTTCGGGTTTCCCCTCCTGTCAGCCCTACAACTCCTCAGCCCACCCGGGCGAGGCCATCGTGTCCCTGCGTGCCACCGGAGCGATGCTGTGGGACCGGGTGCTCGTGTCCCCCTCGGGGCCGGGGGACAGCACTGGGGCCCCAAAACGGGCACCTGCGGTTGTGGGGTGCTCCCCATGACGAGGCACGGGGCAAGGGTGAGGATTTGTCTGGTGGAAATGGGCTCGGTACCATAGGGGACGGGGAGCTCTCGTCTCTCTCAGCCCCGCTTCTCCTCTGTTTTTGGCTCTCCTGAGTGGTGAGAGGGAAGCAGCACGGAGGGGATCCAAACCAGAGCGAAAAGGAGGCCATTTGGCAACCGAAAACCCAAAAACCAAACAAGCCCAAACCTGAAGAGAACGACAGAAAACCCCTACCGGCTCCCCAAAGCTGCTCTTTGACCATTTTTCCCCAGATTAGGAGCTCGCCCCTTGCGGCCCCAGCCAAAGGCTTCCTCCTCGCCCTTCCCCGCCCCGGCCTGGGGCGCTGCCAGCGGGGACGAGGCCTTGGGGACCAGGTCGGGCACCGTCCCCATCCCATAGTCCCACAATGGGGATTGTTCTGGAGGCCGTGGGCAGGACGCGGCCCGGCCGGCCCCACGCCTGACTCACATCCTCGCGGGCTGGGAGGGAGCCCATGGAGTCACCTCTCCGGCATCCCCCAGGGGACACCAACCCCACAAGGGCTGGGACGCGGCACCGGCGCTGCTGGCAGCCACCCCGAGGCTTTTTGGGGTCCCCAAAACCGCAGATGCTGCTGGCGGCCCCGTCCAGCCTCCCACACGTCCCCCAGAGCCGGCCAAACCCGAGGCCTCCTCCGAGCTCGGTGGAAAGGTTTGGGCAGGAAGGAGCCTGGCGGCGCCGAGCCCGCGGCGTAAATCACCGCCTCCACGTCCCGACGGGGCCGCGTGCCCCCACGCTGCCTTCGGGGCTCCTCTGCGGAGGGTTTCAGCCCCAAATTAGAGCAGAGGAGGCCGCCAGCTCTGCGTCACGATATCTCTGTCCCCCCTCGGCCACCCCGTCCCCAAAATGCCCCCCGGGTTGGGGGGCAGCCTCCTGCCAGAGCTCCCGTTCGCGGGGAAGAGCCGCAGCCGAGCGAGGCGTTTGCACTAAGTGATCACATTTATTTGAATATTTTTTTTTCTTTTTTTTTTTTTTTTCTTTTTTTTCTGTGTGTGTTCTAAAATTGGTTACAGAATAAATACCTGTGCCTTATAGCAGGAAGTCCACTTTTTTTTTTATACAAAGTGCTTGTTACAGGAAGTTGCATCAGCGATACGTTGGGGGGGGGGGGGTTGCATTTCGGCAACGCTTCCCCTCCTGAAAACTAGAACAGATTTTTTTTTTATTTATTTATTCGTTTTTTTTTTTTTAAAGTTTCTTTTCCCTTTTCTTTTTTTTTTTTTTTTTTTTGTGCATTAAATTTCCTGCCATTGTGTATTTACAAATCTCTGAAAGAAGGAAAAAAAAAAATGCCAATATGCATGAGAAGTGGCCTTTTAACACAAAAAAATCAGCCTTTAAAAAAAAAAAAAAAAAAAGTAACAAACCCAAAATCTACACGTATCATTTCATACTGAATCAATGATAGATTTTTTTTTTTTTTCTTTTTAAAAAGGGGAAGAGAGGGGCTGGGGAAAGGGGGAAAACTGAACCAAACCAAAAAAATGAACTCAGAGAAGTTGAAACGGAGAAGGTGCAATTGTCCCTTCTGAAGTTTTCCGAAGCCAGAGAGTAGCAAGTAGGAGCGTGACGCACAGAACCAGACGCCCGACTGAAATCCCCATCGATTTCTTCCGTGTAATTTCTCCCTCGTCTTTTCCCAGCGAGGGACAGGAAGGACTTTCCAAAATTAAATTAAAAAAAAAAAATAAAAGGAAAAAAAAAAAACACAAAACAAAACATTATTATTTTGTTTCAAAGTGGAAAGGGAAAAAAAAAAAAAAAAAAAAAAAGAGATGAGAGAGAACAACCCTCCCCAAAATCCTGGAGAGGCACGAGGCGGGAAGGAAACCGGGTTTGATTGGAAAGAAAAGAAAACAAAACAAAGCCCAAACAAAGCAGACTCCTCTCTCTCCGAGCGCGCCATCAACCAGGCCTCTCCGGAGAGTGTGGCTGTTAACTGGTGACGTAGTGTTTGGCCGACGGCTGGCCGTAGACCCGATAGAAATCCTGCCGCCCGTGCTGCTGGGACGCGTCAATCCATTCCCGCACCGCAAGTCCCGGCAGCGACTGGGGCACGGCGGGCGCGGGCGGCAGCGGGTGCGAGTACTCCTGCGAGGAGACCGTCCAGGGGAAGTGCCCCGAGCGCGGGTAGGGCTGGTGCCCGCCGTGGTTGGACACCGAGGAACAGTAACAGTTGTCCACCGAGCAGACGAGGATTTTGCGCCCGCCGTACTGGGAGAGCACGGACTGCTGAGATGAGGTGGTGTTGGGGTAGTGAGATGGGTTGAAGACGGAGCCCGAGTGCACCGGCTGCGGGCCGCTGGGAAGTCCAACAATGTGCTGCGTGGAGCTACAAGGCACCATGGCTTGTGCGGACTGCCCCTCGCCGGCCGAAGCGCCCTGGCTCATGTACTGGCTCGCCACAGTCCCGGACGATGGCTCGAGGAAGCTGCCCTCGGGGAAGGCGGTGGAGTGCTTGCGCTTCTCCGCGCCGGAGTTGCTGACGGTGCAGGGGTACATGGGGATGCTCTGCAGGAAGGGGACGGGGGTGCTCAGGGGACCTGCGGGGGGAACAGGAGAGCAGGAGCACGTCAGGTTTCGTCCCGATGGCCCCGGGGACGATCTGCTGCGTGTCCCAGCCCCGTGCACCATGGCACAGCTCCTTGCCAAGAGTGGGGCGGACATGGGGTGTCCCAGCCACCAGCCTGAAGCTGCACTGAAGCCCCAAGACCCACGTCCTGGCCCTGCATGAGCTGAAGGCCCCCAGGCTGCCCTGCTGCTGGTGAACAGGGCGCTCACCCACCTGCAGGTGAATTTGGGGACCTCACCAGCAGGTTCAGGCTGGCCCCAAGTGCCACTCTCTGAGCACGTGCACAGGCTGAGCCCCACACACAGCTCGGTCCCAGTCCCAGGATGAGCAGAACCCCAAATCCCCCGAGAACAGAGGACCACGAAGCCTCCACGGGATGTGATCAGCTCCCAGGCACGGGATGGGGGCTGTGGGACCACATCGGTCCCTGTTTGTCCCTGCCCGTGGTGTGACCCCTGTGTCCTCCTACAAATCTTTCTGCCCGTGGCCAGCTTTTGCCGTGTCACCCCCAAACACACCCACTCCACAGCATCTCCGTGTCCTAAACCTGGCCGCAGAGGGGCTCCCGGGGGTCCCTGCACCCCAATGGCCCTCCCCACCCCCTCGCACTGGGACCCACTGGGAGGCAGCGAGGGCCTGTCCCCTGTCCCCCCCATACCCCCTCGGCTTCACCCACCTTCCAGCAGCTTCCTGAGCTGCTTCTCCTTCTTGGCGATCTCGTTCAGGAAGAGCTTGGAGTTGAGGTGCCCGATTTTGGGCGGAGGCAGGCTGCCACCTGTACAGTTCTGGGTCCTGTTGGGGACCGGGGGCGGAGAGGAGAGGTGAGGGACAGAACGCACACAGGGGAGGGTCTGGATCCCCCCCGGGCTCCTTCCCACACACCCTCCAAGGCCAAATCCCTTCCCCCGGGAGGCAGCAGGGACCTGCCCCCATCCACCACCCGCACCCTTCCCCAGCGGCTCAGGGCAGCCCCGCAGCCCCCCGGCAGCTCCAGCATCCCCAGCCCTGCTCCACCTCCACCCCACAACGTTCCCCTTTCCCCCCAAACACGCTCGCCCCTTGTGCTTACCTGTCCATTAAGATTTTCACAGACTTGGTGTTCTAGGAGGGGAAGGAGAAGCCTTGTCAGTGAGGACAGGCCCTGCCCCAGCACCCACCTCCCCTTCCGTGTCCCCTTCTGGGTCCCCTACAGCACCCAGGGCTGTGCCTGCCTCCAAACACTGTGGTCTCATGCCTCCTGCTGCCCTCCCCATCCCAAATGAGCCCCAAATCCAGCAGGACACCGAGCCCCAAACCCCTCTGTCCCCACAGCCCAGGCTGCTCCGTCCCAGCTCCATCCGCAGCGTGTCCTCATCCACCCCTCCTCGCCCTGACCCCTCAGGAGCCAGCGGCAGAGCCAACACGGTGCTGTCCCCTGCTCCTCGCCGTGCCCCACGCCGTCCCCGCAGCACCAAACCCTCCCGGAGGCAGCAGCAGGGCTCACCTTCATGAAGTTGATGTCCTCGGTTTTGTCGAACATGACCTGGACGGAGCTGAGGAGCTTCTTGGCCTCCTGCATGCGCTCGTTGAGGTGCAGGACCTGGGCAGCGTTCTCGTTGCAGAACTTGGCCTGGGCCTTGTCCAGGATCTCCATGGTCTTCCGCAGGTCCTCGTCCAAGATCTGGTGCATCTTCTCGTACTGCAGGCGCACCTCGTCCTTCAGCTGGCTCACCTTCTCCTGGGGGGCAGGAGCAGGCTCAGCCCCTTGGCACCCCCGTGATGCCCCTGGGTCCTTCCCCAGATGCCACAAGCTGCAGAAACCCTCCCTGTCCCCATCCCATCCCCACCCCGGAGCCGTCCGAGCCCCATGCTGGGGACACACCATGCTCCTGACCCCTTCCTCCACTCCCCGGGAGGCCAAATGGGGCTTCAAGGAGCAAGAGCCCACCTTGTTTTATCGGTGTCCCAGCAAAACGCCCTCTTGCAGCTCTCACCTCCTGGGTATTTCAGGGATTTATGGGGATCTGCACCTCCAGACCCTTCCCTCCCACTTGGGATGAAGCTGATGGCTGTGCTGAGCTGAGGGTGCGATGTCTGGTACCTAAGGACAGCTTCCACCCTCACCCAAACACCCAAGGGGCTGTAGGGCAGCCCCAAACACCTTTTTTTCCCCAAAAAGTACTCCTGCCAGGGCCGAAATGGAGACAGCGAGTACAGCACAACCAGCTCCTCCACGCCAAGCAGCTCCAGTCCCGCTGCCCACCCCAAAACCCCAACCCCTTCAGGGTGAGCTCCCCTCACCTCCACCAGCCGCTTGTCCGACTCCAGCTTGTAGAGCTGCTCCTCGATGTCCTGCTCCCGCTCCTCCAGGCGGTCCTGCTGCTTCATCAGCATCTTCTGCAGGGCACGGAGAGGGCGGCACGTCAGAGGCGAACCCGGCGGCCCCACGCAGCCCTGGGCACCTCGGGGGACGCGTGGAGGGGCTCACCTCCTGCCACGGGTCCCTTCTCCTGTCCCTGCCGGCGTCAACGCCATGGGGAGGGACGGAGAGAGGTGGCACCGAGCCCGTGTTTCCCCCCCAGGCCTGAGAGGCTCTCGACGGCGGGGGCGAGCCGGGAAGGAACAGGCAGCGCGGATGAATTTCGAGGGGATTATTGCTATTATAAACCGCCGCTCGGGGATTTATAATCAAGTAATTAATTCCTGGACTAGGCGGGAGGGGGAGGGGGGTGCAGAGGCACTGCTGGGATTAATTGCAGCGCAGGGAAAGGCTGTCACCTCCGACTCCGCTCGGGAGCAGGAATTTGAAGCCTTCTCCCTCCTGTTGTTTTGCTTCAGGTCTCGGGCACCTCCAGCCCCGGCGCTGCTGCGCTCGGCAGCCGGGTCAGCCCCACACAGAGCAATCGCCCTAAAAGCAGCTCCCAGCACTAATAATAACAAGGAGCTAAAAAAAAAAAAAAAAAACAAAACAACACACAACACCATCTTCCCACTCACAGCCGCGCTCCACATGCGTGCACGGTGCCCACACACACACGGAGGACACGCAGACAGAGCACATCCCCCAAAACGGGGCCTGGGAGGTTTGCTTGTCCAAAAAAAAAAACAAAATAGGGCTGAAAACATGGCACAGGAGCTCCAGCAGGAGCTGTGGGTGGTGGGCCCTTGATTTTGGTGGCCAGCACATCCCCTGTGGGCACCATCCTCTGCACCGAGCCGTCCTCTACGCCTCCCTCCCTGCTGCGAGAGCCTCGCCGTCTCCACACCCACAGCCAGAACCACCCTACAACACCCCCTGGACACGAGATCACAAATCTATACACAACTTCATAGCTCAAGTTCACTCAGTAGCCTCCCACAGCTGGAAAAAGTGACCGAAATCCAACCTAAAGCTGTAGAAACCTAAGAGGTTTCCAATAGAGGACATGCAGCGTGTTGTGTGTTTTTTTTTTTTTTTTTTTCCTATCTCACACTTGAATCACTCTCTTGATTTTAGGGTGATTTAAAACCATACGTGCCTGAGATTGCTGCGGGATGGGAGGGCTTCTCACCCACGGCAACTGAACCCTTAACAAGACACTCGGGTACGAGCTGCCCCTGCTGGCTCCGAGGAGCGAAATCTCATTGTCTCTGCAGCGCAGGCTGAATTCCTTAGGTATTTTGAAAAGGAAAATATATCCCTTTCCCTTCCATCCCCTCCCAAATCTGGTATTTCTGAAGTCATGAACTCCTCCTCCTCCTCCAGGATCAGGATTTCTCAGGGTAATTTCTCATATTTCATGCATGACCTTGGTGCTGGGAGAGCTGCGGCTCTCTCCGCGCACGCTCTTCGCGCGAGCCCTTCCCAGGCTCCGTGATCGCAGTTTGTCTTCTGAGGTGCTGGGACTGCACCAAAAGGGCCCCCAAACGCCCTATATCGAGCAGCAGGAGTAAAGCTGAAGGAGATGTGAGCACGGGAGGGTGGTCGGAGGCCTTCCAGCTGCGGGGTTTGGAGGAGAAAATCAGCCCCCAGAAGGATTAGCCCCAAATCCCCAGAAGGGTCCAGCCCCAAATCCGCAGCTATCTCCCACCACAGTTGTAGACGGGGTCCCCCCAGCACGGGGGAGCATTGTCAGCCCCCCCCAGCACGGGGGGGCAACGTCAGCAGAGTGGATGTCAGCTAATCTGACAAATCATTAATAAATTAATCTGCGGCCGGGGTAATTGGCTCTTCTACCCCAGTCCCAGCGAGACAGCGCTAATTGCTGGACACTGGCTTACCCTGCTGGAATTAAACATAATCGCCCCCCTCTCGTGGAGAAATAGAGAGGAAAAGGGAGATGATTCTCCTCCACCCATCCTCTCCTTATGACCCCGTCCCGCTGCTGGCAGTGGGAAAAAGTGGGAAAGCAAAACCCCCGGCCCCACAGCCCTCGTGCCCTAAAGAAACCCAGACAAAGTTTATCCGTCCACCAGCCCTCCCTGACCCCCCAAACCCATTGGGGCTTTCACAAACGCCCTCAAAAAGCCCCACAATGTGGAGGGGAAGCCCGGCTGGCCCGAGGCAGCCCCTGCAGCTGGGGAGCTGGGTGCTGGGCTCCCCACATCCCTCCTTCTTCCCCCGGCTGTGGTGAATGGGGACATTGTCTGTGGCGGCCGGAAAGCCAGGACGGAGGGAGCGGGGCGGCTGGGGAGGAAGGGCGAGGAGGAGGAAGGTGGGCCAGGCAGCGGAGGAGCCCTGAAGGGCAGATGCCTTTCTCGGGAACGGCTCCAGACACCTGCAGCTGGGCCCAGGGCCCCGCATCAAGGGCGCTCATTGAGGCCGGCATCCCGGCGCGGAGCCGGGGGGCTGCAGCCGGGCCCCAGGTCACAGCCGCTGAATGCTAATGCAGCCAGCGGCCCCGGGGTGGGGATGCCAGAGCCAATTTTCGCCTCCCCTGGCTGATTTGCTGCTCCTCGGCCCCGCTCTGCCGGCAGCGGGATGGTTTTCTGAGAAAAAACCCACGGGTGGAGGTGTCCTGATCCGTCCTGAGGACGTGTCCCCTCCCCAAAGCCAACGCTGCTCTTCACAGAGTCCCCAAAAACAGGGGACACCCCAAACCCGGCAGGGAAAACACCTGAAGGGCAGGAGGGAAACCTCCCAAGATCACCGTGCCCCATGGGGACACCAGGGGAGCCCCACAGACCCCACACACCCCCGGGACCACCACCCCGTATGGCTCCTGCTGCCAGGCCCGGGCAGGAGCAGCTCTCGACCCCCCCTTGCTCTGCTTTCAGGAGGCCGATCGGCTTGCAGAGACAGGAAGGAAATGTTTGCTGCTCGGGGTTTCATCTTGCACGCCTTTACAGTAACCACCAGGCAGGGGGGGGGCTCAGGACAGAGCTCGAGGCCTTCCCCCCGGGCAGAAACCAGGCTGCGGCAGGCCCCATTGCTCCCAGGACAGCCCCAAAAGGGGTGCTGGGGCTGAGCAGCTGCTTGCCCGGGGTGGCCTGGCCCTTCCCAGCCCTTCCTAAACCATCACAGGTGGTGAGAGCCAGTTTTTGGACCCACACGAAGCCAACCCATGCCATGGGGCCTCCCCTCCACTTCAGCAGCACCTCAGCACCAGGAAAGCTCAGGGCGCTGAGGTATCCTACAAAGTTTTGGGGCTCGGATCCGGATCCCAGCTCTCTCAGTAAGTGTTTCCAGCCCCTCGAGACCTCGGACTGACACCAACACCTGGAGGACATCTGGGCCCTGCTGACAAACATCACCATCGGGCCCTCATGTGCTTCCTCCCCGCCAAAAATAAAAGCTGGGCCTTGCAGCAAGGCTGCCGGCCTCAAAACCCCGGGTTGAGGTGCTCCAGAGCACCGGGACCCTGCGGTCTCTGTGGGGAGAGATGGGTTTGTACCCCTGGGAGGGGATGGGGGAAGGTGTCCTGCCCCAGGCAAAGCCCTTCATCCAGCCCTCAGCCCCGGGGAGGGCTGTGGGGACGGGGAGGACCCCATTCACCAGGCTTCACGGTTTTTCAGAGCCTAAGGAACCGCATGAAAAGTCCTGCCCCTTCCGCGTGCTGTGCTTGCAGCTCCTTGAAAGCTGCTCTCAATTTCCGTGTGAGCTACAGGAGCCCTCCTTAACCTTCTTTTCTCCTTCCTCAGTCCCTGGTCTCGTCGATCTGCTCCTTCCTCATCGTGAATCCAGCTGAAAAATTAACTGAGGGAGAAAAGCAGCCTGCTTGCAGCCTTTACCTCCCCAAACCCAGTCTCATCATGCTCCTGAGTCCAGGCACAGAGGGGTGTTGGGTCAGCACCGTACCTCGGACACATCACAACGCCCTGCTCCTCGCACGAGCCCTTTTCCACGCTGCTCCACCACCCCTGAGTCGTTCCTTCCATAATCCCCATGCAAAAATAAACAGCCTTTGGCAGCACCCCCAGTCCTGCCTTGATCCGCCGGCGTCCCAGCTGCTGGATCCCAAAAATCTCCCAAACCTGCTGTGTTTGGTCCCGGCCAGCGGTCCCCAGGCTATGACAGGCGGGACACCTCACCTCCCAGAGCGGCCATCCCCTAAAAACCCACTCCCATCGCCCGGCAGCCAACCTGCCCCCATCTGCAGCCCCTGTGTGGTTGAGAAAGCCTCGCTCCCTCTTCCAAATAAACATCTTGGATTCGAGATCCAGCTGGCCTGCGTGATCTCAGAGCCTTCTCCCCGCAGGGGTGAAACGCAGCCAGCCTCTCCCACCCTCTCGCCGAAGGCTGAGCCGCCTCTCCCCTGCCCGAAGACCTCTGCTCGGGGCCCAGCCCTGCCACGGCGAGACCCCAGCCCCCAGCAGCAGCCCCCTGCCCTTCCTCACATCCCACCAGCTCAGCAGGGTGGGCAGGGGCTGATTTCTGCTCCCCGGGAGCCAGCCCGAGGACACAGACCCTCGAGAAAGTCATCGAGGGCACCCCGATGCCAGCTACGTGCAGAGGTGACAACAAGAACTCCCCGCTTTGATTTAAAGGCAGCAATTTTTTTTTTCCCCCCCCTCCCATCCGATCTAGTTAAACTTCCAACTGCTCAAGGCTATTTTAATTTGTACTGGGAAGTTAAATCAACACAAACAAGGGCAGAACGGGTTTACACGCACCTCTATTACCGGCTAGCACAGCTCCATTTCTCTAGGCAGCTTTTTTTTTTTTTCCTACTAAAGATAAGGGGGGGCCTTGCTGGTGCACCTCCGACTGACAAATGGAGCCTGAAAGTGACTCGGGAGTCAACGCCTCCCCGCAAGTCAAGGTGACTCCTGCACCAATCGGCTGGATTCAAAGAGCTTTGCAAAAATGCAGATCAACTAACAAGATTTATAAAACCTGTTAGGGGCTTAGAGGCCGCTTAATTCTCCGAGGTGCCGAGGAAAAGTGCCTGACTTGCACGGGAATGGGTAGGGCTTGGGGAGGTGGCTCCCTCAACCTTTGGGTTGCTTCAAGGAAAGGGATTCAGTTTCTCCTGGAAAGCAGGGTTTGACGTGAGACTCAAAGCCCTGGCTCCTCCATCACTCACCCTACAGAGAAAAAAACAAAGTCCTGCTGCTGCCTGCAGCCGTCACCAACATTTACCCCAAAGCCGCAGCAGAAATCTGCTGCTCCAGCTAAGCGGCGACAGAAACCACCCCGAGGAACACGAGACTTGGAGATTCGGGGCAAAAACCGTGGGGAAAAAAAAAGGAGAGAAAGCAAACTAAAAGCCCCTCGTGGTTTAGGACCGAGGATGCTCGAGGAGCAGGGCACCACCGAGCTTCGTGGGGAGCCGGCACCGCGACCGCGCCGCCGCCTGCTCGCAGGGAAGCCGCTGGGTTTTCTCCCTCGCCCATTTCATTTTTTAATTTATTTATTTATTTTTATTTTATTTTTTTTTCCCCCTTTGTGAGGCGGCTGTTGAGAATCTGAAAGCCCGGATTATAATCTTTATGAATCCCATAGTTAGAGCGTGCTGAACAGCAGCCCAGCAACACCAGATGTTCAAACAAAGCTGCCAACCGACAGCTGTCTGCAGCTTGCAGCGTGTTTTTACTTTAAAATGCAAAATGATACCAATCTATATTAAAAGAGAGACGTTCGGAGCCGTGCGATAGCAGCTGAAGCCGCGGATATTGCTCTTTCTTGCAGGGTGTGGCAACAGAAGGAAAGATCTCAGAAACTTACTGCTTAAGCTGCCCTCCCAGCCCCCCCCCCCCCCCCAAAAAAAAAAAAATCCTGGCCCCTTTCCTAATGGGAACGAGCCTCACGTTACTGCTTGAGTGCCGTGAATGTACCAGTGCGTGTCCAAACAAGCCAGGAAAAAGAAAAATGCAGCATGAACAAACACCGTCTGACGGAGGGTGCCAGAACGAATCTGGGCGCTGCGGAGCCCGCACCTGGCCCCGAGCGGCGCAAAGGGGACGCAGGGAGCTCCTGCCTCGGCCACCAGCCCTTCCCAGCACACGCTGGGGGGACAAACACGGAGCCTGGCCGGCTTCTGGAGCAGGAGCAGCTCCGAGGAGCAGGCATGAGGCGTTACACCCTGCGACAGAGCCACAGCCAGGGGTTTGGCCTCGCTGTCGCAAGCTCAGCCCTTTGGGAGCCACCAGATTTTGGAGGTGGGGAGTCCTGAGCAGGCTGGGCACGGCACGGTGCTCGCTGCTCAAAGAAATGGAGCAGAGGGCCCTGGCTTAGCCAAACGTGCCGTCCCGCATCCCCCACCAGCCGCGGTCACAGGAAATCCTTGGGATCGGTCCCAGCACCGCCTCATTGTGCCGCGAGCGGCCGCAGCATGAATGAATCACGGCGCCTCGCCGTGACACCCAGCTCCCAGCAACGGCCTCGCCATCAAAATATTTACGTTGCAAATGAGTTCAGAATGGGACCGAATCCCCTCCCCGGCTCGCTGACACAAAAAGGCCGGTCTGCCCTCGCACCACGCAAGCCGCTGGCTGGAGGATGAGGGCGCAGGAGGCCAGGACCCGGTGCTTTGGCGGCGCCGGACCCGAACCCAGCTCTGTAACAGCAACACCCAGGTGGGAACTACGAGTCCCCACAGCTCCCTGCTCCTGCCGGAGCCCGGGAGCCACGAGGGAGCATGCTGGGACCTGTAGTTCGCCGCCAGCCGCGCGCCGTAAAACACGTCTGGAATCAAACAGACGCCAGGCCCCCAGCTCGTGGCGCGACGCCAGCGGCGGCTCCTCGCCGGCAGGCGCTCGGCGCGTTCCCAGGCGCTGCACGAGCCCCTTCCCGAGGGGAGCAGGGCACCCAAAAACCTGCAATCCCCTCGCAGATGGTGCCGGGGGAGCCCCGGGAGAGGCGAGCCCCTCTGCTCGCGCTCCCAGGGCTTCGTTTCGCTCCTGGCGCTTGCCGGCAGCAGGCATTACTTCACGCCACGGCCGGGCTTCCTGGCGGGGAGGAAGGGGAAAAGGAGCCCGGGGCAAAGGCAGCCGGCACCTCCAGCTCCCGGGGCAGCTCCAGGAGGAGGGCACGGCCCCTTCTCTCATCGCCCTCACGCTCGGGAAGGAAACCTCCCATTTCCTAGCCCGCCCCGCCGAGCCGCCACGGAGCGCGTACCCCTCGCGGGATGCACGGGAAAAGAAAAAAAAAAAAAAAAAAAGGGGCTGGAGTTTATTTTAATTCGCTCTTGCAAATAAATCAATTCCACCTTCTCCATCTGTGGTTGTGGCTGCTGCTCGCCGTGGGAAGGTGCCCGGCTCCGGCTCCCACGGGAATGGCCCCAACGCCAGCGCCCGAAAAACCGGCGCGACCACGCGCCCCGGCTGCCCATCGCCTGCCCACGGGTGGCGACAGGCTTGTGGTGCCGGTTAATAGATAAAAACAGGTTAAACAATGCATTCGAGGAGTCATTCAATAACGCCGAGCTTCCCAAATGGCTCTCTCCCATCCCCTCCTCAAAACCAGGCGGTACCCGCAGCACCAGAGCAGCCTCCTGCTTCGCCACGGCCGCTGCAGCCCCAAATCCAAATCCAGCCCCAAAAGCCTGGCTGGCTTTATTTTTGTCCACCCCGCGTCCCCAGCGGCGTGGGGAAGGTGGCGGGGTGGTGTGTGGGAGACCTGAGGACCTGCTCCACGTCAGGGGGACATCGCCGGTGGCATGGGGTTCGGCTGCAAGCCCCACCGTGGTCCTTTGATGTGCTGACTGGTGCTCCTCGGAGGACGCCTGTCATTGGTTTTTAATCTCGCCTGATTACGGGCCAGCCTTTGACATTATTGATCCCTGGCCCCCGAGGTGTCATTTATCTCCCAGCTCTGCTGGCACACGGGAGCCCGGCAGCTTGGAACCCGGCCGGCTCCATCCTTCCAGGGGGCGAGCACCCCGCTCAGCTCCTCGTTTAAAGCCCCGTTTCCAGCCCTGAACGCGATGAATTTTGCTGGCTGCCCTTCTCTCCACGTCAAATGCTGCAGAATCGGGTGCAGGGGGCAGCCGGGGCCCAGCAGAGCCCAGCAGAGCTTTCCTCGGGGAAATCTGAGGGCAGCGGGACCTGGCATTTGATCTCCCGACTCAAACCTCCAGCTCCTCGGGTCTCCGGCAGCTCAGCAGCGTTTTATCAGGCTTGGCAGCCCGAGGTGCCTCCAAAGCCCGCCGCTTCCCTCTTTCGCTTCCATTATCCTCTTTTAGAGGGGGACGTGGCGCAGCACAAAGGTTAAGGACGTGCCGAGGGCCACGCGGGACGGGGCAGCACCGGGGACGGGGGAGCCATTTCCAGCCGTGACCACGCTGCCATTTTCTACAGCAGCAGGACCAGCTCCTCGCCCCCACGGAGAAATCACCAACCTCCTGGGCTACCTGGGGGCTTCTCCTCACCTTCCTGCACCCCTCACACCCCCGGCTTCCTCCGTCACCCGCCCGGGCTGGCAGGAGGCTCCAGCCTCCACCTTCCAGCAAAAAACCACAACATTTCCCTCAAATTTCTGCCACGTTACCGGGGACAGCACCAAGGCTGTCTCCTCGGATGCTTCTCGTCTGTCTCTCCAGCAGAGCCGGGCCTTGCCTTTTGGGAAGAAGGAACATTTCCCGAGGAAGGAAGGGCCCCGGCGGGCGGCTGCACGGCGCAGACAAGGGCTTTGCTTGCGCTTGTCGCCTCGCTGTTATTTATTAGATTACTGCAAAAGCACCTTGATGGATGGAGATCAGTGCTGCGTGTGCTGACAGAGAGCGGTAGCCACGAGCCAACCTTGGGGAGGACCAAGGGCAGAAGCGTTTGGGTGGGGGCAGCTCGCCGGGGATGCTGCACCACCCCCAGCAGGGCCAGCCGTCAGCAAAACCAGCCTGAGCCTCTGCTGCTGGCCCCCAGGAGAGCCCCCAGCTCAGTTTCTCTCCCTCAGGTGGCACCCCTGTCCCTCTGCCCAGACGCCGGGTTGCTGCAGAGATCACGCTGACCTTTTCCTCCCCCGGCGTTAAATAAAATGCCACGAAGCCCCAGGCTGGAGGGCGAGCCGTGGCTGCGCCTGCCGGGCTCACATCCTCAATGGGTGATGGGTTTGGAGAGGAGCGGTCCCTGCAGGACACACACACGGCATCATTTCCAGCCCCCTGCCCCAAAAATAACCCCAAAAGGCGCCCCAATTGCCCTGCTGGGGCAGATCCTGCCCCCCCAGCCCTACAAAAACCCAGCTCCAACACAAGCAGGGCTCGCTGACCCCCCAGCCACACCGCGCAGGGGAGCTGCAGGAATTCCCTCCCGGCTCCAGCCGCCCCCCTCACCACAAGGGACCTGCCACGACCCCCGAGGGCAGGCGGGGAAGGGGGGGGAGGCACTTTGTCACTTTGTCCCCCCCCCCCCAAAAAGGGACCGTGCCGGGGACGGAGACCTCGCGGCGCATTTATTCCGCTCCATCCACCCGCCAGCCGCGCGTCGAGGGGCTTTTGCCGGCGGAGCCTGGTGCACCAGGACCCGAGAACAAAGGGAGGCACCCGCACCCCCATCCCTTTGTCTGAGCGCTGAGGAGTTTCACCTGCAGGGAAAGCCAGCTCCCACCCCAAAAAGAGCCGGCGGGGAGAGGGCCGCGGCCCCCTGCCCGCGGGAGGACCGGCAGCCACCCCCCTCTGCTTCCCAAATGCGTCACCGCTAGGTCCAGGAGCCCAAAACATTGCCATAAAAACAGCCGAGCGTGTGGCTGAGCACCACAGCCCGGGGCTCAGCTCCTCGGGGCACCAAAACCCAGGAGTGATGGCGAGGGGATGGGGTGGCAGCTTTCCTTCCTGGGGACGGGGTTTCAGAGCCGCACATCGGTTTTGGATCAATCGGTTTTGGATGAAGCTGGTGTAGGGCGAAGGAAGCTGCCGCCCCCATTAGGCTACGGGGGAATTTTCTGCCCCTTTTCCCCAAGCTCCAGCTCTGGGATGGAGCTTCGAGGGCACCCAGGGAGGCGAGCAGGAGCCGGGGGGACGCCAAGCGAGCAGGGGACGCTGCGCGCAGGGGTGGGTGGAGGGAGAAGAGGGCAGCTCAGCCCTCCCCGAGCCCCGCGTCCCCCCGTCGGCCGGCCTGACAGCGTTTACTCATATTTCAGAGAGACACAGCCATCCGGAACGGCGCTCCCTGCCAACTGCCTCATCTGGAGCCATCCCCAGCTCGCTCCCTTCCAACCCGCGCCGCAGACGGGCCCCCCCAGAACAGCCACCGAGCGAGGAACCGAGCCGGGAAAGGTAAGGGGAGAGAAACAAAAAAACACTGAAAAGGGGGGGAAAAGGGTGAGAAATTAAATCATTTTGTGCTTTTTTTTTGTTATCCTCTAGGCCTGGTGCACCAGCTCGCTCTGTGAGCGTGGTAGGCAGAAGCCACCGCCGCCGAGCGGCCGGGCGCTGCCCCGAGCAGCGTTGCTCACGTTACCATCACAAGCAAATCACAAGGCAGCGAGGGGACGAGCACGATCCCCTGGCGAGAAGGGGCCAAAGCCGTCCTTATCAGGAAGGATCCGGCACCGGGAGGCGCTTCCCGGAGTTCATCTGGAGGACAGATGTACGGTCTCTCGCGTGTGTCCCGCGTCTCGTGCTCGCGCATCACCACCCAGCCCCGCCGATCTGGGACCAGGCTTCTCCTCCGGCTCCCAACCTCGCTGCCTTCAGCCCTGCTGGGCGATTTAGGGCTGGCTGGCCCCGCTCTTCCTCCTGTGGAGGAAAGGGAAGAGAGAGGACACCCCACACCAGCCCTGCCTCCACCGAGCCATCGTCCCCCGACTCCGACCACGGCAGCGCCTCCCTGCTGCGAAACGCCCCGAGCTCACCAAGTCACCCGAGGCTCGGGCAGAGCCACAGCATTTTATCTTAAAAGACCAAAAAAAAAAAAAAAAAAGCGAGGCCAGACCAGATTCCGCCCCAGAGCCTGCGTGGCAAAGCAGAATCTTGCTCCAAGTGTTTATTTATAAAGCTGTACGTACATGTACGTTTGAATCCTGACAGAATTAATTCTGGCATCCAGCTAATTCAAAGCATTCCTCCCCCCATCACACTACTGTTGCAGGCCAGCCCAGCACAGAAGCTGATTATAAAATGCTGCACTAGCCAGGCATTTCTGCAAAGGCTTGTGCTATTGAGCATTCAGTCTTTCCTTGCTTGGCTATTTCATTGTTTCGGTGGTCGCTCCCTCCTCTCTTGCCCTGTGTTTCCTGGTTACTTTTGTCCCCTGCTCTGGAAGCACTGCTGCTCTCAGCCCCATTTCAGTGTCAGGTTTAAAAAAAAAAAAAAAAATTACGTGAAATTAAAGAGCAGGCAAGAAAAAATTACCCCCGCGTAGCAGGGTTTCCAGCAAACAGCCAGGTAACAAGCAAAAAATAGGGCAGCTGCAGAGCTGCGGGCGGACCTGGGGGGCAGAAAACCCACCGCCTGCCTCCGAAGCACGGCTCAGAAATCCCTGTGTGGTCACAGGCTGTCCTCCCGAACAGAGCGGAGAGAGGTCAGGGCAGGCAGCAATGTAAGAGCCTCTTTATTCTTGGGCAGTTGCACGAAGCTGATCGCTTGTGCCCTTTGTGAGCCATGGAAATGTGCCTCCTCCGCCCCGCCCCTCCGCCACCCCGCAGCTCTGCCCTGCTCGCAAAGGGGCAGGGGCCCAGCGGCGGCGGCTCCGGGGGAGCCACGGGAGGGGAGGAGATGGGAAGAAGGTCCTGGGGCTCACATCTTCCCCCGAAAACTCACCCGGGGCTGAGGAGTAGGGTGGGGGTGTCACGCTGAGGTCTTTTCGCCTTCTCCCTCTCCACCAAGCCGGTGGGCGCGAGGAGAGCGGCGCGCCCCACACCTGTGGCCACGTGGCACCAACACGAATGTCACAGGTCAGATTTAGGCTAAATCAGGGTCTGGGCTGAGCAGGAGGCTCACCACCAGCCAAAGCTGGGGCTGAACCTGCTGGCTGGGAGACCAGAGCCAAGCCACCGGGCTGCCCGCATCCTCCAGCTCCGCTGTCACTTCTCTGCGCAGGTCTAGAGCAACCTGATGGGGCTAAGGGGAAGGAAAACGCTCAAGCCCAGCAGGAAAGCAGCAGGGAAAAGCCTTTAATCCAGACCCCGGGGAAGGAGGCAGCTGTTCCAGCTCAGTCGAAGAGCTGGGACCACGAGGACCCCACCGCTGCTGGGCCAGATGGGTTCCCACCACGGCGGCTGGGCACCCCGGGGTCTCCGGGGCGGCACAGGTTGCTGTCGGCTGGCCTTAAATTCCCTGCTGCCCCGTCAGCAAAGCACGAAGAAGCTTGAGAGATGGACGGCACGCTGCTAGGAAGCCGGCTAGGTGGGTGCTGGGATCGCCACCAGTGCCCAAGGCCCGAGAAGTCACTGCTCATCAGGGCAGCTTGACCAAGCGACGGAGTCCCAGGGCGCAACCATCAGTCCCGTTTAGGAGCCTGGCGCTGGGACGAGGCCCCTGGGCAGGAGCTGGGGACACAGGGAGGGAGAGACGGGGGCTGAGCTGACAGGGGAGGAGGCTGGGGGTGGAGGTTTGGCCCCGGGGGGGCTGCAGAGGCTCAGGTGGAGGGCGCAGGGAGGGTCTGTGCTGCTCCAGCTTCTCAGGACCTACCACCAAAGCAGCGCAGGGAGCAGGTACCCTCCAAGAGCTCCATGGGGAACGCCTGCCAGGCACCAGCCCACACCATCGACAAGTCACGAGAGCGAAATTAACGCCTGAGAACTCGGGCACCCGCGCTCACAAGGCCTCCAGCGAGCTGCGTGCCGCGCTCCCCATAAACAAGTCATCTGGAAAATAAGGAAGCCTGTAAAAATCCAGCCCGGCGCGAGCCACCAAACCTGTTTCGGAGTAAAACAACCTCCAGCAGCTCCAGCCAGCGGCCTGCCGGTGGGGACGACCCCAGTGCTGGGGTTCCCCAGGTCCCAGCTTCGCAGCTCTGGCACGGAGAGCAGCATGGGGATGGGGATGTGGCACCGTCCTCAAACGGGAAGGGGTCTCTGGTGTCTGAGCCATCCACCAAGGGAAAGCCGGTGGTGTTTTGGGGATCACCAAGTGCTCACCTCCCTGTTCTTCATAAAACACCTAAGCAGAGCTCCTCAAGGGGCTAAGGAAGGGAACCCCGACCCGCTGAGCACCCAGGAGCCTGGTCCTTGTCCCCAGGATTTGTGCAGGGCCAGCTCTGCTGCCACCCGCCTGCAGGAGGCTCCCGAAGGTCTTCCCGCAGGTCGCGGCACCCCAGCGCGCTCTCTCCCCCTCTCTTCATTCCAAAATGCTGGGGGATTTTCCGAAGGCAGAGGAATTTTCTCATGACTTCCACACGGTGCTGTGAGCGAGGCCGGAGAGAAAGCCGCCCCTGTTCCCTGCAACAAAACCGAAGCAGGGGCAGAGCCTCTAACTTAACCCCTTTTCCACTGGTGGCACCTTCAGCTCAAGATGTTCTCCTGGGACATCCTCGAGCAAGCTCTGATGCCCCCGCCTCAATCAACCACGTCCCATACACAGCTGGGGCGAACGTGGCAATGCCCAGCAAAGGTTTGGGCGAGCCCCCTTCTCCCATGGCTCCTCGGCTGCTGCCTTCTCACCTCTGCTTCAGCCCCAGCCACGCGTTTTTTCCCCATTCTGGGGTGAACGAACAAAAATCAGGCAACGCAACTACTTCAGCCTGGATGAACTTTCGGTTTGAACCCTGGAAGTGGGTTTCCCCGTGCATGGGAAGAGCAGGTGGGAGGCACCCGGCTCTGACAGCAGAGGCAGAGACGGAAGGAGAAAATGTCTCGTTTGGAGACCTTGACACAAAACAAAACGTCAAGAAGCAAAAAAAAAAAAAAAAAAAAAAAAAAAAAGAGGGTGGGTTGTTGGCTTTTTTTTTTTTTCCTCTCTTCTTTAAGCGCTACAAAAACAGGAAACAAAGGAGAAAACATCTCACAGGGGGGAAGGGGAGGTAAGCGTTTTATACGCCCACGAAAGAAAGATTAACCACATATTTTATTTACTGTTTGTGTTATGGTTGCACCTTCGGGTTCACCCAACTGTGAGCCAGGGCTCTGCGGGTTTGCGCGGAGAACCCAGTGCTGAGAGGTCCCTCTCCCCCAAAAACGACCCCAGCAGCAGCCCCTGGAGCAGGGAGCCGAAGCACGGCCAGCCTCCTCCTCCCTCCCACGCCGCCCCGCTCTCCGGCTTTCACCCAGCAACTGCTCAGTGGCCCAAATCACCAGCTGAGAAAGCACCGGTTCTGCCCCCGGAGGGTTTGGGGCCTCTTTTCCCCTGCCACGACACCCTCCCAGGTGGGCTGGAGGAACACGGGGCAGAAGAGGGTGGTTTATTTGAGGAGCTCTTGTGGGCTCCTGGCTTTTGGGGCCGCCTCCGCCACGGGGTTGGTCTCACGCCCCGCATCGCTCGCAGACAGCGGGCGGAGGACGAGGCTCCGAGCCTCCCAACTTTGACTCATTTCTCAATTCAAACCTTCCCGGAGGAGAGCCACAGAGGCACACGCACGGAACAAATCGCTCACGGCCGCCCGGTCCCAGGGCCTTCCCCCGATCTTTCCAGCCCTGCCTGGCTCGGATGCTCGGGGAGCGCATCCGCCGGCGGCGTGGGGCGAGCCAGCAGCTGGGAATCCCGTGCCCGACCCCAGCATGTGGGAAGCCGTCAGCGGCCGAGCGCACGCAGGATGGGACACGCAAGTGGCCTAATTCGGGAGCCGACGCAGCCGCATTCCTGGCCGGGATCGGCTCACGTGGCTCGCTGAGGATTTCCATCAGGGACCTGCCCAGGGCCACACAGCGAGCACAGGGCAGAGCCAGGAGCTCGCCAGCTCTTCATCCAGGGGCTCTGCCCGGTTTGCGGGGATGCTGCTCGACCTGCAGGCCCCTTTGGTTGCCCCGTTGCCCAGCTCCGGGCTGCCCCAACCTCTGAGCACCCAACGGCACGCTCGGAGAGACAAGATTATCAAGGCAGGGACGGGAAATTAAGATAACAGGGCGATGGAGGTACTAAGGGATTTTGCCAAGGTCACACAAGAAGCCTGCGGCCCTGCTACACGGGCACCTTCAGCGCCTGGCCATCCATCCTAAAATCTCACAGCGGGGCCAAAACTCAGCCCAGCCAGCGGCAGCGTTGCGCCAGGTCATTAGGAGCATGAATCTGCAAGGAGCAGCGAGCATCCAGCCGTAACTACAGCCACAACAACAACAGGAAAAAAAAAAAAAAAAAAAAGAAAGAAAAAACGCAGAGAGAGAGTGGGAATAGATGAGATCAAAGCGTCCTGGAAAAGGACCTGGAAAAACACTCTGGGTCCCTGCCTAAAGCTCCCGGGAAACACACGCACCAGCAGCCCCGGCCCGGCCCCGCGCAGTCCTCCCGGGGTGGCTCCTCCGCCCTGGCAGAGGGAGGCAAAAATGACTTCCTATAAATAGCAGCAGCAAAGCGCTTCTCAAAAAGCCTGCCTTGGGTCTTCCCCCTTCCCAGCGCGTTGTGGCGGAGCTGCTGGCACCTCCGTGGAGGTCTCTGGTTTTCCCCCAAAAAACCTGGAGAGGAAAATAACCTTCCTGTTAGCTCACGCTGGCGGCTCTCCGCGCACAGCCGCCTCCCCCCCTCGCAGGCCTGGCCATCCAATTGGAAAGTAATTATCCTGCAATTTTTATTTATGACTCTCTCTCTCTCTCTTTTTTTTTTTTTTTTTTTTTTATTGCTAAATGGTGACTCATTTTGGCAACATTAAAATACACAGGAAATCGTCCCCATTTTACAGTAATCACCATTCAATTCATTGTTAAATATTTATTCGGCAGACGAGCGCCGGGGCCTCTCTGGAAGGGTCGAGGCAGCGGGTGGGCAGCGCGGCAGGGAGGCACCGGGGGGGGGGGGGGTGGCACCGGGGTTGTCCCCGGGGCCCCGCGGTGCCCACCGGCAACGCCGGGGTCCGGAGGCAGGGTGAAAGCTGCTGCCAGATGGCGAGGCAGCCTCACTTTCCCCCAAACCCAGCGCTGCTGGAGGGACGGGGGCCGGTGAAAACGCAGCGTTTGGCCCAAACCCAGCCCCGAACCCCGATAGGAGCAAGAAGCCCCGAATCTCCCCGATCTGCCCCAAATCGCCGGCGTGAAGCTCTCCCAGCTCCGGCCTTACGGAGAGGGAGGGGAAGGCCGACATGGCCTCAGGGGGAGACGAGGAGGACGGTGGGAAGAGCCGGGCTTTGACATTCACCAGCCTTACAAAGCACAGGGCCTGCGTCCCCGCCGCGCGGCGGCTTTGTCACCCCCCGAGCCGACAACCCCAACCCCATTTCAGGGCGCCTCAGACCCGGGACGGAGCCCAGCTCGCCCCCAACTCCCCCGGCACCGCCACACGGCTCCATCCACCGCCGGATTTTAACGGGTTTCACCACACGGCCGCCAGCTGACCCTGAAGCGCGGCGGGGCCAAAACGGGGAGATTCCTCCCCAAAACGCCCTCTCCTCAGCACCGGGACCTCCACCCTGCCCCATACGCTGAGGGGACCCCCATGGATGGCCCCGTCCCCGTCCCCTCCCCGCCGCGCCCCGGCGTCGCCGCAATCTAACATGTCTGCTCCTGCCGACTTCCTCCTGCCTGCCCCAGCGCCGCCGAGGGCACCACGTCAAAGGGCCGGGGAAGGAGGACGGGGTTTGGGTAGGCCCTACACAAACACAGGCCTGTCGGGAAACAAATAGGGCACGCCACAGAGCAGCGGGTCCAGGAGGAAGAGGAGGAGGAGGAGGAGGAGGGAGAGGAGAGGCAGGCTGCTGCTGCGGGGCGCATCCTCAGCAGGGGTCTGCTGGAGGCTCCTTCCCTCCATGGTGGCAGGGAACATCCTTGCCCCATCCCAAGCGGGTCTCACGGTGGGACACGCTTGGGAGAAGGACCATGACGCCAGCCAGCCCTCGAACGCGGTGTCCAACACCCCGCCACGTGCATCCCAATCCCACCCACCCGCAGCATCTCCGCGCGGATGACGGCCACCTCCACCCCGAGGGCGGACGGAGGGCGAGGGCGCGCGGGCGAGGAGGGGACCTACCCTGATCTCATTGCGGCGGATCTCCACGTCGCAGACCGAGTGTCCCTGGTGGGCCCCGCTGTAGTAGCAGCAGAACTGGCAGACGGCCACCTGCTCGGCTTCGCAGTGGTACAGGCGGTAGGCGTTGTGCTGGGGGCAGCTCCAGGCCCGCACGTCGTCCGCCTCCACCAGGAGGTGCCCACGGGCCGTGGAGGGCTGCTGCAGGTGGGTCTGGACGTGGGACTGGCAGCACGGGGCCTCGCACCTCAAGCAGATCTTCTGGGCGGGCAGCGGCGGGCCCCGGCGGCAGAAGACGCAGTGCAAGACGGAGGGGGGCTTCTCCAGGTTGAGGGAGTTGAACTTCTCCACGATGTTGGTGAGCTTCAGGTTCTTCTCCAGGTTGGGCTTCTGGTTGTACGCCTGGTTGCACTCCGGACACCGCACCAAGCCCGACTCCTTGGCCCACGCCTCCCCGATGCAGCCCCGGCAGAAGTTGTGCTTGCAGGGCAGCTGGACGGGCTCCACGAAGACGTGCAGGCAGATGGGGCAGATGAGCTCCTCTTCGAAACAGTTCTTCCAGTTCTCGGCCATCTCTGCCGGCGGATTCTGGCCACTCTCCCCCCGCTGAAGCTCTCAGTTTGGTCTACAGATGGACGCCGGGGTCTCTCCTCCCTGCAACAGGAAGTCTCGGGGTGAATCGCCGGGCTCCCCCCCTCCTCCCCGGCACGCACAATAAATAAAAAAAATAAAATTAAAAAAACCCTCAGCGGATGGCAGAAATCGGGGAATAAAAAACGAGAGCCACGGGGCAGCACTCTAGGAATCTCAAGCACGAAAACACGGTATCTGTGTCATTTCATTAAAAAAAAAAAAAAAAAAAAGCACGGCAAACGGTTAAAAAAAAAAAAAAAAGATAAAAAAAAAAACACAAGGCGTGATACTGTAGGATTTACAACCCCAAGTCTTAACAACCCCCAACAGCAATTTGTCTCTTTTTATCCCCGAGGGCGAATCGAAACTTACCGAAGGTTGAAAAAAATCCATACAAAATCCAGCAGCAGGGTCCAAGTGCCATATAAACCTCCTAAATTTAGCGCTCCGGATTTGATTTTTCTTTTCTTAGGCTTGCAACCGACATTCAATATTTTAAAGGGACTTTTGTCCCCCACCAACCTGGCTAGCAGCTGAGAGCCCAGACTCGCTCTGATTTTTTTTTTTTTTTCCTGTATTTCTCCTCCTTCTCTCCCTGATGGGAGTTCAGAATCGGAGTCTTTTAAAGGAAACAGATCAAAGGGTTAAGCTCCAAAACGGGAAAAGGAGGAAGATTAAAAATAATGATTAAAAAAAAAAAATAAAAAAAGAAGAAGAATAATAACAACAACAGCGACGATGACGACGGTGAAAAAAGGAACGAATTCTCTCCGCGGCCCCGGAGGTTTGCTTCTCACCCGGCAGAGCGGCGAAAAAATAAAAAAAGGAAGAGGAAAAAAAAAAAAAAAAGACAAGAAAAAAAAAAAAAGAGAAAAAAAAGAGAAAAAAAAAAACCCTCTCGCCTGCTTCAAAATTGTGAGGTCTTGAATGGGAGAGCTGAGAGGGAAGACAGGCCAATCATTCAGACGAGATTCCAGCCCCGAGCCCAAAGCAACCCTCCCAGCCTCTGCCTCCGTTCATAAATAGGAATGAGAAAAGAAAATGGGTTTCGCAAAGGGAGGGAGGGAGGGGAGGGCAGGGAGGGGAAGGGAAAAGAGGGAGGGAGGGAGGGAGGGAGGGAGGGAGGGAGGGGGAGAGCCCCAGCGCCGCGAACCCAAAATCAACCTGCTCCGGATTCTCAGCAGGGGCTGGGGGAGGAAAAATATTAACAAAATAATGATAAAAAATGATAAATTAAAAAAAAAAAAATAAGGAGGAGGAGGGGGGGGGCTCCAGCCTAGCCCGCTCTCATTGCAGCCCCCCCAGCTCCAGAGCCGCCCCCGGAGGGAGCCAACAAAGGGGCCTGGGGAGAGGGGGGGGGGGGAAAGGTTGCGGCTGCCCAGGCTCTACCGGGGGGGATGCGGGGGGGAAAATAAATTAAAAAATTAAAAAAAAAAAAGGATTAAAAAATAATAATAAAAAAAAAAAAAAGCCCCAAGCCCAGACCCACCCGCGGCAGCACTCCGCCTCCTCCTGTAGCCGAGCGGGGGGGGCTCAGCCCCGCTGCAAACCTCACCCCCCCCCCCCCCCCCCAACCTCCTCCCTCTCCCCGGTGTCCCGATGCCGGTCCCGGTGCCCGGTGCCCGGGGGGGGCCGCTCAGAGCCCCCCGCCCCCGCCGCCTCCGGCCATCTTGGGCTGGCCCCGGGCCTCCCTCCGCCCACACCCGGCCTCCCAACGCCCTGGGCCCCCCCCCCGGCACCGGGACCCGGGGCTGGGGGGCTCGGGGGTCGGGGCTGGGGGCTCCGGGAGGCGGGGAGGGGGGGGAAGAGAGATGGGGCGAGGAGCTCAGCCCCGCAGGAGGGGGGCGGCCATGGGGGGGGGAGGCGCTGAGGGAGTGGAGCCGGAGTGGAGCCGGAGTGGGGCTGGGGTGGATCCGGAGTGAGGCCGGGGTGGATCCGGAGTGGATCCGGAGCGGATCCGGAGCCGCCCCCCCCCGCCTTCCCCGCCCCGCTTCCCCCGTAGGCGTCAGGCGGCTCCGCCCCGC
Source organism: Netta rufina (assembly GCF_964035555.1). Taxonomy (NCBI): domain Eukaryota; kingdom Metazoa; phylum Chordata; class Aves; order Anseriformes; family Anatidae; genus Netta; species Netta rufina. The sequence goes on along the minus strand of NC_140130.1, from coordinate 24,329,637 downwards.
TGCCGGGACACGGCGCCGAGCGGCCACCGGGAGGGGGGAGCGGGGGGTGGGATTGGGGTGGGATTGGGGTGGGGTATGGGGTGGGGATATGGGGTGGGGGGTGGGGATGGGGTGGGGTGGGGATGGGGGGGGAATGGGGATGGGATGGGGATGGGATGGGGTGGGATGGGGGGGGAAATGGGGATGGGATGGGGAGAGGATGGGGATGGGGGTGGGACTGGGGTGGGATTGGGGTGGGGTGGGATGGGGATGGGGATGGGGTGGGATGGGGATGGAGTGCAATGGGGACAGAGATGGGGTTTGGGGTACAGATGGGGATAAAGATGGGATGTGGTAGGGAGGGATGGGGATATGGGTAGGGTGGGGATGGGGATTGGGGCACAGATGGGGATAAAGATGGGATGGGGAAGGGTGGAATGGGGATGGGGATACAGGTAGGATGGGGATTGGGGTGGAATGGGATGGGAAGGAGTGCAATGGGGACAGGGATGGGGTTTGGGGTACAGATGGGGATAAAGATGGGATGGAAAAGGGTGGGATGGGGATTGGGGTAGGATGGGGATGGGGATGGGGTGGGATGGGGATATGGGATGGGGATGGGATGGGATGGGGATGGGGGGGAATTGGGATGGGGATGGGATGGGATTGGGGTGGGGTGGGATGGGGATGGAGTAGGGTGGGATGGGGATGGGGATGTGGGTGGGATGGGATGGAGATAGGAATGGGGATGGGGATGGGATGGGGTAGGGTGGGATGGGGATGCAGATGGGGATGAGAATGGGAATGGGGATGGGAGGGAGTGCAATGGGAACAGGGATGGGGATGGGGATACAGATGGGGATAAAGATGGGATGGGGAAGGTTGGGATGGGGATACAGGTAGGGTGGGGATGGGACTGGGGTAGGATGGGGATGGGGATACAGATGGGGTGGAATGGGGATGGGATGCAGAGAGAAATGGGGATGGGGATGGGGGTGCAGATGGGATGGGGCTAGGATACAGGTGGGATGGGGATAGGGTGGGATAGGGTGAGATGGGGATGGGGATACAGGTGGGATGGGAACAGGGATGGAGATACAGGTGGGGTAGGGTGGGGATGGGATGGAGACAGGAATGGAGATGGGGATGGGGGCACAGATGGGGTGAGGGCGGGGATGCAGATGGGATGGGGAGGGAGGTACTAATGGGATGGAGATCCTGATGGGATGGGGATGGGGATGGGATGGGGATGGGGATACAGCTGTGGGCAGCAGCTGACCCAAAGCTCCTCAGGGCCTGGCCTTGTGCTTTCTGAGGTGAAGGCCACCACTGAGCTGCAGGCCCCCAGCACCACGCTCACCCCACAGACACTCCCGGTAACCTGTGGGACATCCTCACCCGACTGCGGCCCCACAGGCCATCCCTGTCCCCATCTCTGGGATTCTCAGGGCACCATAGAGGGAAAGCAATCCCCCAGGAACCAGCTCACACCTGGGCCACCCCTGGGTGCCAGAAGTGCCCTCCGGAGCTTCCAGCACCCTCTTGGCTCCCCCGAGATGTGCTGTAATTTCCCATGGGACCAGGCACGTTTGTCCTGTAGGGCCGTCCCAAAGCCAGCTGCCCCAGCCCCTCGGCTGGGCACAGAGGTGTCTGTGTTAGCAGCTCGGCCACCAAATGTTCCCGCAGCTGTTTCGCGGGACGCTGCGGAGCCAGCCCCTGCCAAATGTGCCGGGGGGGGGAAGCAGGCCGCTGGGGTAAATCCGCTTCCCACCAAGGAGGGGGTCACAAATGGCCCCGAAATGGAGAGTCTGCACCAAAAGCTGCCCAAAAGCTGCATCCGCAATGGGGCAAGGAGGGGGTAAAGGCTCAGAGAGCAGCTTCAGCATCCAACCCCTGACCCCTTTGTTCCCACCTGCCTGGCGTGCTGACGGGCAGGGATTTAGCTAAAATTTAGCTACGGACTGAACTGGAGACCCCATATCCCTGTAACCCCAGTGCTGCAGGCCCCAGGCTGCCCACAGCGGGGTGAGCAGCCTGTAGTGATGAGTACCGGCTCCCCTCAGCTTGGCTTTAGGTTTGGGGTTCCCATTTCTGCCCCTCCGCTTTTCCCCTCTCGCTTTATGCTTAATCGGGATTTTGGTGTTTTCCTGGAGTTCAGTCCGGACACAGCCCCTGCCCCGGGCACCGTGGAGCGAGGTGAGGGGAAGGTGGGAGGAAGAAAAATGTGCTGGGACGGGACACGGAAACCCCGACGCTTGCAGCCTGGCCAGGCCGTTCCCACAGAGCGATCCTGCAGGGGTTGCAGTTTATCAGCAAAATAAATAACAGGCTGGATGGAGGGGCAAAAGGTTGGAGGCGACCGAGGCCGCCCCATGGGGTGTCGGAGGGGGAGAGGAGCTTTACAGAAGCTCCGTTTGCTCTTTAGGACTGGGGACAGAGCGGGTCTGGCTGGGGAATGAGGCTGTTTGCAGGGATTTGTAGGTATGGGGCTGGAAATGGGGTGGGCTGGAAATGGGGTGGGCTGGAAATGGGGTGGCTTCCCCAGGGCTGGGATCAGAGGGGAGCTGGATATCTGCAGGGGACAGGGTGTGGGGATGTCCTCGTCCCCAATAGGGGGAAAAATCCTCCCCCAAATCCTCCCTGCTCGATGGATGCATGATAGGGGCTCCTTTCGTGGAAACAGGGCTGCGCTTCTCCCATTTCTCCCCTCTCATAAGGACGGCTCAGAGCACGGAGCCTCACCCTGGGGCAAATTCAGGGCAAAATGGCCAACCCCGCCTGGAACAACCAAACCTGAGGGGCGAACCCCTGCTTGCCCAGCCAGATGGGGAGCGGCCCAGCCATCGGTGTCACCGCCACCACCCTGATGGCAGTGCCAGGGCGATGCTGGTCCAGCCTCGGGTGCCCTGGGGGGCTTTGGGGAGCGGGGGGCCGGGTGCTGCTCCCCTGCCCGGTGGGGTTTCTTTCTATGCAAATGCCTGCGAGCAGCTGCCCTGCCGAGTGACTCATTTCCTGCTCTTGTGTCACATTCTGGTCAGGCCAGTTTGGCAAAAGCCTTTTTTTTTTTTCTTTTTCTTTCTTTTTTTTTTTCTTTTTTTTTTTTTTTCTCCTTCTCTTCCCCCCACCGCAGAGGGCCGGGATGTGCATTCGCTCAGCCCCTGGCAGGATGAGGCAGGATTTTCAGGAAACTGCGTCAAAGCCACAAACCTCCAAAAAAAAAAAAAAAAAAAAAAAAAAAGCCAAACAACAACAAAAAAAGAAAAACAGGGCGATTTTCTTTTTCTTTTTTTCTTTTTTTTTTTTTTTTTCTTCCTTCTTTGAGAGCGAGGGAGTCTGGCAGCCACACGGGCTCCTCCTCGCTTCCCCGGGACGGGACAGAGAGCTGCAGAAATCCACTGGGGGGCAGAGGGAAAATGAGGGAAAATTCTGCCCAAATTTTACCCCTTGCTGCAAGCGGGACAGGTGCTGCCACAGCCGGGCTGCCGGTGTCTGGATGCGTTTCTTGGGATGCTTTAGGGTCGACCCCACAAACACAGGGATTTTTGGAGAGCGCTGGCTCGGTCCCCTGGGTGGGACACGGCTGTGTCCTGCCCTGTGTGGGGACACAGAGCTCTGGGGCCTGGAGGTGGCCACGGGAGGAGGATGGCAGGAGCGGGGTGGGATGGATCCTGCCTGGGTCGAGGCGAACCCTTCGCAGTCTTTGCTCCGGAGCGATCCCCAGCCTTCCTCTTCCTTTTCTGCATGCTCCGTGCAACGAAAGCAGGCTGCAGCCAAGTGACCCAGCATCACATGCATGCTAAAAAGCCCCCCGCCGGGCAGCTGCCGAGTTCGCTTTGAACAGAAAAGTCTTCCTAGGGCTGGGACCGCGGGCAGCATCCGCCCTGCTGCCGGCGAACCCACGGCCCCTGTTCAGCACAGCTGGGGAAACTGAGGCAGGGAATGGGAACGGGGCCTGCCCACAGCCCGTGCATCCCCAGGCCCCAAAGCCGAAGGGGTTTGCTTGCCATGGGAAGGGCACCGTGGCATCAGCGGCGTAAATTTAGGTCAGGAAGCATTGCTAATAAAATGTCAATCCCGGTTGTGTAATGGCAGCAATTACGGGGTTAGGGCTGGTTAGGACAGCAGGAAGGAAAACAGGGTCCGTCTGAGGGTAGTAGGAGCGTGAGGGCAAACAAAAAGGAGGGCCCTGTTGACAGAGGGATGAAGCTGCCGTGGCGTCGGAGGCGTTTCCTTCCCAGCCCCGTGCATCGGCCGCCCGGGGCTCGCTTCCAGTCCCGCTCTCCCCTCGCTCTGCTCCTTCCCCCGGGGCTCAGGGCAGGGCTTTGGCCCCCTCAGGTCCCCCTCCAGCTCCCACCTGCACCCAACGGGGCACGGGAAATTCGGGAGGCTCCTGGTGTGCCAGGGGGCCGGGGCGCCCCGCGGCCACGGTTAGCCTTTAACCACGAGCCGGGGGAAAGGGAAGTCTTGAGGCACCCATTAACATAAAAAGGAGTCGGACGTTATGTTCGGGTTCCACTTACGGCTTATAAATGATTACTGCATGTTTTAATAAATGGTTAATCAAGTGTTAGAGTCCAAACAAGTTGATGGGTTGCTTATTACCACGGTTTATAACCTTTTATGAATGCCTGCTGTCGATGTGCTTATAAACATCCATACCACGTACTTCTCGTGTCTTGACATGTTGGTCACATCTGTTGGGAGTTGGTTAACTCTTGAGCTGCTCGCTAATGGCAGCCCAACGGGGGTGCTGGTGGCCAGCCCAGCACCAGCCCCGGCTCGCGGGCCACCGAGAGCCACACGAGTGCCCAAATCCCCCCTCGTCCCCATCACATTGTGCCAAAAAAAGGGGCAGCGGGGATGGTGGTGGGGACGGGCCCCCCGGTTCGGAGCGAGCCAGACTCATCCGAATCCTAAATAAGTCAGCAGTGTTGTTTTTTTTTTTTTGTAGTTTTGTTTTTTTTTCTCCCCTCGTGTGTGCGTTTTTTGCCGCGAGGACGAACAATTAAGGGAAGTAAGTGGTGGATTCTTCATCGCTTGAAGTCCCCAAATGAAGACAGGATGTCTTGCTGGAACGCGTGCTCGAATCAAAAACACAAGTTATTGGGCTCAATGCGAGAGTAATTGGGTGAAATTCTCTGGCCTGCGAATACAGGAGGTCAAACGGGATGATTTAATGGTCTCTTCTGGCCTGAAAATCCACAGAAACATCCTTGGCCGTAGCTGCTAATTCTGCGGGTAGCGCATCTAGAGCCCCCCTCACGTCACATCGCCAGGAACGAAATAAAGCCCTCAATAAGCTGAATAACAAGGAAACAATTTCAAATAAAAGCGTCCCCGAAATCTCCTTTTAAGGCAATGACTGGGATTCCCACCGCTGATCGTGCTCCTGACGCCTCGCAGCATTGTCGGGCCGCCACCGCCGCTGCTGCGGGCAGGCTGCCACGCCACCCCGCAGCCCCCGGGGACGAGCCCCCGCGGCGCTTCACGTCCCCCATGCCTGTGAGACCCTCTTTTTTTTTTAATTTCCCTGCTGGATTCCCTTTTGCTGGATGCTTCGGATCATTTTGGGGTTAACCCCAGCCCTCCCTCACCTGCTCCAGGGGTGTGCCACAGCCCAGCGTTCGCTCCGGCGGTTTTTAGCAGCCGGATTCGGGCATTTGACTGATGGGGAATATCCCACCCAGCACCGGGAGCTCTGCTTCCCTCCTCGGGTTGACCTCAGAGCTTTTTTTTTAATACCCTCTTTGTGTGTTTTCCTCCAGGACGGGTGGTCAGGAGCACGCGTGGATTTCCAGGGGCACACCGAGCTCGCCGGGTGCCTGCCCGGTCCCTCCGGAGAGCTTCCCCGGTGCCGCCGTGCACCTCCCTCACCCGTGCACCCAAAACCAGCTGCCTGTGGGCCCACGGGGAACCTGTGGTGAACGGCGTGCCCGGCTCGTCTCCAACCCATCGCTGTTTGCAAACAGAGCTAACCAAAGCACGCGTCCCAGCCTGGCGGCTGTGGGGCTTCCACCAGGCTTCCCCTGCTCACTCTTCAGGTCTCGGGCACGCAGGTGAGGCTGAGGAATCGCCCTCACCCGAGCCTTTACCATCTGGGGAGCTCTCCTTGCTGGGATCCCAAATATCTGCCCCTGCTTTTGCTCCCCCGTGGCCACCAGCAGTGTCCCCGCGGTGCTGCCTGCCCCCAGCGGGTCATTTGTGGCCGGCGTGGAAAGTCTGAGGAAATGGGGATGATGGGAAAGTGCATTACAAATACTTTTCCCCTCGGACGAAAAACCAAAACCTCGCCACGGCTTTTTTGGGAAGCTGCTGCAGCCAGAAGCGGCTGCTGCCTGGAAGGTGCCCGCCGGGACGGGCCTCTCCGCGTGGCAACCTCCTTCCCGGGGTGCCAGAGCTTCGGGGCCACCACCGAGCTCCTGATGCCTCCTCCCAGGGCAAGGAGCATCCCCGAAACGCTCTCGGCACAGGGGCAGTGCCCACGCTGAGGCTTCGAGCAGGGGCTGCTGCTGAGCTCTGCCTCCCACGTGGTGATTCCCAGGGATGTGCTGCAGCATCTCTCCAAGGAAACCCCCCTGAAGTCACCGGCTGTGGGACCGCACCAGCCGTCCCCATCCCCTGGGGACCCTCTCAGTCAAGGTCCCCGGGTGCTGCTGTTCACTTTTTGGATGGGAAACGAGCCCCGGCCCTCCCTCTGCACCGTAAAAAAAAAAAAAAAAAAAAAAAAAAAAAAGAAGAAGAGCGAGAGAGAAATAAACAAACAAATCCCTTCCCTCTCCTGGCTTGGCATCTGCTCGCAGCCCTTCCATTATTAATTAGAGGAGCTGCCGGCGTTATTAGCAACAAACCGCTCCTAATGAAGTTCAGAGCCGCAGATCCAGGAGGGGCTCCCAGACACCGCTTTTCAGAAACCTTAATTAAATTCAGCGCCCGAAGGTGCGTTCGGCTGGGGCGGAGGCAGCACGCCGAGGCCAGCTCCAGGCACGGGGCTGGCTTCAGGGGTGCCGGCCGGGGTCCCCTGCGGATTTGGGGCTGTGCTGGGCCTCTGCTGGCTTCTCCCTGTCCCCGGATTTATGTCCTGGGTCTGCCCTCGCGGCCGCTTATCTCCCCGCACAGCCTTGATGTGTTTGAATGATTAACTGGGCGCCGGCAGCACCGCCCGGCCCCGCTGTCCTTGCTGGGATGTCCCAGAGGGGCTGCAGACGCTTCGAGGCCTGGGAAGCCCATGGCATGTGGGGTTTGGGGTGAGGGAACCCGCTGCAGGCTGCTCCTCGCTCCCCTAACCCTGAATCCAGGCTGCCCCTTCGACGTAGGAAGGCCGAGACAACATCCCCGAACTCACATCCCTTCCCTCCACCCCCCGACATTCCCCCATTCCCCTCTCTGCCCTTAAAGGAATTTATTGAGGAGCACAAAAAGGTTGCAGGGCCACCGACCCCGCTGCACAGAAGGACACCAACAAGTATGCAAATACCTTTAATGCACTTCGGATACACGGGAGGAAAAAAAAAAAAAAGGTTTAGTGATTCACAAAAATATTACAAAAGTCACGTGCAGGCGGAACACACCCAGCACCGCAATAACCATGTAGGAATTTACATTAGAAACTAATATAAAATATTTAAAAACCTCTGCTAGTTTAGCTTTCCATTTGTTTTTTTTTTTTTGTCTTTTATATATATAAAAAAAAAAAAAGGGGGTGGGGGGACGATCGCACACGCACACCGGGAGCTGCGGGGAGCTTCGCCGCCGGGCTGGGGGCTGCCCCGGATCCCCCCGGCCAGTTCGTCTTTGCAAAATTCTGCAGGAAACCCCCCAAAAACGCAACCCAACCCACGAGCAGCACAACCCGCATCCCGCACGGATGTAGGGAAGAGCCTGGGCTGGAAGGAGAAGGGATTCGAAGGGCTAAAACCCCGCACTGGGTTCGGAGCCCCAGGGTGGCCAAGAGGGGAGGGCAAAAGGGGGCACCGAGCCCCACCTGCGCCCCAGGACCCCGCACGGAGCTCCCGCAGCCTCGTGTTTCTGTAGGACCTACCGCTCCTGCATCCCGCGTGGTGTTTCTGTAGGACCTCCAGCGCGGTCCCTCCCACCCGCCCCGCGCGGTGTTTCCGGAGCCGCTCAGCTCCTCGCAGTTGGGCCCCGGGGACAGGAACAAAGGAGCCATTTTCATCTCCAGCCTCGCCGGGAGAGGAGGGGAGAGGGCGAGAGAGAAGCAGGGCAGCGTTTGCAGGACACAACGAGCGGCAGGAAATCTCCCTCCGGCTCTCTCGGAGGTCCCCTCCGCCCCGCTCCTCTCACCTCTTCCCCTCCTGCGAGAGGGGACACGGCACGGCACGAGGCAAGGTGCCTGCCCGCGAGGCCGAGCTCGAGACACGTTTGCAACCCTCCGGCTTTATCCTCCGCTTGAAATTTTGGACTCGTGTCGAACACAAGGCTATTTCTTTTCTTTTCTTTTTTTTTTTTTTTTTTTTTTAAGGGAAAGAGAACAAGCAGGCACTGCACAACAGAGAAAAAAAAAAAATGTTACAAAAATAGTAGGTCGCTACAGAGCTCGTTAAAAACCACAACGGTCCCAGAGACCTAAATTCGGCTTTAAAATCTCGGGACGTGAACCCCCCCCGTCCCCGTCCCCGTCCCCGGCAAGCGTGCACTCGGAGCTTGTTTGGGATTTGGGCTGGCTCCGGGGCAAGCCTGCTTCGATCCATGGGGACAGACGCACGGGAAGGGGCTCCCGGCTGCCCGACAGCTCGTCTGCCCTCGCAGCGTCGCTCACAGGGAGAATTAAGGCACAATATACACTCGTTTGGGGGGCAGCCGCAAAAAGGATCAAGCCTCCGGGGTGCGGAGGGGCTGTCGGTGCTGGCAGGGGGCCCCCACCTCGTTTGGGGTCCCCGATTTCATCCAGCTAGGGGAAAATGGGATGTGGAAGGGTGGCCTCCAGCCTGAAGGGCTTCTCCCCACCTGATGTGATGCTGCCTTGCCCTGGCCAAACACCCGAGCAGCCCCATCCTCCAAACACCAGCCCTACAAAGCACGCAACCAGCCAAAAACTTTGTGGTGAAGCACCCTGCACCCCCCTCAGCTCCTCTCACAGCCTCGAGACCCCGCAAGGGCCCTGAACGAGCCCCAACTGTGGGTTTGGGGGTGGCTGTGGGTTTCGGGGGGGCTGCCAGCCCGACCCCAGCACGAAACCTCTCTTTAATCACGAGCTGAGGAGGAAAGTAGTCCTGGCTTTTGGGATTTCTCTCGTTTCAGGGCTGCGGTCACACGTTGGACTTTTCAAGGCATCGCGGGCCTGCCATAAGGCTCCTGGTGGTTGGAAATGCCCCTGCCTACCTGCGCCGCGAGGCTTCTCCAGGAGAGAGAAAACCTGGAGCCACTGATTTCAAGCCCAGATCGCTATCTCTGGACAAAAGACGCCTCGCAGGTTTGGGGTTTCTGTAATCCCGCTTCAAACCTCCTGCACAATCTAGAGCAAAATCAGCACCAAGCAGACCTGCACGGGATCTCAGCAGGTTTGGGCTAGAAAACACCGCGGCGTTTATTAGTGCTGCTGCATTTCCCTTGTCAGAACTATTCCGCTCACTAAAACACGGAGCTTGCTTTGCCATTTCCCTCACACGCAGACACGTCCTCCTGCCCCACGATGAAAACATCCAGCCTCGAGATCTCTTTTCCTTGCCAACGAGTGAGGCTCTGGCAGGGTCGCAGACCTGAAGCCGATCAGGGGCGGGATGTCCTGTGGGTGTGCAGCTCTTCCAACACCGCACACCACGCCACTTTCTGATTCCCGATGAGCGCTGAGAGGCAGCAGCGTGACCTTGGAGCTTCAGGGTTGACTTTCACCGGTTTCTCTCCTAGAGTTGGCCTCACGATAAGGCAGAGACTTCTATTTTAGCAGTTATTTGTCTGAGAGTTTTCCCCTTAGCTAAGTAGGAAGATTTCCACTTCCTTCCCCTCCAACCTTCCCCTCAATTGTTATCTGGCTACCGGCACAGATCCGCGAGAAAGCGTCTCCGAAACGGGGATTTCTGGCACGCCACCTGCTCCTAACTCAAATACCCAGAGCTACACATAAACACGTGGCACGGAACAGAAACACACACACACCAGGATACCGGGTGGGTTTTCGAACGCGTTCTGAGTGTGCTCCCTCTGAAGTCAATGAAAACCCAACCCAGAGCGTCTGAGGAGAGCAAATACGACGAGGGAAACATGCACATAAGCCAGGCACAACTGGAGCACGAGGCAGCCCGGAGGAGCAGCAGCGATTGACCTTCCGAACGTCCCTTCTGCGCTACGACGTGGATTGGAGGCTCCTTTATATGAGGGCCAGCATCTGGAAACGAGGAGGAGCAGCCAGCAGCGTGGCAGCGAGCCAGCAATGCTGCAGGCACCCCCAGCAAACCCCGTCCCGGCGCAGTCCGCGGGCTACTGCTGCCGGGTGGCTTTGGGACAACGTTGTAGCCGCTGCCTTTGCTCCGTTCCTGACGAACAACCGTCTGTTTGTTCATTATCTGGCGACGGGACGCTCGGGTGCGTTGCTTCGGAGGCTGGACCGCTCAATTTTCATGCTGCTCCCGATCCACGGTGTCCCCTGGATACGCATCGAGTGCGGGAGGCTCGGGTCGGCTCTGTGCGGGGCAGGACAAGGAAAACCGGGCAGGAGATGCCGGGGATGAACGCAGGCTGCCACGGCACACACAGCACTCTGGCTGGCACACGCAGCTCTCGGAAAGTTTGTTCTTTCGCAGCAGGATTTGAAGATGATCCGCTGAGTTCAGACTAAATGACAGCCTCATTTACATGTAAATTGCTTTCGTAGCTTTGCAGAAGGGAAGGTTCTGCCGAGCAGTGTTGGCCCCTGCATTTGGCCTGCCTTAAATTATAATATAACAACAATTATAATAATACAAACACTACTTTGTACACAAAGCACGCCCTCCCCTGCAAACCCTGGCATGCTTCGGTAGGTCCTACAGCCCTCTAGTCAATAATCACCCTCTCTGCACAGAGAGACACCGAGTGACTTGCCTGAGGCCACAGAGGAATTCTGCAGCAAGTCCAAGGAAAGCTTTGCGGCTCCTAGCTCTGCTTCTTGACCAGCGTTAACCAGCCTCCAATATATGCAAGAAGACATCAAAGCTGACTGTGCCAGGAAGAAATTAACTCCGAAAACAAACAGAAAACCAACCCTGGGGTACCGAGAGGCCTCCTGGACTTTGCTGTTTGATCAGGGGAGGTAAAGTGTTAAAAGCTTTTGTTCTACTTGCACTGAGATCACCCGACAGTTGCGCATACATCGGGAAGAAGGAACGGCCAAGTCAGCTTGGCGGCAGAAAGGGGTGGAAGAGAAAGCTGCACCTCCCCTGCCGAGGAGTGAAGAGTTGCCACCGAAAGACAACGGGCAGGGAAGGGCCGGGGGAATACGTCAGGGACAACCTGCAGCAGCAGCGGGGGGTAAAGCCGCAGTGCTTCGCTTCAGCACATCCCCAGCGGCCGGCCTTGCAATGCAGAGGAGACACAACGTGATGGTGCAAAGACTGCATCCTCTGCACACCACCTTGTGCTCCGAGGAGGAGGCCGCGGGGAGCTAGAGGACAGGGTCTTTTCAAACCGATCCCGATGCTCCACAGTCCAAATCCACGCGACAGGAGGGGCACCAGCCGCAACAAGAGCCGCTGCAGCAAGGCTGAAGGGGAAAACGGAGCTGTGCTAGAGCCCAATCCTGCTGGAACGAGAATAGTTGGATTTATTGAGGCTGAGGCTGCCTTTGCTATGCCAGGGCAGCGGAGATCTCCGTTTCATATGCTTTCAAGCAGCCCTCTGGATCCTGCAGAGCTGCCTAAGTTACCCCTGTGAACAAACGGCTCTTTCTAGCTTCTCGAATTCTGTACAATAGCAAGGAAAAAGTACTTGACAGTATCTCTTTAAAGATAAACACACTGTAAACAGGAGATCTCCCCCGCCCCGGTAGCTTTCTTCCTCCTGCCTGTGCAAAACCAGAGGTTGCGACCTTCCCTGGGGTTCAGGCACAAGGACAGGATGCGCGAGAATAAAGTTGCCTCTGTTTGCAGCGATACCATAGCTAATAGCACCAAGACCAACACTTAAAACATGCCTAATTTGAGGGCAGGGAGGATCTGGGTTTGTTTTTCTTGACTGAACTAGAAAGTTCATCTTTAAATCTGTTCAGCTTCAAGCATGTGAGCTTTTGGCCTCCTTTAAACAGGGGAAATACCATTCCGTTTCTGAAAAGAAAAAAAAAAATAGCACATGGAAGAACAGTTCTGCAGTCAGTAAAAGTTTGGCTAACAAAAGGACTCCAGAGTCACGTAAAGAACATTTAATCCATGGATTATAGGCTCGCACCTGGCAGAATGCATGTGTAAATACAGGCGTGCAGAGCGTCTACACCCTGGGCTAAGGCAGAGGGGAGTTCTGTAGCTAGGAGAGAGAGAAAGGGTTCTTACTACTAATTTTCATAGTTAAATATTTCTCACTCGCACTCACACATACGCAGGCTGTTCCCAGAGAGCTCAGCCTTGGGAAGGATAAAGGAAAGGGCTCAGTTCGGTCTGGGCTGGTGCTGAGGAGCTCCTCTTCTGTTTGCAGTGGTTGTGCAGCAAACTCTTTTATTTTGCAGGCAGAGTTTTTACTGCATTAATTATCCTGTGAGTCACTGGGTAATGGACAGTAACTTGGCTCTCCCAGTCGTTAGGAGGGTGTAATTCAGCTCTAATGCAGCGGGTTGTCGAACACAGCATCTGGCAAGATGGAGACTTTCAGTTTCTTTTCGGGCCAGCTGTACTCCTTTGGAAGTTTAAACTGTTAAGACAACACAGAGAGCCGGTTAACATATATCCCTGCAACCTCATCCCCAGGAAAAAAAAACAAGCTCGTTACAAAGGCAGGCAGCCCCACGTTACTATTATTATTTAAAACAAGAGGCCACTAGGAAAACATTTCCCCAGCAGTATATTTTGGACAGCAGTGGACGTTAGATAATGTGGCCTGTGCCTCGGCTGCCAAAGTAAAGTCAGGAGATTTCAGCCCCTGCATTGTTTGTTTCATCGGATGGATTCCGGAGGCTTTCTGCTCCCATCACCATCTCCCCTCCCTGATCGCACCGAAAATTCCCAAATCTCTCCCTTCCCACCTGACCGTGTCCCTTTCCCTCCAGGACCAAGGAGACCCTGTCGCAACCACATGCATTCACACAGAGCTCTCCAAAACAGCGAGGGGGTGTGGGAGGGAGGGAGGTGGACCCGAACCATCACAGGGGCCATCCCCAGGCATTAACATCCCCGCAAGGGTTAACGTGGACCGGGGTTGACAAGTGCTGTCCCGGAGCAAGACAAGCTCCCCCTCAGTGTCACTTCAAATCTTGTTCTGGCTGCTGAGCCGGCAAAGACATGCCTGAGAGTGCAAGCAGGCCAAAAAAATGCAAACAGGCTAGATGTGGAGCTAGCAAAGGCTTCAAACCCTTACGTGGCAGCAGGGCAGCTGGTTATCTGCTGTTCTTTTTGACGCTTTTTCAGGCTAGAGATCTGCCCCAGCCAAGGCTGGCTGACAACCACTCCTGGGCCAGCATTTCAGGCAACCCCACTGCTTGGATTGATGGTCCTGAGCACATCGGGGACAGCTCTGGAAGCCAGTTTGCAGGATGATTTTGTTTCAAACCGTGCTGCACCCACGGCACAGCACTGCCTGATGCAGCAACAGCCCCTGACACCCCTAGGGCTCTCCCAGGGAGGAATCTCGCTGGGATCCCACACCACCAGCAACAAATGGACCTGGAGGCAGCTGCTTTGGGACCACACAGCGATCCTCTCCTGTGTGAGCCCCTCTGATGGGGCTCTGTACATCCCAGAGCTGGTGCAAGAGAAAAATGACCTGCAAACAGTCCACCTTTATCCCATTAGTTGTCTTTTTTCCCATAAAAGCCCCACTCTGAAGGATATTAACCCACTCAGGGGCACGGCAGGATCATTCAGGACAACAGCTACCACAAACTCCTGCTTTGTCTCCTCTGGGGAACATGAATACACGTCCCACACAGCCCAGGGGATCCTTCTGAGTTCAAGGGCTAGGGTACACACAAAATAAGCCGAAGCTACCCAAACAGCTAATTTCACTTAACACGGGCAGCTCGTGATGCAGCGGAGGAAAGGCTTTCCTCGCAGCGCCGACGGGGCTTCATTCAACCACATGAACATCAGCAGGAACCAGCCAGGGCTGCTGAGGAATGCGTGAAGTTGGCCCAAAGTGGGATCCTGCAACTTACAAATCCTTGGAGGGACCTAGATGCTGAAAGATCACATTTCACCTCCAGCATTTTTTTATTTATGTTTTTTTTTTTCCTTTTCGTAAACAGCGGCGGTTCCAGAGCGCTCCTCTCGGAGAAGCCATCCTTTGCCTTTGTTTGTTTTTCGTTTTTTAATTTAGCAAAGCCCCAGCAGCTCGGAGGCGAGCGGCCGGCTGCCCTGCCAGGAGCTGCCATGCCCAGCGCCTTCGCCTCTCAGCGGAGCCGTGCGGAGCCTCAACTGCAGTTCAAGAGCTCCCGGGCTTCCATGTCACCAGCAAAAATGAGCTTTGGATTAGCTTTAACTGGATAAAAGCTGGCCTGAAAGTCCCTGCCCGGCCAGCAGCGTGCTCCCCTCGCTCACGCAGCGAAGAACACCCTGGCATTAAATCAGCTCCGGATTAAATAATTAGAGCCCTGAGATTTTTTCCTTAGGGGGAGGGGAGCGGGGCGAGGGATGGGAGGGCTGCTCTGCAAGCCAAGGAAAGTTTCTTTAGAGTCTGCAGGGAGCTGTAAAAAATGGGATTAAAAATATTACATGTCATTTCTGCCACCGCTCTTTGAAGTCAGGCAGAATATTTATATGGCATGCATGGGAGACAGGGTGTTAAATGTTCCCCAGGAAGAGATCACATGGCAAGGGGAAGTTTAGCACCGCACAGCAAAGCTTTCTAAAGCTCCCTGGGCTGCTGCTGCAACGCTTCCAGGCTGGTGATGGTCTTTTGCACATTGTGCACCGGCTTACAGGGGCGGCAGGTGAAGGCCAAGCAGCAGACGTGAAAAACTCCCCTGTCTGCTCCCCAGAGTGGAAAAAGGAGGCCCCCAGGACAGATTGTTCGGCAGCAAATGTGCTTCCAGCCTTCCTGAGAGGGGAGAGGAGGTGTGCTGGGGGCTGCTGATGAGGATGTTGTTATCCACAGCACGGGGACAAACCCTGAGACCCGGCCCTGGGGCTGCACCGCCTCGATTCGGGGTGCTCAGATACCGAGCTGGGAACGGTGCTGGTGGAAAGGATGCTCAGCACCTCCCTGAACACCCACCGCTGCCCTGCACTTCTTGCAATCCCTTCTCGCAGTGCCTTCCTTAGCCCAGGGCAGGTGTGAAGGTCTAGCAAAGCCTCGAGCCTCCAGGGCAGGGCTGGATCAAAGCGAGCTGCGGCGCTGCTCTCTGGGGCAGTGCACGGGGGATGCGGGAACGAGGCAGCCTTACCTCCTCCGGAGAATTCAGATCTTCTAAATCTTCCAGCATTCTCTCTACAAACTCTTCCGTCAATAGGATCTGCAAAGGAAAAGACAGCAGTTTATGCCTTTGTACGCCTGGTTTTAGCTAATTGCCAAGCAGCAGAGCAACTTTTACACTTGAGCAGACCGGACCAGCTGACTCCTTCCCCACGTCCTTCTTTCCTGCAACACAAAGGTTTGAGGGCAGGAGCTCCTAACTTTGCCTCTCGCCTCAACCGCTGGAAAAAAAAAATGTTAAAATTATAAGGCAATCTTTTTTGACCCTCAATTATCTTCCTAAGTCTAAAATTAGAGGCTCGGCTTTAGACAGACGGAGTGGGGAAGGAGGAAAAGGGGTCAAGAGAACAACTGCTGGAGAGGCAGTGGGAGACAGAGCTGCTTTCATCTGATTCCTTGAAGTGAAGCTCACAGCTGAATTAGGAAACAGCAGTGCAGTGAGAGCCCGAAACCTGTGCAGAGCCAGAGCTCTGGGCAGGCAGAGGGCTCTGTCTGGCACACCGTGTTGTTTAGACAAACCAAGAGCCTGTGGTGGGAGCTGATGTCCCAGGACCCCGGCTGTGGCTCTCGGGGACCCTTCCCACTCCTTGCCAGGACAGCAAACACGAAGCAGCCCGTGAGAGGGGCTGCTGACAGGCCGGGACGAGGCCAAGGTCCCCACGAGGCCCAGGTTGCAGCAGTGCCTGGTGGATTACCCCCAGTTCAGCCTACAGGTCTGGCTCTTCCCCACCGCTCCTCCTTTCCTTCCTTCGCTCCACCCTTTCCTCTGTCCCTGCTGCCGCTTTCCATCCCGAATTGAGCACCGTCCCCAGGCCCCTTCCTCACCCTCCCCTGGCCCTGGGGAACTGCAAACCCTAAATCCAGATCTGAGAGCTACGATGTTTCTGCACTGCTCTTCCCTTCTGCCCTGCCACCACCGCACACTGATTTCCCTGGGGGTGAGGGAGCTCCAGCCTCCCCTCTCCATCACGTTTCCCTCGTTGCTTAGCAGGCTTCGGGCCAGGTTTTACAACCGAGCCGCTCAGCGTGGATGCAAGCAGCTCCACCAGGCCCCTCCGCTCATACCTCAAACCTGGAAAATGAATAAAAAAAAAAAAAAACAACCCTGCTGCAGCCAGCAGCCAGGATCTCGCTGCTTTGGACACGAGTCTGCAACCTGGCACCGCTCCGCAGCCTGGCGAGCTGAGAAACGTCGCGCTGAAACACGCGGTGCCACCGCAAGCTGCTGCAGTCTCCTTGCAGGAGGCTGGGACCGCTCTGCCTGTTGGACTGGAGGCACCCGTTTGTTGGCTGCCTGCACGACGAGGAGGAAGGCGGCTGGCCGTGCTGGAGGCAGGAGGGCGACCCGAGAGCTCAGCAACCGGAGGAAGAGCTGGGTGGGGAGCCGGGGCCGCGGCGCGGAGCCGATCGCTTTCTGCGGAGGTGCAGCCCGCAACGGGGCGAGGGAAGGAGAACGATTTGGCAGGCACCGAAAGGCACAGAGCAGCCGGAAAAAGGAGGAGGAATTGGTATTCACAGCAATCAGGCAAGGAGGAAATGAATATTCAGCCCGCCACCGATGAGCAAAAATGCCAGAGGCTGGGCTGGGTGAGGGAGCAGGAATGAGGAGCCGCGGCTTTGGCAGGGGAACCAGGCGAGGAGCAGAGCAGGAAGACCCCTGGGCGCTCCCAAGGTGCCAGAGGCAGGGGAGAAATGGGAACCACGTGTGCGAGGCAGCCAGCTGCAAATAGGCTGGTGGAAAACAAGGCAGGGTGCGCAGGGGTGAGCAGCAAAGGGTAGAGAGAGCGACGGGGGGACAGGTCAGCTCTTGTGGCTAGCACCGACCTGGCGAGTGATCCCCGGAGATGCCACCCACTCTGCAGCTCGCTGCCACCCTCCCGGCAGGATTTGTTAATCCAGCTGAACAAAACCCAAATTCCGCTGATCTAGCGAGCCGAACCGGCTCCCTGAAGGGCCTGACAAGTGGACCGGGGCAGCCGTCTGCGGCTCAGCTGTCTCAGGGACCGTGTCGGTGGGATCTCGGCGACGGCAGCCTACGCTGTGCAGCGCCACGGAGCAGGCAGAGGGAAGATCACAGTGCTGTTTTGCCAGACACTTCACTTTGGTGGAGGGCAAACATCTACGGCTGCAGTGACAAACCGCTGCAGTGACATTCCCGCAGCGCGTCACTCAGAGCCCGTCCTACAGAGCCAGCTGCAGCCCGAGTCAGAAAAAAAAAAATACCCCAAAAAGCTGACTGCCCCGTAGAGCTGGGGGAGCCTGCCCTAATTCCTGGAGCAGAAGGGAGTCTCTGAAATATGGGTGCATGCGAGCTGGTCCCTCGGCAGCACTCCTGAACTCTGCTGAGGATGCAGGGGAAGGCAGGCGCTCCCTGCACAGAGAAAGCTTTGAAGCAAGAAGTACAGCCATCCTGGATTCGCATCCAGACGAGACTTCTCCTCTGAGAAGCAGCCCCATTTAAGCAGCCCAAGAGCATTAAGGTCTTGGCCATAGATCAGGCTGACACCCACACCTGCCATCAGCAAAACCAGCTTCGTGCTGGTGAGCCAGTCCTTGCTCCTCGGGAGGAGGATGAGAATAAATCCGATCCCATCTCAGCTTCCCTCGCTCACAATATTTCAGGTTTCCAGTTCTTGCAGCATGCCTGCTCCTGCACAGTATGATACCCCATTACATTAACACACACACGTTATATGTGCATGATATTAAAGGTGACATTCCCAGCAAATAAACATGACAGACTGCCATTGCTCTAGGCACCTAATTTAATTTCCTTTGGGATTTAAACCTTAGAAGCTCAAATTAAACAAATAGGCCCTGTTCACTTTGTATTTCAGACCTGAATCCAGAGTTTTCCTCTGATGCTGTTAGCCGATCTTATCAACAGGACACTGCACAGAGATCATAATGATGAAGCAGCTTTTTCTCTCTGCAAAGGAAAACGGAGCTGCAGCTAGGGGAAAACTCTGCGAGCTGGAAGGCAAATGAAACTGTCCCTAAATGCAGACAGCCTTCTCCCCCCCAAAATCCCTTGGCCATTGCTTTGTGACGGAGCTCTCCCGAGCAGCAGCGGGTGTCCCCCAGCGCTGCAGCAGCTTGGTGCTCGCAGCTCGGTGTTTTCACAGCTCTGTGCAAACATTCTTGCCCGCCCGGCCTGCTGAAGCTGGTTGCAGGGTGTAGCTCGGCCTTTGTGATGCCTGTTTGCAGTATGCACAAGGGAAGGGACATTCCCTGTGGTGCTGCACAGTTCTGCTTGCATCAGGATCTCGGTGAGCTGACCCGGAGAGGCCCAGGCAGATGCCATCCTGTTGCTAGCAGATCCGTGCTCCATTCCCCACGCGCTCTGCGTCTCCGTGAATGCTGCTAATGCTGCAGGTGCTTGGAAGAGGATGACTCCCCTAAAATTACGTCCCTATTTTCTATCACAGGGACCTTCCACGCAGCCAAGGCCAAAAATTTAGGTTCTGGTAGCCGCGTGTGTCCAGGCGCGTTACGAAACACCTCGCCAGGCAGCCTGGTTCAGGTGGAGGCGTTCGGGGAAGGTGCTGGCTCCGAGCATGATGTCTCCCTCTCGTGGCAAGTCCCACCTGAGCCTGCTGAAACCTGCTTCTTACCTACGGGACTCTGCTACAGGTCAAGTGAAGGAGACGGCGTGGAAGCCTTCATTGTTGAAGCTTCCATGCCCGCAGATAGTTGAGAAACCTGCGTCGTGACTCCCTCCAGGTAGGCAGCTGCGGATGCGGGGCAACAGGTGAGATCTGAAGATGTACACAAGGTCACGGGGCTCTGGAACAGTTCATCTGACTTTGAAAGCTGTGCTTAGTAAAACATTGAAGACTTTACAGTCAGCTTATAGGTGCCATACACACCTAGCACCCCACCTCTCGCTTTAGGGTTCAACCCCACCACCAGGACCTGATATTCTGTGACCACGGGTCACACTGATGTTGATAACCCGGCACATCTGGCAAGTTTCTGGTCAAAGATGACCCTCAGAAGCTGAGTGTAACCGAGCTGTAGCTCTGCCCAGCTTCAGGGAACACGATCTGTTCAAGGCAAGAAGAGACTGACCCGGGGACAATTACGCAGAGATGCTTTAGCTGATAATACCCATTTTTCTTGCCTACCTCGAAACAAAACCGAACGATCCCACACTTTGCCCTAGTGCTTTGTTTGCATTAAACATTGCCACCAGCTTTTCTAACAGGTTTGTCAAAGAAAAGAAAACGTGTTTTATTAGATCTGGACTTAGTACGGAGCTGGCTCGCAGGGCTCAGCCCGAGAAGGTGGGGACACGTCGCAATAAACCCCTGTGCAAATCCCAACCCTCCTCAGCCACTGCCCATCCGTACAGATGCTGTGCCTGGAATGGGTGGAGCCGCTGTACCCTAAGCCGCGTGTCATCTGTTACCTCTGCAAATACCCAGCAGCTTTTAGGAGCCCTTTGCCCTAAAATCGTTTCAGACTAATTCCTGTCGACAGCCCAACACAAAACGCAGCTAAGGCGTGTCAGCCTTTCCCCCTGAACTTAAACGTCACCCACAAAACCCCTCACGAATCCTGCTTTGTGCCACAAGCACCCCCCAGCCCATCTCTCCGCTGTCCCCTTGGCTTGGCCGTGTTCGTGCTGCCTTTCAAGTGGTTCAGGGCCTTGTCACCACGTCCTTCTACGCCGTGCCCAGCCCTGGCACCGTCTCCAGAGCTACCAGTACTGCAACAAACACCTTTGATGGGAAATTCCATTCTTGCTCTTCCAGGAGATTCGTAACCTTCCGTGTCAAGGAAAAACATCCACTCGCGGATGCCTACGGGACCCTATTGCTTCACAGCGCGATGTTACAACCCCAGAAGAGGAAGTATAGGATGAGGCTGGGAGATTTTGACCTTGTGGGATCTCTCCATGACGTTCCCAGCTTCAAGGCTAGTCCCGGGGGCTCCTTGTAGCCCAGCCCGACAAGACCAATCTTGCAGACAGGGCTGTATGCAGTGAACACACAAAGTTGGGTTCAGCTGGAGAAGGTTGGCAAGGGAGCCAAGAGGACAGGCAATACCCATGCTTTCAGAGTGAAAATTGGCCAGAAGAACGGGCATTTCAGGGAATGTTCTGGGCAGATGAGAGAAGAGCTACAAACAGTAGCCAAAATGTACTTTGAGTAGCAAGGGAGAGGCATTAGGCTGTCGGAGAGTCAGCCAGCTTAAGAAGGATGGAAGAACTTGACTCATCTACAACTAGCCTGGACAAAGCATGAGGGAACACGCTGCAAAGGGTTGATATGGGAAGGATCGTGATGACCTAACGGGATGTTTAACTTCTAATGCAAGCTTTTCCTGGCATCTCACGAATTCAGATAGTGAGAAAGAAGAACAAAAAAGGGATATAAAGCTATGAGGTTTTGTGAAGTGTTGGGGGGAAGACGATAAACTTACTGGAAAGCGTTAGCTTAGATTGTCCTAGGACTGACCAAGAATTTGGGGAAAGCCACCTAAAAGATTTAGAAAACGTTTTTCTTGGGACAGATAACATAAAACTGTTTTGGGGAAGAGCAGGTTGTAGTTGGACGTGACTGAAGCCAGTTTGCGGGCATTGTCCTTAAACTCACCAGGCTAGGAACAGCACATCTAGTTTTGGGCACAGCACATCTCTTCAAGCTGGGGAGACCAAAACCCGTCCCCTACCACTTCAAAAGAGGACTTGGCCCATAGCTGCCACTTACAGGCGAGCATCTCAAGTACCAGAGTAGCTCTTCCAAAAGTTCCTTTGAACCTCTGCTGCTGCCATGATGCCAATGTGCATAAATGATTTAACATGTGGTATAGCAGAGAGAAGAACCAGATGTGCTCATTTCCAGGGGAATGTCCTAACGCTACCGGAACAGAGTCATTCTCTTGTGCTGTCTCTGTGACTAATTCAGTGTTTTATACGATGTGGAACGACTCCAATTGGATGAGCTGAGGAAGAACCAAAATACCCTATAGCTGTGGTGCCCATAAAGCTAAGAAGTAGAAATAGGGGTTGAAATAAAAGCAAGGGGATGGAACATGAGTTTCTCATATCCTGGGCGAGCGCTTTGTCCCCCAAACACTGATTAGAGAAGGCAAAACTTCTGACAACTCCAGTTCCATTCTGCAAAACTAGATTTTGTTGGGGCTGTTTTTATTGAAGAAAACCTTCTATTTCTGGTTTCATTCAACACAAAGGGATTTTTTTTTTCTCCTTTTGGTTTCTTTAAGGCTTTTGTTTCAGCAAGAAAAACTGAAAAATATTTAAAGATTGAGCTCGGTCTGATCTTCTTTCCCAGATTTTTCACTTAGGTTGCCAAACCAAAAGAATGGACCGTCCCCTCTGACCCTGCTCACTGCAATCTCCCCCCAC
Organism: Netta rufina; assembly: GCF_964035555.1. Lineage (NCBI taxonomy): Eukaryota > Metazoa > Chordata > Aves > Anseriformes > Anatidae > Netta > Netta rufina. The sequence continues at coordinate 24,307,739 of NC_140130.1, read as the reverse complement.
CCTACAAGTGCCAGCACAGATAGCACATGTTGATAGCTCCCGAATGCTGGGTGCTTCCCACAGGTTCCAGGTACCTATCCTGCCGACAAACACGCTTGTTTAACATTTTCTATGAGAAATTTGACCTTGCTGTCCTAAACCTCAACTTATTTTTCCATGCTGGATGTCTTTTTTTTTTTTTTTTTTTAAAGGGTTTTTAGGGGAAAAGGAATCAAGTTATCTCAGAGAGGTGTTTTGGAAAACCTATCTTTTGGCAGTGCTAACAAATGCAGATCATCAGTTTGTTGTAAACAACTGGAACTACCCCTCAGGAGGAGGGCTACGAAGATTAGCAAAAAATGCTCTGGAGGTCAAAGGAGTCCTTCTCTCCATCATGAGAACGCTTTGCCAAGACAGAAGCCTCTGGAAGTGAGTGTTTGCCCACAGTCTTTCAGAGAAGGGCAGAATAATAAACCGAAGAGCCCTTCTTCACTGAGCATGTCCTTGCCCAAGACAGCTCTCCCCCAAACGCAGGGCAGAGGCAGCTAAATAGGACTTTCCCTTCCGATCATTCCTCCGAGCGATGAGGAATTGCTATGGCACCACGCACATCAGGACGAAAGGCAGGGAAACTCTCCAGCACTCTCAGCATTTCGGCTGGAAGTCAGGCAATGTGGAGGAGGAGAAGGAATTTGCCAACTTGAATGAAGGGGAGGAGAGAAAAGCAGAGCCGGGCCAGGATGAGGGGAAGACAAAGACACAGAAAAACAGGATGGAGGGCAGACCAGAGGCCAAAGCCGGAGGCGACACAAAGGGTAGGGAGACGGGAGCAGGACCCCGTTTCCACAGCCTCAGCATCCACACAGCGACTGCTGGACGCTGCAAAGCCACTGGCACAGGAGGCGAGCAAAGCGTCCTCCGGCAGGGGCTGGTGCCAGAGGGTAACACCCCACCGCAGCTCGGCTCACGTGGAGGCAGACCTTGCGCTGAGAATTGGAGGGCGCCAGCTGCAAATGAACCATAGCCTCCATCTGCCTAACAGCATTTGTTTTGAAACGGAGTAAATTACCTGGAAAAAAAAATATATATAAAAAAAATCTCTACATTCAGAGACCAGCAATATGAGGCACAGAAAACTTTGGAAATGGCTGAATAGAGATTGCCTGCGCAATGCTCATTTGGCCCCAGCGGACGTCTGCATCACGAAACAAATCTGTAATCACAAGATCGCCTGCAGTTTTTCTCCCACAAGACCTCTGCCCTGCTCAGTCCTCAGGATGGTTCTGCTCACTGAATGCAGCATTAGTCATCATTTCTTTTCATTATCATTCAAGTTGTTTGCCCGTTCCCTCCTACTCTCTTCCCCTTTATTTAGTATGCTCCATCCGACTACTGCCAGCATGGATTACACTGGAAGCACCTAATCTTACCGTCCTTACTGCTCGCACAGTCTCTGACGTGCTCAGCCTCACATTTCTGCGAGGCATGGAGTGCTCCTCTCCGTGCAGCAGATGGGGGAGGGAGCTAAAAGAAGCTGAGACCTGACAAAGTCTCCGAGAAAACCTGTAAGAGCAGGGGGCTGAACATGAGTCGTCGGCTCCCAGGCTGAACCCTACACCCCACAGAGTTCCCTTTCTCTCTCCTGACCTGTAAGGATGAATTTTAATATCTTCCTGAAATTGCTTCTGGTGTTCATCTGTGGTGCTGGAATGCTTGGCAAGCACTGAATTAATCTTCACAGGATGACTGGAAGGTTTTCCTTAACAGACAGGGGAAAACAAGCGAAGAGGAAATTGAGTCTGAACGTCCACTTCTTGCAGGTGCCTGCCTCAAGACTCGCAGCTCCCCGTTCTCCAGCCCACTCAGCACTGTGGGGCACAGGGGATCTGCAGCAGAATTCCTCCTGGCCTCGGGTGCTGCTGGCAACACAGATCAGACCTCAGGAATCAAGCTGGCTATCCAGAAAATAAGGAACGCAAACTCAGTTGCCACCTGTGAATATTTTAGCTTAAGAATCTAGAATAACATTGAGAAAGAGCAGAGTAATAGAGGCAGGGCCAGGATCCAGTTCTCCAGGGTAACATTTAACAGGCTTCACCATGGGACTATTGTGATTTTTTGCAATTACCTGCCTCATTCACTACACACCTTCTAATTCTGACAAACAAACGAAGTGGAAGTCCTACAGGCGAGAGGCTACCTTGCTCCATACTCCTGATTCATTCCCAAAACACGCTGTACGAGGCAGGCATACCTTGTAGAAAAAAATAAATCTAATCATTCAGTTAGATATGGCACTGAAACAGGCATACGTAACAGGGGCAAGACTGTTGTTCAAATACTTCTGAAATTCGGTATGCTTGATTTTGCAGTTAACGAGGACTCGTTAACTACAGGTTTGTTTTTACTGCACCGTATTGGCTCGTATGTCGGAGTTTGCAGCAATATCTGATGCGTAACATGCACGTTGCACATGATCAAAGACTCGACTGTCATCTTCTTCCCTAGAACAATGACTGCCTAGAGCAGCAGGAGCAGAAATTATCTGAAGGTAGTGTTAAACAACCCTCCTTCTCCCCTCTGGGGAGAGTAAGCAGTCCAGGTGAGCAAGGTAGGAGGGGAGAACAGTCTGCTTTGTGCTAGACGGGCAGAGAGCTCCACATAAAAGCAGGGGAGCTTTGCAGAAGCATGTCCTGACTCCCATCACTGGAGACTTAATGATGGTAATTCCCAAAGGATGATGCATGCTGACAGGCTTTGACACAAACTACCCCAGGATAATATTAATATGTATTAAAGGCTCAGGCAACTTTATTGGGTCGGGCTTGATCAGTAACACATTTCAACAGAGCGTCTCTATCATCTGCCTGAGCATAAGTAAGGGAGGGAAGGAGAACACACGCACGACCTCACCTTGCTTCGGGTAGGTTCACAGACAAACAAGGCTGATCTGTGATGGACTGCGTGCTTGGCACCGCTCAGACCAAGGACCTGGGACACCCCACCACGAATACAAATGTCTCTGTGGGGCTGTTACTGTCGGTCTGTGGGCATGATCAACATCCTTAACCCCCTGACACTGGGCCAGGCAGCTCCTGCACAGCCTTTCGCCGTGCATCTGGGGCATCCACCCCTCGGGAAGGAGAGGAGAGGAGGCTGGGGGTGCTGAGGAGGCAGTGTGGGGACACCACTGCCACAGCACTGGGGGAAGGGGGAATGGAAGAAAGAAGGGCGGAAGCCTTTGATCATGTGTGATGTTAATGCAAGTGTTACACATCAGAGACTCTGCCACAGTAACTAGCATATAAACAGGAGTCTAGTGTTAACAAGGAGGGCTGCTTGAATATGTTTGTATGTTCCTGAGTCAAAGCAATTTCCCTATTCAACAATACATGACACGGTGGAAGAAGTTCAGAAATAAACCAGCCTGACATGCTTAGACCTTTAATAGAATTTAGCTTCTTAGAACTAATTAAATGTTACTTAAATGAAAAAAAAAAATTCCAAGTACTTGGGAAAGGTGCCAATTTGACAGCTCTGGAGAATGAAATAATCTAATCATCCCCAGAGCATGGGCAGCAGCAGGACAGGCTTCCCCTAGTAACATACCTCGAACGTGACCTGGAAAGGCTGTTGATAGAAACGGGGGCGTACAATCATCGTGGTCTAATGACTTTTCTGCTGAGGCTGCTAAAAACGCTCCTGCCGAGCGCCAGCTGCCCGCTAGGAACGGCGCCGGGACCTGCCAAACCCCTGTCACCCGCTCACCGTCCATCAGGCGACCCTCAGATCATCGCTCAGCCCGAGCTGATCGACTGACCCACCTCGGACACTCTCCATACGAGCCCAGGAGATGTGAACAGGATTTGCTGTGTTTAATCTGCACTTTTGGGCTCCCACTCGGGCCCGAGAGGAGCCAGCCTGCTGCTGCATGGGATGGAGGCCGGGATTTTTGCTGCCTCCTCCCCGGGAGGAGAGAGGCCTGCCGTCTCTCTTCCTCCCCACGGTCCCTCCGTTGCCGTGCCTTTGCAGCAAGCCTCTGCATTGCAGCGCTGCGTTTCAGGCGCCAGCTCTCCTTGGAGCTCATCGCCGTGCCTGGGGTCCCGAGCGAGGGAGGAGGCAGAGCCCCTCCGGGCCTCGCTGCGAAAGCTTCGTGGGGCCTGCCAACTTGGCCAGCCCAGGCTGCGAGGGGCTGAACCCAACGCAGCTCGCCTCCTCGGAAATTCTGCGCACCACAATTTCTTTTGCCTTCTGAAGCAAAGCCACACGAACCTCCCTCCTCCGCTCCCAACACCACAAGGGACTGCCGAGCGCAGCTGAAGCCTCCCGTTGCATATTAAGCCAAGAGCCTCAGACACTCCCACATGTATCTCACACAGCCGGGTGCTCCTCCTCTTGTCCCAGGCTGCTGCTGGCCTCCCTTCCTCCCCCACCCGGGCTGTCCTCCTTCATTCCCATCACAGGATGGGGCAAGAGCCAGCACAAAGGCAGTCACGTCAGAAGAGAAGATCCGATGCACTGACCTTGTGTAGGAGACGAGCGAGGGAACTTGCTTCTCCCTTCCCTGCAGGAGCCAGGAAGTCTCCACCTTTCCCTCCCACCTACTCCAAAAAAAATACCTAATTTTCGGTGCCCCAGTGACAGCAACCAGGTTCCTAAGGGTTAACATTAGCTGCTCGTCTGAATGGTGACCTAATTATTGCCATTCTTCACTCTTAGAGGTTACCTGACTACTCCACACATCAATACATTTCAAGATGTGATGTAAATGCAAACAAACACTCTTACGTTTGGAGTTAACACAGTCACAAGATCCCGTGTATCATGTGTTGGCAAGCACAGGAACCAACAGCAAATGACCCACCCTTAAACCTGACCGTTTGCTGTTAATCATTACAGGAGCGTTGCACTTTCCAGCCAGTACAATCAAAGCACGCAAGTTCTTTGAAAATCCCTACACGAGATGATTTCAGCCAAGATCAGCTCCTTTACAAGTCGTACAGGCTTCAAGGTATGATGTCCTCCAGACATACGAACAGAGGCAGTGGAATGCCTTGAAAACAAGTCAGGGGAAGGTTAAATGCAACGCTGCAATGCTAAAACAAACCTCTGCCTTAAAAGCAGAAGGGGAGGCAGGAATGCCACAGTAACAATGAAGGCAGAGAGGCACTGCATGTATACAGTCCCTCAGAGATAGGCTTTTCTGCACAAACACATTCCCTAAAGCTTTTTTTATTATTATTATTATAATTATTTTTTGCAATATGTTTATAACCGTGAAGAAATTCAAGGTTAGAACAGTGCTGAGCCACCATATCGTTAGTGCATCACTGGCTCCGTAGGGCTGACCCTCAACACCAAGCAGATGGGGAACTTCCAAGGGAAATCTGGTGCAGAAAATGTGTGGGTGCTTCAAGGAACCGCAGACTCTCACCAAAGAATCAATAGGAAAGAGGTATAACTGAAAGAGGCTGCACTATCTGTGCTGCTCTGCTGTAAAGGACAATGTAAAACTGAGGTCCTGGCTCTGTAGGATCAAAGTCCCACAGCTTTCTCTTGAGATCAGCTTGCTACTCTTCTGCCCTGGCTCCATTCTTGTTTAGGTCATTCCACTCTGCCTCCCCAAATTCCTTTCTGGAAGAAATCGTGAGTAAATACAGCCTGCAAAGTGTTTGCTGACTCCAGGAAATGGATACTACTGTATTCACAGATGATTTTAGAACTTTCCAGCCACTGCATATCAATTTGAGCTCCATTAACATAAATTGTAACATCTCACCATTATTTTTTGAGCCCATAGTCACTGAAAATATTACCCCAGAACTATAAGAAATGTTGCAGCAAGAATGAACAGGTTTGTTACACTTTTAAGCCACGTAAGCCCTTAGCAGGATCACTTTTAGGACACTGTAAAGGAGGAAGGGAGAGAAAAAGGAAGAAGGCTCTCTCACTTGTAACCAAGGTCCATGTGCTGCATAGGGGTGCTCTTCTGTTGCAAATGCTCCTTCTACTCCCGTTGATACAAACGTGATTGCTGTGTCCCCTGTAATACTTTTATACGTAAAGTGCCGTCCATGTAAGAGCCTCCCCCTGGGGAATAAAACATGCGTGTGAATTAAAAGGCTGCGAGCAGCATTCAACAGACTGATGAAGATAGATCACTGTGATACAGCACTACAGCTTCTGCCATCAGCATGGAAGCCATTTGAAGGCAGCAACTATTAATTTTTTTTAGGAATATATGACTGATTTGCTTCGCAAAGCCCGTCACAAGTCTCCTTCTGAGGCAGGGAGCTCTCCCCTGCCACCCCCCTCAAACTCAGGGCCTTGTTTTAGAGCTCTATCAGCTCACCTTGGTCCCCGTGCATGCCTGTCCCCATGATGAGGCACTGATGCATGCATGGGCAGGGCACTGCCAGCCTTTCAGAGAGATGAGAGCTGCAGGAGAGAACCCAGACTCCACATCACGTGGCAGGGTCTAAGCAGGCTCATCCGTGGGACCAAACTTACCGACGGTGACAATGCCCAGAAATCCCCTGGGACTTGACAAATGCAACCTGCGTTAATTATGCATTTCAATAAAACGTCTAGAAGATACACACACGTGATCATCTATAGCATCAATTCCCATTTTTTCACTCTGTGCTTTCCGTGGGGACAACCATGCCTCTGGTATTTACGCTCAGAGACTCTGCATTACAAGCATGCCTCCAACATGCAAGAGGGAAACCTTCAGGTAAGATATATGGCACCTAACAGCAGTCACAGCTGCCTGATGAGTTACTGCTGGTCAGCTGAGCTGCGGTAAGTGATCAGGACAGACTGTTCACACATTTGTAATGTAAAATAAAATATGTTTGTGTTAACTGTCCCACTGGTTTCTCAACAGGCACAGGCAACCGTGCACCTGCTGCTGATAACTCTGATACCACAGGCACGTAACTCATTAAGCCAAAGTAACTCAATCACCTGGAACTGTTTGTCTTATGCTAACGACTACAACATTTGCCACAGGTATTTTTTAAAAATAGCGCTGATTGAAACTGTGGACGTCTAGAAAAGTCACTTGCAGTGGTATGCAAAGCCTGAACCTTTGAAAGATAAGGCATAGGGCGTACACACCATGTTCTGTTCCTTCATTCACCAAAGTGCCAGAATTTGACTAAGAACACACTTGCATGCATAAACTGACTGCAAATGGGCTTTGTACAAATACTTGTGTCTGAGTCCATAAGCCATAGTTAACAACTCAAGGGATTTCTTTGACAGAATATGATAACACATCTCTTCTTTATCGTAGTTGCCAGCATTAGACTAATAATAATAAAAGCATACTAATCCTGTCCTGTTTCAGCACTCAAAATACACTGAAGGACAAAAAAAGAATGAGAAACAGTCTTACCACGACGAACACACATGCAAAGAACCATCTGTTTTTAATGTGTTTTGGCAAAATTATCTCAACTCTGGCCTTTAAAGACCCATTGCATGCATGCCTGTATGGCGAAACAATGCCACAAGGCAAAAGCTGCGTGTGAGTTACAAGCTGAGGAGGAGGACGGCCTCTCTCACCTTAGACAGAGGGGAATCAGCGCTCCGGACTCCTGGTTGAACTTCAGGTGTACACTCTCCAGCTGTCTCGTGCGGATTAGCTCGTGAGGAATGATAGCTGCTGAGCTCTCGCTTTCTAAACTGTCCTTCCGGCTTCTAGGAGGAGAGACAAAACACACATATTTAGGGTCCCAGCGCTGTGCGCCATTGCTGCTGTGATTCAGATTGATTGTGAGAATGCTGAAGGACACAGGAGCAAACTGTTAGGAAGACGCATCTGTGTTTTCATCACCCTACAGAGACGCAGCCTCTCGCAGACTACCAGCCCCAGCATGCAGCTCTTTGCCTTCATTAGACAACCTAGGATGTGAATTGGAGCCTCATCCCTTCCTAGTATACATGAAAAAAATAATAATCTGGGAAAAACTGGGGCAAAACTACACTCTCCAAAGCCCGAACCAGTATAAAATAGCTTGGAAGAATTAGCAGGTATGCCCTCCCTCCCCCTTTTGCTCTGTCTTCAGGTTATTTTAGGCAGTGGCCTGTGGGAAAGGGTCAAAAAGTCTCTTGTGCCCTTGCTGAGTATCTTTAAGGTCTGAGGCACGCCTACAATTCTCTCCAAATTATTTCTTTCCACAGTTCAACCAAAAGGTTTTGAGAACTCTGTTTCCACCAGCATCAAGACAGCCACAAGATGGATTCTGCACGTGACGAGTAGGACATCTGCAGATTGCCCTCCCTTTGAAGCAAGGCTGCTTTAAGACAACGCAGCTTTGCTTCCTATTTATTCATTTCTGCAAGGCCAGCAGCATGTCACGGAGCTACGACTAAAGGTTATGTTGTTGCATGATTAGGAGCTTCGCCAGACAGAACCCTCCAGATAATCAAGCAGGTGTATCTCAAAATACTTGACCATAAACACTTTATATGTTCAAAGAGCAGTTACTTGATAGCCCAGAACGAAGAAGGCAGAACACAGGATTTACAGTTTTTGAGGATGACACGTATTGATGCAATGTGCCCAAAAGTGACTTATATTTTTGTGACCCGATGTTCCATGTTCACTTAAAAGAAGTAAGACTTTGTGAAGATCATTTCTGTACAAGAGAATCACCAGAGGATCGGAACAGGGAAGGCAGGAGAGAGCTGAAAGACGCCACATAGCAGTGTGGTTTTATCTTGCCAGACAGACCAAAAACCAATCGAGGCTACCAGGCTGCATTTGGGAACACTGCTAAAACACGCCCAGATCCTTCCTCCACCCAAGCTGAGCCATCTTGAACGTACATCTGGAAAAAATTGTAAAGAAACAGCTTGAACTTCGTGAGATCACACCTCTACTTGACTTTACATTTGGGTGTTGTCCCAAAATTACTCCCATCCACCACACACATAGTAATGCAGTTCAGAATGGCTTCCAAAGCAGATCAGCCTCCAGCCCCTGCCCCGTCACCTAGTCCCAGGTGAGCCTTCCTCTAAAATGGGGTACGAGCTCAGCTCTTCTATCTCACCACGCCTTCCTGAAAAGAAACAGAAACGTGAAGAAAAAAACAAAACTAAAACAAAACCAGGGCAGCTCAACTCATCTCCCTGCGAGATAAAAACTCTGAAACGTGTCCTGTGTTCTGCCTTTGCCACACACAAAGTGTAATGGCCTCGGCAAGGACACAGTAGGTCAGGACACAGCTTATGCACGGGGTGGGCTCTGGGCTGTCAGTCAGCCAAGTGTCAGGCTGGTGGGTTAACCCCGAGGCAGAGACACAACATGCTTTGTAGTCTATAGGTGGCACTTAAAGCTGTGTTTAATCTACTTCAGCAAACATTTTACAGCTCTTTGTAGGTGGGGTCTTCAAAGAATGGAGTGGGCCAGCATTTTGCAGGCTGATTACCTGAGAAGTGCACGGTTGATTAATGATCAGTTGACCTTAAGCTAAGCTTTGCCTGAACTTCCTTATCAGATCTTATATACACAGCGAGCTGTGGGAAAGTCAGCCTGTGGTCTACCGCTTCCAATCATTCATTTATCAATCCCTACTAAAAGGGTCAGCCATTAGCAACGCATAGTTTTCAAGCCATAAGCTCGCACTGAAATGCAGTTGCGGAGTTTATGCACCCTGGAGCAGATCAGGAGTTACACAGAGAGGGTGCCCTCCTCACCTGGATTGCCTAAGTGCTCTGGGCACGTCTCCTACCACAGCGTCCCAGGCAGTCGGTGCCGTAGGTTCGTGCTGGAGCAGGACAGACTGCCGGGGGACGGTTCCCCAAAACCCCGGGCTCCGAACTCCTGGAGCCGAAGGTGGGTTTTTCGGTTTCCACCACGCGAGCCAGTGCAGCTGCGAGCACAATGGGGCTGCAGTCCTGAGGGGAAACAGCCTCCGGTTGTTAATGCAATAATAGGAATGACGACAATATTCTGCAGGCAAGGGGCAAAGCTTTCTAAATCTTATTAAAACCAGCAAACGCTGTTTGTCATTACACACTCAAGAGAAGATGTTGACTAATGTATAACTCTCAAACGGAACTGTCATGACTTTAAGGCTGTCAATAATTATGACTTCACATTAATAAGTAACCAGCCCTTCTGTCAAAAAGGTGAAGGAGTGAAGCAAAATGGTAGTTAATTCTTTGAACGACGTGAAATTATTAATCCTTTCCACAAAACTTTTCCGAAATAGTCACGGTCTCCGTGTTTCTTTTTTCACTTTAGTGGAGCTCACACGATCTCAGCTATTCAGAGGTAGGGGTGAAACTATGGGAGCAGAAAGCAAACCTCCTCCTAGCTAAGCTATCCATTTCTAAAAGGAGTTTGTGGGTGTGTTGGGGAAGAAGCACAACACATTGAGAGGTGACGGTGCACCCCACGGGCTTGTGGCACCTAATTTTCGCCTCAGCAGAAATCGCCACCTCGGGGCCTAGAGGTGGCCAGTCCCACCGCCCCAGCGAGGGACCCCAAAGCTCGCTGACCCAGCTGAGGCCCTGCTGTGCTTTCATGAGCATCCTAAAAACACCTCAGGAAGGTGGTGAGGGGGGCACGGGCACCCCATGGCCTACATCCAGCCTGCGGACCAGTGCTCAGACCCACGCGGTGGCTGAGGCGAGGCAGTAGGCCCGTACGACCCACCGCTGCCTCCGCTGTTGTTATATCCCAGGATATGCAACTTCATGAAAAGAAAACAGACAAAAGCAAGATCTGAAGGGTATCTACAGGCTTCAGCTTGTAAAACGGAGATGATCAAGTGAAAGAAAGGTGCTTGAGGAAGGCCATAACCGGAGCTTTCAGGCTCTGAGCATGTGCAGGGACTCTGCAGGACGCATTAAAATTCCCCCCCTGGGAACGGAAATCCTTGTGCTGACTCTTCCAAAGGGTGATAGCCCAGATGGAGGGTCAGCAGGACTTGTAGGGCGTTATTAATAAGATTAGAGGTCACATTGTAACACGCACTGCCATCCACAGCTTGTACTTTTCAGCTGTAGAGGAAAATTTAGAAAAAGTTTGCCTTCTAACACTAACATCCCTGGTTTTACGACTGTCAGTTACCCGTAAGCCTTTGCTTCCTCCACCCCGTCACCAAATAAATCAGCAGCAGAATTTGATGGAGTTTTATTTGTTATGACTAAGATCTAGCTGACTATCACGTAAAACGTTGCAAACTCGGTCTATTCCAGATTTAATACTTCATCCAACCCACACACAAAAAATTCATGTTTCTCAGTGTCCAGAAAAAACAAGTCTGCAAAAGCCAGGGCTGCTGCATTAGGGAAAGCAGGAGATTTAAATGGAAGCAGCATGCCGGAAATGCCCCAGTTTAAGGACTGCACATCTAGTGTTTTGTGAAACTGGAGGGGAGGTGGAGGAGATTAAAGCGCATTTCCCACTGATTGGGAGCTTGTGGGAGGTGTAAACGTGGGCAGTTGTCAGATTAATTCTTTAGATGATTACATTCTTTTTGTTTCTTTAAAGCTGTTTGTAGTTGGGTTTGATGTCTCCTGTTCTGGGCAAGTGTATTGCTGCAGTTACCAAGGTGACTTTAGCTGACTTTCAACTATTTTTTCCAGCTTCGGTTTCTACCAGTAGTCTGCTTCTGGGCGGAGGAGAGAGAGAGAGAGAGGAAATTATGTTTTTGTTTTGTTTTTTAATTTTGTGAATGCTGATTAGCACTCTGTGAACTTAACCAAAGTCATACTTGATTTTTAAAGCAAAGTTTTAGGGAGAGGGGTGGTCAAGCTGTTGCAAAAGGGTCCAACGTGGACCGCAGCCTCCCCAGACCTCTGCCCAAAGGGAAAAAGGGCCCGAGGAGACTACAGGTCCCAGCGTGCTGCGCTCCTCCATGGGAGCAGCCACACGCTGCAACCTGCAGCCTCCTGGGGGCCCTCTCCTCGTATTAAAGACGAGGGTGGCTGCAATCTGCTTAATTTTCTGCCAATTAGCAGCAGCCCTTGGGGATCCTGGAGAATGGCCAATGCAATCAGCGGGTTGCGCAAAGTTTGGATGTCCCCTCCTTATAAGTCATGTTTACGGCAGGCTCCTCTCGAGCAGTCCCCATGGCAGTTATTTTATGGGATTCAAGAATAACCAGATCGGATTAAGAAAGGTTTATTTATTCTTGCATTTGCATTCCGCTTGATGATCAGAGCGTTTGATCTCAGGGATCTGTCACTGAAGGAGGTCTCAATTCCCTTCCAAGCTCTGTCACTGACACGGAGAGTAATTCCTCGGCGTTTCCAAGTCACCACCCTGGGCACTGAGCTCACCAAGGCCAGGCTCTTGGAAGCTGTCCACGGCAGTGACTCTGTAAGACTGGGTGCCCACCGCATCGCTAACCCGACCTGCAGCCACTTCTCCTCGCTTCCTAGGTACAAACCCCAGCACCACGAGGCAGCAGACACAGAGCGAGCTTACAGCAGCTGGGAAAGAAAGTCTGCCTGGCTTTTTTTTTTCTTCCTTTTTCCCTTCCCAACTGGGGCTATTTCAAACTTCCTCGCTCCCTAATGAAGATATGGTCAAAGATCACTTAAGCGTCGGCAACCTTCCAGTGTCTTTCCCACAGTTTCCCCTGAAGGGCAAACCGGCAGTTGTGGGAAAGAGCCCCGAGCATCTTGGCACACGGCGTTAGGGACACGTCACGGAGGCACGGAGGCAAGTGCAGAAGTGGGGGGGACGCTGCTGCACAGCTCCTGCTGTGGTCGCACGGAGCCAAGGCTCAGATCTGGGTGCTCACCCTCCTGGTTCAACCGGCCGGTGAAGATGCGCTGTGTGAGTTCCCTGGCACAGAAGGGCTCCAAGGACAACGCCAGCAGCAACAATCTTCTTGCCGCTCACATATCCCTTTGGAAAGCTGCATAATAACTGCTGTCAGTGCTTGCAGGGGCCAGGCTGTTCCAGACCTACAGCTGAACTAGGGCTGAGAGATTCAGGCTGTGCCACCGGCACCCTGCAGGCTCAAACAACTCTTGTGTGCATCAGGTTCCCTGTGCCTGTAAAACCGAGACATTTTTCCACGCAGGGGTGTTGCAAGGATTATGTCAATGTTTGCAGAGCACTTTTGGATTCTCGGGGCAAACTATGCAGAAGTGCAAATTACTAGGATGGTGACCATTCTGCACTTCTCCTGACACCAGTTTTCCAGCCATTCGCTTTTCTAGTTCGCAGGCTTGTCACCCAGCACTCAGGCTCATGCTGAGAGACACTCCCTAAAGCACACTGCCTCCCCCCTTCAGCATTCCTTACTCAAGCAAGACACCACTGAATGGTGTCTCGATGAGAGAGCATGCCTAAATAAGCAGGACTGGCTTGGAAACTTGCTGCTTAGTGGTTGCAGAATCGCAGAGTCTAGCCAGAACTAGACAGTTTCAGAGAATGCTGAAATGCTCCCCTTTATGCAAAACGTTGCCTCCAAGAACTGAAGACAGGAAACCAGCTACACAGACAACAGCTCCCCTCCGCCCAAGGAAAGCAGCAAGCAAAACCTCGTGCGACTGGAAGACGCACAGCGCAGACGTGCCTCAAAGCAAATTCTACATCTTGATATCACCTTACGAGCTTCCTCAGAAACGCTGCTCGGATGGGGCTCGTTCATTTGCATCAACCCATCGCTACGCACAGCGTTTACTGAAAGGAGGCATCAGCACGCCCTGCTTCCCGAGTCAAAGGGGCTACAGAGAGAGCAGCCCTGATCTTGCAAGCTGTTGCACTCTTATTCACTTGTTCCACACCTGGCACTGCATCACACCGTGATCTCGGAGGACTTCTGGAGCGACACAGCTCCTCCCTCTTCCCACAAGGGAAGGGCACCAACCTGAGATGCTCAGGGTGCCCTGTGCCAGGAGGTCACGGCCAGGATGGTGCCGCCAGCCCCACCTGCCAGAGGCTCACTCCCTGCTCTGTTTGCCAGGGACCTGGATTCGTTTCCCTCCACAGCTGGGAAGTGTTCAGGGCTGGATGGAATTAGCACACTGGCACAGAGCTACCATATGTTAAGGGATCCCTAGACTCAGCCTGTTTTTCTGCCGGGAAATTGAAGGCAGATGGGATTGGAGGTCTTTGGGGCATCTGCTGTGGGCTCCCGGACAAATGACCACTGTGCACGAGTGGCCTGGGGGGGACCAGAGTGTGTTGCTGCCTGGGAAATCCCAGACAGAAATATGGGAACCATGCGTGAGCGGCCTGTTGAACCACACTGCTTTATCCTCCTCGACAAGAGGAGGATAAACTCTTGTCGAGTGATAAACTGTAAGGAGATGCTGGATAAACCTCATGTTTTGTCATATTGACGCACCATGGGAGACCTTTTTCCACTACTCACACCTCACCTTGAGACACCGGGGATGTGTGTGGGCACTACCTGAATCCAGGAACAATGAAGTGTAGCAATTACTGATAATTTTAGCCTCAACTTATGCAGTGATGCAGCTTGCTAGCTCTAGGTTTCTACTCCATGCCTCTGCTGACAGGAGCGGTAGAACTGAGTCAGCCAAGGGGCAGAAAAACATCACTTTCAGCAATGCTGCGTGATAAAGGGGACCCTTGAGGGGTGGAAAAGGTCAAGAACTCCCCTATCCCAGCCCTGGCTCTCACCACAACTGTGGCAAATTAACTCCTCTGTCCCCACGTGTAACATGGGGATACTACTCCCCTGCCTCACAGGACAGCACAGAGCCAGTTGCCAGGAGCAATTACAGCCTCAGCCCTGGAATCTCCTACATCGAGAAATTAAACAGCGAAGGGAGCGAGTGTCACTGATCTCTGACATCTGGAGCCTCCAGCCCACCGAGGTCTGAGCAGCACCAGTGTTTAGTCTGACATCTGAACGCTCCCTGTTGGGAACAGCTCGCAGCATCCAGCGACAGTGAATCTGCAGACTGAGAGCCTGGGAGCATCGCCTGGTTGTGTCTCGACAGCACCTACCAAGCTGAGGGGTCCTAAGAAATAACTAACGCGCCACTGGGAAGTACATTTGGATTCATACACGCCTCATTTTTCCAAGGTGTAATCAAGAGTATTGTGTTACCTATGGTCAAAATGATTAGTCAGGTTTCCAAAGATTAATTTTTTTTTTTTTTAAATGCATGCAAACTGATTTAATGGCTGCTTATGAACTGAGCTAGCAGTCATTTGGAGAAACAGATGTC
The DNA here is from genome assembly GCF_964035555.1 of Netta rufina. NCBI lineage: Eukaryota > Metazoa > Chordata > Aves > Anseriformes > Anatidae > Netta > Netta rufina. The sequence continues at coordinate 24,292,580 of NC_140130.1, read as the reverse complement.
CAATGCAGTTTTAAGCATTAAGAGTGCCTTTATTCATATCCTTAGGAGGAAAAATGGCTACACAGTCTACAGTAATAACACTAATGAATCAAAGTGCTACAGCTGCCCAACAGGGTTTTGACAGAAACCAGCTTTTTTCTCAAAGGAACTTTTTTTTTTTAGGATTCTGGGACAGTGAACAACTGCTAATATGAATGCTTAACGTGTAAGTATGTGCCTTGCTGAATCAAGCCCTATCTGGAACCAAACAATGTGAGGGTTTTGCATAAGCACCAAGAACTGTAACGACACAAAGATGGGGAAATTCACATGGAATCTGGATCTCCAAAATTTTCTACAAATAAATATTCAAAAGTTTGAGTGTTTCTGACGCTGTTTAGTGACACTGAATGCAGAACAGGTTGTCTGCTTTAAACCCTGACAGATTATTGCGTGTGGGTGGTAGGGTTAGGATAAAAGAAAGGGAAGAAAGCCACTATGAAAGCAGCCAGTGGCTGCAAATCTATGATAAATAAACAGCACATTCCTCTTCTGCACGAAGCCATTAGAGTCTATGTCAGCCTTTAACATCCTAATGTCAGCTGGGTGCAAATTTGACAGCCATGGGGTTCTGCGGTGCTCCCTATGGAAAAGAGATTTGGAACAATTTGCCATGCCCCACCAGAGCGCTTCTGTCAGGTTCCTGAGGAGCCCCGAGTGCACCAGTTATTCGCAGGACCCTTGCAACGAACCATGGGTTTGATATTTTATGGTCTGGTGTGTACAGTGCAGGATATGATTACACTCAAGCCTGGTTCCCATCAGCCAGCACCTCGTAATCGTTAACATATTTATCCTTGTGGTGCCTCAAGAAGATGACATTGTTATTAGTCCCGTTTTATAGATTTAGAACTGAAGCTCAATAGCTGGACGACTTGCCTTTCGTTACACAAGATTCACAGGGAAGGCCAGAACTGAGACCCAGCTCTACCAGGCCCGAGCAGGATCGCACCAGAAGGATGAGATCCATGTGCAGAGCTGTCCTTCTCAGGTGCCTCTAAGTCCTGGGACGTTACTGTATCTGCACTGGGTTTTGTCTTGCAGGTCTCAGCCTTTGCAGCAGTGTTGTGGTTTAACCCCAGCAAGTACCCAAAGGGAATGTGGATGGAGATAAATAACTACACGCAAAAACTGAACTCCTGAGCTACATCCCCCTGCAGCAGTGGGAGACAAGAGACTCCAGACCATGCACATGGGGTTAGAGTAGGTTGTCCAACCTTGCTCAAATGCTGATGCAGAGACAGTACATTGAGAAAGGCCAAGTGCTGGTAAGATCTTCCTCTGCTGCTTCACCTGTACCATAGTGTGCTGGAAAAAACGTTGACTGGTAAGTTTTCACTAAAGGGTAATCATCAGGTCTGATTTAACTACAGATTAGTTAGAAGTTATGAGTAAAAACTGCTTGATGCTACAAATCACCCATCTCAGGGAGGACAACGCATCAAACAAGTCCCACTGCATGTTACACGAACTGGAGAAGAAAAACCACTGCACGAGTCGAAAAAGACCTTTCCCAAACTCCTCTAAAAGTAGTCATTGAGGAGATAGGAAGGAGGTATTAGGGCACACCGCTGTTTAAGTTGAGGAGATCAGATGTTAACCAGAGTGACCACCAGTAAGACACAGAGCAGCCTGATAGCTCTCTTTCCCTAACAGCAATGCTGTTATGGAGAACCAGGCTAGCTATCAGCTTCCACAGCAGCAGCCACAGACCTCAGAGCAAGGTATTGATCTTCCAGGAGACAAACACTGGGAACCAGCCATTCCTACCAGCCGTGCTTCATGGAGGATGGGTGTGCAGCTGCTACAGGTAAGAGCTTTGCTACAAAGGGTGCTATCGTGGATGTGAAGCTCTGAATTTGACCTGCCTTCCTCTCTGTCTCAGAACAGCTAAAAACTCAGGTAAATATTTGTGTGCTCCATCACAGACCTCTACGAACATTTCAGCACTCTGTCTTGAGCACACCTCTGTTTATCATACCTTGAATAGCAGACAGCTTTCTTATCTAAGCAACAACTGCCTCCCAGCATTGTGGCTTTCCCATCGGCTGCCTCCCTTGTCCTGATGAACACCCAAAATGTTTCTGGTCTCTCCCAGCTGCTGCAAACAGAGAGCTTTTACTGCCATGCAGATTTATGCAGGAGCCTGGCATCAGTGAGAAATCCTGCTCAGTACTTCTAAGGCTGGCAGTGATTGATTCTTGCAAATGAGATGATATCATCTGCTTTTTTCAGTGGGGCCAACGGGACCAACCTTCAGGCAGAGAAGTACTACTCAGAATCAGAGTCAGGTAAGAATCTGGCTCTGTATAATTACTACATATCAAAAATAACATTACTGAAACAATACTAAAACCACCTGATAATTTTATTATTTTTTTCAATTTTATAAGCACTAATATCTCATCTTACGTATTAGTACACAATATCAGCAATTGATATAATACTTTCCCAAAGTACCCAGAATTATTTATAAGCAAATTAAATCAGAGGTCACCCAGAAAATGGAACAAGAAAGGATACCAGAGTCCCAATTAAGTATGAGCAGTATTTTTTCTGTGAAATGCTTGATCAAGAACGAAACTGGAATTGAAACAGAGCAAGGTGCTGCTCCTGCCTGGCACTACAGGAAAGAGCTGATTTCATGATGATCTTTACTCTTAAAGCAAGAAAGCACAGATGTTCACAAGAGACTAGAAAATACCAAGACAAAAAGAGTACGGGAAAGATACATGCCTTTCTGCATCACTTCGATGAGAACATTATGATTTATGGAAGAGATTAAACTAGTATAGTAACCAGCCTAAAATGGAAGAAACACAAGAAGACTGAAGATACTGCTGATGGCTTGAAACCACAGGTAATTTCCTACAGATTTACTGCAGCCAAAATTCACAAATGAGGAGAGATCTCCAGGCCCACCTAGTCCCCCTTTACTCACCTGTTAGTGTACAGACCATTAGATGTGAGGGTGATAACTGGCAGGTGATCACTGACAGTACCTGCCTGCTTAGGCAAGACTGAAGTCCCCTTAAAAATATCAATGTTTTAATCAAAAGCTCTCTAACTATGAGCTTGGAAACAAAATGTGCAGGCAAAAATATCAGCAAATGCTCACCTATGCCACCTAGCTCTTTGGATACCTCAAGACTTTTTGACAGTACATTTTAAAGGGCTCAGTCCAGCCAATGGCAGGGGGCTGGAATTAGATGGTCTGTAAGGTCCCTTCCAACCCAAACCATTCTGATTCTTCCTTTGTCTTTGCCCTTTGCAAGTGTTTGCTATCAGCTTTTTTCTCTGCCTGCCAAGCCTTTTCCCACCCAGCTTTAACTGAGTTTTCCAGTCTGAGCTCTTAGCATTCCTCCTCCCACCACCTGAGAATGCATGACGAAACTTACGGTGCTCGGTCATGGTTCAACCCATTCTGTCTTTGTGCATTTATTGGAGGTAGAACAGGTTTGCTGTTAATCTCAAGCCCTCTCCGCAAAGTCTCCCTGATTTGTTCTGTATCTGCAAAGAGAATTTTTGTAGTGTGACTCAGAGTCCCCAGAAACATCACATAACACAAGGAAACACCAGCTTTTCTTAAACGGCCTGTCTCTACGGTGTATTTCAACTAAACTCTTCCCCTTCAGAACGAAATAAAGAAATACTACGGGTGAATTCTTAATGGCCCTTCCTGCACCTCAGCAGTTACTTCACTTTATAAAGTCAGCCTGAATTCTCATGTTTTGGGTTGCAACGTTATGTCAAGCAAGGAGAACTGGAAGCTTTTCCCAACGAGAAAATTCTGGGTAGTTTTGTATCTTTTCATAAAGGAGGTGTTTGCTGTACCTAAAGCTCTTGCAGAACCTCCTGACACAGCCAGCCTTTGTGCTGGAAGTCACTTTTCTCATTAGGCATAAAGGGAGTTTGCTCCTTCACCAAATGAGGGCAAGGAGATCCTGCAGCTTTTGCAAATGGCTTTGTAAATCTGATGATTCATTTACAATCAGATTCGCAAGAAGAAAGTCATTTTATGCAGGGTAAACTTCAGCCTTAAGCTCACGTGTGAAAATAAAATGCAAATTATGCAGCTCAGATGCAGCGTTCTTGCTTTTTCGTTTTCCTGTGGTGTTGATTGGCCAAATACTTTAACAGGATGCTTTCTTAACTTGCTTAGAAGTTTCCTGATCTTTTTTGATAATAAAGGTGGAGGAAAAAATATCCAAATGATTTCAAAACCTTTTGAAGGATACGACATACAAATATCATCTATGCCTGTCCCAGGCTCTGCATTTGCACGGCTGAGGAAGAATACTGCCTAGTCCTTTTAGATCCAATGCCGTTCAAAATATATGCACAGAAGCCAGACAGATCCATATATCCATATAGGGTTGGTTGGTTGTTTTAAACCATGGATTTAAAAACTGGCTATCATGGACTTAAGATACCGTTCTTAAGGAAAACATCATTAAGTCCAAGAAATCTCAAACCCTCAAATTTTATGTTACTTTGCCCGTTTGAAAGATAGCAATTTCAGGCATGCTTAATGGCCACAACATCTGTGCCCTGACACAGCATCTCACTGCAAAGGGGAACTCCACCGTATTTATTTTTTTCTTTCCAGAGTTCTGTATTTGCAAGATTCACTTGAGTTCAGCTACAGCAACACGCAGCGTCAGTCCATTGTGCCACCCAAGAAGTGACAAAGTTAAAAAGGAAACACAGCCTGGGAAAATGCAGTTGTGTCACTCTGCAGGTGCTAACAGCCCGGGTTTCACCCAGTTCTCAGCTTAACTTTGCAGATTTAGATTACAAATAGCCTAAAACCTGAAAGACACATTTAAAGAAAACAATGCAAAGATCTCCTTACCTCCTGTCTTCCTCAAAGAGGCCACACCAAAATTTATTTTGTTCCTGAGACATACTGAGCCTTCCAGCATGAGTGCTGATTTTATTTTATTTTTTTAAATGAACCCCACAATGCTGCCCAGACCAGTCAGAAAACAGGGCAAAAGGCCATGACAGCGACTCAGCCCAGGTCCTCTTACCTTTCCCGGAGAGCCGCCGCGGCTGGGTCCCAATGCAAATGCTCCTGCTGTCTTCATCATCCTCGGGGGGCCGGCTGAGATCGTCCCAGGCACATTTGGCACTCACTCCACTCAGGTTTGAGCCATCTGTCTCAATCCCTTTGTCGACTCTCTCCTGCTTGAAAAGATCCAAAACCCCACGACTTTTTTGGGTGTGACTTGACCCTGAGCCGGAACCCACCCTGGCTCCGTGCAGCACGAGCACGGCTGCCGTCAGCAGCTCCTACATCTCCCACTCTGCTGCCAGCCCCTGGGCTTTGATATATCAGCTAAGGATGATCAGACACTGAGCCAAATCTTGCAGCTGATGTGAGCTGGAACAACCTTCGTGGCAGGCTGAGCTGCACCTTTCCTCCCTGTTTCCCTCTGGGGTGCTCAAGGGCATAAATCAGGGAAAGACAGAGGTGAAAATGAGAGTTCTGGGGGATACCAGGTTGCTTCTACGTTAACACCTACTCAAAGGTGAGTTACATACTCCTATATGAAGCAAAACTTCTCAGTCTACCTGTTACATGCCACTGATAACAACCCCATGAATAACTAAGACCCCTTTCCAAGCTTACCAAAGAGTCCCACAACAAAAAGTTCAAACAGAGTTCCTAAGAGTTCACCATTTGCAAACTGCCCATACAATGACTGCTTTTTACTGTGCTGGTCTGTTCAGTTGAGGACAGATGTGCAAGGAGACATTGGTCCATATGCAAGTGTCAAAATCAAAACACACAAGCTCCCTCCCTTGCAAGTTGGACTTTCCAAGCATGTAAAGCACCGTTTGGTGTCACACACCACCACCGAGCAGCTGAATGCTCTCAGACACCACACATTTTTTCAAGGACACCTGTATCTGCTGCCAGCAAGACTGGCCCCTACGCTGCACCCAAAACCTCCAGCAGACACCTACCTAATGGGAACTGTCGTTCCTCTGAATTTCCACCCATTTCCCACAAGGGGGTAATGTTGAGCTGAACAGACTTAGGGCTGGGTTACACCGAGGAAGGGCTGCTCTTACACTGGCACCTCTCTCCTGGCATTGAATAAATCCGGCTCGTTTTCCACTGTTCTGTAGGGGTGTCACTTCTCATAGCAGTGATTTCCATCCCACTACATCCAGCTGGGTCACCTCAAAATACGCGGTAAGTCCCACTGCTCGCAGGACAGAAACTTTGCAGATTTGAGGGAAGAGCAGAGCTGTGTCCCACACGACAGGAGCAGACCTTGCTGCTCATTATTCCTAGCCTCGGGTTTGACCTTGCCACTGGAGTCAAGAGACCGTGGGAGCATTCGGTGCTTTGCAAAGTCTGTTCCCCAAGAAGCAGTTTCCAAGCTAAAACCCTCACACACTCCTCCCCCTGCCCAGCTGTAGCCACTGTACCCTATAAAGAGCCTTGCTTGCTCTTGTGACCATCCAAGAGGGGATTTGAGCAGCTCAGAGATAAGCACGAGCGCTCCGGGTGTGGTTGCACAGCGTTTGAAGCTGATGTAATTCACAGCGGCTGCAGTCCCACCCTCCTCCATGTGCTCCTACCCCTTCCCCTCAGCCAACTGACTTTTTTTTTTTTTTTTTTCAGCTTTTTCACCTTCCTGAACTGGCTTCTCTGGCCCAAGAAGGGAGGCAGAGGGGGGTAAGACCACAGCAGTCCTGGCTTAAGTATTCAAGAGACTGCCTTCCTTCCGTCTCTCTCCCTGGAAGAAGGCTACTCGCCGGGCTCTTCCTCTGGCGTCAGGGGAAAACTGGCTTCTATGAAAAAGGAATGGGAAAATCTGAGAAATAATACAGCGGCTGGAATTTTCTTTTGTTACATGCTAAACACAGAATTAGTTGTTTAGCCCAGAAATAGAAGTTGTGAAAAAAAAAACAAGCCCTGCATCTGATTCTGCATATGCTGGTGATGCTCTGAGCGAGATTTACCACGTGGCCCTTTGGGGAGCCCTCCCCGGCGCTCTGCGAGGCTCCAAATCAGCTGGGGATTTTGTCAGCGCGGTTGGTTTTTTATTCCAGAGGTTGGGAAGTGAAGGAGGGCCACCAGACTTGCCCTTGAGCAGGGAGATGAAGGGCCCTGAGGACTCCAGCTGGACGTCTCTGGGACGTGCCGCTTCATCCCCGCAGCCAGAGGCCCCGCTCGCAGCACAGCACGACGCCTCGGGGAGGGGGAGAGGGATGTTCTGGGGGAGAGGGGGAGAGGGATGTTCTGGGGGAGAGGGATGTTCTGCAGCCCCCGTCTGCATCTCAGCTGCTCTGCAGAGCACTTCCTCGGGGGGGAAGAAGCGCTGCTCTGCTGGCATCCCTTGGAGATCAAGGGGAGCTGATGGGAACGAGCTGGCCTCAGGCTGCCTGTGTTTGTAAGCACTGATGTAGAAGGGGGAGAAAATAAGAGGAAATAACCAACACAGGGTCTCAGTTTGGGGAAAAGCAGTGCTTTTTCCCCCAGTCCCAGCCAGTGAAGATGTGCCTGGGCTGAGGGGCTCTTCTTCCTCCCTTTCAGGGCAGCCTGAGCAGGAGGTTGGAGGAGCCCAGGGCAAAGGAGGTTCAGCTTTTCCCTTCCTCAAAGAAAGGATGTTTCTGTCCCATTTTCCTCTCAGCATGTGGGAGGGATGCTCCAAGGCTCTTCTAAGCCACTGATCCCTTTCTAAACGAGCCAGAGCACTGCAGCGTGACCCGCAGAGCAGCAACCACAACTCAGGAAATTCAAATCAGCTTTATTCTCTTCTGAGATAGCTGCTAAGACAGAGAATCAGCACAGAGCTGGGGACCGACAGGGACTGCTTGACGGCGCTGCCAGGGAAATGTGAGCGGCCTACAGGGAAGCCTGGCTGCACAGAAAGCAGCCAGCGCTGCCACAGCGTTAATTGCCGACATCCTGGGATGACATCTTCGTTGGGATCCATTCGCAGCGACTTCGAACAGAAAGTACAGCTGCTGCTGCCAGGCCTGGGTTTAGGCCTCAACCCATTCCCACCAGAGACAAAGCAGCCTCACAAGGAGCTCTACCCGCGCCCTGGGAAGTCATTTTCTCTCCCCCCTCGCCTCCACCTATCCGCTGGCTGTGCCTTTCAGCTCCCACATGCCGTGTAACACCACTAAAAATGCCAGGGGAATGACACTTCATCCTTCGCCCACTAATTGTGGGCAGGAGGGCTGGCCCAGCCCTGCCCACGGTCAGGTTTTGGGCTCTTTTCGGGACTTGTCCCTGCAGATTTTGCTCCGTGTCTCCCCGCAGTCTGTAGGAGCGTGGCAGGAAGGAGCAGCGCACACCTGCGCATACTCATTGTTGAAAGAGCAAGAGAGAACAGAAACAGGAATGTTTTAATGTGAGGAAGTCCGGAAAGACCACAGACGGAGCAGCCGTCAGTGGCAGGACACGCTGGTGAGGCAGAAGTACTCTTTATTTGCCTTAACTTGCCTTGGCTGACTCAGATTCCAGTAAGCCCAGCCACTTCTCATTTACAGTAAATTGAAGAAAACCCTGTTATCGTGAGGAATCACCGCTGCTGCAGAGAGCAGACAACACCCTCCAGGAGGGGAGAGGGCACACAGGCGAAATTCTGAAGAGCCTGAAAACTCTCGCGTGAAAAACTTGCAGTCGTATTCGCTCCCACACTGTGGGACGTTGGCGGAGCATTTTTTTTCCCCCTCTCAGGCTGGGGTTGTTATTTTGGATGAACAAACTCTTCAGAACAGTAAAAGTAGAATTTGGTTTCCTTCCTGAGCTTTCAAATTAAAAGATGCTGTGAGGCAACTGGGGGTAATCAGATACAGACACACAGACCATAAGCGAACGCAAGAGCTTGTACAAAACGTGCACATATGCACGTGCCTTACCAGGCTACGCCATAAGTTCTCTGTTAAAGGGAAATACTCCGTGAGTCACCAAAACGAGGTCAGCACCATGCTGGATTTGCCTTGGACCCCTGCTCTCCAGTCCCACAGCTCTGCTGAAGGGGCACAGAATTGCTTCCCAAGCACACAAATCGGCGGTAGGTTGCGGGATGGAGGTAAGCCCTCCACAGAGGTCCTGATCTTGTCTTTAAACTTGGGAAATTCACAACTTCAGCTCTGAAGCAGAAGGTTTAACAGACCTTCCTGCACGTATTATTAATAACGTCATGAGAGGCTTTTGGCTCACCATAACTTTTCAGATCATGCTGACTACTTGGCCTCAAGTGACATCCTACAGGAATGAGCTACGCTGTCTCATTTGCTAAGAAATAAGAACTACTCATTTTGATTTTTGTGTCTTATTTCTCCTTATGCTTCCATATAAAACAAAGGAGGAAGTTCCTGCTCTACCATCTCTAAAGTGGATACCGTTCTATACTCTTCATCATTTGTTTTCCTTCTTTCTTAACCATGCCACAAATCTTACTAATTGGTCTCATACATGAGATCGTGTTTTCTTGGCCTAGCTTCTCTTCATTTCCTCCTAAAGCCACCATCCACTGGGGGCAGAATATGAGCACTCTTGAACCACTTCTGAGCCAGCAAACAGTCTCTAAGACTTTTCTGAGATTACTGCAAAAATTGAGAAGATCTCAGCACCTTTACAGAAAATAATAAAACTGGTTTATGCCATTAAACCCGTTCTCCCTGGCTACCACAAAAGACGTGATGTTTTATTAACTAAAGACATACTTGCAGATGTGGGTCGATTTCAAATATCGTTTCTCCTCTTCGCATATCTGTTATCAGCCAGGGTCCTCCAGCTCTACAAAGAAAGAAAGGCAATGAACCAAACAAGGCTTTAGCTAGGAATGAAAGCCCTCCGTGACCTGTTTCTTGCCTGGTGTCTGGCACCACAAAGTCCTACAGGGCAGTCTAGATTGATGCAGGCTATCCCCTGTGTGTACCCACTTCCTCGTGCAAGACTTAAGTGAGTTTTATAGGTAACTGAATTGGGACTGAGAAGTCCAACATGACCTGGTATATGAGATATAGGTACATGAGAGATCAGCAAGGCATGGGTCAAGATTTACACCTCTCCTAAGCATCTGAAGATGCAGCTGGGTCCCAATGGGACTTCCCTTTTTGCTGAGATCAGCAGTCATGTTCAGCACCATAAAAAGCTCATTGCTCTGATGAACATCCTCACAATAGACATTCCGCCCAGATGGTACTTAATGGCTGAGTACTCAGATGGTTCAGCAAAATCCTTGTTTTCGCTAGCAGTGAAAGCTGGAAGGGTCAAGATGTACCCCAACAGAGGCGATAGAAAGATTACTGTGAAGATGAACTACTTGGGGACTTGAGTTTGGGTCACAGTGCACCCAGGCTGGAGAAATCAGCCTCAAAACAAGCTTTTTGAAATAAAAACCGAAGTCTTGTGAAATCACCAGAGTTGTTTTTCTTTTTTTTTTCATGAGACACTGTTATTGCAGTCAAAAGCCCCCTCCTCTGGCCCTGTCTGTGTTAGACTCCTAAAGCACTTGCAGCCAGACCAATAAAGGTTAATATTTTATAGGTTTTCGGATGCATCGGTAGCTACTCTTTTTTCACATCACTTTGGAAGCTGTTAATTTGTAACTGCAGAAGTGCCACCTGCTTCAGTTCCTCACTGGGACGCAAGAGCCTTTTCCCCTAGCTCTGTATCAGCAGCTCAGCAGTTTGCAGCTTTGCCTTTGAATCAGATGCATTTCTGGATTTCATTTCATCCTTGGAAAGGTGCTTGTGCCACAGCACAAAAGCCAAAAACCAACATGAAAACAGACTGGGGAGAGGGGTGCTACATCTGCATTGGTTTAGAGGAGTCAAGGGAGCTGCAGACAGCATTTATTGTCTTGGGGTCCCAGAAACAAAGCTTGCAGATGGACAAATTCCCTCTTCTCCAGGGCAATCACATGAATTATTTGCACTTGTGCCTAAATGGGAAAAGTTCAAGTTTAAGAAATTCAGCAGCAAAGGCTGGACTCTTCCAAATAATCAATCAATTAAAGCCCACGGTGGCATTACAGACTGCACTATTGTGCCCATATTCAAAACCACTTTGTTTAAAATGTTTTGAGCTACTACCACACTGCAATAATCTCAAAATATAGGAGAAAAGCATTTAAAGCAAATGCCTGCAAATCAAAAAAGTTTGGTTGCAACCTGGCAGCAAATAAAGCATCAACAGATTACGTAATATTTAAAATCTGTCTCCTCCTTGACCCAACAATATCTTTGTTTTGCCAAGGGAGAAATAACAGGATGAACTTCACTCCTGTGAACACTCTTTCTACTGCAAATTGGCCCTTCAGGACAGAGTGATTTTCTCACTTTCAGACAGTACCCAAGCTTTTGCTCGGCACTCTAAGTCAGACCCTTACTTCCCTTTTTTTCGAACTACTCAGAGAGGTCACCAGTAACAGCTATTTTGTCTCCTTCAGGAAGAACCAATGGGAAAATGCTGCAGGTGCAAAAGACAGGAAATTTAGCTTGTAAAAGCTCATTGTGTTCCGCCCTGAACACGTGGACTTCCACATGCATTAATCTGCCATCTGAGCATCTGTGTGCGAGCAGATTTGCAATGAATTCCCATCTTTAGCTACAGCATAGGACTAAATAAGTTCCGCCAACCAGTTAAAGATTGTTGATAAAAACAAACTGATTTGTTCTCTGTCAGTACGCCCCTCTGGATGGGGCTACAGGAACACTTACACTGGCACAGTCCGAAGCAGCTCCAGGATCCCTTGCCCGTTCCATTGTTGAGCTGCGTGCAGCTCCTCAGTGCAAACCCCAACAATCTGGAAGAAATAAAAACAGAGATGGGAACTGTGTGAAAACTGTGAAGAACACGTGCCACATGGTGCTGGATCAAACTGTAGCGATACAGAGAAGCACCATTCCTTTGAACTAACGAGACAAGCGAGGACAAGAGGAGCCTGAGACAACAAAGAGATTCTGCAGTTCCTTCTGCCCTCCCAATATCATGTGAAGTGCCCTGGCATGTATGATTTAACGTTGCATGGAGTGTGTGAATTAAATAAGAGGAAGGCCTGGTGAAACATCAGGGCTTACTGGTCTGTTGTCACACTTCAATCGAGTCCACACAAGAGAATCCAAGCCAGGACAGGTTAGGGTCTGAGTACACGCAGAACACCGTGCTGCTGGCCAATTGCTAGGAGCACGAGTAATAACAAACCATCAATTTCCATCAGGCAGGAAACTAACTGCCACCAAGGAACGCTTTGGTGCTCATGGATCCTTGACCGACTTTGTTTGCAGACTGGTTAAATCTCACCTACCACGACAAAGTAGAGCTGCTAACATAATGCATAATCCACTCCTCACTGCAGGCAACTGCAGACTTCTGCCTTCCTGCATAAGGCAGGATGTGTTTGCTCTTCAGGATGAGATCTACCACACTGAACAATACCAGACATCCTTCTCACAGCAGCTGAGATCAGACGCTTCAGATGAAGGGGCGAAATATTCTTCAGCTGATAGAGAATGGCAGTTGTTTTTGTTTTTTCTTTGATCCATCAAGCACTGGCTTGTGCTTTGGAACACAATGATTCACCCCCTGGGATGAGAAAAGATTTTAGCCACGGACTTCTGCTTTGTCTCTCAAGACTTCTTTCCCAATGACATTGGATTCTTGGTCAGAATCTGTTCAAGTGGTGCTTTATCAGAGAACAGGAAAATTGAAAACTTAAGTCCTGTAGAGCAGTAAGCAAGAGTACACGATGTGCCTTCACCACAAGCAAGTATTTACACTGACCAAGATCTGCATGGAAACCTGTCAGCATGCACCCTACCTCCTCTGCCCCTCGCAGAGCTCACTTTCTCAGGACCCAGCCCCTGGGAACTCACTTCATCCCCACCCACCTCCCAGGCTTCCTCCGTGAGCAGCCTGAATCACCCTCACTTCAGCACACCCCTCCCTGCGCCTTTACTCACTAATTACATGCAAACAGCAAGACTCTAAACAGGAAATTATTTTGTGTTCATTCTTGCCTTTTTGCAATCATTTATCCTCGTGGGTCAAACTGAATCCATAACAACGAGCATCAAACAAACAAAGGGGAAAAACAAGTCAACCCAACGTGCTGCAGAAGATTGGAGGCCAACAGCCTCAGGATGCAACAAGCTGACTGCCCTTTGATCCTGACCAGCTGGGCACTAGAGAAGGGATGCAGACTAATGCAACACTAACTGGGGAGTCAGCCAGCAATCACCCTGCTTCGCCTGAGTCTCTACTTCTGCTTCCAGACCCTACAATTCACCTTGTACTGATTAACCCCACACCCGTCTCTTTCTTGTTGATACAACACAGACTTTTGGGCAAATTGGAAGGTTCAGGAAAGCCTTTGCCCTCGCTCAGCAGTTGCCTTGTGCAGGTCTGTGATAATGGAGCTTCCCTTTATGCACTGCAACTACAGCTGAGCACAAATGGAAACAAACAGAAGCTTAAACTGTAAAATACAGACACTTGCATTCTCCCACGTGGCTGAAGCTTCTCCAAAGAGCAAGGAAAAATCAGCAGTTGGCGTCAACTCTGCTATGTCAACTCTTTTGCTAACGTTAGTAAGTCCACATGTAATTTTTTAAAAGTTCAAAGCAGCCCTTGTCCGAGAGAAGCTTGGACACCACTGAGAAAATGGAACCTGGGACAGCCAGCAAACCTGTTTGGCCAAGGAAGCTCCCCTCACTGAGCAGCAGTGTTAATACACAAGGGTTGTTTCATTTGCAAAGCAAACCTGAACCTTTCTTAAACAGATCAGTACAGGCAAACCCACATAGCCTCTAAAGAATCCTTATTTCTATGTGGCAGGCTACAGTTTGGCCATTAAATAACTACAATAATTTGCCAGTCCTACTAAAAACATCTCTTCTAGAACTGAAACCAATGGATCATCCACTGATACTGCCAAAACATTAATGTGAATTTAGCCCTGTATTATTATTATTTAAGTGTTTCTCTCAGCTTTTTTCCCTCCATTTGTGTTTGAAGTTTCAGAGCAGTAAGGTAAATACTCAACTCCAGGTGTGTTTCAGGGTGTAAACCTTTTCTTCATAAGATAGGCCTCTATCCTGAGAACTGAGTGTGCCATTACTCAATCCCAGTAAAATCCTTACTGAACACCTCCAGGGTAACACCTCAAAGGTGAGATTCATAGTAATCAAACACGGAAGCAAGGTGGAAGACAAGTGAATAAGCATCTGACTTATCAAAGCTAAATAAAATGCAGTGTTAGCTGCATTCCACGCCCAGGAAGTGATGGAGCCAGCACTGCTGGGTGTCATACCTGTAGGAAAGTAACGACCCCAAAAGGAGTCTGCACTGGCTGCATCTGAGGGTCTTCTGTCAGTAACATGTGCTGGATTCTGGATTCACTGTTGTCCAAAGGGCTGTGCCACGACACATGGTCACCGCTGCAGAAGGTGTTTTCTGTGAGGAAGAGAAACAAGGAATGTTTAGTCCCTAAATTCTGCTGGAATATTCCTGCTGAGGAGCAGGACTGTCCCTGGATGCTGTTCACAGTGACTGCCTCCAGCCGGCTCTGCTGCATCCCCAAGTCAGCTGAAGCACCTGAACCAGGAAAGGAATCTCCCTGAGCCACCTGGCTTACAAGCAAAAAAAAAAAAAAAAAAAAAAAAAAGAGGTTATAAATTAAGTTTATATATTAAATGCCAGCAAATAAATAAAATGAGTCTCTCTCTAATTTACTGTTTGTCTCATTTTGTGAGAGGGTACAGACAGTCAGAGGGCCATACAGGATGCGATTCTTACTTGGTTTGCAATGCCAACTTGCCACAGCGAACAGATTCTGAAATGTGAATTAGACACAAATAACGCCCTGCTACACCTAATAAAGCACAGTCTGCTGCCCAACTTGTGACAGTCCAAGTCAAAGACACTTTCTCTTCTAATTGTCTGGCAGCTCTGGTGCAGCGTTATAATTAATATGTTCCTTCTTTCCCAAACAATGAGAAAACCAGTAGGCTGTAAATTTCACTCCATGTCAGAAGAGTCTGCATCAAAACAAAGGGCCAGAAATTATTTTCCCCTCTTCACAACTGTAAGAATTCCTTTCTTTTCCTCCTCAGAAATATAAAAACTAGATAATCCCATGTCCTACAGCTGGTTCAAGCCAAAGGCACAGCAGAACCCCTGCATATGTTGCTGCCTCCGACGAGGAGAGGCTAATGCCTGCTCTCTGGAGGAACTAGGAGTAAAACCACCAGCCACGACCATTTTCCCTGCAGTTAAAGCATGGTGCAGCTGCACACAGTTGGAGAAGGGCATGTGCAAGCGTGCTGCCCAGCCAACTGCCTCGAACGGGGGTCTTGCAGCGTCCCCCTGGATAGTTTTTTCACTGTACAGAGAAATCAGCAGCTTGGAAGCCACATTATGCCCTCTCACATAGGTGTAGCACCCCAGGAATGATCCGAGTATTGCCTGCATGTTTCTAAAACCACCTACAGGCTCATGCTTCCTCCTTACATTTTATTTATGAAGCCAGGCTGGCCTCTCCCAGCTGTGCCAGGGGTAAAGGCAAGCCTTTCCCACTGAAGGATGACCAAGACTTCTGCTGTGGGCCGAAAAACATCAGCAATTCCTCGCATTGCTGTCTGAAGACACTGGAGTACCTCCCGTGATGTGGAGCAGGTCCAGTTCAGGAGTGCTGCCTGCTGCAGATCCTCCCCTGCCTTGCAGCGGTGCAGGATGCTGCAGGTGAGCAGAGGAGAGGCACCTTGCAGCTGCTGTGCCCCAAAACACCCCAGCAGGGAGCAAACTCACGCTGCCACGGCCAGGGGGTTAATTCAGGGTGTCGCAGGCAACTCCCAGCTCCTCCACCAGGTGTCCCCATTGGCGTTTATTTGGGCTTTTCACGCTCTACGGCTTTGCAGACGGATTTCTGGGACAGCTCAACAGATTAAGAGTTAATATAAACTTTAAAAATTAAATAAAACACCAGGAGGAACTCGGCCTGCAAAACGAGGCACGGGACTGAAGTGTTGAGATAAGTCAGGGAGTGCTTTGCTTAGCTAAGAAAGAAAGAAAACAGCAAATGTGAGCCGCTTGAAAGAAAGAAAGGAGTTTATCTTTCTGTACAATAAATTACACGCTTCCAGCTCTGCGGCTGAAAGGAGTGGCTCGGAGCATTACTTCACGTTTAAAGTTGGGACGTGTAAGCAGACAGAAATGAGAAATATGATTGCAAAGTTTTCCTTATATCAAAATGGGATTAAACAAACAGACAAAACCGGCACAGTTGCAAAGGATCTCGCTGATGTTTTCCAGGTTAGGCAAAACGTGGCTGATTAATTTTATTTTTTAAATGATAAAAGCCTCTCAGTCACAGTTTTCAGGAATGAAACAAAACCACAAAGAACGTATTCTTGGGCCCTGTCTCTATACCACAACATTTTGCCCATCAAATGCTCACCCAATTCTATGCTGATCGATCGCTGCGTTTCACTGCTGCTGCTGCTTCTCCTGGGAAATCCCAGCCCGTTTAGAGCAGGTTTTCAAATGCAAATGTCTCTGCTGGAAATCCACCTGTTTATGTCCAGGCGAACACTGAACACTTAGAAAATCTCCCTCTCTCTCTCACATGCGGCCGAACAGCAAAAAATTCACACTGACTACTCAATTCAATCAAAAAAAAAAAAGAAAAACCACAAAACCACATTCTGCCAATAACCCGCAGCCCAATTAAAAGTTGTAAGAGTGCAAAAAGTTCAGAATTACAGCCCAAAACTCAGCTCTGTGCTTGCTGCATTGTAAGCCGTGCAGAATGTAAGATCAGCTCCTGTACAGAGACCGCTGGAGGACGGAGGAGAGCCTGAACTGCAGGACCTGGAGGCACAGAAAGCGAGGAGCTACAGGAACAAAGCAGGAGATGACCACTTGCACTCGCCTCCTGCTGGAAACGGGGATGTGCACCCTCCCTTCCCACCTCTTGCACCCAATTTGTAAAATGAGACTGTCGAAATCTTTAAGCTCCAAACAATGTTTTAACCAAAAGATGCTGAAGTTTTCGTAAATTTGGATTTACATCTCAGCTGTGGTTTTCGTGAATGTTATTGAATTGGAGCGTGGATCAGCCAGATAGATCCTCGCAGACATCACTGCACAGATGGACAGGAAAAACCTCCTGCGGTTTTTGTCCCTTCCTATTATTTGCAGTGCTGTCAGCAATGTGAAAACTTCCCTTCATCTGCACATATACAATGTGCTAATTTTTCCTACACACAGATATTTATTTCCATAACAACAAGAGATGAGTCGGCACAGGAGGTGTGTGCTCATCTCAGGTACAGCAGAAGCACAAACACCTTACGAGGAGCAACTCACTTCAGGAAGATGCGGTGGTTCCCCAAAAAGCATCCCCATTTCTGCCATACCATGCAGAAATAACCGGAGAAACAGCCTGCCATCTCCCAGCTCGTTTCTGTGTGCTGCTGTGAACCAGGACCTACAGTGACACCAATATGGGTTTACAGCCATACCTTCTGCACGTGTTTTGAAGTCTACTGCATTTATTGAATGAGAAACCTACAGTCATGACTGGAAACGACTTCTACCTGAAATACTGAAAATACAGATGTGAAAATAGGCATTAATGCACACATGAAATAAATGTTTCATGTAAAAACAAAAGATGTCCTAGTGCTAGGACAAAACCCGCCTCTCCTTCCTAATAAACGCAGAATGCTCCTTTGCAAATTGTCTTGGTTTAGGAAGCCTGCAGGTTTACAGCCACAGCACCAAAGCTGCTTCTGCAGTGATCCCATCACACCCCCGATGCTCTCCCCTGCCCTGGGAGATTTGGGAACAGGCTCAGCTTTATCCAAGCCCGCTCCCAGCTCCACTGACCCAACTTTTTCCACTCCCACCAAGCCCTGCTCCGACAGCCCTTTTGATCTGCTGAAACGCTGTGCAGATGACCGTGCTGAGGCAGTTTCTTATCAGTTCCGAGGAGGGATTCAAGTTTTTCTGTACAAAGAGCGAGCACAACAGATAGGACACAAGGCTTCGTGCTGTATTAATGAGACAAAACGCATTTGGGCCCAGAATCCAGGAAGGGGTAAGAGAGCTTTCAGTGAGAGCTGTGAAAAACCATGGGAAAGCATCTCCTCTACCATTCAACGAGGGCAACGATCAGCCTGTGGGCAACAAATGCCAGGACTACGGTGGCATTTGCTGCTGCCACGTTGAATTTCCAGGACTTACACCAACACAGCAGCACGATCTGGTCTCATGAAGCCCAGACTTTGTTTTTTTTTTTCCTGCAAGTGTGCGTTTTAACAAAACCTCCTGAACTATTCCGTGCTGTTAGGGAACGCTGATTCCACAGAACTGAAATGCTTCATAGGGAGGTATCGATTTCATAAGAACTGAACACGGAAATCGTTACAGCATTTCATTGCAAACTTATTATTTCATTTCATAATTTATAACAGCAAATCTGAAGCTCCCTCTAGCTCCACAGCACTGAGAAGTCTCTAAATTTCCCCTAGACCGGCTCTTGCATCGCTCCATTATGCAAAAGCAGCATCCATAACGCAGCTACACCAGACTTCTCTGTTAAGCCTCCCATATTTTGAAGTCTTTAAAATGTCATTATCCATTTTCTTTTACAGCCCACATAAAGCAGGTGAGGCTCCTTCGTGCAGCAATGGCCATAATTCAGCTGTGCAATCTCTCCTAACTTTACTATCCAACTGCTCAATAACGAGAGCTGGGGAAATAACTCAGAGGCAACCGTTCCACTGTGGACTAGTAAATTTTCTTCGTGTAACGTTGCTCATGTATTTTCTTGGAGCGCATTCCCCTCGCCTTTAATTTGACTAAATATAGCTAATGCCTAGAGAAATAAATTCAAGTCATATTCTTGGCCTCAAGATGTTTTATAAACAGCGTGGCGCATGCAATCCATGCTCGAGAGGTGTTAGCGAGCTCTAGAGAGAGACACAACCCGTTTCCCGCTGCATTTTCCATTTCTTTTTTAAACCTGCGAGTTAAATATCTTCTCTTGCATGTGTATAGGGAACAGTATGGGGGAAAAGACAGTGCAGATGCTGTTCCACCAGCAAGGAGACAACTCAAAGCATCCCTCCTGCCCATGCATGGCCTGGCACAGTCTCCAAGTTAAGATCACACCAGCCTGATTCCAGCAAAAGCCAGAAAACTTCTCCTTGAGACCGGGTCATGCCAACACTTCTTTAGATAGATTTTCAATTTAGGGAAATCGGTTTGTAACCTGACCTTTCTTCTGTGTCACTTCTGAGACACCTCCTCCTTCACACCAGCTAAAACCTTTAGAGGAGGCGTTTTTCCCTCTAAACCAATGAGTTTGATAAATCCGTGGTGGTTCTGAGCTGACACCGAGCAGAGGGGGAGAAGCCCCCAAGTACGTTAACTACTAAACATGCTCACTTTGGGGAAAATGGCTGCTCTGCTGCGCTCACACCCTTCAAAAGCAAGTTTCTGTGTTCCTCCTGTCTCTGCAGAAAGCCAGCCCATCGTTACACGGTCACTTTATTCCGAGATGAATGCGATGCTGCTGAAAGAAACCACCCTGCGTGCCCCCCTGTGACAGCAGGGGCTACCTGGATCCCGACCCTGCGAGCTCGGGCTGAAAAAACCCATCTGAAATTCGGGACAGCGCATGGCAGCGGGGATGCTGGCAGGCGAAGGCGATGACCGCATCCCTTTGGCGAGCCAGCCCTACGTTATCTGCGGCGCTCGGCGGCTGGAAAACTTGCTGCTGCGAGGGGCAGGAGCTCGGAGGCTGGGTCCGACCGCCAGATCCGGGCTAAAATGGAAGCAGGGAGAAACAGGAGTGAGCCAGCAGGCAGGGAAGGATTTCGAGCCCCAGACTTACGGGTGCAGGAATGTTTAAGAGGCCCCCTGCGAGCTCCTGAGCAGCACGACAGCGATGCAGCCAGACGCTTAAATTGAAGGCAGCCTGTCCGATGGTTGCAGGAGTCGTGTAATTTATTGCGCCGTTATTACCACATGCGCAGTCTGCAGAATTTATTACAGAAGTGCATTTTCCCCAACACATTTTTAATATTCAGTCTGGCTTTGTTTTATAAAAAAAAAAAAAAAAAAGGTAGTCTGGCAATCTGTCACGAGTAAGCTTTGGTGCTGTGTTTCAGTACCATTTTGCAGACTGAACAGCCAGAATTAATTAAGAGAAACGAGGGGCAGACGCAGAGCCCAACGCGGAAATCTATTAGCTCTACTTCTCACCAGAGCCACTTAATACATTTCTAATCAGCTTACTAACGTCTATGACCACGCATGCAAGGATGCAGCTATAATAAACCAACGCAAAAACTAAATACGAAGGTTATCTAAAGATCTCAAAGCAATATTGTTATGGCAACTCCTCATCCAGACGGAAATTTAAACGAAAAAAAAAAACAAAAAACAGGCTATAAAGAAAAAGACTTTATTCTGACTCATTTGCCAGACACATGAAATTAAGATAATCTAGGGATAATCAAATTAATGCTAAATTCAGTCTGTCTGCTTCCTTTCCCAACCTACAAAGGACTACACAAACGGACTGGTGAAGGAGGAAAACAACGGTGATGTAAGTGGTGGGGCCTGCTGGCAGCGTCAGCTCCGAACTTCGCTTTTAGCTCAAGCTGAACCTTTTAAGAACATGGGAGGAAAGAGGAGAATCTGAGCCATGATGCATTTTTATTTTTTATTTTTTTTAAAGCTTTTTCCTCGTGGTTTTCTTAAGCAGATTTGCTGTCCTGTATCTCCCACCGGGGAAAGGAGAAGTGCCCCAGCCCGGGCTCCCTAAAGAGGAGCAGACTCGCAGCACGGACAAGATGCCCGAGGAAGAATTAAATCCCCGGAGTACAATTAAACAATGGCCTCACCGCAGGGATTCAAATTGGGCTTTTACAAACAAGGGGCCTAGGCAAAAGGTTCTTCAAAAAATAAAATAAAATAGCGTGGAGAGAAACAGCTTATCAGCACTGTAAGGACTCCTTGACCTCTGAGGTTTGAGGTTTAAAAAACACAAGAGCGATGCAGATCTTTTTAAAAAATTGATCAGCGCATTGAAAATAAAAACTGTGTGTTAACTCTGGAAAATTAACGATCCTCTCCAAGGAATCCCATCAGTTTATGTAAGTGTACGTAAACTTATTTGATCTTTTAAGTCCCCTGGGGTGAAAGCCCGAGGAAGGGGCCAGAAATGGGATGTCCCCTGCCAACCCCCCCGAGGAACAAAGAGGGCTCCTCGCTCGCCATGCAGCGCTCCCAGCTGCCTGCCTTCCAGCCCTGCTGCCACGGGGCTGGGGGAAATCGCCTCTTGTTGTATTTCAGCTCCACCAGAGTTACAAACACCGGGTTTTGTATCAGGATGCAGGCACCTGGATGCCTTCTGTGACGCTGTGTTAGCCCAAGTGCTGTTGTGCAACAGGCGGCGTGGCTCTGTGTCTCCTTTGCCCCCCGTGTTTCCCAGGATGTTTCTTCCCAGCCCTTGCCCATCTGCGTGCCTGGCTCGCTCCCTCTCCCTGCCCACCTCTGTGCAGTTTCCATTACTGCAGCCTCGGGGAATTTCTCACGCAGGCTCCCAGCGAGTGACTCCCGTGCCCAGGGCACGCTCCCACCCTCCGGGAGCCGTGGGCCCCCTGTCCTCTCCCTGACTCCTTCCAGCCCTCTCCGCCAGCCACCTCCTCCCCTGCTTCCTCTCCTCCAGCTCCGTGCTGCCCCTGCTCCTTCCAGCCCCCCGCAGCAGCAGAGGCAGGAGCTGGCACCCCCAGCACCTGCTCTGCAGAGGGCAGGGTGCCTCTCCGGCGTTGCTTTTCCACCCACGGTCCTCACCTGCCTGCTGATTTCTCCGCACAGCACACACCCAGAGGGAAGGAGTCCTGGAGAAAGGCATGGCAGCAAGGCATGGACCTCCAAACAGACACCTTGCAGTGTTTCTGCAGCAATTCCTGACAGCGAGGAGCAACCAAGAGGCACCGTGGCAGCACCCTCCTGGAGCCCAGCCTCTCACAAAATGTTTTATCCGGAGCCAGACCCTGCCACCACCATCCAGCCGTGCTGCCACCAGCTTTGCCAGCCCTAAATATCTACGAGACTTCTATTCAAGAGCTCTCAAGGAACTTCAAAGGGAAACTAAGAGACTATCCTCCTCTGAAAGGACTCGGGGATGTCAAACACAGCTTTAATGCTCGGCCTTCGCAGCCTGCATGTCCCAAGTTTGAGAGGCAGACGGAGAGACTGCGCTGGGATCTCTCTAAGCAAAAGTTACTCAACAGAAAGGGCAGCTGGACTGGGACAAAGCACCTCTGGATGTATCACACCGTAATCTCTTAAGAAAAGTTACCTAGTTACCCTGCCACTAGTTCTGGGACTCATAATGGAAATGGATGGGAGGTGTTAGAGAAACCATAGTGTATTTCTCAGTGGTTATTTTTAAGTTTTCAGGAATTTAAAGCTTGCATGGGCCAAACTTTAGTTTTACTTCTGGCAAAAGCAGGAAGCTGAAGGGCAGGAAACAGAGGAACTTTGTCTTCAAATGTATTTGTGTAAAGTATTAGCTGAGCTCTATCAGCTCCTTACAGTGGTGCGAGGGAAACGCCAAGTTTGCCCAAGAGCTATACTCATGGATCGAACACAAATCGATCGGTCTGTTCGTGGAGCACCTTTTGAAACTCCATCCCAAGCCTGCTGAGACGACTCCTTTAAGGCTCTGGCTCTAAAAGCAAGCAGGGGAGTCGGCTTTCCACAGGCTCTGGGCTGTCTGCAGCCTCCGAGTGCACTCTCCCAGTCTCTCTTCCCCACCAAGAACAAAACGCTTCCCCTGCTGTGCCCATTTGCTGCCTCCTGGCTGAGCAGGCGGCTGCGAAGGATCTTTGTGCACAGGGCTGTCAGAGGAGGGCCTGTAATGAGCTCAGCCTGCTGCCGTACTCGCAGGCAGAGGGGGTTATAGTCAGCAAGCACAGCCTGAGCACTCCTTGCTGCACAGATCTTCAATGGGAAGAGTAAGAAGGTGGATGTGTAACCGCGAGCCCAACTTCCAGCTCAGTCTGCTCTGAGATTTCATCTAACACAGGCTGGCAGCTCTCAAGGGAGAAGCCAGTCCTTTTTACAAGGCTACTCAGCACGTGTGCAACCTTCACTCTCTCCTCTGAGCATCCCAAACAATCGAGGGCAGGCAGAAGGAGAGGGCTCTCCTGTGACTGCAGAACAAGGCTGGTTTTGTGGCTTTCAGCTCCTGGATGGGAGGAGGCAGCGCTATTCTGTGCCGAAGCCTTTCGCTAGGAGAGCGGCTGCTTCCGCTTCCCAGAAAAGGCCGGGAGGGACAAAGCCTCACAAACAAGAGGCCAGAGGACCTCACACCAGCAGGAGGGGGAGTTTCTGCCTTCCCCTGAGCTCTTTCCTTTGTCTTGCATTCCTCCCGCGGCACAGGGCACGGAGCCTTTGTCCGGGCTGGGCTGACCATGTGCAGCCCCTGCCCGCTTCCCTTCCCCAGCAGCCAGAGATGCTCCTCGGGTCCCCTCCTGCAGCGGGGATGCTCTGGGGAGGATGGAGAAAAGGCTTGGGGCAGAAAGCAAGCCAGATCCATCCTGATAACCGATCTATTCCACGATAAACACCTGCCAGGAACCAGCAACCCAGCACCCCAGGGCACGGAGCCCGCTGGCTGTCCCTGCATCGCTCCGGCTCTTGCAGCAGCCTGGCATGGAGACGTGTCGCTGCTTTTTCCGTGTCTCCACGCCTGTTTGTTTCCTCCTTCTTCCAGGGGGAGCCCCCGTGCAGCAGGCAGGCTGTGATGACTGTGCATTTATAAATGCAACACGCGTCACATTTACACGTGCTGCTGCTCTGTCCGTCCACGGCATCTGAGAGCAGCGTAAGGGCGCGCGGGCTGATGCAGAGCACAAACAGAAGACAGACTATCGTATTTCTTTTAAATAAACCAGCTGAAAGAACCGTATTGAAGAGCTGAAAAGCAACGAGCCAAGTTCAGCTCCCATGCAGGGACAGGACACGGGCTGACAGAATTAAAAGGGACAGCACCAGCTGAAAGCCAGCCAACCCAAACCGCGCCCGAACCTGCTTTATCGAAATCGTGGCTACAAACAAGCTGCTTCTTTCAGGCAGCACCGAGACCCCTCGCTCACCGCCTAGAAATGGTTTGCAACCAGCAAAGCAGCCCAGGGAAGACAGCATCCCTTCTATTTCAGCCAGGTCTTTTCTAAGGAACAAAGACTTTCTGTGCCTCTGCTCCTGGCACAAAGTCTCTCCGTGCGTTAGTGTCAACCTAGCCCTTGGGGTCAGGTCTGTTCTCAGCAGAGGGCTGGAAGTCCAGAGACAACAGGGACTTCCACGACAAGGCACGGGAACTGCCCAGCCTGCTCCGTGAGCCCAGACAGACTGCAGGAGAGAATAAAGCCCAAACTCCATCAAGGTTAGGGAGGGAGAGACGAAAAGGCTTTAATTTATGTTACGCAGCTTGCTCACTGGCAACATAAGCCATGGACTTTTCTGCCCCTGAGCCAAAAGAGAGCACAGGTGTCCTTAGAAAGTTGTAGGTTCCTCGTCATGCTTTCCAAGCAGCTCAGGAGGAAGCTGGGCAAGCCTCCTGCCCTCTCCAGGCTCACGTCACCACTGCTGCCAAAGCCAAAGGCAGCGTCACACAGGTGCTGGTCCCCTCCTTTCAACTTCTCGACAAAGAGCCCAGCGTTTTTCCAACTTGGCTAAAGTGTTGCTGGGGCTTTTCCGTCAGCGCAGCAAAAGTAATTTGAAGGAGAAGAGAGATCCTAGCAGCTCTCGAGCAAAGGACAGGGAGATGCTACCCACCAGGTGCTACATCAACCATGGATGCTGATCATGTGCTGGGGTGCCTGCAGCATCGCGGGGGGCAGCGCCCTGCCTGCTCTGAACAGAAAGAGAGGCTGAGTAAATTTAATCAGCCAAAAATCTAAGGTCAGGGAATTGCATTTATGCTGCCAGGACGAACGAGGACAGGGGCAGGACGAGCGCACCACCTGCCTGGGGACACACTCAGCAGCATCCACACCTGGGGCTCTGCTTTACAGCTCCCTGCCCTCCATCAGTTTTGTACCGAGCTCTGAAAGCACCTCTCCAGCCTTGACAGAGGAAGGACAGACCGCCAGCTGCGTGCTAGTGCACAGCCTGGGGAGCCTCAGCCACAGCCTCGACCACCGCGCAGCTTTTCTCTGACGACTGGCAAGCCTCCGACCTCCCTCCGTGCCTCGGCACCCAGCTGCATGCAGGGCTGGGAGCGTTTCCCTGAATGAAGGCACCAAACTTCAAAGGTCCCTGGAATTACAGACGTACAAAAAGACAAACAACATTAAGCTCTGAAAGTGCGCAGAGAAGGAGCTGCATTAAGTTTGCCTAGAGAAGGCAGCAGCACCGATGCACGGTGCTGGGGTCTGTCCTCTCGTTCCTCTCCAAGGGTTCTCCAAGGGTGCTGCGTGCCACAGACAGCCCGTGCTGCTACACTCCTCTGGAGTCTGCTAGATGGCAAAACCACCTTGATGTTAAAAGAAAATAAAGAGGAAAAGGTGCTAGAAGCTTACAGTTTCTTGGAGAGGGGAAAAAAAGAGCTGTACTAAGGGTTTTCAATGGGCCCTGCTGCACCAAACCCAGAACCATCACGTAAAAAGAAAAACAGAGTAGAGTAGAGGAAAAAAAGTCCAATGCCAAACCAATGCCAGAAGCGAGAAGGCTTCTCAAGACTTGTTGAAGAACTGCTGTGTCAGGAAAGCAGATGGGCATCCAGCTGCCCCATACCTCACATGCACTCAAAGACAAAATGCCATGACGCTCACTTTCCTCCTCCAGGAGCTCGGACACAAACCCAAGCTTTCGTGGCTTACCAGCACAGGCTGAGGCCAGAAGGCTGCCAAAAGAAGGGCTCAGTGCACGCAGCACTGCCCTGGGTGCTTGCCCTTGAGCATCCTGAGCACCAAGAGCAACAGGAAGGGAAGAACAAACACCAGCTCCAGACTGCTGCTTCTTACTTGTGTTTAGAAGGGAAAAGAGCCGGGTCCATGCACGACCCATGCTTTGCCATCATCCCCACCAGGAGGGAGGCAATTTACACGAGTGCTGCTTGGCAGTTCCCTCCCAGCAGGTTCTCCAGGAGCTGGGCAGCCAGCACGGCACCGAGCACGGCCCCAGCACGAGCTCGGCAGCTGCCTGCCATGCCCGGCACGTCCGCTGCCCGCCCCGCGCACGAGGAGCCAGCTGGTTGGGACCAGCCCCGGCACGTAGATCCCAGCTGGAAGCTGAGGGGACGTGACACGGCCGCCTGAGGAGATGGGGCAATGAGAAATATCGGGGAGGTGAGCTCACCAGCAGGGAGAGGCGGATTTATTGCAGCGGGGCTGGGACGCGAGGACGTAAAGGACCGGGCTCGGCGTGTGCCGGTGCTCGCGCAACAGCTTGCTTTATGGGAAACGGCGAAGAGGAATCAGGCTAAAACCCAACCGATTTCTCATGGACCACTGAATAACTATCAGATGATGAGAGCTCTTGGCCACGACAAGCTCGGGTTAAATTGGAACCAGTGACTTCATGTTTCCATACCCCTTTCACAGGCTCGAGGCACGCAGCCCGCGCGCTCGGATCCCACTCACCTACGGCACGGGACGGGCCCAGCACTGCTGTAGGAACTGCAGCGAGCCACACTTCCAGCGTTTGCACAGGGTTCACTACACCACAGGTTCTGCTGAAATTAGATTTGATTTATACTTCTTTGCGGAGCCCAAAAACACAGTTAATCCCCCCCCATCTTTAATCTAAAATCCTGGGATACTAGAGAGGAGCCAGGGCAGCTCTATACTGGAAACTGGTCAATATTACAAACAGATGATAGAAAAATATATATTTTACAGAGCCATAGCAACCAGAAGAGAACAATAAATCAGGCTGGGATTAAAAAAAAATAAAAATAAAGGCACAGTCAGGGGAAAAAGAAACCTCTATGAAATACTGGAAGATTTTATTTGGCTTTAGTCATCCTATTAGGGAGAAATAAACACAGTTTTACCAACACGCTGGCCAAGCCTCATTTGTATTCAAGGAAGCTGGGCGTTTGTTTTGTTTTCTTTTCTTTTTACACACAGAAATTGGCCAGTGTCAAGAGTGTTTGAAAACATGTCAGCAAGGAAAGAGTCATTGAGGCTACCACATTGAGGCTTTTCTAAACTCCAGAGGATCCGAAGATGAGGTCTAGTGGTTAAGCAAGGGCAACAGGTGTCAAAGCGCTCGCTAGCTTAATGGCCTCAGGTCTGCAACCTCAGCCAAATCACTTAATCCCACTGAGTCTCATTTTCAGTGCAGAAGTTATACTGCCTGTCAACTGCACCGTGCCTCTGCGGCTCGGATTAAACTAACTTGAATCAGATGAAAATTGCTGGATAAGAAGAAAGCACCTTCTTCATCTGCAGTCCTCATGACTCTTAGCATCGTCACTTACCGGAGGAGAAACTGAGGCACGCAGAGCTGGTGTAACTCTCTCAAACTGATAGGTTTTGCAGAAATAGAGGCTGAGACCTTTGGAAAGGTCCTTTGGAAAAGATCCTTTGGAAAGGGAATCTCTCACTGTGAGGGTGCAAAGGGGCTAGAAATGCCCACGGAGGTGACTGTGGGGAAAAAAAATATATATATATTGCTAATTTGGTGCTGCGTTGACACAGTGCTATCAACACGTATCACTCATCGTGTACCTGCTGGAATCAGTTCTGTCCAATGCACTTTTCCAAGGTGTAATACGTTTTGCTAGGGAATAATTAAGTCAAGGTTATCCAAGATCTGAAAACTGTCTCTGCTGCATATAAGCAACTTTCTCCTGAAGCAATCACCTGAAAGCCACACTAAAGCACCACCCAGAAACTGCATCTCCCATGCTTACTTCTTTTGCTTGTAGGTTTTGTTGCTACTGCTTTGCAGTCTCCAAAACACAAGCAACTTCCTACTACTGACTTGTCAAAGGTTAAATCTTCGCATTTGACTTTTAAATTGGCTGAAACTTCAGAACTTCGATTTAAATCTTTTAGTGCATTAGTAACCAGGAAACTAAGAAAAAAGGTACGGTATGTGTTTAGGGAACAAGATCACGTATAAAAGACTTGAAGAGGACATCTAATTGTTAAGACACTGATTATGAAGGGGACTCAGAAGGTTCCCCCTCTGCCCCCACCAAAACGAAGAATCAACTCTTCCTGACAAATACACATGAAGAATAGTTCAACTTACTCTCAAAGGCACAGAGCAACGTGGAATTGATGATTACGTCAGTGCTTCACTGCACTTATTATTAGAAAGTTTTACCTAATGACAAACTCTAGGCTTACCTTACAGAAATTTAAGTAGTAATGGGCCTCTCAATTTACTTTATCCCCTACAGCAACCTTTTGCTTATTTGAAGACTGTTCTCACATCTTCCCTTCATCTTCTCCTCCCTAGACTAAACAAACGTAATTCTTTCGAATTTCAGTCCTCCACAGGTCATATTTTCGGGACCTTTGGGTCATTCTTACTGCTCTCCTCCAGAATTTTTCCAACTGACTTGAAGTCTTTTGCCCAAAACCAGACAAAAAAACCTCTCTTTCCCCTCAAGTTGTAGCCAGCAGTGTAGGACTGCACCACATACAACACATAGAACAGTTCTGTGTATATATATGTAGGTTTATGTATATGTGTAGGTTTAGGTTTAGCTATTGGTGAAACCAACTCTGAATCTTTTTCTTCTCCTTTCATGACTGCTCCCTCTGCCTGTCTTTCTCCAGCCAGTGATTGTGCACTGATTACTCCTGAATAAGCACAGGAACTTGCTCTTCTTGCACCTTACTGACCCTTCCTGCACACACAGGCATTTCAGACCATCTCCGCAACTTGCAAAAGGCTGTTCTGAACTCCAGCCCCGTGTGCCATAGTGCTTGCTGAGCCTGCAAGTTTTGTCAGGATACTCTGCATTTCGTCATCCCAGTCAATCCTGAATTGCATCAGCCCTAAGATAGATTTCAGAGGAATCTCAGTTCTACCCATCTTCTGCGGCTGATGACAACACATTGACAACTATTCAAGTCGAGATACCCAATCAGTATTGCAGCCCTTTCTTCAGTTTTTATCAAGATCACATTTCCTCAGCTCGCTCACATACCTGTTACATGAGACAATGTCCAAAGTCTCACTAGCATGAAGATAACTAACAGTCACTGCTTCCTATAGTGCCTATTACTTGGTCACAGAATTAAACTAGTTTGTTCTGCTTTACTCTTGACAAATCCATGCTGGAACTTCCATTATTCCCCGGACACCTTCTAGATGGTTTGCTGGTTTGCTAATAGTTGCTTAGGTGCCAAACATCGACTGATTTTAAACCTTGTGCCTTTTTTTTTAAATAAAAAAAAAGAAAAAAGGACAATGTGAAGGACAACATTTACCATTTTCCAGCCTCCTGGGGAGCTGTGTCCCCTGTAACTGCGGAGGCTCAGACTGCACACACTGATGTGTTCTGGGGTAAATGTTATCAAGCTCAGCCAACCTGCAATCCTTGAACAAATTCATGGAGGGCTCTCAGTATTTTTGAAGCCAGTTTCACTAGCTAGTGCCCTACTACAGACACCCGTTGTGGAAAATACAACCATAATATCCGTTATATTGTTATCGCAAGGCACTATGCATGTCAAGTTTTTCTGACAATTTCTCCAGCTCTGTACCTTAACGCTGGAGGTTTCTCTTTCAAGGCCAAGCAACATGGAAGCAGCAAGAACAACGCATTTGTTTCCACCTACATCAATATATTGCCCTCGTGAAGAAAATCAGGTAGGCTCCTGAAAACAACCTAACTTCACTGTAGAGAGAAAAAAAAAAGCAGTTTTTAATGTCAGGAAAACACAACCCACAGCCACTCTGTACTAACCAAGCAGAGTAATACTGCCATATGTAAAGAGTTAATCGTAACAAGTCCTGAATAAACTTTCCATAGGAAGAGCGTTTCTTCCTCTGTTTGAATTCAAGTGTACATTTGTTCTACCACCAGATATTCCCAGTATACTCGTGAACCATGACAAGTTAAGGTCACTGAATTGTGCAGTTTCATTTTCAAGGTTAGGGGGGTTGGAGTTCTGTGTTTTTTTTTTTTTTTCTCCAAACTAAAAATAACAGAGTTGGAATTTGTGGTCATGGTCAAACAGTGATAAAATTAAGAACAGATAAAGCCACAAATACAACTTTTTAAGGCTTGTAAACCCAGTTTTCTTGAAGGAGGGGAAATAGTGCCATTTAATCAAAAGCACAAAGCATCAAGTGTTTGTTACAGTGAACAGGGACGCCGAGGCTCAAAGAGGTCTGAAATTCAATGTGGGAGACAGCTTTTCTAAACTACAGCCACAGCGCAGGAGAGATGGAAACAACCGAACAACATCCATTTGCCTAAAAGCGTTTGTTACAAAAATACATCACCTGCAACGAGACGTGT
Source organism: Netta rufina (assembly GCF_964035555.1). Classification (NCBI taxonomy): domain Eukaryota; kingdom Metazoa; phylum Chordata; class Aves; order Anseriformes; family Anatidae; genus Netta; species Netta rufina. Next base: position 24,262,044 of record NC_140130.1, on the reverse strand, counting down.
TTTGAAATTCCAATACACAGAAATAACATTTAGGGCAGCGGTAGCTGCTGGATGACTCTTGAACTCAATCACCACCATCTGAAAATGCTCAGGCTCAGCAGGAGCACAACTACATCTCACTCTCCCAGCAGCTTCAACTGGACCCAGCAAAGCACATCTATGATAACCGTGAAGTTGGCTTGTTGCTCAAGAGATAAGAATTTAGCTCTTAGCATAGCTTTCAAAGTAAACAATCCTTTGACATGCCAAAGTGCCTGGAGCCTACCCAGAAAGTTTCTGCCAGTTTTATTTTTTTTTTTTTCCCTTGCTTCTTGTTTGGAGTGGATTAAGAAGCATTACTCAAGTTGTCTTGGTTCATCAGATGTTTTTAAAGCTACTTTAAAGTATCAGAGAGACACCACAGATTTTTAAACAACTGAGCAAGGCAACAATAAGGTATTGTTGCTTCTGACAAATGCTCCAAATTGCACAGTCAGAAGAACTTGAGCAAAAAGCAACCTTTCAGCACATAAAACAATGCCGGAGGTGCCACACCCTGCCCAACGCCGAATGGATGAATGGATTTTGGAAGGAACATGAATAGCCTGCTGCATCCCAGGTCTTGCTTTTAAATTCATCATCTTGCCAGGATTAACCTGACATCTGTGACCAGCTAGAAGATTTAAGCCTAAGTGAGAAAGTCCTTATTCAAAAGAGGCAAACGGTGAACAAATTTGTACTAAAATAAAACTAGAGCCCGATCACTTGCCTCAACAACATCAAATTTCCCTTTACACAGGGGAAGGAATGGCTGGTAATGCTTGGCGAGAGCACACAGCTGCTTGCTGAAGGGCATGAAACTATGAAAAAAATCAGAGAAGAGTTGGATTACGGGGCCTCTGGAGGCCTCTCACCAAGCCTTGTCTTGAAGTGGAGGTATCGTAGAACTTCCCACACTATGACACAGAGCTGGAGCCTCATCGTTGTATTATCTAGGGCTTGACCTCTCAAATTTTGACCCCTCAATCTTCTAACTACCCCTCCATCAGCTCCTTTTAGATCACCTTTCACCTTCTCCACATAGACAACACAACCCTTCTCCCTCCACCTCTCCTCCTAGTTCACGTGCTCTTTTTGCCCCTCAATTGCCTTGGGCCTACTGGACCTTCTCTGGTTTCTCAGCCCTTCAAACTGTGAGGCCCAAAGCCAGACACAGCTTTTTAAGTGAGCCTTTCCCAGTGCCAAGTAGAAGAGGCAATAACTTCCCTCAATCTGCTGGTCATGCTCTTCTTAATGTAACCCAGTATGTGGTTTGCCTGTTGTATGCTCTTGGCTCATGTTCAATTTCATATTCAAAGAAGTCAATTTATGATTCATCCACTGGATTTTTTTAATAATGTAAATTGAGAACTAAACACCCAGAGGCTAGAATCCATTAAAGCATATTTGAGCAGTGCCTTTAAAGAGTCATGGTAGATAGAAAGTCAAAACCAGCACGGATAAGCAGTAGATAATACTGAAGGCCCTCAGAAGTTCACATCAGAGACTGATATGCATGGGCACAACTGCTCTTTCCAGTCTAAAAACAGTTTGTTTGCTTTGAGGTCAGACAGACGAGACTGCATTACTGCAGGAAACTTGAGAAATCTTCCAGCAGAACAATCCTTTGGTTAGCAAAAGTCTTCTAAGCAGCTCATTGACGCTTGCACGCCATCAATGGCTTGGTAATATTATGAAACAGAAAGTGCCAGGAAGACCCATTCGTGGGCTGCTGTGTGAGTCTCTGCCCTCGGTACCAGCTGAGTCTAAGAATTCTGTCCTAATTTTTATCCTACTAAATCCCATTTCACTCCGCACTCATCCCCTCACTCATGGAAAGGGTCAGACAAGCAACTGCTGCAGTAGAAGTTGCCTAATGTGCAAGGCACTGAAATTACTGTTGCAAAGAGACTACACCAGACTGGAAAACATGAAAGGCTACAAAAAGGGTCTTAAATGTAATATAATTTAACAGATAACATGTTGTATGTTATACCTAAGTGGGAGACATTAGAACCAGATGCTTTTCTGCATATCCTGCGATAGAAATATGTGAGTATGAATTCACCGCTGCATAGTTAGTACTAAAACACTGCTGAACTGTACAATTCAAGCAGGATGGGAACCTCAAACAGTTACAAAAACTATGAAAGTCATGTGGATTCAGATGCTTAAGAGTAGCAAAGAATCAAGATAGAAAGACTGCAGTTGAACCCAAATGTGGATGGCAATTGGGGCAGATAGCTGCACAGCAAAGGTGACAAAAGCATTTTTGTAATTTCAAACTGCAACCAGATACACTTCCAATATGAAGTCAAGCAGTAATCTATGCTGGCATTGGTCTCTGTCAGTCAATACTTTGGAAAAATACTCTGAGTTACCACTGCCTCAGTGATTTGTGACAAATTACCAGAGCAATCCTATTTTCACATGGACCTTTCCCTTTTGACAGTCAGCCAAGCTGACTGAAAACCAGCAGTAGAATCAGAAGTTACTGAGCAATTTATTAACTAGCAGAGCAAGTACCAAATGTTACAAATTCAGTAATCATTGATTTGGAAGGTACTTCACCTGTAGAGGATCCCAAGCTAGTTTAAAAAAAAAAAAAAAAGTTCTTCAATTACTTTCATTCAGATCTTGTGATGGTAGAGGGTGCTTTTCAAATATGCAATGCACTCAGTCACTCCACAGATCTTCACGTGCTCACAACACAAGCTAATATTCAATCTACCAGTACAATGAAATCCAGGAAGAGTAGTTCAAAAAAAAGTTGGATGGTTCTCAACTTTCTGGTAAGTCTCCACAAGCACTGATGATTCCCAACTGTCAATTCTTTAGCCCTCCCAGCCTTGGCATCTCTTACAACTTATGTCTTTTTCATCTGTTTGTTTACACACACTGCTGCTGCTGAATTACACAGAGGACTGGAAGAGATTTACTTGCAAAGGAACTGCAACCGTTTTGGAAGTTACAGCCCTTCTGCTGAGAAGCGAGGCCTTATCAGACGCGTGCTCCTCAGCCATTTCAGGAGAAGCAAATGAGATTCTTACATCTCATCACCTCCTCTCACCCAGAGAGAGATGAAACCAACGTGAGAAAGCAACAAATAGGCGCTGGCAGGCCTCCGATAGTTACTGACCATTCTGTACCTCCAGCTTCTCCATACTCCTGATTTGGAGTTTTGTAAACAGCAGCTGGGTTTTGTCCCCAGCAAGCGGGGTTGATGGATGATACCCACTTTCTTGGTCAAATGTTCTCACTAAAAGACAAATCTTAAGATTTGATTGAGCACCTATGACCCAAGTGCAGCACCATGTAAGAGACGTGGAATGAAAGCAGCAAAAAACGAGGTAATGCATCTAACCCTGCAGTACCTGACTGGAAGACGTATCTGGCTAAGCCTTGCATTAACTCCGCTGGCCAGGTAGGTGGTGCCGACTCTCCCGTTTCCCTCTTTAGTCGAAATGTCAACTCAAAGCCGAAACCACTTGGTCCATCTGTTCCCGTAAACCTGGAAGGAATGAAAAAGGAAAAGTCACAACGTGCTTCTTGCAAAGAGAACAGGCTCCAGCGTCAGCACTACAGAGAAAAGCAGAGAGTTCTCACGGCAAAGATAAGTTCAGAAATTCTCTTGCTTTGGTCTACACCAGCTCAAATGGCATAACATTGTTAGGTTAACTGATGTAATACAATTTCAAAGATAGCCATCATAGTACAGTTCTCAGTCAGAATAATGCAGTCTTGGAATTACAACTTCTTCTGGAGCACCACTGTGATTTTCAGCAGCCTGAGTTTGTTTTTAAAATAAACCTGAAAATTCTGCTGCCCTGATTATATTCGCTTAAATGGAAACACCAAAGAAAGTACCCAACAGGAAATGTTATTCAACCCTCGTGGACTCAAATTTCTACACGTTCAGAAGTGGAATATAACCTTAAGTACTGTGTAGTAGGCTTCTGAGCTGAAACACTCACTTGTTTTGATGTATGGCACACAGTTTCTGTGCTGTTAATGGACAACAGGGAAGGAATCGAGAGGATGCAGGCAGAAATTTAATCACCTTTCACACAACCCAGTAATTCTTATTTTGCACCAATATATATGGTGGGACAAAAAAAAAGAAAAAGCATGTATTTACAAAGTAAGGCTTTGTATGTAACGTACACAATGTATGAATGTACAAAGCACAGCTTTGAATTTATGAGGCTATCCTCATACACACAGGGGAAGAACACTGAGTATGACAACTACAGCTCATGAATTAGGATGTTTGATCATTTCCCCAGTTTGATAGAGATAAGTGTTAACTTATTTTATTTGGTTTGGTCTAATAAGGCCTATGTAGGAGAATAAAGTCATATTAGAAGCATCACGGATATTAAAAAAAGGAGCAAATAAAGGGTGCCCTATAACACTCCAACAAAACTAGACAGGAATCCTGCAGTTTACACATCCCCATACAGGAAAGTTCCTGTTTCAAGTCCACAGTAGCTAAAACTGTCACATTTAATCCCTGAAAAACCTCATGAACAAGTATGTAGGCTCACAAACTCAAAAGCAAGTTGGGGACATCGCTTTCCTTTCCACCACTGCCATCACATCCCTCATTCATTTGTTGTGGCTGTTGCAAGAAGGGAAAAACGTAAGAAAAAAAAAAAAAAGAGGATTTATAATGAGAATAAAGACACTTGATTCTGGTTTATGAAAGTTTCCATGATTCTGCAAACGCAAATCTCCTCCTCCAGCCATTGGCAAATTCTCTGGAGAAACTTTGTGCATGTTTTGGATGCTGGTACCCTGCTGACACACGTGAAAGATATAATGCACAAAGTGTTAACGTTGAGCTTCTACTAAAAAGAGCCAAACGGAGCTGTCAGAAAAGTGATGAGAGCACTTTCCATTTGCAAAAACACAGATCGCTAGCAGTGCCGTGACCAGTTCCAAGTGCTGGGTGGACGGTTCCAACAGTAAGGAGCTTGTTTGAAGCAGACATGCTTTTCAGCAACCCTGACTAATGTAAAGAGCTAAAATTGATCAAATTTAAGCACCAGGGCAACTCCTTCAAGATTCAACGCAACTTTTATTTGAGGATTCTTCAAAGAAAGTTTGTGATGGACTTGCAGATAACATAAGGAAAAAAGTTAAGAATTGAGCCCAAGGACAAAACCAAACTATGAACAGCTCTGACCGAAAACAAGAGGACAGGTAGTGAAAATCAGACATCTGCAATAGAAATGTGAACAAACAATAGAGGAAATAAAAATTATTTATTTAAAAATCTAAGTGTATGTTTCCGTTTCTCTCCATGTCATCCACAACAAAGAATTTGAGCATTATGTACTAGAGAAGCAAATGCTCCGTGAACGCAGCAGACAATGCATTTCATAGCGGTCAGCACGTATAAAGCCTCTTTCAGGAAACAAATGTACCTTAAAGCAACAAGCCAAATAATTGCACTCGGTTCTTCAACAAAGCAAGAGCTTACTGAATAACCAGAGAGCCAGTGATCGCGGAGTGAGTTTGGATGTGCAGTGGAACCTGTATTCTGCGATCGTGCATGCAGGTCGACCAAAAAGATTGGTACAGGATGGTGGCAGCCTCGTAAATTCAATCAAAGCTGCACTTTGGACATTCAGCACCCCTGTGGTGTTTTATTAGTTTCACATATCAGTTAGCAAAGGAAAAACAGAAGTATTTCTTAGAGGGAGAAACAAAAAATTCTTCAAACCGGGTAGTTTTCAAGGACTGATTCCAGGAAAAAGCATTCACCAGAAACTGAGACGCATTACGAACGGGTCAACCTCAAAAAGGATCAAAGTTAACAAGAAGCCTTCAAGCTGAGCTTACACAGTTACAATTTTTGGAAAATAAGATGGCTCCCTATTGAATTTCCTCCCTTCAAGGCAGGTCCTGAAGCAACACTTATTTTTAACATGCATCAAGCTAGAGTTTGGGTTGTGGGTTTTATTTATTTTTTTAAAACTGAACCTCACAGATCTCCGTGCTTCAGGGGATAAACAGGAATAACTGTTTAACAGAAGACCACACGTGCTTGCTGGTGCTCCGTAAGCAGGTTACCGAGTAACAGAAGCGTTCAGGTGGGTTTCCAGCAAACTAAAAGCAAGATGTGAAGTTAAGAGAACAACGCTGGCCTGCAACACGCCAGTGGTTGCAAAGAGGGAAAAAAAACGACAGGCAATGCAACTCACCTTATTTTTTGTATGGTCATAAAGGAGCTTCTCAGAGAATTGCTAGAAAATACACAGAGTAAAAGATATGTACAGGAGCAGGAAGTTACTTCCCTTCTAAGATGCTAAAAAAAATCTCTAGAGTATCAAAAGATGCATAACCATCAAAAACCACTCTAAAATACAATAGCGTGCAATGCTTCTAATTCTCAGCTTTTTAAGGCAGCAGTGAATTGTCAGAAAAATCCTGTTTTGTAAGAGGTTTCTATTTAAAGATTATATTTAAGATGTTTTAGAATAATTAATGGACACAGATTGCTGAAAAGACTGTTTTGTAACTTTTTTTTGGAGTAAAACTTTAAATACACGCAGTTCACCTGTACTGTACAGCTGTTCAAAGGTTTCAGTTGATATAATCTTTGATCTGAGCTCACTTAATTTTAGACTGGTTGGTTGTTTTTGAAGAAATTGTGACACATGACTTTAAAAGCTCGATGGACTACCAAAACTTTTGTTTAATTCAGACAGATCTTCCATAGAAAGAAAGAATTATTAATCTTCAGAATGCAATTAGGATAGTCATTTTCGGTTAACATTTTTGCCAAAGCTTCTGCTTTTATTCTTCCAAGAAAGTCTTGTGTTTGAAAACAAGTCAAAATAGTTTCAACAGCTGCCATAAAATTTCTCTCAATGAACAACCGCCCATAAATCCTTCAATCCCAGGATCCAGCTACACGATGTATGAAGTGAATTTTATGCTCAACCACTGACTCCCAGGTTGCCTTTCCTAACAGGCGCTCATTTCAATCAGCAAGTAGCCAGGAATAAATCCTGAAATCACTAGAAGTTGAGACAAGACTATGGCAGGAATTCAGAATCGTGGATTTTCTACCAGCCTCAGGTCTCAGTGTGTCCTGTAAGGAGCTCAAGACCGCTAGACACATCAACTGCTCCTCCACGTAGGGGTGGAGGACCAAGGAAATGGCTTTGATCCCACACAAAGGTTTTCATTTTGGTTCAACAAGACACAAAAGATGCACCTATCCCAAGGAAGCAGCCACCCACAATTGGGGAATTAATCATGAGTGACTTCCCAAAAAATGAGCTAACAACCCAACCACTGGAGCATCCTCAAGCTGGCCTCCATCAACCAACAAGCTAAAAAAAAAAATAATGTTCTGAAAGGTGCAGACTTGAATAAGCCTCGTATCCACAGAAAATGGTGTAGGGAACAGCGAGGATAGCCCAAAAAGTGATTCTACCTCCTCCTACCTGATGTGCGTGGTGACTTTGAACATACAATCCTGCAATCAAGCACTCTCCAGAAGTCCTGGTACAGCACACATGAGGAAGCTGTGGGGAGCTGTGTTCAGGGCTCTTCCCACTCATTGCTGAAGCTCCATGCTGCCTGCACCCATACGAGCTCACTGCAAAGCACCTTTGCTGCTCGTGGGGTGGCCTGACCCTGGCTCCTGTGTAAACTGTCGAAGTAATGCCTTTATTACATGGTTTTTGTTCCACAGAGGCAAGATTTCAGTTCTTCAGTGTTCGTTTCTTTGATTGCATGTTTTTTTTCCTTTTTTATTTTATTTTTAAGTTATTGTTCAACACGGTTGCAATAGTCCAGGAGTGTCTCAGCTCTACAGGAAGACGACGGTGCCAACCCAACCAACGTGCTGACAGCACGTGTGTGAGAAGGAGCCCTCAAAACGCACGTTTTGTATCCACGCATAGCCCCAGGTACATAAACTGAAAATTGCAACACAGCATTAAGTTTCTGTACTAACAGATCCGAATACTTCACATAGTTTGGTCTATGCCCGATTTCTGCTGAACTCTGCACTTTTGATTGAACAGTTTTTCTTTGAACACCCCCAAAACGCTACGGAAAAAAAAAAAAAATCCTCATTTTGCCCAAACACTCGAGATACTAACTACAAAGAGGCAGCACGGATGGTGTTGTGCCTGCCAATTCTTTGCCCCCTCCAACAAGAGAGGGCACCACCTCTGCAGCCAACCCCATTCTGAAGCAGCCGGCTAAGTTTTCACAAAAACAAACATCGATGGAGAAATTCTTGGCTTGCTGCGTGCCCACTGGCACACATCAGATAGTTTTATATTATGGCTACAGCACTAATGGCAGGCTCTGGTATCTGCCAAGTCAAATCCACCCTTATATTTAATATCAAAACCTTATTTTGTCGCATGAACAAAAACAAACCGTTTGAAAGCCAAGGTCATATATTACACGCCATTCTTCGGTTTAAAACTCTTTATCTGCTAGCAAATCAGCTCAGCAGAACAGACCACATTGCAGCGCTGCACACGGGCTGAAGACGTCTGGCTTGTTCCTTTAATGAGGTAAGAGTTTCACTGATCATGATATTTAGTTCCAGCAAAAGAATCCAAAGAAATAAGAGGCCCCTTTATTTACAGAGCCGTGCAGGCAGCCTCCTCGAGCCCCCCACCACCCTGCGCGCTGCCAGCCCTCTCCTGAAGCCACACACAGAGAGCTGAAAGGCTGCTCCCCTCCGCAGCGGAGTACCAAGGGCGTTTTTCACATCAAATAACCCAGCTTAAGAGGATCAAAAGCCAAACTAGCCTTTTGCTTTAAAAGCAGCTCTAAAAACCAGAGGCTTTTCAGTTTAAATCAAAGCAATTTGCCAAAGCATTTTCTTTCCCACTTTTGCAAAGGAAGAAGAAAAGATTCGCTTTGTTGCCGTGCAAAATGGCAGCATTTCTGAATGTCTGCTGCTAAAAGCTCCGCAGCACCGGACAAGGAGCAGAGTGTACTGGGTGTTTATTTTTTTGAGAGTTGAAGAGTATGTGTATATAAATATATTAGATGTACCAGTCCCCGAAAATGGGAGTTTACGTAGGGAAACGCTGGCCCTTCATTCACTACATTTATTTCAGCCAGGGAGCAACAAGAACACTCTTTCAGGGTACTGGAGGATAGTTAGGAGTGCGTTTTCAGGAGTTACAGCTCCACTACCAGCAACCACCGTGAGATGAAGTGGGTTTCTTCTGGAAGCAAGGCGAGGGCAGGCTCGCAGGGCACCACGCTGACTTACCCCAGCTCCAGCTTTCAGCTCCGTCCCTGCTACTTTTGTGAAATTCCTTCTGCTGCCTTTTGCATTGACTCCTTAATTGCATTTCTTCGTGTCTTCCACAAAGACAAAGCTTCCTGCTCTGCTGTTTGCGAGCCGCTCTGATGTTGTTTTGAAGGCTGCAGAAATAAGCATCGCTGCATTTCCAGCTCTGGCAGCAGCAGGAGCTGCTGTTATTTCCATCATAAGGCAGTCTTAATTCTGCCTCAAAGAAAGAAGCGCCAGTAATTGTTAATCCATAGCTCCCAGCAGCAGTACTGGGACACCTGATTAGTTCGAGAAATCAATTAAAGCCGAGCTGGCAGGCAGGGCCACAACTCTGCTTGGTGAGGCCAAAGTCCTGCAAGGCCTAGGTTTTGCTCCAGTTTGAGGACTGCACAGCTATTAACCATCCCAGGGGGCTATCAGCTAGCAAGGATACTGCTATTAGCAACAGGGAGGGCTGCTGTAGCAAGAAGCATCAGGGCACTGTCTGACCTGACAGACTTCACCAGTCCTCCCTGAGAAAAATCAAGATGTGCGCCATTCCCTCCCCCTGCTCCCATCTGGTTGCAAACAAGTCACACAAAGGGTGGTCTCCTGGCTAAAAACCAAGGCAAAGCCCTGAGCAGGCTGGCAGGGCCGTCTGAGTTCAACACCTCCCCGTCTCCATCTCCAGGGCAGGATGTTGGGCAAGAGCCGATGTGCCCCAAACAAGTTTACTCCGAGCCAGCCTTCTGCCTTCAGACTCCAGGCGCCTCACACAATGTCCTACCCCCACGAGCAAATCGTTTGCAGATTCCAGAAGTTAATGGGAAAAATAAAATTCAAGTGACCCTACCTCGTATGTCCAGCATCTTGCCCAACAGGAAATGGTTGTTTTTAGTACAGCTGTCAAACAACGCAAAAGGCTCGTTTGAGAGCCCCGACGGCACGCTGAGGCGCTCCGCTCAAGATATTTCGTATGCAAGTGCAGCAGCCCCCCTACACCAAAGTCTTAAAAGCTCTCCAGAAGAGTTGTTTCAGCTAAAACGCACCTGCTTAGTCACGTAATCTCCTGGATTGTCTCTCGGCCTTGAGAAAAGCATCAATTTTGAGGAAAAACGTAAAACCATCTGAGAGAGCAGGGAGCGGTTATCTGGCCGTCAGATGGTTATCTCTTCAGAGCGCTCGGCAGGAAATTCCACGAGCTCTCACTGCCCCGAACCTGCACACACAAAGTCTTGCTGGACTCACTTCTACCCTGGTTTATTTAAAAAAAATGCTTCACAAACAAGCAGGGAAAATGACGGATGCCAAAAGAACACATGCCCAAAGATTTCTGAGGTAAAATCGGTGTGACGGTGACACGCGGCCTATGGCTGGGCCCGAAGCTGTTGCTGAGAGCTCGCTCTTGCAGCATGTCGCATCAAATGTGTTTGCCATCAAGCAAATGGAAAACCTCTCTAGAAACAGCAACAGAAATTGTTTTGAGAGAATTAGTCCAACATCTAAATCCAAACAGATGCAGAGGCGCTCCCTCCGCAGCTCGGTGGAGGCAGGTTTCTCAGCTCGCTGAAACGCTCACGTAGGATCCCCTCAGAAAAATCCAGTTCAGACAGACCTGAGTGAAATTTGTGAATTTGTGCTACTGGCCAGTATGAAAGCAGAGCTCTGCTTCACTGACCTCCCATTCAGCAATGATACTATGGAGAAGGGAAAGAAAATACTTCACTCGAAGTTTCACTCACACATCCACAACACTGATTCCACACATTTTACCATTCAGCTTATTCAAAACTCAGCTGGTAACAATCTCGTCCCTGAAGGCTGAAGATTTTCTTTTTTTTTTAAACCAGTTTCTGCAAACAGTGAATACTGATACACCAGATTTCCAGATTTCTCCTCTGATCCTCCAGACCACAGTGTCAAGTCCACACTACACCTCACCCCACAGCCAAACTGCCTCACATGGCAGGGGCACTTGCATCACACGATAACAAGACGGTTTTCCAGTTGCTTTAGATACCTGCAGCACAGAAATTGTGTGTACTTTGCCTTGCTGACAGACAGGCCAGTTTGGAGACCCCTCAATCATAATCATTCAGGCACGAGAGAAGCACCAGGAGCACAAGTGACATTAAAATGGAGCGCGGACAGCGCCAGGCCCTTCTGAGAATTGCAGCAAAATAACTAAAGTCATTGGAAATTTGTATTATATTCATCAGGAAGTTGCTTGGTTTTCTTTCTCCCCTCCTACCATAGCTGTCAGACCCTGGCACAGGATCCAGAGAGGCTGGGGAAGCCGCCCTCTGATCTGGCATTAACCGGAGACTGCCAGAGGTTTCTTCCAACCCAAGCGATCCTACAGAGCATTATGGCCAAGAGCACAGGTATGAAATTTTACTGCTGGTGCCGTGTCCATACCCGAGCTGACAGGACTCGCAGCTGATAATTCACAAACACACAAGTCAAACTCACTCTGAGAGAAGTGGTTCTTGTGCTTGGCTCCTGCCCACCCACGTGTGAACCAGCTCCAGAACCGTGCTGCCTCCAGCCCTGCGTGTCAATGTAAACCACCAGCAGCTTTCAGGGCACTTTAATGGGCTAAATTGCCAAATTAAGGCAATTTAGGGGTTGCTGCTTTGAGGTTCAGCTGTCCGTGCCACGGAAGTAGTGGTATCTGGAAGAAGGCTAGGATCCTGCTTAGCTGCTGGGGGTTAATCCCTTCGAGCTCGAGAGGCTTGGAAGCATTATCCTCCCGTTCTGGAGAGTGCCAGAGTGTTTTATGTTGTACGTGTATGAATGTATGCTTGGAGATTAAGGGCAAATGGCCCTGTCTGTGCCAAAGTTATCTGCTTCGTTACTGACACTACGTCAAGAAGCTGCAGAATAAATACCCTCGCAGTCGTAAAACAGCATCCGGGTGATCTAGGTTTGAGTCCCCTGCCTACTGCAAACATCCTGCCATCCTCGACGAGTTACTCAGGAATTTGATGCTCAGATGGAAAGCAACGCTGCTTCCCCACTTCAGATGGTAATGTGACACACATCATATAGCAAATGCCTGTATATTCCGGCTGTAAAGGTCACAGCAAAGCTGGGAAATTAACTCCACATTCTGCACAGCATGGACAAATGCCGAAAGTGGGAAATGAGTAAGGCACCAAAATATGAAACAGGAGGCTGCACGGAATACGTCACCCTTTACCCCAGCAAAAAAAAGACGTCCGCATGAGGGCAGTTTTCGTTTTATTTTCTGTTTTATGGCACAAAGATGTAGCTGCACCAGTTGGCGATGGTTTGATCTCCTGCTACGGTCATGATCAAATTGACAAGACCAAATCGTTTCATCCTTACATTTCCCAAAACACATATTCGAAAAAAAATAAATAAAGTCTTATGAAATCAAGCAACTAGAGGCCTGGCCACGCTTTTTAGCTGGAGGGCTCCCTGCGGAGCCACCCAGGCCTCCCACCTCCCAGCCAGAAGAGCTTCACAATAAATAAATAAAATAAAAAAAGCTTCAAACATCTCAAACTTCACCTAAGGGCTCGGCTGCAACCCTGCCAGCCAAAAGGACGTAAGCAAAGGGCCAGCGTGGCTGGAAGGGCAGCATCGCTGTGCTTGGTGAGCAGCTGGGGAAAGGGCACTGACTTTCCTCGCCGTCTCTGCTGGCTCCTTCCTAGCTCCTACTGCGGAAAGTTCTGCAGCTGCTGGGAGGAATCCATTCGCATAACAAAAGCGGCTTTCAAAAGCAGGATGGGAGAGTGGAAAGAATAAGAGAAAAACCCAAAGTTAGAAGCTCCGCTGACAGCTACAGCGAGTTGTTTGCAGCATTGCCTAAAGGTTTGGGGCTCTAACAGGTTATGTGGAACATGAACACGGTTTATAATGGTGTCTCCCATTACCTTCCTGCTGGCTAAAGAGCATAGGTAAGAAGAAAAAGGCAGGAAAGAAGTTCAGCAGACCCTTTACCACATTTTTAGGACACTGGCACAATTAAGTTCTCAGCTGCACGATAAATCAGCTCAAGGCACAATAGGTATTCAGAGCTGTGAGGAGCCTGAACTCCAGATTTCAACCAGAGTTTGGACACCTGTGTGTCCTGCTGGATCTGGGATGCAGTCCCTGAGCTTTCACTTCATTAGCTGCAGACATCAAGACAATGCCTCCCTACTTGCCAAGCTGTTATCTAGTGGTTTTTCATTGCAAAGGGTGCATTCAAAAATACACTGATGAGCACCGCCAGAAGTCTTCACCAACTCAACAGGTAGGGAAAGACCCTTGGGGGCTGAGCTGTAATTCCAGGGAAAAGAAAACTCCCGTTCACTCTGAGAAATAACCTACTCAGTACAAGGGTTCAGCATACAACTCCTCACAGCCGTTGTTACCGAAAATCCCCCATCCATCTTCGAACATCGACTTCTCTGCTTTTCTGCTCAGTGTTACTCTTCTGGGTAAAAAGGAATTCAAGGCCCAGAGACGCATTATTTCTGCGTAATAAGGTTATACATATGGATTCAACTTAGCTAGGAAATGTCAACTTAAGGCTTGTCTTCATGAGGAAATTTACTGGAACTAGTCTACCAGTATAATTATATTGCTGTACTTCTACTGGTAAAATTCCCCTGTTGAGCCTTATTCATAACAACAGCAGCCTTTACGGTTTATTTTTGTCGACCATGCCAAAAAAAGGCCCCCGCTCCAGAAAGGCCACAACAATCCCCAGGGGAGGCGGGGGAAGGAGCTGCACCGGTAGAAAGAATAACAGTATAGAATTTGCCGCGTGGTTCTCCGGACTAATGAGCCATGGGCTACAAAAAAATAAATAAAAAATAAATTAAATACTGCAAGAAAACTGGGTTGTACATCAGGTATCTTTGCAGGTCGGGTACGTGCCAGGTTTATGCCATGTTTCAGCCCTTGGTACAGCTCTCCAGGGTGGATGCTGCTTTCCATCAGCCCCTGTGTGCATCCCTTTCCCCGTGTGCATCCTTCTCCCCCGCTGCTGCATCTCTTTCCCCATTTCCCTACGGGTGATACCTCGCTGCCCCGCAAGCCCCCGTGCCCTGACCCTCCGAAACACAGGGGTGGCAAAGCCCAGCCCCTCTGGTTTACGGTTTGCATCTTCAGGGACGAGCGATAGCTGAAAAGCAAACAGCTCCCCTTGCAAAAAGGGATTTTAAAACAATCGCCCTTCGCTTGGGCAGTGCAAGAATGCGGAGCTAGACAAAACAATGAGCCATCTGTGCACCCTTCCCTCCCTCCTTCCCTTGTTTCTACCCTCTGGGCTTAAATCAGAGCTCCCCAAGAATGGCCGAGTCCCTCTTCACCTCCTCCCACCCTGGTTACATCCTGCAAAAAACACTTTTCTGGGCTTTTTTTTCCCCCCTCTCCTTTTTTGTTCTCAAGAGCCCCAGCAGAATCTCTCTTTAAACCTCAGGCCTCTTTGTCAGGTGGCATCCCAGCTACCCGAATCAGCTTTGTCAACTGATCACAAACGCCTCCCCCAAGCCATCCATCCCTTGTTTACCATCCCTTGGAGGCAGCGTGGCACCCGGAGCCCTCGCCACCCCTTTGTCCAGGGGAGGGAATACCATGTGAATGGGAGACCACCAAAGATTTACAGCCCTCCTTTGTTCGCCTGGTGTCACTGCCTATTGGGCCTCGATTCAAAATTGAGATGACAGTAGAAAGGCAGACGAGTTTAGTAAATCACCGTGGGGTTTGCAGCTCAGGGGAGAGGGGGGGAAAACGCTGATAGCTCAAATTTTAAAATAAATCTGCTAATTGGCAACCACCGTCCCACCGCGATGCACACACACTACCCTACCAGCTAGCAAGGCACGCTCCCAGCATTGAGGGGAAAAAGGGATTAGGTCTGAGTAACAGCATTCAGATGCATCTCTTTAAACCTTATTTTTGTTAGTGTTGTTATTCCAGAAAGCAAAAGGATAAAAAAAAAAAAAAAAAAAAGTCAACTTTCCTTTGATCTCACAGCTGGAGCGGCCACACAGATGAAGAAATGCTTTTACCTTCGTGTCCCACCAAGACAAAAACCAACTCTATCTTTTAATTACTGCTTTTTAGAACATCCTAAGCCGATCTTTATCAAGCTGAGCAATCTCGCAGAGGAAGACCCAGGTTTGATCTCCCATCGCTCCTCCTCCCGGCAGGCTGAACCCGCTGGGAGAGCGGAGCGTGTGAGCTCGCCCTGCTCCAGCCCGGCCAGATGACAGCAAGGGAGCCCTGGCTGGGGCCAACTCCCCCCCAAATACGCCGAGCTCGCAGATGCATTTCTGCTGACAGAACAGAAATCGCCTGCTTTGAACGCCGTGCCCCGGCCCTGCGTGGCAGCAGAGGCTCCTCTTACCAGGATGCACGCGCAGATGCGCTACCGAGCAGGAAGCCGGCCTCGCTTTCGGGAACGCTCAGCTGTAAACTTACATCCAATCTCTTCCTTTTTTATTGAAAACAGGCCTTTCTTGTAAACTCAACTACTTTACAGCAAACATTAAACGAATTTCCTTCGATGCTTCACAAAAAAATAATTCCAAGCCTAGCACAGCTCAGGCGTGCTCTGGTCCCCCGAGCTCCGCAGGCACACGGAGCAGACCTCTCCGTAGGTGGCCTCCATCCTCCACGTCATTAACGGTGCTAAATGCCTCCAGCAAATGATATTTGGAAGCCAAGTGCACTCTCTGCCTGGGAGGAGGGGAAAAAAAGGTTTCCCCGTGGTGCCCGCAGCTTCAAGGGAGGTCTGTCCCCAGCAGAGGAACGCAAGGCCTAGTCCCGGTGCGCTGCCCCAGCCATCAGGGGACACCACCAACAGGGTGTGGAAGTGGGCACAATGCTTGGTTGAGATGGTTTCTGCTGGGGAAACGTGGAATTGAATGTTACGTCACGCTTGTGGGTCTTTAAAATGTCCCCATTTTTGAACTTGTTGGGCAATTCAAAGCTCTGCAAAGGATGAGGCGCCTACAGACCAAGCAGACAGAAGAGATGGACCCACAAGTGCCACGATGCCTGCTGGAAGAAGCACAACTGCATTTCTAGACACCAGAGAACACACGTGGGAGAGAGCTGCCACAACATTTCCCTCCTCTCTGCCTCAGAAAGAAGGCTGATCAGAAAAATAAGCACCACATTTGGGGTCAGCCTCTGCCGGATGAACAGAACGAGTAAGAAGAGGAGGGTTGAGCACTCATCTTGAACTCTCCCTCCTCCAGACTTAGCTCTGGCACCTCCTTCCTAAACTCAGACTTACCGATGTCCGTGCCCATGCCATTCCCTCTAGCAGGGGCTCTATTCTCCAGCAACAGTTCCCAGAAGGCCCTCAACTTGAAGATCTGTCCCCAAACTCAACCTCGCTTCCCTACCCATACCACAAAGTGGTACCAAGGAGTCGGTGTCACCTGGCTTCAGAGCTAGCAGCCGAGTGCAGCAAGGTGAGGACGAGGAGGGGCTGCCACCTCCATGCTGGTATCTCAAAAGAAGTGCTCCTGAGGGTCTCCTGCATCAAGCATGCTTCAATCCCACGCTGGCAAGAAACTGGACACCACAAAAGATGGAAGAAAACTTTGGGGTTTTAGTAATTTTCCTGGAATTTCATGCTCGGCTCCCAGACCGGTTCGATCTTTCGTTTCTCCACTTGCATCCTGTTTTCTATCAGTGCTGTTTCAAAATCTCCTCCGAAATATTGATCCGTAACAACCACCGCCATCCACCTCTAATTTACTGTCTCCTCAGAGGCTCTTTGTTTTACTGCATTTTGGTGAAGACAAAGGAGGGCAGAGTCGTCCCCGGCTTTTAGAAAGAGCTCCCTGTCACCTTGGAGTTCGGTGTAATATTTCAGCGCTGCTTCAGGCTTGTGGCTTAGAAAGCACTTAGGGACCCATTAAATACCAAAATTTAAGGCTAAAGGCTGGCAAGCGGAGGGCAGCGAGCTTTTAAATTTATGAAAGGCTGCAGAACTGAGAGGCCACTAAAGTGACAGCTGTCAGCACCACTCCATCCTACATTCATGCGGGCTCAAAAGAGAAGCCAGCGTGCACTCGAAAGAAAGAGAGCGCTCGTTCCAACTTCCAGGCTATTTTCTAAATACTCTTTTCAGCCTCCTTTCAGCCTCGGAAAAAGCCTTCCAGAAAACATCCACCCCTCCGCAAGCCTCGTGTTTGTTACCTGATCCAGTTTGGCGCTCCTTTTTTTTCTTCCTCCCGGCTCTAACAAGCATCCTTGCCCTTTTACAAGCCCGGGTCATTCAGAGGAGCTACACGAGGCAGCGGAGCACAAGCTGGACGGGGAGATGGTGAAGGGCTCACGCTTACCCTCACCTTTCACGGGGAGGCACCACCCACAGAGCCACCCCGTTATCCCGGTGCTGCACTCAGCCCCCTGGCAGGCTGCCACGAAAAAGGAGAGAGGAGAAAAAACCAAACCCTCGTCGACGTGAAGTTTGTGTAGGTTGGGAAACCCAATTATTGGCATTTACATAAAAGGCTGAACATCAAAACGCGGTTGGTGTGTTTCTTCTAGGGATGTGGGCAGGCCCCACATACAAACCTTATCTCGTAACCCAGCCGTAATTGAAGTTTTGCTTCCTGCCGTGGCTCTGAGTGACAGCCTTGCAGTTTGAATACACGCAAGACTCTTTCAGGTTCTCAGGAATGGCATCACGAGCTTCATTTCCCAGGCACTTGTGAACCTAACAAAAAGGGTGAGCGCTTGGGGAGCTACGGGAGCAACTTCTCTGCACAGGGATGTGTCCCCTGCAGGATGGAAGAGGGAGTTGAACCCATCCCATGGCCACATGTTCACACCCTGTGCACTCATTCATCGCTGCAGTGAATGATTTCTCTTTCAGAAAGCAAGAGCAGTCAAAAAAAGAAGCACAAGGCTGTACTCTAACCCTGCTCGCTAAGTTCAAGCGGTTACCCATCCGTTTGGATTTTAAAGTAGACAGAAAAAGTTGGAAATGGCAATTAACTTGCTAAAACATCCCAGAAGGTCTTCTGCTGCCACTCGAGTGGTGCAGCACGCTCCACTGGAGGGACTTTTGCCAAGAAAGTCAAGCGCCTGGTACGGCCCACTGACTACTACCCGCTACTGGTCTTTCAGGCTGGTAGCGATGAAGTTGCAACAAGAAGTCCAAAGGCGATCAAAAGAGACTTTAGGGATTTGGGGCGACTACTTAGAGGATCAGGGGCGCAGGTGGTGTTTGCCTCTGTCCTTCCGATAG
Source organism: Netta rufina (assembly GCF_964035555.1). NCBI lineage: Eukaryota > Metazoa > Chordata > Aves > Anseriformes > Anatidae > Netta > Netta rufina. The sequence continues at coordinate 24,243,529 of NC_140130.1, read as the reverse complement.
GGGGGATCGAAGCTGAAAGACGTACTGTTCACATAAACTCGTGGCTTCGTGACTGGTGTGACCGGCAGAATTTCGGTTTCTTTGATCATGGGAAGGTCTACGCTACACCGGGCCTGATGGCACCAGATGGGATGCGCCTCTCTCGGAGAGGGGTAAGGATCTTTGGTCAGGAGTTGGCAGGGCTGATAGATAGGGCTTTAAACTAGAGTCGAAGGGGGAAGGGGCTAAAACCAGGCGCGCCGGTGAAGACCTAAGGGATGGTACGCTAGAATCAGAGGGGCTGTGTGCCAGTGAGGTCCTTCGGTCAGCTCCACAAGGTGCTGAGTGTAAGGAGACGCACTTGAAATGCTTTTACACGAACGCACGCAGTATGAGGAATAAAATAGATGAGCTAGAAGTCCTGGCCCAGTCCCGCAACTACGACATCATCGGCATAAGCGAAACCTGGTGGGACGAGTCCTGTGACTGGGGTGTTGCGATAGATGGTTACAGGCTCTTCAGGAGGGACAGGCAGGGAAGGCGAGGTGGTGGGGTGGCGATGTATGTGAAGCAGGGGCTGGACTGTGTGGAACTTCAGGTCGGCGATGGCAAAGTTGAGAGCCTCTGGGTAAGGATCAAGGGACGAACGAATAAAGGGGATGTCGTTGTGGGAGTCTATTACAGACCGCCTGGCCAGGACGATAGCGCCGATAAATTATTCTTTACAGAGCTAAGAGAGGCCTCGAGATTAACTCCCCTTGTCCTTATGGGGGACTTCAACTTGCCGGACGTTAACTGGGAGTGCCACACAGCTGAAACAAGCAAGTCCAGGAGGTTCATGAAGCACCTAGATGATAACTTCTTGGTGCAGGTGCTAACGGAGCCAACTAGGAAAGGTGCCCTCCTAGACCTGTTGCTAGTAAACAGAGAGGGTCTGGTGGGAGATGTGGTGATTGGTGGCCGCCTCGGCCATAGCGACCATGAAGTGGTTGAGTTCAATATTTATGGTGACAGAAGGAAAAGTGCCACCAAAACCTCATCCCTAGATATGGGGAAAGCGGACTTCAGGCTGCTCAGGGAACTAGTCAGCAAGGTCCCCTGGGAAACTGCTCTTGAAGGCCTCGATGTCCACCAGTGCTGGTCACTCTTTAAGCGATGCCTCCTAGAAGCACAAAATCAGGCAATTCCAAAATATCGCAAGTCAGGCAGGCGGGGCAGGAGGCCGGCGTGGCTGACCAGGAATGTTCTAATGGAGATTAGGCGGAAACAGAGAGTGTTTCGCTACTGGAAGGAGGGCCAGGCGTCATGGAAAGAATACAGGGATGCTGTTCGTGTTTGTAGGGAGAAAGTTCGAGTGGCCAAAGCACAGCTAGAGTTGAAGCTGGCTGTGTCTGTGAGAGAAAATAAAAAGGGTTTTTTTAGATATGTGAATGGAAAAAGGAGAACTAAAGAATACATAGGGCCGCTCCTTGATAGGGAAGGTCTCCTCACAGACGATGACATAGGCAAAGCAGAGACGCTTAACGCCTTCTTTGCCTCTGTCTTCAATGCCGATGATGGGCTTCGGGACCCAGGGTGCCCTGAGCTGGAGGGCCGGGACGGTGGGGATGACAAACTCCCAACTGACCCTGAACGTGTGCGGGATTTGCTACTCCACCTGGATCCCTACAAGTCCATGGGTCCGGATGGGATTCATCCCCGGGTGCTGAAAGAGCTGGCGGATGTCATCGCGGAACCTCTTTCAATTATTTTTCAACGATCCTGGGAATTTGGAGAGGTCCCGGTAGACTGGAAGCTGGCAAATGTTGTGCCAATTTTCAAGAAGGGTCAGAAAGAAGACCCTAGCAATTACAGGCCTGTCAGTCTCACGTCAGTGCCTGGTAAAATCATGGAGAAGTTGGTTCTCGGACTTATTGAGGCGCACCTGGGGGACAGAGCAGTCATTGGTCCCAGCCAGCATGGGTTTGTGAAGGGTAGGTCCTGCCTAACTAACCTGATTTCCTTTTATGATAAGATCACCCGTATGGTGGACCAAGGGAAACCAGCTGATGTGATTTTTTTGGACTTCAGCAAGGCTTTTGACACTGTTTCCCATAGGATCCTACTGGACAAAATGTCCACCATACAGCTAAATAAAAACATCATACGATGGGTGAGCAATTGGCTAACGGGCAGGGCCCAAAGGGTTATGGTAAATGGGGCTGCGTCAGGCTGGCGGGCGGTCACCAGTGGGGTCCCTCAAGGCTCCATTTTAGGGCCGGTACTTTTCAATATTTTTATAAACGATCTGGATGTAGGAATAGAGGGTATTTTGAGCAAGTTTGCTGATGACACCAAACTTGGAGGAGTTGTGGACTCAAATGAGGGCGTAAAGGCCTTACAGAGGGATCTGGACAGGTTGGAGAGCTGGGCGATCACCAACCGCATGAAGTTCAATAAGAGCAAGTGCCGGGTCCTGCACCTGGGACGGGGAAACCCTGGCTGCATGTACAGACTGGGCGATGAGACGCTGGAGAGCAGCCTGGAAGAGAGGGATCTGGGGGTCGTGGTAGACAGCAAGTTGAATATGAGCCAGCAGTGTGCCCTGGCAGCCAGGAGGGCCAACCGTGTCCTGGGGTGCATCAAGCACGGCATCGCTAGTAGGTCAAGGGAGGTGATTGTCCCGCTCTACTCTGCGCTGGTGCGGCCTCACCTCGAGTACTGTGTGCAGTTCTGGGCACCACAGTATAAAAAGGACATGAAACTGTTGGAAAGTGTCCAGAGGAGGGCTACGAAGATGGTGAAAGGCCTGGAGGGGAAGACGTACGAGGAACGGCTGAGGTCACTGGGCCTGTTCAGCCTGGAGAAGAGGAGACTGAGGGGAGACCTCATCACAGTCTACAACTTCCTCGTAAGGGGGTGTCGAGAGGCAGGAGACCTTTTCTCCATTAACACCAGTGACAGGACCCGCGGGAACGGGGTTAAGCTGAGGCAGGGGAAATTTAGGCTGGACGTCAGGAGGGGGTTCTTCACAGAGAGGGTGGTTGCACACTGGAACAGGCTCCCCAGGGAAGTGGTCACTGCACCGAGCCTGGCTGAATTTAAGAAGAGATTGGACTGTGCACTTAGTCACATGGTCTGAACTTTTGGGTAGACCTGTGCGGTGTCAAGAGTTGGACTTGATGATCCTTAAGGGTCCCTTCCAACTCAGGATATTCTATGATTCTATGACTTACTGCCAGGCGAGGGGCTTGGCAATCCCCCTGCAAGGCCTGCGGCTCCCTAACGCCGCCCTGACGTCAGGATTTCGGATTTTGAGCACCATCAGCCCCGCACAGCTGTGTCGTGGTTGCCATTATGCCATGAAGCACTCAGTGTTTTTAAATGAAAAAGGGTTTCCCCTGTTTGAAATTCTGAGATCTCTTCCCCGTTATTCTGTGTGCATGGGGCTGGTATTCAAGCAGAGCAGGAAGCGGTGCTGTTTTAGCTGAAAATAAATCTGTCAACGAGGAGGCACAGGGAGAGCTCCACTTCAGGCTTTTCAGGTTCTTATTAAAAAATATAAATTCAAGTCAACATTTTCACGTTACGCGCTACATCTGGTTGCTATCCCATTATAAATAAAAATATAGGGGCCTTCAGCTCAGCCCTGCATCACTCAGAAAATCATCAAAAAGCCCTTCTCATTTCGTACTGCAGTATAATTGGTTCAGATTGTCCCCTATCACCAGAAGAGGTCCACAAGAAATAAGCCAGGTGTTACCCAAAGTGAAGTGGGGAGATTAAAAGGGTCCTTGGCAGTGATATTTGTCCTCCAAAAGGATGAAAGGCAGCGAGGTCAGGGACACACGCCTCTATCGCTGCAACCTCGCTGTCGCGGGCAGGTCCAGCCCTGTGCTCCTTGCAGCAAGAGTTGGAAAACAAACCAAAAGCCACAGACCAGCAGCTGTCTCTGCTGGCCAGTGAGTGGAGTTCAGTGCCACGCCAGCTTTACAAGAAATCTTCCCAAAATTTGAACAACAGCCCTGTCGCCCCGCTCTCCTGCCAGCCGTCCCACAGGATGCTTTGGGACAGCAGAATTTCAAAGTGCTTTGAGTGGCAGAGACCATAAATAGGGGCTTTCTCACTCCCTCCTGGATAATGAGAGCTTCTTGAGCACACAAAGTGCCAGTCCGGAGCCGTGCAGTCCACGTGGCAGTTGTGTTTTGGGAGCAGGGAACAGAACTGGTGGGGCTGAGCTCCTTTCCCCTGCCTGTCCCCAGTGCTCACCTACCCGCTGATCACTTCACGCTCAGTGTTTGAGAGATGCCGAGGTTTTTGTCCTCACACAATTTGCTTCTTCACTCATACAAGCACATTAAAGCCATTCCTCACCCTTCGTGTCTTCAACTGGGACCCCCACGTCCTCCCGCTGCTCTCTCCCAAACCCACCGGGCTTGAGTGTGGTCGAGGAGAACACTCTCACCAGAAGAAAGCCTCGGGCTGGCAGGCCACCAAAAAGAAGAAGCCAGCGCAGCACTTACTCCCTCCAAAATTAACCTCCAGCAGAAGGAGGCTGGAAAACACAGGTTGCCTCATCTTGGCAACCCCATTTTTTCAGCAGCAAAGATGAAATCTCGTGATTTGAGAACAAAGGCATCGTGTGAAGGCCTGCGTGTCCATGGCTGGGTCTCTTGTGAAAGCAAGGGAAGGAAACCTTTAAACTCCTTTTTGTTTCTTTCACCTTTTATTTGCCCTACCCTGTCCCTGCCCCAGCACCTAATGAATGGGGTTTGCTGCCAGATGTGTTGGTCAAAACGCCCCAGGCAGGTCTGGGTGACACCGAGTCTGTGTAAGCTCCACTCTGAAAAGAGACTTCTGAAAACCAGCTCTGTCTCCACAAACAGAAGGAACCGCCTCGAGGACGTGGGTAAGGTTAAAGAAACTGCTCAGCTGCCGCTGTTGCAAGAGAAGCACCTGGGTGAAACAAAACCCATAAAGACTGCTGGCTGAAACTCAACCAAGACAAACAGAGGAGGAAAAGCTGGGATGAACAAATCAGGGCTTCTGCTGCGCCAGTCGTCAGGGATATGTAGCCCGCGACGATGAAACAGCACAAGAGTTTCACTGAACAGCAGCAGAAATCTGCTCTTTCTTTTTTTTCTGGTTAAAAACAATCCGTGTTCAGAGCCCCAGGACTGTGAAAGCTGGGTGACTGCTTATTTTACCTGCAGTTAAGGAGCAAAGTCGGTGAAAGCAGGACAATACCGAGATTAGATCATGCTACTTGCCCCATCTAACACGAAACACCTCCTAAAGACTGCCCGCACCAACAACCCAAGGTAATCATTGCTGCAGAGAAGAAACTCAGCCAACTGTTTTATACTTCTGTTAGGATGGATTCGCACTTCACGCAGCAGGCACTTGGGTGGCAGTCCCCTTGCTGACAGTAACGCTGCCGTGCCAGCACCAGGAAAAATGCCCTGACAGCAGTTTTCCAGAGGAAGGCATTTAACATGCACAGGGAGGAGCTGGGATGGAAGCGTGTGAGCACAGCAGACTATCAAGGGGGAAAAACACGGGACATTCAGCTAAAAAAAGTTTCCCTGGGAGTTAAAAACAAAACCAAACAACAACCAAAACCACAAATCGCTCAACTTACACCACTAACAAGGACATATATCGCACGCAGAGCTCGAAGAGGGGAACACAGAAATTCTTCTGCATCAAGAAGAAGAATTTCTGTGGCACACGTCACCCCCCAGAAAAACAGCAGTTCAAATAACACAGACAGCAGGACAAGGTTCTACTTTCACTCCCCCCGACGTGACACAGAACACAACGCAGAGCAAGAGGACGCGGGTGATGCTTACTCGTGCACTCGGTTGTCTCCGTACAAGTCACTCAGGCCGAAGCTGACGTAGTGCCAGTGCTCAGGGACGTTCAGCGCCGGGTTGCCCACGTTCCTGTACATGCTAACGTAGTCCAGAGGATCAGGTCCCCCCAGCCTGCATTAAAAACAAAAAGGTTCTCAGGTAAATGAGGTTATTCAAGGCAAGTGGGAAGTCTCCACGGGTTCTACAAGGGGTTGTAGATGGTCCTGCCCTAAATCACAGCTAGAGATAAGTTTAGCACGGTCCAGTTACCTCCAAAAAAAAATGAAGAGGAAGGTTGGGTTAAGTCCAGGAAGCATGGAGCACGGGAAGGCAAAGTGCATGCGTGCAAAAATACTACAGTGTTTTTACCATTAAAGCACAAAGCCCTCTGGAAAATCGTATTGAAACTTCCGCAAAGCAAAGAACACCAGAAAACTCTCCGGGTAAAGGAGCAGGAGCTGTATCTGCACTGCAAGCTCCTAACGTGGGCCAGAGGCACCTACCCCATTGAAAAGAGCATCGCTGTTCTTTCCTGACTCATGTGGGAGCACAGGTGCTTTGACAAAAGGACAAACCCTTAAACATCTCACCCTCTGCCCTACGTGCAAACCCTTGAAGCCCCCACAAGCTCAGGAGCAGCCAGCACCATCCCCGAGCCTGGAGGAGCGCACACGGGACAGAATTGCTCCTCCAGGGCTGCTGACACAGGCGCTGACCCAGTTTTGGGGCCAGCTCTCGCACATCCTCCCGCCGCAATCTCCCTATCAGCGCGGGTTCACGCCAGGAGCTGGCAGCGTCGGAGGAGTTTATTAGGAAGAGCCCGACTTCAAAGCTGCAGGTACAAATGCGTCGCGTTCTCTATTCATGGAGCTCATTCAGGAGCAAGAAGCGCGGCCTCAGGGGGGGGAAAAACGGGGTTTGTATCCACGAGGCACCTTCCCCTGGCTGGTGCTCGGGGCGCGCTGAAGTCTCTGCCCAAGGAACCCAACGTGGGCAGAGGGGAAACACGGCGAGAAAAGCAATCACAAACCTTCTCCCAAGACGTGCAAATTGTGTTGAAAATATAAAAAAGACGAGTTTCATGAAAAACGCCACGCAACCCTGGCCAGGTTTCTTCCCAAACAAGGCTTTGCCTTGATTTATGGGGGCACGCAGCACGCACTGGGCTCGGGGGCTGGCACAATCCCATTAATCCCGGCCGTGGCTGAGCCCCAAATTCCGGGTCAGAAGGCAGAGCCCGAGCCTCCTGGCCAGGAGGAGAAGCTGCAGCCCCAAGGAACTGACCCAGCGAGGGAAACACGCTCCCTTCCCCATGCCCTGCCCTCATCAGCCCCATCTCTCGCTGTGGGTCACCCCAAAAACACATCCCCCTGGAGCTGCCTCTATGCCCACACCTCCCTGACACCCAGCACGCTGCCCTGGGGCACCCCACGGCACCCCCAAACCTTCCTGGGCATCTCCCCGGGCCTCAGCCTGCAGCCCCTGCACCTCTCCTTGCTCCCCCAAAACCTGCAAAGCTCTCCCTGCTCCCCTAAACCCCACCAAAGCCCCACTGCTCCCCCAAACCCCCCACACTTCTCCCTGCACCCCCAAACCCCATTCCTGCCTCTCTGTTCCCCCAAATCCCCCACACCTCTCCCTGCACCCCCAAACCCCTCAAAGCTCTCCCTGCTCCCCCAAACCCCTGCAGCCCCTCTGCTCCTCCCTCCCAGCCCCGCTTCTTTCCTCAACACCCCTCTCACCCCACAACTCCTCCCACGACCCCACAGTTCCCCCCCCAAGCCCCCACAGCTCCCTCCAGCCCCTCTACTCCCCCAATATCCCAATATTCCTCCCCCAGACCCCAATGTCCCCCCTAGCCCCACTACTCCCCCCAAGACCCCAGTGTCCTCCCATGCCCCTCCCAGACCCCAATGTCCCCCCTCAGACCCCAATGCCCCAATGTCCCCCTTCAGACCCCACTACTCCCCCCAGGCCCCAGCATTCCCTAATGTCCCCCCCCAGACCCCAGTATTCCACCCCTAGCCCCGCTACTCCCCCCTCAGACCCCACTACTCCCCCCAAGACCCCAATATCCCCCAATTTCTCCCCCCAGACCCCAATGTTCCCCCTAAGACCCCACTACTCCCCCTCCCAGAAACCAGTGTCCCCCCCAAATCCCCCCTCAGACCCCACTACTCTCCCCCGCAGACCCCAATGTCCCCCTATATCCCCCCTCAGACCCCACTACTCCCCCCCAGACCCCAGTATCCCCCTCCCAGACCCCAATATTCCCCCCAGAGCCCCAATGTCCCCCCTCAGACCCCACTACTTCCCCCCAGACCCTCCCCTAGACCCTAATGTCCCCCCCCGAGTCCCAATACCCCTCTCTAGAGCCCCACTACTCCCCCCTAGACCCCAATATCCCCCCATATCCCCCCTCAGACCCCACTACTCCCCCCCCAGACCCCAATATCCCCCAGTTTCCCCCCCCAGACCCCAATGTCCCCCCATATCCCCCCTCAGACCCCACTACTCCCCCCAGGACCCCAGTATCCCCCTCACAGACCCCAATACCCCCCCCTTAGCCCCACTACTTCCCCCCCCAGCCCCCATTACTCCCCCCCAGACCCCAAATACCCCCTCATATTCCCCCCCAGACTCTAATATCCCCCTCAGACCCCACTACACCCCCCACGACCCCAATATCCCCCTCCCAGCCCCCAATACCCCCCCTTAACCCCACTACTCCCCCCCTAACCCCCGCAAATCCCCTCCCAGCCCCCCAAAACCCCCCCAGAGCTCCCCAAAATCCCCCCGGGCACTGACCAGTACTTGAGGATGGCGGTGACCTGCAGCGGGTTGGGCTGCTCGGGGTAGAGGCGGCGGCACTCCCCATAGATGCCGTGCAGCCCCGGCGGGAAGAGCGATGGAAACGAGCCCGAACCGGACCCGGACCCCGCACCAGAGCCCGGCCCTGCCGCGGGGGCACCCCCAGCAGGCCGCACGCCCTCCATGGCGGCGCCTGAGCTGCTCCGGATCCGCTCCGGATCGGCTCCGGATCCGCTTCGCTTCCCCCGGCCCGGCCCGGCCCAAGCGGCGCTGCGCGGCGCGGCGCTGAGGGAGGAGGAGGGGGGAAGGGGGCGGGGCCCGCGGTTGCCATGGAGACGGGGATTGACAGGTGGGGGCCGCCAATGGCAGCGCGCGGCGCTGAGGGAGGCCCCGCCTCGCCCCGCCCCTCCTCGCCGCCCTCACGGCTCCGGTGCGGCGCGCTGAGAGCGCGACCCCTGGTGGGGGGGGTGGGGGGAGATAGGGGGGTGTGAGGGGAAATAGGGGGGCTGTGAGGGGAGATAGGGGGTCTGGGGGGGTGTGAGGAGAAATACGGGGGCTGGGGAAGGAGCTGGGGGGCTGTGAGGGGAAATAAGGGGTCTGGGGGGGCTGTGAGGGGAAATAAGGGGGCTGTGGGGGGAGCTGGGGGGCTGTGAGGGGAGATATGGGGTCTGTGGAGCTGTGTGGGGGGATAGGGGGTCTGGGGGGGTGTGAGGGGAAATATGGGGTCTGGGGGGGGAGCTGGGGGGACTGTGAGGGGAGATAGGGGGTATGGGGGGGCTGTGAGGGGAGCTGGGGGGGCTGTGAGGGGAAACATGGGGTCTGTGGGGGGAGCTGAGGTGCTGTGAGGGAGTTTGGGGGGCTGTGAGGGGGGATAGGGGGTCTGAGGGGTGTGAGTGGAGATATGGGGTCTGATGGGGGCTCTGAGGGGAGCTGGGGGGGAGTCGGGGGCGCTGTGAGGGGAGATATGGGGTCTGGGGGGGCTGTGAGGGGAAACGTGTGGTCTGGGGGGAGGCTGTGAGGAGCTAGGGGGGTTGTGAGGGGATCTGTGGGGCCTGTGGGGGGGTCTGAAGGGAGATCTGGGAGGGCTGTGAGGGGAGCTGTGGGGTCTGAAGGGGGCTGTACACCCTCAGCCACCCACTCAGGCCTCCGCTAACTTTCCCTAAAGAACTGAGGCTGCAAACCGCATCTCAGCATTTATTAAAATATTTAAGAAATTACTCTCCGTCTACCTTTCATTGCAAAAAAAGGGGAAGAAAAAAAAAAAAGCCCCCCGTGTCTCTGCGCCCCCCTCAGTCCCTCACAGCCCCCCCATTTACAACCTCCCCGCACTACAACTCCCAGCATGCCCCGCGCCCTCCCGCCGCACCCCCCTCACAGTGTGGGGAGGGGCCAGGACTACACTTCCCATCACCCCCCGCGGCCGAGGGGAATACATCACCCAGCCGGCCGCGCGCCGCCCTCCCGCGCATGCGCCGCCGCCGGCTGGGCTGTTGCTCCCTGACGGGTGGCTGCGGCGGCTGCTCGCCATGGAGTCCTACGACGTGATAGCGAACCAGCCCGTCGTCATAGACAACGTGAGTGCGGCCGGCGGCGAGCCCCGGGGCCGGGGGGAGCGGGGAGGGCCCGGCGGCGGCGATCCCTTTGTCATCGGGGGCGCCCCCACCCCCCCCTTCCCCACCCGGCCCGGCCGCTTCGCGTCCTGGTAGGGCGGGGCTACAGCGGCTCGGCGGCTCCTGATTGGCTGAGGCGGCTGCCTGTCACCCGCCCGAGGGGCGCCGCCCTTCGCCTGTGAGGAGCGGCCCCCCCGCCGCTGAGGGGTGGGGTGGATGGGCGGGGCGGCGCGCTCCCATTGGTTGGAGCGGCCGTTCGCCCCGCCCCCTGCGCGGAGCGGGCGCTCTCATTGGCCGGCGGGGCTGTCCGTCAGGAGGGGCCGCGGCCCCGCTTTGTGCCTAGGGGGACAATGGGGCCGCGCTCCCGGCGTGCTCCGCGCCCAGGCCTCGGCCGCGCTCCCGGCATGCACCGGGCGCCGCCCCTCACAGCGGGACCCCCCCCCCCCCCCGGCGGCGGCTCCGGGGCGCATCGGGCCGGGACCCCCCCGGCTCAAAAATTCCCGTCACAAATTCCCCGCTCGGCCCCTCAGGGCTCTGCCCGGCCTGGGCCACGTTGGCGGGGGTCGCATTTGGGGTGTGGCGGCTGTTAGGGGCTGGTCGGGCCTGCGGTGGGGCCCGGCCGTCACCCGCCGTGTGCCTGGGGGAGCTGGGGCGGCCTGAGGGGAAGGGAGAGGGAAAGGGAGAGGGTGGGGGGAGGGCTGGGGGCTGGGGGGAGCCTCCTCGGCTGAGTCACGCGTTGACGCCCCTCCCTTCTGACCGCTGCTGTCAGCCAGCCTGGTTTTGCCGTTTCAGAGGGTCAGTGCTGCCTTCTCTGCACGTCATCTGAGCTTCTTCTGAATCCTTTCACCGTATGACGTGTGCCTGCTAGCCTAGCACATCTCAACACACTCCTTTTTTACAATCTGAATGGTTTACAGATCTCAAATCGAGTCAATCCTTCCGACCTTTCCTTTCTTATCCATCCCACTTGCCTCTCTACAACTGGAGCTCCCCGATACACGCTGTTGTTGTTGTTTCTTCCCCTGGAATCACAGCGGGGAGATTACTGGGGGCTTAAGGGCAGGGCTTAAGTCGATTGTTCTTAGCGGTGACTGGAGTAACGTTGATCCTGCAAGTGTTGCAGTGAGTAGCTAGCCGTTAGGTCTTCCCAAGCACTCTGTGAGGAAGAATTTGTTATGATACAGTCATGTAATAGCAGCCTAACGGCAGCCTTTTTGTTACTTAGCTCAATGATTGCTTGTTCCTCCCTGCTTCAGACTTAAAGAAAGATTCATGTGCTGCCAGAAACCGACTGTTTCTTTTGTCGTTTTAACAGCTGGTCTTAAAAGCTAATTCTTCTGTCTTTCTGCTAAGTGAGTTCCCTCTTTCCCCTCCCAGTGCGAGCTGTGGAATGAAGCAGTTGTTGTGAGATCTGCCTTCAGTGCTCGCAGGCTGTCAGCCGATGAGCCCTGTGGTGACGTTGCATTTTTGGTGCTCTCGGGAGCTCAGGCAGGATGGGAAATGGGGCTGCACGGAGAGGTGGTGCCGCTCCTGCTGCCTCGGAGAGCTGCTGACAGCTTTCCAAGGCTGAACGCTGCCCTGTCCCATGGATGTGCACCTGTGGGAGGGCGGGGAGGGGGAGCTGAGGTTCTGAGCTGGCACACAAGCCACACCTTCCCTTTTCCAGCCTCCCCCAGTATCCCAGCATGTTCTAAAAGGACGTTCAGGTATGTGGCCACAAAAAAAGTGACTTATTTTTTGTACCAAACTGTGTGCTCAGCTCCCCGATTCCAGCAGGGAGTTTTGTAGTGTACAGCGAGAGGCTGCAGCTGTACCCCGGCACAGTCTGATGCTCCTCCCTGTCCAGTAAGTCACTTCTAAAACACGCCTGACCCCCTCTGCCAAGTATTACATGGCAGGTTGGCTCTCTTGGATTGCCATTGAAATTTGAGTCTGAGATGCATCGAGGTGGGTGAATCAATAACTGACTTTGGCCACAGAGCTAGCAGGAGAATGATGTTCGGATGCTTTAAGATGCTCGTGATAATTTTCCATGAGGTTATTTCAGATACGAAGGTCAAGGAAGATCTAGTTTCTTTCTTTATTTTCTCAGATAAAGGAAAAAGAAACCAGCAAGGAGGATGAAAGCCCAGCCAGGATAGCTACCGGTGGAAGGATGTTAATTTTGAAATTCTTTTAAATTTTAATAAACCTGAGCTTACAGCAGAAGGAGGATTTGTTTCGTTTTTCTTGTTTTGCCTCTTTTTGTTTCCTTGAAACAGAGGAAAAACCCGCTCTTTATTTTAAACTTTTTCTTAATTGCCCAATGCTTAAACCTTTTCATCTGATTACATAGGAATCTCAAAACGGGGTATGATAACTAGATCTGCTCAGTACACACACACCTTCAAAGAATCAAAATGTTCTGAAGACAATTTGAATGGCCAGAAGGTGCTGTCAGGTCCTGGTGGCATGGAGACAGCAAACTCGCTTTGCTCCCAGGCGCTGGGAAGCACAACTCTGCTCCAGTCCCATCTCGCTGCCACGTTCAAAGCAAACCTTTGTCTTCAGCTCCAGCAGAGATTGCTGAGCTGCTGCCACATTCAGCTGACTTTGAACTTGGGTATGTAAATCTCAAAATGCATAACTCGCTGGGAGGCTCACCAGGGCGTGCGGGGTAGTTCCTGGCCTGGCATAAGTTTCTTAGTTTCTTTCCCCTGTGTTAAAATAGGGGCATCGTTGTTCTGAAACCATTTCCCAGCAGCAGAGAGTCCTGGCAGCGAGATCAGTCATTAGCTAGAATAAAATATTCATTAAGAGCAATATTCTGATGGGGTCACCTCACTGTGTTTCATGCAGGGATTTTTGTTTGTCAGTTTATTAGTGTGGTTTGGTTTTTGTTTTGCTGCCGGGTTTGACAAAGGCTGGTAGTATTTCCCAGGTACAGAGTTTAAAAGCTCGATAAGGAAAATCAAAATAGTGTTTGTTTTATTCCTGGCTCTGCTTTGAAGCGAGGGGCCAGGGGAGTGGCTGTCCAAAGGGACATTGTCTTAACGCTCACAGGCTGCCTCATCCCACCTGTGCCTGTGTGTGCAGGGGCTGGGAGATCTGCCAGGAGGCAGGGGGTGCAGGATGTGGCCCTGCTCCTGATGCAGAGCTCACAAAGTGCGCCCTGCAAAGCCTGACACCTTGTCCGAAACAGCTGGCAAAGGGAGCTGGGGAAGGAGGAGCTGGGACGGGAGCTAATCTCTTCTTCCTTGTCTCTTTTAAACAAGGCCCATCCTGTCAGCTGCTTTCCTGCCTCCAGCCCTTCCTCTTGCAGGCTGACTGGCACTTTTGTTGTGTCCAGAGCCCGGTCCCATTTAGTTCCCAGTGTTTTTTTTGATGGGATTTCTGTGACCTGCCTCCTTAGCACCAGCCAGCCTATCCCCCTCCTTAATTTCTTTTCTCTAGTCTCTGCTCCAACTCGTTTCACGCTGCCTACTCCCTTCCCTGACTTCATCCACTCTCCCTTCATCTTCTCTAGGTCTTCTACCTCCGTGAGGCTTACAACCTCAATCCTACACATTTCAGCAGTGCTCCCCACAGCTGGCAGGGCTTGGTTGCTGTTGCACAGCTTTCCGAAGAGCTCTCCTCCACCACGGGAGCATTTAAGATCACCAGAAAACTGCAGAGCCGGGGTTCAGCCTCACAAACCTCTCACACTGTAAAAGCAATAGCACAGGGTAGAAAAATTACTGCACGGGGCGGTGTTTGGGTGTGTACCCGGAGCCACAGCGGGATGCTCCTGGAAGTTGCGCCCTGCATGATGCCTCTCTGCCAGGAGGGTGCTGGTTACTCCCCTCTAGCGGCCGAGCCGATCTGCTGGCACCTTCCCGTCCCTGCCCTGCCTGCAGGACCCACGGGGAGCTCTATTCCGAGCGAAAAGGAGGGGTTCTGGCAGTGCTGCTGTACTTTGCTGCTCTTTTAAAAGTTGGGAAGGTGACTGAGCATCTGTCTGTTCCTCCCACAGGGCTCGGGTGTGATTAAAGCAGGCTTTGCAGGCGATCAAATACCGAAATACTGCTTCCCAAACTAGTAAGTACTCCCGATCAGTTCCCAGTACCATGAACCAATCCTTTGATATGTGGAGGGGAAGAGTGGTCTCATTGTGTTACTGGATAAATGAGTTGGGTATTTCTTTTCCTGCTGTACAGAAGTGTCTGAGAGAGAAGATCTCTGCTGTTAAGCACTTGTAGATTTGGGGGACACACGGGACATGAAGGATGATCTGTCACTTCCTCAGGCTCAGCCCCCAAACCACTACAGCTTTGTAGGATTTAGTCTGGAGACATTAGGTCACCACCAAAAAGACAAGGTTGGGGCTGGAGGTGTGAATCCCTGCGTATGCCTTTGGTGTGTGGGCTGAAGTGTTCGTTCCTGCCAAGCTTCCTTGCGACTTTTCTGACAGCTTTACTGGAAGAAGGACTGCTGGATCAGGAGCAGGCCCTGGCTGTTATTTTGGATAGGGTGCTTTTTTAACAAATGTATTTGTTGTGACCGATGCAGACTCATCTGTGTGGTGAAATGGGGCAAGGGACTATAAAAGTCTAATCTGAGGAGCCTGCCAGAGGTCAAGCAGTATGGTGGGGGTCTGTCAGCTCAGGCTGCTGCTCAGTCTAGCCACGTTTACCCCAGGCACTGCTGGAATCCTGAATCATCAGGGAAAGCGTGGCCAGACTCAACTGGCTCACGTCCTGTTACTTCAGCAGTGCCCGCAGTCTGCTCCCTTCGCTTCTGATTCTGGGATTAGCTCACACAGAGCAAACCTGGGGCTGTCTGCACCTGGGAGTGCGCTCAGACTCTGTCATGGCTGTTAGAGGGCACTGCTTGGGGCTGAGAGGAGCAAAAGGTCATAAATTGTTGGGCACACCTGAGCTGTCTCCTGAAGCATTTATACTTTTGCCTCTGCAGTGTGGGGAGACCAAAGCACGTTCGTGTTATGGCTGGTGCTTTAGAAGGGGACATCTTCATTGGCCCGAAGGCAGAGGTAAGAAAACCTCTTACTGCAGTTCTCCGTGCACCTTGCTATGCTGCTCTAAGAGCTGCAGCAGTCACCCTTGAAAGAGCTGGGGTTCCTTGAGAGCAGGGTAGGCCTGAAGAGTGGAATAGATTCTCACTTCTAAGCATGTCCAAGCTGAATTGGGAAGCTTCATGACATTTTTGTGCCAACCTGCTGTCCACAGACCATTTTCCTCGGTCCCAATTTATTTTCATACAAGTCCTTCCGTATCTCTCCTTTTTTCTAGGCTGCTTTGCAGTCTGTATGGTTACATCCCTGTCTCTGTGACTGAGAACTTTAGAAATGGACCCTGGTTGGTTGCCTTTTATCTCTGGGGTGTAGGCAAGAGGCTCGCTTTCCACAGTTGTGCCTTTGTCAACAGGCAGTCATTCTGGTCTCATGTTTCCTGTGAGCCCTCTGAACTGCATTCCCCAGTATCACCCTGTTATATTTTATATCATGGCCGAGCTGGTAGAACAAAGATACCATTTGAGAGGTGTCTGTATGTTGGCTTGAAAACTGTTAGGATGGAATGTGCTCTGCAGACACCCTTTGTTCCAAATCTGTGTAAAACAGCCTTGTTTAATCTTTGTAAATGCTTCTCTGGAAGAGATGTTTGTGATTAGTGTTTAGTCTTCACCCTGTACACTATAGATATGATGTTTTTCAGTGGAGTTGATAATAAGCAAGTCTCTCGGGTGAATTTGTAGTCGTAATGCTCAGAAGTGAATTGTTCCAGTCGCTGACAGGTAAGCTGCATTGTCCTTTCTGTTTGCTCAGGAGCACAGAGGCCTTCTCTCGATCCGATACCCGATGGAACACGGCATAGTAAAGGACTGGAATGACATGGAGCGCATCTGGCAGTACGTGTATTCAAAAGACCAGCTTCAGACGTTCTCAGAGGAGGTGAGATGCCTCATTTCGTGATTGCACCAGGGTCTTAGAACTTTGGGAAGAACTTGGGACTCCTCCTTTGTTCTTTCTAAACTTACCTGTTGTTAAATTAAGCTCTTTCCCCTCTCAGAAGATACAAGAAATGTCCAAGATGAATTCCTCCCCATATCTCATGTTCTGGCCTGACTGAAAATCTGACTTTCAATGTTTGTTACTCACACTCTCTAATATATTCTGCTCTGTGCCAAGTGCTCCTTACTTTTCCTGTTTTGCCTGTGCATCAGGCGTACCCACTCAGCAGTGACATAATTTGAAGTGAGGAAGGAGAAAACCACAGTCATGTGGTTTGGAAGGAGCTGACCAAAAATTATTACATGACTGAGAGTGAGAGGCTGTGTAAGTGGAGGAGGAATATTTCTGCTTACACATGCCACGACCGTGTGCCTTTACCCTTTCTTAGGGGCTGTGTTTTTTGGGCAGTCTGGCTGACTTTTGGTACAAAGGGTCACCTTGTTCATCCTTGATGAAAAAGGGTCACTCACAGGGCAGATTTCCTAAGATTTCTTCATAACTAGACCAGAGCCCTGCTGGTCCCCCAACCTAGTAGTGATTATTCACCATCTAGCAAGTTACTTGGAGTTACTCCCTTCCACGTCTTGTTCTACTGTTGGTTCCAGAGGTGGAACAATAACCAGAATTTTGGGGGGAGCACACATCTAGCTGCGTCCTGGTTATTACAACACAGCTCCTTTTCTTTACCAGCATCCTGTGCTGCTGACAGAAGCACCCCTAAACCCACGCAAGAACAGAGAACGTGCTGCTGAGGTGTTTTTCGAGACCTTCAACGTGCCAGCACTGTTCATTTCCATGCAAGCTGTGCTCAGCCTGTAAGTACCTCTCATCTTTGATTTGTTGTGAAATGTTTCTTGAAATCTATTTTTTTTGTTCCCAAAACCAAACAGAACAGGGAAGACCACACAAATGTCTGACTTACCTCCTGTTTCAAGCACAAACTGAACTTAAATTTCAGTTTCTGTAATAGAGCTTATAGGAATTTGATGAGAAATGGCTGTAGGGATTTTTTTTATAGGCTGTTTGTGTGAAATCTCTGCTCCTAGAGTTGGGTCTGGTTGTGCTGCATGCTTGGGGCTGACCTTTAATGGCTCTTTTTGGCTTGATGGTTTGTCCCTTCACCAGGTATGCCACTGGGAGGACCACGGGGGTGGTGCTGGACTCGGGGGATGGCGTTACCCACGCGGTTCCCATTTACGAAGGCTTTGCCATGCCTCACTCCATCATGCGGATTGACATCGCTGGCCGCGACGTGTCCCGCTTCCTGCGCCTCTATCTGCGGAAGGAAGGCTACGACTTCCACACAACCTCAGAGTTTGAGATCGTCAAGACCATCAAGGAGGTGATGTACTGTCTGCTCCTGTGGTTATCCAGGGAGGGATTTCTGCCCCAGGGAAGTTGTTGACTCTCTGAAATATATTGGGAAGTGCCAGCCTGCCTAGCTCTGAACCTCATTTCTTTTTCTGCCTGAGGGAGAGCAGAGCCTCCAAGATGATTAAGGGACTGGAGCTACCCTCCTGTGAAGAAGTACTGAGAGGGATGGGGTTATCGAGCCTGGGCAAGAGACAGCTGGGAGGGTTTCGTCAATGTGTATAAATATCTGAAGGGAGGGAGCAGAGAAGACAGAGCCAGACTCCAGACTGATTTCAGTGATGTTCAGTGACAGAACAGAAAGCACAAACTGAAACAAAGGAGGCTTCATCTGAATGTAAAGGGATTTTTAGTATTTTTTTTTTTTTAATGTGAGAGTGACACATTAAAAACAAGATGACCTCCTGAGGTCCCTTCCAACCTCAGCCATTGCATGATCTGAGATTTATAGTCCAGATTGTGTCCAGTCCCTACCGAGGGGCTGTACGCATTGAGGACTGGATGATCTCAAGAGGTCTCTTCCAGCCTCAACTGTTCTGTGATTCTGTTTAGATGTTTGCTTGTTTTTTAATCTCCAAATGATAACAACGTAGAAAAGCAAAGCTTAACTATGGAAGAAAAAATAAGGCTGCTGGAGCGGTTTGAAGAGTCAAAATATTTTGTTTCCTGTAACTTAGAATGTAGGTGGTCAGCGGGCAGCAAGCCACATAGACCATGTTGAGTAAGAAATTTTGCTATTGGCTATTAGTTATTTCCTCTGAAATGTAATAATGCATTTTGTTCATGCTCCTAATCTGCTGCCAAGTTACCCAAAGCCACCTTTGTATACGGTTAATGTCACTGAAGGTGTTCCAGGTGCCTGTTTTGCTTTCCAGTACAGTAGTTTGGAAGTGCTCTCAGGATAATTATCCCATCTGCAGCAGATGGAGATAATTTCTTAAGCAGTAAGAGAGGGGTGAAAACAAAAGGTGAGCAGCAGCTAGAGCAATTGTGAGCAGCCTGAATGTTTCTTATTACACGGAGCCGAAGCATGAAGAGCAGATAAGGTATTTTTCCTGATGAGAACCCACAAGGTCTTTTCCCCAATACAAAATAATGTTGAAATTGGTCTCCCCAGACGGATGCTTGGATTTTGATAGTTAAGGAACTTACTTCTTGTAGTCAGAAACGTGTTTATGAGAGGTATTTGCATTTACCCTTATCTTCTTCTCCCTGACTCTGCTTCCTCCCAGCGTGCCTGCTACCTGTCAATAAACCCCCAGAAGGATGAGACTCTGGAGACCGAGAAGGCTCAGTACTACCTGCCAGATGGGAGCACGATTGAGGTTTGTGAGGACTGCTGTCAGACAATTCCTCCTGTGATGCACTGGGTTTCCAGAACAGCCTTCTACCTCCTGATGGGAAACTTAATGCAATGTTGGGTGGGAGAGGGTAATTTAAAAAGAGCAGAACTCATCCCAGGCTGCTGGCTGGGGCACTGGAGTTCTTAGGGGAAGAAAACGTTATTAGAAACCTCACTGATTCTACTGGGAGTCCTGGGTAAGGACAAAGCATGGCCAGGGGGACTGAGAGCTCTTTGAGTGCAGGCTCTGATCTAGCAAATCTTTATGTGGATCAGGTATGAAGTGTGGGTTGGTACCAGCTTGCTGTAAATCCCACTGGGGTTTTGTACGTGGTTTTTGTTCTGCCTGGAGGTGCAGAAACAATTGGTTTGAAGAGTGTTTTGGGAATAGTCCTCAAAAGATTGAGCCTTGAATGAGAAGAAATACAGGTCTTACCTCCAGCACCGGGGGTGGATCTGCTCCCTTGTCCACCACTGACCTGCTGAATGAAGCTGAGTGAGTGTTGTGAATTAATTTGTGCAGAACTTTGATTTAGCAGCAATATAGGACTTATTGATAATTTTATGGCAAATCACTAGATTGGATTGTGTGCTGCCTAACAGCACTTACTTATGAGCCAATTCAGCAGAATTTACTACAACTGAAACAGCAACTTAAAGATTTGCACCAGCGGGTTTCTTTATCTTTCATCTGCAAAATGGAAATGGCACCTTTGCCAGGAGTAGTAGGTCAATCTGGCGGTTGCTTGGGAGCTGATGATGCAGCACAAGTGTCCGAGAAACTTTCTCTGAAGCTTTGCCTAAGAGAGAAAGACCCAAACTTGAGACAGTGAACTGGGCCGTGCTGCTCTCTCACTCTGTGCTACCTTCTCCTCTTGCAGATCGGCCCTGCCCGTTTTCGAGCCCCGGAGCTCTTGTTCCGGCCAGACCTGATAGGGGAGGAATGTGAAGGACTCCATGAGGTGCTCGTTTTTGCCATTCAAAAATCAGACATGGACCTGAGGCGAACGCTGTTCTCCAACATTGTGCTGTCTGGAGGCTCCACGCTTTTCAAAGGTTCCTGCTTCTCTTTCAGTGGGCTGTGCTTTTTCTTTTCCTTCTCATGTGAAACAGGGAAGATAACATAGATCACCCAGCTTGTCCTGTGGGATGAGGGCTGTGGGAACTCTGTGCTCTTTGGGGAGTTACAGTGAGAAGCAGAACACTGATTCTCACTAATTTTCTGAGTCCTAGTCAGAACCAGCGTGCATCTGGCCCCTATTAATTTATAGATATCCTCTGCCAGAACTTGTCCACCCTTTATCCACAGGTGGACGTCTCCAGATAGATCCCATTTTTCCCGTTCAAACCGTGTTCTGCCCTAAAAAAGGGGCTGGATACAGGAGGAAGGCCAAGGGAAGAGGGAGGGAACTGGCCCATTTGTGATCCTAGCTAGGAATCTTGGTTGCTTGTCTCAAGTTGCTGCTGCGGGACACAGTCTGTTGTGGTAGTGTTTGAGGTCTGAGTGAGACAAAATCCTGGTACTTCTCTGGCTGTGTTCTGTGCTCCTTCAACGTGGTTTCTTTGTGAGATCAGGAGTGGGATGTTTGAATAGGGCTGTGTAGGATCTGGCCACATTGTTAGTAGATGGAACTTGGAATTTTGCTGAGGGATTCAGACTACTTTGTTTTTGTCTTGTGCAGGCTTTGGTGATAGGCTCTTGAGCGAAGTGAAGAAACTAGCTCCGAAGGACGTCAAAATAAGGGTAGGAGCATTCTCTTGGGTGTTTGTCACATGCTCCGTGTGTCTTCTTGAGAGAACTGTGCTAAAAATGCTGCTGCCACGTGGTTCAAGCCAGCAGCAGCTTTCCTGGAGACAGCCCAACAATATCTGCTGTCGTGATGAAAACCTGTGCGGTTTCATCAGAGAAGGCAGCTCCTCTGGCAGCATACCTGTCTAGGATCCTGGGGTGGTTCTGTGGGGGATCCACTGAGTGCCTTTATGGTGGGAGAGGTCGTCCCTGTGTTTGTCAGCTGTAGGAGGGGCAGTGTGCCAGGAGGAGCAGGCTGGAGCTTGGAAAAGTACTGACTGACTCTCTGCTTCTCCTAGATATCAGCTCCTCAGGAGAGATTGTATTCCACGTGGATCGGGTACGTACTGCATGATGCTGGGTCGCTCTGTGGGATGAGGGCGGGGGAATCGCCGTCTGCTGGCTCTCAGAGCCCTGTCCCTCCTGCTGCTGTGTCACTGCTCAGCCACCTGATACTCAGCCTGGTTCCTGAGCCCGTCTCCATGCTGCCAGCCCCTTACCCTTTGCATCTTTAAGGCTCCTGCAAGTCCTTAATTTTCCTCATTGTCTGAACCAGTCCAGTTCTACCAAAGTAGAACAAGCTTGTTGGTAGGAAATGCCTTAGGGCAGAGGCTCTAGGTGCATTTTCCCTCTTGTGTTGCTGATCAGGGGAACTAAACTCAGCTCCACAATCCTAAGCAGTGAGACCAGACCCCACGTGAAGAGGGCTGGTGTTTGCAGCAGTGTCAGCACATTTTTTGGGAGGTGCCTGGTGCCAGGCTCTGTGGTGCCAGCGCATTTGAGGCTAACGGGAGAGGAGGTGACCATTCAGAGAGCGTTTCTGTTGTAGGAAACAAGGAGCCTTAGCACCTTCCTCAAGCATGGAAGCGTTGTGCAGTAGAAACAGCTCCTCTCTGCAGAGAGGCAGTGGGAGTGCCCCCGTTTGCCTGTAATACGTAACATGCCTGTCTCTCCTCAGTGGCTCTATTCTGGCCTCACTGGACACCTTTAAGAAAATGTGGGTTTCGAAAAAGGAATATGAAGAAGACGGAGCTCGTGCCATCCACCGAAAAACCTTCTAGCCCTGGGACCTGTCCTCAAGTCTCCTCCGAAGACTCACTTCAGTTCTAAACTCGCTTTTCTGAGTCCGAGTGTCTGAGAGCTGCCTGTATGTGTGTGTGTGCGCCAGCATGCCCCGATGTCACTGAGCAAAGACGACAGCAGCAGGAGGGTTGTATTCATACTAACTTCATATTTTTTTTATTTTTTTGATTTTTTTTTTTTAATGGAAAGGAGAAAACCCCAGTCTGAATTTCTCCAGAATGGCCCATTCCTTTTTCATTTCAGTCCCTTTAGTTTCTGTGTTACGATCACATTTGCCACTGTAAAACGAGCAAGCGAAAACAAAAGGGAACAGCTTAGAATCTGCCTAGCAAGCCAGAAGGGAGCCAACCACTGCAAACCCCTCACGCAGGCTTTAGTCGGCCTGGCTGCAATGCCTGGGTTGTCTGGAAATACACAGCGGAGGCCCCGTAGCTACTTTCTTAGTCTGCAGCGTCTTCAACATCAGTAGGTTTTGGAAGTTGTTTTTAATATATTTTTTTTTTAATTAAGAGGAAGCACATTCTCAACAGTTCAGCCCGTTTGCCCCCACTGTTTTTGGTGTGTGTGTGTGTGGGTGTTGTGTGAGTGTGGCGGGGTGGAACTTCTCAGACTGACGTGTGGGTCGGTGCCGCAGCCGGAGAAGTCGGTGATAGGACTTAGTTCATATTGCATGGAGTAGAACAAAGCAATCTCTAATCAGCTTTCATTATGCTAGACGGTTACTCTCTCATTCCTCGTTTTAAATAACTTTTCTCCTCTGGAAGCAAGTGCCCCGGAGTGGGGGTGAAGGCACTTGTGTGTTCCCCCTCAACCTGCCAAGAGTCACAGTACTGAGCTCTCACGTTCTTGCTCTGTAGGAGCTGAGGCTGTTTGCCTCCTCCTCGCCACGTCAGGGCGAAGGGAGCACGCGTTTTCAGCCAGGCGTAACTCGTGTACTATATCCACTCGGGGGCTACGTAATAGTTGGAAAGGTGCGTCGTAATGTAAGAATTGTTTTATTTATTGAAATGTCTGCGTATTATCTCCAATACTGACCGCAGCACCTGGGAATTTTGCTTCGGGTCTTCCTTGAACGCCTGCTCCCCAGTTGTCTGTTGTTTGATGTTAACACTGTTTACAGCACACACACGCTTCGCAAAATAACCGGCCAGCCCTGCATCACCGCTCGGTAACCGTTGTGTAGGGAGCCTCGCTGTTCTCTGGGAATACACTAAAGGAGAGGACAAGGAATCACCTCAACGCGGTGGTGGGAGCAGCCAGCTGTCGCAGGGGCTGCGTTCTGCTGTCCTCTCGTGCTGCTTAGGCCTTTCTGCTCAGCTGCTGGCTGTCCTCTAGAACATCCTCATCCCTCCCGCAGCTCGCGTGGAGGTGTGGCACTGTTCCCCTTGCTTCTGTTGGTGCTCTTCGTTTCCTTCACCACTGATTTTTCTGTATTACCCGGCATTCGCAGTGGGCCTGGAGTTGTTCGGTGGCAGTTCCTCCCTGTTCCCTTCCTTTCTGTTCGTTTCCACCCATCACCTTGGGGTCACTCCCTCGCCAGAGCTGAGAAGGGGCAGGAGCCGGAGGGTTGCAACAGCCCCGCTGCGGAGGCTCGGCGGGAGCTGGCGTGAATGTAAGCAAGCAGCACGCTGCCCTAGCACAAAGGGGGTTCTCCGGGATCCGAGAGGCTGCAGGTAGGCAGGTCGGGTGCTCTGCTCCCAGCTGAGGCCGTGTTGCTTGTTCTCCTACCCCTACCAGAACAGATCGTGGTTTTTAAGCAAGAACCCGTCGGGTAGGGACGAGCTCTCACTGCTCAGCCTCCTCCTGCCAGAAAATAAGTTGCGTTCTTGCTGGTTTGTTGTTAACGTGCGGAGGGGAAGAAGCAAACCCCTCTGCTCGCCTCCCACGTGCCCCAGGCAGTGCCAGTGATCTCTTCCTCCCCTTCCCAGCCCCTCTGCTGGCCTCGCAGAAGCAGCAGTGCTCCATTTTGTAAACTGCAGTGACCGGACAGAAAGGTGCCATCTCCAATCTAGCATTTGTTTGATCTGCCTGACTGTTCCCTCGCACACTGTCCAAACCATGTTGCCTGGTGGTGCCCAGCATACTTAAATAAAGTCATTCATATACAAACCTCGAGCCTCCTGGCCTCCTCTTCCCACGCTTTTGCATTTCTCAGGAGGTAACTTGTGTTCTTCTCTTGCCTGTACAGAACTTGTGGGCTAATCGCTGCCTGGAGACAGCACCGGTGGTCCAAGACTGCCTTCAGAGCAGGCCTTTGTGCTGAGGTAGGATGTTGAGGATTGCTCTCCTTGATAATTGTTGCCCCCAGAGCAGCTGAGGGGCTGAGAAGCTGTAAGAGGGAGTGAGGAGGAGGACGCACAGGTGAGAGTGGTGATGCTGCTGGCACGGGGGGAGCTGGTGCCAGCCCAGGGGCTTGCTGAGAAGCAGCAGGCAAGCTTCCCTCCCAGGGAAGGGTGGGGGAACGTGGTTCACCCCTGAGACTTCACTTTTCATTAATGGTCCCTTTCTCAGCCTCTACCAGCTGTAAGTGGGGCAGGCAGCATTCCAAAACGCCCTCATTGCAGCTCAAGCTCTTGCTTCTTGCCCACCTCATCAAGGGAAGCAGCACCCGGGGCCTCACAGGGTTAGGTGAGCCCATGCGGGGCCAGATGGGTGGCAAATAATTCAAACGGGACCGCAGCCATACAGAAAAGATCTTTAATTTATGAAATGAAGAATCAAACTTGGTTAAAATCTGCACAAATAAGTTATGATTGAACTATTGAGAACGACAGAAGCCCCGTGGCAGAAACATCTTGGTCCGAGACAGGAGGCAGCTGTGTCCTGAGGCAAAATGGCAGAGCTGTGGGCTGCAACCCCAGGAGGAGCCTGGTGCTGAGGCTGGGGAGGCAGCCAAGTGAAGAACAGCACAGATGTGAGTGAGCACACCTCCTCCTGCGGGAGGGCACAGGGCAGAGCACTGCTGGCCCCCACCCAGCCTGCTTTGGCACCACGCTCACCCTAGGGAGTTGGAGGAGACTCCCTCACCCTGGGGACTTCTGGTGACCGCCTGCCCTGCCCTTCCCCCTTGGATCCGTGGCTGGACAATCAACCCCTGGGGCGCTGTTTCAAGCAGAGAGGAGCTGTGGTGTCTGTCCTTCCCCACAGATAAAATCCTACCCCTGTGACTACCCAGCATTGTGTCAAACGGGCTCCCAAGTGGAATTGAAGGCACAAAAGCAAGAGCTGAGCTTTCCTCCTGGCTCTGCTCTCCCCCCTGCAAGGAGGTCAGCCATGGGAGAGGGGCACATCAATCCCCTGGGTTTGGAAAAGGAGCAAGGAAAGGCTGTGTGTGTGCTCCCTGCCCTGCTCTGCCCACCAGGGACGTGTACACCTGCAGCACGTGTTGCACCCCAGCTCCTCCTGCCCTGGAATCAGCAGCCCTGGGACCAGCGAGGTTAAAATGCTCTTGCTCCTGTGTCAAGGCTTCTCTGCCTTCCCCAGCAGCCCCTCCTGGAATAAGCAAGCACCGGCCTTACAGCATTTCACAGTCGAATCACAAATGCAGGGTTTCCTCGCTCAGCAGTCCCCTCGTTTTGCCCCAGCCTGGAACCAGGAGGGTCCCAGGCACCCCTAAATCATTTTCACTTCAGGCGCTTCCCCCTGCGTCAGGCCTTGGCGCTGAGCCTTCACCATCTGCAGGCGCTTCCCGTGCAGGCTGAACTGCGACCAGGTGAGGAGCTGCAGCAGCGCGCAGGCGATGGGCACGAAGACCAGGAGGTAAAAGCAGCCCTGGCGGAGGGTCGGCTCCAGGGCGGCGGCAGACTCCAGCTTCGGCGGGGCGCTCACCACGTTGCCCAAGGGGCTGCGCTGGAAAATGTCGTAGCCTGGGGGTGAGAAGAGGTGGTGAGACACAGCAGGGACACAGCAGTGACAGCTTTTGCCACCCCGCTGCTGTTCCTACTTACCTGTGTAGGCGCAGAGCAGCCAGGTGCCAATGAGGGGGGCGAACGTTTGCCCTGGCTTGGTGACCAGCGCGACCATCCCAAAAAGCAGCGCCGAGGCCGCCTGCTTCCTGCGGTTCAGGACCAGGTCCTCGTCCACCAGGTCGGTGACCACCAGGTTGAGCAGCTTGCAGGTCCCTTCTGTGAACACGCGGTTGCTGCGGGACAACAGGCAAAGCACTGGGTAGGGGCACCGAGAAGCGACGGGAATGGGCGAGAGATCAGAGAAAATGCAGAGAGAGATGAGAGGGGTTCCCTGATGCTTAAAATAAGAATTTCAGAAGCCCTGGCTACTGGGGGGGAACCAGTCATTGCTGCCAGGGGATTCTGCGGTGACCTGGGTGCTGTCAGAGCTGGGAGCCACCCGGCTTCTCCTCTCTGGTGGAAATGGGGACAAGTCATTTTCCTTCCCAGCTGGCAGAGAGCAGGGGATGTGAGTGTTTGCGTACCTGGCTATGAAGATGCAGAGCAGATAGACCTGGTTGGGTCCTGCCAGGAGCATGACGACGCTGAGAGCCAGCTTCAGGAAGAAGAGTCCTCGGACCACAGCGTAAACCCCACAGCGGCGGCAGAGGGAGAGGAAGTAGAGGTTGTTGAGGTGGGGGGCGATGTAGGAAACACCTGAGCAGAGAAAGAATCACAAATAATTCTCTTGAGTTTTAGTATCCACCATCCACCCCAGTACCAATACCAAGAGGGAGGACGAGGAGGGTAGGGTAGGAGATTCGAACAGCCCCCAAACGCATACAGGAGAGGGTGGCTGCAGCAGATGTACTCAGTGGGTTTGTGACAGCGCACACTCTTCCTCCAGAGGGCAGAGCGTGTGCTCTGCTTCATCAGCCTGGTGGGCAGGAAGGAAGAAAAGACTTGCCCCTTGTTCCACAGGGGCTGGGACTCAGCCCTGGAGCAGGAGGGAGAGAGACTGGGCAGCACGAGCAGACCTGGCCCAGGCAGAATTCTCTCAGAGTGACTCTAGCCCGACAAGACTAATGCCCACAGAGGGAATAAATTCAGAGCTGTGCTCCCTGCTGCATCCTAGAGCCATATCCACAGGCACAGATGTTATCCTCAGCAACACCTGGGTGGAGCCACGGAGTCAGAGTCCAGCACTCGGCGCTTTTCACTTCTAGAAAAGGCTCCAAGTTACTCCTCCTGTGCCCAGAAAGGAGGTTCCAGGGAAGGATGCGTGAATCTTACAGCCCAGAGCCCTGTGTGTGAGCACCTCTCCCCAGCTGGGGTTTGTGAAGGCAGAACACAGACTCAGGCCCTGCCCCAGCTGCTCCCTTTGGTCCCATCTGCCACTCACCGAGGAGGAAGGATCCGGTAGAGACAGAGATCTGGTCTGACAGCAGGTGCTCCAGGAACAGGGGGAAGAAGTTGCTGTTAAAGTGGCAGTGAAAAACCTGTGAAAGCAGCATGCAGACAAGCCGGTCAGCAGGAACAGCAGGAAGAAGGAACAGAAAAAGCTAACAGCCCCCTGGACTCCTGTCTGAGGAGTCCCGTGCCAAGGGATTGTGCAGGATGGGCCTCCAGCACCTTAGTGCAGCAAGAGCTTGGCTGTGGAGCTTGCAACCCTGGAGGCTTTGAGACTGCAAAGCTGCAATGCCACCTGCCTGCCTGCTGCATGCCTGGGGCCAGCACCGTGTGCCAGCTGCCAAAGCATTCCTCACTGGTGAGCTCACACAGCAGGGAAGGGCAGGGCAAGGAGTCCACAGCCGTGGCCACAAGGATTTGAAGGAGGAAACAGTGGCACAGCAGGTGGGAGGAAGCAGCTGTCAGGATGACAGCAACAAAAAGAAGGCAGCAAGGCTCAAACACGAGGATTCAGGCATTAAAAGCCTGCCTGAGGGGACCCGAGGGACCCCAGGGGAGGCAGAGCTGTGACGGCAGCACACCAAGCTCAGGGAAGTTGGGCACGCTGCTGCCATTTCGTAATAATTGAAGGGGATGAAAAACAGAAGTGGCAAAAACCAGCTGGGAGGTGGATCCAGCTGGACAGTGAGAGCAGTGACATGAGGCTCAGGAAAGGAGGAGAACACGGTGCTGACAGCCGAGCCAGCAAACTGCACTCCTGAATGAATCCTTCCCACCACAAACCAGGCCTCGTGCTTCTGCACCCCAGATGGATGTCAGCAGCCAGCCCCTGTAATCCAGCCTGCACCCCGCAGATGCTCGGGAAGTCGCTGCTGGACCTACCTGGACCAGGTTCATGCAGACAAACCAGAGGAAGTTGCGATGCCGCTTGAGCTGCTGGAGATATTCTGCCAGGGTGATCCTCTTCTCCTGGGGGACGGAATGTTTCTCGATGTACAGCCTAAAGGGAGAGGAGGAAGGACAAACAAAAAACCAAAACAACTGTGATTCCTTCACAAGCAGGGCAGGGTGCATCCCGTGCAGATGCAGAGCTCTCTCCTCAGCTCCCATTCCAACCTTCCTTCTCTCTAGAGACCAAACCAAAAAGAGCAGGGTCTTCAACAACATTTACAAGGCCAAAAGGGTACAGGTCTCCCAAAGAACATTTATTTCCTGAGCCCACAGTTTGGATTCCTGTCCAAAAAAGCATTCTCCTATCAGCCATTACACTCCATACACGCCCCCAGTCCAGATTAGCTCACCTGGCAGATCTCATCAGGACCTGCTGTGTTAGTACAGCATAAAGCTGGCAGCTTGGAACAAGAGACAAGTGAGTGTAACAAAAGTGAGGCAGCCCAAGGAAGAGCAAGGGAGCTGAGTGGGGTAACCAGCTGCATCGTGGCCCACGCAGCCCAGTCACCATCAGGCAGCTAAAGCGAGCAAAAAGGTGAGGGGTTCACTTGTCCTGCTCCACGGGGAAGGGGCAGCAAGGTGGTCTCATGCTCAAGCAGCTTCTGGCATTTCGCCACTCACAGGCCTCAGTGGGTGCTCTAGATACTAACTCGTGTCTCGTTCCAAACACTGGGAAGGTCAGGGCTCTGCCTCCAGTTTGGGCCTGGGCTTTCACGAGATAGTTTTGTCCTATTTTCAGAGGGCCTTAGCAGCCAGTGTGACCTCAGGCAGAGGTGATTCTGAAAACTGTATCAACAGACAAGAACCACAGATGATTAACAAAAGTTTTCCTTGTCCCGGATCTTCTCACGGTGGTGCATATCAGGACCCTACAGATCTATGCCAAGCTGTCCCTGCTGCGGAATGGGTGACACTTACTGTTTTAGGGTTGATTCCTGATCCCATTTCGCTTTCCCATCAGCCTCAAATCGCTGGCGGAGCAGCTGAGTGGACAGGGTAAAACCGACGATGGAGCAGAGGGCCAGCGCGACGCAAAATATGCGAAAGGAAAAGAAGTCTTCCTTGTTCCACACTGTGTAGGACATGAAGACAGAGAGCGAGCCTATGGCACTGAAGAGAGAGCAGTAGAAGTTGAGGCTCGTCCTGTCTCTTGCCGAAACAGCCAGGTCTGCGAGCAAGGCGTTGTGATGGAGGTCGACCATGGTGAGAAAGCTGTCGTACATGCAAAGGCAGAGAAGGAACTGCACGCCAGGATGAGCCCAGGCGACCCAGAAAGCCAGGAAAGAGATGGCAAAGAGAGGGCCATTGTGGCTCAGTGCTCTGAGCCTCTTCAGAACTACTTCTGGGGAGGAAATCTCTGCTCCTGGCCTGCAACAGAAGATAAAAGTTTTAGAGACTTGGACAAAATCCTGCATGACCACGTATTCCTGCTTTCCAAGGAAGTTGTGTAAGTGGCCCAGACGACAACGCAGCTTTTGCTCACGTAACAAACACCCACATACGATAAATTCTCATCTAATGTATGAATCCACAGAAAACACAAGTTTAAGGCTGAAAAGCACAAAGGAAAGGGATCCTTTTTCTCCTGAGCAAGGGTCTCCCTGATAGCGCTGCACCGTCTGCTTTGCATAATGTAAGTTACTTCAAACAACACTTAAGAAGTTTCCACGAGGTGCAGGAAGCCACACTGTGCTTTTCATTAGAAACTTGAAGCAAGTAACACAAGAAATGCTAATGACCATCTGTGGTCCGTGATTCAACAATTTTAGGAACAACTGGTTTGATGTATTGCAGGAGGAAAGATCGTCCTTTCCCCCAAGATCCCCAGACTACATCCAGACACTTTCCAACACCCCAGTAAAGGGAATGGGATTTTAGATTATTTTTAGATATTTTAGGTTCTGTACCACTTGTGAATGTTAAGAGTTATGGTCACATCTACTTGGTACATATATGACCTCCTCTGTACAGCCAGGTACTGAAACAAGGTGCAAAGAGCTCTGAACTTCTAAGACAGCAGGAAAAGGAGGTGTTTAAAGTTTCATTCTCCAGTAACCATTCCCGTGACACAGTTTTAAAGCTCCCACTTTCACATCTACCCCCAGAGACTCAGCAACTTCCCAGCCTCTGCTGGAAGCGGAACTTTACTTACTGCTGCGTGCTCAGGAACACCCTGTCGCTCAGCCAGCCAAACAGAGGGTCATTGAGGCTGTTCCAGATCAGGAACACTGTCTGGGAAAGAAAACAGGATGGTGAAACAAACCACAGCAGGAACCCCCAGTGTGCCCTCCCTGCACCACCACCACAGGGCAGTTCCCCTGTCTGGGGCAACTGGCATGAACGCAGTGAGGCCACTGGTTTCCAGGCTTCTGAAACACCCCCACATCCCCAGAGAAAAGCCTGTCTTAAGAACAAAGCCTCTGGGATTTCTATTTCATCTCCTTTTCTGTTTGTGCGAGGAAAAAAAAGCTAAAAAAAAACAAACAGACTAGCACTCAGAAGGCTCCTTTCCCAAAGGAGAATACAACTAACGCCCCGTACACCTTTAGCAAGGGCCAGTCTCAAAATTTCATTTTTCCAAGGGCAAAAAAATCCACGGCAAAGACTAACCTCCCCTATCCAAAAGGATAGCTTATCGATCTTGTAAACAGAGACGAAGGTGTCCACGTAGTAGAGGAGAAACACGTTGTGCAAAATGGAAACGAACAGCGACAAGGACCCGTAGATCACTGCGGTGGGCAATCGGAAGAGACAAGCCAACAGTCGCAACCCCATGTCGGTGCGGGCGGCGCTCAGCTCCCCGCATCACCTCCATTTCAGGTGGGATGTCTTCCCCCAGCACCTGCTGGGTCTCTCTTGGGGCCAATCCATGGCTGCTCCTGCAGGAGGGGAAAAAAAGAAGTCAGTTTCTTAAATGAACAAAAATTGAATCTAATTAATTGATAAATCTTTGCCAGCGAAGATCAAAATTAGTACTGCTTTGAGGAGCTGTTCAGAAGTGGGTTGGATGGGGTTTAGGCCAGAAGCTGCCTGCTGCACTGAAGCCACTTCATTAAGGGGAGGCCAGGGGTGGGCTTAGGGGTGCAGCTGCCCCATCCTTTTTACCTTGATGGTCTTTGTCAGCCAGCTGATTAGCTCCTTCCACCTCTTTAAAAGCAAGGTCAGAGGAGGAATCCAGCGAGGTAGCTGCAAACAGCAAAGCAGCCCTCAGGAAACAGCCCCAGTCACTGACATTTTTAGGTGCTGATGTTAATTTTCGGCCAAATAAGAGTGACAACAGCACTGATGTCATCTCTCACAAGCTGCTTTCCCCAGGCAGTCACAGCTGGCTGCACCTGGGCTC
Organism: Netta rufina; assembly: GCF_964035555.1. Classification (NCBI taxonomy): domain Eukaryota; kingdom Metazoa; phylum Chordata; class Aves; order Anseriformes; family Anatidae; genus Netta; species Netta rufina. Next base: position 24,212,133 of record NC_140130.1, on the reverse strand, counting down.
GCTCAGACAGCAGTTATTTACGGCGAGCAGTACTGCTGCTGCTTTGTGGCATGAAGAGACACGACCAGAGCATGACGGCGTGCAGCAGACACGGTGCCATCACGCCACAAAGGCTCCCAAAAGCCACCTCACAGCTGGACTGCAATGAAGATGCTTTAGCTGGGCAGCAGTATACAGGGAAACTAAACCAGTGGAAAGAGCAGCTTCCACCTGGAGCGACCCAGGAGGAAGCCGTCAGTCTGACCGCTTCTGGGCAATATCAGAGAAGCAAAAAATAACTGTCTGCTCTGCCCAGCCCGAGGAATTCCTCGCAATGAGCTCAGCAGGAGCATGCAGTGTTTGTTCCCATCACTTACGTCGCCGGGCTGAAGCTGCACATCGGCCCTGCTCCTGGCCAAAGCGCCAGACCTCGCTTCAGATCCTGCTGCTGAGCTAAAACCCATGGGCAGATAAAAGGGTGGCACCGCTCCACGGGGAGCTCTGCCAGACAACGAGCGTTTGTAGGTGTAACTAAAGGCAGACACGCTGACAGGCCTCGAAGAGAAATGGCATTTTGTAGGGTTATGCCCTGAAAAGGAGGCAGGAATTTGTGGTGTGTGGAGATGAAGGTTGAGGAGCACAGAGCTGAGCCGGCACAGCTCCGTGCCTCTCACTAGAGCTTCCTACAGAGGAGCAGCTCGAGGGCACGTCAGGCTTTTGGGGCACTTTTTGCGGCACCCTCACAAACGGGACGCACACAGGCACCCCTTCTACTTGGGCTCTGTGAGGATTATTTAGCTGCTGGGTTATTCCTGCAGAGGGACAGGGCTAAGAGGTGGCTGACAAACACATTAAAAAGCCTCAAGGTAGCAGCTAGTTGGACACCAGACACATCCCCAGCTGGCATTTCAGACTGATCTCACCCTTTGCTGCCACAGCTGCCTCTTTTTTTTTTTTTTTTTATATATAATCTCCCTCATCTGTGAGCATGCAGATGAAAAGAAGCAAGTTATAGTGGCCCATAAAAAGCGGATTTCGCTCCTACATCCAGCGTGCTGTGCTATTGATGCTAGCCACGGTGGTATTTTCATAACCTTCTCCTTGGGACAGACAGAGCGTTAGTCACGGGTTTGTCAAAAACGAGGCTTTAAAAAATGGGGGGAAAAGGAGCTGTAGGAGGGAACGGCTGGCATTTATTCACACTGAACTTAGAACGCACGCTCCTAAAGCAAGGATCTCGTAGGTTAGCCTTTATTTCACACCATTTCCACATCTGGTGGGGCTGCCAGTGCCGCTCGCAGCCCCCTTTCCCGGTTAAAGCCCCCCCAGCAGCACCAGTGCCCATGGCGCCCATCACCCCCCCCCAGCCCGCTCCCTCACGGCCCCTTCAGCCCCCTTCAGGAGGGCGCTACCAGGGGGTATCCCATGGGGGGGGGAACCCACCCGCCGGCCCCGCGTGGGAGCGCCCGGGGGAGCGGGGGCAGGTGGGCGGCCGGGCGCTACCACTGTGCTCCGGGGGGGGGGGGGGGGGGGGGGGCGCCACCTCCTACCTGCGTCCGGTGCCGGCGCTGCCCCGCCGCTCCGCTGCCCAACCGGCGTCTGCGCATGCGCGTCTAGAGGCGTCCCTCCCCGACCCCACCCCGCGGCCATTTTGCGTCCTGGAGGGTGAAGTCGCCCCTCCGCCGCCATCTTGTTTGAGGGCAGCTCGCCGGGACGCGCCCCCTCCGGTTGCCATGGAAACGGTGACGGCCGCGAGGCCTGGCCTAGGCCTAGGCCTGGGCCTACACCGGGCCCGGCTCCCGGGGCCCCGGGGCTGAACGGCCGAGCCCCGTCAGGGGGCCCCGGAAGGGCCGGGCTACCCAGCAGCAAGTCCAGAAGGGTGCCGAGACCCCGAGCGTGGCTCTCAGAGGGTGCTCGGTGTTGCCAACAGCCTGTAAAACACATGGCTTGCCTCTGGTCCCCGCCACTCACAATCATCACCCAAGATCCGTTTGATGTTATGTTGTCCAAAATAATAAAAAAATAGAGACTGTGGTTGGTTGTCCGTTGGTTCGATGCTTTCCCCTGAAGGAGGATCTGCACATTGCCTCCCACCTCTCGCTGCAGCAGTTGTGCTGATCCCACACATCTCACCTGGGGAAACAAAGTCCTAGTTGTTATATTTCTTAAAAAGCACAATTTAGCCATTTCAGCAACCCCTTCAGCTTACAATGCTACATATTTTGTGTTTCATACTCCTTCTTTCAATTGCACCCTATTACAGAACTGACAGCAGTGACCTAAACAAGGCATATTTATAAACTCAGGGAGCCAGGCAGTTAACGACAGCCGTGCAATTACAGGCTGTGCAATTAGTGAGGGGAAGGTGTTGGCCCACCCCACACTGACCCTGCTGCAGCCCTAAAGGCCTGTGGCAGCACAGGTGCTGGCAGTGAGCCCACTGAAGGAGCAGGGGTACAAATACGAGCTCAATCCCTGTCTATGCTAAGTGCTTGTGTTCTCTTTTTTCCTCTTTGAGGCTTTTCCCTCACTAAAACATGCACCTTGTATTAGGTTTAGCAGCCAGGTAAGTTTTCTCAGGCTCCCCCCCCCCCCGAGTGTGCAGCTCTGCAGGAGGGCAGGCACTGTAGCCCTGGCTACCAGCAGCGTGCTTCTGCAAGGTGTGGTACTGCGCCCATGTGTGTTTGCTCCTGTTGACCTGTCAGGGTGTGCTGGTGAGAGGAGGCTGCAGGAAGAAAGCTGCCTTTGCGAGGTTGGGTTATCCTGCTGCTCCCGATCCAAGCACAGGCACCGCCTTGGCTGTTTTTCCTCAGGAAGTGAGTACAAGCACACCAGACGACTGTCTGATCGTGACTAAAGACTTGTGTTGCAATACTTTAAAAGCTGTGATGGCAAAATGATACTGCTGCTAGCTTAAATACTTTCAGTATGAGCATGTAAGTGAGGGTTTCTAACTTTTGTTTGGCTTGAATCCCCCTGGAGGCAATGCCTCACTCACCCCTGCACATCCTCTGCTCCTCTGGTGGAGGCATGTGCAGTAGCCCAGCTGGGTCGGGGCAGAGATTCATGCGAGTGCTCCAGCTGGTGACTTTCGTAACATCTCCTGATTGTGAAAGATAATGTAAATTGTTATTGTTGTGTGGTGCTAGGCTTTGAACACTTCAGTTTTAGAAAAATGACATTTCTCTGAACGATTGCGTTCGTGGAAACACAGGGTTGCATTTTCAATCCCATGTTTAAAAAAAAAAAAAAATCAATAAAGTTGCTTGTAAGCTATGCTCTGTGCTGCTGAAAGGCCATAACAGAAGGTAGCTGGAAGGGGGGGAGCCCGTGATATAGAGCCCTAGATCAGCAGAAGCTGTGGCTGTTTTCCTTAGGGGTGCAATAAAAGCAGTATTCCCATGGCTATTTTTAGCTCAGAAGCTTGAGCTTAAACTAGAAACACAGTGTGGGTGTTCAAAAATGTGGTGGTGGTGTAACAGAAGCTAGTTTTATACACTAAAGGCATGATATGTAATACAAGCCCAAATTCTGGGTAATCTGCTGCTCTATCTAGCTGTTGGTCCCATGGAGGATCCAGTGCAAACGAGCTGTGCTTTCCTTGCTTTTTAACAACGTGTCCTCAGTGTAGGGTGCATGTTCTCTGGTATTCTTAAGACACGTAACTCAAGTGCAAATGTCTTGTTGTGATATTAGTCACCAGTGTATGACAACAGTTGGAGGCGACCGTCTGTGAGCATGAAATCCCTCTGGAGGAGCAGGCTGTGTCACCAGCTCAGGCCTTTGCAGGAAGGCAGGAGGTTCTCCCAAGAAATCTTCAAGGGCACAAGGCTTGTAATCCTGCAGTTGAGGGAGCAGGATGGTGCAAAAGCACAAAAACAGCGTGTAAAACCTGCTGTTCTGCTGTGCAAACTGTCTGTTTGATAAGGAGGTGCTGGTAGGTAACCGGAGCTAGGCGGGGGAACCAAGGCTGCAGCAGAAAGGTTTGTTTTGGAGGGTGTAAAGTCAACAGCGTTTAACCAGATAATGGCAGGGGAGGCTGAAGCAGCTCTCGCAGGGCAGAACTGTGCAAGGCTACTCAGCCCCTATCAGTAATGCCATGGAAGGCTGAGATCGCCTAGGGAACGGTATCAGAAGTGCCGGACTTGGTTGTGGATGTAGCAAAATTGAGACCAATGAGGAAGAAGTAGTTAGGGGTGGAATGAGTACTTGGGAGGAGACCAGCTGGAGGAAGGGAGGCATCTGCATGGCAAAAAAAGTGGGTACAGAAATGAAAGAAGTAAAAAAAAAAAAAAAAGGAGGTATTAAATGGGATGGAAGCAAAAAGGAAGGTGGAACTGCAGGAGTGCAGACACCTACAGGTGGTAGCTGAGCCTGAGGACCTGAACCTGTGGGGCTGCTGGACTCCGTCAGGTCTAGGCTGGAAATATTTGGGGGGGGGGGGGGGGGGATCAGATCAGCAACCTTGCACTGGGTGCTGTGGGAGGGAAGGGAGGCATCTATAATGCACTGGCAGTGCCGTGTGGGTCAGAAAGCTCGATTAGGAGCTTTATGGTTGTGTGCAGACTGATGTAAATAATGTGAGTTACGAGTGGTGTGTTAATGAGGTTATCGATTCTCCAGGTGAGTTATTGGTGTGATTAATCTGTAGTGGTCGGTCTCTTCTGTCAGGTGTCCTCAGGCTGCAATCTGGAGTACAGAGAGGGGCTCATCCAGGGTCTCCCAGCTTGGAAGCCTGAGCAGCTGATAGTGAGATCCCCTGTTTGAAGAAGAGGGGCGTGTGGATGGAGGAGGTGGATATCAGATGAACTTTTGGGGGTGGATGGGGTGCAGGCTGTGCTGGAACACGGAGGGGATCCTTGGGCCTGTGAATGTTATGGCGTGCCAAGAAAAATGTGCCCTGGGGGAAGGAGAAAAGTGGGGTGTTTATTTGTGGCAGTGCAGCTGTCCTGGCCCTGCTGTGTTATCCAGCAGCAGGAGGAGGGGGTGTCTGCTCCAAGTCCCCGAGCAGAGCTATGAGCTTGACTGCTCTTTGGGGGTATCATTAGTTTTTTTCCGAGTACCTGTGTGTCTCTGTAAAGCCCTTTCATTCCTGGCGGGCTGCTCTCGGTACCAACCCTTTTCCTTTTCATGTCACTGCCAGGCACTGCACGGGAGCGGGTCAGACAGCCTCACCCCTCCTCTGAGGAGTGCAGGCTGGGTTCTCCTGCCTCACTGGGCTTTCTGTCCAGAAATATCAAACGACAATCAGCATCGGGAGGCGCTGGCATGTACTGGCTGCCTGCAGGAAGCTGATTGCTGCCGCATGCACCGTGGCTTTGTAGGAAACTGATCGCATGCAGAAAAGAGCACTTGCAGGATGAGGCAAGTGTGGGAATCCGTGCCCCTGGATAAAAATGAAGATCTGGAAGAGCCCAGCTTGCGGCTGTGTAAGGAGCTGCTGTGCTTTCCTCACATCCCTGCCATGCTGCCAGGCACCTCTGGCCGAGCGACAGCATCCCCTTCCAGGCAGGCAGCCAGGAGCCCGTGCCTGAAATCAGTCCTGGTGGTGGGGGAGCAGAGCCTGGTGCTGTGCTGGGTGCTTTCTGTGCCCCTTCCCCTCCTCTCCCCCTGCTCCTTCCCAAAAGAAGCCCTTGGGAGGCCTCTCCTGGGTGAGGGTTTATTTTTTTTCTCTTCCAGAGACCTTGACCAGAGCAAGATCTGATGTTGGCAGTAGGGGGGAAGGAAACGACAAGAAAGTTTTTGCTGCAATCCTCTCCCACGCACAATTTCCAGCTATGGGGTTGCTGGATAAGCTTGTGGGACTGGCTGTGGAGGGCAGACCTTAGCCCGATGTGCTGGCACCGTGACGTGAAGGAGTAGCTTTGGTCATAACGTCTCCCTTCCAGAGAAACCCTTGAAGCTTTTCTCACTCTGTGCTGTTTCCCAAGGGAGGCCTTTGCCAAAGCTTTGCCAGATGGCAGCGGTTTTGCAGAGTCTGCTCAAAAATGTGGGGATTAACTGGAAATAGCCCGTGACTTCATCCCTCCTGGTTCAGGGAAAACGCTGCTTGCGCCGTACTCATCCCTGTAGCCTTGGGGATTGCTACGGAGAAGTCGCAACAGATCTGTGGGTTTGGGTTTTTTGATTTTTATTTTTTTTTGTGGGGTGGGGAGAACAAGACATGAAGAAGGCCAGGTAGGAGTCTGCAATAACCTGCTTGATGTGCCAGCCAGGCCCAAGAACTTGGCTAATTTTGCTGTGTGGGGTGGACAAAAAGACTTGGTGCTCACACAGTTTTTTTTGGCAGCCTAGCTCAGCCCTGTGCCATCTAGCAGGGCTCTGCTCTGGCTGCGGTCTCCCAAAACCAGCCTCTGGAGATGGGAGCAGGGGTCCAGGAACCATGGACACCATCCCAGGGATGGATCACTCGCCCTGAAACACAGAGGATCCATGGAAATGAGGGATCCTGGTGGTTTTGCTGAACTGGAGCAAAAGATGCACTGAAAATCCTAAGGAAAGACAGTTTATTCTGTTTATCTGCCTTGTGGTGCCACCGATGCACGGTACCCTCTGGGTTTTGCAGTGCTGAGTAAGGCAGACAGCGTGCTTGGAGGCAGCTGGCAGCATGCTGAAGGGTGCCTGGCGTTGTGCAGGGCTGTTACAAAGATATTGGGGCCGTCTCTCCTGCCCGCTGTGGGTTTTATGCCAGCTCATTCCCACCCGTGTGCCTTCCTTCGGGACCTGGCTGGGTTAGGTGATGGCTGGTGCTGAGTTTGCTTACAGCGCTAGGTTATCCAGGCTTATTCAGCCTGCTTCTGGAGCATGTAATGGTGTAAATAATTTCTCTTCCTCCTGTCCTCACAGCTATTGACACTCAGCAGCTGCTCCAGACGGATGTCCCCGCTGTGAGGCCCAGCTCCTGCACCATGTACCAGTCTCCTTTCGTGCCACGGGAGCTCTGCCCACCCGTCATCCCACCGCCCCCCTACACCTACCTGCCCCTACGGACGGGGAGAGAAGAGGCTGTGAGCTCCGTAATGATCCCTGCCATCCACATGCACAACTTCTACAGCCGCCCCGTCACCTTCGTGGTGGATAGGAGCGGCTACCCTGACTATGCAGGAGGCCAGGTGGAGTTTCATCACCTCTACGGTGCCTCCCAGCCCTATTTCCCCCCCTACTACACCTGGCAGTTCCCTGCTGTGCTCCCCGTCCCTCTGTACAGCCCCTACCCCGGCTACAATCCCTACCAGAGGGGGGATCCGTATCGAGAGATGTGGCCGGAGGGCTTCACCATGAGAGGGGAGCTCCAGTGGGGGAAGCTGGCGAAGGTGTTTGGGCCAAGGAAAGAGCTGCCGGACTTTGTGAAGGATGATCTCCGGAGGGTTTACGGCACCTACCCGCGGACCAGCATCTCCATAACCTACCGCAAAGGGGAATTCCTGGTCAAGGGAGACCCTAAGGTAGGAGAGCAGGAATATACGGTGGAAAAAAGGGTCGTCCAGAGGGCTGTGACCACCAGCGAGGCAGATGACAGCGGCGAGGACCAGGGTCGGAAGAAGAAAAAGAAACTGAGACGCTGATGTGACCTCTCAGCCCAGGGACAGATGCTCCGGAGCCCCCAGGAGCCAGCTGGCAACAGCTGGGAAGCATCACGAGCAATGGGTGCCCCCACTGGCTCCCGACTTCTCCTCCTCCACGAGCTTGTGGCAGCTTCACCCTGTCTGGCACACGATGCCTGTCCTGTGAAAAAACCACCCGGCACTTGACTCCCTGTCGGGCCGGCTCTTCGGTCCCATTTTTGATATGAATTTGCTTCCCACTGGTTTGGGTGAGTGGTCACGGTCTGCTGAGGGGATTCCCAGGCAGCAGCCCTCGCCTAGAAGCTGGGCCTCTTCCCACCCCATCCCGGGGTGGTTCCTGGAAGCCGGGTCCCTTCCTGGCACTGGTCTGAGGAGATGGAGTCTGGATTTCCTCCCAGATGGAGGCAGTGTGGGTTTGGAGGGGAGAGAGCAGCTCTTAGGCGCTGTGAAAAGCAATCTGCACATCTCATCACTGGTTTATGGCCACACCACTGTGCCTACGGTGTGACACCTCCCTGCAGCACTTCCCTACACGCTGGCAGAAGATCTGGGTGTCCCCATCCCCTGACACTTGGTGACCTGCTGCTCGTGTCTCCTGGCCCTGTGTCCTTGCTGAAATTGCTGATGAGGCTCCCGGAGCTGCAGCGCCTCCACGGATGGGTCCCCTGGGAGGGGGCCTGAGCTGTGCTGGAAACCCCGAGGGGTGTGAGGGGCTGGGGCTGAGTCTGACCTCCTTGTGAACTTCTGTACCTTTTAGATGATTGTAAATAAACAACTAAAAATAATGCAAATAGTTAAATTTCTGCTTTTTAGCTACCTGACAGCGGTCAGCTGCAAACAACCTGCAGCCTGTCCTGGCACCTTTCAAGCTCCTGACTTCACAGACCCCTGCAGCTCATCCCTTCAGCTGGCTCCTAATTTTGCTGGCTTGTAACTGAGCCCCCATCCCCAGTGGGGTGCTATGGAAATGTAGCCCCCAGCTCTTACATCCTCACAACTTAATTTCTGTATTTGATGTGCTGTCCAGGCTGCTCTGAGATTCAGCTTTTGCTCACCATCAGCATGGCAAAGGATGGAGCCTGGGGGACCCTTGGTGGCTCTGAGCTGCTGCAAGGGAAAAGCAAGTAGGTGACTTTGTGTAATGCACCAGCTCTGCTTGCTGAAGCAACTGCCAGACCAGCTCAGCAGCTATCTGGATTTCCCCTTCCCCAATCGGTTTCTTCGAAACGGGTGAGCTCTGCTGCTAGATAAAGCAGCGAGAGGCCTGAACCAGAAAAAAAAGTGCTGCAGAAACCTCAGACCGAGCTGCTGCTGCCTGGCTGGGCTCTGCTCAGTGACTGGCAGCCCGTCAGGCCTGCCCTGATTACCAGAGTAAGAAAAGAGCAGTTCTTAGCTCTTTGCTCTCCCTTGAGCATCCTTTACATGTAGGTGGAGAGATGGTGGTGGGATGTCTGCTGTCCCTCCACCAGCAGCTCCTAGGGGCAAAGTTTGTGTTAGATCCTTGTGGGTGATGCAGCACTTGGGTGGATTTTCTCCCATATGTAGATTTTCTTTTTTTTTTCGGCATCCCCTGTAGCTGGTGGAGGTAAGGGTGATAAATGGGAACGTGGGGTTTGCTTTCTGGTGGTGATCAGATGCTGCATAAATTGCCAGGACCTGTGTAATTCATCCTAAGCGTCACTATTCCAGGCATGCCTGGTACCAGTTTTGCACCTTTTGCACCCTGTTGTAATGGAAAACATCCCTGGAAGTTGGTGTGGGCAGCCAAAATCTCTCAGAGGCATATGAGGGATGGGTGGGAAGAGCCAGTTACCCCCACAAAGCTTTCCCTGAAGTAACTCTGCCGGGTTCCCCAGGTGCCTGCCAGCAGCCCTGCCTGCCCCAGCTCCCCCAGCCTGTCCTGTCCTGCTGGGGACACCTCTGGGGCTGGCCGGGAGGGAGCAGGCACAGCCCGAGGCTTTACCCAGCCCCTTCTGTTTATCTTTTCCCAAGTCTTGTTTGGTTTTGCTGCCCAGACTCTGTACAGGAGATTGCCGGGCACACCCAGGCCCTTGTTCTGACAACCAACGGGTATTTTTAGCATGGGTTTATGATCATCAGGAGGCAGTGATGTATTTTCCAAAGGGCCATTCTGCTCCCAGATGGAAGAAATGCTTTGCAGTTGGGCTCTTTTTGCCTTCTGGGGAAGCACCCACCGTGTAAATCACGCCCAGGTGGCCGTAACTCACCTCCACCCCTACTCGGATCCCCACGTAGGAGCAAAGACTCGCACGATCCCTGCAGGCACAGCCCTGGGCTGCTCTCTTCTTGGAGGTTCGAGGCTTATGTGCTGCCCAGCTGCAGAACTGAATCCATAGGGCATTTGGGGGTGCTCTAACGCCTATGGAATTCAGTTCTCAGAGCCAAGCAGCCAGCGCGCGCTGCCTTCCCGTCGGCCCGCCCGGCTGCGTCTCCATCTGCGGGGAGGAAAAAATAGAAAAGAGCTCACGGCGGCGGTGGTGGTGATGATGACACAGAGCAGGCAGCGAGCTGACACACATTTTGCAGCTGGGAGAGCGAGGAGAGGGCTCTGGCACCTCCTGCTCTGCCCCAGATGCAGCGCACGCAGCTGTGGCTTTATTTGGAAGCGCTGCTCAAGCTGCCTGCTGGATTATTATTTTTTTTTTTTTCCCAACGCTTCCACGTGTCACCCTGTCACTTGGAGCTGCTGCGGAGTTTCGTGCCGGCCCTGAGCTCTGTAACCTGCCGGAGCTGGGAGAGAAATGCTGCTTCTTCCAGATATAGTGGTTATATGCAGGTGCCTGAGGAGTCCTGCCTGCATTGTGCGCAGGTGATAATGCAGCGCATCCTCGGTGTAAGCTGCTCTTCCTCTGCTTGCCCCTCTCTCAAAAGGCACAGGAGGGCAGGGGCAGCACTGGGGGGACTGCTCAGTGCTCTTGTCCCCAAACCAGTGCTTGCTGAACCCCCTTGAGCTGGGATGCACGGGCTGCTGGATGGAGACCTGTTGTGCCCGCCTGGGGCTGCGAGAGCCTCCAGGGCAACTCTGCAGCTGGAAATGAAGCAGTGAAAGGCATTTTCCAGGCAGCCAGGTGCCTTCCAGCCAGCTCAGATGCAGCAGATGGGAAGGGTTGGGGCTGGGTTGGGACATCCTGGTGCACCCAGCGTGCGCCCTTTGCTCCCTGCCAGCCCCACGCCTGCTTTGGGAGCAAAGGGGAAAACCGTGGGGCAGGTGGGGACCCCCGTGAGCTGCTCATTTTCAACCAAACCAGGAGGCTGGGCTGGCAGCTGACACGCACAGGGAGGCGTTTTTTGGCTCAGCAGTGCTTTGCCAGGGCTGTGACGGCAGCAGCAGCGTGGGGTGGCCGGGGAGGGAGCGCAGCTGGCAGGGGGCTGCGCGCCGGAGACGAGCCCTCGGCTCTGGAGGATCAGCAGAGAGCCGGGAAATGACAGGCGTGCTTTGGAGCCCCGACAAAGATTTTGGTGGGGGAAATACCCAGCAAATGTCTGCGCCGGGAGCCAGCTCCACGGTTGCTCAACAGCCAGCCTGGGGCTCTATTTTTGTCTGTCCACGGGGAGCCGGGTTCAGCCAGGGCAGTGCGACCCTGCTGTGCCTCCCCTGCTCCCACTGAGCTCACCACGCTGGGGGGGGAGAGGTGGGCTCAGGGACCCTGCTGTGCTATTTTTCAGGCTGCTGCGGCTTGGTGGAGAGGTTTTGATAGCCCTGAGACCCCCCCAAGCTGAGAAAAGTGGGGTGATTTCCTCCCTTCTTTCCCCCGGGGATGCTACGGCTGCAGCAGGCTGTTGGGGTCTGGCTGGGGGGTGCTGGTATTCAGCCCCAGGGAGAGACTGGGGGTTTCGGGGTGTGTCCAGGGGCTCCTCAGCCACCTTCTGGCTGTTTAAATATGTTGAAACCCTTTCTGCTTTCATTCCCATGCTGTAAAACTCCTCTCCGATGTGTTTCCCCCACAGGGCTGCAGGATGCTGCTACCCAAAGTGCCGGCCACCCGCCCTCAGCCCTTGGCCACCCCAAGCAGCTCAGCTTCCAGGAACCAAAAGGAAAAGCCTTCCCCAGCCTTCCTCCACATCCTGCTCTTCTCAGAAAGGGGAAGAGCCTCAAGCAGAGGGGTTAACCCCAATGCCCCCGTGGTGCCCGGAGCGGTGTCCCCTTCCCTTGCTGCGTGGCCCCGGGGAGGTGACGGGTGCAGGGGCAGCCTGGCACGTGCCCTGCTGTGCCCTGTCCCCCTGCACACCCGGATGGAGCAGGGCCAGCTCCTGGAAAGCTCTTTTTGGGGTCCTGCCCCTGGGTGCCCATCTCCCGAAGGTCCCGGGGCAGTCTGACCTGGGCGAAATGGGAAGCCTGCAGGGGCTGAGATGCAAACTCCAGGCTCCGGCTGTTTCCCCTGGCTTGCAAGGTTTATTGCTCTGCGGGGCTGAGGAAGAAGCAACGCCCCGGTTTTGGCACCGCCAGCTAATTAGCACGGGAGCTACTGATTAGCCCAGGGCCGGGCAGCGGTGTCGTGTGGGCGTTCATCCAGCCTGCCTGGCTTTGTCTTCCCAGGAAGCCTGCAGAAATAGTTACAGGCAGCCCCCATCCCGAGTGAAAATATCAGCGGGACGGGTCCGGTTTCACAAATGACCCAAAAAAATACCCATAAAACCGAGGCTGGGCTGGAGATGCTCGCACCCGTGGGGCTGTGCCCGGCGGTGAAACCTCAGCACATCCATGCTTTGGCTCCATGGGGACAGCAGCAGCAGGGGAACCCCCCCCTCACCCGGCCACGCCGGCACCCCCCGGCCCCGGCAGGGACCCCGCACTCACCCTCAGCTCCTGCCCCGGCTCCGTCTGTGCCGACTGCGAGCGGAGGCACTCTAAATATCGCCGCCGACTTACTCACTTCTCTTCCTGGACGGCGGCGTGCAGGGTTTCCACCCACTTCTTTCACCTTTGGTTTCCAGGCTTTCTGAGAAAAGGGGAAGCCGTGGGAGGGAGCGACCGGCATCCCCGTGCCAGGGACGCAGCCTCCGGGAGCTCGCGGCCCCCCCCGGGAAGGGGGTCCCGGGATGGGGGTCCCCAGGAGCCTCCGGGAGCTCGCTGCGTGGTGCTGAGTTTTGGGGGGCTTCTCCTCCCCGGCATGGCTCGGGGGAGGCTCAGCCTCTGCCTTTGGGGACGAGAAATCCCCCTGGGACTCGGGTGCCTCCTGGCAATGCCCAGCCACCTCCTGCTCCTGCTGACACAGCTCCTCTGCGAGCAGTGGCGGTGCTGGGGCTGATATCCACGTCACCCACACCTGTGACGAGCGGTGTCCGTCCTCAGCCTGCGGATCCCTGCGCTTTTAACCCCGCAGCATCCCCTCAGCACCTCTCCAGGACGTGTAAAGCACCACAGCCGGGCAGGTGCCCAGGCGGGGCGAGCACACGGGCCTGGCGGGGTGGCTTTTCCACCCGGTCACGTTGCCCGGCGTCCTGTTCCTGTCCTGTCCCCCTCTGGCCGCCCCGTGCCCGAGCATTGTTCTGCTCAGAACTGACGTCAGGTCCCCCGGGGCTCCCCTCCGCCCGCGGGTTGGAAAGGAGAGGCTGGGGGCATGAGGGGCATGCCCTGCTGCTGCCCGCGGAGCCACACAGGTGTTTAGCTAATATCTGCCTGGTGTTTTCATCTTCTGGGGGCTGTCGGGTGTTTTTGGGGGTAGGAAGTGCCCGGAAGGCTGTGGGGCTGAGATTACCGAGCTGGCTTATCTGCGCCCTGAGCGCGTGATGAGCACTCGCGCTGCAGCCCACGGGTTTATCATGCGGTGCCCGAAGCGGCCAGCAGCAATGATTTGGGGACCCGATGTGGTCTCAGAGCCTCGGCTCTGCGTGGTCTCAGCCCCACGCCTCCTTCACAGCGGGGATAAGGCTGGACGGGAACTTTGTGAACCTCGATTTCTCCCATTTCCCGAGCGAAGGCAGCCTGCAGCAGGTTGAGGCGGGCGTTGTGCAGGGGGACAAGACCCAAGATCTGCTCCCTCCTCCTTAGGCTGGCCAAGACCCCTGGTGGGATGGCAGCTCAGCCCCAAAGCAGACACCAGAGAATCCCACGGAGGGGAAAACACATCTTCCATCCTGCCCTTTGGGGTGAGGGATGCAGTGAGCCGGGGGCAGTTTGGACTCAGCAGGTGCCTGATTTGCAGCCTGCTGCTCACAGCCCACTGCCTGGTGAGCTGATTTTGCCCCGTGACAGATTTCCCTATCCTTTGGGACCTTTTTCCCCTCGGCCACATGGATAAAAGCTGAGTGATGTTTCCTGAATGCCCAGGAGTGGGGAGAAACGGAGACAAACAGGGGACACAGAGGGGACTTTGGAGCCATGGAGCCGTCCCCGCATGCCTGCAGCACCGGAGGAAGCAGGGCAGGGCGGGGGGAAGGGAGTTTCTCGGGTTGTTTTTCCCCTCAAGGTTCCTGTTTCCCCTCCAGCCCCGCTCCACACATACCGGCAGCCCTCCCCGTGCCCCTTGCAGCGGGGAGGAAAAGGAAAAAAAAAAGGAACAATCGGGTATGAACTGGGGGAAAACCGCAGGGCTGAGTCACTCCTCAGAGAGCTCCGTGTCCAGGCAGGGTCCCCCCGAGCCCTCCCCGGGGACGGTCACGCTCAGCATCATCTGCCAGCATCCCTGGCGGGTGTCCATCGCACGGCAGGAAGGTTTCCTGGTGGCCAAAGAAGCAGAAGCGAGAGCGAAGGCGTGCGGAGAGCTGGGGGAAGGCGCTGCTTGGAGAGAAAACGGCACCGACAGGGGACCCTGGGAACCCCAAGGGGATGCGTCCCAAAAGGAGCCTCCCGGCCCAGGGGTGGCTTTGGGTTAATGACAGGACTTGGGGAGACAGCCTGCGAGGTGGGCTCGCCCCCAGAAATGTCTTGGGGTGATCTTGGTGAACCCCCACCTCCAGCCCCTTGCTGCGGCCCCAAAAAAGCCCAGCTGGTGCTGGGAGGGATTGCGCCATCGTGCTGCTGCTTCCCCACGCTCTGCGCCCAGGGCTGGTGTTTCCCCGAAATGTAAACCCCCTGATGGTCAAAGCCATGCTCCTGCCAGCCTCGTGTGCGTGGCCGGAGCAGGATGGGGCCTGGGACAGGTCCAGATGTGGGACTCGCCCCATGCAGCAGCTCCAAGCTCCTGCACCCCCCTCTAGCGGCAAATCCTAGAGGGTTTTGCCTCTGGGACATGGGGCACAAGGGGATCCCTCACCCCAATCACCCCCACGTTGGGCTCCCTGCCCCCAGTTGGGTTTGGGACCACGTTACACGTGCCAGGAGGCTTCTGCCAAGTGTAGGGTGGGCAGCGGGCGTTCCTACACTGGGGAGCACAGCAACGCACCCACACCCTGCCACCCGAAGCGGGGCTGGCAGGGGGCTCGTCGCCCTCTGTACCCCTGTCAGCATCGTGCAGGTGCTGCGAGGTGCAGGGCTGCAAATCCCCAGGCCGGGAATCGGCGCGGCGTCGCTCCCGGAAATCCAGCCGGGGTCCACCCACTGTTTGGAGAGGAAAGCGAGCTGAATCACCCGCGTGGGGAAGGAAAACGCTGCGAGCGTGGGCCTCCAGAGCTCCCCGGGCAGGTCTGCTGCAG
Organism: Netta rufina; assembly: GCF_964035555.1. NCBI lineage: Eukaryota > Metazoa > Chordata > Aves > Anseriformes > Anatidae > Netta > Netta rufina. Next base: position 24,196,993 of record NC_140130.1, on the reverse strand, counting down.
GAGGGGGCACGGGGGGAGCAGCCCATGGGGTGGCCAAGCCCGTCCCAGCCGGCAGCAGCGCTCTGGGGCAGCCCCACGGGCTGTTTGTGGGGCAGACATCCCAGCCGGTGGCACTTGGAAATAAATGGTTTTCTCTGGAAAAGGTGGTTCTGGGTCTGGGTTTGGTGTAGCAAGGGCTGGGCTGCTGCGGCTGCACAAGCACAGGGGTGCAAAGCCCTTGGGATGAGCTGTGGTCTGCTGGGGTCTTCTGATGTCCCTCAGCCCCGTGGGATGTCTCAGGTACCCCGTGGGGCAACAAACAGCGAGTGAGGAGAGATTTATGTGTTAAAGAGAGCTGTGCAACCCTCCAGCCACATCAGACTCTCATTTCAGAAGTCTCCTTACAGCAGGACCTGTGTGCCGTGTCCCCAGCTGCAGCAGGGACGGGCTCAGACAGCATCCAAAGGGCATCAGGGATGGGGTCTGGGCTCCTTAGGATCTGGCAGTGATGGGAAGGGCACATTGCAGGCACCCGCTGCCAGCTGATAAAGGACACTGCAGGCAGCCCCCCTGCACCACCCTGCTGCTTCCCTCCCCGTGCCGTGCCCTGGGCCCTTCAGAAACCTTCAGAAACCCTCCAGGAGCAGCAGGATAGGACAGAAGGGAGGACACGGGGGCCGTGGAGCAGTGGTGGCTCTGTGGGGACACGAGAAGCGTGGCTGGGAGCAGGCACTAGAGGGCTGCATGCTCCTGCTGTTGCTGTCAGACTCCAGCCACGCAGCTGGGGATGCTGATGGGTCTGCCAGGGGCTGGGTTACCTGGAGAGAGCTGAGAACCTTGCAGAATTAGCATTTACCCTCTGTGTGACCAATATATATATATTTTTCTTATCACTTTAATTACGTTTTTCCCAAGCTCTGCTGCTGCCTGAGCAAATTTGCACAGCAGAAAGAAGCAAATTGGGGCTGTGCTGGGGCTGTGCCCTGTTCCCTGAGCCCTCGGGAGCTGCACTGGCACAGCACTTGCCCCAGGAAGGCTGCCTCCTGCTGAGAAATGGGCATCCCTTTCACTGTAGGACCAGCCGTGATTCTCCTTCCACCCCTCACGGGGCTTTTAAGCCTGAGCACGCTGAGACACATCTCCAGATCCCACCTACGAGCCCCTATTAGCAAGCTTGAGCTTGATTCATCCCGAGCGTGTTTTCGGGGCAGCCCAGTGCCCCACCAGGCGCTGTCCCTGGCCGTGGAAGTTTGGCATTTCCATTTTCCTTCCCGTACCTCGAGGTGTGTGAGGTGTTTGCTTTCAGCAGGTTTACTCTGAGTCATCTCCCTGCCCTGCCCTGCTGACAGCAGGGGATGGAAACGCTCCCCTCGGAGCCTGCCCCTGCCCTCAGCGCTGGGACAAGCACCTGGTGTGCACTGGGTGTGGGGAAAACTGCGTGAACTCGTTAGGATAAGAGAGCCTGTGCAGATATTGCTTGGCGTGCTGATAAAGCAAAGGCAAGGGAAGGAAAAGGCAGCTTGGGAGGCTGTGCTCCCGCAGCAGGAGGGGCCCTTCAGCTTTACTGCTCCGTCAGCACCGGCTTGAGGAGGAGTTCAAAAGGAACCCGAAATCTGATTTGCTTTATATCATATCAGGCGGGATAATCATATTTATTTCCCTCGGAAAACCGAAGCTTTCAATTTCAGCCCAGATTAAGAAGTTGTCCTCTGATCTACATTGCAGGAGACTGTAATTGGGAACAGGAGGTCAGGAGCTTCCCAGGCTGCTTCTTGTACGCCGAACCCTCAGGATTAGCATCACAGAGTCTTGTTGCATGGAAATAAATCCTAAGAGCTGCTACCGTTGCAAAGACACTCTGGAGCTGAATTGCTTTCTCTTAGCAGTGTTAAACTCCCCTCCCTTTTCTGGCGAGGAAACCCGATCAATACCTGGTTGTGTTGGGTCACTGCAGGCAAATTTGGGACAAGAAAGATGAAAACCAAGTTGTGCCTTTTGAAAGCTTCCTCTTTGGGATCCCTGCTCCTGCCTTTGAGCACATCTACAAATGGCTGTTGGCCTGCACCAGCAAGGCGAGGATCTTCCTGTGGTAAAAGGATTTTGCTAGGGCACTTTGCGAGACCGTGGTGGTCCCAAAGGGTGAACGTTGATGGCAGGGTGTCACTGAGCAGGAAAGGAAAGGCAAAGTTATTCCTTTTCTGCCCAAAATGACCTGGTATTGCTGGGCGTGATGGTCTAAGTGGGACCCCCAGAAGTGGGAAGTGCTGAGGGGCCCTCATCTGGTCCGTGGGTTGTGTCAGGCCGCAGAAAAACTGCAGAAAGCTGCTGCAGTGCAGGATAACAGCGTGTAGGGCCGCCGTGTGGGGCTGGCAGCCAGCTGTCCGAGCTCTGTGCTGTGCAGCGTGCACGCAGATGCAAAATAAACCCCTATTTCTCGTCCTGGAGTTCACTTCCACAGGCAGAGACCCTTGGATTGCACGGGCTGACCTCCCAGCTCTCACAGGCCGTGCATTTTCTTCATGTTTCTCTTGAAATTAACCATGATTTATGCTCGAGAACATATTTTCAACAAGACAGATCTGAAGACATCAGGAAATGAGAAACATTTTTCCAGATAGTTTGTTTTATCAGTTAACCACTGGCACTGCTTTTTTCCCCTTGTTTTTGTTTTTTTTTTTTTTTTTTTTTTGTTTTGTTTTGTTTTGTTTTGTTTTGTTTTATTTTGTTTTGTTTCTTATTTGTCTGGCTGAAATCCTAAACATTAGTTCCTGTTATGGATATCAGGAGGAATTAAAATGCCCTCTGGTACAGTACAAGTTTTCTTTTCAGAATGTGGGGTACGGTAATTAATTATTTCAGATTTATTTTTTTTTCTCCCGAAAAAGTTGGGATTTGGTGCTTTTGCTGCTGGGAAAAAAAGCCATTCCTGCAGATTTCAGCCGTTTTCCAGCAGCATTTTTTGCCTTCCCTCTCCAGCACATGTTCCTGCAGCCCTGTAGCGCGGCAGGTCAGGGACCTGACCCTGTTGAAACGCCTTCCCTTTGTTTTTGCAGCCTCTGGGTTACTTCCAGCTTGCAGTCTGCTTGCTGTAGGGCTGTGTGGTTTGGTGCAGATCCTAGCACAGCTAGGGCTGGGTGGGATGTCACAGCAGTGCCACCTGTGCCATCACGCTGCCACCAAAGCCTCAGGCCAAGAGAAAAGCAAAAGGCCACTGCTTGCCCAGTGCCTAGCACAGCCAGCCTTGCTTACAGTGCTAACTGGCACAGAATGTTACTGAAACTGAAGCAATCGAGCTTTGAGTGTCTGAGAGTGAGCAGTACCTTGAGTGGCAAGAAAATGGCTTTGTTTCCTTGCCTCTGAAGGGCCACAGCTGCTCACCGAGGACAGAAGTACGGGCAGAAGTGCCAGCACGCACTGCGAGTGTGCGCCCTGTTCTCTCCTGGGGCTGGCTGCAGGGAGAGGGAGCACAGACAGATAAATATTGCTGCTGGCACCAGCCCACCTGAAGGGGAGGTGAACTTAGAGAGACTCAGCCGAATTAAAGCACGCGCAAGCCGGAGCTATTGGCAGGGAAATGCAGGGAGATCTTTGGTTCTGCATGCACCCTCGCTTCAGTTCAAGCAACCTGGGTTAGCAAAGTGTCAGCAGCGAGCTGTGTGAGCCCACTTCGATGGAATTGGGTGAGGGTGCAGCTGGTGCTGGGCCAGGAGAGGCGAGGCAGCAGCAGAGGGCAGTGACCTGTCTGCTAGGGCTGCGCTGGAAGGGGTGCGGGTGGCACCATGGAGCTGATTGCAGCCTTATCTTTATGAGCTACTCCTCGCTGTGAGAAGGAATTAAAGGGAAGTCGTTTGGCCCAGCTGAGCCAAGTGTGAGAATAATATGAAAGAACCATTTCTTACCCTTTGAGGGCCATTTAATGGGGCTGAATGCCATGCGTTGTATGACTCAATCCCAATATTTTCTGTTTTAACACGGGAAATGCTTTCCAGGTGAGTTCATGCAGTGTCATTCCTCACATAATAAAAAAACTTATTCAAACCTGTTATGTGAAAATAAAACTTGAGTAAAATCCTCTATGACTTAATTCTCTTGTTACAGAAGAGCTACGTTAATAATTAAACAAGATAATTGTAAACCGGGGCTATCACCCGATGCCTCGCTGAGTTCCAAACAGTTTCATGACCGAAGACGCTCCGATAACCAAACTCAACTAGGCTGCTGGGAATACCAACCTTGTACCTAGAGACAGAGCTTCTAAGGATTAAAATGTCAACGCAGGGTTATAGAGGGTCACACACGCCCTTCCCAAGGTTTATTTTGTGTTACAGCAGCTCGCCTCAGCTCAGGGTTTGCTGTGTGGATCAGAACAGGCTGTTTGTGTAATAGCAGAGACAACAGCTCGTCAAGTGGCAGATAAGCTACCAAGGAAAAGCAGCTGTGGGTGCCCCAGGAGAGCTGTCTGGTGCTGCTGTGAAGCTGGAAAGAGGCAGGTTTTGCTGGAAATAGGAGGCTGTAGTGGAGGGGGCCTGCTCGGATATGAAAACACAAAATAGAGCATGGGGGAGACCCCAGTTATCTCTCTGAACCTAGCTGGGAATACTGGAAGTGGGAATTTTTTAGTAAAAAAGCAAGTGAGAATCATCCAAGAGGTGTTTTACCTGCCTGAGGCAGTGCACCTGAAGGTCCTTGTGGGGAAGTGACTTGAGGCATGGGCACTGACAGCTCTCCCAAGCACAGGTCGGAGGGCTGGGAGGCACGCTTGCAGCCAGCTGTAGTGCTGTGCTGCATTTAGCTGCCTGATTGCCAAGAGGTCTTCATATGTACACACATTGGTCTTCATATTTACACGTAACTTCCATTGAATGAGACTCCAGCTAGCACGTGTACCTCAAACCACTTTCAAAGTTCAGAAATCAACACAATGTAACCCTACAGAAAACAACTTTGCAAGGTGTATCTGCCTTTTTGAGATGTGTCTGTGTACCTTCACGGGCAGCCTGCAAGACTGAAACAAATTTCGAAGCAATTTTTGCCTGAACTGCACCAGTTCCTGGCCACCTGTACCCATGCTGTGCCCGCTTGTACTCAGGTAAACTATTACAGGCTTGTTACCAGAAGGAAAGGATTTATTAGTACAAGTTTTACAGGAGCCTGTCCGATGTCCAAGGGCATTCAATGTTTTCACTATGAGCTTATAGAATGAAATGAGGGGCGTGCTTACTGCATTTGCAGGGAATGTTTGTGAAATTGTTGTGAGCTTGAGAGGGACGATAAGCACTGGAGCACATACTTAGCATTACAAGTTATCTTGACAAATAGGAGAAACAGTCTTGGGAAAAACTGCAATCCTTCGTACAGCTCCTTCTGGTAAGTTAAAGCCATCAGCTGCGTGACGGTGAGAAGGAGATCGATCTCTCACCACCAGCTCTGCAAGAAATGGTCTGCAGGTTGCAGTAAACCACAGCTGTGGTGAGGGAGAAAAGTCCTAGATGTACGAGCAGGAATTTATCCTCTGGGTATGCTTCTGCTCCATGCGGTGCCAGTCGTGCCACAGGGGGAATGCTGCTTTTTTGTGCTTTTTTCTTCAGGAAAGCTGGGAACCCCTTGGAGGGAGTTCAGAGGAGTGCTCGGTAGTAATACCAGACTTTTCTTAGGTAGAAAGTGTTCCAGGCAACCCTGTGTGCTGCCCAGTTTTGTGCATTTCTGGCAGGGATTTGGCTTTAGATCCGAGGAAAGCCCGTGACTCATCACAGCTTTCTGTGATACGGGCCAGCAGAGAGGGGAAACTTGGAGTGCTGGACTGGGGGAGTGCAGGGAGACATAACACAAGGAAGGTGAGTGTGTTGCACTTGCTGCCCTGTGCCTGTAAGAAATTCGTATAACAATATAATCTTAATCTTTAGGAAGGGTATGATGGGATGTTGGCTGTCAAATCCTTGCTGCTGCTGCTTTTGGGTTCCTCTTGATCAGCCTAAGCCTGGCTTTTGATCAGATTTGAACCAGTTTTTGGACAGGTCTAATATTTCCTGCAGTGATTTTTTTTTTTTTAATCCTACTAAGAATCTTGCTGCTTTCTCCATCAGTCTCAGACAAGCTTGCCCATTTTTTTTGTCTCACTTTCAGTATCCTCGGGGCCTCAGCTGTCTGTCCCCCCGGGACAGCAAGAAGAGCACAGGCACATACAGGATGACACAACCTTGTTACTGTCCTGCTGTTATCAGAGCAAAGCTCTATCGATGATTTGTTCATGCTGTGGCCTTATCAGAGCACAGGCTTCACGCTGTAAACACCTCCCCTATCGAGGTTTCACCTTGTTTCAGTTATGTTCTTGGCTGCTCTTCTAGCCCTTGCTCCATTAATGGCTTCTGCTGGTATTCCCCTGCATAACACCTCCAGCGTTTTTTGCTCTGCATTGCTATCTGAACACCAGCCTTCCTGGAACAGGCAGATGGATGAGGTGTGTCGTGATCCATAGCTTTTTGTAGGTGTGAGGGGACTCAGGGCCTCTGTGGGAGGAAGCAGCCCCTTCACAGACTGTTCCACAAACCTTGTTGACACGTTGGTATCAGTGACAAAGCTGAGAGTCTCCAGATTAATACAAAAGCAAGCCGTAAGTACAAGCAGAATTTTGGCTTTGCCTGCTTACTGAATCATCCTACCAGAACAAGCATGTTTATTTTCTGAAAGCCAGCTGGTATTCCAGGTGTATTTCTGTATATCAGCCTGCCGTTTCTCAATTCAGACATGGGGAGCTCATGAAAATAGCGGTGAGGCGGACTGAGGGGTTTTACTGCCTGGTTGCACATATTGTTTCTGAAATATACTCAAGTGTCATTCATTTTAACTGGACATCAAATGCCCTGTATCAACTTACTTCTGATGGAGGCTGTAATTCTTATTCTCCTTTCCCAGCAAGCACTTTCTAATTATTATTTTTTTTTCAGGGGATGAGCAGCATCAACTTCTTTAGATCTCTCATGGCAAAAGACAAATAACACTAGAAGCTGATGCAGGGCTCTTCCTCAACCTTTACAAAACACTTCTAAAAGGTTAGGGGCAGCATAATGTGTGAGTCGAAGAAAGGAATGAGACCTGGCAACTCTGATTAACAAACTGAATCATCTGACTAATTTCTCTTTCATGTTATGCTGAAAGCACTGTGGAAAAAAACCACTAAGCTGCTGAAGGAGACCCCCCTTCTCCTTGACTGCTAGCAGTGCATTGCCACTCATCACTATTTCTGGCATCGTTTGAACTTTGTGTCAAGAATGATTAATTTTTTCACAGAAAACATCAGCAGCAGGTAGGATGTTTACCAAGAACATAGCACGGCTTTTCTTTGAGAACCTCCGTGGAAAGGTATCTGCAAGGACAGGAACTGTCTTTGGCAAATGTTAACATGATAGATGTCTGCTGAAGAAGCTGCGGGTGAAATTGCTTTCCATTTTTACTTTAATTTGCTTAAGCTGTGAACCAGGCTATTTCTAGTGCTCATGACAAGGGAATTTAGTGTAGGTAGTTATACGGCTCTGGCCTATGAAGTGTGAGTCCTGACACTGATAACTGTCCTGGCACAGGACACTGGTAATTAGAAGTTAGGGTATTGGAGAAGCAAAATAGGTGAAACTTTAACTTTTCCCTGGGTGAAATAGGCTGTAAAAGACGAGTCAATACTTAACAATGTGAAGATAGTTTAATCAGTGGGGAATTTTCCTATTATTGCAGCTGAAACTGTGGTACCATAAATGTTCTCTCCAGATGTTCGCTATAATTAAAATGCAGTCTTCTGGCCAGAGAGCTCCGTGTCAGGGTAAGCGTCTGTTTGGTAAAGCAGGTGTAAGCTGCTTCCTGGAATTAGATTCTGAGATTTAGTGGGAAGGGGAGAGGTCCTCCAGAAAGATGGAAAAAAAGGAAACTGGGAATGCCAGTCTGAACACGAGGCGAATCTTCTAAACACTTCCTGCCTCTCTATCCATTCCTCGCCATATACACATTCAAATCTGTCACCTCTTTTTTGTTACTTCCCAGTTTTCCTCATGTGTGCCACGTGATATATAAATGGCTGCTGAGATGGAGCTGAACATTGACACAGAAGCCACTGGTAATTTGGTACGACCCACTATATCTGAGAGAACCCCTGTGGTCAGCTTTCCTCTGGATAAAAATGAGTGACTGCATGTGTGAACCATTAAAAAAAATATAATTTACTGTCTGAGTAGTTACCTATTATTAATTTATTATAGCAGCTTAATAAAAGGTATGCTAACAGGTATTGATCGATCTGCTTCCCCATAGGCTTGATTGTAAATTGCCTTTTCCCTGATACACAGCACTTAAACTCTAAGGGGGAAGGCTTCTGAAGATGCCTGCCTTTGCCATTACCCATCACTCTGTGTAATTGCTCAGGGAAGTCTTTTGCAGCCTCACTGCTCGTGTTCTTTGCTGCTGCCTGCCTCTGTTCTGGTACGTAATGTTCTAGGAGAATTTCATGGTCCTCTGCTGCTTCAGGAAAACTTCTCACTCTGATTCCCTTGAGGTAGCACACAGTGATTATAAATGAGTTACCCTTTGCTGTGCCTTTGGTGAGGTCAGGTGTGCTAAAGCAAGGTAGGAATGAACAGACACATTAATGGGACAGAAGGTCCCTGGAATGTCAGACAGCATGATCAGGATAAATGTCACCTGTTCCCGCAGAGCTTTGAAACAGTAATGTTGTAAAGGAGGTGCAGACTCAAGGCCCAAGAAGGCCATCCACGTGCAATGACACAAATCCTGGCACAAACTGCTCGAAGAGGAAGTTGGAGTTAATGGTTGAACACGTTATAGCCTCTTGTGAACCTGACACAGGAAGAACCTGCAATTGTTGGGAGGGCTGGTGGTTGTGTTGTCCAATAAAAGTTGTCCAATAAAAGGTTTGGGTTTGTTACCTGCTGTGCAATAAGCCAGCCCATGCACTACATCAAGATATTGTTTATTTCAGATCCGCTCAAGTCTGGGTACCAGGTGGTTTCCCACTAAGCTGGCACGCCTAAAGATTTTCAACACCCAACTTTATACAATCTCTTAGCAGCACATTTGCATGTTAGCACAACCTCCTAACTTCTAATTGGTTATATTTTAACATCCTGCTGACATGACAAGATTGCTTTGTGCATCCTCGGAGGGGATGGGTCTCTTGTTGGGCTGGGATCTCTCAACCTAGGGGCATGATTTTTAATATTATAATGAGGATAGTTTGTGGATAGTTCATATTATAACACTCATCATTGGTTTTCAGCCAATTTTTTGGAACAATTTAATTATTAACAAACTCAAGGGCATGTGTGTTGCATTTTCCTTACAAAATGGTCTTCTTGATGAAATAGTTTCTTAGTTATTCATCCTTCAAGGCCTGGGTCATTTGTGCCCTTGCCTTGAAGTACATATTTTACATCTTTTCACATGAAGCCAAGTTAACAAAACAAAATTAACCAGCTACTGGCATCTGCTGGAGTGCACATCTGAAGGAGGTCTCTCCTGCCCCTCCAGCAGGTGTTTCATCACAGAAAGCCGCAGTGGATCTGCAAGGAGAAAGGAAAAATGTTCTTTTTCTACAAAATAACTATGAGGCATAAACTATCTCTGTGGCTTCTGAAATCAAAACGCAGGCTGAAACTCTTCAGGAAATGGAGAATTTTTACAGGATGGTTTCAGCTACTTCAGAAAGTAGCTGAACTTCAGAAATATTTGGTGTTCCTTGTGTTAAAGTACTATAAGTTTGCAGTGATTGATGACTTTCTAGAAGGTTTGACACAGGAGAAATATACTGATATATTTAAATGAACATTAAACAATTATTAAGTTCAGCTATGCTTTCTGGAGTCTAAATGTAATTATTGTTCACGGACTAGAAATGCTGCTTTGATTATATCCTCTTTTTTATCTCTTAGACAAAAGCAGATGTGCCCTTTTGGGTTCAGGGCTTTTAACTCTATTTAGAGAGTCTGCATCAAAATATTATAATAAAGATCACATGGGTGAGTGATACGTTTCAGATGTTGATGGCCCGGGGCCAGCTCACAGATGATCGTGGTTGTGTAGCCACTCCATGGGCAACCCATTTCCCTGCTGGGGACGCAGCGTTCTGCAATACTTCCTGGTTTTGCTTAAGAAAAGGCATGAGTCATGCTGGAAGGCAATTAAAAAATAGATGAAACGAAACTGATAGCAAAGGCTGACTTACGCAATGCTCTGGTTCCAAATCTGCTTGTAAAAGTTGGCCAACTTTTTCAGATTTGTAGCTTTTCAAAGTTTCTGCTGGTCTATGTTTGTGGGTATTCAAACTGCGTTATGGGAAGAACTAATAGAAATGAGCATCAGTAGAAGGAATGGACAGGAGGCAAATGAATTTCCAACTTATTTGGAGCAAGGCTATGAGGTAAGTTTCTAACTTTTGCTTAGTTTGGCAAAGGGAACTGGAAGTGGTGAGGTGCTCACAAGCTGTCAGGGAAGGTAAATTTAAAAAGTAGTTTATTATGATTACTTTCTTGTACCTATACTTCTGTGCATAAGAAGTGCTGTTGCCTATTTATTTGAAGTTAAGGCCTGCTGAAGGGCATGTATTATCTTAAACAGTGTGTATGTGTGTGCAAGTTTCCCACTGGGGGGATGTCGAACTGAAACCACTACAGCTGTTGCACCTTTATTCTTATTTCCCCTACTGTCCTCAGTGCCATCATATCCTGTCTTCCGCAGTTACTGCATTTCAGGTAGTTGCCCTAAACAAGTTAATATAAGCGATGTTATTATTTAATGCTGTTCCTTGTGTCTTTGTTGTGGGTGGCTGATGAGAAACAGCTTCACCTTGACATCACTAGTGCTGGAAGCGGTCTTTCTGTAGAAGCTGTTGAAACAGTGTCTCTGTTTCTTGTAAACTCATAAATACATTCCACGTCTGACTTTTTGGTTGTCTTTTGTGACTGTCTCCAGGTCATTAACAAATTGCAAGGTTAAAGTATTAAACTGAAAGCTAAAGAAAACGTTTAATTTGTGCTTCCTCACTGTGACATGAAAAATATTTCTGGAATTCTTTGTCGGTAGCACTGGGCATGAAATTTTGCTTTGGCACTTCATTAGACAGTAATTCAAATATGTACAGTAGTATTTTCAAGAAACTATGTGACTGCAAACCCAATTGTTCTCCATTTGTTGTTAGAGCGTGTGCAGGGCAGGCAAAGCAAGGAGGCAGCAGCGTTCATTATGCAATGGCAGGAAGCTTTTGTTTTACTCTTCTGAGGTTAGGTTGAAGACGTGATGGATGAGATGACTGAAAGCTCTTGGAAAACGGAGGGGCAGTGAGTGATGGGGTGGGATGAAAGGAGCTGGAGCACTCAGCGCGCAGCAGACACTCAGGCACTTGAGATGCTCCCGCAGCTGTTTCCTATTTCCACTTGTTTTGACTTGGGCACCCCGTTTTGCTGCTGTGCCTTGTGTTTTGCAGACCTTCCTGAAGGGTGCAGAGACATTTCCCTTCAAGTGGAGCTAGCCAGAGGCTGTGGTCACCTCCACTGTGGGACAAAGCGCTACAAATCCCGACCACTTTCACCTAAAACTGCCCCAAACCAGCCTTCAGGGCACCGGGACAGGCACAGCCCTGTTTATTACCCGTTATTTCTGCAGAGCAAGGGCGGGAGCTAGGGGGTATCTGTGTGGTGCTTGCTTTAACCGTTACAGCTACTGCTGTGGGCACGTTTTGGAACTACAGCTAATTTTCACAGACTAATTACAAGGCTCATTTAATGGCTGCGTGCGGAGCTGAACGTGGGCTGCCCCTCACAGCCGCCCCCCCCTCCTCCCCTCCTGGCCCTGAGGCGGGAACGCCTCGCGCCGCGTGCTGCGCGCCCTCCAATGAGCGAGCGTGGAGCCGCACATAGTCCCGCCCCGGAGGCGAAGAACCAATGAGAGCCGCGATCCCTTCACACACTCAGCCAATCAGCGACCGAGTTTACACCCTCTCCGTGAGGGCCGCCTGAGGCGCGGGGCCTGTGAGGGCGGCGGCGGCGGCGGCGGCGGCCCCGGGGCTGCGCTGGGCCGGGCCGGGCCGGGCCGGGCCCCCCCCGCCATGACCCGGCCGCTGGGCCTGGCGCCGCCATCACCGAGCCCGCCCGCCGCCAACAGGGCCCGGCGCCATTTTAGGCTGGCGGCGGCGGGCAGGGAGGCGGCCCGGGACTGCAGGTAGGGCTGGGGGTGAGGGGGGGCAGCAGCGAGGCCTGGTGGGGCCGCAGGGGGAGGGGAGGGGCTGAGGGGGGGCTGCTGAGGGGCTGGGGGCTGAGGGCTGAGGGCTGGGGGCTGAGGGTTGAGGCAGGGGGCTGAGGCAGGGGGTGTTGGGGGCAGGCTGTGGGTGTCAGGGCGCTGGGACAGCCCCCCCAGGGCAGTGGGTGTGGTGTTGTGCTCAGGGAGTGTTTGGGTGATGCTCAGGGTGTGGGTTTTGGGTGGTTCTTGTGGACTCCTTCCAAATTTTGGGGTGTTGTGTGAGGCGGTTTTGCTGTGAGGGGGAGCGAGCGCTTGAGCAGGTTGCTCCCTGGGGTCTCCCTCTTTTGGGGACGTCAGGCGTGGGTGGGGTGTTGGGCTCGGTGACCTCCTTTGCTCCCTCCCAGCCTCAGCCATGCTGCAGGCAGGTGGCCTGACACTGTGAGCAAAGATATCTTGTTGTGTTCTCACTGGCATCTTCAGCTCATTGTTCAAAATACACGCGTGCTCCCACATGTACCTGTTCCTGTACCCATCCTACTTCTCACTGTGCGTTGACAAGCCTGGCTGTAGGCTTCAGAGGTTTGGCTGTAAAGAAAGAACTTCGGTTGTCACTGGTACAGTTCCCCTGCCCATTCTGCTTGTGAAATGTCCCTTTGGAGAGGTACCATTAATGGCAACGGAGCTTGAGAATGCTACAGAATTCCAGAGAACGCGGTGGTGAGCAGGGAGAGTTCTGAGACATGATGAACCTGCCCATCTACTAGAAATCCTCATTCTGTCATAGACCTGGTAAGGTTTTTCCACAGGCTGCTGAATTAAATAAGTTTTGCTCCTTTCCTATAAGGCAAGTCATAATTTTCTTATGTCATTAGCAGCACTTTATTGTGTTTCTACTGAGCCTCTTTTTTTGGTAGCCGTGACCTCTGGAGGAAGTAAAAGTTCTGTTGTTGTCTGTGCTGGTATTTGCCTGTGAAAGTGAAATTACTGCATGAGTTGTGGTTTTGCTGCTCATGAATATTTCAAAATGGTTTTGCTCTGAAGAAAAAAAAAAAATTGCAGTCTGTTATATTTCAGTTGTCCTAACAAAGAAAGTAACTAAAAGAAAAATTGGGAGGTTTTGTGTGTAACTCTCCTGTTCGTTTTTCTTTCATTCTGTCACCTCTAGTACTTCTCAAGATGCTTCATTAAAAAAAATTACTAGACCTCCTATTAAAACGATAGCGGAAATCCTCCCGTTATGGTCCTGCTCTTGTAGGAAGTCACGTGCTCTTTTCACGTTTTATAGATGTGAAAAGCAGGTTGGAAGGCCCGATGCTTTCTCATGATTCTCCCTGTGCAGCAGCACGTGCTCGCTTGCCCTCCCAGCCCTGTGGTGTTTTAAGTTCCCAGTGCGCTTCCTTGTCTGCGGTGCCGCAGAGGGGCACTTGAGGAAATTATTGTTCCGGTTTAGCTGGGCAGTTCCCATCCCTTGTGCTTTGAAAACGCCGAATGACAAATGCAAAGTAGAAAATGTTGAGAGCTGAACGCTTAAAAAAGGGTGGTCTAAGACAGATCACTCTACTCCAGTCAAACTTTTAACACCTCCCTCCTTTCGTCTATTCAACCTTGCCTCTGTTTTCAGCGATGTTATACAAAGCTCAGTGTAACTGGTATAAATACGGTCATTGTTACGAAGTTCCTCTGTTTTCAGTGAGGGAAAGCTGAAAGGACGCAGCTGAGATAGGGACTGCGGCAGGGTAAAGGAGGGAGAGGGTACAGGAGGGCTTGGGCTTGGTTTTGGGTTGTTTTCTGATGCGGGGAAGGAATCTGGGCTGTATCTGAAGGTTTCCTTTGAACAAGTGAGCAGCAGGTTCTTCTGGCTCCAACTTCAGAAACAGTTACCGAGTCTGTGGAAGCACAGAAGTGTAGGGATGCCTGGAAACGTGAGTCTGGAATAAATGTTTTCATCCTCTGTAGTCGCTGTTACACGGGCAGCAGGATGGCTTTGAGTGTTTAGGAAGGCACAGCAAGCTTATAAAACATAGAAGAACATCCTAAACAGACAGGTATTTTGCATGTTTTCTTGTACCAGTGCCTCTTGTTTGGAATTCAGGGAAACTTCCAAAGCAGACATACGTGTAGCCTTAAATCGTGACTGAGTTTCCATGCTATATGGAAGAAGGAAGAGATAGCAAGTTTGTAGTTTTTGCGTGCAGGCCAGTATTCTAATACTCAAACTGCATGTTACTCAGATAAGCTGGTCACATTTAGAAGTGAACATTCTCTCATGGGAAATGCCTGCTTGCTTTCAAGTCCCACATATTTTTGCAAGGAAAAAATACCTCTGATACAAAGCTGTTACTTACCTTGTTGTGCATATGTGAAAATAAGACGGCTGTAGATGGTTGTTTCTGTTGGAAGCCAGAGGATGCCCTTAATGCGTGCTGGATGCGAGGAATTTGCAGCCCAGCCTGGCACCAGATGGGTGACAAAAGCACCAAGCATGGTGCGTTTTGGACAAGAAAGTAAGTTATGGAGCTCGTTGAATTTAACAACTTGCAGATAGGACTGTGCAGTTCTTGATTGCAATTAATAATGCATTGACGGGGTTTGCTGTTGAGCAGGCCGTCCGTCTAATGCTCTAACATCCTCTCCTCAGTCATCTGTAGCTTTATGCTGCTTGTAAAGTTGCTTTTCATGCCAGAGGCTGTCTCAGGCTGAAATTTGAGTACAATTTTTATGAAAATCCTGTAGCTTTATGCTGCTTTTTAGAATTTTTGTGTGCAATGGAGTGAGAGCTTGATCTTAAATGGGTGATTTTGCCGTGTAACCTGTGCCATGTTATTTCATGGAAACTACTTCTGCTTGATCCTCGTAAGGCTGTTGAGGAAAAAGTCTCTCAGTTGATAATCCTGCTTTCTGTAGGCTTACTAGAAATCAGTAGCGTAGGTGGTTACAGACAGTTTACACTACACATGCGTGTTGTCTGGTACATAAAAGGTTGTGGTTGTGTTAAGGGGTCTGAGACTGGATTCAGAAGCTATGGAGAGCTGATCCGCTAGGTTGCGGGTGCTGAAAGAGGAGAATCCTGTTCTGTCCACCTTCCTGCTCACCTTTCATTGTGTTGGCTCTGGCCTCTTCCTGAACAAATTTAATGCCTTGATCTGACAGAAAGTGATGTTTCTAGGGGATACCAAGTTGAATAGCTCTTAGTTTAAGCTGGTGGGTAGGTGAGACTTACAGGGTTGGTGAAAGAAGTGGTGTCTGAGAGGGCGCTGGCAAGTTGGCTTTGGTAGCCGAGCAGAATAAAGGCTTGAAGGCAATGATTGTGGTGCTTGCTGTGATCTGTCAGAAAGCTAAACTCCAGATTGAAATAACAGCTGCTGGCTTTAAAAAAAAGTAAAAGATCTATAAATAAATCACAGCGTTCTAATTTTATTGCTATTTACTGTGTGGGCATTTAGATATTGTTCTTAAAAAGTAATATTTGTTTTCTTTTCAGAAACCAGTCTATTAAAGAATTCTTCAAACCAGTTTTAAAACAAGGTAATTATAATATCTCCTATTTAAAAAAAAAAAAGTGTGCAGAAGTATAGTCTACTCTTATTCCAAACTGGAGCAGTGATATAATGGCTATAGCTTACCATGCATGTCAAAATGAGCATGTTTAATTTTTTCTAACATAATTGAAAAACTAAATATTTAAATGAGTACGTCTAAATAGTGGTGTAATTATTGGTTAGTTATTCTCTCATGCTTCAGCTAAATTGTTTATAGCAACTGCAGCCATGGCATAAATCATGCAGCTCTTATTTGATATGAAATAAATTGCGTGGTGCTAGCAAATACTAAATGATTAAGTAAATTAATTTTGGATTGTGTGTGACCGAGGTAAAATACCAAGCAATATAATCAAAAAGATTTTTTTCTCCAATATTGTGGTTGTGGATGATTTGTATTAAGGTTGGATCAGGTGATCTTAGAGGTCTTTTCCAACCTAAATGATTCTATGATACGATGATGTTTTCTTTACTCTTTTAGACCTTGGCCATAAGGACAGAAGTGTGTTGTGCTCCTCAGACACGACATATCTAAAAGATGCAGGAAATGGACTGCCGGTTTTAAGTGCTGAACGTTTTGAGAAGAAAGTATCTTCTGCAAAGAAGGTTAAACGAAAAAAGATGCCAGACCAAACACCAAACACGAGTCCTGTGTTAGATGCCTTTCGGAGAGGAATTAAGGAGAAAAGAGGCAACGTGGACATGCTGGAGAACAACGGAGCGTGCAAGTCACTGGGTTCTGTATGCCCAAGAGTTGTGGTTCGAAAACTCCTTGTTAACTCAGGTTCTCCCAAATGTCTCTTGGCCAAAAACGATAAAGCTATCAAGACAGACCAGGGAAAAAATGAGAAGTATCTGGGTGTAACAAGAACACCATTGTCTTGTGGAAATAGTTGGGAACAGAAAACAGATTTTATGGATCTAGAAGAGACCAGTTCAGACTCTGACAAATGGATTTCGTTGCCACAAGCTGATACTCAGAAAGCCTGTGCTCGAAATAACGACAACACGTCGTTGTGTCAAAACTCGGGGCTTCCCACGAACTTGCCATGCACATCACCTGACTCCACATTGAGGTTAGCACTGGAAACTCTGCACAGAGAAAGAAAGCGTAAGAAACGTAGAGTCAAACAATCTAAGGCGCCGCCTGTAATGCCCATCTCAGGAACAAGTGTGTCACATCAGGTGTGTTTAAAAACATTGTTAAGGCTTGACAGCAGTGACCATTGTGCATGCCTTCTTTGTCTGTTTTTTTTTAACGTAGAGTGAAATTCTGAGTGCTGCCTCTTTGAGTTGTAACAAAATCCATGCTCTTTTGCTGTTCTTTAAAAGTCTGCTTGTGCTTGGGTAAGCTGTTTCATAACTATTTTTCAAGAAATGAGAAATTCGCTGGCTGAAGAGCAAGGGAGATGGGCTGGTTTAGATGCGAGCATGAAGATGCAATGCAATTTAAACGGTAATTATTTTGTAGAAAAATGTCTTACTAAAAATGATCTTTCCTTTTTCACTACAGTGTAGTGTAGGGAACAGATGGGCAAATGTCTACTAGTTAGAAGCTGCAGTGAGTAGCTGTTCAGATTTATGCACTTAAGCCACAGTACTTGGGTAGAGGTGGGAGTGATCCTGTTAAGTATGTGATATTTCATTACATGTTTAATTATTTTTTTCTTTTACCAACCAAGATAGCCCTTTAGAGGGTAGGTAATTACTTGAAAGAATGATCATTGTGTGCCTCCATAATATGTTATGAATTGATAATAATAAAAAAAATATTATTAAGCTTGTTTTCTTTTTCTCATTAGCACTCCTCCTGTATTTGCTTGTCAGTGCTTACTATCGCTTTGTTATTAAAGTTCCTAATGGATTGTTTTGGGGAAGGCTAGCTAGCCTGTTACCAAATAGCCCAGGGAGGCAAGTGGCTAATGGCACTCATTATTACTGAAAGTGGGGAGACTTAAAAAGAGAGGCCAATCTGAAGAAAAAGCCTAAAATTAGGGTTTGGGGGAAGAGTCCTTCTGTCAAGATCTTTGCAGCTGTGTTTTGTCTGGAAATGAAGTATATTATCATATTTCTGAGGGTGTGTGGAACTGAGGTTGTGCTGGACTTGACACTTGGCTCAGGACATCAACAACCTATTTTTAAAAGTATGCAATTAACTTTTTATCTTCTCTGTTTTTGTTTTTAGGAAAATGGACATCAGTTAAGAAAAATAACACGTTCTGGTTCAGGGGAGGCTGCCTCAGGTAGTGCTGATAATATTGAATTATAATTGAGCAATCAAGCCCATCACTTAATGTCTTTTTAAAGTGCTTTTTAAAGTTATGTTTATTTTACATGTATGTAATTAAAACACGTTCTTCAGCTTTTGATAGATATTCCGACAGTTAAGTGCAAGGAATATGAAGGTGAAGGTTACTTCATAAAGAGGATTATTTTGGTAGTGTGATTCAGGTGACTAGGACAGTCCTTGTACAATTTCATAGGCTTGAACAGTAGTGATAGTGGTTAGAAGTGGTTTGTAACTAGATAAAGGAAGCAGATTTAAGATACTTTTCAGAAGTGTTGTGAGTTTGCTATAAGGAGTAAATCTACTTAAATTTCCGTGTCAAAAATTATTACTGCTATATAGTCAAGGTTATTTCTAATACAAGGGAAGCTTGATGAGTAATTTGGGACTTGGGATCATTTAGTGAAAACCAGATTGTTAATCACTTAATTAAAAGTGATCTCTTTTGTCTTAATCCCTGATTTTTATTTTTTTATAGTATATCTTGCATTTTCCAAAATGCATCTTCACTGTGGTGACTAACAAAATTTGAAATTCAGATTAAATAACAGCAACAAAAAAACCCAACCACAACATTATTCTTATTGAACAGAACAGTAAAATTTAGGCAGTATTGTTGCTTTTTTGCTGTTTTTTAACCATATAATTTTCTCTATGGTAAATAGAACTACTGTAGTGTTGTACTGTAGGTGCTGAGCTGCTTTTAAAATAAAAGGACTTAATTTCATTTTCAAGTTAATAAAGATGACAGTCTAAGAGTACAGCGTAGAGTAAATCTCAACTGCAGTCTTCAGTGTTCAAGCAGAATTGAAATGTTTTTCCTGGTCAGTAATTTTGGACATAGCACAGTTTAAAAAAATGTAAGTTACTTGTTTTTAAAGGGTAGACTGTTACAATTTTGACTGTTTTTTTTAGAACGGTGGTTTACTTTTTCTTAAACATTTTTCATAGATGACCCAACCCAACTGAAGCAGTTTCAAACGCGTGATACTCTCAGTGAATTTGGAGATGATACCTCATCCAAGAAAGCTGCCAGTACGTGGGAAAGCCAGTCTGTTCCATCAGCCTGCCTTCAATCTAAGCCGTGTTCTGGGCCATCCAAACAAGTAGGCTGTCCTGGGAAAAGAAAACACGCTGTGATGAGTGTGGATGCAAACGGTTCTGAAGTAACAGGTTTGAGCGACCCTGCTTTCAGTTGGTCACCTCAAAAAAGCAAAAATAGAAAGTCTGCTTTTGTTAAAAACATTGGCTTAAAGTCTCTTTCTAGTGGTGTTCTGCAGCTAACAGAGGTTGCTGCTGTACCTGGACCTCATTCTGCTTGTTCAGAGGAATACCCAGAGGGTGTCTCAAGGAATGAAAATGAGAAAAATAATTGCTCCTCTGTAGATTTGTCATCATATTCTGCACAGAGTCCTAATGAAAATAACCAAGTTTCTCTTCTGGATACCAAAGAGAATCAATTGCAGGTGGCCAACTCTCACTTTTTCTTGGAAAAGTCCCTTCCTTCTCAGGAGAAAAGTACTGTGTTGCCTTCCCTACACCACATAGCACAAAGAGAAGCTGTATTCACAAGAGCTGTGAAGTCTCAGTGCCACACGATTGGCTTATCTTGGGTGTTAGACGCTAAGATGGAGCAAGATGAGAAAAGACCAAAAAAACTCAATAGAGCTGATGATGTAGAACCCAGCAATGTTTTTTCAAAACCAGAAGAAAATAATTCAGAAAATGCTTCCGATTTTTGTTTGGTGGAAGATTCAGGGAAACTTTCAGGCTCAGTAGAGACTGATGAAGGATTTCCCCGTTTGTTGCCTTTTCAAGAAGAGTCTGAGGACAGCAACCATGCGTCTTCACAACTCTCACAAGAGTTAAAAGTTGAAAGCACCTGTTCAGAGATGTTCAAGTTGAATGGAAAATCAAAAATCAGCCTTGATAGTGAAGATGAGAGTTTGGGATGTGCTCTAGATGATGATGATGAAGAACCATTCATGACACTGCAAGAAATTTTGTCTGCAACTCCCAGGCCACAGCCAGAAGCCTTGGAAGGAGACTGTTCAGACAGTTTTTCTCAGGACACCGTGGCTCCGTTACTGAAACTTCATGTAAGTGGCTAAAACAAAGAACCATTGTATCAGGTTACGTTGCCCGTTTCGGTACGACTCGTTTCGGTACGACTCTTTTCCTTTAACTGAGTTTTCATGCATTAAGAATATTTGCCTGTGAAACTGGTGGCTGAGCTTACTTGAGGGTCCTATGCTGCACAGTGGAATGTCATCAGTCAAAGGGTGCTTTTTATTCTTCTTGCCGTTGGCATGGCTGAAAGATGGTTCCTGCAGCTGGATTGTGTGAGCTGGATTGCCATCAGCGTTTTTTGAAGAGTTCTGGCTTTGCATTTTTCCCCTAAAGAAAAAGGGGAGAGGTTACACTTAGAAGATGTGTGGGGTCTAATGTTTTCATTTTTCTGATGGGGCAAGGTACTTATGAGTTGAAGTTAAGGAGAGGAAATTGATCTGTCCATTGAGAGATCTGTGCTAGACTGCAACAATATATCCTTGTCACAGTTTGTGATCTGTCAGGAATCTGTGTGTAAGTTCTTGGTCTGTGTGAGGTATTTTCCTTGAGGTTGAATTTCATGGAAATTGGAAGTACTTTTAGAAAGGATTTCAGAAAGCTGAATGACTTCTGCTCATAGGGGATGGATGAAGAAGTATTTAACTACCAGTTTGCAGGATATTATGGTGATGAATTGATTTATTTTTAAAAGTTAACCTATTCGGTCAATTACAGCATGTCAAAAGTTGTTGTTTTTGCAGGTTTATTGTAAAAGAATAGTTTAGTTAGGAAAGTCCTGTACTAGGACTTAGCGTAGCATTCCTTACAAAGCAGATACGGGTTGGAAATGGCTGTACTTAAGTGGACCTGGTGGAGATGGAGTTAATTTTTTGCAGAGCAGCCTGTGTTCTGGTGCTTTGTGCTTTGAATTTGTGGCTAAAACAGTGTTGATAAGACACTAAGTTTTGGCTACTGCTAAACAGTGCTTGCACAGCTGACCAAGGGGATATTTCCGGTGCTGCATCGTGTCATGTTCAGCAATAAACCAAAAGGTGGCGGGGAGCTTCTGGCAGGTAGCCACGAATCCACTGCTTGGAGATGAGCCGGGTATCAGTCTGCTTGGGGGAGGTGGTGAGTGAGTGCCATTTGCGTCAATTTTGTTTTCTTCCCTCTCTTTTCACTTACTAAACTGTCGTTATCCAGCTCCGTGGTTTTCTTGCTTTTGGTCTGTCTGTTTTCTCCCTGGTACCACTGGGAGGGAGGAATGAGCAGGCTGTGTGGTGCTGAGCTGCTAGCTGGGATCAGCCCACCAGTTTCCTGCAGCAGCAAGCAAACCTGTTGTTAGCAGAATGCCCGTATAAATACAGCTCCTTGTCCCCTTCTCCCATTTATAAATCTCTGAAATGGTTTATTTTGCTGACTGAATTTCTATTAAAAAGTATTTCCATAGGCAAGTGTTGAACAGCCACAATTATTTTATCTGCCCTTACCATTAATTATGCAAGCACGTTATAGATCAGGCTTTTGTGGTTACATACATATCCAGTCTTAACCAACAGGGCTGTGTAATTAATGGCTAAGAATGATAAACAGATGCAGTCTAGATCAAATTTTTGTGGAACATGTATGACCACAGCGTTTGGCTTATCCTGTTTGTACTAATTCATGACCAACAGGCACAAAACAATTCAACTGTCCCAAAAACTCCATGAGCGTGGTTTTTGCATGTACTAGCGTTCTTATCCTCTTTTGTAAGAGGGGGCATATGTAAAACTGGATGCAATCTTTAACACGCCCCGACCAAACAACTAAGGAATAAACAGGTATAAAATAAGGTAAGAGGGCTTCAACCTACCCACAAAATTTCCCCACAGATATTCTGATTGTTACATTTGAAAGATATCTCTAGGCAAGGGTGAGAGTGACAGAGATGTGCTGAATCATTTTAGGAGTTTGTCTCGTGCACAAGAAAGGGGATTCCCAGCGTCTCGGTGGATAGTGATAAAGCTGTGAAGTAGCAGGCTTCTGGTGCTAACGCTGTTCGTGAAGGTTAGCTGGAGGTTGGCCCCAGGGAGAGAAGACGACTTGCTTTGCTGTTCAGACCCATTGTGAAGCATAATTATTTCTAAATTAATCACAGAGAGAGATTTAGCAATTAATGGAAAACTATTGAGGAATTGAGAAACCCCGTTAGTTGTCCAGCTTTACAGGGTCTCCTTTGATTTTAATTATTATTTTTTTACCTTCAGCTAAAATATCTTAAAATATGAAGAGATTCATATTTTGACCATATTTGTTGCCTAATAGTCAATCAATTGATAGTTTGTGGTATTTCATAAATATCTCGTTACTTCATTTACAGCTTTCTAAGACTCCTGTTGTTAGCCAGGTGTCATATGTGAACAGCTTGGAACATCTCTTGAAGGAGAAAGAAGAATCTAAAAGGTTTGTTTCTTAAAGCTGCCTTAAAAATTTGGTACAAAGTTGTGGATGCTTAGATTTACCTTGTCTCCCCAAAGTGATGGGGTTTGGGTAGCAGCACGCTAAGCTTTGCCTGCTGGTACTACTAACATATGTCTGATGGAACCTACCAGCGTGGCTTAACTCTGAAAGCTGAGTGACAGGCTCCTTGCAAGCAATAATGAGTGGTTTGTGATTAATCTGTCTACCCCACAAGAGCTGGACTAAATTTACTAATGCTGTTGTTGCAGGTCACTGAGCCAGCTAACAGCTGCTAGTCAGGCATGAAATAAGAGTATTTCTGTAGACTGATTATGCTAGTTCCTTCAAAATCATTCGTAGCTCAGTTTTGGTTTCCAAAGTTGTGTAGACTGACAGTATCCAAGTAGTTACACAATTCAGAACTAATACATGCTCTTGGAAGAGATCTTTCAGGTAAAAAGGAATGTGGTATGTGCACTAATGGCAATCAGCAGTGAGTATATTTTTTTTTCGTAAAGAATCTGACCCTAGTTAACAGTGAACTGACTAGCAACATAGTGGCTGCTTCTATAACTGACACTATTTAACGAATAATATGCTAGTGTTAAGCTATAAAAAGTAAAAAATCTAGGAGATACAAAGTTTTGTGCAATTGCAAAAATAAAAATAAAAAATGTCAGCAGCTGGTTTGAGTGTCTTTGTCTCTCACAAACTACTGACTGAGTGCAGTTGGAAATTCATTAGGTGTTGGGAAACATGAACTTTGTATCTTGGACCAGCAATATGCTTGTTCTGTTACACAGATACAGTGTCTTGCATGCTTTTGCCCTGCTTAGTGGGCTACTGGCCCCTGGGTTTGGGAGCTTGATTCTTGTTTCCTTCTGTTGTAGATACTACGTGGTGATGATACGTTTTGCTATTATTGTTATTTCAGATTAGATGAACTAGAAAAATTGTTACAAGAAAACATACAAGAAAAGGAAACTGATTCTTCAGATAGAGAAGATGAGAATGTCACAGATGAAGACCTGTCAGAAGAACACAGGTCCAAAACTAATTAAACCTAGTTCTTCACTTTGTTTTCCTTGCCTTTTTTTCCTAATCTCTCTCTCATTCCATCAGTTGCTGCTAGTGTGTCTAGTTTGAAACGATTTATCTTTTAGGGTTGTGTGGATTTTCTTGGATGTTACTGTATTATAATCTAACTCTACCTTCATATGCAGTTGATGTGTTCGTCATCTGAAAATGACTATCTCAAACAGCACATGGCCTCTCCTTGAAATTCATAGAAGTATTTTTTAATTTTGTAGGGCATTTATAAAGAGATTTTCATTAACAGCTCGTGCCATACCTGACTACCACCCCGGAGAAGACATATTTGATTTAACAGTCTCTGGGAAAATCTTCAATCAACATGACCTTGATTTGAGGAATTTTTATTTCATCCCTCAAAATCCTATAGAAAAACTCCTCCTTAGGTAAGAATATCCTCTTCATTCTGTTGTGTTTACTTGTAGGATTTTCATAAGCGCTAGAAGTTTTTAAGATCAAATAGTATCTTTGCATACAAATGAACTCATTCTTACAAAGTAGGCAAGACTGACTCTTTTCCTGTAATTCTGCTTTCCAGATTAGCTTTATAGAGCAGTGAATAGTTACTTGAACCTTCTTTCTTTACTCCTCAAATTTTTGAAAAAACATCTTAATTGAGGCATCAGGAGAAGGGGGGAAAAAAAAGTGTCCTGACCTCTTTCATATTTATGCTGCATTGGGCTATCGCTGATAATCTGACAGGTTTGTGGAAGATGAGTGCAGAACTGAAATATTATGGTGAACAAAAGCTTAAATATCCCAGATGGATGGTCACAAAGGTCCTCTTTCTAATGTTATGTTATGTCTGCTGAAAACCTTCTGTGTTGAATGACCCTGGGACTTAAGATTCCACATAATCGGGATTGCAGGAAGTTACAGTTTACGGCATCTGTTAGATTCAGTCGGCGAGCTAAGTCTTTATATACGCGCACACAACTGTTACGTAACTGATGGAGATTTGTGGTCCATTTTATGAGGCTGTCAGACTACAGATAGATGGACGATTTCTTTTCTAATCCACAAGTGCAAATCCTAAAAGTAATTCCACTGATTTCAGTTGGTATTTTACTCTGAACTTGAATCAGTGAAACTGAGGGAGCTGTAAACATTTGTATATGCTGTAAGGAGAAACCATCCTCCTCCTTGTCTCCTGAGGAAGTTGGGTTTGTGATAAGGAGGCCTGAAGCCAGAGGAGTTTATTAATATGTGAAGGTCACAGGGATGTAAGCTCTAAGAAATATCTTGTAAATCAGTGACTGGAAGAATGAGAATTAAATGAATTGTCCCTTGCAAAATGCAGTTATGATTTAATTGCTTTGGTGTTCTGAAACCATCCAGCTGGCACGTATTGGCTGCCCAGCTGACACAGATGTCTTCCTAGCTGCTTTGTTGGTCAGGCGGGTAGATGGATGGGATATGGAGAAGCAAGGAGGCAGGCCTCACAACAGAACTACCTGTTCTAGTAGATACTGAGAACAGAGTAGCCTAAACAGGGGTACATGGCAAATTGGGTATCTAATTTAGCTGCTTGTGGCACACACTACTTGCTAAGGAAGATTTCAACTAAAAGAACTTACTACTAAATCTTACAGATTTCTGCACCTCACAAATTTGCCTATCAAGATGAGGCCGTTTGATTTTATTTGCTTCATTTTGCCTCTAGATTATTTGAAAGATTCTTCAAAAAATGAGATTTCAAGAAATTTGAAATGTTTTTTCTCTTTTCCTGTAAAAGAATTTGTAAAGGTCATTGTCAGTAAAAATAAATAAATAAATAAATAAAAATTTGGTATCTCATTCGCTAATCTGACAGAGCCCATCTGTGTAGACAGGAATAATGATTCATAATACAATAGTGTAAATCCATGTTTGCTTGAAGCCATTTTAATTGTGAAACTGTTGATTCAACCAATAATGGATTTTTCTCCTTTTTCTCCCACTCCATCTTTGTCTTACAGTTCCGATGTAACACAGCAGCTTTTTCTAGCTCTTCATGGTTTTCTAAGTTCTGCTTATAGCTGTAGCTTGTGTCCTGCACCAATTCTGAAGTGGCTTTTCCAGGTAAGACCACACTGTTCTGCAGTTACACTCTGTCAGGTAGAACATTCTTCCTGGAAGCCAGCTGTTGCAGAAGTAATCAACACAAGTTTGTGAATCTGTTGCATTTTTTGAGCAGTTTTTTGATCAAAAAACCTTCCTCTTTGGGTTCTGGTTTGTTCTCCAGACTACCTTGACTCACTAGGGATAAAAGGCTTTTTCCATGCTTTTCTCCACACTTAGAGTGGCTGTAAAGCTTCCTGTCCATCTTTATATGTGGTATTTCATCTGAAAAGGGCTCAGTGCATGCTAGGTGAGAGGATATTTTGGGATGTTCATAATGTGGGCCACATCAGAAGCAAATATTTATCCATTTCCTTCCCCACACACAAAAAGTACACACTGTAGTATGTACCTTTTATAAATCTAAATATGTGCATTATCAGAATTTTTATTCTGAAAAAGTTGATGTGCATTATGGCTCAGGGAAAAAAAAAAGTAGAGATGCTGTCAAAGGAAATGTTGTGTCTGTCTTCTTTCTAGATGCCTGTGCCAGTACCCAAGTCCCCAGGGAATGTGCATTGTTCTGTTACTCACAAAATGTCCATTTGCTATCTTCACTCCCTTATTACTTAATGCTTTTAACTGTGCCTGAAATGAAGAATAAAGCTGGACTGCCTGCAAAATTGCAGCCTGGATCTGTTGACTCCCTTTCTGCTTTTGCCAAAAGGAAAACGTTTTTGTTTTCCATCTCTTTCTCTCCTGCTAGGAAAGTACTGCCTTCCTCTCTTACATGAGCTCTGGCGTTCTTCTGATAAGGTGGAAGGGTGAGCCAGTTCAGTTTGCCCACAGAGCACAAAAACATCCAGCACTTGGGGGAGAAGAAGAGGAGGTTTTGCTGGCCTGGTGAAATGTTAGGGAGCGTGATGTGTATTTCATCATATTCTTGTAGTTAATAATTGATTGTTTTGGTGTAGTCTTGCCCGTGTTCTACTTACCTGCAACTGAAAAAGGTTGAGTTCAACTCTCAGTTGCCCTCACTTCTGATTAAGGAGTTCAGTTTGATCACAGATACAAACGGGTTCCAAAAGGACAGCTAATAATTCATTCCCCTAATCCTCACTACTTTCTTAAGAACAGACTTTCAACATGGGGTGCAGTTTTTCTGATACTGTGAGTAATTACTTAAAGCATTCACAGAATGTGTGTACTGATTGAAATCATGTCTGTTCTGTGATATATTATGCATTAGAGAGTTTATTTTATTTTTTTTTAATTTTAATGAAGAGTTTCTTTCTTTTTTCAAAGAAAAATGTTATCTGGCAACTTGATGTTTGACTCATAGCTTTTTTTTTTTTTTTTCCCTCCACAGATGATGTCTGTTCATCCTGGCTATTGTGTTTCCTTGCAGATTTTAAACAGTTTGATGGAAATAACAGTAAAAAATGGTGAGTATTTGAGGGATGGAAGACTGACCATCTAAACAAAGGTATTTCCCTTCCGTGAAGTATAGGACGGTGTTGGAAAGGAAGGAAAAAGCACAGAATCTTGTGATTCTGGCATGAATTTAAGTTCTTCTAGCCTTTGTGCATTATGTAAGTAACAGGAGTTGGTCTTCACCGAGTTTGTGCAAGCTGTTCCACAGGGAGTGGTCCTGGCATATATTTGCAAATGTGTGCATCCAGTACAGAACCTTTTAAACACGCTTCTGTTCTTTCACAAATAGAACTGATCTAAGGAGGAGCCCGGTCTACTCAAGTTTACTCTCCTTCCCATCTTTCTCTTCGGAAGATGCAGACATTCATTTCATAAATTAAGAACTACAAGGTGGTTTTCACATAGTCATACTCAGTACGTAGCACTGCGTGTGGTTTACTTTCCAAATAAATGGCAAAAGTGAGAGGAGCTGTACACTTACATGTAAACATTTACAAGGGTCTGGTTCAGCCTACACTGTTGCTTGTTTCCTGTGCATTTTGCCTTCCTTTATCTGTACTCTGAACTTTTTCAGTACCAGCTGCTTTGTATGTTCTCAGTGTCTTCATTCAGATCCATCAGTCACTCTTTAAATTAACAGTTAACATCATTAAAGTAATCAAGATCATTGACATTCTTGGGCAGTTCTATTGAAATTGTTCTACATATTTTGAGTCTTGTTTGAAACAGGACTGTGAGCTGATATGAGAGGAAATGTAGCCTCCTTTATTTTTTGCTTTGTTGACATTAAGCTCGTTTCAGAATGAACAATTCAAGCTGATCAGTGAGCATTCAAAGAATTAAGACTAGGAGAGATCTTAGCCCATCTCTGACTTATGCAGGATCCTTAAGCAGGATCAAATAGGCTACAGTTGCTCCTGAAAAGTTTGTCTAACTACAAAATTGCAAACTGTGGAGTCTCCAAACTGTTCTGAGATGTTCTGTTCTGGTGCTTAACTAAGGACGCTTTATTTAAAAAAAAAAAAAAAAAAAAGGGAAAAAAAGAAACATCAATAAAACAAACAAAATGAGGAATGCTTGAATTGAACGTTGAGATCTGAACTTGCAGTGTCTTGAGTGATACTGTTTTATTATATTTGCCTTTTTTGTTCTTAAAGAATTAACCCTAAGAGACCCAATTCAAAATTCTAGTGATTTCTGTCATTGTTTAGAAAACACTGCATGAGTTTGATGTCACCTTGCTAGTTTGTATCCTATACAGAATCCTGTGTACAGTTTGCAGCTGTTCAGATGTGAGTCGTGATACAGATCAGCTTTTTGCAATGAGCATTTTTGCTTACCTCAATCAGTGAATTCCTTGTATTTTGCACTTCTGTTCTGGAAACCTTCCCTGTCTTGAAAGTGGAGATAAGATTTTAGTCCCATTATAACACCCTCTTACCTCTACCTACACAGAACAGTAATTTATCTGTTCTCTTAAAAGTAAATCTTGCCTTCTTGCTTATTCTACTGTATGTGGCGAGAGACAGCTGTGAGAGAAAATGGGTGGAATCTTAAAGTAATTTACCTGTTACATAGGCAAGATGTTTCTTAAGTGTAAAACACTGTGTAAGACTACCCCTCACGCTATAGTTCTGAAAATAACAGCAATTTTTTCTGAGATGAGAGCTGGTAGAATTGATGCAAACAGCTGAATGTATTTGCTTCCCTGAAAAGGAACTAACGTTAAGAACTAAATTTAAACTAATCCATTCCGTATCTTTTACTCGTAGCTTCCATCAGCGATAAACAGTCTAAACCCTGGATACCTTCACTAGCTGATGTGTCAGCTGTTTTTGTCAATATGGGTGTTACATTTGCGTCTCTCTTTCCATTGGAGCATCTGCAGCCCAACTTTAATGAGTGTGATATTTTGTAAGTGTTTTCATTTTGACACCTATTGCTTAGATCCTGTGAAAGCAGGTCTTGTATTCAGAATGTAGAATCAGAAGGTTTTTCTTTATTTTCCCCTATTCAGTCTCCTTACATTCTAAACTTAGGTATTCATAGAGTAAATAAGCCAGAGTTTAAAACAGTTTCTGCCAGGTTCAGCAAATCAGAGTATTGTTCTTTGTCCTACAACTGTCTAAAGGGTATTAACATGAATTGTTGCCGAAACAGCTGGGCAGAATTGTAAGTAATTGGTTATAAGTTTAAGACGTGCTCTGTAGCTGGGGATAGTTCTGATTTGAAGGTGTTTAAACCATGCTGTTTTTTCCTTCGGTTTGATGCAAATAAGCCTTTGTGGGCTTTTAAACTGTTGATTGCTCAGATTAGCATCTCTTTCATTAGGAGTCAGATGCAAGGAACAGTGAGCAAACAGCAACCAAGAGAATTTCTCTCCTCTGCCAGTCCAGCCTTCACCAGTCTACCAGAAAACAATCTAATGAATGTAATCAAGGTGAGAAAACTCCAGTTCCTATGCAAGGGTTTTTGTTTATTTATTTATTTATTTATTTTTTTTTTTGAGGGGGAAAAAAAAAGGAACCTTAATCTAGCCCTGGGCTTGTTTTTTGAGTAGGTGTTTTGCTGGGGTTTCAGCTCCACATTCAGCAGAGATTGCTGCAGGCTTGTTGCAAGCTTCAGTTTCCTTTCTCCCTGACTTCCATTGGCTTCTCTCAATTCCTGGTGCTTCCCTTTTCCAGTGTGGCTCTCTATCAGGCTTCTTTGCTCCCTCATATAAAAGAAAAGTGTCAGGGTGTTCCAGTGGGATGGGCAGCTGGTATTGGCTGTTGTGTTTTGTGCTGCCTCTGTGTTAGTGCAGCTCACAGAGGCACGTGGTCAGTCCCTGTGCAGCAGAAGGTGAATGAGGTGGGAGCTCACAGAGGGCAGGTGGAGCTGGGACTGCCTCTTTTGAGGAAGTGAGCTGTGAATCCATGCTGTGTCCTGTGAAACCGTGGGCTGGTCACACTTCCCAGGCCTGTTCTGTGATTAAACATTTCATGAAAATCCTGCCTCTATAACTGGTTTACAAGTTCCTTGTGGAAGTATTTGAACCCTCCTGACAATGCCTCTTTAGAGATTTGCAATGATCATGTAAATGATCATATACAATCGTGTAGTTCAAGAGGAAGCAAATGTAGCATCTCCTTTAGAGACAGACTTACGTGTCTTGATTCATTTCTTTCCTTCTAAATACACATCCCATACTGTAAGTAATCCATCTGATGATAATTGGGTGGGGAAAAATCTCTTGATTGTTTTCAGTGTTGCTTGTATAGCTAGAAAGTCTGTCAGTCTTCTGTTTAGTTAGAATGGGATTAACGGTGCAGTGTAGAAAGATCTTTCATACTCTAATGTCCAGGGATTATTGTCATTGTTCAAAAGTATTTCTTTAAATGTTTATAAGATGAGCCTCCAGCAGGTCTTTTTTTAATAACAATAAAAAATGCAGACAGTTACTAGGGGAGCTAGTATTGTTCTTGCAGTAAGAACAGGAAAACTTTGTTACTCAAAGTGCATTTTAAAGTGAGGGTGGAAAACTTAAGTTCTCGTCACGCTTTAATAGAAGCTAAACCAATTTCAGATTGTAATGCTTTTTATTTCTTTTAAAGTTTCTAGATTTCTGTACAACGGTAGTCGAAGGTGGATATACAGACCAAGAAATATTGCTGCTGCTTCTATTACTATTTAAAATAAGCTTGGAGAAACAGCTGAAGCAAGTTCCCTTGATAGATTTTCAGTGCCTTTTCATAAAGCTTCTGATAAGTATAAAAGACTGGGATACAAAGGTAACTTCATAATTCATTTTCTAGTGCTAGATTTATGAAACTGCAGCTTAATTTTCAAGGAATTTATTTTGAAGTTTTATTTTTTCCTTTACATAGCAGAAAACTACTGCTTGTAAATGTAATATGAACAGATTGGGAACTTTGTGTCCTTGAGATTTAGGAGGGGGCTGGGTGTACTGAGAGACTGTCTGCCTAAAAACATTATGCTTGCCTGTCCCTTTCTGCAAGGGGACTGTTGTATTGAACTTGCAGCGATTTTGTTAATTATAGATTGTTTAAAAGGGCTATTTGAAAGAATAAATGAAATGATTGCACTAAACCAATGAAATGTCAGGAAAGGCAACCTGATCTCAGCTACCCTACTGTAAAATAATATTTAGGAGACATAGCCACAGCTGCAGTGCAGAAATATCTTCATGCACATCATCTTTTACTAGCTCAATTCCTTTTAATACCTATGCCGTGGATATGTTTCTTGGTAGCAGATGTGTATTCCTTTGCAAATAAAACAAATGTCCAATGTCCCCATTGCTTAGTAGATCAGGTGATTTAAAAAACAAACAAAAAAAAACATGTTTTTATTCTTTTAAAGATGCCTGAGCTCTGTCTGGCAGTGAGTGAACTCTCCAGTCAGCACCATAATCTTCTGTGGCTGGTTCAGCTGGTCCCTAGCTGGATAATACGTGGACGGTAATGACACTGTAACAGCTAATTTATTAGTATAAGCCCAGAGCCTGACAAATGCAATAGGTGTAACATTGCTTTTGTATTTTCTTTTGTGTTTTGTTTTTTTTTTTTTCTGGGGGGGAGGAGGGAGATACTTTAACAAACCACCACAAATAGTTAGGTTTTATCTTATGTTACAGATGTATGTGCATGTCATTGTGCACACATAGTTTCTTAATCACCTCTGTGGTGGGAAGGGGTTGTTCAACATTTTATTTGTAGTTTTCTGGGCTATACACTTTCTGGTACCCTATAGTAAATAAAGGCATAACTTCCAACATCCATCACCTACTCTAATCTTTGGCTGAATGATCAAAAATTAAATGTCCTTTGGGTGATTAATGTCTGATTTTATGTCAATCTGTCAAGAGTTCTGCATCTTTGAAATAAATTTAAAAATGTATCTGAGAGAGAGGAGAACGATTTTGGCCTTTGATTTCAGGCTTGGAGGCAAGCTTCTAGCAATGTTTGCTTATCCACAAGAAAAGCTGTAATGAGACAAGGATACTTGCACCTTACTAGCCTCTTTGCTGGTTTAATAGCACCTATCTTCAGTAAATCCAACTTAACAGCTGTGGGCAAGTCTTCGTCTAGGGAAGCCGTGCACAGCCTCGCTATACACTGTTGAAACTGTGGATTTGAGACTTTCTCTGGGAAAGAAATAAAAAACAAACTTGTTTTTTCAGGGAAGTAAGAAGACGCCTTAGCCTGGTGATAATTGCAAAGCTTCTTAATCAGAAGCATATAAGAATACCTGATGACAGCGACAAGCAGGTACTGCATGTTTTGTGTGTATAATTCTAAAAGTTTAGAAAACTTAAGTGTTGTTTGTTTTTGTACTTTGGTCATTCTTTAATGTGAAAATAGGCTTACAGTATTAAAAATAATCACTATTTTTTATTTTAGTGTTAGAAGTATATTTGTACGCGTGTGTAACCTCTAGCTTGTAAGTGCAATATTGCTTAAGTGCCTAAACATTAATTTTGGTCATTGGAAAGAAGTTTATGCCTCTCTGCCTCCTTCTTATATTTATGTAGAATCACTATGAAAACAAGGGGTTAATGAGGCAACGGACAAATGCTTTAGTTTGCAAATAGTCAAGAATTACCCAAAGCATGAAATAATCAATTTTAATTAAGAGCCCCATTTATGGAAGTTCTTGTGTTAATGGTCATGTGATATGGTAGTGGCACTGTTTCAAATTGTCCGTTGCCAGTGAACCAGTCCAATCTGTTAATGCATCTGTCTGTAGATGTCTCTTCTGCATCAGTATCTGGTGTACATGAAACCGTCTAATCTACTAGAGAAGATGAGAACTGATGAGCAGCAGAATGTCAGTGAAGACCACCTTCATATAGAACTAGAACAGGAGGTATATAGCTGATAGTATACCTTTTTGTTTGTCTTTTTATGTATCTTCTGCACTTTTGAAAACTAATCTTCTATTGTAAACAAGTTCTAGAAAAACTTGCACTCATCTGAGAATTCAATATTGGTTTGGTTATATGAGTCTACCATGAAATCTCTTAGCAAGTATTTTGATCTGGATGTAGATAATGGGAAAACAAAGTCAACTGCTGAGTTTAATTTTCAGTAATTGAAACCACAGAAAGCTTTGTGGGTCACTTGGGTAACTTAAAACAGCGTAGTACTGTTTTAAAATGATTCTAATATATGAATGTATTGTTTCATTCTGTTTATTTAGGCAAATGTGTAGACGTACCTATTCATTTATTTGGCTGTTGGAGGATGCCAGTGAAGTCATAATGCTGAATCATTAAAGCAAAGATAATGCTGTAGCTAAAGATTGTGCTTTGACTGCTGAAGCTCTGTTGGTTTCTCTCCAGGTGTACTACCTAGTCTACATCCTCCTTCATCTAGTCAGTGAAGCTAGCTGCTTTGACACTGTAAATTCCAATCAGAGGGTAAGTAACTACAGTGGGTAGATCTTTAGATTTTAAAGGGCTAACTATTATGCACTTCTGGTCTATTGTGGTAAGGTGATAGAAGATCACCAGAGGATAACAGCACTGGGAGAAACTTGTTCTGAGGCAAAGTAAATGCAGAAGAGCTCTTCCCTGCAGTTACTGCAGAGAAAGAAACCTCTCCTGCGTTTTTGCAGGTGGAATTGTGTCAAAACACAATTCTGTTGATCAGCGGACGTCATCTTTCACAGAGTAACTGGAGATTAACTCAGCACAGATCCTCAGAACTCTGGTGATCCTATGAACTACTTAAGTAAAGCTGAAACTTTAATCTAGAAGAAAACCATTTTGAAAATATCCAGTAAAATATGCTCAAACACATTTTGTTTTTCTGTGCTGGAGCGCAGCCATCAGCAAGTGAGGGCTATGACTGTATCTATTCTGTTCTCACAGCACGAGGGAACTATGGCTATGGAGATGTGAACATCTGTTAAGTAATACATTCTGTTTAGCCTCCTGGTAATCTTATTGAGATTCCTGTGAACGTTTGCTGTGAGTTGCTGGCTGCAAGATGTTTGTGTAAATCTTCTGTTCTATAAAACCACTCCTGGCTTTTAAGAAATGTGTTATGTGAAGCCTTGAAGAGGGAGGTAAAGCAGTAATATTTGCTTCTGTTTCACAGAATCACAGAATGGTTTAGGCTGGAAGGGACCTCTGGAGGTTCAAACAGGGCCACTCAGGGCAGGTTTCCCAGCACCATGGACAGACAGCTTTTTAGGTATCGATGAGGGGAACTCCACAGCCTCTCTGATCAATGTTTGAGCACTCAGTCACCTTTGCAGTAAAGAAGTGTTTTCCTGCTGTTCAGATGAAACCTCTAGATCTAGAATACTAACCAGTGTTCTCGGGCCCCTCTTCCTTCCAAGGCCTTATCCTGTGGGACTTTTCCAAGCGGATCCTTGAAGAGGCCAAAGTCTGTAACAGACCCCCTCTACAATGTTGCCTTTAGGGGTCTTCTATTTAATTCTAACCCCATAAGCTGTCAGTAGGCTCCTCATCCATCCCCAGGCAGAGCTGCGTGCACTCAGGCTGCTTTCTTGCATACAGGGCAACACACCCTCGTCATCTTCCCAGCCTATCCTTCCTAAAAAGCCTGGGGCTTAGGAGTCTCGGTTGCCTACTCAATTGCAAAAAGATTATCACAGACTGCAAAGTGAAGGAAAAACATCTTTGGTAAAAAAAAGAAAATAGCTATATTGCACTGATCTCTTTGAGATGTGTCTTTTACAACTGCTTTCTGAAGATCTATGGGGAATTTGATTAAAAAACAAACCCACACACACAACACGGTCTCTGAATTTCTTGATGAAGAAAGAGCCTAATATTCACTGACCTGGTAGCAGTCAAATGGACAGAGGTGTGTGGCTGAATGGCACTGTATATAAATCTTGTGCAGGCTCGATTGGGTATAAAATCAGTATTATTTCAGTTCTAGTCATCTTCCAGTTGGATGGAGGTGAATTGCCATGGTCTTGAGACACCAGCAAATGTTTATAAGTAGAATTTCAGCATGCTCCACCTACAGAGTGGAGCTGTTTTGCAGCAGGTTAGTGGGGGATTAAGTACGAGAATTTTATCATGAGATTCACAGAATATCAAAGATCTTGGGAGCTGTTATTAGGAGATTATGAAGCTGCAAAAAAGACCATCAGAAGGTTAGAGATCAGTGCGTGTACACTGTGTATGTTCTACCTGTTCAGCCAATTCCTGCAGACTGCAAAAGGAAATTACCTGAGTTATTACTGAAAAGGTTATTTTTAGCTGTTTAAGCTGCAGAACTTTTTTCGTTGGTGAAAGACCTGAGTGGCACTGTTCTTACTACTTTGGGAACAGAAAGGACTTATAAATTAGCTAGTAGGAACTTTAAAATTTTTGATATATAGCTGTGCTCTGATTAACATTTTGAAACTTTTTTCCCCTTGTCTCATGAGGTGCATATCAACAGCTGATACAGGATCTTCTGATCTTGTTTGTTTTGTGTTCTTTTTTCCCATTCCTTACTTTGTATGCTTCAATCTGAAATTTTCTCCAAAATATAATTGTTACACTGAAATAGTATTTGAAGCAACTTCTTAGTTTCAACATAGAGTATTAAAATAGCTGTTCATTTTTGTCTTTATTTAGCAACACTTACTGAAGCTCTGTGGTGCCTTAGATAAGCACATAAAATGTGATATTAGGGAAGATGCAAGGCTGTTCTATCGAACTAAGGTAAGACAAACCGGTTTTGTTGGTTTTTTGTTTGGTTTGAGTTCTGTGTTTTGTGTTTTTTGTTGTTTTTTGTTTTTGTTTTGTTTTGTGCTGTTCCCTCATCCCTACCCTGACATTTCTAAGCTCTTTCCTCATGGATTTCTTTTTCCTGGTTTCTCTGTCTGAATCACATCTGTGCTCATACATAAATACGTTTGTTTTAATGCACTGGAAACACTCCTTTTGCTAGCTACAGGACTAAGAACTCTTAAGATGCGAGCTTGTCATCTTTTAGCTAGTTATTTCAACTTTCAGACCCATGGAGTTGCTCCTTTTCTTTTTCATGGCAGTCCTTGTTAATTGACAGGAAGCAATCTTCTGCTTTTAAGCAGTCTTCTGCTTTTAAAAGTGGAGGCTACATGCAGTGTGGGACACAGTACAGAAAAACTAGCCTGACCATCTTGCATGTCTTTTATTTTCACAATAATGACTTAGTTAAAATTAGTTGTTAAAAACATTGTGGGTTTAAGCCAACACTATATGTGATGTAGCATCAAGCCTGGATAATTGCCTTTCATTTGCTTTGTGGTACGTAGCTTGCTAATGTTAGTCCTAATTCTGGGACTTTCGTGGTCTGCCTCCTGTCATAGCAAGCCAAACGGGATCAGCTCAACTTTGAAAAGCCTTGGCTTTGCCAGCCTTAAACATTTGTGCCTGTGTATGTTCTTAACTCTCAAGAAGACTTCTTTTTTTTTTATTATTCAGCAAGATCAGTACAACATGGATCCTGCTATAAAGTTACAGAATCTTGGCTTGAATTTTTGAATATCAGACCCCTGTCTGTTTTGTTTCTATTGCACTTGCACTGGGAGATGAAAATCTTACTTGCTTTTTTTTTTTTCCCTTTCACTACTTCTGCTGTTGTGATACTGCAGTAACTGCATAAGGCACCACTGTGATTTTACACAGTATATGAAGCAAATTTCAACTCTGAATACATTGTATTTAACACCTGCTTGTGATTGGTTATGAAAAAAAAATATAAGGAATACAAATTCAGACAGTGCTGCATAGTTGGCTTTCATGATTGCCATGGCAGGCACTTTTTTTCTCCTTAGAAGCAATCAGACTAGTGTAACAAAGCTAAGTTCCCCAAAGGCTGAGATGGGTATTTGGAGGCCAGAGGCTTGCATGTTGATGCCAAACACTTAACATTTTAAATCGTTAACATTTTAAATCGTCTTCCTGTAATGAGCTTTTGTGGAGTAGATAATTTTGGATTCAAAATCCCAGATTACAGGGATCTTGTTGGAGTTGAGGTGGTGATGTTCTGTATGCCTGTTGTGAAATTGTTTCCTCCCAGTAACCCTTGGTTGTTGGGTTTTTGTTTTGTGGGGTGGTGGTATTGTGATTTTTGGCTTTTTTTTTTTTTTTTAAAATACAAGTGGCTAAACTCATCTGTATTTGCAGGTAAAAGACTTGGTTGCTAGGATATACAGCAAATGGCAAGATATGATACAAACCACTCGGCTTTCTCAGGTATTGTAATGAAAACTTTTTTTTATTTCTTTTCATGTTGCAGGGTGCATTAAACTCATTCTTTACCATTTGAAAAATTTTGATTTTTAAAAGATTTTTTTTTTCCTTAAATTGCTTGGCTGTTGAATATGCGTAGGTGTGTTAGTTAAAATCCTTTAGTTAAAACCCTTGCTTTGCTGGCTTTGGTAAAACCAAGACTCCATCTTTACCCTTAAAAATGCTGTTCTCATAAATGGCTTACGCAATAACCTGAAATGCTAATACTGAGTCAGGTCGCAGGGCTTGTCTCTGATTACAGTCATTAGTGGATGCTTTGGAAAGGCCTGAGTGGGGCAGGAATGCCGTGATGCACTTCCTGCTATTGTCTGGCACTCTGTCACTTGGAGGCTGCTTGAATCCAAGGCTCTACGCACATGTGTTTAACAGCTCTTGATTAACAGCCCCCCACTGCCCCCTGCCTCGAAAGTGTCTAATTTCATGCAATGATGAGGAAAACCCTCTCGTGCTCTGTGCATGTGTGCAGTAGCAAGAATTTTCACGATTAGTCCTTCATTAATACTTGCCTTGGCTGACCTTGGTGGAATAGGTGGATGACTTCTAATATCCAGAGCTCAGCTCTGTTCCTGTGTTTCTTAATGTGCTGAGATCCTCTCTTGGAATATAAAGTTACCTTCAAAAATAAATACAAAAATTGTTCAGCTTTCCAGTAAACTACTGCATTTCTTACAGGAAGTTTACGTTACACATTTTTAAACTGAAATCAATACTAAGCTTATATGTGTAATCAAACATTTGTCTGTAAAGAATAATAATGACTCAAAGCAATTCATGAAAAAGACATCATT
Organism: Netta rufina; assembly: GCF_964035555.1. Taxonomy (NCBI): domain Eukaryota; kingdom Metazoa; phylum Chordata; class Aves; order Anseriformes; family Anatidae; genus Netta; species Netta rufina. The sequence continues at coordinate 24,158,845 of NC_140130.1, read as the reverse complement.
TGTAGTGTCTCGGGTTTCCTGTTACAGGGAGGGAAGGGAATTAGAGGGTAGACATGGTCACAGAGGTACTTAGCAGATGATGAAAGTTATTAAAGATGCTGCTCTTCCAGAGTTGTTTCTTTCAGAGGCAGTTGGGTTTGATTCACATGTGGGGAAACTGGAAAGTGTTTCCAAATTAAAATAAACAAATAAAGAAGAGAGCAGGCAACTGCTTAGCTTAAGGTCACCACGTTGGATTGTGAGTCCTTACAAATTTGAGTTGTTTTCTTTTTTTGTTTTTACTCTTTAGGGAAAACTGCATGACTTCTGGGAGCCAGATTCGTGAGAGCTTGTCTAGTTCAGGGAAATAACAGGAAAAAAATGAAACCAAGGAAGATGCAGAATGAATGGAGCTTCAACTTGGTTGGAACACAAGGAATCAGTCCTCTGAATTACAACTTGGGCTTGATTCAGGCCAACATTAAAAACACAATGATTCAATATGATGATCATTGTTTTTACAAATACGGTACTTCAGAAAAAAATGAAGTGGATAAACTGTAAAAGTAGCTATTTCTATAGCCCTGTCTGATTGTCCAGGCATATTTTATCGTCTTGAAAACTGAGGGAAGTTTCTCATTTCCATTGCTAATCACAAGATATTTTTGAAAACAGTATGCATCAGTTTTCTTGCCAGCACACACCTGTAAGCGTTGCTTTAGGGTGTCTAGGAAAAAACTGTCCTGTGATGTGGAATGTGAGTTGAGAAACAGTATTAGACCTCCCCTGTTGTGGGCAGGTGAGGAAGCTCAGTTTCACTACGAGCCAAATAACAGAGTCACCTGCACGTGTTAATCTGCAAAGCAAGAATTGGTAAGACCAGCTGGTTTCTCTAAATAACACAAATACAGCAGTCACGTGTGAACAAGTGACCGTCTCCTTTGCTTGAGGGTGGAGACAGCTGAAGAGGGGCTGTACCCAAACAACTTGTGGACACTTCTTTGCTCTGCGGTTGTCTTTTATCAAATAAGAGAATCAAATTTGTTATTACAGTGATGCGTTCATTTTAACGTCCTCAGGCATCGATTTATGTACGCGGTGTATGTGACTGCACAGAAAGTGATTCTCTAAGACCATATTGTAAATGAAATCTTAATACTCAAGTAGTATTGTTGTATTCCTCTTTAAGAAACAAACTTATATTTGTTATCTGGCTTCAGTGCTTTATCTAAACAGAGAGAATAACTATTTCTGAAATGTCAAGTCAGTGGAAATTTGAGGAGATGAGCTTTTGGCCCATGCAAGTAGAAATAACTCTGAAAGCTGTATGAGGTCTGAATTCCTTTGTGCAAAGTCTTGCAGCGTACACAGCGTGTGTTCAGAGCTCCCCAAACTTTGTGAAATAATCAGCCCAAGAGGTAATCTCCTTTTGTGCTTTGTGTAAATGCCATCATTTAAATCTTACGCTGTTGTGTTTGGGGGGCGGGGGGATGTATGTGTATATGAACAGAAATTTAATGTATTGGGTAAAAGCACTGAGTGGGAGTCTCTTAACTGTAATTTTTAATAACTACGTGTACATTTTATAATACTGTTTCCTTTTCAATTTTTATAATTACCCTGTCTTGTATGATAGACTTGCTATGACTTCACAAAAATGTAAAAAAAGGATCAAATTCAAACAAAAAAAAAATGAAATTTAAGTATGTTACATGTTTAAGAACTGCTCTAGATTGGACTCAACTCAGAGGGAAGGTATTTTATTTGCAAATCATATTCAGTGTTTTGTCTTTCAAATGTTAGCGAGTTAGCCTGAGTCTGTGCGGCTGTACCCTTTACAGAATAATCAACTTACCTTAACAGCAAGAGTTACGTGTATGACATTATTCAGGGGAGAAGAAAAATTCCTTTTTTAATCTCACCATGATTAAATTGGATGAGTCTACCTCAAAGGGTATCCTTGACAATGGAACTGTTTCAGGCTTAAAAAAAATGGTGTGGTGGTAAACAGGTATGGCAGTGCCACCCTTTGCTCTGCTCATCTTTCGTGGTGTGTCAGCCTTCCCTCTGGTAGCATTTGCTTACTAGGTTGCATATATTGTATGTGATTTTATTAACGTTTATATTTTTTTTCTCACTAATGTTGTATAAAGTTTTAAAAAGTACAGAATATGTTTCCTGTATGTAACGTGTATATATTTTTCTTACCATGTAAAGTTGACTTTGCAGTCCTGTATATTTTGAAGAAGGAAAGGGTTGGGGTCTAAATTGGCACCTCTTTTGTATTGCAGTTCAAAACACATTGAAACTGCTGTGCTTTTTTTTTTTCCCATACAAAGTAACCACTTTGATACATACTTCTATTTAATAGACCCATGGAAAATAGAACCAGACGTGGTTTTCTAATTAAACGTCTCTGCACAAAATGGGTATGCATCAACTGTGTTTCACAAAAAAATGGCTGCAGGTCCTATTTTGGTCTTGCTGCAGACGCTGTAGTTCAGAGGTTCGCAGCTGATGAGCTTACTATAAATGGAGAAAGTCCTGAAGTAGTTCTCAGCTCAGCCAGTTCTGTGTTTTCATGCTTTATGTCTGTGTATACAATCTGGCATTTCTCCTCTCTCCCCCCATCCCCCTTTTGTCTGGACTTGCTTCCATCTGTTTTGTAGCTGAGTAATAATCCCCCAGTTGCTGAAGTCTAGACGTTGGCTGAGTTGGAGCTCACCGGTGTCCCTACAGAGATGATCCCAAAGCATCGCTGCGGAGTCTTAAAAGGGACTGCCGAGCTGAGTACTGCTTCAGGACCGGCAGTGAAATAGCAAACCTGCTGCTGTTTTGTGTTTTGCTGACTCATTTACTGGCCCCCAGCCAGAAGCTACACGCATTGAAAAAGGCTGTTTGCACAGTAAATGTCTTAACTGCTTTGGTTGTCTTCAGATAAGCGTTTTTGCACTGAGGTTTATCTTGATATTACGTTGGTTGTATTAAGAACCATGTTATCTCATTTCACGGACAATTAGATGCACTTTATTGCAGTAATCACAGACAAAAAATTAAAGGCTGCCTATAAAATATACATTTGTGGCTTTTCTTTTTTATTTTTTTCCTTCTGACAAGCCTCTGCGTGGCTTAAAGTTTGCTTCTAAGTTGGAGAAACCGGCCAGCACGTTTCACGTTCTCACCGTTGTGTTGTGGAACTCGGTAATGGATGGGGATTTCACAAGTGATTAATGACTCGCAGGCAGGTCTGGCTGAAGGTCAGTAGCACGTGGCTGCTTCATTGATGCAGCGGCTGCAGGAACTCTCTGAAGTCCCCAAATCCGAGGACAGCTTTGGGAAAAGCAGCTGCCTGTGGAACAAGCGCACTGCTCTTACTGGCAGAGCAGCTGGAGGGGCTGCTACCTGGTAGGATTACAGAGGTGGCGTTTTAATGTGGATTTATTTATTTTTAATAATAAGGGATGGATGCTGTGGTGTTAGCTTCCTGAGCACAGCCACGCTCTGTGCTTTGAGGGGCTGGCAGGGATGTACGCTGCCCTTGTTGAACACATTGGGGGTGAGGAGCTGCTTGGAGAGGTCATGCTGATGGATTTAGCCCGCTCCTGGTGGTTTACATTATCTGTGTGCTCTTAATGACGTTCCTAATGACGTTCACATTGTGATTTTTTCCCCCCCAGGCTGTGAAATATCTCGATGTTTTGCCTTGTGGCTGTTTTGCCAGCTTAACTGATGGGGGCCCCTCCTTATCTCGTGTTGAAAAGGCCTTTCAGTGCTGGGGAGCGGCGTGGGCTGCTGATGGGAAGGCTCCCAGAGAAAGTCGATTCCTCGAAGGGCTTGTCCTCACCGAGGTGCTTTTAGTTTTGTCTGCCTGCTGCTTTCAGCCAGCATTTCTTCATCCCGGCAGCAAGGAAGTTGAAAGGGAGCGCGTTATCGGGTATCGAAAGTAGCGCCGGGTGGTGAGAGAGGAAAAACATTCCCATCTTCCTGCCCTGATATTTCGGTCCTGGTGCTGAAAGCCAGGCCCCGTGCTTGCTGGGTGGAAGTGCTGCCTGCGGAGATGCGTTTCCACGTGGCTTTTAAGCAGCTTTTGGATGCCTTGTAGTTCTTTGTCTCCCCTCTCTCAGCCTGCTGAGTAACATTTTGTCTTCTCCAGCATCCCTGCCTCCCCCAGTTCCATGTGGGGCGGTAACGGGGAGGGAAATGGAACAACTGGAAGTGTTCCTTTGGCTGATATTGAGGTGTCTCAGGCTTTGCCACCAGCCCTGGAGATGCTGAAAGGCCACTGCCCTTCCCCAGGGTGGCAAGTGCTGGGAATTGGGGCTTGGCTCAAAGGCTCCAGGGCTTGGCTACCTGTCTCTGGCTCTGTTTTCTCAAAGCCTGCTTGGAGATGAAAGTCCTGGCTCTTGCAGCCCGGGCAGTAGCAGGAGGTCCATTTCTTCCGCAGGCTGACCACCAGGCTGCTGTTGGAATCAAAATTCGAGCTGGAAGCTGTCAGGCTCGGCGCTGGGGAGAGGAGGATGGCTAGGCAGGATGTTCTGTGCTTTATTCACCCTGCAGGCTTTCGTAGAGGCGATGGAAATCACGCAGGGCAGCTGCGGGCTCTTCAGACAGCACCAGTCAGGCTCGTAGACACTGATCTGCGTGCTGAAACCGAATCTGTGTCCCCTGGCTGCAGGTGAGACCACGTAGGAGCTGCGCTGCGTATCAGTTCCCTTCCACATTTATGGAGCACATTTATGGGGGAGCCTCCTCCCTCCCCCGTGTGCTAACCTATTTCTCCAGCATCTGTGCTCCAGCACCGTCACGGCGCAGTTCGTGCAGCGTGTTTTTCATTCCGGCTGACTTTCTCTTCTTATTAGCCCATTTTTTATTTTTTTTTTCCCTTGCCCTCATTCTGTATTTTTCTTTTCCCAGCGCTACGCAGCTGCTGCTCGCCGAGGAGCTGTGTCAGCCTGGCAGGAGCAGCCGTGCTGGAGATGCCACCCGTGGTTCGGAGCCGGCGGTGAGCTCCTCGGGGATGTGGGGCCGTGCCCAGCGGGGCCGTGCCTCAGGAGGACTGCGAGGAGCCCGCAGTGAGTACCTGGGGCGCGTCTCTGCTGGCTGTGGGATCTCGGAGAGTGGCCCCAGCCCTCGCCGGGGTGTATCAGCCTCTAGGCTTAGCCCTTCGGGAGGGAGCCTGCGTACGTGTGTGCTCCTAGGGTGGGGATAAAGCAAGGCGCCGTGCTCTGAGTAGGCTGCGTCTGCTCAGCTCGGCCGTGGGTAATAGTGGTGCTGCTGGGAGGTGAGATGGGAGCTCTACAATCACACGGCCTAAAAAAAAAGGGCAGAGAGAGAAGTTATTCAATGCTGCTCTGTAATTTGGCTTCAGACTCCGTAGTGCTTTTATTAGTGTGAAGGCTCAAAGCAAACCGAAGGAGACGGAGCTGGGGATCTTCCTGCCTCGGGATGCTGAAAGCTAAGATGTTCAAAAAGTGTTTCGTGGCAGAAAAACCCATCAGAGGCTACAAAAAAAGCAGCCATCCCTGGCCGAGAAAGCTTCAAGCTGCAGATCCCTGGAGGGAGCGGGATGGTGCAAGGAGGCATCCTCACGTCTGTCCTCTTCCTGCACCCCCAAGGCCCTGGGGCTCTGGTCCGAGGTGCTGGGCCTTTGTTTTTTTTTTTTACATTAGGGGTGAAGCGAGGGGTTTTGTGCCACCCCGTTTCAGTTCCCAAAGTGTCACGTTCCCGATTCTCTCTCTCCTGCTCCTGAGAGAAGTCGCTGTCAGAGCTGTCACACGCCAGCCCTCGGGAGGTCTGTGTGACCACTTCTCACGTGGCTGAGGAAAACCCAGTGTCCTTTTTTTTTTTTTTTGTTTGGGTCCTTAATGACATTGCAAGAAAGACTTGGAGAAACATCGTATGGTTCAGGATCTCCAGCAGGACGTGGTAAAGCCAAGCAGCCACCCACCAAAAGCCGCCTCCTCCCCTCCCACCCCATCCAGTAGCTGTTGGCAGCTAGTGGAGCAGGAAGAATAAGGGCAAGGCGCTATCTTTGGGGCAGAACTCGGGGTTTTTCCCTCCGTGCTTGCTGTGTCGGGTTTGCCTCTTGGGGGCAACCTCGCCCTGCTCCAGCCCGGAGCGTGGCTTTTGTGCTTGCAAAGACAAAAGGGAGCTCAGCGGGCCTGGGAGAGGAGGGCTCGCTGTCCCTCCCTGCCTTTGCGTTATCAGACAACTTTTGGCAGTCGCTGCAGTTATTTGCTGAAAGGATTTGAGGAAGGCTGCCAAGGCTGGGCTGCTCGCTGCTTTCCAGAAACGAGCCGCTTGGCTCCTGAAGGGCCCTTCCAAATCCTTCCTGCCCCTCTGTGGCAGGAGAGGGACGGCTCCTCTGCGGCTCCCGGCTAGCGGGCAGCACGTAAACGCACACGTGTAGGATTTCCAGCCATCTCCCCGCTGTTCTTCTGCCCGGGATCCCTTGGGCAATCCCTAATCCTATCGGCGCTGCGGTGAGCACACTCACTGCTCCAGCCCCGTTGTAGGGCCGTGCTCCCCAGCAGATGTGTCATCCGTGCCCAGTCCCTAAATAACCATTTACCTTTATTTAAAGGGCGTTGAGGTGCGTGCTGGAAGAAAGGGAGCATTATTCACGCGTCGTGCTCTGGTTCCTAATGGGGCTTTTACGCCCCGATGGGACCTACAAAGCCGCTCGTTCCGCGCCCGCAGCGCCCCGATCTGCTTCTTACCCTGCGGGTCAGAAAGGACGGGAATAAACGGCGGTGACGGGCACCTCGCGTGGCAGTGTCCTTGCAGGGGAGGCGCTGGGGACATTGCAGGCAGGGGGGGCACATGAATCAGCTTCGGCTTGCGGTGCAAGATCGATGCTTTCCTATTTCGTGCCTTCCTTTTTCGTGCCTTCCCTGAAGCGTGGCCATAGCCAGGTAGGAGGGGGACCCCACACGCTCCTCGCACACCAGTGGGGATGGTGGCACCGGGGGCTGGAGCCCCACAGCCCCCCCCCAGCGTCCCGTTTGGGGCTGGTGGCAGCAGCCAGGGCTGCGGGGTGCCTGTGGGGACAGCGTCAGCCCTGCTGGGACAGCGGCGCTGGCTCCAGCCAGCCGGGGAGGGAACGTGGAGCTCATTAAGCCGGCCCTCCGGCGTGCGCCCTGCTGGCTTTGCCACCGTCCTGCTTAATAGCTCCCTCCTCTTCTCCTCTCTGCCTTTTTGTTTTGTTTATAAAGGTAAATGAGCTGTGCGGATACGCAGGGACATGAATCAAAGGAATTCGGCTGACTCCCGCGCGCCCCGTTTGCCCCGTCACGTAACAGGAGATGCGCCCTGAGTGCTGCCCGCTCTGAAAACACCCCGGGACAAAAAACTCTTTGGGAGGCGTCTCAGTGCAACTTCCCAAAATCTGGTTACGTAAGGGGAAAAAAAAATAATAATCCAGCTTTGGAATACATTAACTTGGTCGGACAGTCCTGGGCGGAGGTAGCAGTCAGAAACAAATCAATTAGCGAAGGCTGCGGAGAAATTTCACTGGTTTTGAGCTGCAGAGCCAGGCTGGGGAGGTGCATGTTCCACCTCCAACATTTAACACGGGGTGTTTGAAACATCACCCGTGTCTAAAGAGCCCACGAGGTGACGTGAGAGGAGCCTCGGGCCCATGCTGTGCTTTTGATGGGTTAACCCCCAACTTTAAAAATAAAAACGAAAGCAGGGGGAGGGGGAGGCTGCAGCGCTCCTCGGCTGGAAGCAAAAATCAGCACGGAATGAAAGCCGGGCTGCTTTTGGGACGCGTGCTGATGGCTGTGTTGTTAGGAGGGAGATGTTTCCATGGCAAAACCATCGCCCTCGGCGCTGCTGCACGGCGCGGGGATGTGGCGGTGGCCCTGGGGAGCGTCCTGGTGCGCGCTCAGCATCTCCCCAACGCAGGGTGGGAGCTCGGGGCCGTGCCTGCTCAGCATTTATTTGCCAGCCCTCCCGACTTTAAAGGAAAACTACAAGCAAAGGCGAGACCGAAATAGCTCATTTTTGTCTCAGCAGAGAAATTCTTGCTTTGAGCATCGTTGTCACTCAGCCTAAATTGGTTTTAAATGCTTGTCGGGATGGGGCAGCGTTTTTCAGCCGCTCGTTCCCCGGCACCCCGCTGGGGCAGAGTCTGGCCGTGAAGGCCAAGGACTCAGACATCACCGTGCTTCTTCCTGACGTCCCCTCAGCTTTATCATTGGATTTCTGAGAGAAAATCCAAAATCCTCTCTGTGCCTGGCCGAGCCATCCCTCCAGGGACACCGTTTGCGACGTGGGTCTCCCAAATCCCTCCTGCAGAGGCAGGCATGGCGCTGCTCGGGGCTGTATTTTTAAACCCCAGCTGATAAATTTTGGAAGCTCCTCGCCTTCCCCTGCCCCCTCACCCCTCTCAAAGTGTCAGAGAGGAAGGGAAGCCCTGAGAGTGATGGACGAGCTCGGCTTCGGCTGCTGGTGGGTTATTTACTGTGCCACCCTTCCCTCGCAGTGCGGATGGGGTTAGCCGGGCTCGGGGGAGAGAAAAGTCCCGGCCCTACAAGAAACCCAGCCCTGAGCTGGCGCTGAGGCAGCAGGGGCCGTGCCGCTGCCTCCTGGCACGTCGCAGCTTTCTCAGACAAATCCCTCAGCAATTGTAATTTTCCTCGCTGGCTCCCAGCCCGCAGAAGGAAGAGGGGTTGGGAAAGTTTGCTCCAAGGGAAGAGGATCCTTGTGCCCTCTGCCCCCTGGGGCATTTACCCCAGGGCCCACGCGGGGCATTTTGGCAGGGATCATCCATGGCTTTGTGCAGAAAAGCCGGGCTGGGAAGTCCCGAGTGCTGCTGGAGGGATGGGGGCAAAGAGGGAGAGGAAACCCCAAAACCAAGGGGCCGGGAGGCAGCAGGCACGGGGCGTGCTGGCGTGGTTGGAGCGCGGGGCTTTGCGGGTTTCATAAATCCCCGAGCGAGGAGGTTTTGTAACTCAGGAGGCAGCCAGCCAAATCCCCGGGCTGGGGGTTGTGTCTTCTGCTCCCGCTCGGGGCGAGGGTGAGGTTTTGGGCCAAAGGAGGCGAATTTGGGGCTCCGTGCGTGCGATGGGGAGAGCCCAGCTGCAAGGCATCGGGGTGCCGGGGCTGTCTTAGAGGTACCGGTCACCTGGGGGGTGGGGATGTGGGTGGAATTTGGGGTTTGGTGGTGCTGGCTGGGCATCAGAGGGGTGAAGCGGGCTGTGGGCAGGCACGGTGGGAACCAGCCCGGTTTTGGGAATGAGAGCAAAGCCCAATTAACGAGCAGCCGGGCTGGGCAGGGCACCACGGCGGCTCCTCTGCTGCCCCACGGGGCCGGGCTGGCTTCGGCTCCCGGCTGCTGGGACCCCGCCGAGGCCCCCGGGAAGCCGTGAGAAGAAGGCAAAGGGCGCCAGCGGGGCCCTAAATTCCTTCGGAGGATCTCACGGGGGCAGCAGAGCGAGCGGAGGGCTCTGGAAATAGATCTCCTTCCAGCTGCCGATGAGTCGCGTTAATTAATTAAAGCCTCGCAAGCTCGGGCCTGTAACTACGCAGCGCGCCGGGCTCAGCTCGCGCCTTGCTCATGCACTAATTACCCCGCTGCGAGGCCGGGAGCTAGCGCAACCCCAAATTGGGCTTGTAGCCACGTGGGTGGGCAAGGAGCCCTGCTGCAGGACGGGATGGGATGAGACGGGACGGGCCAGACCTGCCTGCCCTCTCCCAGGACAGCAGGCACGCAGGCAGCCTCCCCTCTGTGCCTTTTTTTGGGGTGCCTTTTTTTTGGGGAAAGCCTCCGCTGTCCACCCTGCTGAGATCCCTAAAAAGCAGGGCCCTGCTCGCTTCCCACGGGAGGTCGGGGAGAGCGCAGCCCACGGGTTTCTGTGGGGTGGGAGGCGAGGCGTGGAGCCGCTCGGGTTTTGCTCAGGGACAGGAGGAAATGGCAATTAGCTGCCCGAGCGTGCAGGCGGGGCGGGAGGGAGGCCAACAGCACAGGAGGAGGTGATTAGGGTCTCCCCTCTGCTTGTAGGGCCCCAGGAGTGCAGGCTGAGAGTTTGTGCTGGAAAAAAAAGGGCCATGGGGGCAGGCACCGTGCCCGCAGGAGGCCCTGGAGGTTTTATTTTGGCTCTGCCCCCCCCAGATTTCCCACATCCAGGTGGTGAGGAGCAGTTTCCATGCGGGCTGACCCTCATCCCGGAGCCATCCTCCAAAAATCGCTCTCCAGCACCTCCCACCTGGCACCCAGCCCGGCTGTGGGGCGCAGGGCTAAGGGACAGGGGGGACACACGGCCTCTTTACCCCCCTTTCCTATGGGGTTGGCGTGGAGAGGAGGGGCCGCGCGGTGCCCGCTGGCAGCGTGCCGGCACCAGGTGCTGTACGGCTTGGCAAACACGGCGCAGCCACGGGAGGAGCTGCAGAAGCCACCCAGGACACCAAGGCTCCGTGTGGGGCCTCTTTGGGGTTACCCAGCCCCAAAAAGAGCTCCTGCTGGGTGACCACAGGCTGTAGGGGGACGCGCGGTGTGACACGACGGGGCACGGTGGCGTGGCACAAGGTGGCACCGTGCCACGCACCCACACCACCAGGACACCCCAAGGGGCTCAGCACCCCTCCGGCGAACCCCCAATCCCCCCAAACCCCACCCCAAGCCCACGGTGGGGCCACCCCTATCCCCAAACCCCCCTCTCCGCCGCCCCTAAGGCCACGTCCCCCCGCTGGGCGCACGCTTTGGGAGACTTTGCCCCTCTCCGCGCCACGCCGGGCGCGCTGCCCAGATACGGCAACCTCAAGGGGGGGGTGCCACGAAGCAGGGACGGTCCCGGGGCCTCTCAATTGGGGTTTTTAGAGGGGGGCAGAGCCCCGGTGTCGCTCCCAACCCCACACAAACCCGGCCCGGTACCGGCGGGGCTGCGCGCAGCCGGCAGAGGGCGGCGCGGGGCGGCTCGGCACGGCCCACGGCGGGGCTGCGCGCAGCGACCTGCGCCGGGCGGCTCGCCCCGAGCCGAAAGGAGCCGAGAGGAGCCGCGCCGAGCCGCAGGCGAGTGAAAAAGGGGCAAGGTCGGGTTGTCCCGCATGTGGGGAGCTTGTGGGGGTGAGGATTTTTTGGGGGGGTGGGGGCCCGGCCGGCAGCGGGAGGGCTGGGGGTTGCGCCCGTGGGTAGGGTGGTGAGGGAGGAGGAGGGGGCTGGGAGCTGTTTGGGGGAGGGAGGGGAGGGTTTGGGGGGATGTGGGGCGCCCCATAGAGGGGGTGGGGGGTGGGGGGAGCTGGAGAAGGGCCATGGGGAGAGGGGAGAATATGGGGGGGGTTGTGGTGCAGGTGGGGGTTCGGGGAGGCGAGGGCTGAAAGGGGGGAGGGATGCGTGGGGGTGGTGTAGGCGCTGGTGCCCGGCTTTGGGGACAGTTTTGGGGACAGTTTTGGGGGCTGGGGGACCTGGGTAGGGGCAAGAAGGGGTGAGGTGACTGCAGCAGGCAGGGCTCCAGCTGGGGGGGGTTTGGTGCAGCCCCCCACGGCTGCAAGCTTGGGGTCACGGCTGTGCTGGGGGGAGCCCGGAGCTATCGGGGGCCCCAGTGGAGCCGTGCAACCCTGTGGGGGGCTGCGGGGGGCTGTGGGGTCGGGGCTGTGCAGAGCTGGGGGCAGGAGGGACCCGCCGTGCAGCCGGGATCGGGGTCTGGGCTCTGTCTGGCGGCGCGCGCACGGCCTTGACATCGCGGGGCTGGATTCGGGAAGGGGAGGGGGGGACACACACCGTGAGAGGGCTCTGGTGGTGCCAAGAAAAATCCTCCGGGGAGACAAAGAGGCTGCCCAAAATGGATGAGGAGCGCAGATTCCCCCCAGAGGCTGGGAAATTATTAATAACAGCGCTGCCGGGGTTTGTGCTACTTGTGCTGCCGCCGTGGGCTCCTGCTGCTTCTCCCCTCTCCGGCTGGGTAGGATCTGGCCGTGCTCCCCGTGCTCAGCCCCTACCCGGACCCCGTCCCCCTTTTTGGTCCCCTTGGGACGTGGCCTTGGCCGGGCCGGAGGTGCCCGGAGGGCTGCGGGGCGGAGAGCTGCCCCCCGCTGCCGTGATCTCTATCTTGGCTTTGGGGTTTGTGTTGCAACCCGAGGGGAAAAAAAAAAAAAAGCAACAAGGAAAATGAAACCCGACAAACCCGACACAACCCTTTCGGTTCCTGCAAGCCAGGGCTTTGTGGCGTCAGGCTTTTTCTTCCCCCCCCCCCCCCTTTTTTTTTTTCCCCAACCAACATCCACGTGAACCTTTCCCTGCTTTCCCCGCCAGGAATGCCGGAGCCGGGAGGTTTTTTGGGCAAAAGCTGGCAGCGAATTCGGGCCGAGAGCAGCCAGGTGTGCTCGGCGGGGCTGCCCGTGGCAGCGTGCACGGCCGGCACCCGGGGGGCTGGGGATTTCCAACCCCCCCCGGGGCTCGGCACGGCGTCGTGACGGGGCTTGCTGGGGAGCTGGGGGGGGTGAGAGGTTGTGGGGCTCTGCTGGGGGGTCCCCAGGGGTCCTGGTGCTTTGGGATGTTTCCTGGATGGGTTGAACCAGCTGGGGGGCAGCAGGAGGAGGGTTTTGGGGTCTTAAAGGCTGATGCTTGGAGAATGAGGCTGTCCCAAATCGTGCTGGGACTGGGAGTCTCTCCCCTCTTCCTGCTGCCGAGCCCATGCAAATCCCCGCCGGGGCTGGCTGCACGCAAACCACTCCGGGAAAGGCCGAGGGAAAAAGCTCAGGGCTCCGAGAGTGCGGGCTTTGGACCCGGGGTTAAAAAGGCCGTGGGCTCCGCTCTGACCCCGAAGCTGAAGCTTCCTCGGAGGGCGACCCAAGCAAACAAGATGAGGTCGGGTTAAGCCGGGACCGACAAAAACGCTGCTGTCATCTGGTTTTGCTGGCCGTTCGGGAAGAGGAGAAGAAAAAAACAGTTTATCTTTGGGATAAATAAAACGGGAGAGGGCCGGGCTTGCGGTCAGAAGCCTTGAACTGGGGCGAGGCCGGCTTGGTCGGGCTCCAGCTGCCCCCGCAGCCTCTGATGTGCCCCAAAAGCCCGCGGGCCGGGAGCCCCCTCGCCGTGCCGGGCACCTCCGTGGGAACGGCGCCGTGGGCAGCACGCGGCTCTGAAACCCGAGAAGAAAGTGGAAGGCAAAGCAGCTCCGAGCAAACCCCCGCGCAAATTCACTGCCCCGCATTGTACGAGCCCAGCCAGACGAAACAAAGCGTCCACGGGGATGAAAACGGCCCCGAATTCACCCAAAAGCCCCCAAAACCCGAGCGAGGCTACGCCGGCAGCAGCGAGCTCTGCAGCGTCCCTTTAAATTTAAGGCTGGGGCTTTGGGTTGTTTTCTTTCATTATTTTTTTTTTTTTTAATTGTTCCTGGGAGTCGAATTCTGAAACGATCCCACTGATTGTGCCGTGGCAGCAACGCGCCTCGGCCGCAGAGCCTTGTAAGGCTGAGCTGCAGCTCGCAGCCAGCCAGCCCCTTGCGACGAGCTGCGGCGTGTGAGCGAGGCGCCGCACGCCCCCTCGCTGGGAACCTCTGCTGTGGCGTGTAGGGCTGTCCGTCCAGCCGTCTGTCCGTCCAGCCGTGCCGTCCCGGCCTGCCACAGTGAGGAAAAAAAAAAAAAAAAAAAAAGGCACAGAAAAAAATCTGTTGATTTTTGGTGGCGACGTTCCCAGCGCTGCGTCCGCCTCTTCCTCCCAGCGCTTCCCCATGGTGGTGCGAGGTGATGCTGAGGGTGCCGGAGGTGGGATCGGGGCTGGCTTCGTTCGCCCCGCGGCTGCTTTTCCCCCTCGTTCCCTGCAGAGCATCCCTGCAGCATCCCCCAGGCCCCGTGTTGAGGCTCCACACCCCGCATCCCCGTCCCGTACGGGGCAGGGCTGGCAGCAGGGGGAAGTCAGCGCCCGGCCGCGGCGTCCCGGCGGTGTCTCGGCTCCCTTCAGGTTTTGTTTCACTTCTCTGTCCCCTCGGCTCCTGCGGTGTCTCCGTGCAGACGCCGTGGGGATGTGGGGTGACGTGCTGGCTGGGGGCTCGCTGAGTTCGCTCTCCTTCCCCTCTGCAGCGCCCGAATCCCTAATTTGGGGGAAGGAGCACCAGCTCGCGAGCCACCGGCACCCAAACGCATCACAGAGCCCGTTTTCCCGGAGGACTTTTGGCAAGTTGGCATTTTGCTTGCTGCTGTTGGCAAAACCCCGGCTGCTTGGGAAATTTCTGTCCTGCGGCTCCCCTCCGGCCCCGGGACGCAGCCGCTGGGGCTGGCGTTTGGGGACGGTGCCGGGAGGAGCCGGTGCTGGACCCCGCGGCTGCTTTCCAGCCTGCAAGTTGGGAAAAAGCCGAATTAAAGTTGCCTGGCAACCCTCATCCCAGCTGCCCTCGCCGGGCGCCGCGGGATCTCGCAGGATTTCGCAGCCTCTCTCCAACCGGGGACGCGCTCGCGGCTCCTCGCTTCTGCCGGGCTCCCCTCGCCCGTCCCCATTCCCGCAGCTGCAGGGCTCCAAGGCGTTTGCTGCCCTGCAGAGCGCGGATTTGGGATGTTGGGGGAGCTCCCTGCCTCGTGCCGCTCCTCGGGCAGACCCCAAAGCTCCCCACGTGCCCGTGTTGCTGCTCGATGTGGGCATTTTAAGGAGCCGAGGACCGGGCCGGCTCGTCTGGGTGTGCTGCGCAGAGCGGAGGCTGCCCCAGCCACGCTCCAGTTGTGACCCAGTAAACCCAGTCCGACCTGACCGGGGCTGGCTGCCGGTGACACCCTGCTCTTCCTCCAGCACCGCCCGGCAGCTGGGGGCGTTTTTGGGGTCCCCCTGCCCGCGTTGTCCCCATGCCAGGCTCGGGGAGCGCAGCTGATGCCCGACATCCAGCACCGGAGCATCCTAAGGGTGCTGGGTGGTTTTCCCCTCAAATCCCAGGTTTTGGCAGAGCCGCCGCCGCCTCCTCTCTCCCTTTTGTCTCCCTCCCGTGGAGAAATCTCTCCGTGGCGTTTCTCCTTCTGCCTCTTCCCTTTTTCTGATGGGAAAGCCGCGTGCGTCCCGTGGCCCTGAGCTCTCTGCCCCTGGCACGGAGCCTGAGCTTGGGATTTGCTTTTTGGGGAGCAGCGGGGCTGGAGGAGCCTGGCGCGGTGATCCAAGAAGCACCAGGGATGCTCTCAGCTCTCCTGCTCCTTCCCCCATCCTCAGGTGTTAAAAAAAAAAACCTCGCACACTAAAACAAATAAAAAAAAAAAAGAACATCTGGAAACAGCCCTTCCCTGGGAGTAAAACATTAACCAGCCCTCAGAGCGCAGCGATTCGTTTCCTTCGGGACAAAGTTAAGAGCAGAGCGGGGCCGAAGGAGCCTTTGCACATGGGCGCAGCCGCTGGGCTGGAACAGCCGCGTGCGCCCCGGCCCTGCCTCGAGCCCTGGCGGCGCTGGCGCGGGGTAAAGTCCACGGGCGCTGCGTGAGCGGGGGCAGGACGCCGGGGAGGGGGCACCCAGCAAAGGTCAGGGCTCGTTTGGGGGCAGGAGACGTGGTCTGGTCTGTATGGCCGTGCTGCTTTTGGTCGCGGTGTAGGGCTGAAGCCCCCCAGCCAGCTCTGGGGTGACACCGAGGGGTCGGAGCCACCCCCAGCAGGATTTGGGACCGGGACCGTGCTCCTCCTGGGCCCTTCTGGTTCCTGCCTTGTTTTGCTTTGCCCTCCCCTCTGTCTGAAGCCCGGCCGGCGAGGTATTTGCTTTAGGGAAACCATCTGCAGCCGAGCGTGTTTGAACAGCTTTGCTAGAGGGCCAGGTATTTTTGGTGTGTGTAGAAGGAAACCCTAAGCAAACAGATTAGTGCCGGCTGCTTTGCGGGGAGGTCTCCCCGTCGGAGACACCCCACGGGCTCTGTCCTCCTCGGCACCCCCGAGGCCCCCAGGCAGCTGCGGGGTGCCGGGGGTCCCTTTTAGGAAACGGGGTGCCCCTTTCTCTGGGCTCGCTTCCCGGCCAGGAGGACGGAGGTGCTGCACCTTGATGGCTGTTTTAGGGGATCCCCAGCCCCGTGCTCCCTCCCCACGTCTCCCCATCCTCCTGCCCGGCCCCACTCCAGCCAGCTTGCAGTTTTGTTTCCCCGGGGCCGTGCCGCCCGCCTCGCTATCTCCCCGCTCTGGTTTCACACCTCCTGCCCGGGGCCGGCTGAGGTGGGGTTTGGGGGGAGCGGCAGCCTTTTTGGCCGTTTTTTTTTTTTTTTTGCTTTTTGCTTCCTGGCTGGGAGCGGAGGCAGATGCTGAGCTTCAAGGCAGCTTTTGATGAAAGGGAAGCTGAAATGTAGTGGAAAAACACTGGGGGGGGAAAACAACCTCCTCGTTTGGAAAGACCTGGTGGAGGAGCCAAATGGCTCCGGATCACTTCTCCCCTGCCCTGCGCTGCACGTGCCTGGAGCATCCTTCCCCGGCCCTTTGTCCTGAGCAGTTTCAGGCCAAATTTCCGTGTTTTTGGGGTTTGCTTTCCTTCCTGCCAGCTCCTCTCTCCTGCGGGGACCCCGGGGCTCATGGATCTGGGGAAGGGGCAGAGCCCTTTGGCATTTGGGGCGCACCAGCTGCCTGGGGACAGCTCGGGGACGGTCCCCACGTGGTGGCTGCCGGCCAGGTGCTGCTGGGGGCTTTGGGGGCACTTCTGCTCCTGCACCTGCTGCGGAGAGACGTGCGGTCTCGTGACGTGCTTGCCTCCCCGACCACGGGACCGTGGCATCCTCCGCCACTCCCCCTCACTGCACCTTCACCCCCCGTGCACACCTCTGGGGCTGAGAGTCCCCAAATCCCCCATGGCTGGCAGCACCCCTGACCCCCTCTCTGCGTTTCAGGAGGGTCCCGGGGAGCCCGTCCCCAGCAGTGGCTCTGCCGGGCCCCCCCAGCCCGGGGGCCAGCCTCGCCGGGGGCCGGGGAAGATGCTCGGGGACACGCTGAGGGTCCTGGCTGCTCTCCTGGTGGCCGCGGTCATGGGCTACCCGTCCCGGCGCTCCGCCACCGACCTGGATGCCACCCCCAGGACGACGGTCACCTTTGAGGGTAAGGGGGGCGCAGTTTGGGTGCCGGGAGGGAAAACGGGAAGGAAGCTCAGCCCGCTTTCGAGTGCTTTGCGGCGAGAAACCGCTTCGAGACTTTCCCCCGTGAAGCCGGATCCCAAAATCCGGGGTGGTGGCCGTGTGCCCCCCGCCCCCAGCGTCCCCATTTTCTCTCGCAGAGCTCTCCGGGGTGCGGCGGTTCAGCGGGCACAGCCTGAACTACACCACGCTGCTGCTGGAGGACGAGCGGGGCATCCTCTACGTGGGGGCCCGCGGGGCCATCTTCGCCCTCAACGCCAGCAACGTGGCCGACGGCTCGCACCGCACGGTGAGCACGGCCCCGTGGCCCCGTCCCCTCGTCCCCGAGCGGCCTCCAAACGGGGAGAGAGGCTTTTTGGAGCCTCCCCCGTGCCACAGGGGGGGTTGTGAGGTGGTGTCTGCTTTTCCCCGTGCAGATCCATTGGGAAGCGTCCCCGGAGAAGCAGCTGGACTGCCTGCAGAAGGGCAGAAACAACAAGGTAGGGCCAGCACCGGGCGGCGAGGGGGGACACGGTGGCGGTGTCACCGGCTGGTGACCGGGGTCCTCCTCCTCCTCTCCGCAGACCGAGTGCTTCAACCACGTGCGGTTCCTGCAGAGGCTCAACAGCACGCACCTCTACACCTGCGGCACCTACGCCTTCCACCCGCTCTGCGCTGCCATCGTGAGTCCTCCCGACCCCGTTCCCGGCCCTTTTTGGGGCGCGGAGACCCCGTGTCCGGGCGCGTGGCTTTGGGGTGGCAGCGCCGCGGCGTGGTCAATGTCACGCAGACGCCGCCAGTCCCCACCCTGGTGCTGGGGCTGGACTCTGATCCCGCAGCGGGGTGGTGCTGGGGACGTGTGGGGACACGGGGGGGGGACAAAAGGGTGGGATGTGCTGGTGTTTGGGGTCTCAGAGCCGCGCTGCGCGTCCCTGGGGGTGTCCCTCCCGCAGCCCGGGGGGGACGGAGGGGCCACGGTGCACGTCCCCACGTCCCCAGCTGCCCGTGGCACTGTGAGGCTGTTCCCACGGCCCTGCTGCCCGTCTGGTTTGTCCCCAGCCGCTGACGGAGCCGCCACGCCGCTTGGCCCCGTCATTATTTGAAGCGCTTTGAACTGCAAAACCCCAAAGAAAATAACTCCTGCGGTGACACAGCGACGTCGCCGCGGCCCCGGGGGGACCCAGCCCGGCTGGGCAGCGGCCACTTGGCCAGGCTGAGGCTTGCTGGGGTGCAGAAACCCCACAGGCGCTCGTGTGGGGTTTTTTTTTGGGGGGAGGCTCGTCCCGCTGACGCTGCCCCCGGTCCCGCAGGACGCCGACAGGTTCACGCTGCCCGCCCGCTTGGAGGAAGGCAAGGAGAAGTGCCCCTACGACCCCTCCCGCGGCTACACCGGCCTCATCGTGGGTAAGCGGCCCCGTAGCCACACGGGACACTCCTCCACGTGGACGTGGGGGGGCTTTTGGGGCTGTCCCCGCTGCGCGGTGGTGGCCGTGCTGACGGGTGCCCGCCCCAACGCAGATGGTGGCTTGTACACGGCCACGCGCTACGAATTTCGGAGCCTTCCCGACATCCGCAGGAACCTGCACCAGCAGCCGCTGAAGATGGAGGAGTCCCCGCTGCACTGGCTGAACGGTAGGGCTGTCCCCGTCCCCGTCCCTGTCCCCGTCCCTGTCCCTGTCCCCTCGGACTGGTGGCACTGGTGCTTGCCCCGAGCGCTTCGCTGCAAGGGGAAACCGAGGCAGGGAGGGACCCTGGAGAGCCCCCGGGTGCCACCTTCCCACCCCGCATCCCCCAGACGCTGACTTTGTGGCCTCCGTGCTGGTCCGGGAGAGCAAGGACAGCCCCGTGGGGGACGATGACAAAATCTACTACTTCTTCACGGAGCGGGCGGGCGAGGAGACCACCTCCTTCTTCGACAAGAGCCAGGTGGCCCGCGTGGCCCGGGTGGCCCGCGTCTGCAAGGTGAGGGTGGCCCTGGGGAGCGGGGCGCCGCTCCTCCAGCTGCAGGGCCTCCGAGTTTAACCCCCCGGGGGGGGAAACTGAGGCACGGGCAGGGCAGAATAACAGCCTGCAACATCCCCGGCGTGCCCTTCAGAGCGACGTGGGGGGGAAGAAGATCCTGCAGCGCAAGTGGACGTCCTTCATGAAGGCCCGCCTGGTGTGCTACATCCCCTACTACGAGGTGCTGCGCAGCGTCTGCAGCCTGGACGGGGGCGGCTGGGCCAGCACCGTCTTCTACGCCGCCTTCACCCTCTCGGCGCAGTGGTGAGCGGGGCCGGGTGGGCACAGGGATGGAGAAAAAAAAAATAGGAAAGCCCGGGTTGACTTGAGCTGTGCGCCCAGGAGGACGATGGAGGCGTCGGCCGTGTGCCGCTACAACATCTCCGAGGTGCAGCGCGCCTTCGAGGGCCCCTACATGGAGTACCAGGACTCCTCTCGCAAGTGGTCCCGCTACGACGGCGCCGTGCCCGAGCCCCGGCCCGGCTCTGTGAGTTCCGGGGGAGTTTTTGTTTTTTTTTTGGGGTGGTGCAAGCGGGTGAGCCACCCGCTGATGGTTCTCTGTGTCCCCCTACGTTCCCCGGGCAGTGCATCACGGACGGCTCCCGCAGGAAGGGCTTCAACTCGTCGCAGGACCTGCCCAACAGCGTGCTGGACTTCGTCAAGCTGCACCCGCTGATGTTCGAGGAGGTGCAGCCGGCGGGCGGCGAGCCGCTGCTGGTCAAGAGGAGCGTGGCCTACAGCCGCCTGGCCGTGGACCGCGTGCGGGCCCTCGACGGGCGCCCCTACGACGTGCTCTTTATGGGGACGGGTGAGTGCGGGACGCGGGATGGGTCCCCGAGGAGCAGCGGGGATGGGGTTGGTGTCCCCTGAGCGCCCGGCTCCGCAGGGGACGGCTGGCTGCACAAGGCCGTGGTGCTGGACTCCGGCGTGCACATCATCGAGGAGGTGCAGCTGTTTGGGGAGCCGCAGCCCGTGGAGACCCTGGTGGTCTCCCGCAAGCAGGTGAGGGGGTGGAAACGGGGTTGGGGGGCTTGCAGGGGTGCCCCCTGCGTGGGGCGATGCTGCGAGCTTGGCCCTTTTCACCCCAGAGGAGCCTGTACGTGGGGGCAGCCAGCGGGGTCCTGCAGGTGCCCCTGGCCTCCTGCGCCAGGTACACCTCCTGCTATGACTGCATCCTCGCCCGGGACCCCTACTGCGCCTGGGACGGCCGGGCTTGCCGTGACACGGCCAACAGGGACAGGTAGGGACAGCCCTGGGGGTGCCCATCGCCCCGATAATTTCGGGGCTGTGCAGGCTGCAGGGTGCTGACCCCCCTTGTCCCGCAGCACGGGGCTGGTGCAGGACGTGCAGGGCGGCAACGCGGGATGCCGGAGCGGCTCCGGGCGCAGTGAGTCCACGCACATAGGGGTGGGGGCTTCACGGGGTGCCGGGTGGCTCGGGGAGAGGATCCACGACACCGTAACAACGCGGCGTGCGCCCCCGTAGGCTCCTTGCCGTGGAAGAACCGGACGGTGCTGCGTGGGGACGACGTGCTGCTGCCCTGCGACCAGCGCTCCAACCTGGCGCGGGCCGTGTGGCTGCTGAACGGCAGCGAGGTGCCGGGCGCGGGGCAGGAGCGGCTGCGCATGGGGGTGGACGGGCTGCTGGTGACCGACACGCTGCCGGAGCACGGCGGCGAGTACCGCTGCTACGGCGAGGAGCGAGGGCTGCGGACGCTGCTGGCCGCCTACAGCCTCAGCGTGCTGCCCGAGCTGCCCCGCGCCGCCGCCACCGCCGCCACCGCCGAGCCGCACGCCGCCTCCCGGCTGGCCGGCGACGCCAAGGTGGCTTACGTCTCCACCATCGTGGTGCTGGTGGTGCTGTGCGCCGTGCTGGCCATCGTCCTGCTCTACGTGTCCTGCCTGGAGAAGCGCAAGGGCAAGTACGTCCTGGGCGAGCCGCGGGCCGCCAACGCCGAGCTGCAGACGGTCTCGGCCAGCTGCCTCCGCAAGGGCCACAAGGAGGAGGAGGAGGAGGAGGAGGATGAAGAGCGGCTCGCTTACCCCGACGGCTGCCTGCGCATCATCCCCGGCGAGGCGCCCACGGCCGCCGCCTCGCCGGTCAAGGAGCTGCCGGCGGTGGTGCCACCGCCGCCGCTGCTACCGCCGCCGCCGCCGCTGCTGCTGCCCTCGGAGCTGACCAACGGGGTGGGCGCCCTGCCCAGCGTCCTGCGCAAGATGAACGGCAACAGCTACATGCTGCTGCAGCAGGACGAGCCCCTGGCCTCGCCGCTCTGCAGCGCATCCTTCACCGAGGAGCTCAGCAAGATCCTGGAGAAGAGGAAACACACGACGCTGGTGGAGAAGCTGGACGAGAGCTCCGTGTAGGGGCCGGGGGGGGGGGGAACTCCCCTCCGGCCCCCTTCTCCCACCCCCCCCCCTTGCCAGCAGTGTTATGAGACTCAGGTGGAAACTACCTCCGGGACCGCCAGCGTTGGGCCGGGCCCAGCCTCGTCGGTTCCTTCGGCTTTTCGTTCACTTTTAAAGACTTGGGATGTCCGAAAACTAGAAAAAAAAAAATGGAAAAGGAGAGAAAAAAAAAAAAAAAAAAGCCCAGAGAAGAATCTATTTAAATTTGAAACCTTTATTTAAGTACAAAAAACCCACTGACGGCGGTCACAAGCTGGAGGCAGGAGCTGGCGCCTGGCTGAAGGTGGACACGGGGCCGGGAGGGGAGGGAGCCTTTCTGTCCGTCCGTCCGTCTGTCTGTCCAGGCTGGAGACCCCGTCCCAGACGTGAGGACGCCCCCTCGGGCAGCCCTGGCCCCGGGTGCCCGGCAGCCAGGTGGGTGCTGAGCGGGAATTGGGGGGCGCAGGGGGGGCTGTGGGGCCGCCAGCCCCTGCCCGCTGCCACGTCTGCTCCCCCCAGGGCTCACTCTCCTGGCAGGACGCTCAGCGAGGAAGAGGAGGAGGAGGAGGAAGAGGAGAGCTACCCCGTGCCCACCCCGAGGAGGGATCGGTAGCGCCAGGTGAGTTGTGGGATGGGTGCCGTGGGGAGGTGGCCCTACAGCTGGGGGGTTAACCCTGATGGCACTCTGCTCCCTCCCCGCAGGGCGCTGCTGGCGGCACAGAGGGGACGTGGTGGCGGGCAGCAGGACGCTGGCAGCGAGGTTGTTCTGTCCCCAAGGGTTGTCCCTGTCCTCGCCCTGCAGTGTGGGAAGGGACCAGCACCGCTCCTGTGTCCTCGCACAGCCCGGAGACGGCACATTTCAGCCCTCCCCCGCGGCACGATGGATGTTTGGGGGGTGTCGGGCACTGCCCTGTCCCCCGTGGCACAAAGATGTCCCCTCGGCGGTCCCTTGTGCACCAAGGAGGATCCCTGCACCAGGGCCTGCCTCCTGTAGGGCCAATTCATGGCACTACCAGGGGCAGCCACCAGCCTTGAATCCCCAAATCCCACCCCAACTCTCTCCGTGTCCCCGTGACAGGGAGGAGGTGACACTGGAGGACAAACCTGGGCTGGGGAATTCCTTTTCCATACCCCCAAGCGTTGCCCAGAGATCAGCCCCCTCCTGCCTCTTCCCTCTGAAGAGTTGGGGGGGGGGGGGCAAAATCCACCCCGTACGCCCCTAAGGGGGCATCACCCTCCCTGCCTGCTCCCCCCTGGCACGGCCCCGGGGCAATAAACGTGATGGTCAGTCTGGAGGTGTCTCTGTGGGGACAGGGGCCGAGGTTTTTGGTGTTGTTTTTTTTTTTTATTGGGGGGGTGCCAGGCGGGGACCCCGCAGGAGGAGGGCGGGGGGCTTGTTGGTGAGGGGGTGCCACTGGCCCTGGATGCTGGGGTTGTCGGTGTGGAAGGGCTTGCGGATGCGCACCACGTCCAGGCCGGACTGGTTGGCCAGTTTGGTGGCCAGCTGGGCGATCTCCTCGCTGGTCTTGTTGGCGATCAGCTCCTCCCGCACCGTCCCGTTCACTGCGGCATAGAGGGGGTGAGGCTGGGGGGTCCCCAGTGCCCCCCCATCGTGTGTCCCTTCCTTCTGTACCCCTCTCCCTCTGGTGCCTGCCCCCATTTTCCCCTTCTCCTCCTGGTGCCCCCCCAGTCCCCCTTCCCTTCCCAGTTCCCCCCTCCCCATACCTTTCTCCTCCCAGTATCCCCCAGTTCTCCCTCCCTTCCCAGTCCCCCCTTCCCCTCCCAGTAACTCCCCTCCCCATACCCTTCTCCTCCCAGTGCCACCCAGTCCTCCCTCCCCTCCCAGTTCCCCCCCCAGTCCCCTCTCTCCTCCCAGTACCCCCCCAGTTCCCCTCCCTTTCCAGTCCCCCCTCCCCTCCCAGTTCCCCCAGTCCCCCCTCTCCCCTCACCCTTCTCCTTCCAGCGCCTCCCAGTCCCCCCTCTCCCTCCCAATGCCCCCCTCCCAGTATCCCCCCTCCATTATCCCCTCTCCTCCTAGTTCCCCCCAGTCCCCCCCCTCCCTCCCAGTGCCCTTCCAGTCCCCCCTCTCCTCCCAGTTACCCCAACCAGTTCCCCCTCCCCTCCCAGTATCCCCCCTCCCCATACCCTTCTCCTCCCAGTATCCCCCCCCCCAGTCTCCCCTCCCCTCCCAGTCCCCCCCAGTCCCTCCAGTCCCTCCCAGTTCCCTCCCAGTCCCTCCCAGTGCTCCCAGGCCCCCCACTCACAGTACTCTGCCCGCAGCACTGGGGCCGCCCCCCCCTCGTTCCGCACGTACAGCACCACCTCAGGGTGCCCGCGGGCGAACTCCGCCGCCCTCTCCTCCACGAACTGCCTGCGGGGCGGCCCGAAACCCCAAAAAACAACACCCTCAGCGCTCAAACACCACCATAAACCCCAAATAAACCCCAAACAAACCCCAAACACCTCGATTATCCCCGCTCTACCTGGCCCCGCGGGCGTCGGGCGCGACGGGGCTGAAGAGGAGCTGCAGGCGCTGCAGCTGCCTCACGTAGCGCCCCAGCCCGCAGCACAGGGCGGCCCCCAAAAACCTGCTGGGAGCCCCCCGGGCCGTCATGGCGGCTCCTGCTGCCCCGGAAGAGGAGGAGGAGGAGAAACAGAGGAGGAGGAGGAGGAGGAACGAGGGAGGCGGGCCGCGAAATGGCGGCGCCCGCCGGGCTCCACGCGAGGGGCGCGGCGTGAGGGGGGGAAGCCGAGGGGGGGAGATGGCGGCGGGGCCGCTGCGCCCCTGCAGAGCCGCCGCCGGGTTCTCGGCAATTTGGAGCCGCGGGGGGGTGATGATGATGATGATGGTGGGGATGGAGAAGGCTGTGGGGAGGATGAGGCAGCGCCGCTTCAAGAGGGCCGTGCTGCCCGAGCCCGCTGCCTCTGTCCCCGCCGTGTCGGTCACCGAGATCCGCAGGTATCTCCGTGAGCAGGGGCTGCCCTTCCACGATGGCCACAGCTGCCTGCACGCCCCCAGCCTCTTCGCCCCCGGCCCCGCCGCGCCGCCCTTCACGCTCTTCATCGACAAGACGACCGGCGGCTTCCTCTGCACCGCCACGCTGGCCGAGGGCACCTGGCAGGACCTGCAGGCTGCCGTGGAGCTGCGCCACCGTGGGCTGCCTCCTCCCAGCCCTCGGGAGGATGAGGAGGAGGAAGAAGACGAAGGCAGGAGGGCGAGGGAGGCCGCCCGGCGCATCTGGGAGCGGGCGCTGCCGCTCGGGGAGCTGCTGGACGAAGAGGAGAGCCGGGCCACCAAGGCGGCGTTCGGCATCGCCCAGCTGGCCGACGCCACCCTGAAGCGTTTCGGGGTGCGCTACCTGCGTGCCGCCAGGGCGCTCGTCTTCCCTTGGTTCGCCCCCCGCGACGGCGCCCTGCGGGGGCTGAAGCTGGTGGGCGCCACGGAGGAGACGTTCCCCCCGCTTCGACGCCTACCACAACCTCTTCGGCTTGCCTTTAATCGGGCGCCGCGACACCGAGGTGGTGCTGACGGGGCGCGAGCTCGACGCCCTGGCCCTGCACCAAGCCACCGGGGTGCCCAGCCTGGCCCTGCCGCGGGGGGCTACCTGCTTGCCCCCGGCGCTGCTGCCCTACCTGGAGCAGTTCAAGCGCGTCACGCTGTGGCTGGGCGACGACCTGCGCTCCTGGGAGGCCGCCAAGCTCTTCGCCCGCAAGCTGAGCGTCAAGCGCTGCTCCCTGGTGCGCCCCGGGGACCTCCAGCCCCGGCCCTTGGAGGCGTTGAACCGGGGGCTGAACCTCACCAAGATCCTGCGCGCCGCCCTGCCCGCCGGCCACAAGTCCATCGTCTCCTTCAGGCAGCTGCGCGAGGAGGTTTTCGGGGAGCTGGCCAACAGCGAGCAGGTGGCCGGCGTCAAGTGGGCGCGCTTCCCCGAGCTCAACAAGCTCCTCAAGGGGCACCGCAAAGGCGAGCTCACCGTCTTCACAGGTGAGGGGTGCGCAGGGCGCAGCCAGCCCCCAAATCCCAGCTGGGAGATGCACAGGGCGCTGGGGTGATGTGCGAGCACCCAGGCGTGGGGTGCTGCCCGTTCCTGGTGGAAACACCAGGCTTGGGTTGCTCTTGGCTGTATCCAGGTGTTTTTTTCCTTCAAATACCCTCCCAAGCGATCAGCATGGGTTGCGTCTTCTCCCCCAGCTCATTTCTCCCTTTCCCCCAGGCCCGACGGGCAGCGGGAAGACGACGTTCATCAGCGAGTACGCGCTGGACCTGTGCACGCAGGGGGTGTGCACGCTGTGGGGCAGCTTCGAGATCAACAACATCCGCCTGGCCAAGATCATGCTGACCCAGTTTGCGGCGCGGCGCCTGGAGGACCAGTTGGAGCTGTACGACGAGTGGGCCGACCGCTTCGAGGAGCTGCCGCTCTACTTCATGACCTTCCACGGCCAGCAGAACATCAAGTACGGCCCCGTTCCTTTATTCTCCCCAAAATCTTGCTCTCTGTGTGCCGGCGGGGTGAGGGGACACGTGGGGCAGGGCGTGCTGTGGCTCTCAGGGCTGCGTGGCAGCGTCCCTGCTGTCACCAGCGCTGTTCTGGCTTTCTTCTGCATCTCCCCGTGCCTGGCTCGGTGTCCGTGTCCCCAATAATTTTGGTGTCCCCCATGCAGGACGGTTCTCGACACCATGAAGCACGCTGTCTACATGTACGACATCACCCACGTGGTCGTGGACAACTTGCAGTTCATGATGGGGCACGAGCAGCTCTCAGCAGACAGGTAACACTTCTCTGGGAGTTGTAACACCAAATTGGTGTCCTGTTGTGGTCCCATCCAACGCGACAGCCCCGTTTTGGGGTGGTGGCTGCCCCTGGGAGCGTGGGGCTGCCCCCGACGTGCCCTCGCTGTCCCTCCCCGCAGGCTCGCAGCCCAGGATTTCATCATCGGTGCCTTCCGCAAGTTCGCCACGGACAACACGTGCCACATCACGCTGATCATCCACCCCCGCAAGGAGGACGACGAGAAGGAGCTGCAGACCGCCTCCATCTTCGGCTCCGCCAAGGTGCCACCTCCCGGCCCCTCGGGGCTGTCCCCACAGCTCACCGGGACGGGGTCGGGTATCGGGGGCGCCCCTTTCCCCACGCGGCACCCCCTGGAGATGTTTTTTTTTCTCCCCGCAGGCCAGCCAGGAGGCCGACAACGTCCTCATCCTGCAGGACCGCAAGCTGACGACGGGCCCCGGGAAGCGGTACCTGCAGGTGGCCAAAAACCGCTTCGACGGGGACGTGGGCGTCTTCCCCCTGGAGTTCAGCAAGGCCTCGCTCACCTTCTCCTCCAGCAAGAGCAAGGCCAAGCTGAAGAAGGTGAAGGAGGAGAAGGCGGCTTCGGCCAAGAAGGATCCGGACGGAGGTTCCAGCACCGGAGGCTCCAGCAAGCCCTGAGCGCGGCGATTCCCTTCCCTGGCCATGGAGCACCGCAGTTTTGGGGTGCAGCGGGAGCAGTAGGGCCATGTGCCCGTGTTCTGTCCTCCTGTGTGAAGCAGCCCCGTTGTCCTGCGGGGTGTGAGGGGAGCAGGAGAGAAGGCACCTGGAATTTGGGGTCTCTGGATGCGGGGCAGGTCCTTAAATTGCTGCGAAAGCGGGGCCAAATGCCCGGGGGGGTCACGGTCCAGGTTTGCCTCCTGCTGCGTGCCGCGAGGCTCCTGCAGCTCTGCGGGGTCCGGCCCCTGCTTGGGGTCACCCCAAACCCCCCGTTCTTGTGGGGCATCACCAGCATCACACCCTCAGGGAGCAGCCCCCGGGGGACCTGGGGGCGTTTTATGGCAAAATACTGTGACGTGGCCCGGACCCGCTGTGGCGGGGAGCCCGCGGTGGGCTCCGGGTCCGACCCTTGGGGTTTTATTAAAGCAGAAACGTTGAGTGCTGTGCCTGTGCCCTGTCCTCTGCTACCTGGGACCGGGGAGGGGGTGTCCCTATGCTGTAACCCATCCCAAATCCCCCACATCCAGGCTGTGGAGCCCCGTTTCTCCCTGCGGGTGCGGGTTGGGCACGTGCCCTGCATTTAGGGTCTGGGGTCTGCGTTCCTGTGCTATGTGAGGATGGTGCTATGGGGCCACGCTGCCCCACATACCCCATCCCCATGCGCCTCCCACACACCCAACCTCAAGGAACCGACCCCACAACGGGCAAAAGCAGCTGCGCCCCATTGGGAATAGAGCCCCGGGGGGTGACCCTATCCCCCCTAAACACCCCCCTAACCCCACAAGCGACCCCAGGACCACCTCCCCCGGCGGGGGGCAGCCTCCCAACCCCTTTCCCTTTTCGGCTCCGGTGCCGGTCGCTGCCGGGCGCCCCGGCCGTAGGGCTCCCCCCTGCCGCCTCCCGCTCCGCTCCGCTGCGGGGCCGGGGGCCGGGGGCGGCGGGGGCGGGCGGGGCCTGGCGGGGCCCGGGCCGGCGGGGAGCGGCGGCGGAGCCAGGGGTGAGCGGGGCAGGGACCGGGGGAGCCCCCCGGAGGGGGACCCCAAAGCTCGGCGGTGGGCGAGGAGGGGATGGGATAAAAGGGAAGGGGTCGGGGAACGGGGCGCTGGCGGATCGAGGGGGTCCGGGAGCCGGCTGGGGCTGCGTGAGCCCCCCCGGTGCGCACCGGGTGCTCGCACCGGGAAATGGGGCGCATGGGGGGCGCGGCGCCTGCCCCCTTTTTTCCCTCGTTACCCCACAGAGGGAAAGAGGGAGGGGGGAAGAAGGAGAAGATGGAGGCGCCGCCGCCCGCCCCCGGCACGGCTCCCCCCCGCCGGCCGCCTCCCCAAAGCCGGTCCCGGGGGGGGGGGTTCCGGGGGTCCCGGTGCGCCCTGACCCCATCCCTTGCCCCCCTTTTCCCCCTCCTCCGGCTCTTTCCCGTTGCAGGAGCCGAGCCGGGAGCCGGGCACACCGCCCGGATGGGCCTCGGCTGGCGAGGTGAGCACCGGGGGGGTCCCCAAAACACCGGGGGGGGGCACCCCGAGGGGACCCCCGGTGCCCGGGGGTAGCGCCCCGACCCCACAGCGCGCTCCCGTTCCC
The DNA here is from genome assembly GCF_964035555.1 of Netta rufina. NCBI lineage: Eukaryota > Metazoa > Chordata > Aves > Anseriformes > Anatidae > Netta > Netta rufina. The sequence continues at coordinate 24,130,440 of NC_140130.1, read as the reverse complement.
ATGGGGCTGGGACCCCCGCTACCTATAGGCTAAGGGGGGCACCCCCCAGCCCAGCCCATCCTTATTTTTTAGTTTTTGGGGTGGGGGGCTCACAGGGTGGTTCGGGGGGGGGGTCCCCGATGGTGGGACCCGGGGGGGCGGCCCCGGGGGCGGCCCGGAGGGGACCGGGGCGGTGCCAGCCCGGCGGGCGGAGCGAGGCGGCCCGAGCGCATCATGGGGCGCCCCGGCCCAGGTGGGTGTAGGGCCGGATCTGGGGGGGGTCCCCGGTTATCCCCCTCCCCCCGTTATCCCCCGTAGCCCCCCGGTAGCCCCGGAGCTCGGGGGGATCCTTTAGGGGCCGCCCGTCGGGGCGCCGGGGGGCCCGGGATGGTGGTGGGGGTATGGGGGGGGTAATGGGGGTGTGGGGTTGTGGTTATGGGGCTGGGGGGGCTGGGGGCTGTGGGGAGGTGGGTGGGGGGTGTGGGGCACGTAGGGGTGTGGAGGGGGTGAGTGGGGCAGGGTTTGGGGGTGCTGGGGGGGTGTTGGAGCTGTAGGGTAGAGTTGTGGGGTGGGGGTGCTTTGGGGAAGGATGTTTGGGGTGCTGGGTGCTATGGGGGTGTTTGGGGCAGGGAGCTGGGGCATGGCAGCGTGGCGATGCTGGGGGGCAGGGTTTGGGGCAGGGTTTGGGGCAGCAGCACAGCCCCCCCCCATACCCTGTGCGCCCCCCCCAGTTAATCCCAGCTTTATTCCGCTTCGCTCGGTGCCACCCCTCGCTCCTGCCCCTCGGCACCCCATTATCAGGGATGTTTGGGGTGGGTGCAGACGGGTTTTTCCCTGATGCCCAGTGTCCCCACACCGCCCTTCTCCTCCCCACAGGCTGCCCGCGCCCCCCAGCCCGCCGGGGGCCCCCCCGCCATGGCCATCGTGCAGACGCTGCCCGTCTCCATCGAGGCCGCCCCTGAGGGGGCCGCCCAGCTCCGCGCTGCCGCCCGCTCCCCCAGATCCTCTCGGGGCGCCATGGGCAGCGTGGGCAGCCTCATCGCCGGCCGGCCCTGCCACGACCGCTCCTGCCAGCCCCCCGCCACCAGCTCCTTCCTCCTGCACGACGGGCTGCTGCGGGCCAGCCCCCCGGACCCTTTGCTCCACGCGCTGCCCCCCAAAAAACCCTGCTCTGCCGCTCCCGGCGTCGCCCACGCCTACGCCAACGAAGGTTTCCACGGGGAGTGGTTGGAGGCAGCCTCTCCGGTCAGCCCCTGCAGCGATTCGGATGAGGCCCGGGATGAACGAGCCCCCGGTGGCAGCATTCGGGGGCCGCCCCCCAAGCTTGTCCCCGTGTCCGGGAAGCTGGAGGAGGTAGGGTGGGAGAGGTGCTGGGGTCTCTGCTCGGCGCCCGGTGCTGTGCCGGGGGTGGGGGCCTCGGGGAGGTGTGTGGGTAGGGGCTGTGTGGTCGTGTTGTCCCTGTCCCTGGGGGTAGAGGTGGTCTCTGCGCTCCTGATGTCCCCTACATCGTGCCAGGGGTGGCACTGTGAATGTGGGAGCCTTCCCGACCCCATCTGGGGGCAGAGAGCGTTTGGTGCTTGTCCCCTTCAGCACATGGAAGTTTTCGGGTTGGGGACACCTCCAAGTGTTGCATGGGGACAGGATCAGAGGGTTACCAGAGAGTTACGAGGTGTGGGGCCACCCTCTGGAGGCTGCCAGCTCCCGGAGCCGCGCTCTCCCCTCTTTCCCTCCGCAGAACGTGGAGAAGACCCTGATCCGCCCCATGGCCTTCAAACCGGTGGTACCCAAAATCAGGACTGCTCCGGGGCCGGCCAGCTTGGGGGTGCGCCCGGCGGCCCCGGCGCTTTCGGAGAGCCAGGTGAGCCTCACCCACCTGCTGGGGGCCGCCGGGGCTGAGAAACCCGGCTCGCTGAGCTGCCGCGCCAGCAGCCACTCGGGCACGCTCTCGGACTCGGGGCGCAACTCCCTGTCCAGCCTGCCCACCTACAGCACGGGCTGCAGCCAGCACGCCGAGGCGGGCGCCCTGCCGGCCACCCCACACGGCCACCCCGAGCCCCCGGGTGGCTACCGCCCGCCCGCCGGCCCCTCCAACTCGGACAGCGGGCGCTCGTCCTCCAGCAAGAGCACGGGCTCGCTGAGCGGCCGGGGGAGACCCTCCTCCGAAAGTGGCTCCTGTGGGCGCTCGCCCCTGCCCGGAGAGGAGGCCCTGCTGGTGCGGGAGCTGGAGGACAAGCTGCGGGAGAGGGAGGCCGAGCTGCAGCAGCTGCGGGATAGCCTGGACGAGAACGAGGTGGCCATCTGCCAGGTGGGTGCCCGCAGGGGCTAAACGGGCTTGGAAATTGGGGTGGGGGGCTCCTCGGTGGGTGCTGGTGGTGGTGGGGTGGGCATGGGGGTGCTGTTGGGGCAGGGCTTAGGAATGGGCTGGGAATTAGGTGGGGTGGAATTAGGAATATAATAGGAATATAATTAGGAATATAATAGGAATATAATTAGGAATATAATAGGAATTAGGTGGGGTGGGCTCCACGGGTTGAGGGAGCCCCTTGGAGACTCCGCATGCGCATTTTGGGGTCTGGCACGGGGGTGGCAGCACTCCGTCCCGTTCTGGGAAGCGCAAACCTCCAGGACCCTCCTCCAGCCGTGAGGACGTGGGGGTGGCGGTATTTGGGATCCCATCCCGGTGAGGCCGTGCCGCTTATCCAGCACGTTCCCGTGCCCAGGTGTACGAGGAGAAGCAGCGGCGCTGCGAGCAGGAGCTGGAGGGTTTGCGGCAGCGCTGCGCGGCCCAGGTGCGGCAGGCGGCGCAGCAGGCGCAGCGCGGGCAGCAGGTCCTGCAGCTCCAGGTGCTGCAGCTGCAGCAGGAGAAGAAGCAGCTGCAGGAGGACTTTGCCCAGCTGCTGCAGGAGCGCGAGCTGCTGGAGCGGCGCTGCGCCTCCTTCCAGAGGGAGCACACCGAGCTGGGACCCCGGCTGGAGGAGACCAAGTGGGAGGTGAGCCACGGCGCGGTGACCCCCCCTTCCCCGCGGGGTGACCGCGGTGTCCCCGTCCCCGAGAGGCTGGGATGGGGACGGGACCTGAGTCACCGCCGCCCCGCAGGTGTGCCAGAAGTCGGGGGAGATCTCCCTGCTGAAGCAGCAGCTGAAGGAGTCGCAGGCGGAGCTGGCGCAGCGGGGCACGGAGCTGCTGGTGCTGCGGGCGCAGCTGCGGGAGGCGCGGGCCGAGCTGCAGGCGGGCGAGCAGACGGCGCGGGGGCTGCAGGAGGCCGCCCGGCTCAAGGCGCTGGAGCTGGAGGTGTGCGCCAACGAACTGCAGCGCCGCAAGAGCGAGGCCGACCTCTTCCGTGCCAAAGCGGGACGCCTGGAGCAGGAGGTGGCGGGGCTGCGGGAAGCCGCCCGAGGACGCTGCCCCTGCCCCGAGCCCGGCGAGGGCTGCCCGGAGCCCGGCGAGGAGGCGCGGGGCACGGCGGGGCTGCGGAGGCAGCTGGAGAGGCTGCGGGCGGAGGTGGCCCTGGAGAGGCGGCGCGGGCAGGAGCAGCGGGACGCCTTCGAGCAGGAGAGGAGCACGTGGCAGGGCGAGAAGGAGCGGGTGATCCGCTACCAGAAGCAGCTGCAGTACAACTACATCCAGATGTACCGCCGCAACCGGCGCCTCGAGCAGCGCCTCCAGCACCTCCGGCTGCAGGGCGAGGACCCCCCGGCTTCCTCCGAGCCCTGCGAGCCCCCCGGGATGGACCCGGCCTTCGAGGAGATCACGGCCACCGAGATCTGAGACGCTGCCTGCGCCCCGGCCCCCTGCTCGGACAGCGGGGGGGCTCCAGCCCCTTGGATTTTGGGGGGTCCCCGCTCCGCCCCCCGCTCCGCAGAGACCGCCGGCGCCGGGAGGGGGCAGAGGGGACCTCGGGAGCTGCCCCCTCCCTGGTGTTGAGGCATTGGGGTGAGGTTGTGGTGGCCCCCCCGCTGTGGCAGGGGGGTGCCCCGGAGCTGTGGGGTCTTGGGGTGCTGCGTCACGGCCCCGGGGCCGCCTGGGGCTGGTTTCCTGCTGATCCTCTTAGCGCCCGGGGATTAGCAGCGCTGCCTTCAGCCGGGGTCACCTTGGGCACGGGGAGGGTGGCTCGTCCCCTCCCTCCCGTCCCTCCCAGCACTGTCACCCAGCCGCTGTCCCCTGGGGGAGCGCTGCCCTGTCCCTGCCTTCCTTCCACCCGCCCCCCGCTGCGTGTTTGTCAGGGGATTGGTTTCTGTGCCATTTTAAAGAACTCTATTTTTATAGGACCTACCAAAAAAAAAAAAACAAAACACAAACCAGCGCCCGCTCCGTGCTCACGCCCTGCCTGGCTGCGGACCCCTCACCCCCGCCACCGGGCGCGTCGCCCTCAGTGCCTTCCCCGTGCCCTTGCCCCCAGCATCCCTGTGTGTCTCCCCCCCAAAAAAAAAAACCCAAAATCCCAGCCCGTGCCCCTGTGATGCCCGGCCTGCTCGGCCCGGGGGAGAGGGGCTCGGTGCGGGGCAGCCAGCGCCGGCCACCAGTGGGGGACACCTCGGGGACACCGGGGTTTTGGGGATCAGGCTCTGTGCCCGCGGGGTCAAACCAAAGGAAAAGCCTGGCCGTGCCCAGCTCTGGCTTGCTCGCCCCCGAGCTGTTTTTGGGGGAGTGGGGGGAGGGGAGAGAGTTGGAATTGTATTTTTGTACTTTTATTTCCGTTGTGTCCCATTTCCAGAGCCCGGCTCGCCCTTGTACCACCTGGAAACGCCGATTAAAAGCAAGCCCCCGGCTGTGTTTTTTTTTCAGGGCAGCGTCCGTGTGGCCGGAGCCACTTGTTTCGGGGTCAGGTCCGCTTGTTTTCCCCCCTCCCCACCTTCTTTTCCGTGCCCCCACCTCGGTCCCTCTCCGGGCACCTCTTCGGTCCCCCTGTCCCTGCTGGCTGAGGCCGGCCACAGCTCGGTGCAGGAACGAGCCGGCTCCGTGGGGTCCCGGGGAGGCTTTTTGGGTCCGGGGAGGGGGAAATATTTTCGGTATCACTCCGGGGGGGGTCCGGGCACCCTCACCACCAGCTCCATGGGCTCCTTGGCTTTGTTGCGGTAGGCCTGGCGGATGATGTCCACGGCCCGCTGGTGCGTCACGTTCTGCAGGCTCTCCCCATCCACCGACACCAGCTCGTGGCCCGCCTGGCCCCAAGGGGATGGGGGTGGTGGGGGGAAGGCAGCGGGGTGAAACGCAGCCCCAGGAGGGGCTGGGGGACAAGGGGAAGGGGCCCTGTCCCACCCTGTCCCCAAAAAGGCAGGCGGGGTACCTTGAGGACGCCGCTGAGGAAGGCGGCTCCCCCGGGGAAGATCTTCTCGATCTTCACCACCGGCTGCGCCCGTGACTCGATGCCTCCCGAGATGCTGATCCCTAAAAGGGAGCCCCGATGCCTTTGGGTGCGGGTAGATGGGGTGTTGTGCCCCCTCCCCAAACCCCCATGGGGCTGTATGGCCTCTCTCCATCCCCTACATGAGGGTATGGGGCTGGAGGAACGGGGACTGGCACTGCTCAGGGCTTCACCCATACCCCTGCCCCCATAAAGAGCCCAAGGGGACCCCACCCACCCCAAAGGTTCAGGTGGGGGGGTCCCCATCCCACCCCAACCCTGCGTCACCCCCCAAAACCCTCCCAGCAAGACCCACGCACCCAGCGAGTGCTTCAGCTTGGAGAGGGTGACGGTCAGCAGCCGCTCTTCCTCCTCCTCCTCCTCCTCCTCCTCTTTGGGGCCATTGGCGGCCGGCGCAGCCCCCACCTCCCCTCCTGGCCCCCCAAAAAGGGGCGCGAGGGGGGCCCGCACCCTCCGGGGCTTCCCCAGCCCCTCGCCCACCCCGGGGGGCTCCGTGCGCCGGGTGGGCTGGGGGCTGCGCCTGCGCCCTTCCCGGGGGGGCTCGGCCAGCAGCCAGCTTTTGGGGGGGGGCCCCGGTCCTGGGGTGGCCGGGGGGCCGCTGGCGCTGTTGTAGGAGTCCACTGGCACGTCGGGGAGCGGGGTGTAGTGGTGGGGGTGAAGCCGGTGAGGGCTGGGGGGTGCCCGTGGCCGGGCCGGGCTCGGTGACAGCCCCCCGACATCCTCGGGGTCCGGGGTCCCCGCTGGCTTCAGGAGGAATCCGCCGCGGTAGTCTGCAAAGAGAGGGGTCGGGGGGGCAAAGAGAGGGGTCAGCGGGGGCACGAGGTGTCCACGGCCCCCTTGGCACCACGGTTCCCGGGTCATCCTCCTCCAGGAACCCCCCCAGAGCCCTCTCTCTCCATAGGGACCCCATAACGCCCCACACCCGGTGCCCCCCTCGGAGCCGAGCTCCCCGTTTCGCACCCCCCCCCGAGCTGTCCCCAAAATCCCTGCCCCTTCCTGGCACCCCGCTGGCACCCACCAGGCACTGGCGTGATGAGGTGTCTCTTGGGGGGGACGTCGTGGTGGGCTGGGCGGAGGGCAGGCGACCGCACTGCGGGGGGGGAGAGCAGCGGGGGTCACCCCTGCGCCCCCTCCCCAAACCCTCCCCACGGTTTTTTGGGGCCGGGCTCTACCCGAGCGGCTCTTGAGGGCGTCGAAGGCTTCCAGCTCCAGGGGCATCACCATGCTGTCGAAGCGACCCAGGTCCGTGGGGGCCACCACGCTCCTGCAGGGGGGGGGGACACAAAACGGGGCCGGGCTGCGGGTGCTGACCGGGACACGAGGTTTTGGGGCCGCCCCGGGGTGCCCGCAGCCCCCACCTCACGTCCCGAAGCAGCAGCACCTTCTCGGGCCGGTCCAGGATGGCGAGCAGCGGCCTCACCAGATCCTCCACGCCGCCCTCGTGCAGGTACTGAGGACACAGAGCGGGGATCAGCAGCAGGTCCCCAAACCCTATAACCCCGATGGGGTCGCGGAGCTGCCCGGTGTCCCCGCGGTGCCGTACCCGGGTGCAGTGGCGGAGCACGGCCGTCACCTCGTCGGGGCTGAGCAGCCTCGCCGCCGTGTCCTGGATGAGCGGGAGCCGTGCCTCGGGGTCGCTGCCGTTGGGTTGTGGGGCTGTGGGGCCAGCCAGGGCCAGGATGCTGGCACGGCGGCTTTTCTCTGCGGGGAGGCAGAGCACGGGGTGGCCAGCGGGGTAGGGACGCCCCGTGCCCACCGCCAGCCCCAAACCCACGCACCCCCACCGGTGCCACTGGTCTTAACCCATGCCAAAACCACACAGGCATGCAAACACACGCAGCCCCGCATTTGGGGACCCCCCTCCCCGGTGCCACACCGTGCGGGGACAGGCGCATGCAGGAGCTGCCCCGCAGCCCCCCCGGGGGCGCCCCCGTTACCCCGCTTCAGGCTCCGGATGACAAACTTCTGCACAGCGCCTACTGCAAGGGAGACGGAGAGGGGTGAGCACGCAGGGGGAGGGCGAAAATGTGCACACGGGGACCCCCCCTCTCCACGCTCCCCCTCTTTGCGGTGTCCCATAAGGGGGGAGCTGTGCCAGGCTGGTTCCCCGTCCCCCCTCCTGGTACCTCTGTCCCCATCGGGGCGCCCCGGGGACTTGGCGCGCGCCCAGCGCTCGGAGCCAGGGGGGTCCTGGCTCGGGGGGGCCCAGCTCTGGCTGGTGGCACGGCCGCCCTTGAAGAAGAGGTTGACGAGGGTCTTGGAGCGGTGCAACCCGGGGGGGGGCCCCCCGCGCCCCCTGTCCCTCCGGCTTCTCCTTCTTCCGCTTCTCCTCTGCGGGCAGAGAGGGGCGAATCGAGGGGGTCGGGGGGGACACCGAGTGGAGGAGAGCCCCGTGGGAGGGGGTGCAGCACCCCGGTGCCTACCGGCCACGGTGAGGTCGCTCTGGGAGCGCGTGATGGGCTGCCGAGGCCGGCTGAGGGCCAGCAGCAGCGCCGTTTTGGGCGAGTGGCCGAAGGTGCGGCGCGGGTGGGTGCCGGGGGGCTCGCGGGCGCCCTGGCCCCGGATGGCCGTGTCCCGCAGCAGCTCGGGGGGCCGCATGGTGCGCCGCGTCTCCGCCAGCCCCTCGGTGGCCGGCTCGGTCTGCATGGCCCTCTCGGCACGCTCCCGGCTCCAGCCCCTCCGTGGCCCGTCCTCGGTGGAGATGGCCACGTCCACGGTGCGGGCGGGTGGCCCCGGGGTCGCCGTCCCCAGCCCGTTCACCGCCGCCGGTGGTGGGGGTCCCGAGGAGTAGGAGGAGATGGAGGAGCTGGTCTCTGATGTCTGTGATAGCTGCTGCAGCTGCCCGTTGGTCACTGTAACAGGGACACGCCGTGGGGACACACCGTGGGGATGTGGGGACTTTGGATCCAGCCTGAGGACGGGGGATGTGGGGGCTATAGGGCCGTGGCACGGGGAATATAGGGCCGTGGGTACTGCAGGGCCATAGCAAAGGGATGGAGACGTGTGGGGCCGTGGGATCACAGGGAGCATGGGGCTGTAGGCCACGGCACGGGGATCTTTGTGTCCCCTCCACGGATGGGGACACGGGGGACCCTGCAAGGCCGTGGGCACTTTGGTGATGCCAATTGTGGCCCGGGGAGCTTTATGCCCCCTCCCAGGACAGAGGGCACGCGGGGACCCCATGGCACACGGACCTTCTCCCTCCCAATTGGGCATTGGGGCCCCTGTGCCCTCCGGACAGCCCTTCCAGGGGGGTCCCAGCCCCTCCACGTGCCCCCGGTACCCGGCTGGCCGTGTCCTTACAGCGGCTGAGCCAGCAGTACTCGGCCACCAGCTCCTTGTAGGCAGGGAACCGCCCGGTCTCCTAGGCGCAGAGGGAGAAGATGCGGGGGTCAGCGCGTGCCGGCCGAACCCGATCCGGGTGCCAGCCATGAATAATGCATCCCCCTCCCACCTGCCTGAAACCCAACCAGCCCGCGGCCGTGCCGAGCCTCCCCCCGGCACCGGGATCAGCTGGGGCAGAGCCAGCGTGGGGGCACGCAGACCCCCTGGGGGGTTGGGTGCGGGTACCTTGATGGTCAGCATGATGTGGGTCTGCCCCTTGAGCACCTCCACCGCCTTGCTATGGCTTATGTCTTCGAACTTGACTCCGTTGGCTGCAAGGACTTGGTCGCCCACCCGAATGCCGTTCTGCTCCGCCAGCCCCCCGGGGTCCACCCTACGGGCAGCAGAGTTGGGGGCAGGATGGGGACGGAGCCCCACGCCTCTCCCCGGGCGGCTCCGTGCCCCGGCACCCAAGGGTGCTGAGCCCCAGCGTGTCCCCCTCGTGCCCCCCGGGGGCTGAAAGGGCCGTACTTGGAGACGTAGATGCCGAGGCCGAACTCGCGGCCGCCGCGGATGTTGAAGCCCAGGCAGTAGTCGTCGGAGGTGGTGTAGAGGTGGACGATGCGCCGCAGGCCGTCCTCGGAGCCGCTCTCCGACGGCGTCGAGCCGCTCTTCTCCACCACCAGCCGCCTGTTCACCACGTCCACCCTGGGGCACGGTGTTGGTGGGGGGGCTCAGGGGTCCAGCTCACGTCCCCCAGCGTCTCCCAGTGGAGGACGGTGGTTGGGGTGGTGAGGATGGGGCTCGCACCCACCCTGCCTGCTCCAGACCTTCCCATCCCCTCCTGCACCCTCCCACCTTTTTGGGGACCTCCAGTGCAGCCCACCCCGAAGCTCCCCCCACCTCTGCTTCCTCCCTGCCCCACAGCATCCCCCCCAGAGCCCTCCACGGGGGTTTTGGGGTGCGGGTGCCCCGCTCACCAGGCCGTTTTCTCCTTGGAGAACTTGATGCCCGGCACGCGGCCCATGCGCCGCACCACCATGCGCAGGCGGTTGTTGCCGGTGAGGACCTTGACGGCGCTGCTCATGGTGATGTTCTCCAGGCTGACGCTGTTCACCTCCGTGATCTTGTCGCCCACGCACAGCCCAGCCTGCTCTGCGAGGGGCGAGCGGCTCGGACGGGCACCCAAAATTGTGCCGTTCCCCTTGCCGGGTGCCCCGTCCCCAAGCGGGACCGGCTCAGCCCAACCCAGAGGGTGCAGGAGGTGCCACCACCGCTGTGGCACCACGTCCCTGGTGGCTCTCCGGAGCGTTTTGGTGGCCCGTGTCCCATCCCCAGTGGTGTCCCACTTACCGGCAGCGCTGCCCTCCTCCACCTTGCTCACGAAGATGCCCAGCCCGTGCTCGGAGCCGCCACGGACGCTGAAGCCCAGCTTGCCATCCGCGCTCTTCTCCACCGTGATGGCGTTGATAACGTCACTCTCATTGCTGCTGGCTGCGGGGACAGCCGTGTCACCAGGGGATGGCACCCAAACGCCCCTTCCCTTGGGCCGGGGGAGGGTCCCGGGGGGGGTCCCCACGCACCTTCGATGGGCGAGTTGATGAGGATGACGCGCCCCATGGGGGAGGTGGCGCGGGCACCCCGCACGGTCCCGTTGAGCAGGCGGCTCTGCTTGCTCAGCAGGCAGCGGGGCGCCAGGCTGGCCTCGCTGCTCGAGCTCCGTGACCTCCCGGGCACCGTCATCTCCGCGTCCTCCCAGCCCTGGGCCATGGCGGTGGCCGAGCAGCCGGGCTGGGACTCGCCGGGTGCTCACGGGGCCGGGGCTGCCCACCGGCGGGGGGGAGCCGTGGCACCCTCCAGCAGCACATGCCCGGGCTGGGGCGAGCTCCTCAGCAGCGCAGCGCCGGGGCCGGCTGGGGGCTGGCTGCAGGAGGGGTCCCGGGCACGGTGGCACGACCTGCGGGGACAAGAAGTGGCGTGGGGGGGCCCCCTTTAGTCCTGTGTCCCTGTGTCCCCCCCCTCCCTCCCCACGCACCCCATCCCTTTGCGCCCCGGCTGTGGGGCTCCCGGGTGGCACCGTGGGGACCTGGCAGCCGGGCAGGATCCGGCCCCGTGGGGATTTGCAGCGGGATGGGGCAGCCCCCACCCTCCCCGTGCCCTTCCACGCCCCCCCCCACGCTCGCCCCGTTCCCGCGGGGGGGATTTTCCCAGCGTGGGCGCACCGCCCCCCTCTCGCCCCGGCCTGACCCCCATAAATAAGTGATGTCGCCGTGCCTGCGGCGACAGCGAGGGGGACACGGCGGTGTCCCCGCCACCCGGCAGCACCCCCCCACGGCCCCATTTCCCCCCCCCCCCAATATCCCCAAGCCCCCCTCTCCGGCAGCCCCCAGCGGTGCCCCCTCCCCCGACGGGGCGCACGGCTCCGGGGGCCCCCTGCAGCCTCCGGGCTGCCCCCCCCCCGTGCCCTCCTCACCTGTCCCCATGGTGCCACCTGCGAAAGAGACACCGGCAGCAAGGGGGGGATGGAGAGGACGCGGGGGGGGGGACGCAGCGCCGCCTCCCCCCCGCCGCTACCCGCGGGGATTGGCCGTCCCGTGGCTGTGCCAGCCTGGGGAGCTGTCGCTCAAGCGGCCGGGGCTGGCCCTGAGAGAGGGGGGGGAGCCCCGTGTGCCCCCCCCCAACCCCAGGACGCCGTGGGGGGGGGCGCAGGGGACGAGGCTCCCCGCGGGGGGGCTGCGCGGGGCTTTGCGCACAGGGGGAGCGAGGCGCGGGGTGGGTCCTCGGGTGGTTTTTTGCGCGTGGGGGGGTGCGTGTGGCCCCCCCGCGATGCCAGCCGCTGCCCCCCCCTTCCCCACGGCATATTTCACCCCCCCCAACCCCCCCCCCTCCGCGACCCACGGCGGCGCCGGCGCCGCGAACCCGACACCGCGGCGGTTTCAGGTGATGCGCGGCGGCGCAGAGCGGCCGGGGGGGGGGGGTTTAAAGGAGGGGTGGCAGCCCCCGCAGCGCCGCGAACACGCGTGTGCCCCCCCCCCACACACAGCACAGCCGATGGGACACGCGTGGACGCGTGCGCATCCGTGTCCCGAGCCCGCTTTGCGCAGCGCTCGTCCCCTGGTGCCACCCCGTGGCGCGCGTAAAACACGCGCGGGCGCACACGGACACGCGTGGAAATGACACCAACACCCACGGCGGGGGGGGGGAGGAGGAACGGGCGTACATAAACACGCCTGGACGCCCCCCCCACGATAAAAACTCGCGTGGGGATCGCTCGGTGCCGAGCCGTGCCGCGCAGCACGTAGGGGCCGCCCGGCGCAGATGGCCCGGGCCCGGCTTAGCGCCCCCCCCCCTCCGGTGGCCCCCCCCCGGTCCCCGGTGGCCCCCCCCGTGTCGGGGCGGCCCCGTGACGGTCCCGGACGTCAGCGGGGCGGGGCGGCGGCGGCGCCGAGCGGAGCGAAGCGAAGCGGAGCAGTGCGGAGCGGAGCGGGCGCTGCACCGGAGCCGTGAGTGCGGTGCGGGTCGGGGGGGGTGCCCACAAAGGGGATGGGGATTGGGGCTCAGTGCCCACCCCAGAACAGGGAGGGGGGGTGCTGGGGCATGCGGGAGGGGGAGATTTTCCGGGGGGGGTGCGTGGGGTGGGTGTCACCGTGTCACCGTGTCGCCTTGTGTCACCGTGTTGTGGGTACCCCCCGTTCCCCCAGAGGATGCCCCCCCCGCTGCCCGCCTCCATCGATATCCGGGAGCCCCGCTGGGACCAGAGCACGTTCCAGGGCCGTGCCAAGCACTTCTTCACCGTCACCGACCCCCGCAACCTGCTGCTCTCGGGGGCCCAGCTGGAGGAGGCTCGCCGCTTGGTGCACGACTACCGGTAGGGTACGGGCTGGGGGTGGCACCGTGCGACCCCCCTGCGCCCTTAGGGTGAGCTTTGGGGGTGCCAGCAGCTCCGTGCCCCCCTCGCAGGGCCGGCACCGTGCCCCCGGGGCTGACCGAGGAGCAGCTGTGGCGGGCCAAGTACATCTACGACTCGGCCTTCCACCCCGACACGGGCGAGAAGATGCTGCTCATCGGGCGCATGGCGGCCCAGGTGCCCATGAACATGACCATCACCGGCTGCATGCTGACCTTCTACAGGTAGCCGAGCCCCCCGACACCCTCCCTGGGCACCCACGGGTGCTCGCCCTCAACCCCCAGCCCCTTGGGGTCCGTCCCCATGCTGCGGGGTGATGCTGGTGCCCGGCAGGACCACGCCGGCCGTGGTTTTCTGGCAGTGGGTGAACCAATCCTTCAACGCCATCGTCAACTACACCAACCGCAGCGGGGACGCCCCCATCACCCCCAGGTGAGCGGCCCCTCCGCCACGGGGACCCGGTGCGTCACAGGGGGGTGGCCCTGGCTCACCGGTGTCACCTCCCGCCCTTGCAGCCAGCTGGGGACAGCCTATGTGAGTGCCACCACCGGGGCGGTGGTCACGGCGTTGGGGCTCAAGGCCCTCACCAAGGTAAGGGGACCCTCGGTGACCCCGCTACCCCCCGGGGACCCCGTTGTCTCCCTGCTGCGCCCTGCAGCTTTCGGCAGCAGGGAGTAGCAGGCAGGGGGGGGAGTTTTCCTTGGTGGCCGACCTGGGGACAGCTGGCTCTGTCCCCAAAACCTCTCCGTGACCCGCTCCTTGCTGTCCCCCCCAGCACCTGCCAGCCATCATCGGGCGCTACGTGCCTTTCGCGGCCGTGGCCGCTGCCAACTGCATCAACATCCCGCTGATGAGGCAGAGGTGGGTGCCTGAGCGGGGGGGGGACACCCGGGCTGTCCCGCTGAGCCCCCCCAAAACATCACACAGCCCACGGATGGGGAACACGGAGGGGCACCAGCCTGCCCCCGAGCCGTCCCCGTCTCAGCCCCACTGTCCCCGCAGGGAGCTGAAGCTGGGCATCCCCGTCACGGACGAGAACGGGAACCGCCTGGGCGAGTCGGTGGCGGCGGCGCAGAAGGCCATCCTCCAGGTGGTGGTGTCCCGCATCGGCATGGCAGCCCCGGCCATGGGTGAGTGGCCGGCCCCCACCCTACACTCGGGTGCCCTTCGTGGGGTCCCGCGGAGCTCATTTCCTTCTCCTCTGCCCCAGCTATCCCCCCCGTGATCATGAACGCCCTGGAGAAGAGAGCCTTCCTGAAGGTACTGCTGGCTGCTAGGAGGGCAGGGTGGGCTTGGGGGCGCCCTGCTGGCACCCAGCGGGGAAATGGGTGCCCTCCCGCCTGCTGACACCAAATCTCCCCCCGTCCCCCGGCAGCGGTACCCGTACCTCAACGCCCCCCTGCAGGTCGGCCTGGTGGGACTCTGGTAAGTGACCCCCTGGGGCCACACGGGGACACCCTGCTGCTGCTGCTGCTGCTCCCCAGGCAGATAGGATGGGGGGCAGGAAACGTGTCAAGAGCTTTTCTTGCTCTTGGGAGGACATCTGAAGCCTCCAGCGGGTTCCTCAGCATCCCCGTGCTCCCCGTGTCAGGAAAAGCAGGGTCTGGGGTTTGGAGAGGCCCCAAAGCCCTGGCGCTGCCCGGCACGGTGCTGGGCTGCCTCCTGCCTGCCCCAGGGACCGGCTGCGGGTGGGAGCAGGCTGCTCAGCCCTGCTTCTCCTCTCCTTTTGTCCTCCCCGTGCAGCTTGGTGTTCGCCACCCCGCTGTGCTGCGCGCTGTTCCCGCAGAAGAGGTAAGGCCGGGCACCGCGCCCCACGGGCGGGCTCCTCGTGCCCTCTGACCCCCCCAGAGGTGCTTTCGCTCCCCTGAGCGGGCAGAGGCTTGGAGACGCGCGTCCCCCTTTCCATCCCCTGCACCCCGTGTCCCCGCAGCTCCATGCAGGTGAGCCGCCTGGAGCCCCAACTCCAAGCTGGGATCCGGGAGAGGGACCCGCAGCTGCAGACCGTCTACTTCAACAAGGGGCTGTGAGCCGTGAGCAGGGCTCCCCGCAGGGCTGCTGCGTCGCTGAGCTTTACCCTCAGAGCCCCCTGGGGACCCCACTGCTGCCCCTTGGCTGTCCCCTGTCCTCCTGTCCCTGTGCTCGCCCCCCCGGGGCGTAGCTGAGCCCCCGAACAAACCCGGAGGGGCTCCCACCCTGGCACCTCCCCGGCGCTGTCCCCCTCAGCTGGTTTGCTCCATTCCCTGCTGTGGGGCTGTCCCCAAGGCCAGCAGCCACAGCGTCACTGTCCCCAGTGCCAGGAGGAGGGGAATAATTCCCTGGTGACGTGTGGCTGGCAGGCAGAGGTGCCAGGGGCTGGGGGAGAGGCTGCAGCGGCGCTGGGCGCTGGCACGGCGCGGGGCACGGCACGGTCACGCCGTCCTTCCCAAGGACAGGGCCAGGGGGGCCCCGTGTGCCACTGCGGGCACCCACGGAGCAGAAATGTCCCCGTTCCCTGCGTGTCACCGTGTGGAAGCCCCATCCTGCCTGGGGGGAGGCAAATGTCCCCGTCCCCGTCCCCATCCGTGGTGCCAGCGCCAAGAAAGCTTGTGCGCACCGGGGCGGGGGCACCCCCAGGGGTGCTGCGGGGAGGGAAGCTGGCACACAGCACGAGTTAATCTCGGCAGAGCCCCCGTTTTATTCTCTTCGTAATGCCCTCTGTGCTCCCCCAAGGGGTTACCCTACATCCTCCTTCCCGGCGGACCTTCTCCAGTGGCTTTAAGCACCCCACGGTTTCCTCCGGTTGTTTTTTACATACAGACCCTGTTCCTACACCCACCAAATAATAAAGGCAGGCTGTTTATACAAAACCAAAAGCAAAAAGAAGCGTGGCGCCGAATCCTCCCTGGTCGAAAGGGGCCGGGGGCTGCCCTCTTCCCCCCCGGGGGCTGTCTGCAAAGAGGGGCGAGGATGGGAACAGGGTGCCCCGGGGCCGGCCGTGCTCCCATTTCGTGCTGTGCCAGCCGTGCCGGGTGCTCCAGCGGGTGCTGGAGCCTGCTGCCCAGCTGTCAGGGCGGCTTTTTTTAGCACAAGCAGCTTAGCACCTCGCCCAGGGCTCTGCAAGCCCGTGCCTGGGATGCTGCACGCTTGGAGAGGCCACCACGTTGTGCCCAAACCCACGGGGCTGGATGGCCCAAACCCATCACCACGGTGCCAGCACCCACCCGGGACGGGGGGCAGGAGCGGGGTGGGCACGGGGCGGCTCCAGCCCCCCTCCTCCTGGCAGCCCCAGCATATTGCAAATATCTCCCCCGAGCCAGCCATCGGCGGCTTATAAATAATGCAGCCCCTTGCCGCGCAATAAGGGCTTGTCAATTGCTATTCTGCTCTCATAAATTAAAGATGAAAAGGTACAAGGCTCTTGCCAGAAAAATGAAGACAAATTTTTAATAGCTTGCCAAGACGCGGGGAAGATGGAGCGCTCGGGAAAAATGAATTACGTTTTTATTATGTGTTTTATTGTGCTGTAATTGAACGGGATTAGCTGAGAACACAATATATTTCCAGGGCGGTGCGAGGAAAACAAAAATAATGATGACACCTCTCCCCCCACACCTGTGCGGGGACAGCTCCGGCGTCCAGGGGCTCAGATGGGGCTGGGGGGGCACTTATAGGGCCGGGCTCATCCCAATTCCCCCCCCCCAGGCTGTGGGGCAGGGTGGCACAGAGCCCCGCACAGGGCGCCGGGCGTCTCACATCCGTCCCCACGTCCCCACCGCTGCCACCCCGGGGGGACACTGGGGGCACTTTCCGAGCTGTCCAACCCCAAAAGTGGCAGGGCAGGCCCTGAGAAGGTGACAGCCACATGTCCCTGGGACTCTGGGGGTGTCTGGGGGGGGACGACATCGATTGGTCCCTGGCATTTTTAATGAGCCGCCCGACCACAGGCTTTAACCTTGCCCATAATGAGGGCGAGCGGCAGCAATCCCTCCTGCCCCAGCCGGCTCCCCCAGCCTTAATGAGCTAATCAATACTTGTTCTCAGCTTAATTTCCAGCTAATTGCTCTTTAATGACGCCTGGAAATGGGCAGCCTGCTCGTGGGCCTCCCCCTTCCTTGCTCAGGGTCCCCAGGGTGGGGGTATCGGGGTCCCGGCCGGGTGCGGGTCACCTTCGTCCCAGCCCCGCTGGCGCTGGGGGTCCCGGCACATGGAGTCACCTGGGCGACCCCTTAGCGTGTCCCATGGGTTTGGGGGTCCCCAAGGCACTTGGGGGAGGGCAGGGGGACAAGGGGGGACAGGGCACGCTGTCACAGTGAGGGTCACACAACCTGGGCAGGTCCCCAAACCCCTACAGGGTCCCCAAGCCCCTCTTGGAGAGGGGCGCGAAGTTGCCGTGGGGTCCCCAGGGCGGTTTTGGGGAAGGGGTGCTTGGGGTGGGGGGGGACCTGCAGGGGCAGGGCTCGGGTGTAGGGACAGGGCGGCGTGGCAAGGGGATGGGGACGAGGCCAGCAGCGCCCTGGAGGTGGCAGCAGAGACCCCAGAGCCTGTCCCCTGCCACCCCCCCAGGGCAGTGTCACCCCCCCAGGGGGGGCGTTTAGGGGCTGAGCGCAGGGTTACATCTCTGGGCCACCAAACCCCAAATGGGGACCCCCAATCTCAGCTGTAGGGTGTAGGGAATGGGGCACCCCATAGCCATTTAGGGGCAGGGTTCCCAGTTCGGGTGCCCACGCTGCAGCCAGAAATGGCCTCGGTGCCGGGGGGGGGGGGGGACACAGAGGTGACGGGGAGGCCATCAGCACCACGCTTTGGGGGCAGAACCGTGGGTGATGCCACTTGTATGGGAGTGGGGTGGCGAGGAATGGCCCCCTCCTATCCAAAATACCCTGCCATGGGGCTGCAACCCCAAAAAATCCCAGAGCCTGGCCCCATTCCTGTGGGGCAGGAGTGCAGGGGGGACCTTGGCACGTGGGGACTGCCCCAGCCCCAAGGTGTGGGGCCCCACGGGGATGCCATACAGAAAGGGGGAGTCCCCACAGCCCCCCAGAAGGAGCTGGGTGCCCCCAAAAACCCCCATGGAGGTGATGGAGACCGCTGGGTGCCCGGGGACCGGAGTGTCCCTCGCCACCTGGCCACCGTTCCCGGTCCCCCCCCCTGTGAAGCCCCCGTCCCTCCCGCGCACAGCTGCAAATGCTTCCCCAAGAATTTGCTGACGGGCTCGTTCCGGGGAGGAATTTGCTCCGGAGAAGCCCCAGGAAACCTGAGCCCGGCTGATTTATGGCACGGGACCCGCCTGGCACACGGGGCAGGGGGACCTGCCCGCGCCTCGTCCCCATTGGGGACCCACAGGACCCCTTTGTGAGCCCTGCGTGGCTCTAGGGTGGGTTCAAGCTGCTCCGAAGGGCAGGAGACAAAAAGGGGCAGGGGTGGGTTTGAGCTGAAAAAAGGGAGATTTGGGGGGTTACCAGCCAGACCCTCACGGCTCCGGGTGCAACCCCTGCCCCGTGGCCAGCGGACACGTGCTGCTGCTCCCGCCCCGGAGCCTCCCTGCCAAAACTGCCACAACCCTGACTCATTTGGCCCACGGCTTCGTTTCCAGGGTGGGATTTTCGTCAGCCTTTGGCCCCCCCTTTGGGATCGCCTGGGCCAGCAGCCCAGCGCCGGGGCAGGACCGGGGCACCCCGGGACAGGCAGCGAGCAGGATGGGGCCACGTCCCCACGGCACAGCCAGGAGGGGTGCCACGTTCAGGGGGACGTCTGCAGATATTTGGGGCAATCACTAGGGGAAATATTGGGGCTGGGAGCCCTGGGGTGCGCTGTGTTGGGGGCACGCTGATTGGAGCGGGGTGTGATGGGGTACAGCTCCTCCTGCAGCACAGGTTAGCTCTTCCACCCCTAATTCAGAGCTGCTGCTATTTATTAGCACGTTCAACAGCCTCGTTAAGCGGGAGGTTTAATTATCCGCCGGGCTGTAGCTCCATCTTGATTTTAGGGCCAAGCCCTGCAGTTTTTAGGGGCAGGCAAGGCAGCGCTTGGCACAGGGGTGCCTGAGGATGCGGGTGATGCTTCCCCCCAGGGCTGTGGCTCTGGGGGTGCCTAAAAGGCTCCCTCAGCTCTCCCCTGCTCCCCAAGTGGTCTCAGGGACCCCCGAAATCCCCAGCAGCTGGGGTTGCCAAAAAAACCTGCAGCAGGGCTGGGCCGGGCCGGAGGAGCTGGGGGGGGGGGCTCGGCCCCGAGCCACGGGGCTGGGGGCCGCTAAGGGGGAGCAGAGAGGGGCTGAAGGCAGAGCCAGCAGGACCCCCCCTCCGTGACAGGCTGCTGGAGGGGGATTTTGGCCAGCAAGAGTGGGTTTTTGGGGCTGCAGCCCCGTGGATTTTCCGTCATTAGCCACGGCCGGGTTCGCAACGTGCCGGAGCCCGGAATGGATTTGCAGCGGGGGTTTTGGAAAGCAAAAGCAGATTTTTTTTTTTTTTTTTTTTTTTTTTTTTGCAGCGCAGTGAAGGAAACCAGATCCTGCGAGGGCTCCCGGGACGGCTTTGCCTCGGCTGAGATTCGCCGTGGAAGCAAATCCCACAAATTCCTCGCTTGGAAAAGGGGAGGGGGCTGCGCCCCCCCCCCCCAGCACGGTGGCGGAGCAGGGCGCGAGCGCGCAGCGGGTTTGTGCTCAGCCCCGTGTCCCCCTGCTCGGGAAGGGGCTGGGGTGTCCCCCCCCCAAATTCAGAGCAGGGGAAACTGAGGCAGAGGGGGCCCTGCAGCCCTGTGGGGGGGTTGGCAGTGCACCGCTGGGGCTCGGGGGGGGGACCCAACCAAGGCAATGCCACCACTCGTGTCCCCTCTGTGCCCGCTCCCTGGGTGGGTGAGGGGTGTCACGGGCATCCCCCGGGAATCACCCCCCTGTTTAATCACAGCAGCTGCCCAAATTCCATCCCGTGGGGTGCTCCTGCTCCCCGCCCCGGCTGTGCCAATCCTATTTCGCCCACATCTCCCCACGGATCCCCAAAAAGCCCCCCCTGGGGACGGCATCCCACAGCAGGGGGGTCCCGGCTGTGGCACCGGGGGGTGACCCCGGTAACCGGGGGTCCTGCCGCAGCCCGGTGGGTCCCGGCAGGGAAGGGGTGGCCGCCAGCTCGGGGCCTGTCCGGGGTTGGGACGGGGCCCGTCGGGGGGCGTGGGGACTGGCGTGGCGCTGACATCACGGCCGGTGGCAGCGGGGCTGTCGGGGCTGGGCGCACCGAGCCATTGCGCACCGGAGCCTCCGGTAAGTGGCAGCTCGGGGTCGGGAAAGGAGGGGGTCCCGGGGGGATTTGGGGAGCAGGGGGGGTGGCTTTGCGTGCTGGCTGCTTCCTCCCCTTTTCCTGGCCCCAGCTGCTGCGGCTGCTCGGGGTTGGGGCTTTTCGCTGTGCAGGAGGAGGGTTGGGGGCTCCGGTGGATGTTTTGGGGAGTGCTGTGGGATGAGGTTTGTTGTCCCTTTTGTAATCCGGGGGGGGTTTAATGGGGGAAAACAGGGAGCTGGGGAGGGGGCTGCAGCCCTTGTTTGGGGGAAGACATGCAGGGATAGCTCGCAGTAGATGTGGGAAGCCTGGGGGCCCCCTGATCGGGGACAGGGACCCCATGGTGCCGGTGCAGGCTGCCCACTTGTGCACCGAGTTCCCCCGTGCTCAGCCAGCAGTGTGACAGCAGGGAGGGGGTTCACAGAGCTTTTTGGGGGGGCTGAGCCCCTGCTCGGGTGAGATACGGGGTGGGAGGTGAGGGCAGAGAGGGGTCATGGCAAGGAGAGGGGGGGAAAAAAAGCCAGGAGCGAGCGGGAGCATCCTCCTGGCTGGGCTCCTCTCGGCTGGCTGCCTCCAGCACGGAAAGAGCCCCTTGTCTGCTGGATCCGCCGCTCCACTGCGCTCCTCCGGGCGGTGACGGAGGGGAAAAAAGCCTCGTGACTCCTGCGGAGAGGTGGGGAAAGGAAAGGGGCGCCCGGCTCCACAGCAGCTTCCCGAGAGGAGCCGGGCACGAGGCCGGCGGGGCGGCGTGGAGCAGCCTCTCGGGTGCCTGGGCCACAGTGGGGTCGGAGCAGGCTGGGCTCTGCCTGCCAGGGGAATGGGGTGAAGCTGGGTCTGGGGTCAGCAGCCCCATTTGGGGAGAAAGAAGGGCCTGTGTGATGTCACGTTTTGGGGTGGTGTCACGTTTTGGGGTGGTTTAGGAGCCTGGTAGGAGGTGGGGAGCTGCAGGGTGGCAAGAGCCCCCCCTGCATGTCCTGCTGTGCTGCCCAGGGGGCTGGGGCGCCCTCTCCATGCCCCTAAAACACGTTCTCCCTCCTGGCAGGCCACGATGGCAGCTCAGCTCTAACCCGGGAGGCCGGAGCGGTGCCGGAGGTCCCCGTCCAAGTGATGTTGGCACCGTGCTCGGGGAGCCGCCGCGAGGATGCCTGAGGCCAAGCCCCTGAGCCCCTCCTGCCTGGTGCTCTCCTTGCTCTCCGCGCACTGGGCTTGGCTCCAGCTGGGCCAGGCTTTCCCCAGCACCTCCGACTACCTGCAGCGGGGCTGGCAGCGGCTGCTGGAGGAAGGGGAAGGCTGCTCCCAGTGCCGGCCGGACGAGTGCCCGGAGCCGCGCGGGTGCCTGGCCGGCACGGTGCGGGACGCCTGCGACTGCTGCTGGGAGTGCGCCAACCTGGAGGGGCAAATCTGCGACCTGGACAACACCAACCACTTCTACGGCAAGTGCGGGGAGCACCTGGAGTGCCGGCTGGACGCCGGCGACCTGCGGCACGGCGAGGTGCCCGAGCCCCAGTGCGCCTGCCTCTCGCACCGAGCCCTCTGCGGCTCCGACGGCAGGACCTACCCGCAGCTCTGCCGCTTCCTCGAGGCCGCCCGTGCCCGCCCTGATGCCAACCTCACCGTGGCCCACGAGGGTCCCTGCGAGGCAGGTAGCGCCCGGGGGGAGCGGTGGGAAGAGGGGGCTGGGTGAAATCTTCCACCCGGGGGCCCTTCTGCTGCGGGCACGGCGCGCGGAGAGCTCCGGGAGAGGCTTTGCCAAGTCCGTGCGGGATTTACGGGAGGCTGAGCGCTGCTGAGGCTGCTGGGGGAGATCCAGGGCGTCGTTAGCGAGCTCTTGGCTGCGGCTGGAGGGCGGCTGGTGCCAAGAAACTCCCCAGAAACGCGGCTCCTTCGCCCTGGCCGCCGCTTGCGTGCGGAAAGCTGGCCCGGGTCGGTTTGCTGTGCGATTTCCATCTACGAACTGAAAGCCAGAAAACCCAGAGTGTGGCTAAGGGGTGGGGGACAACCCATGGGCAACCCCGTGGCACCGGTTGCCACAGCCCAAGGGGGTGTCAGGGTTGGTTTTATTTTCTCTAGCTCGTCTTGTCCCTGAGTTTTTCCTCCAGGAGCACGCTCTGGGCACCTGTAAGAGCCGGGCCGTTTCTGGGACAGGTGGGGGGATTGTGGCCGGGACAGGGGACCTGAAGGGGGCAGGGGACGTGAAGGCTGTGTCCTGGGGGGCTCCGAGGTGCAGGAGGGGCTGCAGCAACCGTGGGTTTGTGGGGAGCTGGGGGTGGCCCCCAGCCCTGGCCGGGAGGAGGGGCAGCACCCTGGGGGCACAGCGATGCTCTGCGAGGGTGGGCTTGGAGAGGGGTCACGGGGAGGGTCCCGGCATCGCTCCCCCGAGCCAAATTCTCCCGGCTCGGCTCTCCTGGCCCCTCTGTGTCCCCCAGAGCCCCAGATCACCTCCCCTCCCTACGACGCCTGGAACGTCACCGGCCAGGACGTCGTCTTCGGCTGCGAGGTCTTCGCCTACCCCATGGCGTCCATCGAGTGGAGGAAGGACGGCACCGAGATGCTGCTGCCGGGGGACGACCCCCACATCTCCGTCCAGGTGGGCGCCCTCCCCTCTCCTCCAAACCATCTCTGGTACCTTCTGAGCTCCTCCTGCTCCTCGTGGAGCAGCACAAAGGGAGCTCCCTTTGGCTCGCCCTGCCTTTGTGCCGTGTCTGCTGGACGAGGGGACCAGCCCCTGGACACCCTGCCAGCTTCCTGACCCCAAATATAGCACGGAGCAAGCCCTGTGGCACCCAGCCAGGCCATACCCAGCCATTATAGGGCGTGGGCAGCAGCACGGGGCCGTGCAGCCCAGCTGGGCACCGGTCATGGTGGGGAGCTGGGTGCTCCCCACCGATCATGGTGGGGAGCACCCAGCGCTGCTGTAGGGTGATGTGCCGGTCCCCTGCACCTTTCTGACCCCACTGCCCTGCTGTAGGGCCTGTCTGAGGACCCTGCCCGGCCAAGGGAGCCTCAGCTCTCCGCCCTCAGCCACTACATGGCCAGAGCAGCCTGCAAACAGCTGCAGCCCAGCTGGGGCCGGAGAAGGTTGTTTGGTGCTGGGGACAAACAAAAAAAAAAAATAGCCCAGCTGGCGCCAGGGAGCTCGGGGCCCCTCTGAGCCTCCCTAGTGGGGTTTGCAGAGCTGCCTCTCCCATCCAGGGGGCTGTGCCCACCCCCAAAACCATAATTAACGGGGGGGGGAAAAAGGCTTTCCTTGGCATCCATCCCCCTCCCCGCAGCCCGGTGGGGCACCCCGCTGGGATTTTCCTCGCCCAATGTCCCCTCCTTGCAGTTCAGGGGCGGTCCCCAGAGGTACGAGGTGACGGGCTGGCTGCAGATCCAGGGCGTGCGGGTGACCGACGAGGGCACCTACCGCTGCTTCGCCAGGAACAAGGTCGGCGAGGTGGTGGCCTTCGCCAGCCTGACCGTCTTCACGCCGGGTGAGCGCCTGTCCCCTGTCCCCAGGAGGTCCCGTGGGGTGTGGGAGGGGACATTTGGGATATTGGGCACAGCCACGGCGTGGTTTGGAGGGGGGCGATGTCACCCTGTCCCTGTGCTGCTGTTCCAGACCAGCTCAACCTGACGGGCTCGTCCCTGCCCAAGCCCCGCGTGGTGCCCGAGGACTACGGGGACAGCGAGGAGGACTACTACTAGCCCGGCTCTCTGCTGTGCTCGCCCCACGGGGTGCCACCTCGTCCCACAGGGCCCGTCCCTGGGGAGCAAACACCCCCAAACCCGTCTGCATCCCCTGGGTAGGGACAGCCAGGCTTCGCCCCAGGAGCTCGCTGCAGGAACGCCCTCCCTTTCCCGTTTCGTTTTTAAGCAGAAAAGTAGTGATTTGAGGAAACCAGACACTTGTGGTTTTCACCACTATCTTCCCCTCCCTGGACAATGCCGGCCTGAACGTCGACGTGGCCAGAAACACTTTTTGGCCTTTTTTTAGACTGACTTTGTCCCTTCCAAGCAGCTCTGCAGCGGGACGTTTCGGCGAGCGCTGGTGCGCACGTGCCCGGATCAAAGCTGACCCAGGGCAGCGAGCGTCCCGTACCCCCAGGGCTCAGCCCGGGGGGGTCCCCTGCGTGCTGGGGATCCTGCTGGCTCTCTGCACCCCCAGCTCCTCGCCTCCCATCCCTGCCACCACCCGGCCCCGGCCCCTTCCCTCCTCCCAGCTGCGGGGAGGTCTGGAGCTGAGGCCGGGAGCCAGCGCCTCGAGGAAGGAGCTGGCGGGTCCCCAGGCAGGATGCGCCCAGCCTTGGCTGCTCCAGGGTCGTCCCCTGCTCTCCTTCCCCTTTCTTCTTTTTCTTTCCCTTTCCTCTTTCTCTCGAGAGCTGGCTCGGACGCTGCAATTACAGCATCAAAACCTGAACAAGCAAATAAAAGGGATTTGTCTGGAGTTGGCAGCAGCCCCAAATTCCTGCAGCCGGTGAGGCTGGGCCAGCCCCGTGCCGCAGCCAGCAGCGCTGCTGCGCCTCCCCGGCCCCTCTGGTGGCAGCTCCTGTCCCTATCCCTGTCCCCACCATGTCCCCACACCTCTGTGGTGGCCCTGGGGCCCTTTTCGTGATGGGGAACCCCATAAAACTGGGAGACAGGACATGCTCCTTGCCCCTGGGCTGCTTTTGCTCCCCAGGCAGCGTGATTTTTCCATCCTTGCTCTTTACTTTTGCCTTTTTTAGGTGCAAAACCTGCTTTTTTTTTGGAGAAACTGGGCCACTTCCATCACTCCTCACCCCCTCCCTCCCCGTTTGTGTGTTTGGTGGAACGGGGCCATGCTGGGGCTGCGGCTGCCGCGGGGAAACCCGAGAGCATCCCATGGCTCCCAGCCGCTCGCTGGGCTCCCCGCCTGGCCCCGGGCTGGCCCCCAGCCAGGCTCCCGTGCCAATCCTACCCCGGCCAGCTCTGCACGGTGCCACACGGGCCTGGGACACACCGGGCTGGCCGGGGGCTGGATGGGCTGGATCCCTTCCAGGGGTCAGGATGGAGCTGGGGCTCCGTTCCCTGCAAGGCGAGGGGGTTGGGGTCCCCCGTGCCCGCTCCCAGCCCCTTAAAAAATTCAAGGAGCCAATATCGCTGCCTGGCTGGAATCGGTCACTGCCACCGAGCCTAATTGAGGTTATTTGTTGCCTCGGGAAGCGTTCGGTCAGCTCTGACACGGGCTGTGTGAGTGCCTCCCCCAGGGTCTGCGTGGGGACGGTGCTCGGCTCCGGACACCTGGGGACCTGCATGGGGACAGGGCTGGCTGCCCTGCTTTTTGGGGTGGTTTATCTCTGCTACTGGCTTGTCCCAGAGCTGATGTGGGGACGTATCCAGATCCCCGGGAGGCGGTGGAGGTGCTCGGTGGCTGTCCCTGGATGCCACCAGGGTGCTCCTTGGATGGCACCGGGGTGTCCCCCTCCCCAGCGCACGGCCTGACCCCAAAGCCCTTGCCAAAAACTCACATCCCCGAGCCACCCGGAGCTGGTGCCGGCCCCTGGTCGCCTCCGTGTCGCCGAACAGTGCCACCTCCTGGCAAAGCCACTGCCGCGCCACCCCGCTCCCCTGGTGCTCCGGCCCCGCTTGGGAACGGGGAAACTGAGGCACGGAGCCACCGAGCCCCGAGGGGCTCAGCAGGGGCTGCCACCTGCACCCCGACCCCTGTCCCCAGCCTGTCCCCATCCCCGGAGACCCCGGCTTCCCTCGTGCCCTCTGCGTGGCACCTCTCCACGCTGGCTCGGGGAGAGAGAGAGAGAGAGAAAGGAGCGGGACCCGCAGCACTTACGCCGTCTGATAAATAAAATGGAAATAAATCCTCCTGCGTTTGCAGCAAAGAGGTCTCCGCGGGGGGTTGCTTTCAATAATTCAAATGCCGCCGCAGAGCGGAGCCCACGCCGATGGGTTTTAATAAACAGCGCCGTAATGTGACATGCAATTTATTATTAAGCTTAAAACAGGAAGCCAGGAGTTTAATAAAAGCGCCGGGTCCCCGGTTCAGGCACGGCGAGCAGGGGGGTGCTGGATTGGGGAGGGGGGGGGGGACACAGCGGGGCTGGCCCTGGGGGCTCCGAAATGGGGTCGTGGTGACCCTGGGCAGGGGTAAGGCACAAAATGCTGCCTGTTCCTAACGCAGCTCCACCTGGGCAGCCCTGCACCACCCCATCGGGGTGGTTTAAAGGCAGGCAGAGCGGGCTGAGAGCCTGCTGGGGCCGTGGGGCTGTGCGTAATGGGGGCTGCGGGGCGCATCGGAGGATTGGTGCCTGCTCCTGTGGCGGCCAGAAGAGGTGGTGCAGAGGCTGCCTGTGCTCTTCCCCCATAAAAATGCGGTTCGGAGAGGCTGATCCCTGCGTGCCAGCTCATTTACTGCTGTGTTACACAGCAGCAAGCCCCCTGAAGGCTGTGGGGTTTGTCCCACCGCAGAGCCATGGAGCGGGGCACCTGCGGCTCCCCGAGCCCAGCGAGCAGCCCTTATCTCAGGGGGGTTTTCCAGCCAGATAAAGCCCAGCAGGCAGCCTCCTCCCCGGGCTTATCTGACGTGCTGGCAGGGCTGTGCGTGGGGCAGCACCTGGGTGAGCTGGACCTTGGTGCAGGGCAGGGCCGTGGTGTCCCACCGTCCCCTCCAGGTGACCGTCCGCGTGCCACCAGCCCGAGGATGGGGGGAGCTCCTCCTTTCGGGGTTATCTCGGCAGCGAGGAGGTGCTCAGCAGGGACCTGCCTTATCGGGGAGCTGGTTGCTGTCTCTCCTCGCGGGCTTTTTCTGCCCCGGGGCTGCTCTCTGTCACTTCTCTGCTCCGTAACAGCCGGAGGCAGGAGGAAATGGGAGCCTCCGTGCCTGGTCCCTGCCGGAGAGCGCGCGGCTTCGGAAGTGGGGGGGGGGGGGGGTGGATCTGGCTTGCAATTACCGTGCCTCTGCCTTGGCAGGCCTCAAAGTGTGAGTGATGGGGCTCCTGCAGAGCAGCCCCCCAGCCCACGCAGGCTGGAGAAGTGCTCGCACCCCTCAGCAGCCTCCCGGGCTGCGGCATCCACCTCCTGCCTGGGCTTGGCTGGTTTGGGGGTGTGGGATGCCAGAGGGGGCACGGCACAGCCCCGTGGGGAGCTGCAACGCCTGGGTACTGGAGAACACCCCAAAAAATTCACATCCCCTGACCTGGGGTGTCCTGGGAGCGCAGGGGATGGATTGGAGCCCTGTGTCCATATACAACGTGCAGCTGATGGGTTTTGCAGGGTGGGAGCAGCAGCTCACAAGCATTTTGGGAAGGAGGCCGGGCAGCTCCGTGCTTGCTGCTGGAGGATGGAGGAGCCGGAATCAAACACTACAGATCCCAGCCCAGCAGGGCTCATTTCAAACGTGGGAAGAGGACCCAAAGCGCCAAGCACATTAGGCCGGTGTCCCCCAGCCTCAAGAGGCACCCCAAGCTCCATCTCTCTCCCACCACCACCTTGCCCTGGCGGTGGGGACGGAAGGGTTAAAGCCCGAGGTCCCGGCAAAGCAAATGCTCACCGAAACAGCCAGCAGCTGCCCGGGGCTCCCCTCTGCCCCCTGCCCTTATCCATCTCCCTTATCCCCGGGCAGGAGCGGGGCGCTTCCCCTCTGCCTCCTGACGAGGAGCAGAGCTGGCGGAAGCCGAGCTGGGGTCCCCATCCCTGGGCAGAGGGGGGGGATGCTCAAGGCATGGGTTGAGGGTTTGGGGGGGGGGTCAGGCAGGGGCGTTTTGCCCCTCCTCGGAGCATCTCCGGCAGCACGGAGCTGGAGCGGCGGCGGGCAGGCTGGGACGGGCTGTTTAATTAAATGTGAAGGGCTCCCGAGCTCCAGCCCTCGCTGCAGCCTGAGCGACTTCGGGAAAGAGGCCTTTTATTAAAAGAGAGAGAGGCTCGGGCTCTGCCAGGCAGCCATCAAACGGCACATTTAATTGTCTCGCCTCGTTTAGCCGCTGTGTGGGGAAGGGGATGCGCTCCAAGCCCTCCCCAAAGGTCCCCAGGGTGGCGAAGGGGTTTGGGCACGGGTTCAGCTGCGGGTACCAAAGCGGGGCTGGGTCCTGGGGACGTGATGGGATCCCCCAGGGGACAGCCACAGCCTTTCCCCCGGCTGGGCCGGAGCAGCCAGGGCCAGGGCTCCCCGTTTGGGGAGGAAAACGAAGATCTGGAGGGGGAGGAAATGCGGGCTTTTATCAAAACCTCCGACTTCAAAGTTGTCCAGCTGAAGTGCTCCCCTCTGGCTTAATTTGAAGTGATGTTTCCTTCAGCGGCTGCGGCTAAATGGCATCAAACGAGGCTGAAACGGCCGGAAAGCCTGGGAAGGAGGCACAATGTTTGGGAACGGCAGGGCTCGGGCCTTCCCAAAGCCTTTCCCCAGAGGTGAAAACCTTCTGGGGAGGGGGAAGCCTTTTGATCTCTCCCCTTAGGTGATTTTGGGGGCTTTGTGCTGGCCCCGAGGCTCCTGGCCAGGATGGGAGGTGATGGGTTTTGGTCCAGCCCTGCGCATGGAGGAGGGGTGCTGAGAGCCGGGTGCTGTCCCGCTGCTGGGGCTGCTCACAAACAGCTCCCCAAATCCTCCTGCCACCCAAAAGGGGTTTGGGATTGCTCTCAAAAACGCGGTTCCAGTGACTCGAAACGGCTTTTCTTGCACCAAATGTCAGGGGGGAGATGCTCAAATGCATTCTTGTCCTTTCAGCCATGGGACCTCCGTGGAGCAGCAGGCTTCTGCCCACGTGCCCAATTTTTTGTGCTCAACCTCAGCCCTCGATGCTTGGTAAAATCAAGCACCAACACCACATCAATGCACCAGGCTCCAACCTCCCACCCTTTAGAGGCAAGAAGGGGGGAAAAAAACCCACCCTCTCCCATAAGAGAGGGCTGAGTGGAGCTGCAATTCCCCTGCTCCCAGCCCAACAGCTCCGCTCCGGCGCTGGCAGGGCTGCGGCTGTTTCCACTCGCCCCCTCCTCTGCCTCCCCCAGCCCCGCTCCCAGCTGCTGCGGGGTGCTGAGTTCACGGGAGCCGTACCTGTGCTTTGTCTTCATCTGTCACCCCTCCTGACAGTCAGATCCATCTTAAACTGGGAGCGCGAGGGGAAGAGAGGGAAGCAATAATTAACCTCTGCGCGGGCCGCTCCCGAAATGCTGCGGTCTGCTGATGCGCGAGGAGACGGCCCTGACACTTTTATTGCTGCTCCAGCGCCGGGCAGCGCGTGGAGGAGGCGATGTGGCCGGGCTGGGACACCTGAGGCTGTCACTGAGCTGGAGGAGCCGCTGGCACACGGCTCACTTGGGGGCTGTATGGGGTGCCCGGGGTGGGGTCTCATGGCACAGCCCTTGTAGAGGGGGATTTGGGGTCGCGGGTCGGCGCCCTGTGCGGTGTGGCACCCACCTCGTCCTGGATGGGGAAGTTTCTTCAGCAGTGCCATGAGCTGGGGAGAGGGGCTGGGGGCTCCCAGGCTGGCCTGAGGTGCCGTGCCCAAACTCCACCAAGACGCCAGACAACGATCATTTTCCCAAACCCTGTGAGCCCAACACCAGCACAGACTGATCCCCTCAGCTCAGGTACTCAGGTACGGTGCTGGTTCTTTTTTTTTTTTGCAGAGGAATCAGGGACAAAACCTGCAGGGACTGGTTTCTGGGCAGTTTGCTCAGTTCTGGTGAGAAGCGTGAGCTGTAGGATCGCCGGGGCCGTCCATCAGAGCAGTGGCTGTGCTTTCCTACATACTGATGCCCAGCCAGCAGGTGCTGCAACTTTCCAGCTCAGCCTTTTTTGGGGTGCTTTACAAGAGGGGCAGGGGGGAATAACGCCCCCAAACACCTGACGTGCCCACGAGTGCTGCCAGCTCCCTCGCTCCCTCGCGGCGGCGGGGCTCGCTCCCTGCACAGATGGGGGTTTAATCAGCCCCACTCTAAGCACATGGGTGTTCGGCGCTAATTGAGTTTCCCTCCGTTCATTAGGCTGGTTATTCATCACTCGGGAATGGCGAAAGGCTGCGAGTCTGCCGGGTGCTGGGAGCGGCGGTGCCGCTCGAGGCCGGCGTGCAGCCGAGCATCCTTCCCTCGCCGTGGGATTATTTGGGGTGGGGACAGTCCCTCGGCCCTATAGTGGCACCGATGGGGTCTGGAGGCCGAGCTGTTGTAGGATTGTCCACCAAGTGGCTGGGAAAGCAGCCGGCCCACGAGGTAACATGCAGACCCTGCTGTGGTTATCCCCCTGGCCCTAAAGTTGCATTTGGTGGCGTGGTTTGTGGTGGATGAGAGCCACCAGGCTGCCCCCGGGGGCTGGCAGGTAGCTGCCAATTAGTGGTTGGAGTTATTGGGTAATTCTCATTATCACGAGGTGCCTGGGGACTGCTGGGTCATTGCCACGGGGGCTTGGAGCAGGGATCTAATGGGGTTCTGCAGGGAACCGAGTGATCTCCATGTCCCGAAGACCTTGCCTGGAGTCAGCTCTCTCCTATGCCATCCTCCAACCCCCCCCAGCACCTCGCAGCCCCCCGAACCCCTCTCGCCCCCTCCCCAGCACCCTCCTCCCCGTGCCCGGCCGCGTGGAGCAGCGCCAGCGCCGGCACCCCTCTACCTTCCGAGAGGGGCTGGTGCTCGGGTTTGATGGGAGCAATCCATCTCCATCACTGTAATGACCGTTCCCATTAATCGGCCATAAACTAATAAAGTAAGCACTTTCCCCTCCATCCCCGCCACCCCCCCTAAACTTCATTAAGTCTTTAGTACATTAATATGTCTTACTTAGTGTCTGCTTTGGCCTCTGTTGTTTTTTTCTTTTTTTTTTTTTTCTATTTTTTTCCTTTTTTTTTTTTTTTTTTTGCTGCGGGTAGCAGGGGTTTACCTGATGATGCTATTCCCCACAGCCCCCAGGATGCTTTGACAGCCCGGGTCATCCCCACGGTGTCCAGAGCCTCGCGCCCGCGCGTGCTGGCGAGCGGAGAAGAAAGGGAAAGGGACGGGGAAAGGGGGGGGGACACGGGACGCACGGCGGAGGGAGGCGCGAATAAAAAGATCCCGGACACCTCCAAATTAAATTTGTGATGCCTGGCATCAGATGGGCCCGCAGCCAGAGATTAATTCGACTGATCAAGTTATAAAGAGCGCTGCGGCGGGTAATCAATCTTGGAGCTGTCAGGCGGATAGGCAGCGGTATTAACCTGGCAGGACTCGCACACACACACACACACACACACACACACACGTGTGCACACGCAGAATCCTTTTTAATTCCTCTCCCACTGGCTGTTATTTCCCAGGCCTGGTTATTTCGGTAGGGCTGGGGGGAGCTCTCAAGTCCTGCAGCCCAAGCGGCCGTAGCCCCGTCCAGGCAGAGCGTCCTTCTCCCCATCGTGTGCTCGCCACCCCAAAATGTGAAGGGACGGCGCTTGGACGTGGAGCTGGGAGTCTTTAGGGTCGGTTTTCCAAGGGACAAGACTGGATTTTCTGCTGGATGCTATGAAAACTCAGACTGGGCTTCCCCTTCTTCCCATAATGATGGTTTTCTGTGTTTTTTTTTGGAGAGGATTCTGCACAGCCCCTGCTGGGTGAAGGCCAGGAGGTCTTCTTCAGCAATGGGGTGCACACGAAGCCACCCAGACATGATGAGAGCCGGGCAGCTCCTTGCTCTGAGCAGCCCCCAGGTCCCAGAGCCTGCGTGGGTTGGAGACCCCCATGCTGGGGGTGCTGGCAGAGACCCCTCTTGGGTCAGCCTCAGGTAGAAGGGGAAATCCTACGGGCTCAGCCTTTGGAGCCCAAACACCCTCAGATCGACCCTGCAGAGAGGAGGAAACTCATGGGCAAGAGCAAACTCATGGCACTTGGGAAAAGTGACCAAAGAGCAGAAATTTGGGGGTCACCCTTGTGACCAGGGCAGGCTGGATTTTTGTGGTGGCCCCGGTGACCCCTCCAGTGCCAAAGCTGCGAGCCATCAGCGTGACACGGGGCTCGGGCTGCTGGGAACGCCGTGGCCTTTTCTGGATGCTCAAGTGGCTCCTTCCAGGCTGGAACAAACCCCGTGGGCGGCGGTGGGATGCGCTGAGAAACGCGTTGGGGTGGGAGCTGGCCTCTCGCTGAGAGGAGACGCTTTCTGAGCCATGTCCCCTGGTCAAACATCCCCAAATCCTTTCGCTCCCACGGTTTCCCCGAACGTCCCCTTTAGGGTCTGTCCATCAGCCCGTGCAGCCAGCACGGCCACAGCTGGCAGCCAGCAGCCCGCTCTGAGCCTGTGTACAAGGAACGGGGGGGGGCACCTGCTTTTGGGGTGCTGGGGTTGGGTCCCCAAAGGGGATGGAGGTTGGAGAAGGATTTGGGGTGATGCGCTCAGTGCCAGCACCCGGTCTCTGCGTCCCCGATCCAAAGGGATGTGGGGCTCCTGGTGGCAGCTGGCACGTGCCCTGGGGGTGTCCCCATCCTTTTTGTGTCCCCCACAAAGTGGAGCAGCAGGGATGCTGTGCCCACCCACCCCCTGTGCCGGGCAGGGTCCTCTCGGAGCACATAGGCTGCTGGGGCCACCAGCACCCCGTGCTCCCTTTCTTACAGCCCCCAGCCCTGCCTGATGCTGCAGCCCCTTCCTAAAAGCCCCCCAACAAACACCTGTATCCTCGGCTGGCTGCGCCCACCCCGCCAGCTCGCGGGGCTCCGGGGCTGCCTCCCGCTGCCAAGCCGCTCCCGCTCAGCTCGTGCTGGCGGATTTCGGAGCCGTTCGGTGCCAAAGCCTCCTCCAATTAATCTTCCCCCTTCCCCGGCTCCCTCCCCTCCTCGCTGGGCCGCATCCTGGGGAGGATCCATCGATCTCGGCAGTGTCCAAACGCAGCAGCTGGAGCTGGGTGTTTGCCGGCACCTTCTCCAGGTTGCTGGGCACCGGCGCGGATGCTGTCTTCATATTTGATGGGATTATTAGCATGGGGGGAGGAGGAGGGGGGAGAAAGCGAGCACTAATTGATCTGGTAATAAAGTTAATAGAAGCTCTTATGAGCTTGCCCATTAAGAATAATTAAGGAAGGGCGAGGGAGGGGAGGAGAGCGAAGGGAAACCCCCCAGGGCTGGGGCGCGCCGGCTGCATGGGGTCCCTATGCCCCCAGCCCCACTCCTGTCCCCACTCCCGAGGTCCCACAGGTCCTCAGGATCCTGTTCCAGAGACCTCCCAGGAAAAGGGAACAGCAGGTTTCATGGGCTGCTCAGGGATGTTGGGGCTCAGGGACAACCTGGGGACAGCGGGGAGCTGGAGCCAGCCTGGCTGAGCCGCGGCACGGGGCTGAGGCGAGGTAAACAGGGCTGGTGAAAGAAGAAAAGAGCAGCCCGGCGGGGTCAGGGGTTAACACGGATGGGGCTGGGACTACACAGGGCTGGGAAAACAGGTGGAGTTCTGGTGGCTGATGGCCGGAGGCACTGGGGACCTGCGGGGACCACGCTGAGCCCTGCCCGGTGCTCCCGGGATGGTGGCGGTGCCCTGGAGAGGACCAGACCGTGCACAACCCGGGCACTTGTGGGATTCCCCCTGCTTTGCCCTCTGTGGCTGGCAGAGGGACCCACACGGAGGTCGGTGACATCTTAAAAGCTGCTGCAACATGAGCTGGTGGCTTGGGAACACCCATATGCTCCTCCAGACCCCGGGGAGGGTGGCCGGGACCGGCAGGCTCCAAATATTGATCATGGCTGGGATGCTCACCGAGCCTCCTCCACTCTGAGCCCTGGCCAGATGTCCTTGCTTTATCCCCACGGGTGGGAACTGGCATGGGTAAAGCAGCGGGTGCTCACCCCAAATCCCCCGCCCATGATCCAGGGGTGGCTGCAGCAAGCTGGGGACATCACCCGTGGCACCGCGGGGCCGTGGAGTGAAGGGTGCCCCCTTCTCCCCAGCTAAGTAATGGGGCTTGGGATGCTGCGTGGTAATCCTGAGCAATGATTTACATTTAATTAGGCAAATGAATATGAAAATAGACTCTGCCCAAGAGCCTACTAATAACTTGGTGTGTTAATGGCTTGGGCTAATATAACTCCGATCTGGCAGATCGCGGTGCGGCGGGGAGCGAGCGCCTGGCCAGGCTGCGGGCAGCGGGCAGGCACAGCCTCCCCCTTCAGTTCAACACATCCTGGTCCTAAATGTGGTGTTGTGTTGGTTAGCCACCTCTGGGCCTGAAAAACAGTCTTGGGGCCACCATGGGAGAAGAAGAATTTGGGTATAAGTGCAGCAGAGAGGGCAAAAGGCAAAAAAATCTGTCGCTTCGAGGAGCCTGCTCCCTCTTTGGCCCTACAGCAGATGTAGGATCCCTGTAAGGCTGCGGGGCATCAGGGGTAAATCAGTTGGTACCTTTTGGGGCATTGAGGGATCCTGCCCTGGAAAAGCAGGGCTCCCAGCCTGGCTTGGAAACACAAACATCACAGGGCTGTGCCCCGGACTGGGCGAAAGAGGGCACTTAGAGCCAGCTGTTACCAAGGAACTAAAGGATCTCACAGTTTGTTAATTAATCAATGTTAATGAATTGTTAATTAATTAATGTTAACCGAGCCAACATGTTGTATTTTTCACATCTAGAACAGCCTCTGCACCCCGGGCTGGGCTGGTTTGCTGCTGGGCACTGGCACAGAGCTGCGGGACGGATGCCACCGCTTTGCCCGGGATCACACGCGCAGGGGGATTTCAGACCGTGCCGTATTTTCACCTGCATTTGTTTTCCTAACCTTCCTGAACCCCATTAAACCTGTGCGAGGCTGAAAGTGGTGCAGGTCCACCTGAAGTCCCTTACAGAGGCCAGGGTCCCCCCATCGGTGTGCTCTGCGCCGTTCCTGCTGCCCCCCAGCACCTGTAATTTGGGGCCGGGGCTCCCATCCAGGGCAGCGGCAGTGCATTCATCACTGCAACCCGGCGGGGCCAGGCCGATAGATCTTCCTAGCACGTAAAATAACTCATGTTAATCATCCCCAGCAATTTATCCTCTTCTCTGTCTCGTACATGAATTATTCAGGGTGGTGCTGGAGGAGGCCAGGGCAGGGAAAACCACCAGAAAGTCCCATGGCTGACACTGGCGGCCCCACTGCCCCTACTGGGAGGGCAGTGGGGTGCTGTGGGGCTGCCCTACCCCATGGGGACCCCAAACAGAGACACCCCATGTCCCCCTCCTGCCCTGTGTTTTTGAGTGGGGCTGGCATAGGGCTGCGGGGGGCTGCTCCCATCTCCCCCCTCCCAGTCCTAGGCGCATCCACGCTGCAGGAGGTTTGTGGACAGGGCATTTTGCTGGAAATTAATTGTGTGGTTGACAGCCAAGCGTTGAAGTGCCCGAACATCTCTACCTGGGCTGCTCGGGACAGGCTCCCCTCTCATCCGTCTTCGCGCTGGCTGCAGGGCCGTGTCCGTCATTGGCGCCGCGTTTGTTTTGCTGCGGGTATTTTTCTTCAGCCCCAATTACGCTCGGGCTTACACCAAAACAAACAAGCCCTGGGACTCGGAGGTACCTGCCTGGCTCAGACAGGCTGGTGCCGCGGCCGGCCCCGGGGCTGATAAAGGACCCGCGGTGTGTTGTCGACGGAAGGAAGACACAGACACTCAATATGAGTGAACAATGAACTTCAACTTTAATGGATAGCTCAGTCGCCTTTTATCTAGTTTGAACATAATCAACTCATACATATTGCAAAAACTAAGCTCAGGATTGGCTAACATTTCCCGCTCTTTTCAGGTAGTTCCTCCTTCTTTTAGCCACCGTCCCGCCTTAGGGACTGTCCCCATCGCTCAAGGGCATCGTGTCCTTGAGCCTGATTGGCTCTCAGCCAGCTGTGTACGTGCCAGACTCATGTGAGTTGAGTACGGTACTTCACTAGCCCATTGCCTCTTAACTGCCCAACATCCACGTGTCCTATTTCACTTAACCATTCCTCCACAATTCCCCCGTTTTTATTTTGCGCTACAAATACCTTCTCTGTGAGTTGCTCTAGTTTCTTAGTTAGGCAGTTAAAGATTATACGTAGCCACCGTCCCGCCTTAGGGACTTACCCCATCGCTCAAGGGCATCGTGTCCTTGAGCCTGATTGGCTCTCAGCCAGCTGTGTACGTGCCAGACTCATGTGAGTTGAGTACGGTACTTCACTAGCCCATTGCCTCTTAACTGCCCAACATCCACGTGTCCTATTTCACTTAACCATTCCTCCACAATTCCCCCGTTTTTATTTAGTTGCTCTAGTTTCTTAGTTAGGCAGTTAAAGATTATACGTGCAGCAACTATAATCAATATAATTATAAGTAGAAAGCGAAGTCCCTCTTTAACTAACAAAACCCATCCACCCATGTTCCCAAAAACAGATTTAAGCCAACCTTCAAACCAACTATCTTGTACTACAATTTTTTGCGTATGATCCCTTAACCATTTCAACTGGTCGTGAATTGACTAACCATGGTCGGAAAGAGAAAAGCAACACATTCCTTCTACATCTTCACACCCATGTCCCTGAGCCAGCAGTAAGAAATCAATAGCGGCCCTATTTTGCAATACAGCATGTCTTAGACTCTCCATATATTGTGACATTTCAGAAAGAACTTGTGTTGTTACATTTGATTGTTTAACAGCCCAACAAGCAAGCTTATTAATGTTAGTCAAAGCGTGTGCAGTTCCCACACCAGGCACCAAAGAAGCAAAGAATCTTTCTGCTGGACCCCACAATTCTACATCATCATTACAGTCAGAACCCAAAGTTTTTAGTTCTCGTTTAATTCTTCTGCTCCTTGTCGAGTTCTGCCACGAGTGTAAATCTGGAGTGAAAAGTGTGAGTCGCCCTAGGTAACACGGTCCTCCAAAAGCATTGGCTGGTACTCCTTGCCATGCACGGTCTCCACAGATCAAAAACATGCCAGAGAGAAGCAGCACAGCCGCCGCTGCTTCCATGGTTACGTCAGACAGGCTGCAGGGTCCTGATGTCCGTCCCTCTGCTCTGTGCCGACTCGCCACACGGTGAGCTCCAAGCGCAGCGCTGCTCGTGGCGGTGACTGAGGGGGGTGGGGAGGCTCCCATTGCCCCGTAGCCCCAAGGCAGCGTTATCATTCTCTCTGAAGGCGGCAGTGGGCAATGCCCAGCTCCAGCACTTCCCGGCAATCCCAGTCGCTCTGTAGCGGCAACAGCGACTCTCTGCTCAGCCTGATGTGTAGCTAAAGCGCTAGTGACTGTTCTCCAAGGCTTCAATAAATTTTTTAGCAGACTTAATATCATTAATAACATCACCAAACAATTTATCTCCAAATTTACGCCACTCTGTTTGTTCAAAAAACTGTATCAGGATTTGTAAAACAACCCTGCGCTACTGCATATGCTAATAACCCTGGCAAATCTTTTTCTACAATCTATATCTAAAATACTCCGCTTTTCTAAAAAGCATCTGAGCAAATTATACGCCGCTTGTTTTTCATACCTTTATATATACAGTTACAGCCTTTCCAAAGACCTCGGCGGCGCTTTTCCGGCAGGACCCTTTATAGGCTCATCCCGAGTGCGGGGACTCCCTTCCACCTTCTGAGCTGCGGGTGCGGGGACTCCTGTCCCTTTCACCTTTCAGACCTTGGCGACGCGTGACCGTCGGGATCCTCTCCCGGGTGTGGGGACTCCACGTCCCTTTCACCTTCCCGACGCGGGTGCGGGGATTCTTGTCCCTTCCACCTCCTGGGCTGCGTTGCAGGACCAATTCCTCCCTTATTCCGTCGAACACGTGGCCCAGGATCACTGCCAGCAGTGTCCAAATCCCGTTCAGACTGGTCCCTGTTCGGGCGCCAATTTGTTGTCGACGGAAGGAAGACACAGACACTCAATATGAGTGAACAATGAACTTCAACTTTAATGGATAGCTCAGTCGCCTTTTATCTAGTTTGAACATAATCAACTCATACATATTGCAAAAACTAAGCTCAGGATTGGCTAACATTTCCCGCTCTTTTCAGGTAGTTCCTCCTTCTTTTAGCCACCGTCCCGCCTTAGGGACTGTCCCCATCGCTCAAGGGCATCGTGTCCTTGAGCCTGATTGGCTCTCAGCCAGCTGTGTACGTGCCAGACTCATGTGAGTTGAGTACGGTACTTCACTAGCCCATTGCCTCTTAACTGCCCAACATCCACGTGTCCTATTTCACTTAACCATTCCTCCACAGCGGTGTCGCTGCCACGGAGCCTGGGCTTGCACAGCGTGACACGCTTTCTCCCGACAATTAATCACTGGGGAGCGGGCAGCATCAATTAATGGGTAATTGGCCTCATTTTGGGGCAGGTTTTCCGGGCAGGGCTCCTCTTGGCCCCCTCTGATTGCTGGGCATCCCCATGGCCATGTCCGGCATGGTTCTGGGGAGCCAAGAGCCCCAAAAACAGTGGGATGGGAGAGAAACCTGATGCTATGGGGTCCGGGAGAGATCCTGCCAGAAATACCCATCTGACACGCTCCTTGAGATAAAGCAGGGGAGCCGGCTTTACTTTAGCTTATCGGACACATTTCCTCCAGAGAGATCTCCATCAGCTCGGGGAGGAAACTACTGGATTTCTGTCTTTCG
Organism: Netta rufina; assembly: GCF_964035555.1. Taxonomy (NCBI): domain Eukaryota; kingdom Metazoa; phylum Chordata; class Aves; order Anseriformes; family Anatidae; genus Netta; species Netta rufina. The sequence goes on along the minus strand of NC_140130.1, from coordinate 24,092,122 downwards.
GTGGCTTTTTTTCCTTTTGAAATTTTTTCAAGAGGAACAAAGGTCTCAGACACCATTGGGGGAAAAAAAAAATAATAATGTTTTGCTTGGTCCGTATTTTGTTAGCGAGGAAAGGTTTGAAATGGAAAGATTTTGTCTCTGTTTTCTTCCAGTACCAAAAATAGAACATTTGGGTATTTTTTTTTTTTTCCATAGCCGAGTAGAAGTCAAAAAATACTGCCTGGAGAATGAGGTGGAAGAGAAATTTTTAAGTTGAGAAAGAGCAAACGACACGCTTGGAAAGCTGCATTTTTCATAATTGTCCAATGGAGACAAAGTGAAGCGCGGGCACGGCGTGGGAATTTTCCCTTCTACTTCAAAGCTGATTTAATGAAATCCCATTTTTCAGTGAAAGACGCAGCTCATAGCAAAGTGTTTCCAGCACCCCCCCCCCCCCCCCTCCCCAGGAACCCACTCTCTGCTCCCTTTTGCCAACTGGGGAGGTGTGAAAAGAGAAGGAGCTGCTCTGGGGACACTGGGGGGGGGGGGTTTCCAGCCATCAGGGGGCATTTCCCCATGGCCACAGGACTCGGGACAGGGGCAGGAGCAGAGGTTCCCACAGGCAGCGGTGACCCTAAATGCCCCAGCAGCTCTGGGTGCGTGGCCAGGGTGGGCAGCGTGGTGGGGAGCTGGTTGGGGTGGTGATGGATGGGCGAGGTGCTCGGGGCTCATTAATTTCCCAGCAGGGATCAGCCTGTCACATCCCATAACGTGATCAGAGCGGGAGCGTCTCGGGGACACGGCGAGCACTAGAGAGGGAGGCAGAGCACAAAACCCTTCCCCTGATAATAAAAATTGCAATAACAAACAAATCTCCCAAACCCACCCAAACAGAGCTTCGGGCAGCTGTGGGGATTTAATCCGGGTAGATGCTGAACACCTGGGGCACAGCTCTGCCCCGGCCATATAGTCCTTAGCAAGGGGATGGCTCTCTTTTAGCTGATTTCTCCAAGGTGTTTAGGGTAATAGGGGCTTTGTGGGGGATGACAGCACTCAGTGCTGTCCTTATTTGAAGCCCTGCTGACCTTGGGGTGCAAGTCTCTTGGGGGAACCCCTGCTCTCCAGCATGAGGTCTGGTCGGGGAGGTTGGGTGTGGAGCATGAGGACGGGGCACAGCACAGGTTGTGCTCACCCTCCCTTCCCCCTGACCTTGGCTGCAGCAGGATTTGGCCTTGCCTGGATCACTGGAGCCACAAAGAGGATGTTGTGCTGGGACTGAGGAGGATCTGCATCGTGCTTCTGGGCTGGGAGGCGATGGACAATGTGCAGGTGATGTTTGGCTTTCTGCCACACTAAGCCAATGCTGGGGCTCCAAAGCAATGGGAGAGCATGGAAACAAGTGTTGTTTTTTGTTGTTGTTTTCATTTATTTATTTTTGTGTATTTTTTTCAAGCCCTTGTGGTGACAAATGTAAGCAGCATGGCTCTGAGGATGGATGTGGGGGGGACATCATGCAGCCCCTCAGGTGGGTGTTTTTCCTACCGTAGCATCATTCTGCAGCACCAGGGGGCTGCAGGACAAGCTGTCCCAGCTGGGATACCCAGGCAAAGAGCACGTTTCCCTGCTGGAGCTGTAAGAAAGCCCCTTTGTGTCTTCTGCTGACCCTCAGAGCTACCCCTGCTCCTGCAGCTTTCACACTTCAGGTTTTGTGGCCAGCCCCACGGCGTTTTTGGGAGGCTCTCACAGGTGCAGCCCCAGCTGATGGATGGTCCTGGGGGGTGATGGCACGAGGGTGCTGCGGTGTCTGGGGATGCTGCTGCTCCACAGGGCAGCAAAGGGCTCGGTGCAGCCAGCTCTGGAGGCACCAGCAAGCAGGACTTGCCAAGCCAGACATGATGTTGGGAATTTAATTTCCCCCTGCCATTTGCAATAGTTTATCTCCAAGCAGTCGTCCCTAGTTTTGCTGCTTGATCAGCCACCCCCTGCCCAGCCTGCCTGGCTGTGCTGCACCAGTCCCCTGGAGCACACGATGCTCTTCTCCATCCTTCTGCCTGGTGCAGGAGCCAGAGGAAAAGCCTCGTGGCCAGGGAGCAGGTCAGCAGCTCACTTTGTGTCTGTTATCCAAGGCACTGAAAGGGCCGCAGATGAACTAAGTGAGGGGCTAAGTAAATAAAGGATTGACCTTCCACCCTGGGGGCCAGAGGGCAGCTACAAACTAGTGTTAATGCGAAATGGAGAAGCAAACTTTGCAGGCTCTGGAGGAATTTGCCCTGGAAGCATCAAAGAAGGCAAGGGATTCGTGTCATGCTGCTTGCAGCAGCACGGGACGGTGGCCCTGCCACCCAGACAACCGGGTTTTGGAAAGGATGCTGTGCTGAGGGGCTGGAGCAGGTCTGTGGGAAGTGAGCGGAGGGGAAATCACTGACCTGGGGGCCTGGGGCTGCCTCTTGCTTTCAGCCTGGTGCCCCAGGGGTGGCTCAGCACGAGCCAGATGCCATTTCTCAGCATCTTGTGAAGTTACATTTGGGTTGCTGTGTGCCAGGCAGAAGGATGGAGCTGGTGCTTGTGTGCTATCCCTGTGGGTGCTTGAGCCACCAGGGCTGGGGCTGTGCAGCACAGCATCTTGGAGGGACTCTGGAAAAGAGGCCAGGTCTGAAAATCTTGGGCTGGGCAGCCAAAAAGCCCCATTACTTTTGGCCACAAGTGTCCCTGTGGCCGACAGTCATATGATTGAGGCAGAGGACCACAAGGGATGGATGGGTCAATAGGAGGTGGCAGATGGACACGGTCACCGGAGAGAGGGAGAGATGGGTGGGTAAAGGTCAGAGCAGGGGATCAGCAGAGGGAAGGTCTGGTGGGGGCGTTTTGTTCTGCCTGGGGGGGGAGCTGGACCAAAGGGTGTTTTCTGCTGCTGTTCCTCTTGGAACCCCCTTGCTTTCCAGGTAGATGCATTTTAGCATCTCCCCCAGCCTCACACCGGGGGTTTCTGTCCCACACGCGTGCTGTCCTGTGTGCCAAAAGTGGCACAGCTCCTCCTCCTGTGCGACTGGTGCTGTGGTACTGCACAAACCTTCCCCACGGTGCCAAAAGTCCCCCGAAGCCCCCTGTTATGAACTTCCGCAGCTCATTGAGCTGTTATTAATAGGGGGGCTGTCGAGTGTCACCGCACAGGCGTAAAATACATTAACATTATCGCGTAATCTTATTTAGCAAACGTTTGTGCCGCTTTGCCCTTGGTAATTGCATTTGGGAGATGCAATATTTATGAAAGGGGAGAAGGAAACGTCTTGGCTCATCTCCTCTGAGCAGTAAAAGTCCTGGGGAAAATAAAATAAAGTAAAAAACACGGAGGGGGGGTAAAGGAGGAGCTCAGGAAGAGGGGAGTGAGAGCTGCTGCTTTGCCCACAGTGGGACTGAGCTTTGCTGCTGAGCTGTTCCTGGAAGTGAGAGGGACTAGGAACACAGATCTGAGTTTTGCGAGGGGTTTTTCTGCTGCTCCTGGCTGAGTCGGACCCCAGCACTGCCCTGGCATCTCTGCAAACATCGCTGCGAGCTCACTCGCTGCCTGAAGTTAGCTCTTACCTCTAATTGCACCTGCAAGGCGCTCTGCTGAGGCTGCTCTCGGAGCTCAGCGCTGTGCTAAGCACGGTGATGGATTTCCTGGGCTGAAATCCACCTCCCCAGCCCTATAGGATCCTGCAGGTCCACAGCAGGGTCTGTTTCTCAGGGCTGTAGCTGAGCCCAGCCACAGCAGTGATACGAAGAGAGATGACTTGGGGGGGTTATTTCAGTGCCCGGGACCGCTCCATCCCTTCGGTGCCTTCAAGTATTTGTCCCCAGAAATTAAATCTCACTTCTCCACCCCTGTCCCTGCGTGCCAGGTCCCCAGCGGTGACCCGCCCGGGCAGCCCCGATGTCCACCAAGCTCCAAGTCCTCCAAGAGCCAGAGGGGAGCAGCGACAAGAAACAGCGACTTTTGGCCCCAAAGCCGGCCCTGCGCTGCGCCCCCGGCCGTGTGCGCGCACCCTGCGCGGCTCCTTGGCGCTCTGTCGCGATCCCAGTCGCCTGTCGGCGAGCCGCGGGGCCGCGACGCTGGGAAGCACAGCTCACTTCGGGGAGAAAAAGCGGTGAAGGCGACGGTCAGCAACGCAAATAAGCAGTTGAATTTATTAGGGTGGGGAATGCCGACTGCAGAAATGCTCGATCGCCTTCAAACCCCGGCTTTTTTGCTGGGCGGTCCAGGGGGGGAGCAGGGCTGGGAGCCCTCAGTATTTCCTGAATATGTATTCAGAAAAAAGATCTCCCTATTTTTCTGTTTATTTCGATATCGATTTATTTATCTAAATTCTTATTTATTTATATTTTTGCCGCAGTTAATCCCAAACACCCCCCCCCCCCGCATCTGCGCTGCAAACGACGCGCAGCCAGTGCCGCGGCAGAGCCCGGCTTTCTTTTTGCCAGTACGGGAAGAAAGAAGGCGGGCAGCCCTCCGCCCCCCGGTTTTGGGGACCGAGGGGACCCCCGGGCAGGACGAGGACTTGTCCCCGTAGCCGGTGGCGAGGTGGCCCGGCCTCTCTGCGCCCACCTGTACGGCAGCTGTGCCTCCCGCTGGGGAGGGGCTGCCCGGCCCTCCTCTCCTCTCCGAGGGCTAATGCAAACAGCAGCAAATTATATTTAAGTTTACCCATCGGCTCCGCCATAATTTGTATTTTTTTTTTCCTTTTTTAAATTTATTTTTTATTTTTTTTGGCGTGCTAATTAACCTCAGGGAGGGGAAAGGGAAAGAAAGAACCAAACTGCGAGGAGAGGGTTTTTTTTTTTTTTTTTTTTTTTTTGGAGGTTTTACGGCTAAGCCCCGACCGATGTTTGCAATAATTAAGCCCATTATTAGTGGATCTTCTCGTTCATTAGTGAAAGCTACTTTGGTAGCGGGGACGGCAGGGCGTGCCGCCGCCCCGCCTGCGGAGCTGCCTGCGCCCCTGCCCCCGGGGGCTGCTTTTAAAAGCTGGGAGGGGGGGAAAAAAGACAAAAATCTGTTGGCAAAACAGGACTTTGTCTGCTCGGGAAAAGGCCCGGGGGCTGGAGCAGGCAGCAGACAAAAGCAGCCGCCGCTCCCCCGGCAAGCAAACAAACAAGGCAGCTGCCGGCAGCCCCGGCGGGCGAGGGGGAGCCGCAGGATCGGGGCCCGGCGGAGGGCCGATAGCACGACAGCCTCCCTTTCTGTCGCGACAGGCCTGGCTGTCGCAGGGCCCGGCGTTTCGCGGAGCGGGGGGCGCGGGTCCCCCCGACCCACGCGTGTTCCTTTACCCCATTGCCCAGCGCGGAGCCGCAATTAGCTGGTGGGGGGATGCGGTGTAATTAAGCCGGGAGTTAATAACGGGGCAGAGCCCCCGGTGTCCCTCGGTGCCCCCGGGGGGGTGGTGGCGACCAGCCGCCGTTCATTAGCGGGGCTGGTGGCCAAGGGGAAGGGGGCTAATGGGATTACACGCGGTGCTGCGCGGGGGGGGGGTGGAGAGACAGAGGGGCTGGGGCTGCAGGACCAATAACTTCTCGGCAGATGCTCCCCCTGCGAGAGGGGGTGTTGCATATTCATGGGGTGAATATTTTTTCAGCCCCCCCTTTCGTCCCTTCCCACGGGGACCCCGTCCGGGGGGGCTCTGTCCTGTTGCGCGGAGCTGTCCCCGCGCAGGGATGGGGACGGGGGGGGGGGGTCACGGCACCGAGCAGCTCCCCCCCCCCCGGCCCCGCCGCCTTAACCCGCAGCCGTTTTGGGGTCGTTTGTAACCATAAAGCGGGAGAAATATGGTTGCGGGTGAAGTTTGCGCGGTGCCGCGTCTCCGGGCACTTTATACTCATTAAGTGCAGCGGCGCTAAGTCATTACCGTAATAAGGAGCTATCCTGGATGGGGGGGGGGGGGCCACGCTTCCAAAAGCCATAAATTACAACTGTCAGCGCGCCCGTTCGAGGGATCACCGGAGCTGGGAGTAATTATTTACAGCGTGCTTTATCGAGCAATTAAAAATTCCCCAAATGGTGTTAATTGCTGCTGGTGCCCTGCCCGCGGACGGCGGCGAGGCGGAGAAACGCCGCTGCTGGCCCCGACGGGGGGGTGGGGGGTATGTGTGGGGGGGGTGTTTTTCGATGGGAAAATGCGGGAAACGAGATTTAGAGCCCCAAAACCCGCACGGCTTCGGCTACTGCGGGTCTGGGGGCAGAGGGCCCGCCGCTCGGCATCGGCACCGGCCGCTGTCGCGACACGCCGGGAGTGTCGCGACGGGCAGCTTCCCCGCACGGGTCTGGGTTTCTCCCTCGGAATCGGTTTCGCAGGGGATGGGGAGGGAGGGAAAGAACTTCAGAAAGTGGCGGAGAGCCCCCAGCAGAAGGGAATAAATGGAAATAAAAAGAAACGAGGAAGGGAAGGAGCCGGGCAGCGCCCTGCTGGCACCGCGGGGAGTGGGGGCTTTTCGCCCTCCTTTTAGGAAATGGGGAGGGTTTTTCAAGTTTGCCTCAAAGCTCTGCCCCAAACGCAGGCTTTGGAGTAAGCAGCATGTTTTTTGCTGGGCCCCTGCCAAGGTGTCAGGCGTGCCACTTTTGTCCCTGCTCCCCGCAGGAGGGTTTTTGGGACAGCCCCCCCATGGCCAGCAGCTGCCCGGGGTGGGGGCAGCTCCGCACCGCGGTGCTCAGCCCGCTGGGGGCTCTTCTCCGAGGAGATGGGTGGCTGAAAGCCCTCGGAATTCAGCAAAGTGGGAGAAAATGGGAGAAAATGGGAGCAGAGGGTGGAGGTCAGGCCCCGGCTGGGCTGTCCCCCTCCCCGCTGCAGGAGGCAGATGCACCGGATCAATGAGAAAACCTGAGAAAGGGTCCCAAGCCTTTGTGGGGAGGGGAGAAGGGGGGCTCATGCGGCACGGGAAGGGCTCTCATCTCCGCTGCCATCTCCTAGCACGGATAAACCCAGTCCTGAACCCCAAACTGGGGCAGGATTGAATCATTGCTTTAGAAACGAGCACGTCCCACTGGGGTTCACCTTCCCCACTGGGGACAGGTGAATGGCGAGAGAAGTTTCGAGGCTGTCAGGAGTGTGGCAGTGTCCCTGGGTGCTGGGTGGGGGTGAGATGTTCTGGAGAAGCAGGGAGGGAGGGCACGAGGCTCCTCCACGCACTGATTTTGCAAGAATTTAGTGCCTGAGTCAGCGTGAGCTTTGGAGGCTTTCTCTGCCTCCGAAGAGGGCTGATCCAGCTTGTTGCTGCTGCCTGCAGAAAATGATTCCTCTGGCCAGAAGAGACCCCCCCCACCCCCGCCCTACTTAGATCTTTGGGCAAACATCTGAGAATGCCTTTCTCCTGGGCCCTGCTTGGAGAGTGATCTCTGAATTATTTTCTGACACCCAGAGGCAGACAAAGCCAGCCCTCGGCAGGTGGGGATCTGCCTCCGAGCACCGGCCAGGCGGTCCTGGGGGTGCCTCTGCCACCAGGCCAGCCGTTTGTGGGCTCACTGGATGCACCTCAAAGCGGGTGCTGATCCTCCTAAACTCTCCTGTGGGGATGTGAAGATGAAAGCACCGAGACCGGCCCTGACTTGTCCGGCTGTGGGAACTCGCCGCGCTGTGTGCGAGCCCCCCTCGGCCCCCGAATTTGTGACTTGGCTGTGGAAAAGCTGGCAGCTTTCATAGGGCAGGGTTTTTTTTTTTTTTCTCAGCAGTGCTGCTGGAGCCCCTCCGTGGTCAGCCCGTGGGGAAACTGAGGCCAGGAGCAATTTTAGCTGGAGCACCTGAACCGGGTGTTGCCCCGGGGCTGAGATGAGCAGTGCCCAAACTTCCAAATGCCAGGAGCCGTGTGGCTTTGCCAGGGCTGCAGGGGAGGTCTGTGGCTTGTGCAGGAATTAAATCCTGGGGCCATGCATCATCCTATAACCCACTGATAATTCCCATCAACTTCCAGGAGTCTCAGCTCCCATCTGGGACACAGCTCTGCCTCCCTGACTCATTGTCCTCACCGGACGCTCGGCAGAGCAAACCCTGCCTTACCCTGGTCTCTCTCCTGGCTTTATCACCCCAAAGCCCCAACTTCGTGCCCAGCAGCTGGGGGTTGTGGCACTCAGCAGCCAGCCTGGCTCACTGGTGCTGACCTTGTGATTTCTCGGGGCCAGTCCCCAGGGCACCCAGCATCTGCTCAGGCTGGGGGATCGTGCAGGGATGCCCAGAGGCTTTGTCCAGCATCGACTGGGGCTTTCGGGACGCAACAGCAGCATGTGAGGGCTGTGTTATTTGCTGGAGAGAGGGCACCCCCCAGGACCTGCCTGCAAAGCTGGGTCCCCCTGGGTGTCAGGGTTCACCAGCAGGGACCCCGTGTCCCTATTGGGGCTGGCACAGCATGCTCTGACTTGCTTGGGGCTGCCCCACGTTCCTCGCACAGGAAAGGGCTGGAGAAGAGGCCCAGGCTGGTCTCTGCAGAAGGACAAATGCAGCTGTGGCCTGGGGGGGGACAAAAGAAAGCCCCTGCCTGGGGGCAGCCCCCAGGACCTCGCTCCCTCCCTCCCTCCCCTCCCAGCTCCTCCTAACCACAAGGACTTTGGTTGATGGAGCTGGCGCCAGCGAGTTCCCTGAAGAGTTCAGAAGTCAAGAACTGAGGCAGGTATGGGGAGGGGGGGAAACCTGACCCCAGCAGGAGGGGGGGGACTGGCTGGCCAGGCACCGGGCACCGGGCTGGGCATGGGGCTGAGGGTAGCCGTGAGCTGCTGCTGCCCCTGTGGTGTCCCTGTGGTGTCCCTGCTGTAGGGTCACGGTGATGGGAGGGTCCCCAGTGGGGGTCTGGGGGTGTCAGAGCAGGGCTGTGTGTCTGAGAGCGGGGTGTCTGGGGGAATGGGTGTGCAAAGACGCAGGTGTGCATGCGAGATATTGTGTAGGTATGGGGTTGTGGGGCAGCATGGGTGCTGGTGAGTGTGCAAGGGGGTTGTGAGCACCTTGGGGAGATGGAGCAGGGATGTTTGGGAGGGTGCACACGGGAAGACACCCATGCTAGTGAGAGAGGAGGTGAGTGGGAGAGCACAGCAGAATATCTTAGAGCCTGTGTGCCGTTGTGTTCGTACCATGTGGGATGTGTCCACCCACTCCCCGTGGGCACTATGCCCCCGGCGCACTGAAGACACAGAGAGTTGGGATCAGCTGTACGGAGTGGGCGCACTGAGAACAGAGTCAAAACAAGTTTTGCAGCAAAATCCCAGCAGCAGCTTTCACTTTTTAATCTTAATTAATTTTATTTATTTTTTTTTTCCTTAAACAAAAATGCTCATCTCCCTGCGGGCAGGCCACAGCTGGGAGCAGCGGGTGCCCGTTCAGCCCTCATCCCACAGGGAGCAGCGGGGCCAACCTGCACCCCAGGGTGATGAGCCCCCACAAGAACCCCAGGGCAGTTCTCTGGGTGGGAATTTTGCCCGTGTCCCCTTCCATGGAGCAACTCCCTCCAGGTCTGGGCACCCGTGGGTGCCCTCCAGCCCAGCCCCATGCCTCCACTCAGGGGTCTGGAGCTGGGGGCACCCCCCCTCCTTCTCCCCAGCCTTTTGAGAGGCGCAGCCTGTTGAACTTGACAAAACCCATCTGGGGAAGCGGGGCACGGCGGGGGCGAGCCGAGGCCCTGCACTGAAGCTGTTGCTCACTTCCCCTTGGCTGGGCCCATCCACCACCAGCTCGGGGACCAAATGCCCCCCTCCTTCCCCCGGAGCGGGTCCCACGGGTGCCAGCAGCTTGGGGACAGCAGGGACACAGGCTGCTCGCCTCTCCCTTGCCCACCCCAAAATCCCATCCCTGCCCTGCGCGCACCCGGCGCAGCCGCTCTGCCTTCCTAAACCCGAGCCAGGCGGTGGATTTTATTTTATTTTATTTTATTTATTTATTTTTTAAAATTTATTATTATTTTCCGAGGCGGGGGGGAGGCCGGGGAAGAAGCAACTCCTTTTCTCGTGCGCTCCTCTCCGCTGTCATTCACTCGGCTCCTTTCAGCATCCAGCCAATGGAGAGTGAGGGCCTGGGAGCAGCAGGCCTGGGGTAGCGTGATTGATGGGCAAACAGGACGGCGGGGCGCTCGCACTCGCACTCCGCAGCGCTCCGCTCCGCACCGCGGGGCTCCGGCTCAGCACCGCCGCCGACGGCCGAAGGGACCCGGGCCGGCCGGGCGCGCCGTCGGGTGGCCGCGTCCCCACGGGTGCCCGGGGTGGCCCCGGCTCGGGGTGGTGGCGGTGGTCTTGGGGTGGCAAGGGGGCAGCGCTGTGGCCGGGGGGAGCTTGTAGGGCCGGGGGGATTTGGGGGTTGGGGGCGTTGTGGGGTTGGGGACCCCGCTGAGCTCGCCGCGATCGTGGCTCGGGGCTGAGCGAGGCGGCCGGGAGCGGCGTGGGGGTGCGCAGCACGCGTGTCCCGACCTCGCATGGCTCTGTCGCGCGTGGTGGCTCTGTCGCGCGTGATTCTGTCGCGAGAGGTGGCTCTGTCGCGGTGTCCCGGGGCGCGCGGCTGCGGCGCGATGGGCTTGAGAGCCTAAGGGCGTGAGCGCGCCTCGGTCACGCGTGGCTCCGCCGCGTGTCGGTGCCGTGGGTGCGGAGCCGAGCCCGGTGCTGAGCCCACGGCGGCCGTGGCCGGGCGGTGCGGGGCCGGGCTGCCGTGGGGGGGCTGTGCGCGGCCCCGCAAGCGGGACGGGAGCGCGGCCGGGCTGCGGGGGCCGGCATGGAGCACTTAGGGGCTCACCACCTGCACCAAGGGCAAGCCGAGCCCATCAGCTTCGGCATCGACCAGATCCTCAACACGTCGGAGCCGGGCAGCTGCATGGTTTCGCACCCGCGGCTGCAGGACTCGGCGGATTACGGCCTGGGCTGCATCGTGGGCAGCGCCTACAACACGGTCACCGGCGGCTACGGGACCGGCGGCGGCTCGGCCGGCGCTTACACCGGCACCTCGTGCAGCATGGGGGCCCTGCCCGGCTCCTATAACGTGAACATGGCGGTGAGCATGAACGGCAACACCTTGAGCTCGGCCGGGGGGGTGATCCGCGTCCCGGCCCACCGGCCCGTTACCGGCGGCGTGCACCAGCCCCTCTCCGCCGCCGTGCCGCCGGTGAACGGCGTCAACAGCCTCACCGGGCTCACCTTCCCCTGGATGGAGAGCAACAGGCGGTACACAAAAGACAGGTTCACAGGTAAGTCGGGACGCCGGGAACCCCCTCTCCTCCCTGCTCCCGTTCCCCCAAATCGCCGGTGCCCGCCGGGGAAAATCGGAGCCGGCCCCGGGCGGGGAGCGCGCCCCGCACCGCCATGGGACGGCGGGTCCCGGAGCAGGCCAGGAGCAAGAAAGGGTGGAAAATCGGGCGCGTTGGGGCACCCCTAAATACCTTATTGTTACTATTACTATAATAATAATTATTATTTTTTGCAATTTCCCGGGAAAGGCGGAAAACTCCTCAAACCCCGGGTACGGCCACCCGCTCCCCGCGTCCCCGCCACCCGGGCGCAGCAAGTTTCCCCTAAAAAAAACACTGGAGCTGCGGAGGAGGCACAGCACGGCCCGGCACGGCACGGGAGGAGCCCGGCGGCCCCGGCCTTGGCCCTCCCGGGCAGGCAGCCCCGTGTCGGTCTGTCCCGTGTGTCCCCTTGTCCCGCTGCGGCTCTGCCTTGTCCCCAACCACAGCGGATTTTTGGCAACCCCAAACCGAGCCGGGCTCGGCTCGGAGCCGCTTTCCGAAGCCGCCGCCGCCGCCTTTTCCAGGTGGACCCGCGCTCGGCTTTCGGTGCTAACAAAGCCAAAGCTCCCATAACGAAAATGGAGAGAAAAAAAAAAAAAAGCAAAACAACGAAATCGTAACGGGGAAAGCGCGTTCCCCGCTCCCGCCGCGCCTGGCCCGGCTCCTTTATCTCGGGACCGACCCGGGCCTCGTTTTTGCAAGTTCCCGTTTCATTTCGATCCGTTCCGACTTGGCTCCGCCGGGGACGGACAGACGGACATTGTCCCCGGGAGCCGCCGGGATTATTTTCCTACAGCCCTTCCCGGCCCGGCAGCGCTCGCAACCACCGCGGGTTTTATCGAATTATAATTATTATACTTTTTATTTTATTTTATTTTTTTTTCGTGGGGTAAAAAGAAAAGCAAACCAAAACGAAACGCGAGTCCCGGCTCCAGCCCGGGAAGTTATTTCCCGGCTACGAAACGATCGGGCCGAGGGCGGCGGCGGCGACCGCCGCGCCGAAACGAATTTCCCCCGGTTCCCGTTCACACGGGGCGCGGAACCAGGGGGCCGGGAGGCACCGGGCCGGACCCCGCTGCGCCGTGCCCCCCTCCCCGCCAAGCCCCCCCCGCTCTGCCGCTCTTGGTCCCCGCTTTTTCGTTTCTTTCCTAAAGCGCCCCCCCCCTCCCTTTCCTTTTTTTTGCTTGGGGTTTTTCGGATTTCTCCACGCTTTAGGGCTGCGGGTTTGTCCCGTCCCCCCCTCCTCAAGCCCCGACCCTTTTTCCTGGGACAAAGCCGAGCAAGGAGCCGCCTCCCCCGCCGTGCCCGGTGGGTGCCCGCAGCCCACCTCCGGGCTCTCCAGCCCCAGGGAAGGCCCGGGATGGCGGCACGGGCGGTGCTCGGTACCGGGACCGCGACCCGTGCAGCAGGGGGGGGTCCCAAAACCCCCCCAGCCCAGCGCCCGGGAGCCGGATCCCCTCTGCTGATGTGTCGCTGCTTGCTTCTTTACCTCTCATCCCCTCCTCCCGTGTCCCCCCCAGTGGCCCTCTCACCCTTCACTGTAACACGCCGTATAGGTCACCCCTACCAGAACCGCACGCCCCCCAAGAAGAAGAAGCCGCGCACGTCCTTCACCCGCCTGCAGATCTGCGAGCTGGAGAAGCGCTTCCACCGCCAGAAGTACCTGGCCTCGGCCGAGCGCGCTGCCCTGGCCAAGGCCCTGAAGATGACGGACGCCCAGGTGAAGACCTGGTTCCAGAACCGGCGCACCAAGTGGAGGTGAGGGGCCGGGGGCCTGGCCGTGCCCTGCGGGGTCCTCGTGTGCGTACGGGTGTGGAAATCCCCGTGTGCACGCACCGTGTGTGTGCACGCAGTGCCCATGGGTACGGATGCGTGCTTGGTGTGCAGGTTTTGTGAGAGTGTTTGTGTGTAGGCCGTGCGTCTGTGGGTGTGCACATGTGCAGGGTGTGCGTGTGCCTCCGTGTGACCGTGCATGTGGGTGCGTGTGCGAGCCGGGTGTGTGCACGCTGAATGTGGTGTGCATTCGGAGTGTGTGCGCTCAGGGTGTGCGTGCAAGTGTGCGTGTGTGTATGGAAGTGTGTGCATGCACATGGGAGCTTGTGCGGGCAGCAGGCACGCCGTGAGTGTGCACTGGGTGCGTGCACGGCGTGGGGGACGTGCAGTGTCCCCCAGGGTGCTGTGTGTGGGACCCCAGCCTGGTGGGGAGCCCTCGGGGGGCTGTCGGGGAGCGGTGGCTGCAGCTTTACGGCAGGTATGCGGCTGCACTGAGACCCTTCAGGACCCTCCTGTGTTGGATGGGACTGGGGCAGAGCCGGCCTGAGCTGGATCCTGCACCTCAGCTTACCAGGATATTGTATAAAAGCTGTGTAAAGCTCAGATTTTGATCCTTGTGGAGCTTTCTGCACCTCTTTGTGAAAGTGCTTTTTTTTCCTCCTGGACGTGGCAGTAAATACGGGCAGGAGAGGAGGAGGAGGCCGGGCTCTGGCAGAGGCTCCCAGCCTCTGTCCCGCATTGCAGCTCCCCTGGGGTGTCCCCGGAGAGGCACCCGGAGCACCCCTTGTCCTGTCCCAGGTGGGGACAGGCAGGCTGCAAGGCTGGGGAGGAGCAGCAGCTCCCCGGCAGGTCGTGGGGTGCTGTTGTGCTGGGTGTTGGGATGCAAGCAGATGGTGGTGGAGGCACCTTTTGCTTTTCCTCCGTGTGAGCTGCTGGGATGAGGTGCACACAGCCAAAGCAGGGGGATCCAGGTGGGGAAAGGGGGCCCAGCAGCGTGGCCGTGCCCCCTCATTTCTCAGCCGGATGCTCTGTGCACAAAGAGTTGAATCCCTCGGAGGGAAATCCAAGCCGAGCCTGGGTATTTTGCAAGTTCAGGCTTCAATCCTGGCCGTCCCTACAATTTCTCCAATGTGGGGGAAACGGGGTTTCCCCATGGGTTGTGTGGGGCAGCGATAGCCCAGGGTTGGATGAGGAACAGAGGCCGAGGAAGCTGAAACCCAGGGTGTGGGTGAGCCCCCCTGCAGCGGGTCCTTCCCTAAAGTGCCCAGGGAGCCGTGGAGCTCCCCGCGAGCCAGGAAGTCTCGGGCTGGAGGGATTTCTGTGAGCCAGGAGCAAAGTCCTGGAGGAGGAGGAACAATCCTGCCGCGGCCTGCACAGCAGGGTCAGCCGTGTCTTCTAACCTGGTTTCCTAAGGAAGTGAGGCAAATGCGGCTTGGCTGCCTCTCCTTCTGTCTGTCAATACTCCTTGCGTCTGTTGGCTAAGTTCAGCCCCCTTTGGCAGAGGAGCAGAGGATACAAACCTATTCATGTGCCTGACACACACACACACACACAAAAAAATAGCTGGGTGAAGAGAAATAAATGACTGGTTCTGTCTAAGGGAAAGTCTGCAGCCTGACCTCAGCTGTAGTAGGAGACATGGGAGAATCCCCGCCGGCCCAGAGGGACAGGGGTGTGGAAGCTCTGCTCCTTTGTGCCTGTGGACATCGGGTGTTGCAGCAGAGGACGTGGGTGCATGGCCTTCAGCACACCCCGTGCAGCCCCCCGGGGCTGGGTGAGCTCTGGGTGCCGGCAGGAGCGAGCAGGGGGTGCAGGCAGCCAGGGATATTTAAGAAAGGAGAGTTGCTTTAAGGCTTTTGAAGGATTGAAGTGCTAAAAAAAATGTGAGCTGAGGGGAAGCTGGGGGGAGAGTCGTGCTTCTGCACGGAGCCCCTTCGCAGGGCGCATCCATGGGATTGGGGTGGCTGCGTTGTCCCCTCCCCAGGTTTGGGGGCTCATTTGAGAGGCATCGAGGTTTAATTCCTCCCTCTGACCGAGCAGATTCGAACTGCAAACCCCAGCCTGAGGCAAAAACCATGAGCACCCCGGCCAGGTGCTGGCAGCCCCCTGGACGTGGGGCTCTCCCCCTCGCTCCTCCCGGGAGCATCTCTTCATTGTGCGGGGAGCCATGAAATATTCATGGCGGCAGGGACCGAGCCGCTGCTGCGAGCCCCCTCTCCCCGGGATGTCTGACACGGTGAGATGCTGACACCGTAATGAGAGCAGGGACCGAGCCCCGAGCTGCCTGCTCCCAGCGCACGCCTGGTGTCTGCAGCCCTGGCCCCACGCAGCCCTCGCCGGGACCCCAGCCCTGCTCCCACGTTGCACAGAGCTGCCGCTGAAAATCCCCGTGGAGGAAGAAGACGAGATGTCTCTTGTCCCCCACGGGCTGCTAAATTAAAAAACTGCCTTTTCCCTCATCATTGATCTGCTGGAACTGCCAGGGGAGAGTGGGCTGGGGGTGAGGGTGCTTGGGGTGCCAGGGATGCTCCTGGTAAGAGCCGAGGTGACCGTGGGCTGCAGCCTCCGGGCCGACCCGCCGTCGAGGAGAGGGGAGGTGGGATTTTCATTGTGGATTTAAGCACATTCAGGCCATTCCTCTCCCATCCCCTCCTCCCAGGCAATCCAGGGCTTGGACCCTGGCGGAGGTGGCTGGGACCTCCGCCGGCCCCTAATCCCCCCCCGGCGGGTTGGGCTCTGCCTCTGTCATTCCAGACAGACGCGTGTCCAACCTGTTCTTAAAAATTTCCTCCTCCGCCCTGCCCAGACAGCGTATTCTGGCCCTTTGATTGTTCTCGCCGCTGAAAACGCGTTTCCTAAGTGTTTATCCTGCATTTTACCACTTGCATCGTGTGTGAGTTTTGCCCTGCCCGCCACGGGTGTCTCGTTGCCTTCATCTCCTGCCAGCTGGCCGGGGTCCAGCAGAGGAGAGGGCTGCTTGGGGCATGGGGAAGAGGCTGGCACGGCCCCAGGGTGATGCTACTTGCCTCTGGCCACCTGGCACTGCCACTTGGCCACCTTTTGCCCGAGCCCATCCCCATGGCCCCACTCCCTGCCCCGTGGTTCTCTCTGTGTCATCCTGCCTGGCTGCTGCCTCGCAGGGAATCGCAACCTTTGCAGCCCCATCTTGACCCTTTTTGGGTGTTTGGGGCAGAAAAAGGAGGGGAGCAGGGGCTGTGACCCTGGGCTTGGTGCCTTTGCCTGCTGAGATGGGAGCAATTTTCCTTGGGGCCACCAAGACGGCCTCAACCCCTAGTGCATGGAGAACACCAGCAGTACACACAGGGGCCATGGGACTGGTTTGTGGCCGTGTCCCCAGCCCTGACCCAATTTTTTTCCCTCCCCCCGGCCCCCCTGATGGCTGCCTCTCTCCTAGGAGGCAGACGGCGGAGGAGCGGGAGGCCGAGCGGCAGCAAGCGAACCGCATCCTCATGCAGCTGCAGCAGGAGGCCTTCCAAAAAACCATCAACCAGCCCATCCAAGCCGACCCCATCTGCGTCCACAACTCCTCTCTCTTCGCCCTGCAGAACCTCCAGCCCTGGTCCGACGACTCCACCAAGATCACCAGCGTCACCACCGTCGCCTCCGCCTGCGAGTAAAGGCTCGGCACCTTCGGCGTCCCCCTTTTGTCGCCGCCGCCTCCGGCCGCACGTGCGTCCCACGGAGCAAACGGCGAGGACTGACGGGAGGGGAAAACCACCCCAAAAACTCTCCCCGCCCGTGGGGCTGCCGGAGCAGCGGTGTCGTCTCGCCTCCCCCCAACCCTTTTGTTCTTCCCAAAGTCTCCGGTGCCGACCACGAACTTCCTGACGCGCCGCCAGACAAAAGCCGAGCCCTGACAGACGCGGCCGCGGGCGAGCGCCCAGCTGGGGGAAACTTCCTCTGGGTTCTGCAGGGCTTGGGGCACCCTTATAGGTCCCTATGTATATATATAAATCCCATATATATATACACACAGACACCCTTCGGACTGATCGAGACAAAAGGACGAGGCTCCCTGGGAAGCGTGTTCCTGCAGCCAGGCGTTGTGCCGGGCCGTTCGCGCTGGAGACGTTTGGGGATGCAACAAATGGAGGAAACAACCCGGCTTTTTGATTTTATTTTTATTATTTTATTTTATTTTTCTCCTCCCGGCAGCAATTTCTGCTGGCGACAGATGCGAACCCTTCGGATCTCACCTAGCCGTGTCTCCTCCCCTTTTTCATTAATTTTTTCGTGCGAGGGGGGAATAAGCCAAGGAACTGACAGACTCCTGAGGACGGTAAATGTGATAGCTCAATCGCAGGAAGAGCCCAAACTGTCCCCCGGCTGCCACGGACTCGGCGCCGATCAGCCTGCGTTTTAATAACGAGAAGACCTCGGTGGCAGTTGGCAGGGGTAACGCGGTTTCTTTCGATGGGTTTATTTCCATATCATTTGCAAAATGCTGTCCGGTGTTTCGTTTTCCCTGTTTTCCTTGATGAGGCAGTTTGCGAGGGCAAAAATCGATTCGATTTCACTCCCGACTTCGTTGTTTCTTTAACTGAGGGAATGAGACACAATTAAACAAAGCACTTCCTATAGCAAAGGCCAGGAATATATAGATATATATATATACAGTATATATTTTTTGGTTACTTATAATCTAAAACAGCACTGCCAATTTAAACAGCTAGCACAAACAAGCGATCAGAAATCCTATTTTCAGCGAGATTTTAAAAGGCATTCGTTTGTTTGTTCGTTTGTTTTTAAGTTATGCACTTCTACGGTGTTTTACGTGTATTCATTTTATAAAGTGCTTGTGTAATTTATGTGGAAACGAAAAGGAAAATAAAAAAAAAAAATAATCTCCAGGGTACTGAATAAATCATTTCATGCCTTGCTCTTCCCTGCCTATTAGCTCCCCGAGAGGAGACAGCAGATCGGAGCGAGCGCTGCAGCCTCCTCTATTTGTTTAGGATGAAAATAGCATTAGCATTTCCTTCTGACTTTGCTCAAGTCCCCTCGGCTCGGGAAGCTCTGGAGATAACAGGGTGTATTTTAATCCCTCGTCCTGGAGCCGTTTTCGGGCTCCAAGCAGCACCTGGTTTGATCCCATCCCTGGGTGCGCCTCCTGCACGCGTGGGGAAATTCCCTGAGCGGGACCCACGGCGCTCGCCTCGGTGTTGGTGTCCAGGATTTTGTGCCGAAGTGGGGCTGAGGATAAAGGAATCTCCAACATTTTAGACACAGCCTGGCAGGGGATTATTTTTGGGACTATTTTCTGTCTGTGCTCAGCTTTATTCTGGGGCACCGTCCCTAGTCAGGCAGAAGAAAACCCCACCGGGGGAAAAATTCTCCCTGGTTTCCTCAGGGGATGCTCCCAGGCTCATGGCCAGGGATGTGGCCTTGCCTTCAGCCTGGCATTTCCTTCAGTGCTGGGAACTGCCGGGCAGAGGATGTGCGAGGAGGGGGCTGCAAACTTGGTCAGCCCCCAGCTCTTGCCCTTGGTCTTGTGGGGTGCACAATAAAACAGCCCCAGCTGCTGCAGGACCCAAACTCAGTCCTTGGAGAAAGCTCCTCTGGAGATTGTTAGGTGAGTGTAGGTATAAGCTATTTATTATAATTATTATTATTATTTCAAAATCAATTATTGTGGAGTTGGGTTCCAAATTTATGGTGCTTCAGGATTTTCCTACCCATCCTTCAGTCCAACACGCAAGTGAACGCAGAGAAACATCTGCAGAGGTGGAGAGACAAGAAGCCAAAAAATGGAAAAACAAACAAAAAAAAAACAGGAGAAAACATGGGAAAATAAGTAAAATACACAGAGCACAAATTTCTGGGTATATCTTTACAAAGATACCTGCTTACAAAAAAAAAAAAAAAAAAAAAAAAAAAAGATAAATAACATAGCTTGTATTTTTTTTTTTCCAAGATAACTTTGACAGAGGTCTTTTGTTTGAATTCTGTTTCGTACCACAGACAGATTTTTAAGAGCTGATTAAGCTACTTATTTAATATGTGCCCAACTTTGGCTGCAAAGAGAATGCTGTGCTTAGTGCTTAATCCTTGCGGAGGCATCGCCGTGTGCAGGGCTGGGATGGCTCACAGCGTGTGGCTCTGCTCGCTTTCCTTTCCAAGGTTTTTGTGCAGGAAAAAAAAAAAAAAACACCAACCACAAAATAAATAAAGAAGGGATCACGGTGCTCACCGCTGATATTAAAAGTGTTTTCTATTTTATTATTATGACACATCAATATCTTACAATTTAATTCCGAGACAACCATTTTATAATATCCACATTATTCATTTCATATTCCAAAATGTTTCCCGGCGAAGTCGAACGTATGATAATGCACACCCGAGGGCATGTGTTTAAATACAATCTTTAGCTACACCTTGTTCTAAAAACTGTTGACTTCCTCCTTTTCTTATCAATCTTTCCTGTTTAAAAAAAAAGACCAAAAAAGAAAAAAAGAAATCTCGATATGCAACGACAATATATGTAGTGTTGGAACCAGAAAAATTCTCGTCCGGTCTTTCTTGTTCTTGGAACAATTGCTGCTGGAAGGGGTTTCTGTTCAAATATTTCTCCTGGATTCGTTTTTAGAATTGGTTTAGTCACAGGAGGGTTTTTTTTTTTGCTATCTGCATACATGCTTCCAGTTATTAACATGATGAACTGTACCCAGACAATGAAAGTTGCCTGAAATATGATGGAATTAAATCAATAAGCAATGACACGAAACGGTGACATATAATTATACGTTTTGTAGACTGACATCACCTCAGACATATCCTGGGGCCATCCATACCACACTGAAGGCTGATTTCACTTCTCGTATTGTGCCTGGTTGGGAACGGGACCACAAATGCACTGCGAAGCATTGAAAGGCATTTCCCACTTCCGCGTATCTCAAAACGTAGCAAAGCCCAAATGCGAAACCAGACGTGGTGCAAGAGGTTTTTCCAGCGTTCGCCTGCCCGTCTCGAGGAGGTGCAAAGCCAGGTAGGGACAACTTTTGTTGGAGGGGAAAGCTGGGGTGCAACACGGAGCACCCAGAGACATCGCCGGGTGGCCGTGGGTGACCGAGAGCAATGGGTTGTGTTGGCTCAGCTGTGGAGGTGCCGAGCTTCCAAAGGCAAAATTTGGGGATGAGGGGGGATGCTAGCCGTGCAGGAGCAAGAGGAATACCGAACATCTGTGCGGAGCTGGAGGAGACGAAGCCCAGCTGGACGTGCTGCGGTTGTCTGGGCTTGGTCCCAGCTCTGTGGGCATGAGGGAGGAGAGGTCTGGCCCCCATTGAACCAATTAGCTAAGCAGGCGAGTCATCCAAACGAGGATCAGCTGTCTCATATCTGCCAGGAACTGGCCATGGGTGAGGGCTAGGGGGGGCTTTGTCCGGGGCTGTGCCCCCAGGCATGCAGCGGTGAGTGCGCTTCTGTGCTAGCACCAACATGGGCACAGCACAAGGGGGTGTGCAGCCTCCCTTGGGCTCCCCTGTCCTGTCTGTGGGTTTTTCTTGGTCTGATGCTGTCTGGCAATGACTACGAGGGTCACCTGTACCTGGCAGCTGTGGCAGGAAGAGCAGGCAAGTGTGCGTAATCTCTGATATAACTTGCTGTGATTAATAGTAAAGAGAAACTCTGCTCCTGCCATGCATGAGATCGTTTTACCGACCTCATTGGGACTGTGAATAGGTATTTTTGTAACACTCCTCATCAGCAACCAGATCTTGCTGCTTCTTCTGCTATCAATTCGGATGTGCTCGTAATTAGCTTGTGCCCCGTGGGGCTTAAAATCAGTGCTTGGAGCTCGGTGGGATGGCTATGGGAGCTCACGGTAGGGTGCATGGTCCCATAGGGAAATCAAGTTCACTGGCAAAACCCAGAACTGTTTTGTGGAACGTTGTTTGGGTTACATGAAAAAGCCAATCCTGTCTGGTGCACTGGGACAGCTGGAACTCCTTAAATTAATCTTTTTTGCTTTCTGCCAGAAAAATGCCAGTGGAGTGACGCCGATTTCTTTGTGCGACGACGAGCTTCCACCAGCGCCCGTTTGAGAAAACTCTTGTGAAGTAAGATTTGAGATTATCGGAGTATCCCGGTTTGAGATTTTATAAATGAAAGGATCTTGATTTGGGGATGAAAGCTAGATTTTTTGAAAACATTTTTTAGTGGATAGTAAGCAAAGAAAAAAGTACATAAAGCGGCAGATTATCACAAGTTTCTGCTGGAATCGGATCTTCCAGATTGTCTCCGTTTCTGCAGAACTTTTATTTGTGAAACTAGCTGGGACTTTGGTTTTATTATAATTATTGTTACTTCTGCTATTATTGTTTGTTATTTTTGGCCTTAGTTACGTTAGGAAACTTTTAGTTTGATATAACAGTGCTCACCCAAGATTAGGACGTAGTTTCTTTGCCCCTGCTCATGTCCATTGTTCAGAAACATTTTCTTACGTTGGTAATTTTAAAATCAGCCTATACGTAAACTTAAGTCCAACTCTAAACTATATTCAAAGAGATTTTTTTTTTCTCACAGGCACAAAAAAAAAAATCTACATTTTCCCAGTCTGAAAACTGATCTCTGGCTGTGGCAAGTGGAGGAAGGTGGGGGGCACCAGCCGAATTTCTATCCAAACCCGCGGGCCCTTGGCTCGGTGGGGCTTCATGCCGAGAGGAAGAGATCTGTCTGTCAGGGCTGGAAGTTTGTGCTTTTGGAGTAAAAACAAACTGCTGAGAGTGAGATGGGGTGTTTCTGAGCTAGATTTTTGAGCAGGAACAAGAGAGGCTTGAGAAAACTGATTTTCTCCTTTTCTCCAAAGAATGTGAACGCGCTCGTCATGGGGAAGCTGCGGTTAGCTGTCTGTCTCTTAGACAGCAGTAGCCTAAAAATAACAAACTAGTGATTACAAAAAATCAATCAATATCTACTTTTTTTTAAACTTCAGTTGGAAAGCAGCACAAGGGGCGGGATAGGGGAAAACACGGAGAGCAGCTCCATTTCCCAGGGACTTTCACTGCCAGCAAGAGGCAGCGGCGTTGCTGGGAGGCCGATATTTGCTGATCCCGGCCTGATGCTGATGTGCGGCCCTAGGGCTGCCCTGACTCTTCCTCTTCAGGATTTCAGGTAGAGGATCCTTGCTTTGTGATGCTGATGGTCAGTGGGTGCAAGGCCAGGGCTGGGCACTCAGGTCTGCTGGATGTGAATCGTGCTCAGGGTCACTGTCAGCGAGTGATCTCCTGTGCTCCGAGCTGTGGTCAGGCCTCTGTGGTGTCAGGCACGGCATCCCCGACCCGGGGATGTGAGCCCACCCAGGTGAGGGGGCTCCCCACTGCCTCCCATCCTCCTGGAGATGCCTGCAGAGCCCCAGTTTGCCCTTCAGGATGAAGCGAAAGCAAACGTTGAGACCTTATCGGCTGTCTTGGTGGGTCTGAACCAAGCTGTGGCTGAGAACCCCTCTCCTGAAACAGGAGGTGATGTGCAGGGCACGATGTGCTCCCTGGGACGTGTCTGTGGGCCCACGGCTGTCCCCACCCAGCCCAAACCCCTGGGCACCACAGGACACACGTCCCCCAGAGCGGAGTTGTGCTGTGCGCCGTGCCAAGCTTTGGTATTTATGCCACGAGCACAGCAGGGGAAAGCCAGAGAAGAAGAGCCACACCTGCAACCTCATCCACAGGAAAGTGAATGCTGAGAGCTCACATGGCTGCAGACACTGCCAAAAATTAGGGTGCTGTGCTGCTGAACATCTGCACCAGGTAGTCAGCTCCTCTCCCCTCGCCAGCAGCACCACAGGAGGTAGGTCTTGGCTCCAGCCCTCGCTCCCCTTCTCAGAAAAATCCCTAAAAGTACCCAAATGGTGGGATGGGGGGAGCAGAGCTCCCCTCCCTACAAGTGGTGGGGTGGCAGGGATGGGGGCTATCACCTGGCAGTGCTACAGGTGCTGCCTTGCACGGCTCTGAGCCCAGCATCCTTCCTCCCTTGTGCCCCAATATTCAATCCCAGCGAGCCCCCCACCATTCCCCTTTATTTTAAGGACCCCAAACAGCAGCCAAACGCGGGGGCCGGGCTCCCTCTAGGGGCTGCAGGGAGCTCGGCTGCTGCTTGGGGGGGGGGGCGCACTGCACCCAGCAGCTCCTTCCAGGAGGGAGAAATAGAAACCCGAGAGATAAATAAAAATAATTTAAAAAGGAACTCGTTCCTTCCTTGTTTATTTTTTTTTTTATTCTTATTCGCGGCGCAGGAAGTCAATAAGGCTGGAGGAAATCACCTGGGTTTTATTATCACCTATTTATATGTTTAGTGCTGTTAAAATAGGAGCCTGGGCTTTGAGCTGCAGGGAATCAAAGCATTTCATGGTGCAGATGCGAGCCCCCTCTCTCCTCCCTCCCCAAAAGTGATTCGGACCGGTTTAAACAAATGCGCCTTCGTCTCTTAAAATAATTATGTGATTTAGAGGTGGTTTTCCCTGGCTCGTATCAAATGACTTTAATGGGGTCTGCTTGTGTGCGAGTATCTGTTTAACCAGTTATTGCTTTTTAAAGCTGCATTTATTCCCCAGAATTCGCCAGAAAAGTAATTCTCTCTGAGAAGGGATTATTTGTGCTCCGCCATCGCTTGGTATTTATTCCACGGTGCATTTAGTAGTGAAATGGTGCCCAGAGGGCAGAGGCCAAAATGTGAGCTAAAACGATGTGCTGAAATTTGGGAACAACATCCCCTGGATGCTCTACCAGCTGTGAAGTTTCTCTTCTTTGTTTCCTCTTCTCAGCCTGGTTTCCAGAAAAGCAAGGCTTTTGAGGTGAGTCTGTGTGTGTCTGTCATCTTCACCTAATATTTTTTTTCATCTCCTCTGGCCCAATTTTGGCCAAATTCAGCCGTCTTGGAGGCAGCAGGTTCCTGTGATTGTACGTTGGTAGCTGGGGCTCGCAGGACCTGCAGGTAGGATTCATGCCTGCCACCACGTCCCCCATAGGTAGCCCTGCAGGCGTTGCCCCACAAAGCCCCTTCCTCAATTTTGGGATGAAAAGGGCCATTTTAGGGGCCAGGTGAGCATGCAGGGGCAGTGGGAGCCAGTTGGGCCAGCTAAGGGGTGGCTTCTACAGACACTCAGGGTAATACTAGCAGTGCAGGCATGGGGAACCTGTTGCTCCATCCCAGCCCTACAAGGCTTCTGCCATGTTAATTACTGCAACTTCAGCCCCAGATTTTGTCTCACTGAACCTTTTGTCTTTTCAAGGCTAAAGAAGCAGTTTCCACTGGAAGTATTTTTTCCCATGTAGCTTAAATCTTTTCTGGAGGAAGGGATTGGATCAATTTGTGCATCCTTTGTGCCTGCAATAGCTGCCATCGCAAATAACTGCAGCCCTTGCCCTGACACGGTGCTGCAGAGCTCTTACTCTCCTTTAACCTTCCATTTCTCTGCAGAACCAGAGCAAACCACAACGGATCCTTTTAAGTGCTCTCTCCTGCTTCCTGCACCACTGGGTGCTCTGGTCAGACTCTGCCCTTGTGTGGTGCTGGGTGGGTGCTTGCGTGGGTCCTGTGAATGAGGCACCAGGAAGCACACCGGTACAGACTGGTGGTTGTTGCAGAGCGTGCTGACCTCAGTCCATCACGTCCTTTTCCTTCTCCTCCTTGTAATCACATTCTTTGGGAGCTTGTTCACTCACCTATTTCACAATTAATGATTAATTACAGGCTCTGCCTTGGACTTCTCTCTAAGGGACAGTGATGATTCACCTGGCCGTGCCCTCAGCACCCACAGATGTAAATGCCCTTTCTGTGAAAGCGCTGAGCTGACGCCAGGATGGAAATGATTCACTTGCCCAGTCTGAGCTGAGGTGGGTGAGCCTGCCAGCCCCGCATGGACACCAGCAGCTGCGTACCTCAGAGCATCACAGGGAGCTGGGCATGGCATGAATCTGCCCTCCACTTTCCCCTGGAGATGGGCATTTGGCTATTCCAGCATCCTGCTCGGGGGGTGGCCCCGAGGACCCTCTGAAATCTCTGGTGTCCCTTTGCTCATCTCCTGGCTGGAGGGAGAAATGGGGCTGATGGGGGAGAAGCGGCACCTGGGCTGCAGCAACGTGGGGTGGGTTAGGCAGTACCCGGGAGCATGCCCTTGTCCCCAAACCTACATGGTGGCCTGCGAGCTGCTTGCCAGAAGGGGTTGTTGATGTGATGCTGCTGCATCTTCCCATGGGATCGGGTGGCAAGAGGCTGCTGGTAACAGCCCAGTTCACCCCATGTCCCCTGCCCCTGTCCCCTGCCAGCCCCATCCTCTGCTACTCCCCATCCTCATACTATGCCTCCCCTCTTCTGCCTCAAAAGCCCAGGGTGGGGGGGCTCGGTGCCATCTCTTTGTTTTGCAGACAGCAGCACACAGGGATAAGGTAACTAATTTGGGAAATGACTCCGGCCATCAATTTCCTGAATGATTTGGTGGGAAAGGCTTGGCTTTGAATGATAAGCTGAATCTCACGCACGCTCCCTGCTGTCCGCTTGGTCTTGAATTACCCTTTTATTTTACTTCCTCCTTGTTCTCATTGCCACACCACTCAAACTAAAATTATTCGCCTACAACTGCAAACGCGGGGATATATCACCCGGAGTGCTGTAGGGCTGTCGCCATATATAATGCTCTGAGCTCAATATTTATAGAGCTACATACAGCACAAATCATATCCAGAGAGCCCGTCGAGCTGGAGAGCTAGGTATAAACTCCAGAAATATCGCAAGCCATCGCTCACAAGAGACTGCCCGGCAGAGCCGCTGGCCGTACATCACGCTGTAATGCCATCCGAGTCCACGCTCAGAGCTGGAGCGGAGCAGAGGTCACTGCCAAGCTTTCCTTCCATAAATCCTAGGCGCTGGCTCTGAGCAAGGTTAGGGGCTGAGAGAGCCCTGCTCCCCGTGCTGCTTCCTCCTGGCCCCGAACTGTCCCAGCACCGAGGGTGGGCATTTATCTTTGGGGTCTTGTCCTTCCTTCTCCCTCTGCTGTAGGAACTGGTGGGGGACTGCCGGATGGGCATTGTGGCTGTCGTGGCTCAAATCTGCAAGTTATGGGGAGCCAATGGCTTGTCTGAAATGGGTTTTTGATGGCTTTGGGGGGGGGGATGTGAGCCCCTCTTCTTCTCACCCTGCTGGGTCACATTCTCCCTTATCTCCCTGCTCTGTGTAGCTGTGTGAATTTTCTCCAAATGCACTAGCCAAACCCATAGGTTTATGGGCATCCAGTAGCCTGCAAAGGCATGGCCATGCATCCCAAGGAAGGCCATGTCCCTCTGCCACTACTTTTTCTCCTCCTTCCCCTCTCTCAAATTTTCTCTTTGGCCTGGTAGAGCTGGGCACAGCTCCTGACCAGGGCAGATCCTGGTGATCCCCAAGGGGTTTGTTGGCATTTCTGCTGCTGGAAACCATCAGTGAACATCCCAGCCTGTGTCCCCACTGTGAGCCCAGGGCTCTCTCCAGGAGGAATTTCCCCGCAGCAGCCCTCTCCTCAAGGCCGTGCTGCTGCAGAGGGAGAAGATCCAGGCTGAGCTGGTGATGAGAACAGATGCAGGACGTGGTAAAACCTCCCCAGAACAGGGAGACAGTGACGTGGTGGAAACAAGTGCTCAAATTTTGCCTAAGCCATGGCCAGCCCAACAGCCACTTGCATTTTTAAGCCCATCATGATGGACTCAAGCTAACCGGTCTGTGGCTCCCTCCTCTCCCCCAGCAGTGTGGCAGGCAGACTCTGACATTAAGCAAAATAAAATCCAACCCTTAGCATTAAGTAAAACTCCCAGCGTGATGGGTTTGTGGCTTGCAGCAACAACTCAGCAGGGGCGTGTTAAAGCCGGTCTCCAGCGAGTGGAAGAATGAAGCTCTGCAAAACCCTGACGAGGCAAAGCTCCTAAAATAACAATTGAATTAAACTTAATTCATTTTCACTTAATACCCTAATAGTGCCTTTAGCAAATGAGGCTATTATTATTTTGAGGAGGAAAATGGGGAGGTGCAGTCTGGATGCAGCTCACATCTCCTTAGTGAAAGAAAGAAAACTTTGGTGGGAAAAAAAAAAAAAAAAAAAGAAAAAGGGAAGAAATGCAGACAATTCGGAGTTGCCCTTTGGGATGAAGCACCCCCAAGCCCAGCCGTACTCATGTTCAGAATGTGCCCTAGACCTCAAAGTGTGCAAAACTGGCTCATTTTCTGCCAGACCCTGGGGAATTTGCTGAGTTTGGGTCACATCCAGCACCCACGGCTGGCTGGGAGGTTCTTGCTTTCCTCATCACAAAGCTTTTTGTGTGTCTCCGAGCTGTGTGAGCCCCAAACCTTTCTCTCTGTCATGGAGGCCAGCCTGCAGGGCTCTCAGTGCTGTGCTCAGCCCTGTTTCTGCATGTGAGGTGCAGGTGTGAGACCTTCCCTGGGGAAAACCAAGTGAGCCCCATGCCACCAGGCCCTGACACTGGGCACGTGAGCACCGAGCACCTGGGCCAGGTCCCTGTTTCCAGCCATGCCCCCACCCTCATTCCACTGGGGGGGTCACAAAACCGATACGTTTAAATGATGCATGCAGCAAAGGGGCTCGAGGAACCATCCCAATTTTGTCCCCCAAACTTCCCAGGCCTCCCTGAAATGGCCTTGCAGGCACCGAACTACACTTCCCAGTAGGCCACAGAGCAAGGGCCGCGCTCCCACCATTAGCAGGAGGAGAAGGAGCCCCGTGGCTTGCTTGTACTCAGGCGGGGGGCTCAGGGGGAACCAAGGGATCTCTAAGCAGCTGGGGGGGCTCAGGGCCTGAGGTGGTGGCAGGGGGGAGCAGCATCGCAGTGTGAGCAGCAGCAGGCGTCAGGGCAAACTGAATTTCCTCTCTTAACGCAGCTCTGCAATCTTCCTCTAGAAAATAGCCCAGACAGGCTTTGCAAGGTCGGCCTCGCCCGCTGTCTTGCTCGGAGGCAGGCTCTGCTCCAGCTAATCCTCTCCTGACAGACTTTTTTTGTCTCCTGTTCTTAGAAACCTTTCTCCACCTGCCCTGGTTAGGGCAGGCAGCTTCTTAGCTTTAAGGAAAAGGAGAAAGGAGATTTGCGTTAAGACGGTTTTTCAAAACTTTCTGCTCTTCCTCTCAACTGGAACCGGCTGATTTTAGGGTTAATCCACCAAAACCAAACAGGAAGATCCCTGGGGCAGCAAGCATCCATCCTTCCCCGTCACAGCCCCTCTGCTGCTTCTCTCTCGCTGCCAAACAGGCAGAAGTGATGTGCAGAGCCTGTACCTGCAGCAGCAGTGAAAGGCAGCCGAGAAGCAGATCCTGCCTTTCCTAATAACTTCTCTGGGAAGCAATAACTTCCCTGGGACATCTTCCTGCAACCCGAGGAGCCAGCACCCACCCGCCCAGCACCACTCCGCACTGCTCTGCTGCCACCACCCCACTCCTCTTCTCCCTGGCAGACTTCACGGCTGTTCCAACTAAAATCCAGCTCTGCTCTTGAAAGCGAGGACTAATGGGAAAACAGTTAGCAGACCTGTGGAGTACTCCATCTAAATCAGACCGTCAGATATATATATATATATTTAATTAATTGCAGATGGGGAAGGATGGCAGGTGTAGGGGGTGAGCTCCACCACCACCTGGGCTGCTGCCTGCTACTCGCTTTTAGGGTCTCTGACTAAGAAATGGACATTTTGAGTGTTGTTCCTCTGAAGGGAGACTCCTGCCTTGGGTGCCAGCCAAGGCTTGAGGAAACAAGGACCTGGGTATCCCTTAGTGCTGACTAACCTTGACATGAAATGGATCATCGAAATAAAACGTTCACGGATCTAACAGGGTGAATTCCCTCCCCCCTTGGCCATGGTTTCTGCACACTGGGATGGGCAGGGCATGAGGAATGAAGGCAGAAGCTGTTTTGTAACCTTGCTCGTGGGTGTTGCAGCTGATTTCTCCTGCAGGGCAAAGAAAAAGAGAAGGAAGTGAGAGGAATGAAAGCTATTAGTATCAAACAATTAAGGGCTACGGTTGAATTAGGTGAAGAACAAATGGGATTATTTGAGGAAAGCATTAGTGGATCATAAAATAATATGTTTTTAAGAAATGAGAAATAGAAACTGATTACAGGGTGCGTGACACTGGCATTATACTGCTGCTTGTGCTGGTGGGCTTAGAAGTAGCTTGGTTGCTTTATTTAGGTTTATTGTGCTGGATGAGGGGGGTAGGGGAGCAGCCAGAGGTTTGGTTATACCACCAAGTCATAGCGTAATTCAGGTCGGAGTAACTTCAGGATGCCCCTTCAGGATCAGCCCTCCCTCTGAGCAGGGATCACGGGTGCTGGGTCAGGTCGCTCAGTTCAGTCAACCTTTGAGCATCCCCAGAGATGGAGACCTCGAAGTCTGATCCCTGCTCCAGTGTTTGACCATCCTCCATGTAGAAAGTTATTCTCCTGAGTTACAGGGCTTCTTCCAGGTGTGACGTGCTGTCGGATGGCATGGTGACCTTGCCATCCTCCCATCTTTGGGGGCACAGAGAGAGGCAGGAAAGTCTCTGCCAGTGGTGACCCTGCTGCGAAAGCAGCAGTGCACGCGCCAGGAAGTGCTTGTAAGCTCTGCTTCATGGGGTGGCGGGGTTTAAAATGTTTGGGGGCTGAATTTCCTGCAATTGTCACCTCTCTAGTCACATTTTGGCTGAAATTCAAGAAGATATTTAACTCTGGGAGAGGGAGGTGTGCATGGTGTGCACACAGGACCATCTTGGAGGAGCCACCCTTCACTTCCCTGCTGCCCCACTGTTTCTCAGTGTGTTCATAACCCCGTGCCTGGCTTTGACCTCCTCTTCCACCCCTGATATCTGTGGCACTGGGATCACTTAGATTTTAGGAGAAATCCACTTGGAAACCACCATGGACCAGGGGAAGGGGCTCACCCTCCAGGCTTAGTTAATGGGGGGAGCATCCTGCTTCTTCATGTCCTGGTACAGGGATGGGGGGTGGCATATCCTTGGAGCTGTGACAGGAAAGGGTCAGGCTGGGTGTTAGGAAAATATTTGTCACCAAGAGGGTGGTCGGGCACTGGGACGGGCTCCCCAGGGCAGTGGTCATGGCACTGAGCCTGCTGGAGTTCAAGAAGCATTTGGATAACTCTCAGACATAGGGTCTGATTTTTGGAAGGTCATGTGTAGAGCCGGGAGTTTTACTGGATGTTCCTTGTGGGTCCTTTCCACCTCGGGATATTCTGTGATGCATTTTCCAGACGGTCTGTCTGCCCTCAGCAGCATACAAACCCTGGGAAACACGACTTCATTCCCCCGCCGGACCCCCAGCTCACCCAGAAGGGATGCCACGGGGCTTTGGCAACCCCCCCCCCCCCCCCCTCCTTTTTCTAACCTTTCAAAAAAAGCCTTCCCCTAACAAACCCCTGCCAGGGGGAAAGCCTGCCCTGCTCTTATCCCACAGCCTGCTGTAGGACGATGAGCTGCAGGGGCCGCTGCCTGCAGAGGTCCCCCTCGCCTAAGCTTTGCGAGCCGGGCAGGGCGGCAGCGCCGAGCCGGCCCCGGGCTGCTCCGTGCAGGGCAGGGAAAGGGGCTGGGACCCCCCGGACCCCTCCGGACCCTTCCCCGGTCCCTCCCCGAGCTCTCTGCCGGGGGTTGGGTGTCCGGGGGCTGGTGCTGGGACCCCCCGGGGCTCGCTTCTGCTGGGAGCCCGGACAGGAGGTGGCCTTCAAGCGGGATGCTGGAAAGGCAGGGGAATTAGTGGCCTGGGGTAATTAGCAGCGTGGGGGCACTCTGGGACAGGATTGATTTGATTTTGGGGAGGTGCCATGGGGCCTCCTCTCACCCCAAGAGCCTGGGAACCCCGCAGGGAGGTGCTGCCTGAGCTGGGGCTGGGGGCAGCACACTGCACTCACCCAATCTCATTTTTTATCTTTTATTTTTAAATAAAAAAGCACAAGGGAAACAAGGCAGTGCCTCCACGTGCCGGTACCTGGTGCTGAGCCTGGGCTGACGGAGTTGCAAGTCGTGCATCCTGGGGACAAGTGGCCTCCCTGCCACCAGGTAGCCGTGTCTACCCAGCCACAGCATTTTCCAGCACATGTTGTGTTCCTGCTCCCAGGGAATGGAAAACACACGGGGAAGGAGAACAGTGGCCTGCTGCTCGGGAAAGAGAGGAAAAGCCCCGTTTCTGCGGTGACTTGCCCTGTTCTGCCCTGTCCTCTGAGCACGGAGCGAGCCCCTTCCAAGGGGGAAGTTATTGATGGATGAGCTGGGAGGAATATTGGCTTTGGCAGGAAAGGACAGATCAGAAGTGATTTATTCGGATGAAACCGACACCTTGCAAAACTCCAGTCTGGCTGTAATGATTTTGTTTTTATTTTAAGGCAAGGAGCAGCTGTGCAACAAGCAGGTCCTCGTGTGGCTGGGCCTCAGCACTGCTTTG
Organism: Netta rufina; assembly: GCF_964035555.1. Taxonomy (NCBI): domain Eukaryota; kingdom Metazoa; phylum Chordata; class Aves; order Anseriformes; family Anatidae; genus Netta; species Netta rufina. The sequence continues at coordinate 24,060,731 of NC_140130.1, read as the reverse complement.
TGCTGGGAGCTCAGCCTGCTCTGCCTCTGCCCGAATGCCTTGAGTGGGTTCCCAGCACTGGCTCCAGGAGCAGAAAAGAGCTCCTGGTGGGCAGGTGGGCTTGCTGGGGGCTGGGGGGGACAGCCACAAACCCCCCAGATCCCCTGCTACCCCAGGAATACCCCTGCTTTGGAGATGCCCCCTTGGGATGGGACCAGTGCAGGGGTTGGGGGACACCCCCAGCTCCCCCCCACTCGAGAACCGTGGGCTCAGAGGGGAATTTCAGCCGTCCCCGGGCTCTGCATCCCCCCTGGAGAGCTTGGGGGGGCAGCGCTGCCTTGTTCTGGAAATGGGAGACAGGGGTTTGGAAGGAGGGAGAAAGGCTTTTGCCAGAGGAAATCGATACCCCGTGAAAAGTAATTATTGAAGCATAAATTTATCATAAGGGTGATCACCAATAAAACATCTCTTGGCGACATTTTAATTTAAAATCAAATTCGAGAAGGCCCCCTCCCCCTTCCAAAAAAAAAAAAAAAAAAATCCTTAACAAGCAGAAAAATAACTGCAGCCCTTGGAACACTTCATTATACGTTCAAAGAGAGCTCCATCATCTTCGCACCGACGCCGGGCTCTGCTCTTCTGATGGATCCAATGCAGCTGATTTATGGAAATGACTTGCAAATCCATAAATGTAGTTTGCAGTGACAGCCGTGCATATCACTAGTAATTCCTTTAAAGTATGCAAAGAAAAATGATTCATATCTGCTTGGACCCTGGCTTTTCCAAGGGTCGCCACTCTCGAGTCTTGATGTGTTTGCCTGTATTGGTTTCCCCGCTGATTTTTTTTTTATTATTTATTTTTTATTTATTTTTTATTTATTTATTTTTTTAACTCGGTGATGGATGAGGCGGAGATCTTAGAGCTGAAAGCCGGGACCCCGAGACTGCGGGCGAGGGAAGGGTTAAGCCCGTGGGCAGGTGCCTGCGCCCCCCCATCCCCGGGGACACGCGTGGGGAGGGGGGGGGACACGACACAAAATCCCCTTCCCCGGGTTTCAGCCCCGGGTCCCGAAAGCTTAATTGCGATAATTAATTAGCCCTTCACGCGTGATTGCTGGGTGGGGAAGGGGGTGGCAGGGAGGGCTGCGGGGGCCCCAGAGAGGCGGCTCGGAGGGCGGCGTGCCCGTGCCTCAGTTTCCCCACCCGCGAGTGGGGCAGCACCCGGGGGAGCTGGGGGGGTACCGGGGGGAGCCGGGGGATGTCGGAGGAGGTCTGGAGGGGCCTGGGGGGGCCGGGGGGAGCCGGGCTCCCGGTTCTCAGGTCTGGCCCGCACCGCCGGGCATGGGCAAACCTTCCTGGGGAGCTTAACAGGGTGCAAAATTAGCGGGTGCTGGAAGAGCTTCAGCGTTTTTTCCCCGTTATCCCAGGTCGTGGGTGTCCCCCCCCCGTCCCCCTTTGTCTCCCCAAAGATCCTCCTCCAGCGGTGTCTCTGCTTAAGGCATTTATTGGGCTTCATGATGCAATGAGCAGAAGCAGCCAGAAAATGTAGCATATTTCCACATTATCATCCAATTTCCCTTCCCGGGTATTTAGTTCAACTCTTTAACACCAGCCACATAATTAGAATTTGGATTTCCATTAATTTTCCTTGGGCCTGCAACCATTTTAAGATCACACTGGTAATTAACGTGATACATCACTAATTTCACCAAGCACGAGCTAAGCGGGCGCTCCCCCCTCCCTCCCGGCGGCCGGGCCGGGGGGGCCCGGGGCTGGGGGGGGCCCGGGGACCCCGGCTGGGGGGGAGGTAAAAGCGGGGGGGGGTCTGCATCCGTCCAAGCCCCCCCCAAGCAGAGGGGCGAGCCCTGCCGCAGCCCGGCCCCGCCGCAGCCCTCACGTTTGCGGTGGAAAAATACACTTTTCCTTTCCAGTAAATTTAACAATTAAAAATATTTATCGGT